>NC_084759.1:159151769-160401769 GCF_028858725.1 Colius striatus | reverse complement strand
CTGAGCAGTCTAGGCACCTGCAATCCCACTTTTACCAGTTCTCTAAAATACACTTCTTGTAATAATTCTATCAAAGATAGAATGCTGTCAACTTTTGGGGATATGTAGGAAATATGAGCTGAAAATCTTCTTGGTTTAGAACGCTCTGCTGAGACACTGGGAGAAGTTAAAGAACAAAGATGTTGAATGAACCACCCTCCATTTTGGTGCAGTGTTATAAAATAGATCTGGAATTATAGGCTACATATTTGGTCTAGTCTTTCTGCAGCTTCAGAATGACACTAAGGGGCTATAAAGCTATATTAAAGTTGACTATAAAAGTGCATATGAAGCACTTTTATAACAAACTCAGCTTTGAGTTGACATGAGTAGAAGTAGTCCTGTCCCTCAGTTCTTTCTTTCTGAAGCCCTGTGGCATAAGAGTGATGACTAGGGAGCTGGGCTATACTAAAAGATAGGTAGGATGAAACTGTACTTTATGAAAGTAGTTTTAGCCAGCCAAGAGTAATAAAAACCTTTTTGGAGACAGAGGCTGTTTCACACTCTGACTTGACTCAGAGGCAATTAAAATGCTGTCCCTACCACACAGGCAGACAAGCATCTGAGCAGCCACAGGCAGGGCTTAGCACCTGCTGAGGAGGTAGGTCAGCAGAGATCCTTTTCTGCTTCTAAAAAGGTATGTTGTTTATAAAACTCGCCAGTTCATTGGTCTCGTTCTGGGGCCTTTGATGTATTTCATCATAAAACAACCTTAGTGAGTGAGAATAAATCATTATTTTCAATAGTAATCATCTCCTCAGTCACATGATATATAAATAAAGGAGGAAAGAACAATTGCAGTCATCCAGCTTGATTTTCTGCCTAATGCAGGCTGTAGGACTGCCCTGAAGCCTTAACCATAAAAATGTAAAACCGTATAAGTCCTCTATTTGGCTCAATATATTGTTATTTATTTCTATTAATATAGTATTTGGAAATCAAGACTGAGATAAGATGTCGGGCAGTGTACAACAAAGACTTGAGACATCTCACCTAGCTCTAACTAGCTATAGTTTAATATCAGATTTTAAATGTTGCCAAGGGGAAGAGGTAGTGAGTGAGAAAAACGTCCAGAGAGCAACACATATTATTCGAGTCTTAGACAAGAAAGATGAATCATCATTTGCAAGTGTCTCTGCCTCTCTCTCAAATAAATGTACAGGGAGTCTGTATAACTACCTGAAATGAGATTTCTCACTTTTAGAAGGCTAACGTGAAGTGAGTCTTGCCTAATTGCCTAAAAAAACTTAGAGTCTAAATGAGGGATTACCACAGATAGGAAGGAAAATAATTATGCAGAGAAGAGAAGTGATTTGCCTAGGGTAACACAATTGTTTTCCCAGGTGATTCTTCCCAGCAAACTATCATCACTTGTCCAAAGCTATCTGCCCTTTCACCAGACTTGATCAAATAATGTTCTACAGTAAAACCTGAGAAACATAGAGAAAAGAGAACTTCACTCTGTCACCTGCAGTCACTTTTCACAAATATTTATCTACAGTTTTCAAATATTACATTTAAACTAGAAAAGGTACAACTGGATGTAGTATAATAACTTGCCCAATTTACTGTAATGTTGTTCATCCTTTACTATAGCTATATAGGAATTTCAAAGTAATTTCCAAATCCATTTCCAAGAGACAATTGCAGTTGCATTGGACACGATGGAAAAAAACTTAGTTAATCCTGCTGGCTCTCTGCTTTCTCACGGAATATTTAAATACAAAAGTAAACATTTTCACTGCAGATGATAACTAATTGTGCTAAGACCTCATCTGATGCTTACCAAAGTATAATTAAAAAAGATTTTAAAGCCTCACATTTATTTCACTGACCTTCAGCTGAGACTCTGTAACTCTGCAACAAATTCATGATGTTTCTTATCTGAACTTCCTAAACTGTTGCCTGGCCTCTTAAAACATAATTAGTCATCAGAATGTAACCTAATTTTCAAAAACAAATATCACATGGAACAACTTGTCTCTGTGACATCAAAAATACCTTTGCTAGACAACACAAATTTCTTTGTTGAATTCCAGAGAAATCTAATACTGTTGCTGAATTTGTCATCAAACTACATTTTCAGGAATGATAACAAGAAGACTGAAGAAGGAATGTTGAGAAATACTAATATAAAGGTAAAAGATCCAAAATAACTTTATTCATCCACCAAGGTATCTTATCAGTCAGATTGGATGCTCCAGTAAACATGTGTGGTGAAGAGACACAACTCCATTAATAAAAAGAAACAACTTTCAATATTACTAAAAAGATACAGAAATGTTATCAAACAAATGATAACATTGTGTAAATCAATGGTATGTCCTTGTCTGGAATACTGCATTCAACAAAAGAAGATGTAGCAGAAATAGATGGACTTTCCTGGAATATAAATAAGCAATGTTACTGGTACATTGTTTGGGTACATGAGAATAGAAAGGGTAATATAAAGATGTAAAAAACCCAAATCCAAATACAAAACTACATCTTGAAAACATAAAATGCTTTCTGGCTTACCTAAAATGGGAATTTGCTCCAGTTGTACTCCTGTTTCTGTAACATTTCTTTTCTGTAAATCATCTAGCCCTCTCATTCTTGTAACACTTCTTGTAAGTAAACAATTTTTAACAAAATATATTAACAGAATAAAGCAAAAATCATGCAATTGTCATTGAATATTAGTTTTTAGCATTAACTAGTTTTCATCAGTAACATAGCTTCAAAAGGATATTTAAGAATTGCCTGCATAGTCCTTTACAGCTTGGCATGCTCAACTCCTTTTCTTATAGATCTGACCCTGAGTGAAAGCTTACCTGTTCATTCCTAGTATAATGTTGAGCATCCGTGAGACATCTCTAAGAGCATGTAGCTGACAAACTCATTAAGGATTAGAAAATCAGATAATTTCAATGCTATTTGCTCTGATAGTCTCTTAGGTCTGAACATACAAGACAGTGTTTGAGCCTGCTTTGTGTTTGAGCTTACTTTGGTCTGCTAATATTGGCTATATAAGTATCTGGACATTGAAATATCAGCATTCATTGCCTTCATCAAACTACAGCCCAGGAGTAATTTGGACAATATTGGCAGCTGGGAGAAATTCATTACAGTCCTCTAGAATGTCCTTTCCCCCAGCAACCTGTGACTCACAGCTCATTTTAATTTTCTCCTTCACAGTAGCCAATATAGAGATGGGCAACCTCTGACCCAAATAAAAGCAACTATTTCTAGCTGTTTGATGGCATTTAGCTACAGCCTTGTGCTGTTTCCCTCAGGCAAGAAGTCTCTCAACTCTGTAGTAAACGCTGGTCCCTGTCTCCTGAGCTCTTCAGCTCTTGTGTACCTGCCCTGGAGCTACCAGTGGGATTCCAGGCTTCCTCCTCCAATATCTGATGGAGAAGGGCAGTAACATGGATGCAGTGGCAACAACATGCCTGTAGAATACAAAGGAGTACAGCTGGTGAGAGGAGCCAGAAACAGCCTCAGAATGAATGAAGTTGATGGTGAACATCTCTATTTCACTGCAGTTCTTGCCTTTCCAAAACTTGGGTGCAGCCACTTGCTGAGAGCTGACCTATAGGAGCAGAGCCTGGGACAACATCTTGCCATGACAGACTGGTCTGTGAATCTCAAGGACTAATCAATGGAGCAATCCAAGACCTAGAGACATATTTGCTCAAAAGTGAGTGTTTCTTATACATACACATATAGATGTATATATGTGTGTATGGTTATATATGCATGGTTATACACATACATATATGTACAGAGCTAAAAAAAAATAGAGTTTCTACAGAATAAATCTGTTGCTTTCTCTTAAAAATCATCAAAAAGAGTGTTAGGAGAAATCAGAGACTGCCCCAATGTGGTGGGTTTGACGGTCTTGTTTGGTTGTGAGTTTTTGCAGGGGATGAAAATTGTGTTCCACTTAGGCATTCACATAGGCTCTCCCTTATTACATTGCCTGGAACAATGATGTGTACTTTGTGAACTCTGAGGAAAAACTGGAAGAAAAGCAATACTTTCAGAAGGATCGACAATGAACACATAGCTCACAATATATTGCCTAGCTATCTGAGAACTGCGCTTCTCCCTCAGGTGCAGAGAGCTAATAACCAGAGCTGGGTGAAGTACGGATTTGGATGTTACTATTGAATCCTGAGCCTTGAGGGATGAGGTGGACCTCTCTAAGATGTGAGGTCCAAAGAATGGATAGCTTTTAAGATGATACCAGCACCACTGGCTGTATAGCACTCACATTACTGTTTGAACAATATCTGTGGGCCAGACAACTATTAATCTCAGCACTGGAGCACTGCCTGTTGTTTATCTTCTGTCAGGTTTATTTGCTGTTCGGCTTCCAAACTGCTGTTCTTTCAAAGCTCTGAAGACCCTTATGATGGTCACCAGTGATGGAAGTGAGGCTTTAAAAAGCCTGTTATTGAACCAATTCAGTCAATAGCCCATTTTTTGCAATACTGTTTTTAAAAATAATCAGTATTTATGTTTTACATCTGACTGTAAGATCTAATGGGCTACCCAATCAGTAGCCCATTTTAGTCACTCGTGGTTTCATTATAGAACGAGAGAAATCAGATCTCAAAAAAGGGAAAAAGCTCATGGAAAGTTGTACACATATGTGATATAAAGGACAGAATCGAGCATGGTATGTTGAAAAATTAACCACACAACTGCAAAGCAAGAAACACATTTTTAAATAATCAGGATAAAGTTATTGTTTAATATTTCTTCTAATAGTATTTCAAGTACCATTCATTATATTTTACATTATTTTTTTTTTAATGTGTCTTTCTGAAAGTCAACTCAAAACTACGAGCAATTATTTATCAGAATTTAGAACAGTAATTAAGTTGAATAGTTTAACATATTTTTGATGACTGGAGCTCTGACCTGTGTTCCAGGAATGAGTCATCCTGAGCTGTACAGAAAGAAGATTGTGTTAGATATAAATCTACAATATTATCTCATTATCTTCTTTTTTCATCATTGTCAGCAATTCATTCATATTTTAGGTATTAGTGTTCCCTTTCTATAGAATCTAAATGTGGTGATTATCTCTTGTTGAATCCATAGTGCTATATTCTGCTGCACAGAAAATTAAAAAGTATGTAAATATTTAAATGTACAGAAGATTCTCATTTGCTGGCACTGCATGCTCAGTGTACATTGATATTATTGAAAGGAAAGGCAGTATTACATACTCTAAACCACATCCTACTTAGTTTTTTGCATTTCTTTGCTGTCATTTTTGTATCTCTATAAAGCAAACTCATAATGACTGAAAGAATATGGCAAGCTCCATAACAATAGTCAGTATCCATGGTAGTTTCTTAATTTGTGTGATTTTTGAACATTTGAACACACAGATCCCTTCCTTTCCCCTCTAATCCCACCTAAATGAAATTTTTTTAGTACTTCTACTTAACTAAAGTTAATTCCTGAGATCTGACTTCTTGTCTCACCTTCAAAGCTGCTAATGGATTTCAATCAAAATCTTCTACGTATAATGTATGGTATTATTGAAAAAGAAACTTTCAAAAAACTGAAACTCTTGATTCTTTTTCCAATTTTTTAAAAAATTAATTTGAAAGACCAAAATAATGTTAATTTGGCTAAAGTATGAGAGTTTTTTTCTTTGCCTTTCCTCTACTCTCCTCTTTTTTAAAAGCAAAATGAGAGAAAGTAAATAAAGAGAGAGATAGACTCTGGAGTAAAACAGAGTCAAAACAGTGGTAAAGTTAAAAAAAAATCTTTTCAAAAAATGGCTAAAAAATGTTCTCTGGGTAATACTGATGAAAACTAAAATGAAATATTTGTCTTCATTATTTCTACAAAGTGAATGAGTGAATTTTCTGAAAATCTTAAATGAATTTTAACCTGTTATTGAGTAACATTTCTCATTCTTTTTAGAATGCTGTGATTGGTTGAGGGACATCAATTGACCATCATTTACTACTTTTTTTCCAGTACAAAACTAGGTGGAAACTGGTTTAACTTTTGTTTTTAAACAAACTGAGAAAGGATCTTGATAGCCCTGGATTGTTCCATCTTGACATTTATCAAGAACAGTGTCTGCATTTTCCACTCAAAATTACCTTGTTCAATTTTCTTTTTCTTTTTTTCCCCCCGTTATGTCCTGCAACAGCAACCTCTGTTCTTCATCAGATCTGACTTTTCTACATCTCAAGCTGGCCAGCTCTATTTTAAAAACTGGCTCTGTTGGACTGTAAAATTATAAACACCTACTCTTATTTGATTTTAATCTCTTAATATACTTTCATTTTTTAAAAGAACATGTTTCTGCTGTATTGTTAGCTCATAATTCAGTAACTGTCTGCCTTTGGCCAGTCACAAGAGCTTTTTCTTGCTTAATTTTGGAAAGGTTTAGAGATGAATGTGAGTAAGAAAGGACTTCTGTCTCTTCATCTGTTTGCCCCATTTTTTTTTTGTAAAATAAAGGCCATCTGGATTTTATTTTGCACTGAAGAATGTACAGCATGTACAGAATTTGTTTTCCATGTGAGAGACAGCATTCAGTTACGACTGCTTGGATTGTAAGCCTGAAAATGTTTGTGGCAAAATACCTGGCTTCAAATTCTGCTTTTTAGAAAGAAATGTGAGCTAAGTCTGATCTTGGGAGTGAAGAGTGTGAGGGGGTAGAATATTGTGTTAGAGAACCTGAGAGTTCATATAACCCATGCTCAGGCATTAATGCACTGCCTTGAACTTTGCATGGCAATTACTAACACATAGACTCCTATAATCATGTGGTAGCTCTGGTGAGAATAGATCAAAACCTCAAGTAAGACATATAATGGCTTTAAGCCAGAGGAAGAAAAAAAACAGCTAAAAGCCAACTTGAGGAAAGTATAAATTTAGCCTGTGGTGTACTATGTACTCAACACATGCTGTCAGAGAGGGGTGTGGTTTGTTGTTGTGATCTTCTCTGCTTTGCAATAACAACTCTCCCAACAATCCCTGCCATAGCTATCATCACCATCATCCTCATCACCATTCAGAAAGAACATCTAGTCTTTGTGGAAAATATTGCAAAATAATATAGATATGATATATTTTTCATCTGAATTGTTATGTGCATATACTTACAAAAATTTGTTCTCAAGGTTGCCAGTGGCTTACATGGAACACATTGCCTCTTCCACCTGCATGGCATGGCCCAAGTGAGTAAGAAGAGAAGCACGGTCATGAACTGCCCCCTTCATCCCCAGTGTCCACCAGCCTGGTAGATGTAGCCTCTGCATACCCTTTCTCAGGGAGATCATGTTTCTCTACCGAAGAGCAGGAGTAGCTCATTATTCCCCCTTGAAGACAAGACAAAATGCTGTAGTCCTAAAACTAAATTTAAAAGCAATTCAATAAATCATCTGATATTCTCTAAAGCAAGGGATCAAGCTGTACTCGTGGATTCAGGCTGTAGATCCAGGTTCAGTATGAAAGATTGCTGTATACCTCAGTCACCTGGGAGCCAGCATGCAAACTTACCACTGAAATAAATCACTGCTTCCAAATTCAGATACTGAAAGGACGGTTAAATGGTTTGACACATTTCCTTTCTTTCTGACCTACTTCAATTCTATCTAAGTTAACTGAGAATTTTAAAAAAAGAAGGACAGAAGGAAGGAAGGAAGGAAGGAAGGAAGGAAGGAAGGAAGGAAGGAAGGAAGGAAGGAAGGAAGGAAGGATTCTAAGCTACATGTCTACTGGACATACCTGAACAGTCCTGAGGATAAGCTCCTAAAGCAACAACAGTAAGAATATATCAGACTGAACACTCTTACACTCACTCCAACTCCTATTCTTAAATCCTACAAGCTGGGGACAATATTTGTTTCAGCAAGTAGCAACCATCTAAAAACTAGTTTTTTATCTAAACTGAGTATTTCAGTTTCCTCATATAATCAAGATCAAAAAAATGGCCTTTCTAGAGGAAGGTTCTGAGACAAAACAGGAGCTGTTGCTATCTGGGCATCATCTGGCAACTTGCAAGCCTAGTTTTTTAAATGCTAAGGAGGCTCCTCTCACATTGATACTCACAGCTTGCAGGGCCCACAAAAGAGTTCAGGAAGTTCAGCTGATGAGGATTATGAGATTTCTGTTACTTATTTCTATTGTCTCTCATCCAACAGCTTTAAAATCTCTTCATTTTCTTTCAGCTACCACTTAATGGTACATTGCTTATATACATATTTCACACACTGTACACACAACTTGTTTCTCAACTACATCTCTCATAAAGCATTGCTTAGAATTCTTAGTCCCAGACAGAATAAAAACATTTCTCCCTGTATAATATATTTCTATTGCTACCAGAAGTGATTTAATATATTAATAATAATTCATTTAATAGATTAATTAATTATTTGTTAATTACTTAATATTTTATATATTTATTATTTATTATCAATTATCCTACAGTCTCAATAATTTAGTATCTATTTTATCTCTCACATGTATAATCACAATTATTATCGGGCTGCATATTTTGAAGGTATGTTCGATCTGTTCCTTGTGGTTCACAAAATTGCTGCCAAAAAATACTGAGGCAGTTTGTGGGAAGCTACAAAAAGTTCAGCCTGCACAGTCTGTTTCATTAGGTCTAAGATTATATTTTGGTTTTAAACTGAGAGTCCTCACTGAAATGCCATCAATCAAGCTAACAAATGAATTTTTAAATGCCATATGTTCTCCAAGTGGAATTTTAATGAGATATTAAAGTATACTTTAAAGCTCAGGTTATACACATATATCAGTGTCAAATATCTCAGTTTCATACAAAATATTTGACTAAGTCAAACATCTATATGACAGTTTATGGGTTGTCTTAATGGGTAATGCCTTTTCTGGTGAATGATAAACCTAAACAGATTTATCCTCCCAGATGGATCTCTTTTATAGTGATCCCTTTGTAGAAGCCACCTCTTTCCTGGCTTTGTTAAGGCTGACAAACAGGTCTGTTAGCTGTGTTAGTGCTGCAAGGTAGTGGTCATGCACCAAGCAGAGCTTGAGCAGCAATCCATGTCCCACTTACAGTCATGGAGGGTGTTAAATTGGGATCCCACACTTCCTGCAATTAACAAGGAGGAACCAACTGATGCCACATTTCCCTCACTTATTGTAAGCTCCAATAGACAATTGTGAGAACTCTACAGCACTTTTTGAAGGCAGCAACTTCTGTCATTTATTGTGTATCAAGTAGCGTTCCTCATGAAAAACGAAGTAACGATGTGAAATATTCCAACAAATGAGGGAATTTTCTCCACTAGCAAGTAGAGTTATTTTTTTACTTCTTCTGCAGTAAAATCTCTTCAAAGTACTTGCTAGGTTGGTAGGTCTTGACTAATTTTTCTCAAGTGCTCTTAAAGAGCTCAAATAATGCTGTAAGTAAAGCTAGGCACAGATTTACATTTGTGTGTGGGTAAAAATATAAACATAGTATATATTTTAGAATCTAAAAATAAAGCAGTTTCAATGAAGCTTTATTGTGAAAACTAGCTCTCAGATTCAAGCTGGAATTTCAAGAGGGGAATGAAGGGAACAGACAAATAGGCTGAAATACTGTTCTTTGAAATAAAAGATAACCTGGTGCCAGTGCATTCTTTCTGACTGAAAAATCCCAGTTAACATCTGTGCCTTGAATCACAGAAAATTCGGTTTTGTTCTTGAGGATTTTCTTGGTTTTATTAGGTTTAGTTTGGTTAAGAGAAAGTAAGGATTAGTGTAAGTTTTATTCAGTGAGACCTGCATTTGGAAAAGATTTTGTCCTAAAGCAGAATAGGAAAAAGAAAAATTAAAAAAAAAAAAAAAGCACTTCATACTGGAAAGTTTTTTGGACAGGAAGAAGATTTCCTGCTTAGCCCAACTAGCAAAAGCTGGCAAAAACTCCACAGCTGCTCTGGAGTGTCTCCCTGGTGCTGGGAGTTAAACACATCAGAGGGAAAGGAATGCAGCATGAGTAACACAATGAATATTCATGTCCTGGATGTGGATCTTAGAGTCAGCAGAAGTGAGCTCCTGCCAGATGTGAGGGTTTAGCCCAGATGAAGGAGACTTTCAAAGAATCCTGTGGAAAATCTGTTGTGCTCCTACTGACTGAAAGGGTTCATGTCTCTTCTAGCTGATGACTCAATAAAACAATTTTTGCTTTAAATTTAAAACAAATACAACTGGGTCTAGTGTGCGTGTGCAAGCTTGTAGAAGTGAATAAAACCAAGTGGAAAGTCAAAGCAAATATTTTTCTTCATCCTTTGAGTGACTATGAGGTGCTTCAGACATTTACACTGCTTTTTTTTTTCTTTGGCACTGACATAGCTAATGCTGTCGGTAACCACTGAGTTCAATAAAAGCTTTTTACTTGCTTTTTTTTATTACGTCATTTTTATTTATTTGTGAGTGCTTTCAGGCTAATAAGACAGAATCTTAGTGTGGAAATAGACCCCTTGCCTGGCCTTGAGCAGCTGCCACATCCCACCATGTACACAAACACAGTCCTGAGCAAGGCTTATGGCGGTAGGAATTGCAGAGCCACTTCAGTTTTGCCTAGTGGAGCTCTGCCTTTTCCCTCTCCTAATCGTTTCCTGCTCCCTTCACCACTGTCCAAGTGTGTGGGCCTAGAGAGTACTGGCAGTCCCTCAGTTCATTGTATGTCTGGACTACATATTATTTACATTACAGTTGCTGTGAAAGGCTCCACTTTGGGCTAGGTCTTTTTTTTTAGACACTGAACGAATAAGAATGGAAAGATTTGGGTCTAAAGAGATCACAATCATGAGCCGTACAAGTGACTATGACAAAAAGAGCCTGGGAAAAAAGAAGGAAGATAAAAATGAGAGAGAGAGCAAGCACAAATGAACAAATACAAGTTGGCTTTGATCTCAGACTTATATCTAATAGGGGATTTTTGACACATTTGTTAGATTTTAGCATGCTAAGATATTATCTTCGTATGAACTGGATTCAATATCAATGTTAGAACCACCTCATATGTGTCATCAGGAATTGTAAGCAGAATGGAGAGCCGTACTTCACCTAAAAGTTCTGTCCATTATATTATTATTCTCATTCTGGCACAACTGGAAGAAAAACAACATTTTGTAATCTGTCAGATAAAGTGACCTGGTATATTAACTTATCCCATGGAAACAATGACAAGAGCCAAAACAGACCAAAAATATCTCAGGAAGAAGAGGTAAATGAATTTGTCTTCATGATCATGCCCATAATCCTTTCAGCTATGGAGAAAGGATCAAAAAAGTATAAATGTGTTCTGAAATATCATGCATGTTGAAAGGTAATTATTAAAATGAAAATCTTGATTTTCTCAATACAATATTCTACTTTCTACTGTTAACAATGCACTCCACCTTTGAAAAACATTAAATGTATCATTGTACATAGGCTTTGCTAAACTTACAGTTGTTTTAGGATAAATTGAATAAAACTTCTAAGACAAGTCAGTTGCTAACTTATTACAGAATCAGAAAAGGAACAAAAGAAAAGGTAGTGTTTCAGTCAGTTGAAAACTTTGTGTGTGTACAGACCACTACAAGAACAAACAGAAATAAAATTATACTCTTGCAACATAATGAAAAATAGATTTTCCTGGCATAATAAAGACTTAGTGGGGTAATTCATATGCTGAAAAATTACTGGAAGGAATACAGACTGTTCATTAAGGACACATGGGGAAAGTGATGAAGGGTGATTTGAAATCACAGGGCAAACCTAATGAAATACAGTTAACAACAGAAAGTGGAACAAGCATGGGGACTACAGTGAAGGCAGAGGCAGATCAGCCTGAAAAAGCAGATGAAGTTTTATGTAAGATGTTCATCAAACAAACAGAGTCTGCTTGAGGAATTTTAATCATGCATCTTTTCGTTGGATAAAGAAAACAATATGATATGAAGAGATGATAATTCTAGGTGTACTGGAAGCCATTAGATGGAAGAATTCAAGTAAGAAAGAACTAAGAATAAAAAGATGGTGGACAATTTAGTTGAAAATCATCATGAAATCATAAAAGTTCATGATCTTTACAAAGGAAGGGAAGGGATTAGCAAAAGTGCCAGTGAAATTCAAGAGACAGGCTTCATGCATTCAGTGACTGGAGGATAAAATCCCAAAACAGACAAGTAACAATTTAAAAAAAATTCAAACATGCAAGGAGAGACAACAATTTTCACAACAATGGTAAGGACTCAAGTACCAGCTATCTCAATGTGAAGAGAGAATGAAAAGCTTAGACAGAGCCTTGCTGGCTAAAATCACAGATTCTTCAATAATCTGAAACCTAAGAGTGACACAGTAAGAAAGTATAAGCTGGGCAGAGTAATAAGGATTAGTATGAAAGATGAGCACAGACATCCAGGGATAAAAGAAGAAAGGACACTGTACAGAATGAACAGAGAGATGAGTCATAATCATTCTGTAACAAGATCAATTTTAAGAAGAAAAAAAGTGATAGATGAATTAAGAAAGTTGAAATGTTTAATTCCTGTTTTGTTTGCGTCTTCAATGAAGTCAATGGCAATCATGCAGGTATTGTATTTAACATCAGTAACAAGGGATTGAGATATCAGGTTAGAATAAGGAAAGACAAGCATAGAGAACAGACCAGGCTAGAGTATTTACATAAGGTGGATTGCTTTAGATAAACAAATTCTGATGAAATTTGCCCTTGGGGACTTTGACAACTGATTGAAACAATCCTCAGGAACACTGTTATCTTATGCAACCTGAGGAGGGCAGCTGTCGGTCCAGAAGACTGAAAAAGGTAAACTTTGAACTAGATGTAGCTGGAAAATGAAAATAAATATGACATTAGTGACACAAATCAAACATAGGAACTGTTTCCCTAACAGTTTGGAAGATTCATTATCACCTAAAATCTAATTTAAGCTTAGACGCTTTTTTTTACAAGAGCTGCTTCAACTCAGACAGAAATTATATGGAAATCTGAGAATCAGAGTGTGTAGAATGGAGAATTCTTTGCCTAGGAAACCACCAAATACTTTGGGGTGTTGCAAAAGAAGGGCAAATTAAATCAGGGCAGTAAGTCAATGCAATGAGATAATCATCCTATCTCCATGGCAATAGCAATGTTGAAGTAGCAGTCATATAGTACAAGTCATATAGTGATTCAAAGTTATTTATCATTGTTTAATGCTAAGAAAACTGTAGGGAATGGTGACTCATCTGAAATGGCAATGCAGCGATTGGGATATGAGGGCATAAAAATGCTTAATATCTAGCAGTACCTCACGTTATTAGAACTTGATCTTGTGGAGTCAGTGACTTCACTCTTCTCCAGAGAAAACATAGTAGCAATACCAGTGTCAGCACACCTGGACTATCTTAGATTTTTTAAGATCAAGGTACTCTCTATTCCAATTTCATTGAAAAAAATCCTCTTTTACTTTCAATTTTTGAAACAAATTCTACTTAAAGATTAAGTTTGTGTTACTTTAAGATTTGTTATTGAAAAGTACTCATGTTTTGATGTCAGATCTTTTCAGAAATAGATAGCTATCAACTTGTAGTCAGTAGAAAGTCAGAACACTGAAATCCTGGGAAATTACTTCTATACTCCAGAAAACAAATAGAAGTGATTTGGGATTTCGTATGTCATATGGATCTTTTTAGTCAACTAAAACCATAAGATTTCAGTCTCTGTAACAATTCTGTTGTTCTGTTGAAATGGAAAATTGTTTGCATTTTATAAGTTCACTAGAGCTCATTTTGGAATCTAGCTGAGTGAAAGACATTACTGCATAGAACTGAGCTGTTTTATCATCCACTTTGTAATTAGAATGCCAGTAGCCCCAAAAAGGTCAAACTTCAGGTAGAATTATACTATAAAAGATTGGGTTTGAATGCAAGAAAAATCTTTTAAAAGAGATGAGATTGAACATTTTTTTGGTTTAAACCTTACACAATTTTTTGCCAAATAGAAGAATTAAAAATTCTATTTATAGAAGGAATCTTAAAATATTAAAAAACAAAAAAATTCACAAAGTCTATTACAAGAAAAGGATTCTGCTATCAGATGTGATTATCACTGTCTGTACTAAAATATTTGAAAGGAAAAAGGCAGTCATGATTAAGATCTACGTTCTGCTGAAACCATTAGAGTTGCTCATGAATGCATTATCAAACAACTCTCCAAATGGATATTTTTTTCACCAGATAAATCTATTATACCCAAGTGTATTGATCATGCAACCACATTGTTGTTTAAACACATTATTTAGTTCACAGAGAGCTTTGCATGGTGAATATATATGTACCTATCAGCAGAGCATGTTTTCTTCAGCAGGCTTATTTTCTTTATCTGCAGTACATGTGACTAATATTGAGATCCTACTTCTTTTCAAGTAGCTTACCAGCCTTCCAAATGTTTGCTTGCCAGTTTAAGTTTATTGGTCCACCATAGTGTTAAGTTTCTCAGGTTTTCAAGATATTTGGATTTAAATTCTTCTCCTCACCTCAGACAATGCAAGCCATAAAAGTGCATAGTAGCTGAAAGAGGTGCTCCTGTATACACCTCAACACACAAACACATGTTGAATATATTGTTGGTTTGGGGGTTTTATTGGTTTACAGTAGAATCATTTTAACCAGTAAGACCATATCACACATAGTAGAAGGCATTTCCCAAGCAATGGAAGTCTGCTGTCCAATTACGTGGCACAATTGAGAGGATAGGTATTGTAACAAAAAAGATTGATCAAATATAAGCTTGACACAGGCCCTACTGAAAATTGTTAACCTCTATATCATTCACAGTCATGATCTCCTGTGCTAAGGTCTTCCTGATGATATTTCTTTTTTCTTCTGAGGCCATTGTTCTTATTTTCATTCTCATCTTCCTACTCTTCCAAACTTTTTCACTTCTGTTAACTCCAGTAACACAGTGTATTTGCACCTGGAGATTATCAGGGTCAGCTAGATTTTACCTCATTACGTAATGCTCTGGGCATCATGAGACAACCTCAATTTGTAGTCATACACACTGACTAATTACATTTCCTTCAGTTGTACTAGATCCAATTAGCTCTTTTAAGGTTGCATGCAGCCAATTTGAACTCATTCTTCTTAATCAGATATTTCAGTAAAGGTAGAAGTAGAACCTGGATATATGGTGGACCAGTTTTCAGTATTTTGGTTTACCTAACTAAAACCAAAGCAAGAGATCCCCTCATTTTATGGACCAAGATGCTATCTCAAATTAAATTTTTTGAAAATATTTATCATTTACATAAAATTATCTGAAAATAGAATTGGGAAAAACATTAAAGTCTATTTTTAAGTATCCACATAATTTGTTAATAATAATGTTTAAATAGTGCAGAAACACTAAACATATATTTGCAGTTAAACTGGTATTTGCAGTTCAAAAGACAAGGCTTGTAATACCTATAAAATAAACTCCAATGCCAATATCCAAGAGCTGCTTATAAAATTCCCTTCCATCCTGACAGAATGTACTAGGAAAATGACCAGGAAACATAGATAGGGAGGCAACATTATTTTTGAAGAAAACTTAATCTACTGAAATATATCTCAGTTCCTAGCTAGTGAAACATGTTTAAGATTTTAGGTAGAGGTTGAAATGCTAAATGACCCAAAGGCCTCTCTTCTAAGACTGAGTCTTCAAATAAAAGAAAGACAAATTCTACCCAGTGAACACAGAACACAATCTTCTATTTGTTTATTGCTTTAACACTAATAGATTTCTTAAAAAGCAGTATCTGCACCTTGCTGGATATTCTGTTTTCTCCCTGCTCTAGAAGTCATTAAAGGTGACAATCTTCCAAAAAGAGATTGGCTTCTGAGAACCGGTGCTGCCTGCTCATTAGAGCAGCATACAACACATACTACTTGTGAGTACAACTGAGAATGGCCCAGAAGTGATCTGAAGCTGCCTTGTGCCATCCTTCCATTCTGACTTGCAAATTCTTTTGTTTATAGCCTTCCTTTATTGCAACCAGCAGGACAAAATGACTACACTGATCTTCTTTGGAGCAGAGAAGCAGAAATAGATGCCAGAAACAACAGTCCACTCCTCAGTTGCACATCTCTACTTCACCCTGCATGCCCTCCAGCAGTTCTTAGCTGCTGTTCAACTGGGAGCTGGAAATGATCTTATAAAAGGTTGCAAAGTTTCTTAATTTTCAGAAACTTGTAATTTTACTATTTTTTAAGCAAACTTTTCCAATCATATTTTCCCACAAGCCAGAATTCTGTTTGTACTCAAGGCAGGTTTAAATACACTGTCCAAATTCAACAAACCTATCAGTGTACATTTTACCTTTTGTTTCCTTTCAGCTGCCATCTTTTGTTTCATAAAGTACTACTCTATAACAGAGTTCAGATAAAATATTTTATCTGGCTCAAGTAATTTTCCAAAGTATATTTCTTTAGTATTGAAACCTTCTTGTTCTGATAACGACAAATGCAAAAATCTGTACGTCTCTGTGTCTTGCACTTCTTATATGAACTTCCTTTCACTCGACTGATGTTTGCTTGGCATTATCTAATATAAGCCAAAGGGTAAAACTCCAAGATGGGAGAATGCCAACAACTGTAGAACGAGATAGCAGCTTCCTTCTAGCAGTTTGCTTTGATTCACTAAAGAATCATTTAACATATATGTGCGGATCATTAGAAATCTCTTTCTTCCTGTTCAAGGGGCTACTCCACATTGACAGGAAAGAAGCATCAAGAAAAAGGACAAAGACTTGCAAAACACAAATGAAAATCAAATTTGTAACTACAAGATCTGCTCATCATCCTTCCCCAAACCATGGGGTAAATGAACAAGACAACTTTCATCCACCTTAAGAAAGCCTATCTTTAAGTTCCACATTCTGAGAAGAGCTCCCATTTCCAGTCTTTCGTCAGAATAAGATAATGAATTTACCATGCCATTACCCCAGAAGGCTCTGTAATGGCAAAAAATTGCAAGAGATTAAGGTATTTGTGACATCCCAGAGTTGTAGATTATCTAAAAGAATAACAGAATCTCAAGGGCTGGAAGGGACCTCAAAAGACTATCTAGTCCAAACCCCCTGCCAGAGCAGAACCACCTAGAGTAGGACACAGGAACTTATCCAGGTTGGTTTTGAATGGCCCCAGGGAAGGAGATTCAACAAGCCATCTGAGTAGCCCATTCCAGTGCTCCATCACCCTCACAGTGAAGAAATTCTTCCTTGTATTTCTTTGGAACCTCTTATGTTCCAGCTTGTACCCGTTGCCCCTTGTCTTATCATTGCACGTCATTGACAACTGCCTGGCTCCATCCTCCTGACACCCACTCTTTATGCATTTGTAAACATTAATGAGATCACCTCTCAGTCTTCCTCCAAGCTAAACACCCCCAGCTCCCTCAGCCTTTCATCATAAGGGAGATGCTCCACTCCCTTCACTGTCTTGGTGGCCCTGCACTGAACTCTCTCTAGCAGCTCCCTGTCCTTCTTGAATTGAGGTACCCAGAACTGGATACAATATTGCAGATGTGGTCTCACAAGGACAGAGTAGAGGGGGAGGAGAACCTCTCTCAACCTACTAACCGCACTGCTTCCAATACATCCCAGGATGCCATTGGCCTTCTTGGCCACGAGGGTGTCCTGCTATCCCTTTCCCCTACCCTACGCTCTAAGAGTAGGGTTCATTCCCCAACCTGTCCTGGTATGTGGGGTTATTCTTTCTCAGATGCAAGACTCTACACTTGCCCTTGTTGAATTTCATTAGATTTCTCCTTGCCCAACCCTCCAAGTCTGTTCAGGTCTCACTGAACGGCAGCATAGCCTTTTGGTGTGTCAGCCACTCCTCACAGTTTAGTATTGTCAGCAAACTTGCTGACGGTGTCCCCTGTTTCCTCATCTAACCACTCAGTCTTCTCTATCCCAATAGTTAGGAAGTGCTCCTTGGAAAGAGAATATTAGCCTTCTCATGTTGCTTTTCAGACTCTGGTCCAAATCATGTTCAGTGCTTAAAAGATAGGATCAGCCTTCATCTATTCATAGATATAGCTGGGTAATATGTCGCTGTTCACAATCTGGTTAAACTCAAGCCACTGTTCTTAGATTACACCAGACAGTACATAAAAACAGTTATTAAGTAATATAATTTGTCTGGCATACCCACACAAGACATACAATTATGTACAGCTTCTGATGGCTGAAAGCAAAATTATTGACTAATAGTTACAGTCCAGATAATAGTGTGATGTGATGACGTATTTTGTAAAGGAAAATGGAGATCAGCTTTATTTACATACAATCAAGCAAAGACCCAGACTAACCACTGGGCAATATAGTTTTAGTTCATCACATTCAGAGGAACTCAAACACACTACTTGACATGACCAAATTTAAATTATAAATACAGAGAGATATACAGTACAGCTTCTTCTCTTGTAACTAAGTGACGTTCTTCAGCATAGTGCACATGATACTTTTCTGCTAAATGTCTTACACTCATTATAAACTTAGTTTTAAATCAACTTGCTTTATTTATGTTCCTGAAGTGGCTTTGCAGTTCAGTTATGAATCTACCTAAATATGACTGTTCGTATGGTAGTAAAGTGGAACCAAAATTGTCAGTACAATGAACATGCTTAAGAACAGTAACATGCATTTGGTTTTGTTAATTTTTTTTCTAACAAATATGTTTTAGGTTCTTTTTTGCTTGCCTTGTGGTTGCTGAGCCTTGAGGATCACAGAATCACAGAATGATAGAGGTTGGAAGGGACCTCTAAAGATTATCTAGTCCAAATCCCCTGCTCAAGCAGATCCATCCTAGATCAGGTCACAGAAACGTGTCCAAGAGGGTTATGAAAACCTCCAGAGAAGGAAACTCCACATCCTCCCTGGGCAGCCTGTGCCAGTGCTCCCTCACCCTCACAGGAAAGTTTTTCCTTAAGCTTAAATGGAACTTTCTGTATTCCAGCTTACATAAGAAGATACGTAAGAGTCATATTTTAAGGCTTTCTTCATTGCATCTTGGTAAAAATAATACTCTAAATGAGAAAGACAAGAAGAAAAAGTAATAAGACTTGTGGAAAGAATGAAGATGTAAGGTGAAAAGATAGGTGTTGATAGAAATTTCTGACCTATCAATGTTCCTAGCTGTTCTCAAAGCAAGCCCTTTTCAGGCCAAAGACCTTGATGACGGAAGACAACCTGGGACCATACTACAGGCTGAAGCATGAAGTACAAAAAACATAATGTCAAGGAATTTCTATTCTTTTAGGAAAGGAGATTGAATTTTAAGCAAGGCTATACATTGTAAGAGATTGATGGTGGAAATACAAAGTGTTGCAGACCTCTTGCTCAGCATGATTGTCAAGTCAGAGACATTCTCTCAACAAACACCTCCCTCATCAGGAGGTGAGATGCTCCCACCTCCAAGGGTACGGTCATTGGGACAAAAGAAAATTAGCAAAAGCTAAACAATTTCGTGCTTTCCTGCTACTCTCAGTCAAGTAACTATTTACTCATTAAAGTTCATACATGCTGTCTTATGTGCCCCTACTTATTTCAGCATCAGCTTCCAAGGCCAAGATGTCATTCGGTTTGCCAGTGGCATTCTGGGATGCATCAAGAAGAGTGTGGCCAGCAAGATGAGGGAGGTTCTCCTCCCCCTCTGCTCTGACCTGGTGAGGCCTCATCTGGAGTACTGTGTCCAGTTCTTGGCTCTCCAGCTCAAGAGGAACTCATAGAATGACAGAATCTTAAGGGTTGGAAGGGATCTCAAAAGATCATGTAGTCCAACACTCCTGCCAGAGCAGGATCTCCTAGAGTAGGTCATACAGGAACTTATCCAAGTGGGTTTTTAATGTCTCCAAAGAAGGAGACTCTACATGGAGTGTCCAGTGACAGGACAAGGAGAAATGGACAAAAGCTGAGACACAAAAAGTTCCACTTAAGGAGAAACCTCTTTACTGTGAGGGTGATGGAGCAACAGGCTGCACAGGAAAGTTGTGGAGTCTCCTTCTCTGGAGGTTTTCAAAACCTGCCTGGACACGTTCTCGTGTGACCTGATCTAGGTGGAGCTGCTTCTGCAGGGGGGATGGACTAGATGATCTTTAGAGATCCCTTACAACCCCTAACATTCTGTGATTTACTCCCACCATTTTCTTTCCTTTCATTGGCCTTCTGATTCCCTGAAGCTGTCCAATTTGCACACCAATGTAGTTTGAAAATTAAAAAAACATAAGTTTCAATCTCTCACACAGTGTCATGTGCATCCTTTTCTGCTCTGCTGGTAAAAGAACGGTAGCAGATGTCTCATCAGAACAATAAATCTGCTTTCCAGCTTTCTGTGACTTTCCAGCTCTCTGCAACTGGCTGTCATTGAACAGCCATGCATAAATATAACCCGTGGAGATCCCAGGGTGGCATTTATCATCTCTGCTGCTCGTGCCAGAATTTGATAAAACACCTAGAAATATGAGAAAAGCTTCTATCAATCTAAGTTGAAATAATAAGACCAATAGTAACAACATCAATAGATTTATGGAAAATCAGTGGTTAATTTATTTTTATGGGTTTAATTATTCATTTCCATAATCTTTCCTTATTCGTCTTATGCTAAGGGCAGTAAAATCACAGATCTGTGGATTGATATTAACTGGACAGATTAGCATCCTTTTGTATGCCTGAAAAAAGCTCAAAATAACTTCTAATTGATTAAAAAAAAAGATAAAAAGAAAAGAAAAATTAAATCAAACACAGTCTTTCAAAATAATCTCTAAGAAACCATTCTATGATCTCTTTGAGGCCTTTTAAACATCCATACCACTGTGCACATACACATTGGAAGCGTTTGCAAAGCTCTAGTATATGTAATCCTGCTAAAATTATTCTGGGACTTATTAACACTGGAATAGCCTGGTGATCTGCCTGGTTCCATATCCTTTCTCAGGCAATGCTTGATGGCAGATGTTCCAGAGGAAAACATTAAATCCCTATAGTGTACTTGACAATTGTGTAATACTACTGCTCGAGGGGAAATTTAAAACTTTCCCCAGCTGACAATCAGCTCATATATTGAAGTATGAGGACAGATAATTGTTATCCTACCCAGTGTGACTGCAAATTATATTTTTATTCCAGAGCCTTCCTCTCTGAATCCTACTGATTACTTTCTTTCAGTAATATGCTGTGACTTGTGAGTTCTGAGGGCTAACTTTGTGCTGCATTTGGTTTTGTTCTTGTGGATCTAAATGAGCGTGTTTCCATTTCATCCAATTTTCTCTTGCATGTCTTTCTCTTTTTTGTGGCAGTTAATGTGAAATCGAGACTCTAGCTGTCCTTGACTGTCTCTATAATATGGATCATTTTATATCCCTCCACGGCATCCTTTTTTACTTCTCTACTCCTCAAAGGAAAAAGTTACTGTATTAAATTGCTAGTTCTATTCAAAAGTCTGTTCCATCTTTCCTTTCAAAAACACCAATAACCCAGATAGGTCTAACCCACCTCTTTGCAATCTAATGGAAAGGACTGTATGAAACCACAGTAATAATAACTAATGACAATAGTTTGTCTTTTTTAAGTACAACCAACTACAGTATTGCAGAAATTTCTCTCAGGTACATGCTTTAGCAGTGCTGATACTTTTGCATGTCAGATAATCACGTTCAGAGGAGCAGTAGTAGGTGTATAAACCGTGCATTGTAAAATACTCGGAATTGGTCCTATGGATGTAAGCATTAATACAAAGTACACAAAAAAATTATGCACACAGTGAAGCACGTACTTCTCACAGAAACCAGTTGGCAGCTAGAGGATCAGCCTCTCTTCCTCACTGTGGTGCTCAGGGAATTATCATCAAAGACTTTCCTTGCACATCTGTGTGTGACTGCAGTATCTTAAACATAGAAGAGACACTGGGAACACTTCCAATGAGCTTTTTCATGCCAGAAATATATGACTGCTGGTCTCAGATTTCCACATGTGGAAGTCTGTCAACTAGAAGAGGTATCGTTTGAATAGATACTTTTGTGAAAAAAATGTGCCCTTTGTAGACAAGTTCTAGTGATACTTGTCCAGTAAGCAGAAAGCTTTTTAAAGCTTGGCTATCTAAATGATTTTCATTTGTTTAAAAGAAAAAAAAATCTATAGCTTTTGATTTTTTCTTACACATGTTTGATGGGAAACCAGAAAGCACAAATTCTCTCTTTCAAAGGGAGAGGAAAAGAAAATAAAGTCAGCTCTGTAGATCTTCTTAATGTATTGGGCAAGGAAGTACGCATGAAGCTTTAAAGGTGGGAGGCATAATGAAGCACCATAGGGAATAGAAGTCAGTAGGGTGCACGGATGCTTCCTTTCAGAATGATACCAAGGGAGTTAATGTCTGGCCTGGTGATAAAATCCTGGCATCTGTTACAGAAAACACAATGAGCATTGTTGTCATTGAGAGAATGGGTCTGTTTTTCCTGGCATGAATTACTGTTTGGAAGCTGTTTTAAAATAGAACAGAGAAAAAATCTCACTCTGAAAACTTAAAAATAAAGGGCTATGCCAGAATTGTGTTCTCCACTGTATTTCTAGGAAGTGTTGTTGGTTCATTGTTCTGACGACATTATTCACATACCTTAAATACAATTGCTGTTCAAATGCACAGAAAACTGTACAGATGTTGATATAAACATCAGCTGCTACATTGCATGTGCATAAGCTCAGAAATCCAGGCTGGGAAGTCTGCTGGGCATTCTCCTTTGCCAGAGGACAGCCTGCCATCCCCAGTGCAAGATCCAGAGCACCCAAAGTAAGGCTTTTCAGATTGTCCCTAGATAAGCTTCTTTTTTTTCCCTTTGGAAATTTGCCTCTAGCTAAAGTTCATCTCTGTGGAATGTCTTTCCAAAGCATGGCAAGTATCCACATGTGAAAGGGAATTACACCCTTCCCTAATCAATTCCTATTTTTATGTCACTTTTTCTAAAAAGATGAAAAGATTTTGTTCTCACTTTCTAGTCCAGATACAATAACAATATACATAAAATATGTTCTTCTGCTATGACATAGAATCTCAGTTTATACCCACCTAGACTCTGAACTCACTGTTTTTGGTATCAGAGACAGTGGAATTAGACAGCAGGCTTTTCATTTTACCTGTAATTGTTCTGTCCATGCTCTGTTTGCTGTCTGCTATTTGTTGGTTAACAGCTAAATAAACACAAGCAGGGAGAAAAGGTGAAAATAAACCATTCTTCAACCTTGGTTTTCATGTCACTGATTCCCCTGTTATGAAACTTCAGAACTAATTAAGACAATAATCTCTGTAGGTGCAAAGCAGAGGAGATGGCATATGCTATTCCCAGGCTGCATTACTTGCCTCGGAGCAATGCAAAGGACTATGATCACAGCTTGTAATGAAAACATTGTGTTTTCTTATTTCAGACGGTGCTGCTAGACTGAGCCAACTGCAGAAAACCTAAGCTGTTCACAAGATGCAAGAAACTTAACCTTGTACATTTGGTCAATAACCAAGCACATATTAGCTGCTGCTGACCCTGGTCCCTTTACTGCCTAGGAGATGACAAAGAAATAGAGTCAATAAGGTAGACTAGGATCAGATTCAGGGCACCAGAATGGCTCTGCTATATCTCCTCGGTGCGAGAGCAACATAAGTGTTGATGTAGCAAAGAGTTGCTGCATGAAAAGATTGTGTACAACCTCTCCAGGTGTAGCAAAGATAGGCCTACAACTCTGGTAAATCTGTGCCTGATTCAGTCAATTTCATGACTCAAACTGACTGCATTTCAGAAAACTAAGGACCCTTCTATGGTTTCTCAAAGCCAGCATCAAATGGTTTATCTAGCTTCCACACTGTCTCATTGAGAAGCAATAAAATGTGTGTGATGGATGAGTCAAGAATAGTTCATTGCATATCTTTGCAACTGGAAAATGCGCTTTTAATTTTCTGTAGAGTTAAAACTGAAATTTCAATTAAACAAATTACAGGATAAACCAAACAAAAAGAGCATTGAGAAAACCCATTAAAAAAATAAAACAAAGAGGTCTGCTACTTTGTATTTCCTATAATGATTTATTATGTTGAAGGTAATAAATTTCATTAAACTGTAATGCATTAAACAGCGCAGATAAGTAACACGATGGCAGAAAGCCTAGATCAGATTTGTCCAGTTGTTAAAAAATAACTTTTAAAAACAAGGAAGCTCAGTTATGTTTCAATATATGGGAGATTTCAAATACCATCTGCTTCATCCATTTTTCAATGTACAGAGTGCATAAATAATCCAGCTAACCTTAAGCCTCTATGGTTACCCTGTCATCAAAGGAATGCCACAGAAGACACATTTCAGTCCTTAGCTGAATGGTGCATGGATACCTAAATGTGGATAAGGGGATAAAGTGTACCCTCAGCAAATTTGCTGATGACACCAAACTGGGAGGACTGGCTGATTCCCCAGAAGGCTGGGCTGCCATTCAGCAGGATCTCAACCGGCTTGAAAGTTGGGCAGAGAGGAACCTCATGAGGTTCAACAAGGGCAAGTGCAGAATCTTGCAACTCAGGAGGAACAACCCCATGCACCTGTACAGGCTGGGGGTTGACCTGCTGGAGAGCAGCTCTGCGGAGAGAGACCTGGGAGTCCTGGTTGAAAATAAACTGAACATGAGCCAGCAATGTGCCCTCATGGCCAAGAAGGTCAATAGCATCCTGAGATGCATCAAGAAGAGTGTGGTCGGCAGGTAAAGGAAGTTTGTTCTCCCCCTCTACTCTGCCCTGGTGAAGCCTCATCTGGAGTACTGTGTCCAGTTCTGGGCTCCTCAGCTCAAGAGGGACAGGGAACTGCTGGAGAGAGTCCAGCACAGGGCCACCAAGATGATCAGGGGACTGGAGAGGCTGCGGGAACTGGGACTGTTTAGTCTGGAGGAGACTGAAGGGAGGATCTCATTAATATTTACATAGATCTAAGTGATGGATGTCAGGAGGTTGCAGAATTTGTTAGTTTCACAGTTCTGAGTAGGGAATCACAGAGCCTTTGCTGGTAAGCTATGTAATATTACAAGTACCATATAGAAAGAAGTTGGCATCAGAAATGTGATGGACTGAATTATGCTGTCATGAAGCTCTATCAGCCAAGCATCAGCCTCAGTACATGGGTCTATCTACTCATTACCCAGCATCACTAATGAGAAGCTGGGATCAGTCTTTCATGCTATGCAACCTCTGACACATCTTTTTCTCACAGAGGACAAATTGGACAAGATCATATTGGCAAAGGTATCCCTACATCAGCATTTACAAATGTATTTCAAGCCACTCCTTGCCACCTGAGCATGGTCAGTACGTACTGCAGAGTTGCAGCTTCCTGCTAGTAGCAGGTCTCCAAAATGACAACAATATGGAGGAGCTCTCCAGGAAGATGATCCTCAACTGAAGAGCCACAGTCAAAGCATTTACTGCATCTTTTTTTGTAAATGGCAATGAACTGTCCGTCAGCTTAATGTGAGTTAGCAACCTTAATGTCAGCAAAGCAACCTTGATAGAGTCAATGTGTCAAAGGACTGTAACTGTGCCCAAGGACATTAGCTACTGGAACACACTTTTTTTTCCAAAAGAATATTCTAATAAAAAAGGTCATCACAGTATTATAGTAAAAATTAGAGAACATTTAGAGCATCACAGTAGTTCCATTTTTCTCCAGATAAGGTAACTGATCTTATTTAACTGCAGCCTTGCTCAGCCTAGCTGTTTATGACAGGATAGTGAGCATCAATGAAGTACCATTCCATAACCAGCATTTGAGCCTTCATTGTAGCTGGATTCTGACTCCTTGCATAGATTTAAAGAGTAATACCTGTTAATGTGCAGCAATAGTTTTTGAGTGATCAAGTTAGATAAACAGATTCTTTATTTTTTTTCTCACCTGGGAAAAGCATGAGATGGAAAAAGAGAATGGAGACAGGTCAACTGCTAAATAAAATGGACACAGAGACATCCAAAAGTCCACTCTATTTGCACATGGTTTTACATAAAGCATTTTTTTCTTCATATAAATCTCAGTATTAGTTCCCAGAGATGAGTCACACTTGCTGAAAAACAAAGTGGGTATGTGGGAAATCTCTCAGAAAATTCAATCACTACACATTCTGAGGTCAAAAAAGTCCTATAAAAATTTTACAGTCTTCCATTTCTGATGGTGCTGTGCTGCTGGTGATCACACAAACTGGAATATTTTTTAGTTCCAGTTTAAACTGCAAACCATCTTGACTAGAATTCTCCAGTGTGGGGGGAAAAAAGAAAGCTTCACGTAAATGTCACATTCTCAAAGATGATTCTTGAAGACTCTTGTTTCTGTAATCCCCCTATAACACTAGAAAAAGTTACTGATACCTATGGATCATTACCTGTCTTTCTTCATGTGGACAGAGAGAGTACATTAGATTGTCTCCTTCTCGGGTAGCATATACTCCATGCATTGGGTCTGCCAGGCCAAAAACATTCTTCTTGGCTATGGGAATATGCATTAACAAATAGCCATCAAATGCTCTCCCGGGCTGTAAGCAACCTCTCAAGCCAGGAAGATGTTACTAAACAGAAAATACAGCTTGAAGTCATATTCACATCCCTATAACAGTTCCTACATGCTGGCAAGCCCTTCCTTTGAACCCAGCCTCCAGTGAGATAACCTGGAGGAAATTGTTTAGAATTGTTTATCTGTTTGTTTGATGCTGTTCTTCTTCCTCTCTCATTTTTTTTTTTCATGTGCTTTGTTTACTCTTAAGAAAGAATTTGTGTGACTGTGAAGATGATTGAAGTACCATTTTCTCACTCCTTATCCAGATCATTTCTTTGTGCTGTGTGCCATCCTTTTTTCCTAAGACTCTTCCCTTTGTCACAAAAAGCACTGCTAATTGCATAGATTAGCTTCAAACCCAGGATCAAAGGTTCAGCACTTCGATTTTCTGCTCTTCAGATATTTTATTTTCTTTCTCTCGTGCTGGGAAATTTGCAAAACATACTCACTACAGAACAGGATTAATTTTTCTCTGTAAGTTGAGGAAAAAGGCTAACTGGAAAACTGGAGTATTCTTGGTTGACCTTATCTTTTTTTTTAGGTGGTTGATATATTGCCTAATGTATCTTTGCAAATGCAGAGTGATGTTTTTCAAGAGTGTTTACAGAACACCTACTGCTGCAAGCCCGTACTGCTGAGAAAGGAAAGGCTGCCACTGTGTCAATTTTACCATTCATAAGAGTGATAAAACTCAACAAACTCTAGGCACATTGTTTATACACCATTTGCTAGGTTAAATGAAAGATATGTTGTGTTCCTTGTCTATCAAAAAATTGCACATGCATCTAGAGTGGACAGCTGGCATTTTAAAAAGCTGTTCTGGGCTTTTCAGAAAAAAGAATTATACTTACTGGCATAAGAGACCTCCATTTCAAATATTAACAAAGACTAGCGCTTGTAAAAGTGCTTTGTTCCTGAGGGCCCCAAAGACTTGGAATTCCCTGTGCACTTTTCAGTCAAGTTAAGCTCTATTTTCTCAATTGTTATCAGATGAAAATAAATAAATAAATAAATAAATAAATAAATAAATAAATAAGGGCAAGGGTGAATTTTTCATCGCTTAAACCTCATTTTAGTTATCTTTTGCCTTTAAAAATAAATACCATCTTTGATTTGGTTTTGGCAGTCAAATTTCATAAATTTTTTGCACGCAATTTCAACAACTGTGAAATCTTAAGTCTCAACAAGCTGGGTTAAAACAATCCCAAGTGTAATACCCCTGGAATAAACAGAGTTACACTGAGAATCAACCTGTGAAATGAAAACTGTGTACATGAAAGTAGATGTTACTAATGCTGCACTTAAAACTTTTAGCCAAAGTAAATAACCTAAACTTAATGACATACGGATGGCAAAGATGAAGCTAGATAAAGTATAGCACTGTGTTGGGGGTTATTTTTCTTCTGTACACCCACTATAGAGTTTTACTCTCCCTTAGTTTTTTTTTACTCTCCCTCAGTAAATCAAATCAAAATAGTGCAAAAATAGCAGATGACTAAAGCATCCCTAACAAGAAGCAATATACAGTTTGCTCAAAGTCTGCATTAGCTAATTAAAATAGAACCTGAAAGAATTAGAGGCAGATCCATTATGTGGTTTCCTTTTATGTAAGTAGGATTTATTTGTGTTCAGGTTTACAGATAAACAGTTTATGATTCAAGAAACTGCCTGTGTGTACTGTCTGTTCAAGTGATATTTTGCTTCTTGAAAGCTTCTCAAGATTAAAAAAAAATTACCTTTCCCATAGCTACATTTTATCATCAAAGACAATGGGAGTGTAGAATTATGGTTTACTCACCCACATAGTGAAGAAAATTGTATGTCATTTCTGCATCCTGATTGGATGATGGTTGCAAGGGATGGATACATATTCCTTCTCCTTTCTTTTGTTTCTTGCTTTTAAAAATTCTAATGCTCTCTTTCCTTGGTTTTCCTGATTGTCTACCTACAACCTCTAACGTGAATTTTTACCAAAAGCATTGGGTCACACTTCCAGATCATGAGAATAAGGTTTTGCTATTATATCTGTTGTCATATAGATTTTAAAACATAAACATTTTTTTCATTTTTTTCTTTTTTTAGGCAGTGAAAAAACAAGGCACTGAACAATCACACAGCACTGAAGTAATAAAATATCAAGTGAATTTCCTCTATATTTCAAGCTAATTACTTTTTCCACTTCAGTCACACTTGGCTAAGAAGAATTCAAAGTGATGCAAATTAGAAGAGGGTTAATATACAAACTATAGCTTCATCTGCCACTCTTCAAGCAGAGAATCACTCTTCACCCTCAACCACCACTTTCAAGTTCTACAGCTCAGTGTAACCATTTTAATTGTTTTTTTTCTGCAAGGCATAAAGATAAACCATGCATGAATCAATACATGAATGAATTAGCCTCTGGTCTAGCTTACTGATGAACTCATCATTTATACCCTTGCATAATTTACAGAAATTGAAACTGTAGCTGGGCTTTGCATTCAGCTGAATGTGGTTTGTTTACACGGTCTGATAAGAGTTTCATGTTCCAGAAAAGCTAATTCTGTTGGGAATGCTCAAGCAGGATGAAAACATTTAAGACTCTGTGATATCATAGATGCAGCTAAGTACCTAGGTGTCCCAGCATCCTACGCCAAACCTTGGTAAAATAACCAGCCTCTTGGCTTTGACACGTATGGTCTAAATTAATTCAAAGAGAATTTTGGCTCCCTAGGTGAAATGTGTTTGAGCCCCAGATTCAGTAAGCTGAACTATCAGAAAGTGTCAGATTCATCATAGTGAGCTGCAATTGCTTAGAAATCAGGCATGTATCCTAAGTCACTTATCCAGGCTCCTGCAATGCAATGAGCTACCTCCTCACCTACCTATTCTCCAGTGGGATTGTCTTTCAAATAGCTGGGATACCACTTCTGTAACTACTGCTTCCAAACTGCCTGTCTCTTGAATCTTAGCCTTAATTGTCCTCTGCCACCAACATTAAAGACAATGAGATTTGAGACCACAGAAAGCAAGTCACAGTATTTCCACCAGTTTTTTGAAAACTCCCATTATCATAGAATCATGGGTTGGAAAGGATCTTGAAAGATCATCTAGTCCAGTCCCCCTGCCAGAGCAGGACCACCTAGAACTCATCCAGGTGGGTTCTGAACGTCTCCAGAGAAGAAGACAGCCCATTCCAGTGCTCTGTCACCCTCACAGTGAAGAAGTTTTTCCCTGTGTTTCTTTGGAATCTCTTATGTTCTAGCTTGTACCCATTGCCCCTTGTCCTATCATTGGACATCATTGAGAACAGCCTGGCACCATCCTCTTTATATCAACCCTTTACATATTTGTAAACATTAATGAGGTCAGTTTCCTCTTCTCCAAGCTGAAGAGCCTCAGCTCCCTCAGCCTTTCATCATAAGGAAGATACTCCATTCCCTTCATCATCTTGATGGCCCTGTGTTGAACTCTCTCTAGCATCTCCTTGTCCTTCCTGAAGTGAGGGGTCCAGACCTGGACACAATATCCCAGATGCAGTCTCAAGAGGGCAGAGGGAGAGGAGAACCTCTCATGACCTACTGTCTACAGCCCTTCTAATACAGTCCAGGATGCCATTGATGTGCTTGGCCATGAGGGCACATTGCTGGCTCATGCTCATCCTGCTGCCCACCAGGACCCGCAGGTCCCTTTCCCCTACACTACTCTCTAACAGTTCATTCCCCAACTTGTACTGGTACATGGGGTTATTCTTTCCCAGATGCAAGACTCTACACTTGCTTTCATTAGATTTCTCCCTATCCAACTCTTCAGCCTGTCCAGGTCTCATTGAATGGCATGTTCCCTTTTTCTTTCTGTATCCTGTCTTGTCATATATCACAGGAATGAGGACTAATAGGAACAATGCCACTAGATTCCCTCAGAGATGTCCTGCTCAGGGAATGGTGTTCTTCCTCCATTCTCTCCCCTTCCTCAGAAACAGACCCTACATTTCTCCCAGGCATCAATGGAAACAGGAGGCCCTTAAAGACTATCTGCCTCCACAGTGTCTCTGTGTTTTTGGATTTCATGGGTCTTTGGCAGAGCGACTCTGTTTCTGTCATCTTTTGGTTCCACTGTCCTGGGACCATGCCTCTTTTATTCCGAATTTTAAAAGATTCCAGAGAAGAATTTGTGCCCCTCAAAAGTCCAGTATATGTTCGAAATGCTCAGATTTAGCAGTTACAATTAAAAAACAGAAGTATGTGAAGAAAAATTTTTTTAAATGGTTGAAAGGATAACTGTAACTGTCAAGGGGTCTATCATGCCTGTCCACATTGTATCTTACCCCTGCAGCTGACATCAGAGCAATCTTTGCTGCTTGAGTAAAAGGAGACTCAGGAAGATACATTATTCAATTTTGTACAGAGAAGGAACAAAAAATTTATTGTCAGAACCAGTCTAGAGTTACACACTGAATAACATCTGTATTTAAAGAGAAGCACAGGGTCATGGTCTTAATGAGTTATTGTTACTTCCTAAAGGCTCAGATGAAGTATTTGGTTCTATGAAAGTCAGAAATCTCAAAAACAGCCATGCCCCATTAACACGGCATATCAAACACCACAGGGTGATTTTTGGTTCAGCTGAAGGCTGAGGATTTACACCACTGACAACAGCTATGCATCTGGTCACATACTGTCAGGAAATTCATAACTCTTCTTGAACTGAAGAGAAAGAGGGTGCAATAAAAACATCCTGAAAAGGGAGCTGCGAGGGGAAATGGGAGGAGAGCTCAGCTAATACACGAAGAACAAAGACTATCTCATGCCAGATCTCACTCTTCTGCAAAACACAGCACAGGAAAAGACTCAAGCCTCAAAACACTACCAAGTTGATATTCCCAGGCCAATAACAGCCTGCACAATGACCTGTACCCAGGGTGCCAAGTAGACACCAAGGGGTTTTCCTTGAGTTGAGTGGCCTTGCCTCCAAGCAGAGCCTGGGCTGTGGGATGCTGATGGGTATGTTTGGCTTGTCAGTCACCCAAATACCTAACTAAGAAGTTGAGACTGCCTGCTCTGTGTCTGTTTGTGAAGTAAGAAACTACACATTTTATTTGGCTAGGGCAGGTACAGTTTTGGTATTCATTTCTGTAATCACAGATGGATTTTGGAAGCAGTTAAACAAGCATGCCTAGAAGAGCATGCCCTGTCTTGATATTTCTGGTATTCCTAAAGTGGAACAAACATGGAAAAAAAAAAAGTAGTGAATGTTTTTAATAGATTATAATGCAGTGAGAAGGAGCATAAATCCTGATTTGTTGATTTGTTTTGTTTTGTTTTGGGGGTTCTTTGTCTCAGTACATTGCCCTCAGTGACTTCAAGCTTGCCCACTTCAGGCAGAAAAAAACTCCATTGACTTGCCTGGAAAGTATGCTTCCAGAGGGAAGCAGAACGAGTCAGTCCCTAAATGGGTTAAATAGAAAATGTACCTACTCTTGCTTAAAAATTAAACAGCTTTGCATGGTGACACTTTGGTGAGTTGAACTGTTCAATGACATAATACATCTAGTGACACCATGAGCACGTCCCTCCTGTTTGCAGAGAGATGTTTGTGTTGTACAGACATATGTCTTGTTATCTTTGGCCACCTACCGTCTTGCTTTATCTGATTAATATTTTATTGATTTTTTCGTATAATCAGTATATCCATTCACACAGCAATTAAAACCAGACGTATTTTGTTGTGTGGATAGCTGCACTGAGCTTTGACACATGGCTTAGATGGTGTACAGGAACGTCTTTTATTCAGTTCTTTAAAAGTAATTAGCCATGGCAGGTGAGTATTAAATCAGATGGCAAACAAACAAAACAGAACACAAAACGGATTATTTCTTCTCTCAAATTTCTGATAAATGGAATGAAACTTCAGTGTGTTTGGCAGAGTGCTCCACTTCCTGTTCTGTATGCATGTGTGAAACGAAAGGTACACTCTGTACTAATGTAGGCATACAACATCTAAAAATGAATACATTTTGATCTCGCCTTCACCCAGGAGTAAATAAGAGCAAAGCTAAACTTGTATCTTCAGAGGAATGTAGATAGATTGCTGATGGCATGCAGACAGAAGAGGTGCTTGAGCCACTTGGGCTAATGGTGTTATTAGTAGAGCAAATTCAAAGTGCTCTGAAGTCAATAACCACCTAAGTGGCCTTGAAGAGCTTCAGATCTTTGGTTCCTGTGACAAAACTAAGAATCTGCTCAAGTTTATCTGAAAATTTCCATTTGCACTTCAATTTCAGTAAAGCAAATGGTGTCGTCTATAGTTTCATGTAGGTTATCACAATTTCTTTCTGTTGACAGAAAAGGTGGGATTGATCCTCAGATGCAGGTGAGATGTATACTTGTATACATTTCTGATAAATCAGCTGTCATAATAAAATTAGGTGCTTGAAGACTTCTGACAGTAAAAGACATGAGGAAGTAAGACATACTGCACAGTGCAGCAAAACCCAACTGTGCATATTAAAGGAAGATTTTTATTGCAACTGTACAAGAAGAAAGTCTTTGAAAAAACTCAAAAGAGGCTCAGTCTCACAACTAAATTAATGGCTCACTCTATTCCAGCTTTCTTTAGGATCTTGGATAACTATGTTGAACACACATTTGCTTTTTATATTTGGATTTAGTCTCTGTTGTGTGTGACCACATCTGGTGATCTTACCTGTTGATCCTACCTGCCTTCCCAAGAAGTGTATTTCTGGCTGCCTGACAGACTGGGAGGGAACCTGCCAACCACCACAAGGGCAGGACATTTGTCAGCTTGGAGTTTGCCTGCAACACAGGGAAAGAACCTGTCTCAGTCTTAAAATGCAGCACCAAGGAGAGGAGCAGTGTTGGGGCAGAGACCTTCCTTTGCCTCAATGCTCAGGATCATGCTCCAACTGAGATCCTCTGCCAGCCATGAGGCTGCCAGCTCCACAGCAGCCCCTCTCTTCCCTGGGAGTGAGTAGATGCCACTCAATCAGCCCTGGGCAGCCCACAGGCAGCACCCCTGGGCCAGCCTGAACTCCAGCCTCTTGCATCCCAAATGGCAGTGGAAGCCCTTCAAGGTGCCCATTGCCACAGGTCGAGGATGCAAGAAGGAGCATTCTCCCAAACCACCTTCCAGCTGTGAGTAATGGTGCCTACAGCACTTCCTGCTCTTTGTGCAAAGTACAGCAGAAAGTGCTTATCTGTTCTAGCCTCACTGACCTTGCACTGATATGGATATGGAGCAGCCACATGGCCAGGGTAATGGAAAAGAGGCTTAAAATCTGCTCCCAACTGTTTCCCAGAGGATGTTTACTTCTCCCTAGCTGACAGGCATGACTGACTGTGCAAATACCCCTCGCCCCTTTGAGGACAAAGTCAAACAAGCAAACCTTCAGCAGCTATTTGAGTTTGTGTGACTTTGCTCTCAGACACATTAAGAGGGATTATATAGCAGGTATCTGTCTCAGCTGGGTGACAGTAATAAAGAGTTGGGCATTCAAAGAATAGCGTCACCTGTTCAGTTTTGATAATAACCAGGGTACAAATGATAACAGACTGTGAAACAGAATCACCGTTAGACTTAACAGATGGGTTATTGTTCCCAAATCCCTTCAATACTGAAAAGTGGACTTCAATCATTTTAGCTCCATGCAAAGTAACCAGGTTTGCGATTTTCCAAGCAAGGACCTCGGGTATAGATTTAGAGAGAAAAGCAGTAAAATAAGGACCTCCCTGACCAATGGTTCTACAAGGGTAGCAGCATCACCTATCATGCCTGCATGAATGCTCAGGCCCATCTGGAGAATCACAGGGAAAGGAAAGGTATGCACGCCATGAAAAAGAAATCACCAACCTCAAAGTAGGAAAGAAACAGTGGGATGTGAAAAATTAAGTTGTCCAGAAGAAGAAATAATGGTGTTTGTCAGAGAGTGGATGTCCTAGTCCTGGCAGCCTATTCCCCCTGAGAAGCAGGAGTGCTGCAGGGAGCAGCGGAGTGACTCAGAGCACCACATCCTCACCCTGAGCCAGGACCAAAGGAAGGGTTACACTGCACCATGATGGATGACTGAGTGTACAGAGTGAGGTGCTGGCGTCTGGATGAGACATAAGGCCAAAGCCCTGCATACTATATCTACTCATCAAAGCTCTTATCGTTTTTACTTCAGAGGCGTAGGATGTGACATCTAGTTTCCTGCCCAGATTTTAGCCAGACCATTAATTTACTTTTCCCACTCAATGTAAACAGTGTTTTGCTTTGTGCTGGTTGCCCTTAAAAACTACACCTTTGTCTTCCCTGACAGAAGTCATGGTTGGGGAAAACAATTTTACCAAAACCAACTATTTCTTCAATAGTATTTTGGTTGAAAATGCTTACACACCCTTATAGATGTACTACCTATGTCTCAATCTCAATTCTGCAGCAAGACTTCCTGTAATCTCTCTGGTGAAGCTTCGCTACACACAGATCAAAACAAGAGAAGCTTTTATTGATGTGAAATACAACTGAGAGCATATTTTTCAGGCTATAAGTTCTAATCAAATGGATTTTTCTTTCCAATTTCCAGCATATCTTGGATTTTTCATGTGTGTCACTGCTGCAAAAATTGTCATGCAAGACCAAACTGCATTATGACTTCAGAATTGTCACTATGCTAAAAGGAATATGGAATACCACATAAAAAAAGTCAGCTGCAGATCATTCACCTTTGTGGAAGGCGTTGGGTTTTGGCCACCAAGACCTATAGAGCAATAGTCCATCTCTCTGTAATAAAGTGCAGGACAGCACATGTATGCATTTGAAGGATTTTGACCAGTTCCACTTCATAGTTGCTGTTAGTAGTGTGGCATGCCTAAACAAATACCTGTTGTTCCAGGTATTAACCATAGATCTATTTAGCTGGTGTATATCTCGACTGCTCTATTGAGGTTGCTCCCCTGCATTATACAAGCTGCTGCCCGACTTTAACATACGACACTTTTACCTAACACTTCCATATTTTTATATTAAATGAGGTATTTTAGACAGAGAAGAACACTTTTTAACATTTTTCTTGGAAAGCAGAGCACTGTCTTCTGAGTGCATGAGAGGAGCAGGGACAGAGGGTAGACAGGGACCAATGGGAAATCTGGTGTTTTATTGATCTTGCATTCATGCATAATCAATCCAAGCACTTTAGAGTCTAAAACTTAAAATTACTACTTAGTACTGACAAAAGCACCAGGTGTTCTCTGACAAAAAGAGATTGGTTCAGAGCTGCAGAAAATGTCCTTGGGTTTTGTTCCTTCAAATTAAACACACCTTGTAGAATACTGAGGTTCACAAATTAACAAAATACCTAATTGAAGCAGATGCTTTTGAAACAGAAGGCCACAGACCTGTGTCTGAAGTCAGCTACAGACTTATCATCCAGCACTCCCAATACAAGAATGAGCCACACAGTTACCTTATACGAGTCAGTCATGGGTGGTTTTGCTTGTGACTAGAAAATTTTCACAAACACACCCAGTTAGACATGTGAGGCCAATTATTGGTACCCTTAGCTGAGTACAGATTGCAGAACAGGACTTGATTGGCCTGATCGACCAACCTCTGTGCTGATGAAACACCACCAACATGGCTGGTTGTGCATGGAGGTAAATGGAGGAGCTGCTGGGGGACTCAGATTTGAGGCAGGAAGGCATTCAGTGGGAATCCTAAGCAACAAGCAAGGGCTGACTGTGCTCCAAACAAAAGAAAAGGAAGAAAAATGAATGCAGCTGTAATTGTTTTGGATTTTAAATACATGTAATTAAATGCAAATTTAGTGATTTTTTTTTTCTTTTTTTCCCCCAGAGTACTCAGCTTTTGAATAAACCACAGTCCTCCCTCCCCTTCACAGTGCTATCAGATGGCTTGCCACAGATAGTGCTGGTCAGCTGGGTCCACTTCCATGCATACTACTTTACTCAGTTGCACGAGGAAAGAAGCGTTACAGTATTTTGGTGCATTGTATCAGGCCAATGATTTGTTAGTGTTTCAGCCATGCCACAGTGTGCTGAGAGGTTCTGTCCCTTCTTTGAAAGAAACTTAATTGTAAGTTCAATCAATCTGAAAAACGAACACCGGCGTAATGTTTTTTAATGAGTTTTTGGTTACAAATCAAACACAGTTTCTTTGCAGGCGAACGTAAGTGGTATGAGCAAACACAGTCACCTCCACAGCTCCTGTTCCCACTTGCTTTCCAGCTATACAGAGCACGGGGATATAAATTCCTTCACGTTCCCATTTGCTGGGTGATAACAACACTAATGACGGCAGTGTTGACAAGGCAAGGCCATTTATCAGTCTCTTGCCTGATCTCATTTGGAGCTCAGCTAGAACTGACGCATTGGGTGTCACTGGGTGCTGTCACCTGCCCTTAGGGGCTGACAGCTCAGGACCTCTGCAGACCCTCCAACACTCTCCAGAGAGGCAGAGCTCTTTCCACTTGCCAGGCATATCAATTCAGGTTGAACATGGGTCAGCTGAGCATGACGCATAGTGCTAAAAATGCTGAAGCTCTGCTTCCAGCATCATTGCAGTCCAATTCCACCTAAAGCTTCAATTTTCCAGGGTGGAAAGCCCATCCTCCTGAGTAGCTGAAATAAAATGACCTCCTTGTGCTGCTGCTTTTGTTGCTGGTTTCATGGTCTTACCTCTTGCAGCACAAATGGGCACACACCAAATGTGGCCCTCAGGCATGTTTGTAGTAGAAATTAAATCAAAAGAGAAAATGCAGACAGAGCTACTAGTATCATCAAGGTACAGAGCATTACCTGAATCTTCTTATTATAACACTTTGTTTTTTAATTGGTTATAATTTTGTCAGACTCTGGGGGAGGACAGGAGGAAGTTTTCCATTTCAGGTGTCTCTCCACAGTAGAAAGTTTTATTTAATTATTTTATAGATTTTCAGCAAAGTGGTTTAGCCATATCCAAGAATGAAACTAGGGGCAGGGAAAAGAGAGAAACGTTGCCAAGGCAACAGTAATCCCATTATTTTCTGACTTCTGAGTGCCTGAGTATTCAACCTTTATCTTCTTTTCATGACATTTTTGTACATAATAATAATAATAATGTTGGAGGCAATTATTCTCATCAGTTTTAAGAAAAGACCATGTTAGGGTACTGAAGGAACAGCAAGAGATGCATTTGCAAACAAAACAAACTAACACCTTCATATTGTTGTCTGCTGGATCTCCCACTGCTATCTTGAAAACAGGCTTTCAGGGCCTAACTATTCTGTTAGCAACATCTCTTTAAATTGCCCTCCATCCTGAGAAGATTAAGAAACTAATTTCCCCGTTTTGAAGTGCAATTGCCAATCTTCACGCATCCTCGAATGGAAATCGTTGAGCATATGTTAGAGTTCAGTAATCATTTCCCTTCAGATTTTATGGCTTATTGTCATTTTTCACACAACAATATGTTTTAAATGAGGAGGAAAGCTCTGCTTTACATTTTGGGGAATGTCCTTGGGGAGAGAATTTTAATTTCTGCATGATGGGGAAGACTTAAATCACATTGCATCGGTTTCCATTTGTCAGATAAGATGTGTTCTTACTATAAATGAGCCTACAGCACTTTCGTAAAGTATACTAAATGAAAGGGAAAAAATAAAACACACCACCCCCTAAACTTGGCCTTTCAGGAGTCCTGATAGATTTGCATGCTTTCCTCTCCTCTAGAGCAAATGAAGTCTGTCAAAAAAGTCACTGTTTTCTCGGTTTGTTGGTTTGGGTTTGGGTTTTTATTTTCCATTGGAAAAATACAGATCTGTCAATACTGGCAGCGTGTACAGAAATCTAGATCAGAGATTGTTTTAAGAAAAACAAGCAGAGTGGAATGTAACAGTCACACTTGAGTAGAATATTTTGTGTTTCCATTCAGAAAACATTTTCTTTCCAAATTTATTTTTGTGGGTTTACATTTTTCTATTGTTTTGAATCTCTTCTGATATTCTAATACCATTGCTCTGTATTTTTATACTCGCACACTGCAAAATATGGAGACAACAATTGCTACAAATAGGAACCACTGGCTTACAGCCAATGAAATCTAAATTCTGTTCAAAGTTTTGCCACTGCATTTCTGGCCTTTATGACAAGCCATTTTATTTCCTTTTCTCTGTTGACAACCCAGTTCATGAAATGGAAATTATATATATTCTCACTGATTAAGTACATGAATATCTGTGATAAAAGGCTTTGAAAAAATTGGGGTTTATTATTTATATTATAGATAAAATACATAGTCTGAGAAAGTGTTTTCCTATGCATAAGGAATCTAGTGTGCATGGGATCAGACATGTTACAGATGTCAATATTATTCTTTGTTCTTATTCAAGCTGAAAAGTCTTCAAAAGCAGGACTTTTTTAACAGAAAATAAATGTTCCTTCTGCTCATGTTTTTGCACCACCCAGCAGGGCCTGATTTGCCCTGAGTATTACCCTACTGTGCTACTTCCCACATCGTTAGAGCTTGTCACCTTTTTGCTGTAGGAAGCTGAGCACACATTTCTTTTTTCAAGTATGTTCTGACAAACCATGCAGCTTTGTACCTAGCTAATAAGTGCGTAGGTACTGAATCCAATCCAGCACTGTACACCAATTAAGTACATGCACTTTGCCAACAGATATGACATTTGAAAAGTCCCAGCACAATCTATTTCAGAAAAACATCAAGAAAAACATTAGCAGTGCTGTGAAGAATTTCTCGGAATATCAGAGGCAATTTTACTACTGCAACAACAGCAACAGAAATAAACCTGTGGCAGGAACAGGAAAACACACTTGTTAAATAACAGCCAAATCAGCCAGTGTTAAAATCTAATGAGAAGTTATTGGCTGCAAAGGAGTGAGTGTACACACACCACATCATCATCACAGAGATACAGGATGTTATTAGGACAATGCAAACCTTCACTCAGTTGTCATTAAACCACTGACTGTGCTCACTCTGGGGTTGTTTAGCTAATTCTGAGGTACATTTCACGGAATCAGCTGTTCTGCTATATAATTTACACCAACTGTTCTCCACCTGACAGAGTGAACTAAGCCACTTCTTGTCATGTGGCAGCACTGAAGAAACAAAGCCACACGTGCTCTCTCCTTCTCCCCAGACTCCTTCAAAAAAAACCAACCCACACTAAAGCAGTATCGCATAGGGAACTTGGGCCCCACACCTGCAGATGCTTAAATGTGTGCCACATTTTACTGCTAATTTCCCAATTTGACCTAGTGTGGGGTTTAATCCTGCCTGTAATTGAATAAATGGCAGGATCCCCACTGGGAATAAGTTCTTGTGCCTCTGCAGGAGTAAGGCTATGGTTCTATGCCCACAGAAATGTATGTGACATTTTCTCACTAATCATGCATTAAATACACCCTCTGTTCCAAAAAAAAACAATGATAATTAAGTACATCACATTACCAAGAGGCAGATAAAGTGATGCAGGCAAGGGTCAACACAGTTTATGCAGTTCTGCAACGACCAATATGGAGTTTGCTCATTTCTGGGCTTAGAAAACAAACATGTATGCTCTCTTTGTGTCAATTACTGCTGAGAAATCTACAGCTGTGAAACAGTAGCTGGGAGATGTATTTCCTGCACTACCCCTATCCTTTTCTAACTTTTCAACAAATGTAAAGCTGCTTTGCATAGAGTAACCAAAGTCTTGCTATGTCCAAACATATACACATATGCACATACACAATTACTGAGAAAATGAGGGTCAGAAACAAGAAAAAATTAAGTTTTTTTTCATAAGAAGACAGTTACCAAAACCAGAAATAGGTCACTCACAGCTTTCCTTTGAACATCTGACACAGTGCAAACAAGAAACATCAGCAAGTGTAGCAACATTGAGCAAGTATTAATGGGCTTGAGGAGATGAGCTCCCTGTGAACACTACAGTTTTTGGTTTGACAGGCATTTGCAACATGCCAAAATGATCCAATGTGGGTCTCTTGTCACCTAAGCAATGGTATTTTGCCTTTCCACATCAATTCTTGTGCAACATGGATAGCATGAGAGCTTTAACCAGGCAAGACAAATAAAAGACAACATACATGACTGCAGTCACGTTGTCTGTCTCAAATGGTTTTGCTCAGGAATTACCACAGCTTAATTTGATGAATAGCGAACAAAAGGCCCTTCTGCCGACTTAACCTTTGCTTTATGTTATTTCTCTGAGTCACAAGTTCATTCTTTATTCTTTAACTCACCTGCAAAAATAGCAAATTCCATATTCTACTACAAAAACATGCACACACAGAGACAGAAGAAAAGCTGTTATCACTTTTCCTTGGCTGATTTGCAGAGATCAAGTAGCAACAGTGTCTCTGCCTTGTTTAGATTCCTGCTGTGCAGGTAGAAGCAGGACACAGATTCAGAGGTGTCTACTGGGGCACTGCTTTTCACACACAAAAACTACTCTAGGAGCTGAAGCCCTGCTGAAGGGAAACTCAAGGGTCTTTTCACAGTATCTAAGGTGGGGATTAACACTTGCAATTGTGTGCAGTTTTTAATTTCCTTGGGGTGACATTTCTCATGCCATAACGACATAATTCTGTAGTGTATCTTGCTTCTAGTTACTCAATATAGAATCAAGTAATAGAATATATCTGACTTACTCTTGTTCTTTTACAGACTGTATTTTTCCAGCAACGCCTTGTCCCATCTGAGGATGCTTTCAAAGCACTAGTCAAGGACTGTTTTCTATATTTTTTAAACTTGGAACTTCTCCTTTTATATTATTTTTCTAAATGTCTGTCTCAGCCCAAATTTTTACACACAATTCCTGAACTTGAGTACCACTCCTTTTGTATATCTGACAGCAAAATACTTTTTTTTCAGATAATGAATGTAAAGACTTTGAGAAAGTCAGGTCTCTTAAGTATTTCACACATTGGATTTAGACAGAACTGTCAAATCTTAAATAACTGGGCATTTTTTAAAATATGAGCAAAATCGGAACACTTTCTAGGTAAGTTTTTTGATGCTGAATGCTTGAATATTTTCCCCACCAAATGAGGCAGTGCAGTGGCACCTGCAGCAAGTGTCACCTCTGTCCTTGCCTCTTCTTGTTCATATAGCCCTACATATAAATTTTCACAGATTCACTTGTGGAGTGATTTGAAGTCCAGTAAAGAAAAGTTCCTTAAAATAGAGGTGTTGTTAGAAATCATTCGTTAGCTAGGAATCCTCAGTCCTTCCCTTCACTAAAAATACTTACTTCAGCAAGCAATATGTTGATTTATATCTTGAGGAATGTATATTTGTTCCTTGACATGTCTCCTCTGGCCCTTTCCAAAGATATAGCTCAGAAAAATCACCATGGTCCAAACCCTTTATGTAGACACAATGGATGGGCCTCATCTTCTTTCCAACAAGGCTGGAGATTAAACTGTCAGTGCTGTTGTTGAGCAGGATTTTGCCTTGCACCCACAAAAACAGCACCAGTATTCAAAGGTGGAGAAAGCAGTAGGACATTATGAGCCAAGGAGATGGCTTCCATTTGAAGCCCATGCCTATACAGCACCTCATCTCCTCCCTGGCCATGCACACTTGCTTGCTCCACTCACACAGCATGCACTTTGCTGCAGATGCCAACAGGAGGATGCATTTGTGATGGTATTGCTGAAGGCCAGCAATCTCCCCATCATTAGCTACAGCCAGGAACAGGCCATATCAAATCCACAGGCAGTGCGTGCACAGAACACGGATCTTTCTGCCAAGAAAGAGGCAGGGAAAGTCAGATTTGAGATCCATTCAGCACAGAGGAGAGGTAAACAAAGTCAGAGGGAGGCAAGGTATCTTGGGAAACTGCAAACATCTTATCTAACAGGCCACCAGGGTCACAACATCACTAGTTTGGCCAACTGTCCCAGACATCTCTTCTGGTTGCTCTTGGTGTCAAATGACCCCAAACATCTGCCTTCTTCCGCTGCACTGACACTTGTCTACTTTTCGATTGCAATTAATAAAGCTCCAACTGCCTTCTGCAGTGAACCACTGCTTAGTGCTGGTACATTAATTCTCTTGGAAAAGTTTGCGACACTTGAATCTAATTGGTCCTGGCAAGGAGAGACAGACATACTATTGCTAAACTGTTAGGAACTCATATTGCCATGACTGGTCCAAACTTCTAGGATATATCTGGGAAAGAAGTTGGGGGAAAAAACTTCTGGAGCTCTTACAGTTTAAAGTGAAACAAGCAGTACTTGCACAAAGCCTACTGCAATGCTCCAAGCTACATTCTGACTTTATCTGTTTAGCTGCTTGGAATTTTACAAAGTCACTACTGAGAACAATAATTTCAATAATCATACTCTCTTCATCTTGATTTCTGCTGTTAGATATGCACATCTAAGTTGAGCTACTGTAGCAATCTCCACTGAAGTGGAAAGCTACACCCAAGTGATGACTGGAGGAGCTGAAATAACTTCCTAAAGTTATGCATAAAATCTGTGGCTTCATGCGGGATAGGACCTCAGATCTTGCAAGCTGGTGTCCAGTGCCTGAACTCACACAGATAGTGGTCAAGATTTGACCTGTCAAATGATAACCCTAAAGAAAGTATAATTCCCAGAAATGGCAAAATCCAGGGTCAAATAGAACAGAAAAAGACCCCTTGGCACTGTAAAACTCTTCCATGGATGATGTGGAATGAGTACCTGTGCATGGTCAGGATGAAATTCACCCCTGTGAGAATGGCTATCTCCAAGCTGGAGCACCTCAGTGAGCTCTCATTGTGAACAAAGTCTCAAGAGAACTGCGGGCAGTGACAAAACAACCTTGGAAGCTTTAGCTGTGCTGGAGACAGCTCTGTCTGCTCCCTTTGCAAAGCAAGGGAGGAAGATGGAAAGTATGTCTGTCAAAAGCAGGCACAGCCATCCTCTGCCCTCCTAGCAGCAGAGAGAGCAGCAAGCTGGCTCTCCACATGCCTCCATCCCATGTCTATCCTGTCTCTGTCTCTGCTCTCTGGCATGAAGCAATTTTCTTTTTGTTTGTTTGCTTGTTTTTTTAATCTAGCAATGCCAAGAAGCCTTGAGCTGGCTCTGCAAAGCCCCACTGAAATCTCAAAGAAAGGCTAAGTTTTATGTTTGCTTTGGCTTAGGGACAAATATCACCTGCAGTGTCCAGATGGCCAGTTTTCTACATTTGTTGGATCTACTGCAGTTTAAGATAGCATGTCCAAAGGTAGGAGTTGGCCAAACAGTAAACAAGACTTCAGTTCATGCACCAGCAGAGATTGTATCACATTCTTAACTGCCTCTGGGTGACATGAACATTCCTGTGAAAAGCATCCTGCATGTGGAAAGCAAAGGGCTGCAGCAGCTGCCCCACTTCAACCAAGAGCTTTTTTTCTCTTGAGGCCATTGTGTTGCATTGCTTCAAGAATTACAGATTTATCTCTTCAGTGTGATAGCTTTTGGCAGATCTACCTAGTAAATACACAACACATAGTATGACACTTTGACAGCTATTCTGCCGTGGACATACCTTAGAGTCTTGTTACTTTTCCCCTTCTCTGCTGTGGTAAAAGTTGCCTCAGAAAGCCTGAACAACAGTATCAGTAATGTTAGTGAGCACTGGGGTCTGCCTGGGGCCTCCACTCTGCCCACAGTGGTGGTAGGGTAACTATTTCTACTAAATTGTCAACATCTTTCCACAAAAAGCAGAATGATCTAATGGCTTGGCTACCAGGAACAAAACCAATAAAAAAATGAAAGAACAAAGCCCCAAAACAACAGCAAAAAAACCCACAAACAAACAAACAAACATCCCCCAAAAAAACAAACAACTGAACAGGGACAACACTGCAGTGGTTTGCAACTTGATTTCAATTTGCAAGTCTCCTCCTGTTTTCCACTAGAAGTGTGAATACTGCGAGAGATTTCATATATGAAGGTCCAGACTTTATGAATATGATTTTCATTTTTGAGACACCTTTGGCTCAGAACAGTAAACAGTTCTCTTTTAAACTTCATTTCTCGAATATTTTCTTACCGCACAGACATAGACCATAGACTATCACTTCTGCTAGTGAAACATAGGCTATGTAAAGATATTTGCAATTGGGAGTAAATGGCATGCAGATTCACAGCTCTGGGTTTCTGCTGAAAGAGGGAGAGTTGAATAGTACTTGGCACTAGGCTGGAAATAAGAAGCTTCAAAATCTAGGGTCTTTGGCAAAAGTATGAAAAACACATAGCAAACATTAGAATCCAGGTCAGCTGCACTGGTAGCTCACAGTGTTGCCTTCAGCTGGTCTCTGTCAGCAAATCCACAAATATCTCACCTGAAATAAGCTTTAGTGGTTCTCACACAAATGTGAACACACACAGAGTATCCAGTAAGACAACCATAAAATTTAGCAAACTGCACAACAACTGGCAGGAGATATCTGGATGCTGCTTGAAAGATTAATGGCAAACCACCAATATCCTTCATGCCTAGCCTCACACAGCTTTGTTTATTATTTATTATTTATGAGGTAGCTGATAGAAAATTCTAGGATGATTGACCTCTATTTCCTAAGTGGTACAATGTACACATGGGGAAAAAATGGAAAAGGCCACGTGTGTCTCCTGTATGAAAAGAGCCTATAAGCAAACAATTCACACTCTGGTAGCTCTCATGGTGCCTATAGGATTCACACAACAAGACAGTGTGAATTTACTTGTCCAGAAACAATGAGTTATTGTCTCTTCAATTCTGACAAGTGTGAAGTGCAAGAGATAAAGGTCTGGAAATGCTATTACAAGAGAGAGAATGAAGATCTTAACAGGTATTTGTGTGGTTCTGGGCTACTTCACTCTTCAGGTTGCAATCTTTGTTTTATACCAAGGAAAGGCAACAACATTTCACCAAGCTGATTTAAAATCCAGGGAGGTGAGACTGAGTGGATTTTACATGAGGTCTCTAATGAAAGTTAAGAACTTGCAGACAGAGTGTTATTAATCTACCAAAATTGGGACAAATACATGAAAAGTAAACAGGAAGGAAAATACTCTGTAAGGACTTCTCTTTTCACACAGGTTACACTTTGATCTGGATTTTATGGAGAACTATGGTATTGTGTCATATGACTCCTTAAATTTGTATGCTTCATGTATGATTCATCATTTCAAAATAATGGTGAGAAAATTGAGGGGAATCTGTTGTTCCTAAAAATTTCCTCGTGTTTCCAGGGATGTCCAACTTTACTGTAGGAAAAAGTTCCAGCTACTATTTGAATGACCCTTCCCGTCAAACTGTCAGCTTGTTCAGTCTTTTTTTAAAAGGCTGTAGAATCAGCACTAAAATCCTATTTAGCACAGAAAGCAGCTATAGAGCACAAAACCATAACAAGTGCCCACTGAGTCAGACTACTGGTCCATGTTGCATGGTATTGGTTTTCAGCACTGAAAAAAAGATGCTATTTGCTAAGTGCACATGTATGAAGACATGTTCTTCCCTCATTTTGCCTTGTCAGGGATGCTAGAAGGCACTTCCTTGCCTATTATCTATTGTGTTCACAAATGTGTCTCATCACTTCTTGAATCTTCTGACAAATCTGCAGCAAATTCAGAAATTTGCTGTCCAATTAAAAAAAAAAAAAAAAAAAAGTCTTTCCTTTTACTAACTTTAGGCTGATGCTCTATTAATTCAATCAAGCAACACAGGCTCACAGTTCCACCCTCAGTGTATCCACCACCTTAATTTTATCACAAAACTCAACCTTTTGTTTTCCAAACAAAACAATTCCAGACTTTTTAGTCTCTTCATTTCAGGCATCTGCTCTGTCCTCTTGATCATTGCTGCTGCCCTTTTCTGTACCTTCTCAACCTTCACTAAATCCTTCTTAAGATTCAGAGACCAGGAATGTACGTGGTACTCAAGACAGGGGCATATCAGGTTTCAAATAACAGAAAATTATGCCCTTTGTCCTGTTCTCAATATCCTTCCTGATGATGACCAACATTTTGAGAGCTCACCTGGCCATGCTGTACACTGAGTTGATTTTGGCAACACCATCTCTAAGATCTCTTTCCTGAGATGTAATGGCCAGTTTCAAGTTCAGCATCGTGTAAGCATGATTTCAATTATTAGATTACTAATGCAAATATAGAACTGAATCACATTTTGGTACTATAACTAAAATTAAAATGCAAACCATCCCTTTTTACAGTCCTTGTTACAAGGATTTATTACATTAATTGACAACTTTTACAGCCGGAAATCCGGTAAGTATTTTCAAGGAAAAAAAACAATAAATTATAAAGTATCTTAGAAAATTAGTTTTGAAACATTTGCTTCAGCATCTGAAATACCGCAGGTTACTATCAAAAGAGATCTGCTCACTTTTCAAGACTCAAATTTAAAACAGACATCCTTCTAAGCTTGTCAAGCTCTTACTTTTGTATTGATGTCTCTGTAACGATGATAAATTTATTCTAAGTTCAATGTTGTTAATTCATTAAGAACTGATTGGAACTGTCATCACACACTACATATCAAGCAGTTACATGAAATAAAATTGAACATTTGATGTCATAGATAAGTTTGACAGATAAATTTTAAGCATAATGACCAAAACAAAAACAGATCATAGGATGAAATTTCCCAAAATGCTGAAGGTTGCTGTCAAACTATATGCTATAGGTCTCATGTTTAAACCATGGCATTGGAAGGAATTCCACCTACTGTAAACTGGAACTATTTATTGCTTTCACAGACATTTTTAACAGTTCACTGGACTCTTACATATGTGGATGGAAATATCTGCCTCAGATGATTGCTTTTGCTCTAAGTGAACTTGGCTGTTTTGCTAAAACTGATCCTTGTTTTCTATCAGGATGTTTTGGAAGCAGACTAGACAGCAGCCCAGCTGATTGCTACAAAAACAGCTTTTACCAGACAGAGGAACTGATGCTTATGGATTTGTGCCAAAAACAATTGACCTGGTTATGCTGACTGGGTAAATATCAGAATATCGGTTGTAAAGTGTCTGAGAGAAATGTATTAATATCTTGATTCTAAAACCCTATTCATTGATACTTTTGCCAAACGGAATGAAAAATACACAGAATAGTCTCTGTATAAAACTGCTGGATGCTTGTTCTAGACTGTGTAAGCTGCTGAAGTATTCTTGGTCCTTGTCTCTTTATTTCAATTGAGTCTACTGAAATCTGTATGAGTTAAAGTCACCTGTTTGAAATTGCTGCACAGGCTGAAGAGATTAGACAGTTTAAAGCAGTACTTTCAAGTTTGATAGTCCCAAAAGGAAACACCTAATAATTTTAATTTTGTATTTCCTTAGTCCTGAATAATTTCCTACCTCCCTCTGCAGGTAACAACTTGCCTCCTTCTTCCCTCGTTAGAGTCCAAGTAAACCCAAGATGTGTAAATGAAGACCTGCAGGGAAATCCTTCTGGCTCTACATCTTCCATACTGAGACTTTAGACCTTTGTCATTTCAGTACTCGATATTCTTTGTCTGGAAGATATGTCTTGCTAGCTCTCATCCTAGATGACCATGTCTTCTCACAAGATGAAACACCCTGGGAGATAGTGTCTTCCAGTTTGATAAATCTACCTGGGCCAGTAGGTCTGTGCTCTGTGGCTACTAGGGGCTCAGACAAGGCCGCTCATTACCTTTCTTCTGTTATCATAGTACGTGTTCTGGCTTGCATCATGAAAAGATGCACAGAGATTCTCAGAATATCCTGGGATGTCTTCATCTGCAAATCCATTTAAAAATTCCTCTACTTTGAGACATGGACCTTTCCAATGACAGAATATTGTCTGCTGCAGGAATATTGTTCACCTCAAGGACAACTGGTCTAGAGCCCGCTGCAGAAAGGATTGGACATGTGGGTGGCAAGCACACGTGATTCCCTGTCTCTCTTATCACAGATGGGAGGACTTCAGCAGGGGTCTCCAGCAGTGTTATCCAACACATCAGAGTCTGTGGGGGCACCTTTGTGGATATGAGAGGAAAGTGCAACACTTTTAAGTTAGGATGTGATGCTGATGGGAATCAAGAAGGTCATTTTCTATAACCAGAAACAAATTTCAAAAGCAGACTGATTTTTGTTTGATGTTTCAGAAATGCCAGCTTAAAGCTAGTCAGGCAAAGTACTTTTTTCCAGTCCTCTGAGTTTTGAGCTAATGTGTTTTGCTGGCTAAAGGACTTGATGTTAGCTTTACCATAAACAGCCATGAAATCTGAGAGATGTTTTCCATCTCCTTGTAATTCATACAGAGACCTGTAGCATTTTAAGCCCAGCACTCCATATAGAAATCTGACTTGAATGAGATAAAAATTATATTTTACTTATCAAAAATAAGACAGCTACAAAGAGCTGAGGAAAGTTGAAGAGTTAAAGAAGATCAGTGCTAAAAGAAGGGCAAAGAACAAATTATCATTTCAATTCTCTCTTATGAAAGTAGAGGAGAAAATACAAATCCTTTCCCAATTTCTGTATCGTCACCTGATGAGAGCCAGCCAGCCTCAAAGCTGTATCGGACTGCAGTACTCCTCGCTACTGGTTTCATAACAGCATTACCTGCACCAATACTACTGTGAGTAAATCTGAGCATAGGAGTGCTCTGACATGGTGCAATTCCTTCCCACTTGGTACCTGGGACAAACAGTTCCCCCAGTGTTAGCAAGAGAACTTTCACAAGTGAAGGGAAAAAGATTTGGTTCAGTGTCTATATACTTTGTTGAACTTTCTTCCTACATATACAGGTACAGAAATGTAAACTTCCTCCCACTTTCGCAGGAAATTAGCATCAGTGTTAATTGCTTTCCACATTCTCTCTTCAGAAAGAGCTGTAATCCAGCTGCAGTCATAGCTCTCAACTTTTAATTTCCAGAGTAGTGTAGACTTTCAAGCCCTCAAAGCATTCCTCCTAACACATCATCACTGCTTGTGAGAAAAGAATCAAACTTACTGTATCAGCCTGGCATCGCTCTCTGTTACTGCACATTTGGCAGGAGGGGAGGAGGAAGGGAGGAAGAACAGGAAGCTTTGCCGAGGTTGTAACTGTATGAATAAAAAACCCTAAAATTTTCATCCCTCCCAGACTTTGATGGAAAAATTATTTGTTTCTGTTTATTTCAGGGATGGTTTTGGACAGAATTTGATTTAAAAAACAGAATATCAGATCAGGTTTCAAGAAAATGGTTAAAAGTCTTAAATGTTAACTTTATTTTAAATATCATAAAGATGCATCTGTTATTCCTCTTTCCACCCAGCCCCAATTCAAGATCTCAGAGTGATTTCCATGGGTCACATCATGCCAGGATACCTGGTTATTACTGCTCCAGATGATGCTTTGCCAGCAGGCTGTTGATAGTGTTTATTTTTCTACCCTACACAACAATGAAAGCAGATAGTTTGTGGGAATAAACTATGGGGAAGGACACCGATAGGAAAACAGCTGTTTAAGATAAGTATCTGAATAGTTCCTGACTGGGAGCTAATTTTTAACAAATCTTTGTGGATGTGGGTAGGCACCAACAAAACATTGTAGACGTACATCTGTAATTTCAGTCTGCAAGCAAAAAGGTTGGCTATGTAACATCTTTGTCTTCTGAGAGGAAAAAGCTTAAAGAATGACAGGTCTAGAAAGTGCTGAGCTGTTCCTCCTGAAAAAGGGCCAAGTCCTTATCCACCCAAAGACATTTTGGAAGGGGTTGTGAAAGTAATGCCACATGTGCTGGTGCAGGGCAAGGGCAAACATTTTCCCCTGGGGTCCAGTAAGGAGCACTTCCAGACAAGGAATAAATAGCAAATGCTCATTCAGCAGTTAGAAAAAGAGAAACGGACTCTTCCCAGCAACAGCATTTGCAGGAAGATTGTGGACTTATACTAAGGTGTATGGCAGATGAACCCATGTAGTTAAACAGTAACTTCTTTTGGGCAAACCATCCCTCCCCTGCTTCTCTTCCCTTCTACCACCACCAACAGCCTCACCATGTGATTTTAAAGCAAACACCAGCCTCTCAAAAACCACAACTGTCACTAGGGAGAGAAAGAGCATTCATGCTTGCAGAGTGCAAGTACCCCATTACTAGCAACATTGCACACCCCCACAAGCAGGGAGATACACAGCACAGAGGCATGTGCCCTAAGGGTGGCAGTGCCAAGTCACAGGCAGTGACTGCTTTGTTCTAAGCAGTCTTACAAAAAATACGAGCAGATCTCTCCCAAAAAATTAGTCTTTGGATGGATTTCAACTCAGGTGGCAAACTGGTGGTAACAGAAGCTGTTTCCCACTAGAATTATTAGTTTTTATTATGATTTGAGGCAATAAACATGATTCTGCTTGTCTGGATCCTTTTTACCAAAAAGAAAAGAGCATTTTCCCCCTCTGGTAGTTTTCAGTTGTGACAGAAAGCCTTAGAGGGGGCAGTGGGCATAAAAGAGCACACAGCAGCCCTCTGGACATGGTCTGAAATGGGACAGGCGTGCCATACTGTCCATGGTGCCATTCGAAGCAGCTTTGCTATCTCAAGCAAGCTCGGCAACAGCTGCCACTGCCTTCATGGGAGCCAGGAGTGAGTAAATAGATGGGATCACCAAGGATGTCCTGCTATCAGGCTGGATGAAGTAGTACCAGCCTCTGGGTCTCCTCCATAGGTGACCCACATTCCACTATGCCCTGCTCCCTCCTGGAGGAATCTGGAGCTGATATCTCCTCAAGAGCAGCAGTATGTGCCAGACCCATCTCTGCCTTGTTTATTTCCTCCACTTCCTATCCCTTTTTAACACTCCTTCTGACCTTCAGCACTCTCAGCTCCAGCTTAGATGTGACCCTGCCTTCTTTCTGTAGAAGATGGTTTCCTGCTGCAGGAAGTCACAGTTCCCCTTGATCTTCACCGAAATAAATCACCTCTTGTCCTCCACCTGCACTTTCAACAGAACAGATGAGTTATAATCTGTGAGTATTTTACTTAACAAAAGGATAGGTAAAAGTGCTCCTCTTTCTGTTTTCTCTCCCATGCCATGTGAATGACATAAAAAAGAAATCCCAGAGACTTATGAAAAGAAAAGCAGAGTTTGCTACTCATGAAAAGAAAAGCAGAGTTTGCCTCTTCACCATCTGTGATGTTCTGCAGTGACATGGTAGCTGATGTGGCACTGCCACAGAGAGCAAACCCTCTTGTTATGCAGAAATGTGATAAGAGACTGAAATAACTTATTCTATCCTGAGTGTATTATACCTTTTTTTGTTTGTTTTAATTTCATATTGTCTCACATCCCACAAGTCTGAGCCTGAGCATCATATTCACATAGTGCCTCAGAACCTTTACATGAAATTGGGCATTAAATGATCAAATTTATACACTTTCTCCTCACCCGGTTCCATGAATCACTCCATGGCTCCAGCTTTATCTAAATGTCTTGTAAGCTTTTCAGTAAATCCTTTTTTCTTTTTTTTTTTTTCCATTTCTACTGAACTGGGCTGGTTTTCAGTTTGACAATGCACATGTTGCAAGCTATTATATCCTCACTGCTGTACCCAGGGAAACTTTGCAGCCACAGGAAATGGGACCCAAAAGCAGGTCCGAAGACCTTACTGGCTGACAGTGGAGAGGGCAGTTTTCAGAAGTTCAGACTGAAGCACTAGATTTCTCCTCTAAAACTGAAAGCATATTGCAGTTGTAAGAACTAGAAAAAAGATGTACTACCATCTTTTGCCCTCTACCATATTGTGCCCTCATTAGCCTTATTACATGTAAAAACAAAAGCCTTATTAAGACTACTCTAGTGCCCAAAAAATGACCAAGTCAAACTATATCATACAGAAGTCTTTTTTGGCCTGAGTTTCCCCAAAATCATTCAGAGTCACTCAAGTGAGGAACGTTCTTTTAAGGCACCCTAGTTGAATTAGTTGTGACCATGGCTTCCCCTGCCAGAAACACTGACCTAAGCAGGTAAACAATGCCCTCAGGTATCCCTTTGGATACAGAAGTTTTGTCCTGCTAGAATGTTGTTCTCAACTATTTCCTACTTGTAGACTAATTCATTTTCTACTAGGAGTATCAAACCATATTTTAGATGTGTCAGTGTAAGGGAACGTGACATCGGGGGTAGGGAGAGAAGATGAGGAAAGTATTGCACTTCACCACAAAACTGTGGCTATTCAGTTAGCCACGTGCCAACTTTGGTGGTTTCATTGAGCTGTTAAAAAAAAAAAGGAAGATGACGAGATAAAAATATGAATGTTATTGATGCCTGTAGCCTGGGTATTGTCTGAGAAAGAGGTTTTATGAAAACATTGTAAAACACTGTGTTATGAAGAGTACCAAGCAATAGTAATCTGTGTATAATATCATACAAGACTGCCTTAAGGGCAAGAAAGACATAGAGCAGACAAGATCAAGTAGACTCCTCCACACACATGCATATAAACAGCACTTAACAAAAGTGCAAGGCTATTTCCTTGGGAAAACAAATTTTAAAGTGCTCAAACTGAAAGCATCACTCCATGCCATGAAAGCATTTTTCGTTCTCACAAGCATGGAATCAAAGAAGCTGTGACCAGGGCTTTATAACCAAGGACACAGAGAGGCTTTACAGCACTCTATGATGGAGCTGGGATGAATTCCTTGGAAGCCTCTACAAGATTATTCTAATATTTAGTTCAGAATCTGCTCTTCTGGTGATGTAAAGTCTAACAGCATAACATGCAAAAGACATGGATTTATTTAGCTTCATCTTCAAAAGTGAGCTAAAATAATCCATTCAGAAAGATACCTTCAGAGAACTGTGGGTATTACATCAGTCCAAAAGAAATCACTAGTTCCAGAGAAAAGGAATTAAAGGTGAAGAAAATGAGACTAGGGGAGTCTTAGGGCACCAAAATGAGGAGTCAGTAGAATTTAGGGTTTAGACTTCCTTCATTACTGGGAGCATTCTTTAATCTTAGAAAATGTGAGGTAACATGAATTACCTTAATTCACATTCACTGAAGTTTAGGAAACAGTACGTATGCTTGCCTCATCTGTGGCTCAGAACATGCAAGTGTACATTTAGTGCAACAGTGATGAACAATAAATCAAAATACAGTAATCAGATTGAGAGATATTGGTTTTAGAGTAAAAAGTAATTGATAATATTGAAAAGCTCAGCAAAATAAAGCTGGTCAGTATGTATGGAGGAAAGGGAGCAGCTGGAGATTGGGAGGAACCCTCTCAGGTGAGCAAACATGGTGTCCTCTGAGAAGAAAAAGCCAAAGATGGATGCTGAGGAAAGCATGGGAAGGAGGTCTTGTCAAATATTGCAGAAGGTATCCACCCAGGATAAGAGCAAGAAAAAAGCTTTGAGGAAGAAACTAAGGCAGACCAACAAGGCCTAGAGACTGCAGGCATAAGATGTAACAACACATAGAGGTGGAGGTGCTAGACAGTGGATTCCTGCACTTTCTCTAGACCGTTCTCATTGTGTTTTTTAGGAGGAGCTGATGTCTTTTAGAGTGAACGCATTTATCAGGATGCACAGATACCTGCTTGGTTTCCAAGTAGAGATGCACTGAATTTTGGAATAGACACTTAGGTTAGTATATAGTGTGAATATGTTTTATGAGGCACTAAGGCCACTGGTCCAATTTTTAGATGGTTACATTTTTATTTGGAGAATTCATCTTTAGGAGATCTTTTATCAGTCTCATTACATCACTATATACAGCTAAAAACCTGTAAACACACCCTTGGGACAGCTTACATGAGATCTACAGCTCAGGAATGGACTATTTCAGCTTATATACTTATTTAGAGTGCCCTTCTTCTGTTTTGTCAAATTCAGCATTGCCATGAGCCTAGCACAAAGTAGGTGATGGTTTTAGCAGATTAATTTACATGGGTTCACAAGAAGGAACCTTCTCCAAGTTTACCATCGTTTCTGTACTCCTTAAGTGCTATGTGCTCCCAGGTACTGTATTTCCAGCTCTGTCTTTGCTGCACCTTGCACTAGCTGCCCTTCCTACATCAGAAGCAGTCAAGCCCTGTACTTGAACGCTAAAGCAAGACAGGCAGGAAGAGCATCCACTTCACATGCAGTAGTCAGTCTAGCATTCAGTGCATGAAATTACGTTCTTCCCTAAATATGTGACATAATCACATCAGCATGTATCCCACTGCATGAATCTTGTCCAATTCTTACAGGTCTTAATGTTGTCAGCACTGTATGCTGGCTTACAGTTGCTCTGATAAACGTCCAAGGAAGGATTTGTGATAGAACAGTGATATTTAACCACCAGAAGTGGGAAGGGGGCTTCCTAGCTTACCAACTGCAGCTATTGCTTCACTCTATTCTTTCTTGTCAGTTGAATAGGAATTTAAAAGCAGAACTGAATTTTTTTATATATATAAACATTTGTGGTAAGCACTGAGCCACAATAGTGTTGCAACCAAAACACAGTTGCTCAACAGCACCTGTTAGTGCAATTACTTTGACATAAAATGTGTTCTTTACTGTTGTCTACAGGGAAAACCAGCAACAGCCTGTTACTCTGCTGCTCCAGCTGGCAAAAAAAATTGTTACCTTGATCTTGCGTAATATTGCAGATGAAAATAACAGAATTACGGTGATCAAACTTGCTTTTTACTTATTACCAAGTGCAAGCTATACCCTGCAACCAGATAACCTTCACAAATAACACTAAACCAAGCTGCTTATTTACAAATATTTTCATGGGACCTGAATTTATATGTGTCAAGGAAAGCATACCTGAGGGCATATTTTTCCTTTATTTTTCTCCATAGCTGCATTAGGGCTAGAGAGAAGGCAGAGTCTTAACAACAGTCATTCCTGTCTTCATATGTTCTCACACTTTCACAGTCCTAAGTAGGGGAAGACTCCAAAATAATTGTGGCTAAAGGCAAAAGGTCAACTATATCTTCAGAATCCAATCAGAAATTTGGCAAAGTTTCTCCTAAAATACCTGTCATTGTAGAATGCACAGTGCAGATGTTACCCATATATTTAGAGATAAGGGGTTTTATGGTTGTTAAAGACTGTTTCTAATAGTCATGTGAAAGATAACTGAAAGGAGGAAGAGCAAGAGGTTCTAGTCCACTGCAATGGGTCATGTGCTTCTGTTGAAAAAGGTGTACATGTTCATAAACTTAATAAAGGTGAAACTGTGTAGCCAGTGTGGAAGGTCAAAGAGACACATTTTCTTAGCAGGTCTACAGGGAGTATGATCCATATGTCTCTGTGGAGCCATGTGAAATTAGGACATTTCCTGACTGTGGGCTCTTGGAGCAGATTTGTATACATCAGTGTGCAAGAAGCAACAAGAGGGAAGTAGTGTGGTAGGCATTGGCTGGCCAAGACCTCCTGGAGGGCTTGGGATTGGCATAGCTCTCTATCTTCTATGTGGAACTGCAGGAGAAGTATGCTAATTTGTCTCTGAAGGTGTCTACACGGTTTTGACGCCATTACAATAATGTATAGTGCCTTACAGATAGTCTATACAGTCATGATAAAGCCAACTCTGTTGGAATAAAAACACAGAAAAAAAGTTGGGAAGCAAACAGATGGGAGGATAAAAAATCTGATCTATCTGTGAAATGAAAGAGCATGAGAGATATGCTAAAGTTATCATGGATAACTTTGATTATCAAGGTATGAATTCAGGATAATGGACCAAGTAGTGGGAGTCAATACTCAGGATAGGCATGATTTGAGGGCTCTTCCACAGAACATGCTCAATGGCCCACAGGATAAGGTTGTGTTGCATGAATTATGATGGAGTGAGGTTGGCAGAGAAAGGGAATGGAAAAGCTGGGAGGTGGTAAAATTTAGATTGTCCCCCATGGAACCAAGAAGAATGGCATGAAAGTGGGATCCTATAACAGATGTAAAGGAGACCCAAGAAAAAGTGGAATTAAAGAAACCAGAAAGTGGTCCCACAAATCTCTGTTCAGCATCTGCTCATAGCAGTGAGTAGCAAACTGGGAAAGGTCTCTAAGATTGTTGTTCATTTTTCTATTTTTATATACATTCTTTTTACCCTTAGCATTGGGAAGAAAGAATCTCAAAAAGTGAGCAAAAAGCACACAAAAAGACACCTGAGGGGAAAAGGTTGTTCTTTACAACTTGCAAAGCTAACATTGTATAACAACAGAAGGAATAAATGTCAAAAAAAAACATTGTGTACAGTGCTAGCAAAAGGGCATTACTCATAGCCTGATATAAACAACTAACAACTCCCATCTGGCAACAAAAGTCTTTGTGAAGGGAAATACATTAAAACTCCTGCCGCTGATAACTGAGGCCTGTTATGGGAAATGCCTGCAGGATCCAACAGTGATTGCAGCAGAAGGAGGGGAAATTACATGTTCATGTCCAAAATAGCTTGGAGTCCAACAGTATTTGAGGCACTTCAAAACAGCACACATTCAGAAATGAAAAGCAAGGAAAAGTAGGCAGTTCAGGCAGCTAAGCTCTGAGATAACTCGTTGCCTCTGACTTTTTCATGACAGATCATCCACGTTACCATCAGCTCTGACATCCCATTCAGAAGAGGGAAGGGCAGACCCAGGCAGTGGTTGTTCAAATTGAAAAATACAGGTGAAACTCTCTGGAAAAAGTAAACCAGAAACTAAAAGTGCCAACTTTTTGATAATTCCAGGGAAGAAATTGTCATCCATATAGAGCTTGAGCCAGAGCCCACTAGAGCCAAAGAGAGCTTGCTGTGAGATTCGTGGGCTTTGGCTCATGTCCATAGGCTAAATGCTTTCTCTGGCAAGCCTACAGAGTGATTCAGCCCCAAACTGCTCAGCATAGCCAAATTCAAAAGCTCTATTCATATTCTAAAAAAGGCAACTGGACATCATTCCATGGTCCCAGTTGCACAATTGTCTTCAAACAGGTGGCAGAAACAACATCCATCACCACCCAGAAAACCAAACAGAAAGTGACGAGTCTCTGCTACAGCAAGATCTTACATCTAACACTCATACTTCTTTTTTTTTTTAAATTTCATTGCAGAATGAATATATCCACCTCCTCTGACAGGAATTCATATTAGCATGTGGAATTGATACAGCAAACGGCAGCAGGAATGGTAAAATACTTGAGAGTCTTTCCATTATTGCAGAAAGAAAGATATCTGGCAATTAAATTAGCATTTTTGGATAAAGATATTAATATTTTGGCTAAAAGAGATTGGAGAAGGGTACATGTCATAGAACATGAATTTCTGATGGGAAGAAATTTTTACAGATTACCCAGGAAGGATGCAAATCAATATATTATTGGGCCCATCTTTTGTAAATAGAACTTTTTCAAAATATCATAGTTTCCAGACTTTATGAGACTAATATCCTAAGTAGAGAGTAACAGTCAACAGCTGAATGTCCAGATGGAGATCAGAGTTAAATGGTATTCCCCAGGGGTCTCTACTGGAACAAATATCTTTGTCAGTGACATAGGCAGTGGGATTGAGTGCACCCTCAGCAGGTTTACAGATGACATCAAGCTGAGTGGTGCGATGATTGACACGCCTGAGTGGATGGGATGCCATCCAGAGGGATCTGGACAAGCCCAGGAAGCAGGCCCACATGAACCTCATGAGATTCAGCCAAGTACATGGTCCTGCACATGAGTCAGGGCAACCTCCAGTACCAGTACAAACTGATGAAGGGATTTAGAGTAGATCTGCAGAGAAGGACTTGGAAGTATTGGTAGACAAAAAGGTGGACGTGATCCAGCAATGTGCATCTGCAGTCCCGAAAGCCAACCATATCCTGGGTTGCATCAAAAGAAGTGTGATAGTAGGCCAAGGGAGGTGATTCTCTCCCTCTATTCTCATGAGACCCTACCTGGAACACTGCATTCAGCACTGAGGTAATCAACATAAGAAGGACATTGGAGCGGATCCAGAGGAGGGCAACACAAAATGATGGGAGGGCTGTAACGTATCTCCTATGAGGGAAGGCTGAGAAATTTGCAAGTGTTTAACCCGGAGAAGTAAAGCCTGTAGGACTAGTTGCATGGGGCTCTGAGCAATCTGATCCAGTTGAAAGTGCCCCCACACAATGCAGGAGGGTTAAATCTTTAAATGTCCCTTCCTATCCAAACTGTTCTGAACCCCAAATTACACCAAAATGGACATCCCTATTGTGAAGGAGAATGCAGTGAAAATGGAAGGGGGAAGCAAGTCAGTCAACCAAAGTCTGCCAAGATTTTCCACTCTGAGCAAGAGAAGGTTTAATTATGTGTAAAAGAACTCTGGTCTATGATATGCAGAGTTTAAAATGTAGATAATGTATCTCATACTTTGCAATACCCAAGCAGAAGGTGCTGCAGTGATTATTTAGTTTTTGAGCTGGACTAAGTATTTGTGATGGAAATTATTTTGTCTCCCCACAACTCCCAGGGAATTTAAGGGAAAAAAAAAAAATTAAACTCAGGCTTTATCTATCTGGTAGGTGAAGAGACTAAATTGTAATAGGAAAAACATTTAAATAGTGACTATTGACATTTCCATGTTGATATTTTTTAAGTAGAAAGGCTCGTTTGAAGAGGTGAAATATTTATTTCGATATTTTTCTAAATGAAATTTTTACTTTTCGTTGCAATATAGTTTTGAGGGGTTTTTTTTTGCTTTAAAACAGTACAGATGACAGGGAAAAGGATGTTAAAGATCCCACAAATTTAATAATAGGTTTTGAATTTAGCTTAAAATTTGAATACTTCCTCTTCTGCTTGACTCAGACTGTTCTATCCTCACAGTCCCATCTAGCTTTTCAGATTTGGGCCAGTGAACAAAAATATCTATTATTTAGACATGTTTTTTGGACAATGACATAGAGTACATCTGCAATGTAGTGATGCTCTAAGAGAACAGGCAATATCTTGTCAAGGGAAGAAGAGCTTCTTATGGGAACAACAGTGCTGAACTCCATGTTGCTTTGTGCTTGTTATAAAGAATTCATGCAGGATCAATGCCTGTAGCACACCTTCACTTTCTTAGGGCAATATTCCTTACTCATTTACAACTACTGTAAACAGCAACATCACCAGGCCCTGTGGGTCCACATCATAAGTAAATGTTGGATGTTGTTGCAGCACAAAGTAGCTATAGAAACCACTTGATGAGAGAAAGCAAAATATAAAAATAACTTTCCAAAGAATTAGAAGGCCACCATCAGAAATTCTGGCCATGCGTTAAATCACCAAAAAGTTCCCAGAAACTTCAGCAGGAACAGGAATTTAAGAAAGTATGCTCTAGGCTCCCTACAGACAACTTATTTCCTTTTGTCTTGAACTTAATGTAAGGAGGTTTTTTGCTTTCCTTTTTTTTATTCCTGGGCAAGGACACAAGGATGAAATCTCGTGTTCTGTGGTAATAGGTGCATGTAAGAACTTGTTGAGGAAGAAACAATGAAATGCATTCCTATCGGTATTTCTGAACTTGTGCAGTTTCACTGTTCACATACTTCTAGCATTGAAACATAAAGGATCGTGCATGTCATTTCCACTTTTTGTCATTTTTCACCAAGAAATGCATCTTGAAGAACTTGCCTTATGCATGATGAAAAAAAAAAAAAATGTGTGCTAAACATTCATATTTAATAGAGTGAGTTTACTACAATCCTTTACCAAACAGGAGGAAAAATAAGAATTTTTTAAAAAAAGGAAAAGACAGGCAGGGAAAGGAACATCCTATAGCTATGCTCCAACTACTCCCACTTGAGCTCTGCCTCAGCTTGGTAGATGTGAAAACAAGGGTAGATCTGAGAATTGCTTCCTTTTCCCATCCCCCTTCCTTTCTCTCCAGTTGGGAGGAGAATAGTCTAGCAGAAAAAAATTCCCTTGGTGAACTGTAACCTGTGTTTAATAGTCTTGAGACCAAATTATAAAACTGAATCAACATACTTTGATCTCTTACGATCACTTTTCTATCTTTCCATCTCAAATCAGTCAGCTTTCCTCTCCAAACTTCACCTATTTCCCTGTAAACGCACCTTTTCTGCAGTGGAGTTCTGACCTCGTCTTCAAGACCCCACCAACCTGACAAAAAGTGCATCAGCCTTCTCAAAGAAGGAGGACAAGGGCAGGTTGTGCAGGTTTTCTTTCCCAGGCATTTCTAGACATACAAGAAATTTATGACAGAGAGGTTTAAACATGTTTTAAGAACATAAATATATTGTACATACTAGTACTAGTACATAGTAATATGCCCTAACAGGAACACTTGCAAAAACCTTGGCAAACAATCAAATGGTATTAAAAAGCTGTCTTTCCTCACTCCACAACATAATCATTTCAGTTGAGTACATGAAATAACAAGAGTTGAAAGGAAAAGGTGCACTGCAGGGCTTCCCCAGTCATGAGCTAGATCTGTAGACAATTAATTCTGACCAGCCATATGGCCTATTGTGACACATCTCTACTGTTTTCTATTCATATATAGCTAAACTGCATTAAAATAACAGTAAAGTTGCAGAGTCAGCATTCAAAATGTTGAAAATGCCAGAATGAAAGCTTCTTGGGCAACATCAATCCATCCCATTTATATGAATGCATTCAGATATAGTCTTCATTTTATAACCACACATTTCTTCCCCGCCCTCTCCCATCTTGCCTTAGTGTACACAGTGGACTCAACATGCAGCTATTTCAAAGTCTATTTCATGTGTTTGTTTTTAAGGTTCATTAAACTAAAAAAGAATGGACACACAATCTGGCAAATATCACAGATATTTGCTGCCAATCAAGAACCTGGCATTTCATTCCAGAGTGAAGATAGAGGTATGTACAGGAGAAGAATGTACACTCTTGTCCTGACCTTCCTGCCCTCACCAAACTGTCCTGCTTCTGTCTGCCTCTTCCCTATACCTTCTACTTTCTTCTTCCAGTCCCAGCCTCCCTACTTCAGCCTCTTTTTCTAAGGTCCAAACATTCCCTCCTACCCTATTCACAGTCACAATCTTCCCAATACTTTTCATGCAAATACCTTTCATTTCCAATTCAATTCTCCATTAATTTCCTAGTTTTCTTCACAACTTTTCTTTTGGTCTCACTCTCCCAGACCTCCATATTTCCTTCTGAGTGTTTCCAGCTCTTCCTTCATGATCCTTATCTTAGTAAGCAACCCTCTACCATGACCAGGCTTGAACCTTAGCTCACTCCTCATACAAGGGAAATTAACTCATCTTCCAGACCACCTCAGCAGCCATGAGCAATGTCCTTATCTTCTGCAAGAGTTCTTGGCAGCCAAGTAGCTTCAAGTAGATTTTCCCTTCAACTAGGTAAAAATGGCATTAGAGAAAGTCCTCATTTGAGCAAGGCACCCTGGAGCTAGCATATGTCTGAGAATGACAGATTTCTCCTTCTTCTTTTACTTCATGTTTTCCTTTATCTCTTTTACTTTATTTTTTTCCCCTTTTACTTTGTCTCTTTTTCTGATTTTCTGAGAATTTAGCTACCAAACTGTAACAAGTCTCAGCAGAGCACATATGAAGAGATTCTTTAAAATGTTCAGGTTAGCCAACATAGGTCAATTTGTTTAAAGGAGAAGGTGACAAAAATAAATTTCCTTAAAAATAAATTAAAAAAAAAAATCCAAACATTTTCAGGTTTCAGAATGTCATTTCAGAGCTATACAGGTGTAAGTGTTCCCCAACGAATTAATTGATGGTTTGAGGGGGTTTTTCCTTTTTATTAAGAAAGGCATCTTTTCTCTTAAAAGTGGTTTTCAGAAGAGACTTAATTATTTGGTCTTTAAAGTATTTTCTAAAAAATGTTCCATCCAAGGTAGGAAGACATTTTGGAAATTTCATATGGACATATTTCCTCAGAAAGACTCTTGTGGAATCTTTAAAACCTGAGCTATTCCACCCAAGTGGTCACCCCCCTTCTGCCATGCCCCCTTCCACTCTGCCTCCTAATAAATCCAAATCTGAAGAGGTAAAGACTAAACAACCTTCTGATGGAAGTACAGGAGAATATGTATGATCATGGATGACATCATTTTTTTCTCTCTAGATACAACAAAGATTAAGTGCAATCTGCAGCACTTACAGATTAATTATCAACTACACACAGGTTTTTCATTTCTTTCCTCCTTCTTCTAGCTGACAGATGGTAGTTTTGCATTGTTCTCACTCAGAGAATACCAACATTCTACCAGTAATAAGTAGTTTTTATTAAGAACACAGGGTCTTCCAATCAGTCTCAATTCCTTCAGCAGCAAGTCCAGTGATTTCCAGCAACCACTCAGAGTGGATCAGAGCAATGAAAATGTCCTTGATGACGGCTTCTGAAGAGGGCAGTTCTGCTTTGGAACTTACAGCTCAAAGGCAATTACTGTGTACTTTGAGGAGAAACTCTGACCTGGTGGCACAAAAGTACACTACCACATGGTAAGAATAGGCATTCAGGATGATTTAAAAACAAAGAATCAAACAAAAAAAAAAACCCCACACAAGTTTCTGTTTCCTTTTTTATTTTTTTTTTTACTGGACCCTAGAAATTGTATTTTTCTAGCATTCTTCTTTCAAAATGAATCACATAAGCACACTGTTCTTGATGAATATAAAATACTTTGTTGACTCTAGCAGATAGGACACTAATAGAGTTGCTCATAAAGTGTAAGAAGTCTAAATTTCTACAGAGGTTGCACTGGGAGAAACACTTTAAAGTCAGCCCTACAGCAGATGTTAAACCTCATTCCTGAGAGAGAGAAAATATCTATCAAAGGCCATGCACTGCTAACAGACTCTATCTGGGAGACAAAATGAATGTTGAGAATGGGGCATGATCCATTCAAGTCAACCTGTGCATATCTTAGGAAACTAACTTTATTTAAGGTGTTTTTTATAAAAAACAAACGAAAAAGCTGAAGTGGAATTAACATAAAAAGTGTACAAAGGATCAAATAACTCACTATGCTTAGAATCCAGTTATTAATATAACAGCTTTAGTGGTTCAAAGAAACACTATGCTAGTGGAACCTCCAGCAGAATGAAATGGAGCTTGTAAAGAGCTTAGGTTGCAGTCCAGAAAGTTCCAGAGAAAGTTTCACTAAAAGGCCTTCAAGAGACCATCGTCACGTCAGCCTGAAAAGACAGTGGGACCCATCCTGTGTGTTGCTTCAGCAATCCCGGATTGTCAAAAGGATCACCTAACACATTATAAAAGCTAAAGGTGTACAATTGAGAAGACTGATAAAACTATAAGTTAAAATGGTCAAAATTCACACAGTATGAACAATGGAAACACACCCAGAAAATCATTCAACCAGGAAGTTAGAAGGTACGAGTCGGGAGAATGATGAATGCTAACATGTCTTTGAAAAATGTTTAGCAAACGCAGAACTGGACAGAAATGAGTTTAAAAGAGCCAGCATAGAGCTAAGGAAATAATTCAGTGTTCAGCCTAAAAAGGAGCAAAGCAAATCCACTGAAAAGTGGTAGCTGAAAAGTGAAGGAAAGTAATTGTAATCTGATTTAACATATCAGGAGAGAGAACACATCTCAATCACCACAAACATATACTGCCTGTTAAAAAACATGACAAAATTAGAAAACCAAAATTCAATAACCAGGGTCCCACTAGGTGGTACATAACCATTCATCACAGCATACAAAGAAATAGCAGTGGTTAACAAGAAAACCAGTTTCTCTATCTTTTTCATCAGCCTCAGCACACAGACTTCAGCATGGACGAATTCAGATTTGGTTCGCATTTCACACTGCTATCGTTTTTTGCCAAGAACTACATTTTCAAACTAGACCACTAATTTTGCATCAGTTAATTTGAGATCCCAAGTATTAAGCACTTAAGCATTCACTGTCAGCAGTGTTCTGCACTTAACTCTCATTGAAGCTGCCATTCTGAACATCCCATCCAGTTCCAGAAAAATTGAAATGCTTGCACAGACTGTTGGTTTTAGCTGTCATTGTGGTCATTCAGCTTCTTGCTCGGCAAAGATCTTGGGAGATTCAAGTTTGGGAAATTCAAACATAGTAGCCTAAAATTTGTAAAATAACTAAAATTTGGTAAGAATAATTTGTCTTTGGGGAGTTCAGCTTAATCTATGTCATATTCCACCACTTCTCCCTCCTTCTCACCTACCTCTGAGTCCAAAAGAAAAAAAATCAACACATTTCAAAAAAGTATTAGTAGAAAGAATGTCCCATAACAGAGATTAAGTAAATTGTAGGAGACATGGCTCCCCATTAAAGATAAGGTATTGACCAAGCAATCTACAGTAAAAGGCAGAATGTTCAATTACTGAGAAATAGTAAAACTTTGTAAATCACCCAAATCCAGGCAGAACTCCCTGTATCAGCAGTTTTAAAAGACTGAACTACATTTTGTGGTTGATGAAAACCAAAGAATCAAAGATCTAAGAAAAAATGCCTTGGAAAGCTGTACGCTCAGGAAACACTGGAGACGTGCATTTATCTCACTGAGCTCCTGGTGTTGCAGGGATGAGGCCTAAATTTGGATTTAATTTTCACACTGTAACTCTTGCAAAAAGAAGTTTAGCCAAATGATTGGAAAGGCCATGTTAGTTTCATATATGCTGATACTTACGCTTATGCTATCCTTATAGCAGATACATCTAGGCACACAGAAAAAATCTCAATTGTGTGAGCTGACAGTAGAAGAATTAAAATATTTTTCTTTCTGAACTGTGGAGGAAAGAGTTCCACTGTGATTCACTTGAGATTTTGGGAGAGCAGTACAAGAGTGGTTAATTATTTTGCCTGACTCATTGCAAAGAATTAATAAAACTGTGCATCTGCCCCTTCTAATCAGAGAACAAATCACAAAAGCAGGCAGAAACAAAAGGTAGGTTCTCAACTCAACAATTAGGAGGACAACAAATGGGGAAAAAAGAGTAAAGCAATCCACCCAACCTCCTCCACAAAATTTAATCAGAAAAACAGTTCAGAAAGGGGCCGCAAATCTACTGAAAACGAAGTTTCAAATAACAAACACCAATAAAAATGCAATATAAATTATAGCCTCAAGGCCAAAGTCTAGAGATTAGAAGAGCAATCAAAAAGAGCCAGAAACAAACAATTGCAAGTCTGTGAAGCAGTCTGTCAAGCAAACAGCTCTCAAAACCAGATTTATAAAACAAGCTCTGTAGAAGGAATGGTCGAAGGCTGACACAGAGAGCTAAAATATCCACTCAGACTGGGATTTGTTAGTGAATGTCAATCTCATGAAACAAAAACACTTTTCCTAAAAAGCAAATATACATTGCCAGAACAAAAGATCATAAGGAACAAATACAAATTTTGCTGCCATATTCTTAGTATTCCATCTTAGTGCCTACTTGGCACTGAAGATTCTGGTAATGTTGACTTACTCTTAGAAAATATATTAGAGCTGTACTGTGGGATACAGTACACACTAGACTAAGCAACAATAATCAATGCATCTTTGTCATTCAGTCAATAAAAATACACATAGAGATTCAGCAGCCTTGTCCCAAGTATGGATTTGGGTACTTATTTGAGACAAAGTTTACAAAATGTCTCTTTTTAATCTTCTGCCCCCTTCTGAATTGATGAACTTTAGAGGCTACCACAGCTCTCAGGGAATCGTGGACCTCTATTCTGAGAATAAAAGTGTCACAATATGACCATTTGGTCGTATATGACCCTGCCCTTGCCTTCAAGATGATAACACTAGGACACTAATATTTCAGAATAAGCCAGCCCTTGAATCTAAACAATTGGTAAGCTGAATTTTATAAATGTACGTGAATATTCCACAATTTAACTGACAAAAATTAACCATTTTCTGCCAAATAATAAAAGACCGAGTTGATTTGCATTTCCCCAAAATATTTATTCTGGTAAGCTTGACTCTCACCACTCACTCCTTTTATGATGAGATCTCATTTAAAATCTTGCATTGCATCTTCTCTGATGAGGCAGGCTGCTTCCACATTTGGCAGTGGCAAGCCCCAAACCTGCAAATTATGTGTGCATTCTGAACTTTATGATGATAAACGGTGGCACTAAGGTTAACAGAACTAATGACATGCATGAAGATAAGTGCATATCTAATCAAGGATTTGCAGGGTCAGTCCCCATTATAATATTATTAACACAGGATCATTTAACGGAGAGACCAGAAACTTTCCTTTGTGTTAGAGGAATAAATCTCCTTCTGTTTCAAAGCTCCTGAACAAATAGGGTTTTTATATTTGTTTGTGCCCACTGTCTAATTTGGATCTTTGTCATTTATGCTGTCCCACATTTAGGCCTGGAGCAGCTGACAGAAACGTCTGGTTGTGTTTATTTTTTTATTTCCCATGGAGCTGAGCCACTCGATAGTCCCCCCAGAAAAGAAACTAACCCTGATTGCATGACTGATGGGACTATAGTAAAAAAAAATACAGTTAATTTGAAAGTTTACCCAAGAGCAGCGTCTCTTCAAGCAGCGTGACTCTGTGGCTTCATTTAACATTTCTAGGACAGAGTCTGCAAGGTTAAAGTGTTAAGACAGTAAAAACTTTCCCTTTGCCTCGGGCACATCACTTCTATTCAGCAAGGCAAATAATACCCCACCTATAGCAGCCTGCCCAGAAGCCCAAAACCTGCACAGCAACAAGCCTCCACTTCTTCCCTGTCTACATGAGACTGACATTGCCTGGGTGCTGAATAGCCTGGTGGGAAGAGTTCAATGCAGGGTTTGCACTTTCCCAGCCATTAGCCAGCTGCCACAGCATTTCATTATCTTAGGGGGTGCTTTTATACATCAAAGGCACTTCCAAACAGTGTGATGAAGTGGAAATAACCAAGCTCGTCTACATTGCAAGTCATGGTATTATTTATTGTCGTTATTTTTTTGCACCCATCTCATGCCATCTGGCCTGCTAACTGTAAAGACCAGTGATGGAAAAAAGACTCAACACACCCCTCTCAGTTTCTTGGAGTGAATCCTGCTAAACAACTAGGCCTTGGAGCAACTGCCTGTTGTTATCAGGACTCTATTGTTTTGCACAAGGAGCCCTCTAAAAAGCAAGGGGAAAAAAACAAAGGTAGCACACAGGATCTCATGCGAAAACAAAGTAAGCAGAGCATGAAAAGCAGAACTGAGATGGCTTTTTCTTTGCTTTCTTTTCCACATAGCCAAGAAATAAAGAGTTGAAAAAGGTTTTATTTCAGTCTCCTAAAGAAGCTGCCTGTGAACAAGCCAAGGTAGTGGATTTTGCATAAGGCTGCCTCAGATCACTGTTCAGCTGTTTTGACTTACTTCAGCTTTTGTCTTAGTATGGCTTTCTTTCGATGACAAAAGCCCATATGGTTGGTGATTTGTTGTACTTCTTCAGAGTTTGAAACCTGCTTTCCCTTACCGGAAATCTCGAATTGGTGCATTCATAAAATCTTGAGGATTATATTAAAAGATGAAATAAAAGCAAAATCTCTTGAATGTGCCACAGACTGCTAATGGGTGGCTTAAACAGGATGACAGTGTATGTATGATCAAGTTGCACCCTTATATGGTGGCTCAGTTTTACAGACCAGGGAATAAACTACAATACATTTCTACCTCTCTTGTGCCTGCCTGCCACTCAAATGCTGTGTTGTGAGAAAAAAAACAAACTCAAGAAGAAATGCCCATGCTTTCATACAGACATGGCATACATATTTTGGCTAATGATTCATTTTACTTTCATTTGGCCACTAAAAATGGCTTTAAAAAGTATACTAGTTTAGCTGTGAAAGGTGCAATTGACTGTGCAACATCAAGGTAGCATAGCTTGAAAAGTGCCCCAGACATGCAGGTCATCTCTTGCAAAACATTGATTCTTCTTTTTTATAATATCACAACGTTGTTTTCCAATTTCAATTGCTTGCTGTGAAAATGGTGGATAAGGCCCTGATTCTGTAAATCAAGTCACATAGGTAAAGCTTTTGCTCATACAGACTCCAGAGGTGAGTGTGCATTAAAAAGAGTTTGCAGCATCAAGGTCAAATTAGGCAGCCCTTTAGTAGGTTTGATTAACTTAATTTACGATTGGCATGAATAGGGACTGAGACAGTGCAAGACTTTTAATTTTGTCCAGAAATCTCTTTCTGCTCTGTGCTCATTGCAGCTAACCCATAACAGTGAAATATCTCCCTGTAAGCTATCAATTAGTTTGCTGTCCGACATTGACTTGGAAAGAATAGTCAGAGAAGTCAAGCTACTGACAGCCAACATCAAAACCAAAAAATCCCTGACCTTGACTGCTCTTAATACAAAGGCCCTTTTCCTGCTGTTTTTGAATGAATGAATAAGCAAGAGCCAGCAAATGGTATGGCAGACACTTTCTTCTGAAAAGATAAAGCAAATTTGTTTTATTTCTCTGTACAATCTGCTGCCCAAGCACAAAGACAGGAAACAATACTGGGAAATTCTTGAATATATGATTTATGCTGGATAGAGTCTCTTCCTTCTCCTTTGTATCACTTGGAACAAATACTGAGCCAAGAATTTCCTGAACTTTTTCAATTTGCCTGGAAAATGTATTCTCCCTTCCTCACTACTGCACTGTGAGGAAAACACTTCTTTCTAGTAGTAGGTTTTAGATTTTACTCAAAACAAAATGATACCTTATATACTCTGATCTATCTCTATTCCTGCCAACCTGGCTTGCTTTGTAATGCGATTGAACAGGTGCTGTCACACAGCCTCATTTTCAAAGTGCACACAGAAAATTTCCCCCATTTTAGAGCATGGCACACATCTCTTCTCAGGTAACCAAGCCCATGCCATGCAAATGGAAGGAACAGTCACAAATAAAGAAGTCCTTTGCTCATTTTTAGAAATATGAGCAAGCCAGATGTATCCATCAGACAGATTTGTGAAGTGTCCCAAATGAACTACCCACAGGAGACTTAAGGCTCAAGGGACAGGTATTTTCTTGTGGATGAATGAGAGGAATTGCTCAAAAGCAATATGGTCAATGCAAGTTTGTTTCCCATCTGTGTAAGACAACAGGATGGCAAGTCTTTTGTTATTTTGATGAGCATTTATTCCCCATTCAGGAGGACCAAATGTGTAAAACAGGGTCCCTCGATTGGCTGGACTGGCAGCATTTTACCCCAGTGGCCCCACAAGCTGTTGTTTGGGCCATGGCACCTGGACTTTTGTCCCTCCCCTTTGGGAAGGCAGTACACAGTGTCTTCTGCAGAGAGGTGGGCAGCCAGCATGACCTCTCCCTGCTGGGATTGGGAGGAGGAAAACACAGCTGAGTAGCACAAAGCTGCAGAGCACAGGGTGCCAAACAGCCCAGGGAGTGAAGAGTAAGGCTCCAGAAGGGGCTTGTGCTCTAGAGAAGCAAGTGCTCAGTCTTGTCAGTACATTTGTCTGGAGGGAGAGGCTAATTTCATCTCGTGATAAAGTGGATGAGGGAAAAATTCACTGAATAGCTTTCAGGGTTGGTTCCCCACCTGATGAAAGCAGGACTGGCTTTCATTGTCCTGCTGGAGAGGAGCAGCAGCTGAGCACATGGCCCCCAGTGCTTTCTGACCTCCTGCGGGCTCTACCCTGGCAGCGATGCTGTCAGATCCTCACTGCAGGCAGGTGCATGCTGAGGGATAAATTGCAGCTTGCCCAAATGCAGCACCCCTGGAGAGTGTGGTCCACTTCCAGCCCACACCTCCCCCTTGCCATCCTGCACAGCTATCATATGGATGCTTTTCTTTGCCAGCTGGTCTGGAACAACCGGAACTGCTACTGTGGCACAGCTCTGGCATGTTAGGAATGAGAAAGGAGAGTGGATCTGGTATGTCATTGCTGCAATTGGGAAAATAAGGAGGAATTAGAATGAGAAGCGTTCAGTTACATGCAGCTCTTCACTTCCAGAAGAAAGAGGTAAGGTGGGAAGATGCTGTGGCTCTCATGATTGCCTGTCAAACCATGTAGCAGCTCTGGCTGAGAGATGATCAAGCAGGTCCTAAATAAAATGGTCAGAAGGAAAAGAGAGTTCAAATTACTTACTCCAGTCACCAAAACAATGACAAACAACTTCAGAGAGTCGTTACGATAAATGACTTTGAGCAGTAGTGACAGTCTGGTTAAGTTCTCACTGACTGGAAAAAGGGAAATATAATCCCCAGTTTTAAAAAGGGAAAGATCACGGATCAAATCCTCCTGAAAACTAAGATAAAGCACATGGAAAATTGTTGTAGGCATCCAGAAGATCTCGGGTTGTAACGCGAGAGCTGGAGGGTGCAGAAGAGGTGGACACGGGGTGGAGTGAAAGGAGGTGTTTGTGTTATCAGATAAAAGCACACGGTGTAAACAATTAGTGGGAATAAAGCATCATCCATACCGTGTATGTAGTGATCTTGTCCCCTCAGTGGGGGTGGGCTGAGTGATCCGTGCGGGCAGCCTGGTGATGTTGCCGGTAGCGGCAACAGAAAATAGGAAGTGATTGGTGACAGTTAATATGGCTTCACTAAGGGCAGATTGTTCCTGACAAATTTGGTATCCTTCTACAACAGGGTTACAGTGTTGGTGGATAAGAGTAACTGAGGTAATCTACCTGGACTTGTGCAAAGTATTTGACATTGTTCTGCACTGCATCCTTGTCTCTAAATTGGAGAGATATGGATTTGATGGGTGGACCATTCAGTGGATAAGGAATTGGCTGGATGGTCACACTCAAAAAGTTGCAGTCAATGGCACAATGTCTAAGTGGAGAGCAGTGACGCTCCTCAGAGGTTGGTATTGGGACTGAAGCTGTTTAACATCTTTGTCAGTGACACGCACAGTGAGTGCACCCTCAGCAAGTTTGTCGATGACACCAAGTTTTGTGGTGCAGTTGACATGCCTGAGAGGATAGATTCCATGCAGAGTGACATCAATAGGCCTGAGAGGTTGATCCATGTGAACCTCATGAAGCTCAACATGGCCAAGTGCAAAATACAGCACATGGGTCCGGGCAAGCCCAAACACAAACACAGGCTGGGTGGAAAATTGATTGAAAGCAGCCCTGAGAAGATCTTCTTCAGGAGTTTGATGAGAAGCTCAACATGACCTAGCAATGTGTGCTTGCAGTCCAGAAAGCCAGACATATTCTGGGCTGCATCAAAAGAAGCATGATGAGCAGGTCAAGGGAAGTAATTCTCCTCTCTACTTTACTCTGGTGAGATCTCATTTGGATGCCTGCATCCAGCTCTGGGGCTCTCAGCATAAGAAAGAGGACATGGGACTTGTTGGGGTGAGTGCAGGGGAGAGCCATGAGAATGATCAGAGGACTGGAGTACGTTTCTTATGAAGACAGGCTGAGACAACTGAGGCTGTTGAGCCTGGAGAAGAGAAAGCTCTGGGGAGACTTTACCGCAGCATTCCAGTACCTACAAGAAAGCTGGAGAGGGACTTTTTACGAGGGCATGTAGTGACAGGACAAGGGGTAATGGCTTAAACTAAAAGAAGGCAGATTTAGATTAGATATAAGGAAGAATTTTTTTACAATGAGGGTGGTGGGTGAGGAACAGGTTTCACGGAGAGTTTGTGGATGATCCATCCCTGGAAGTGCTCAAGGCCATGTCAAGTAGGGGTTTGAGAAACTTGGTCTAGTGGAAGCTGTCCCTGCCCATGCCAGGGGAGTTGGAACTGAATGATTTTTGAGGTCCCTTCCAACTAGAACCATTCTATGATTCCAAGATTAAAGTAGGGTCCCTTGTGAAGACATGTTTCCTCTGTACTAGAACATCTTTAAATATCATGACAGCAAAGACTAGAGGTAATAATAGTTTTCACTTTGGTTCAGATATGGTAAACTAGAAGCAGCCTTCTTTAGCTTTGCATTTCATTGAAGGTCACTGTGAATTATGAATCTCTCTTCTGAACTACTCAGATCTTTCCACATAGCGTCATTGTCTGGACAACCTTCCTAACACATCAACAGCTAATGAGCAATGACAATAAGTTATGAGGCACAATTCAAGGAAACAAAAAACAAAAATGGAAGGATGTGAATTCTATGGAGCACACAAAGCAAAATGGGTGGGATGCTCATTTCCTCAAATTGTTTATCAGCTTCATAAGTTAGCTGAAAATTATCCCCCATGAAAGGATGAGGGTATCATCTTACATGCTACCTTTGTGTTCTTTTTCAGTACTCCATTGTGGAATCAGATATCTGCTTCTGTTACAAGAACTGTAATCTTTTACATGTTTTTGAAACATAAAGTACAGATGTTGAAATGATTCAGCACCAGTCTTGCAGCTCAGAAAACCAGCAGATGACTTCAAAATATCTGGAAAAAAAAGAAGAAATCACAATGCAGACTTACACTAACTTATGCTCAAATGATAGTGCTTAGAATATCTTTAGCAAGACAACAACAAACTAAGGATTTTTCATGCAAAATCTTGCAGCAGCTTGAAGTCAGGATGTCTACATCTCTAGATGAGATATTTTTAATATATATATTTTTAAAGTTCAGTGTTTAAATTCATGTTACTTCATTGTCTCTTTTTTTTCTCAAAAAATCCCCAACACTTTTCTCTCTCATTTTTTACAATTTTACATGACATACATTTTTTCAAATCAAAGTATTTCGTTTCTACACTATCATTTATGTCTTCTGCTTTCAATAAGATACTTGTAATAGCTAAAAATACTGTTGCATTCACATACTGTATACAGTACATGGTATATCAAATGTGTGTCTTTTTTAGTGGTTATCAGTTCTCAGTCATTCAGTTAACAGAACTTGTTTGAAATTTCATTTTATTTAGGAAAAGGGGGAAGATCATTAATCTATTTTAAGAAACTAATTTCTCCTCTGGTATCAAAAGGTTTGCAACATTGATAAAATGCAGATTTTCCAGGACACAGTGAGAAGTAATTCCATGTAAAAATACAGATTTACAGACCCAATCTGTATATCTTTTCCTTCACAAATATGGACTTGCAAGACAAAACAAATATGTTATAGATACAAGATGGTATTTTCAAAGGAAATACTTATGCATTTAGGAGACATTAAATTTATGTTACTGTAGGATAAATTAATTAAATACCACCTTGCCATTACAGTAAAGAATATATATGTTTATTTTTTTTAATATTAAATAAGTAATTCCTCTAGACCAGGAAGAGTTGTAAACAGATTTAACAAGCATGAGTTTGTGTTGAAAGATAAAATAGCAAACATATAGAACAGTATTTCAAGACAAAGCAAAATAAATAATTTTTTTTCTAATGTTGTAATTTCCCAAAACAGATGCAAGTTCAGAAGTAATCAAATCTAGAAACAAATGAAATTGAAAGAGGATGCCCTGTACCAAAGAAAATTTCGTTTGACGATGTTAAATAGATAGCTGGGATCTGCTGGGAATACATACCTTGTTTTCATCTGATTGACCTCATATCATCCCTATGGCACATAACTACACCTGACAGGTCATTGATTTGGCAGTATGTAACGTGAATCCTTAAGGAAATAGCTTAGCAGAGAGCAGCTTCCCGTGTTTTTCACATTCCTACAGCCAAAATTTGAGTCCCCAACATAATATTCATCACGTGCAGAGAAGAAAGAAAAATAATGCTCTTATAAAAGCCTTCATACATAGAAAAAAATGGTTAGCAACAGCTTCATGTGTCAATTAACAGATTTCAGGACTCTGGAGGCCAAAATAACAGAATAATATTGATTTTAAATTCAGAATGAAAAAAGCAACACATTTTTTTTCTCCTTTCAGCCCACATTTCAGCCCAGAACTCAAATAATCTTAACAATTTTCAGTTAGTCTTTGATCATTGTGCCAGAAGTATACAGCACACACATGTGCACAATAACAAAAATTAGAATGCTATTTATTCTGCTGCCACAAAAGTAATTTTACTCTACTTTGTCCCAGCAAAGGTACCACAATGTTTTCATCATCAAGTTAAAGAGAGTATGCCTAATGGCTTACACTGTCCTATTGCACAAGAACCCTATTCAAACATTTGCTCAAGTCATGCATGGTTTCAGTCACATGCACAATAGCCTACAGACAAAAGGAGCAAGAGACAAGGAAGGCATTATGTATCAAACTGAAAGTAGTATTTCCCTGTGCTAATACTATGTAAACAACAGAGACTTGCAGAATATCATAGTAATATGGGGTTTTTTTGTGAGAGAAAGATTAATTGATACCTAAAAACTGCAGTACCTGTGTTTTGAGAGAACAAAAACACATAAACAAAAATGATAATGAGAGACAAAGCTTTGATACAGATGTCAACATGAAAAACAAAGCAACTGTTTTTAAATGTTTAAAATAAACTGAATTATATTACTTACTAAGTAATACTACTAATTACTTACTTATATTACTTACTAAGCTTTTCGTTGGGATACAAAAGGGGGTTTTAGGTGGTTTTAGGGGGCTTTTTAGGGGCCTTAGAGGTTTTTATTAGATAGATGGACATGCTTACAGTTTCACAAAGAAATATAAATACATTAATCATCACTATATGTTGACAGTGTTAGGTGGTTGCATACTTCAGTGCCCAATGCAGGCATAAAGCCTTATGCATTAATATGAGTCTCCTCTTCTTGATTCAACACCACCCAAAAGGTATTACTTCAAGAGACAAGAGTAGGGAGAGGGAAACTGTTAAGCAAAATCATCAATTGATGTAAACTGACAGGATCTGAGAACTGGAAGAAAGCAAATGTCACTCAAGTGTTCAAAAAGAGTAAGAAGGAGGAGCTGGGTAACTACAGATGGGTCAGCCTCACCTCCAATTCTGGAAAGATGATGGAACAACTTCTCCTGGGTGCTGTCTCCAGACATTTAAAAGACAAGAGGGTCATTAGGAACAGTCAACATGGCTTTACCAAGGGGAAGTTATGTTTGAACAACCTGATAGCCTTTTATGAAGATGTAACCAGGTGGACAGATGGTGGTAGTGCAGTGGATGTAGTTTATCTTGATTTCAGTAAAGCGTTTGATACTGTCTTCCACAGCATTCTCATGACAAAACTGAGAAAGGGTGGTCTGGATGATCAGGTAGTGACGTGGATTTTTAACTGGTTAAAGGTAAGAAAGTAGAGAGTGGTGATCAATGGGGCAGGGTCTAGTTGGAGGCCTGTGTCTAGTGGAGTCCCTCAGGGATCAGTGCTGGGATCACTACTGTTCAATATATTCATTAACGACCTTGATGAGGGAACAGAGGGCACTGTCAGCAAGTTTGCTGATGATACTAAACGGCGCGGGGGGGAGCGGCTGACACATCAGAAGGCTGTGCTGCCATTCAGTGAGACCTGGGCAGGCCGGAGGGAGGCTATTGGGAAAAGCAAAGTGAACTAGGCCCAGTCCCTCCACAACCTGAAAATTAAGCAAATGCTTTGTAGACCAAAACTTTCTTAGTCTAAGTATCATAGCTACAAGAATGTGTAATTTCCCTCAACACCAGACTGAGACCTCTTTATGGCAAAGAGCTGCATAATTCTACAAAGCAGTGCAAAACTGAAGTTCATTCTACATTGGGAGGAAAAAAACAAACAAATCAAAAAGAAAAAAAAAGGGAAACTTTCATGGAAATAGCTTACTTTTGATAAAATATCCAGAAAGAAATAGTTTGTCAGGTCCAGAACAAAAATGTTATTCAAAATGAATGAGACTTCATTGTTTGAATCCCCATGTACAGTGTATTTTCCAATTAATATTTCATATTCAAGCAATTTTGCATACGATACATAAAATATTGCATACTCATGCAGCCCTAGGAGACAGACTGGTGGCATCAGGTTAGTGCAAGAAGGGTTTCAGCTTAAGTCTTCTGCCTCCCATTGAATGCTTCACCATGAAAGTGTTAATTGCTCTGGTGTTTTTATATCTGGTGTGCATGTGGCCCACAGCTTCAGTGTCAGGAGGACAGAATTTCTGAGGTGATATTTTTCAAATATTCTTGCAAGTGTTAATGGTGGATGATCTTGATTTCATAATTGCATGGAAATATGAGGCCAAGAAAATCATCCTATCCCAAAGAAAAACCTAAATAAACAATAAAACATTAAAAAAAAGCCATATACCCTTGTTGGTAGTGGACTACAGGTTGATGTAGCATTAGGAGGAAGCACAGCTGCTGATCTGGCAGTTAGATACCTGCACTGTCCTTTGCAGAGTGTTTTGCAGGATAGCTATCTGCCTGCTGCACATGCAGATACACCCTCTACAACTAATACAACTATTCCAACTCAGTGCATTTTTTGCTTCTCCTTTTTTTTCCACATAATGTTACACAACATGAGCCTTGTTAAAGAGATTATCTCTATTTACCACTACATACAGTGTGCTTTATTGCCAACATATTTTTCAGACTGTTAACCTATGTGCACTAGCATTTCTAAAATTAAACAAAAAAGCATGTGTGAAGTGGTAATACCTACAGATTGATCCCCAGAAATTTAAAATACTAGAATGGAATCAGCAATATTACCTTTATGATATCTCCTGCAGTCCATACTGCATCACAACTCAGTCAGTGTGGCGGTGTTTGCAAGAGGTTTAAACTCACACCAGAGCTACCCATAAAATCTGGCAATCCCCAAACCTTCCCTATTCTTTTCTTTTTTCCTATTTCCAATTAAGAACAGCTAATCAGTGGTGCTCTGGCCACCTGATATCAGGAAAGCTTTGCCAGAACTCCAGAATTCTACTCTTTCCTTCTGTGGTGGTTTGAGCAAGGGTTATACTGCATGTGGACCTGAGTCCTAACTCACTTATCAGGGCTAACCCTTGTCTGAGCCTCACACCACCATTTGCAGAATATAGTGTTTGTACAAGGTGTCTACATATAGTGTTTGTACAAGGCAAGTGGAAGCCTGTTAAAGCTTTAAACTCAGTTTAACATTTGTGACAACATACTCGGATACAAGGTAACAGGTATCTCCTTTATTTACCCTTGTAGAAAGCGTGCAGGTATATTAACCTTAAGGCTGCTCTTTAAGTACTGACAGAAACAAATCACTTAATAAGTGAAATCTCCCATTATCTTTTAACATTGAGGTCTGTGCAGTGAAAATACAGTCTTTCTGAAAGCAATAAAAATATTGTAAGCTTTACTGAATTGATCTTCACATTATAAGAACTATAAAGTACACGAAGTAGTTTTTCATTTTCTTTAGGGATTTAGATGAAATCATGAGAACACAAGAGAAATTGCAACTGAGATTTTATTGTTGAGATTTTTTTTATGCTTTGCTTGCAACAGAAGAAAATCAACCGCTTAAAAACCTCTTTCAGAGACACCAAAAAGCTTTGCAAATTTGGATTGAGTGAATGAATTTGACAGGCTGAAATAAGGAAAAAATAGAAACAAAAACTTTTGCTTTTCACGTTTGCTAGCCAAACCATGCAGGTTTCTAATTTTGGGATGTTTTCATTTAGAAAGCTGCTAAAGTTTTTTAACAAGCAGCAAGAATTTGAGTGGATTTTGCTTTTGCATCATTTAAACAATTCTTTTCACTGTGTGGTTTGACCCCTAAACATATAATTTCCATAATGTTGCTTCTTCATATTGTTTATTACGACATAATACTTGTGTAACACTGGGAAACCAACAAATTAATGTTTCCTGTGAACCTAATGCAGGAGAAGAATACACAAAGCTAGTTGCTCTTTCTTCTATTCATACTTCTCTTGGAGGGTTCCTTACCGCTACCTGAAAGCAGTGGAAAACTAGAAAGCTGTTCATAGAAGCTTTCTAATAAGCCTGGGAATTCTGATGATGCAAACGTGGTGTAACATTTGTGGCCTTGCTCCCCAGGGCTGCTGCCAAGGCATATTTCTGCAGAGAGACACAAAAAAAAAAAAAAAAAGCAACACAGGACTGTGGCTTCTAAGAGGATAAAGCTACTTCTTTCACAACCAAGGTGTCAGTGCACAAGCTTTCAGGTTCCTGAATTCTCTTAAGTGTGCCAAACTCTTTCACTATTGCAGTTTAAGCTCATTTCCACATGGCCACTTCTACCACTACAGCTGCAGGACAATATGCATCAACATGGGCAAAGACAACTATTTTGTATCAAGGAGCATGGACAGGAAAGGATGTCCAAGGCCTTTCTTTCAGCTCCTTTCTCCTCGCTGTGTGGCAGGAACTGTATCATATAGACTCTTTCACAAAAAATGATGGGAATCTCTATGGATCTTTTCTTTAAGAAAAATAATACAAAGTAATATTCCTGGCAACGAAAATAAGATAATTTCTGAGTCACTGAAACACTTGAACAAAATGTTGACATTAAACCCAACGGTAGCTGTAAGCTTTCAAAACTAACTAAAATGCAGGGAAATATGCTTACTAATGCAGTTTCTGTGGAACTGAACACAGAGATGACTTCCATGGATCTGATTAGTGCACAAAAATGTCCAGGTTACTAGAACTTGGATTTGTTCATCAGGGATTGACAAAGTGTGAAAATGTGGTCAGTCAGGGTAGAAGGCATGTAGGCTTCTTGTCTGAATTTGAGTTTAAGAAACAAGAAATCAGATATATGAAATATGTATCAGCTGCTGAAATAACAAATATATACCACAGTTAAGACAGATGAATAACCTGTGTTCTCCTACAGCAAACCATACTACTGCGTTTTGGTCAACATTCACAACATGCTACCACTTTTCAATCACATCTATTGTGCTTATATACTCATTACTGGGGGGACTCTCACCTCCTAGAAGCTAGTATCCAATCTTGGGTTTCGCTTCTGGTCTCAATCAAGAACAATCAAGATTCTATCTTTCAATGCTGTGGTCCATTCTGAAATACTGTGATGAACATAGAGAGAGCCAAAAGCCACTATGAAGTGGCAACTGATACTTCATACTTGTGAGATGTAATTAGGACTCTAACACATATTTACACATGCATTGAAACATCTGTCCCTTGTAGACATTCAGTCACTTTTCCTTCACAAAGTCTGGACAGGTTTTTGTTTCCCTTATCTTCTTTCTAGTCACTAAACTGTGAATTCAACATGATAGCATAACCTAAGAAAAAATAGGCATCAAAGCCACAAAAATGTTCTTTTTGAAAGGTAACAATTTAATCAGTATAAAATAAACAGGAAAATCACCTTTACCTTCCAGATTCCTTGAGTAGCTCTTCCCTTCTTCCACGTTTCCTGTACCAGTTGAGGTGAACGCACAAAAACTTCATTCTCACAGTACTATCTGTTTGCTACTTTATGTCTGCTCAGAGTAAACATAAAGGGTTGGCTACACTCAGAAAAGCAGAATAACACCAAGTATTTTTAAAGGTGTAGTTTATAAGTACATAGAGATTGTTTAATCATGCAACTTTTTAAAAGAATCAGAGCTGAAAACAACTTAGCGACCCTTGAGAACAAAGGAAGTGTCTCTAAATTTGTATGCAACACTGATGTTAATGGAAGGAAGGCTCTTCCTCTCTAACAAAAGTATGATCTCTAAATACCCTTACAAAAATTTTGAGATGTTTGATTTTTGAGTTTTGGGGTTTTTTTGTTTGGTTGGTTACTTTTGTCAGGACAGCTGCATAAGGCACAGCTTGGGAAGAAGGTATCAAAAAATCTGCACACCTTTAATGAACCTTAGACCCATATAAAAAGAATGACTACCAAGGCAGCATGGTATGACCAGTTACTGCTTTGGGAATACAGGGAAAAGCAAGAAAATACCCAGAATGTATAAGCTTACGTATTTGTAAATTCAAAGCTCAAGGACAAAAATAAAGGGTTAATGATCTAATCTTTTATTAATGCTTTTATTGTTTCAAAGTCTATCGTATCACAGCCCTCCACATTTCATCCAGTTTTTCTGATAACAAACTTAATAATTTATGTTTAACTAAAATATATCTTCCAGAAAGTCACATGTTCTTGATTTACAGACATCAGGAAAAAAGGCCTTTGTTTCCTTTTATGGGCTACTTGAAGGATCAAAACCTCTCTGTGAAAAATGTGTACTTAAAAAAAAAGCCTGCATTTAGGCATTTCCCAAACTTCTCATTATCTCCTTCTCCTTAGGGCTGTGGGGCTCTTGGTCATCCAGTATTTGATGCTGGGAGGGTTCTTTCAAGCTGCTAAGTGGCCTCCCAGTCCCATCCTTTTGATATGCTAACCAGGATAGAGAGCTAAGGTCCAGTTGCCAGGAATCATTTCAACCTTGATGTCATTCTAGTGGCTCTGCCCTCTCCCCAGTTTCTGAAGTCCTTACACCAACAGTGACACCAACACGATAAGAAGTTTCCCAGCATCTATCACGCCACATTTCAAAGTAAAATCCCACCTTTCTTTCCTCAATTGTTATACACCTAAAGGTCTCACTTTCTGCCTTACTATTGTGCTGTTGGCTGCTACTCTTCCTCCTCTGCCGAGTTGCAAATTCATTCCAGCTACTGGAAATAGCTTCCTGTTGCATAGACAAAGGATCTGTATTTCTTATTTCCCAGTGAAAGAATGACATTCAATACATTTCAGTGAGGTCAAATACAACATAAATGGACTGCTTATCAAGTGATATAGGTTACTCAGCACTTTATTGTCCTTGTTTTATGCTCCTTTAAACTGTGGCATATAGGCATTTTAAGAGCAGACATTTTATATGAATTTTCAAAACACTAATGAAAAATCTTAATAGTGCTTTTACATTGCTAGTCCCTGCAGAACTTGACTGGAAATGTTTCCATTCATTGATGAGTCTCCATTGACGGTCTTTGTAAGAACAGCCAGTTCTACTCCGTATATTGTGTTCTATGATACATTACACAGTTCTTAACAAAGCTATTATGACTGGAACAAATATCCAAACAAATGAAAGTTCTGTATGTTAGAGCATCAAGGGACAAATTCTCTTCTCTCTGAAATCAAGTAGAGCCTCAGAATGTTCTTTGTTGAGAGCAGGAGCTCTCAAAATATTAAACCACAATTCACTTCTATATTGCCACACACAGAGAAAAAATTAATTTCCCTCTAATCCAAGGTAACAATAATCTGTTCTATGTAATCTGAATGACATTAGTAGATTGAGAAAGTTGTTAGTGGATTTAACTAAAATGATCCATTAGCATTCACAAGTATAGTCAGTAAGCCAAGAATAAATAGTAACTTACTTTGAATAACAAAATAAAGCAATACAAAATAACTCATACTTATGTATTTCTAAGTGTATTAACTTACAAGTGTCATAAATTCACTCCATTGCCATATAAATGGATCATCACACAAAAAGTATGATATTGTGGGGTTCTCTGCAGCCACTGAATATCCAAACATGCAGTTGAAAGTTGATGTTTAAATATTATTGTGCAATAAAATGCACAGTGCAAAATAAAACCAAACAGATCCCCTCCTACCATTAAAAGGTAGTGAAACATAAGTGAAAAAGTTCTAAGACACAATGAAAGTTGATGGGCTTTTGTGCTACCATAAGGACCAGTCCACTGCCTGGTCCTTTTCATCATCTTAGAAGTTTTAGCTGGAGAGATAAACAGGAGCAGGAGGAAGCCTTATTTACAACACATTAAACTAAAGATAAGGTGGACTTCAGTGCACCACCTAAACAGGGACACCTTTATCTATTGCTCTCTGTGCCTTTAGCGACCCTGCCTGCCCTTCCCTGTCATGAGTAAGCATCTTCCGTGCCATGAGACAGCCCTGTTCCACAAGATGACAATTCAATATGACTGTTGTCCTGTTTTCACAGAGTAAAAAGAAAACAAGCACTTTAGGAGAGTGTCCTGAAGTAAGAGAACGTGAGCAGTCACTGTCACTTCCAAAACTTACTTCACCATTTCGTAACAATGGTGTTAGAGTTGCCATGGCTCTTCAGTTGCCCTTCTGGATTTTAGAGCCTCAAAGCTTGGCAGTAGTACATCCCTTGAGTGCAAAAATAGATGTCTGAGAAGACAAAGATAGCAATAATCTGAAACTGTGTAAAAAAAAATCAATTTTAATTTTATTCTGGCTCCTTATGGTTAACTGTTGTTACCTTCAGCAGAGGGGTTACAAACAGTAAACAGGTATATGATCTCCAGCTACTACATAAAAGCAATGTCACGTTAATCTCTTGAAATCTCCCAAGACGCCATCATTGGTACTGGGAAAACTACTCAAATGGCACATGCAGTCTTTGTAAAACTGCAGAGTACTACAGGCAGCATCTACTGCCCAGTGAGGTTTGACTCAGAAAAAACAATGTTACACTGGCAGACTGCCTTCACTGGGCACTTCCTGGGATGTAGTGAGAGCACACACGGTGTACTTTGGTAGCCTCTATCAGACAACGCTTTCCTATTCTTCTGTGCCTGCAACACTACTTGAAAGAAGCAGAGACACCCTGTCCTACCATGTGATTCCTCAGACTATTTATTGCCAGCCTGATACTCCTATCCAAACCCAACACAACTGAACTGTGGGTATAAATTATCTGGCAGAGCTGTATCTATGATTCAATGATTCTATATCCCGAACAGCTACCGCCCAAGATCAAGAGTCCAGTTGGGTTTCGCACATATCAGGGGGCTGCTGCCTGGAAGCAATAATTTAGTTTCTTGTGTATTTGCATGGATATACCTCTACATACGTGCAGCTTGTAAGTAACTGAACTGTTAAACATTTTAAATAACTTGACTGTTCTTGAGAAGGTAAGGCAGTTGAGGACCCTCCACAGAACAGCCAACCAGCTAGAACTACCTCTCCCTCAATAATTTTTACTTTAAAGGGTTCTTTCTTTAGACATGATTAGTAAAAAAAGGCCTTTTTGTAGTTTTTATTACACCTCAAACAATCACCACCAAAAGAATAACTGTGTTCTACACGGCAGAAACTCCCCTGACCACTGACCTGTTATCTGCAGCCCAGGCTGGATCCACACTGCCTACAGCCACATCTGGAAAGCAGGCTGCAGAGAAAATAATCACTTGAGAACCTAATTCCAGCAAATCAGCACTGCCATTTATCTTGGACTTGAGCAATATATAGTAACAGTGGTGGCAGTCGAACACATACCAAACTCAAGGACCCTGAAGAGAATAGGGTTATCCACTGAATTGTGAATGTACAGTCAGTTTCCAAAAAGTACTGTTGCCATGCTAACCTAATGAGCAGGCAACATGAACGTTGCAGAGCAATGCTCCACATTCCTGTAGCTTTCTTGAAAGCAATTGTGAAATGCTTACAAGGTTTCTAGCATGCACACTTAGTTCACAAGTAAAATTTGTCAGTCTCTTTTGCACAGGAGTCTAAGGCCATGAGATTTAGAATAAACAGAAACTTTTAAACATACACAAGAAAGAGATAAGGTAAAAATAAAAGCTTGTTAGGTTTTTTTCCCCCCGTAAATTCCCTCATTTTTCCTCAAGGATAGCACATAAATGTATATGTTTACTGCCCACGTGATCAGACACTCTCTCAAGAACTATAAACAGTGGGACTATGAGTCATTATTAGGCTGGAATTACATTCAGTTCTTTCTCACTGACTCACCATATGGATTATTTGTCTGTTCTTTTGCTCCCTCTACTCCCTCCCCTCCCCCACAGATCATACATGACCCCTTTCTGCAATTTCAGCACAAGTGGTTTTTTCCCACATCCCAGCTCTTGCAGCCAGGTGACAAGCACAGTCTGCAGGGCTCACACATTTGGGTGCTGAGCTCACCACATCTCCAACAATCCCACCCACCTGCCAGAGGCTGCCAGCTCCCCAGCAGATGTGACAGCAGCACCGGGCTCCCACTCACTGCCTCTCAGGCATTATGGTCAGACGTGACACAAATCCACCAACCTTAACAACTTCAGCTAATTTTGAGTAAGAACCAGAAGAGCCATTTCTACTGCCCCACCTACCAGGATGGTAATTTCTGGCAAAGTAGAGGAAGGAGTAGGTTTGGATAGTTACACATCTTACCCCACTGCAGCTAGGTCAGATCTAGCAATAGATCAGTTGAAGCTGTCATCTTTCATTTAAAAGAAAAAAGGTAAGGCTCGTTCCTAGCCTTCACAGTTGTAGGAAAAAATAGTGTCAAAGTTATGACTTCCAAATCTTCAAAGGAGGATTGTAAATAAAAGTGCTGACATTTATTGCTTTTAAGCAAATCACATACTGAAGTGTGACTCATGAACGTTGGAACTGGCAAGCACCGAGGCAATCATGTTGAGAATGAGATCATGATGCAGTAGGTGTGCAGCATTCTCTTTTTAGCCTATTCACTGTCTCTATTCTACAGTAATAAAGAGAAAAGTTTCTTTTCAGTCAACAATAAAGATTTTAGTGTGCCTTCAAGTTCTTACGGAAATAACAAAAGACACACTCGGCTTTACTGAGAAGGTTTTTGACACATACTTGATCTCATAAAATACTGAGGGGCATATGATGTATTCACATGAATAAGTCAATGGGCTTCATTGTACTCATAATGGTAAAATTATCACAAAGCCTGGGGTCTTAGTTTTAAAAAGTGTAGATCACATTGGAACTCCATTCTTCCTTTTACTGTTTGGAATCTGATTACAAAGGCATGTTCCTGTAAATAGGGGGTTGTACAAAAAGGGGCAAGAAAAGGAAATCAACATATTTGTATTGCAGAATTAGTCATGGGGTTACATCAGTTCGATAATTCAGGAGACATTTTGTACACATATCAGCTTGGCTTGAAACTAATTTTGTACACACATCAGCTTGGCTTGAAACTAAGTTCAACTTCGGCAAACTCTACAAATAGTGACTGCAAATTTGAATGATGTGCACATATTTTTCTGCTTAAAATCTGCAGCAGCTAACATTGTATTCAGAGTCAGGGTTCTGCTGTCCATGATGTGGGACTTGTCAATTCTGTAAGCAACAAGCTTTGAAGATAGTCACAGGAACATCTGAATAAACAAACAAGCAGATATATTTGTTCAGCTGTCCTTCTGAAAAGTACACATATTTACAATGGTTAATAACAGTTATACTACAAAAGTCTCACCCATGTTAAATATATTCAGACAACAAATGAAGTAGGATAAATACCATAAAAATTTAGTCTAGTCCCTTTGTCACACAGAAACAGATACCTAACAAATATGAATCTAAATTTATCATTTGCTTTAATGTCATCATGATCCAGATCAATACTGCCATTTCCACTGCCTTATTATTTCCATACAAATCTGAATCCTACAAACAGAACAACCTTACAGTGACTGCAAGCTGGGGAGTTAGACTGAAAGCTGTAAATGGCAAAGGAAGCAAGCAGTTAGAGGTTAAAAAAAGAGACTACTATAATACAAACTGAACTTAGATATGGAATTGCAAAGGTTGGTTAATATCACTAGCATAATTTTAGAGCATTACTGGTACAACACTGGTAGCTTGATTTTGCTTTCCAGATTGTTCAGACAACCTCTTACCAGAAACCAGAGAAATCTCTCTCTTACATTACAAAGTATTAGCGTGAATGTAATTAAGATTCTAAAAGTATCTTAGCTTTATCTCCTTTCAGTCTGGTACTAAATTGATTAAAACGTTGCAAATGTTCCTTTATGGAACTACAATTTGCTTTAAAACTCTGCAGAAGATCATGAAAATCTGTTTGACTGAGTGGCAAATTGAGTTGAGCTGCAAATTCACATTCAGAAAATTTAAAAAGAAAATTATAAATACATGTTCCTTTTAATACCAACATATTAAGACATAAAAAATGAATGAGGATCATTTACCCTCATCTATTTGAATTTACAGTCTTCAGAACATCTGCAGTGACCTGTGAATTAAATCACAGGAAGCAGGGAAGAAGTCAGGATGACCCACTGGAAAAGACTAAAAAATATGTGTGTAGATAGATACTTATACAGAAAATTTACATATGTGCCCCTGTGTATATACAAATAAAACTTGGTTTAAACTTCAATGCATGGAAGGAATGTTGTCTTTCAATATTCTTAAGTACAAGAAACTTATTAATTAACTTATGGCCAGCAGAATTCCAAAGACACCGATTATTGCATGCTCTTAGGTCACAAAAAGCAATAATAATTGGATTTTATAGAACACAGAAGAGCAAGGGCACGCTGTTGGAATTTCTTAATTGCAGCCAACGTCAGCAGATGATACTATCGGTACCAGAAATCTGTCTTTAAGCTGATCTCGGAGTTAGAAGCTTTAGCTCTGTGTTATAGCTCTTTAGATAAGCATTGCTTCTGGAACTCAACTGTGAAAGCTGGACAGCATCCCCAGTCCTGATCCTCTTGCTGGGCATTTCAGACATTGCTGCTCCTTGCATATATTCAAGGTTGCTCCAAGTACTCTGAAGTTCTTTTCCCTTGTATCCTTACAATGCGAACAGATTTGTTTACCATTTTATTCAGTTATATAATCAGCACATAAAACAATCACGCTGAATTTTACAATGCCCCAGAGAAACTGCAAAACTAGAAGCCATTTCCTGACAACTAATAGGTAAAAGCACCAAATGAAGCTACCTCTCTCAAGAAAACTTTAAACAGTTGTTGCAAGCTGTGATGAGATGCTTGAGTCGCTGGTCACAGGAATCACAAGATAAAAACACTTCTCTCTGCAAAAATGTGCTCGACATTCCCTCAGCCTGGGATTTTTCTCATCCTGTATCATTGCAGTCTTATTTCCCTTCCTCGAGTGTTGTCATGGGTCACTTTCACTGGAGCAACCCTCAAACTTGTAGATGTGGCATTTTTCTTGTTTCCCTTAGTTGCGAATCATTTCTCCTTGCCAAGCTTTGCAGTTACACAATTGCAATACTACAAGGGCACATATCTGCTGTCACGCATGTAGCGTTACTGCTTGCATGGATTTCTTCCCAGCAGTTGGAAGGAAATATTCTTCTTGTTTAGACAAAAATATCAAATAGTTAGGAAATAAGAAGTTAGGAAAGGCTGTATATAAGTTTCACGCTTGAGAAACACGAGGGCACGGAAGACTCAGCCACTAAGAAAATTCCACTGGACGTTAGGTTACAATAATTTAGATCTGTTCATTTATGGTAAGTCAGCCATTTTACTGTTGACCTACTTTGCATCAGCAATAATTTGTCACAGTGCATTCTCCAACTGCTACTGAAAGAAAGGTTGAAACCATACATTAAGAGCATAGTGTCGAAGCAACTGATGTTAATTATACCCTGCAATTCCTATGTTGATGAAATTGTCACTGCTAACCATTAATACAGCATTTACTGTCTAAGCCCAGCTTGCTCTACCAACCCTTGAAAGCCAGTGAATTAACATTCTGCTTCACAATGTTCACTTTATGCCACATTGGAATGTAAATCCGAAACATGTAAAAATAACCTCTGCTATTACACCAAGAATGTGTAAATATACATTCCTTTTTAGGAGAGCTATTTATCTCCAGTCTATACATGTTTCACTGTTCAGACTAAAAACAGCTTTAATGTTCTTCAGTCAAGTGGCAGCTTTTGCCAATATAAACTATTTTCCCTAAAAATTATGGCATCAAGTAGAGGAAACTTTGGAAAATCTAGAATGCTACTTGATTTATGGAAACTTGAAAGTAAGCTTTACATAGGTAGACAGAAAAAGAAAAGTAGCTATGTTCCTTCATTTTATTCATTGCTAACCTGCACAATAAGAAGAGGTCATATTCTCCCAGAATAAGTAAACAAGGTTAATTAGAAGGACAACTTATATGGATTTAGTGTTCGTGTTCAGTGACATCTGCTCAATTTAGTGACAAAAATGTTTACAAGCATCAGCATAAATGCATGAACTGGATTCTTTATGGTTTGCACACCAGTAAACTATTTTGTAAGGTCCTACTGCTACACTTACAGTCCTTGCCCCTGATATTAAGTCATCTCTGAAGCTACACTTTTACCCATTTAAATAGAAGGCAACCAAGAGCACACAGGCTGAACAATATTCAGCCTTCACTATTGTCATCAGTAGCTATGACACGAGACAGTACAATTTGATTTTCTGATCCAGGAAGACTCTTTTTAGCCATGAATGAGATTTTGTTATCCTATGAACTGATTCCGTATGAGATACAACAAAAGTAGAAGCCAGTGATGGCATTTTCGCATCAGAAGAGTACTTCCTGTAGGTTATTTCCAATTCTCATATAGACTGATAGAACAAACCAATCATAAGGAAATCCCGTGGCACGATGAGGCATGTCATATAGATCTACCAGAAAATCTCTGCAGAGTCAGCAGGAAAGTAGAAAACTAAAATCAGCATTATCAGTAATTGAATGAAAGCACTCTCATCTCTATTCAGATCTAAGAATGACACCAAGATCTAAGGGAAGAAAAAGATCATGATCTGAATGATTGCTTAAGCCAGATGTACATCTCCAGAATAGGCAGAAAAAAAAAATAAAACAAAACAAACCCACACAACTGCAAAAAGAACCAAAGAACAGAGATTCCTACAGGACACATATAATACAACTCTCTATATAGAGAGGCATCATTACCAAACATGAAATACAGAAGTAAACTTGAGAGTAGGATCTGATACCACACGCAGCACGGTGGGGAAACATGTTGTGAGAAAAAATAAACATTTGCTCACCTAGCATAAACCAGAAGGCAGCTGTACGCTTTATAAAGACATTCACTGACTAGTCAACAATTCTTAGCAAACTAGTCCATCCGTCTAAGAGCTGTAACATTAAAACTGCGTACAGCTGAGCCTGCCCTCATAACACCAACAGAACAACAGGATTATTCAGTGCTTCACAAGAGAAGTCCAACTACTTTAATGTACACTGGGCGAGCAGGTCCTGAATGTGCTCTCTCATCTCTAATATTTGTGTTAAAATAAAAGCCTTGCTGGTTTCATAATGGCACTTTAAACTAAATTCAAAAGTGACAAGCATCGAGCTCAGTGCACTGTTTGTTCTACCTGCACCAAAACATAGGATTGTCAACAGTCTCCTCTTAAATACTCCATTTCTCTCAGGAGTCCTTCCTATGCCCTGCTGCCACAGCATGCTAAGTACTTTCAAAATCAGACAAGGGCACATTGTGTGCATGTTGGGGTATATTTAAATTCCAGCTGGAAGAAATCCCAAAAACTCTGAGGACACAGGTTGTACCAATTACTAGTTACAGCTGCAGTTAAAAATTATGCCATGAATGAAAGCACCCTGCCGTAAAAAGGACTAAAATGTTAACCATCTAAGGGAGCAGGCTCATTCTTGGTTCAGTGCCACAGGCCAGCCTGGCAGATGGAATACTTGCTGCCTCACAAAGCTGTGCTTAACTTATCAGAAAGAAAGTACTGACAGCTGATGCTTTCATAACATGCATAGCTTATTTCAAGGACCAACTAAACAGCTACCCATTCTGATGCTGTTCTTAACATACAGCAGAATAGAGTATAGGCACCACCACAATATACCAAGCAGAGCTCAGTCAGCAGCAAGCTTCATGAAAGTTTAATATAGCTTTACAGGAAGCCAAGCTTAATGTTTTTCTATTTGACTGTACTTAAACAGTCTGCGGACATGTAACGCAACAAAAATGTCTTTGAGTGCTCCTACTGCTTGAATAAATCTTTCACAGACTTAAGTTGAAAGCACCATCTTAAAAGTAGTAGAATTTTTAAGGTACTGAGATGTAACTTTGACTTTACACACAAGTAATACCTGTACTTTAAAGCAAGCTCATTCTACAGCTTTGGTAATAGATCTGTTATTGTCAGATCTAGATACTGGTCAAGCCACTTGCTTCCAAAGCATTTATGCTTCCACCAGCCTATGCCAGTCATAGTAGTGGAGAAACCCTAGCAACACTTTAAAGTACTGCATGTTGACATATGTATGCAGACCACAGTAAATAGTATTTGCAAAACTGAACTGCCAAAACAGTGAGAAAGAAATCATTTTTAAAAGCAAGACAGTTCAGTCTTATGTTTTGCATACATACAGTCAGTTATATACCTACCATTCTATGATTCTATATTACAGCTCAGAGGACAAAAAGATTTGAACTGGAGATACAACATATTACTATCACCACATTGTAAAGGCTCATAGTTGAGCAGGAGCTGCCACAATGCATGGCAAGTCTGAAGCTCCATTCTATCCATAGCTAGCAAATTTACTTGTCATGATTTTTTTTTCTTTCCTTTCAGAGGAACAGCAGCAGCAGTTCTCGTAACTGATGTGACCAAGCTTGGGAGGCCTTTTATTAAACACCCACAGAACAAAGTACACAGGAGATAAGGAACAGAAAGTTCTTGAGTTTTACTCCAGCACTTTAGCAAGCGTAAATAAAGTGGTAAGGAATTTCTCTCAAGTGTAACTAACCCCCGTGCTGTATACATTAGTGTAGTGCTTAAGTGAATCACATCTCCACATCATTCATTAACTCTGAATACACATATAAGTATGGGCTTCTCACTTCGCCTCAACCAACCTTTTTAAGTTTGGGAAAAAAGATCTACATACCTTTTGTTGAATCCCATCTTAATGATTTCTAAAGTGAAAGTCTTGCATCTGAAGAAAGCAAAAGGCGAGCAACCTTTCTGCAGAGTGGTTAACCTGCTCTTAAGGCTAAGGGGTGCTTGCCCCAGAAACTCTTACTGAGCAGGGAATCCATCAAGGAAGAACTGAGAACTTGTGAGCAAGTAGGTCAAAATGGACATTTAGGTTTGCTATATCCTTCATCAGGAAGCCAAGTAAACTTTAATCCTCTGGATTTATTCAAGTCATCTTTGGTGGATGTTATTTCTGTACCTTTTCCTCATATCCTGGAATTATTTGCCCTGGAGTTAATTCCACATTGACTGATTTTAAAACATTTAAAAGTGACATGTACATCATTGTGTTTCCCTAAACTTCCCAGGCATTTATGTACGAGGTCTTCATTAATCCACGTCTGTACCAAGTGTTCCCTAGCATCAGGGTGCCATTGATGTTCTTAAGCCTTTATAGTACCTATTTCATTTCTACTGTGAGACAAAAAAAAAGTTTTAACTGATCCTATGTAATCACGACAAGAGATTAATTAAAATGCCAAGATAGGAAACAATTTATTATAGAGAGAAGAAAAATTTCTCATCCAAAATATAGAAATCTGTACAACTTTGCCACAATCAATATACATGAACTGTACAAATTTACACCAGTTCATAATTTACCAAATAAAAGATGACTAACAAAGTTCACAAAATAGATGGTGGTTTGTGGAAAAGACTTTTACCCAATTAAGAACAAGGAAATTACAAACCAGACCTCCACTTTCTAAAAATAAGAAGTTTACTCAGTCTTAGAAAACTACAAGCTAGCAAATGTACAGATAGCTGGCTGGTGCTAACACCACAGTTCAGACAGTGTCTTTTTATGGTCTTTTTAAAGCCTGTTGCCATGGCAGATTCTGATCACTTGCTACTTTTGAGGCCAATGTAAAGATCTGACCGTTTCCCCAGGTCACACTTACTAGTTTATCTTATGTACATTTATACATATTTGTAAGTGCTAGGTAAAAGTCTGAAAAATAAAATTTCCAGTACTATGGTGTTCATAACAGTAAGTCTTGTTACTGAGCTGCCAAAAATGCTAACAATTAATAAATGTCATAGTGCAAATTTACTCTGCAAGACCTACCGCAGAGAATCACTTTATAAATACAGATTGGGGTTGAAAATTGGTGTAGAAATTAAGCAAGATGTCTTGAAGAAACTGACCCTTCCTAGATCTTCTTCACTCCCTAGCAAGTTGCAATCATTTTGACTCACAGGCTATTAAATCAATGAAAGGTACTGTCCAAACTATGGCACTGCCACTTTAAAAGTACACCACTCTAACGTGTGCCAGATCTTCACAGCTGTGACATGGTTTAAATTCCATAATCCATCCCCAGAGGTGCCCACCCAAAGTAAAAACCAAATTTATCCATCCATTTAAAGATGATCCATCCACAGACTATATCTTAACCCGATACAGTCATCATATTGTAGCTTTTGGAAGGGCTAGTTCTGCCCAAGAGAAGTTCCTCCTTACAGCTTATTCTGCTGTCTACCATCTGCATGTTGGTGTTATTTTGGCTACCTCCTGCTGGTGCAGCTTCATACAGCACACAGATTGAGCCATCCTCTCCAATGCGATAGGACACTTCATACGGGTCAACCCATAGAGTGAGTTCGCTGGGAAGAAGCTGGAACAGTTCCTGACTGCTCAATCCAATCCGCTGTGCTGCCTGTCCAATCAGAGGATCCATTTTATGGTTGATCCGGATACATCGGTAACCTGATCCCTTGCATGGCTTTTCTGGGAACCAGTGGTGTTTATAATGTTCTACAAAATAAAATTGAAAAAAAAATAATAAAAAATATTATCCTCCTTAATTCTGTGTTCAAAAAAAGAGGGATAGTGATCATCATTCTCTTGCAAATTTCACACCCAAAACGTTGAAAAGGTGATTATTTGAGCATCGAGCGACCTGAGAAATCATGATAGCCTTTATTTTCACTGATGATTTATGTAAGTCCAGTGTCCCTTCCGAAGCGCTCAAGTACAAAGTTACTGTTTTGTGCTACCGTACACAGAGAATGACATTTGCCATCTGAAAGGAGTGAAATGCAACTTGCTGGCATTCACAGAAACAAATATAAAAACACAGAAGTGATTACCTATGTAGCAAAAAAAAAAAAAAAAGAAGATGGCTTCAACACTCCACGAACCCAGAAGAAAAAGAATAAAGACACCTTTCCAGCATCCTCCTGAGATCACACCCATGCTTGGCTCCTCAAGCTCTAAGTTAGAATACCCAAAAATAACTAGGGAAGGAGCTGGGCAGCATTTACTGACTGACTCAAGCTGTATTTCGCCACTGCTCTTCCCAGCCTGTTTTCCAGAGGGAGATACCAATGACTTCACTTACCTTGTGAGTTCTATCCCACACCCAAAACCCTATCGGTCTGAGGCTACTTGTAGACACTAACAAGCACTGTGGGACACGGGCTCGGGATTACAAAACCCATTGAGGCAGGAACGAAGCCCAGGGTATTTGCCCCAACTGGGGTTGTTGGATGGCTATGAGATGTTTCCAGAAAAAAAGGTAACTGAGATTCATCGTCCACCGCTGAATTTGACTCCACTTTTTATAGCCATTTCGGAGCGTTTATCCTTTGGGAAACGGGGTGGTTTGAGCCCTTGGAGCTGAGCCCAAGTCCCGGCTGTTCGGATAGCTTTGTCTACGGAGCCGAGGAGCGGGGCGGGGGAGACAGACTGCCTGCGCGACGCCTGAGCCCCTTTTGTTTACAGCGCGCTCCCGTCGCCCTCACCCGCCAGGTGCCAGCTCGGCACAGGGGGGGTCCCCGTGAGCGGCAAGCCGCTGTGTGAAGCTGCGCGAAGCCCCGCTCGCCCCCGCATCTGCCCCGCGGCGACTCCAGCCCCTCGGAGAGGCCGCTCTCCCACTTCCTTCCCTCCCGCCTCCGTCCGCCCGCCCGCGAGGCGCGGCGCTGCCGCCGCCGCCGGAGGTGTCGCCCGCAGCCTCATCGGGCCGGGCAGGCGGCCCCGCGGCGGAGCGGGCAGCGCGGCCTCCAGGCCGCAGGCGGGGAGCGGCTCTCGCCGCGCCCGCGCCGCCCTCACCTGCCAGCAGCTCCTGCAGGCTCTGGCTGAAGGTCTGCAGCTGCCGCTCGTTCATCAGCCCCTTGGTCCGCAAGAACTTGGAGATGAAGCCCACGGCCGCGGCGATCTCGCGTATCATGCTGGCCCGGGTGTACAGGGCGGGATGCATGGAGGCGGCGGCGGGCGGCAGCCAGCTCTCCGGGGCGGCCGGCGCTGGCTCGGGACAGGACGGGGCGCGGGGCGAGCGGCGCGGTGCGGGACGGGTACGGGGGTGGCGCGGCTCTAACTAGGAGAAGAACGGGCGGCAGAGCCCAGATCACATCCCGGGGGCGGCAGCCTCCGCCTCCTCTTCCTGCGGCAGGGGGGCGGCGGCAGCAGCGGCGGCCGCGGCAGCGCACCCCGCATCTCCTGCTGCGAGGGGCGAAGGGAGCTACCCCCTGTCCGCCGCCTCTTATAGCCGCCGGCGGCCGGAAGCGGCGTCACGGCGCCGGGGGCGCGCCGCCGCCAATCCAGCGATCGCACCATCGTGACGGCCACGGCGGGGCGGGGCGGGGCGGAGTGGGTGACGTAATCGATTGTAAACAAATAGAGCCGGGGCGCGCGGGGGGTTGTGCGGGGTCCGGCGGGGTCGCGCCTGCCAAGGGCCGCGCGAAAAGGGCCTGTGCGGGGCGGCCGCGCGCGGGTTGTGCGCGGGGCAGAGCCGGGCCGCAGCCGGGCCGCAGCCGGGCCGCGCGGCTTTGCGCGGGGTGCGTAGCCAGGCGAGGCTGCCGTGTCCCGTGGGCGCGGCGGCCGTGCGCTGTATCTGGGGAGAGTAGAGCCACGTCAGCGGCGGGGGTGGGGGGAAGGGACGCGGGAGCGCGCAGCGGCGCAACTTCTCTTTCTGTTGTGTTTTGCCTGCGACGGCCCCGGTCGGCAGCCGGCGGCTGGCTCGTCCGCTCACGGGGACATGTTCGTACGTGTCCTCCCATGCAGAGCCAGCTGCGGCAGGGCTGCTCGGAGATCTGTAGCTAGTTCTATCCATAGCCACCGGAGCCGACGGGGCTTTTCCTCACTTTGCTTTCCCGCTGAGCCCCAGGGGTGCCCCGGTGTGCCGAGCGTGGCTTCATCCTAACGTCTGTTTACCGTGGCCTTAAGCCCCTTTCACGTGAAAGTGTCCGTGCAGGGGCCTCCCTGCAGAGCTAAAGCCCTGCCTCAGGGCAGCTGGTGGCCCACCAAGCCCTTGGGCACAAGCAAAGTGAACACACACTAGTCAGCAGGGGAAACATCTCGAAGGCCACTGGCCAAAGCTCAGCTCAAGTTCTTTGAGGACACCACAGAAATACAACTTTAGCCTTCCACACTCCTCATGCACCCTGCTCAATGGTGTAGTCTGCCTTTGCAATTATCCCAGCTTTTCATAGAATCATAGAATGGTAGGATTGGATGGGACCTTTAGAGATCATCTAGTCCAGCCTGCTTTTCTGTTGCTTATTTTAATAGCAGAAAAACCCTGGCTGCAAGAGGGGACTGATTTATATTACTCAGCTAGCCACAGCCAAGAGAGTGTAAAGCTGCAAACTGCCTGATGCTGTGTCCTTTTTGCTAAACCAAAGGGGAGGTAGAAGCAGCAAGATTAAATCCTTTTTTCTTCTTTTTTTGGGGAGATTTTTTTTGTTTGTTTTGTTTGTTAAAAACACAAAGTGCAGCTGCTTTGATAGAGAACTCATTCTTCCCCTAGGGTATATGCCCTGCCCCTATGCAAAGCTGCAAATGAAATACTGCCTGATATTTACATGTACAGTTCTTCCACTCAAAGATCTGAAATCAGGCTAATAAAGACAGAATAATAACATGTAATTAAATTCTAGGGTTTCTTCTTCAGTAAAAATAATTCAGTAATGAAATATATAAAAACATGCATGTGAAATAATTTTAATAAAAGATGAAAGTGCACCATTTTTTCTTGCCTGGTATTAGAGATGTACCTGAATAGCACTTTTGGTCTTATTTGCACTCAGGATCTAATCTATCTTAGACTCTCAGCCTCAAGAGACTCTCTCTTTTAACTCTCTATACACAAGGGAGATCTGCAAAATGCCTTCAAAAGATAATCCTGAGAGCTTAAACTCACAGCTTTACTGCATACCGAAAACATCGGTGTTTCAGAGCACAATCTCTTCTATTTTCCCATCACTAACCTCCGAGTATAACATTAGTGATCAGTCTCTCTGTCCTGTGAGAAGGGAGGAGCTGCCAACCTGGCCTCTTCTCTTGCTGTTCCATCGGTGCCAGCCGTCCTTCCTGTCAGTGCTTCTGCAGCATATGAGGTACATCCAGAGCTGCCATTTCTGCTCTGTTCTTAGGTAGGAATTTGCTGTTCCCTTTCAAACCTCAAAGCAATGGATGCTTCTTTCCCACTTGACAACAAGGTCCATCATCCTACTGGAAAATATTACTTCTCCTCACAAAGCTGTTCCCAGAGCATCACAATGACTACTGGAAATGTTTCAACAAAAATGAGAATGTTCGCTACCTTTGCTTGGACCTGAGATTTATCTGGACCAGTTTCTTATCTCTTCTACTTAGTTCCAGACAGGATCAAATACTCAGAAGGAGTTTTAGGAACTCGCAAGTAGATGAGTGGTCTTATATAGTAGCATCCCAAAGCATGAAGCCTAAAAAGCTCTCCCCAGCTTGCTACAGCAGTAACTGCTATGGAAAGCAAAGCTGTCCAGATTTTGATCATGCCACTTGAATTACACTTTTATGAACATAATGTGGCAGTACGCATCTCACACGACAATCTACATGACAGGAAGAAGTTACAAAGTTTTAAAAATGTCTTTCTTTTTTAAAAAAACTTGCTAAACCATCAAAGGGTTTACCTCAAATCTCCTGCAAAGTAAATACATTCAGAGCACTTCAGCAATCAGTTACAGCAGTAACTGATTCAGTTTATAACTTTCAGTTACAGCATGTATAAGGAGGGTCTTGTCTGTGAAAAGGGTAAATGATGCATACAGATGCAGTCTGATAGTGAGGAATGAACTGCTTTGGTGTTCTTACTGTGCAGCCTGCAAGCAGTTCGAGTGTAGCTTTGAGGCCAAGGCTCTGTAAAATGCCTTCCAGCAGGACCTCATCCCTGGCTGTGGGAGGAAACAAGGTAACAGGAGCTGCTGATGCAGAGAACCATCTTGTTTTCCCAGTCCAGGCAAGTCTGCCTCCATCTCAGTGCTATGGTGGGATAAGCAAAGGAGCTGCTGCCATTTCCCACCTGGGAAATGCTCCTAAAGAGCCTCATCCTTAAAGTATGCAGGCTCTTAGCAATGATGAAGACATTGGCATACAGCTCACAGAATCAGGGAAAATCAACTGTCCTTGATAGGACTTCAGTGGAGAACATCAGAGAAGCTGGCCAAACCTTTGCCTGTACGTGGTTTGTGCCTTAGCTTCCTGCCAGTATGTCAGCATGTTTTGCTGATCTGTTGTTTTGCTCTGAACTTCTTTGACACTTGTACACTTGGGGATATATAAAGTGGTTCTTTCTTTGCCTGGCCAGGCCCCAGCTTTCTAGTCCTGCCTCTGCAGCTCCAGACACTGAGGAGGCAGTTTGCCTGGTCAACAGTGCAAGAAACTCTCTGATACCTTAACGGCAAGATGTTGAAGAAGATAAAGGTAAACATTTAACAACAGCGATATTCAGCCCATTTGATACTTTAAATGAAGCAGAGACCTTGGGGAGAAAAAATAAAGAAAAAGATTATGTGATCATATAATTAAAGACTGGATCATAATGCATATGCACAGAAGGGTTGAATTAAGGTTGTACTGGAAACCCAGCTTCTGATATTTCCTAACTGTTAAGCAATACAATGTAACCTTTACAACATTTCTTTCATGTTGCTTTGGCAAGGAACTGTTTCTCACCATTGCTTTGGAGAGAGCTTAACACTTTGTGAGTGCTGTCATAATGGAAATAAGTAATAGAATACAGCTACTTTTATCTGTGCTACACACACACACCCCCTGCAACTATTGCAACATGCTCTTTTCCCAGCTTTTTTCTAAAGGAAGCTGCTGAACATTCATTGTAGTAAGTGGGAAGATTCAAGAGTTCAAAGGAGAAGAGTTAAAATTATTTGATTTTTTTAAAAATTGTTCTGGTCCTAGAGTCTGAATTAATATGTATTTGTTCATGGAAATAACTACACTACATGTACAGCATGGAGATTTGTTTCTTTGTGTTAATTTTCCTGTTTGGAAAATTATTCCTGACAGAAGAAGGAAATGCAAGAAAGTTTGAAGGTGTTATATGTTTTTATGTTGTATCTTGCCTTTCAGTGTAGAAAACTGTTAGGTCTGTTCTCTTCCTATTCAAGTTGATTCTATCTATGGTTTTGCACTGTTTGGCATTGACTTAATAAAGAAACAGCTGTTGACAAATAATTGATATTTGTTGCCAAGAAGTTGTGTATGTGCCTTAAATTGGCATAAGCTTTTTCTCACCTGTTAGCTGAACAGTACTACTTCTGATACATAAAGTACAACAATCCATTCTATGTATAGTTTATTTTTAGTGTGGTTTGGTGTTATTAAAATGCCACATTATTTTTGTTATTTAGCAAGAATTTGAAAGCTTATAGAAAAAGGTTGTTTCTTTATCTTTGCTTCTGCAGAGGAAAGCTTGCCATGGGATGCATAACATTTGTTAATATTTTTGCTCTCTTTAGTCTTTGCTCTGAATACATAGTTACAGCTATAGAGATATAAAGTTGCTAATCCAGAAGGCAGGTGTAACCCTGTCTGTAGTCTGCATGTCCATGCTGCTCCACACAAGACCCCATGGCTGTTATGAGTTCCCACCTTGTTCTGCAAAGTTTTCAAGGAGGCACCCCTCAAACTACAGTGGTGATACTGAAGTCCTTCTTAGAAAGACTTCAACTCCATGGCTTGGATTAAGATGGAGACAGAAGCAGTTACCCCTCCTTTCTGCAGGGTGAATGCCCTGAGATGCCTGTTAAGGGGTATGTTGGGCCAAAGTGTTTTTTTCCCTGAAGCCCTGAGAGCAGGGTGTCATTCATATTGTGTTGCTACAAGACATGTTTGGGCTTAGGCTTGGGCTCAGACCTGTTGTCAGAAATGTCTTGTGAATCCAGCCCATTTGTAAAGCAGGACTGTGCAATGAGGCAGAGATAAGGGGTCTTCAGCTCGGATTGTAAGCCTTTCTCTCAACACAGAATTATGACATTGAAAGTAACCACAGTGTGGTAACAATCAGTGTTTTATCCTGAAAAAGTGTGGGGGTGAAGTTGCATATTCTTCCAAAATGGAGAAGCCTTTATTTTGAAAGCATAAGATCGACTGGTATGAGTCAGAGAAAGGGCAAAAGTCTGATTTGTGACCACAGTGGGAATCCCCCTTCAACATGCCAATGTGCACACATGCGCAAACACACTCTGTCTCTGCATTTGTAGATTGGTCTATCAAGCAATGAATTCCTCAAACCATTTCTCGCACAAGTAGAGTCCTGTCTAATCAGCTAGGACAAACCCTACAAGGCACAGTTGCATTTTGCAGTCCAGAAATAGTCTAACAAACATCTCTGCCACTGCAGGAAGCTTGAGAGGGGATGGAAAGACTCAGAGGAGCAAGAGGAAGCTGTCAGCATTGGTTATAGTTATGACACATTCTACAAAACTAAATTCACAAAACCAACTCATGACATCCTAAAATGGCAAAGCTCTGCTGTACTTACTCTGTACAGGAGCAGGCATATTCTGTGGGGGGTAAGTTTGATTTCAAAGGGAGTATTCACAGAAAAGTTATTCCTTGTGGTGTGAGCCTCAGGTGACAGAAACAAAAATCTGGCCAGGACAGATTCAACAGAAGGCTTTTCCTATGCTGTTACTTTGATTTCAGCAAACAACATGTGACAGCATGCATGTGAAGCAGATAAAAAGCAAATTCAGAAAACAGTATTCTGTTTTTGTCATAAAGATAATTTTTTTTTCCAAGTAGGATGGTAGGAGGTGTGGCAGCACACAAGGTGCTTGTTTTTAACAAAGCAATTATGATTTGGATCCATTAACAACAAAAAAATTAAGACAATAGAAGAAGATTATTTATAAGCTTGTCAATAGAGAGCACCTCACAACACAGAGTTACATGTAACCATTATTACACATCCATTTTTTCATCTATATGCACTTATGAATAAAACAGGAGAGAATAATATAGATGAGCTAAACAATCAGACCTCGCAATCCTGCATGAGAAAGTCATTAACAATACTATTAAAGTGAAAGGAGCTTTTAAGTGAAAAGAATAATTTAACCATTTGTTGTCGTGCTCTGCAATTTAATTATGTCATTTCAAATTTGGAATGTTACCTCTTCTGTGGTTTTTCATAGTGCAGTTAGGATGGAAGGGATGATAAAGAGGTTTATAGTTCTCTGCTTCATTAAGTTCTCTTTTCTGGCATGTGGTAGAGCTTTAGGAACGCTTGAAATCATTTCAGAGCTCCCTTATCCATAGTGGCTGTATATGCGCTCTTGCACTGACTAGTGACTCCCGGAACAGCTTGTGTTGGTTGGCATAGGGCTCTTCCTTCTGCCATGTTCAAACAGAAAGAGAACCAACAGAGAACCAACCTGAAAGAAGAAGCATGTCCAGACACCCACTTAGGCATTTCAAGGATTCTTCATGATGTTGAAGAAGCTTAAAGAAGCAGAGGGAGGCCTAATATTTAGTTCCATGTTTAAGCCCACATTAAGTGGTATTCTTGAAGGGTTGATTTCTAGGTTCCCAAAGCAGCAGCATCACTCTCAGTGGGGATCACCGCAATTATAACTAGTGTTCTGAGCTCCACCAACAGTTGGTTTCTTCTGGTGTTTATGCTAGTATTGAGGAAGCATGAAATCAGTAGCAGGGAAACAAAACAACAGCTAGAACAAGCTTAACAACTACTGTGTTAAGTTCAACAAAAATTGTAAAGGATAATCATCTGGCCTTCTACATAATGCTTGTCGATATAATAGGCATCTAAACATCTGAACCATCTAAACACATCTGAGCATATTTTTAAAAAGATATTTCCAGAGCAGAACTCTCTGCAGTGCAGAATCCATCAGCCTAACTATATTAGCCAAAACACAGGAATTTTCATGATAAATTTATAGCAACATTTTCTGTCTGATAGACTTAAAACTATGACTGTCTACACATTTAGGTGCAAATTTCATTAAAATAAAGTTTTTAAGAAACCAATATGTTAGTCCTGCAACTATTAGTTTTTACTTAATATTTGCAGCTTATGTACTTTATGATGTAGATTAAAAAAATCTAAACAGATTTTTTTAAAAACCTTTATAATATCTGAGATAAAACCCCTTTCATTTACTTTCAAATTATGTCATAAACAATTGCTTAGCAGCTTTATTTAGGCTTGTGATTTGGAAACTAGATAGACTTTCAAATGGATGTATCTTTTGGATCAGTTATTAAGTGCTAACTCCAAACCCTTAGCAATGGAGAGAATGTAATGGTAACACTGCAGATTTTAGGCTAGGCCTGCACAGACTACAAAGGAAATGATTGCCCATGATTCACTTAAGACTGAAGAAACAGTGAACCGGTGAGTTAATATTGTAGGTAGACGTACACACCTGCCTCAACAAACTCCTAACATCCCTCTGCCAAAGCTGGACATGATATTTTTGGTTATAAATCAGGTGCTTTTGCATGTTTTGCTCAGTTCAGGGTCTGGCTTTGGAGGACAAATGATTTCAGATTAGTTGCTCTTTAATTCTTTTGTTGTGGTCTATCATATCTAAATCCTGCATCAATGCAATGAATACAATGTTGTAAGAACAGCCACTTTTTTTTTCCCCCCCATTTTTCCTAGTCAACACTTACCACAACTTATTCTCTTTCCCATTGTCATTTGTAGTCATTGGTAGCTTTTTCTTCTCCTTGCAATGGTATTAACTCAGGCATTTTAATCAGTCTCAGACAGACATTTAGCATGTAGATTCTCGGGAAAAAATTAATGTCATTAGTTCTCAAGGACAGATTTGGCAGACTGAGGGAACATCATATGGAGAGTCAGTATATTACCTTACTTTGAGTACTGATAGATTTTCTGGATAATAAGGTGGAAAACGATATTTAACAATCACAGGTGCACATTTCTTACCACAGTTCTTATGTTGTTTATGTAGCTGTATATATATATATTGCCATTCAACTACATTTATGTGCGAACACTTCAAACATGCTTGTGTGAAAATGTAGTCATTCATCCCCTTAATGGGATTGTATCGTATGTTGCATGCATAAAATTAATCTGTTTGGCCAGCTCTCATGCAACTCAAGGTCTTTCCCCAGAAGCAATGAACAAACCTGGACACTCAGTAACTTACTTTACTAAATTCACTCATGTGGGTAATCTCCCTGACTTTGATGAGATTATCCATATAATTGCAAATGAACAGCATCATGATTTTTGTGGCATGTAACCCCAGACTTTGTCTCTCCGAGCTCTCACCTCATGCTTTTTCTCCTTTCTGAGAGATGTACCATAAACTGAGGAACATGCTTTATCCTATATTGTTATAAATTGACAATTCTCACTAAAAAAAAAGAAAAAAGAAAGGAACAGAAATCTGGGGTTTTAATGGCACTATTTTCATGTAATACAAAAGCTATCTGACAATTAATACAAATGTCTTATGTGAGCATGCTGGAAAAGGGGAGTGGGATGGGGAGTGGAGATGGGCTTGATACAAGCAGAGGCAGTAGTCTACCTTTATCTCACCAAAAAAAAGGATTTTTTCCCCCATTGTTTTTAAAGAATATCAGAAAAGACTAGCTAAAACAGAAACAAAAACCTTGACAGTAGAAATATACACTTCTGTAAAATTAGACCACTAGTCCTGATTTAGATTAGCCAGATGTCTCAAACAGGCCTGCGATGAAAAATGAGAACAACACAGCTTTTTCTTTTTTTTAAAAAAACAAGACATTTAGCATTTGTGAATCTAAAAAAGCACAGTCATATAATCTAAGTCTTTTTTTCTTCTGCTTCCAACACCACCTTTAGTGACCATTTTCTCCCCTTGTGTTTGTCTCTGATGCTTTTCCAGAGACAGAGGAACAAAAAGCTGCTTGATATCCCTGTTACAATAGACGGGAGATGTGCCTGGCTGTGTGGGAGGAGGAGCTGCTCGATTCTTCCATGTAGTGCTGGGTACACATGCTTAGAGCAGCATTAAGTGTTCCTGGGAGCAGAGAACAGAGTGTTCCAGCAGGCTCTAACATACAGGCAAAGATAGAAAGCCATTTTCTTCACAAGTACGCAATGCATTAGTACAAGATTCCAAGCTCGCAGAGGATGAACCTACTGTTTCAGAAATTTTTCTTTCCTTTTCTTTTTCACATCTCAATTAATTTTAAAAATGTTTAAGAGGACTCAGATTCTTTTCAAATATAGTATCTTTTAAAATCCACTGCTTTATGAAAGCTTGTTTATAAAAAATTACTTATAAAATATAAGTCACATACAACACCTCTTAGAGTTCTGCATAAAATGTCTTTGCAGCAACATTTTCTTCCCTTTGGGTTTTTGTGCCCCACAACTCATCTAGCAGTCAGTGGAGAGGGAAGAACTAAAAATTCATATGAGATAACAAGGGAGAAGGGACAGCTAAAGCCATGCACATCTACAGTGTGGACGAATAACATGGTGCTGTGTTCTGCTGTAAGCAGGTGGAGTCTCACCAGCTGTCTGAGCCCTGTTCTAATGACACATCATTGCAGCCAGCTCAGGCCCCGAAACTGCACTACTTCATATCAAGAAACCAACATGTTCAAAGCCAAGGCAAGGAACGTCTGTAATGCATTCCTTTCCTCAGTGTAGACATGCCTTCATTGTTTCCACTAAATTTTGTTACCCTGGAGCTGTAGGGTATTTCCTGCAGAGTCATCTCCTCCCACCAGCTCAGAGCTTCAGTCACATCTAACCAGGCACCACAGTTTCAGTAGAGCCATGCCAGAGCTGGTTCTGCCAGCAACCCAACACTTCTGTTTCACATAAAATTAAAATAAATAAATAAATAAAAAGCAACAACAACAACAAAAAAGGCACCACTTTTTACATACCTCCCCAGAAAAATCCAGATCTATTCAAAGCTGCCTCCAAGTATGGATGCATATCTCCTGGATTTTCTATCACAATATGGAGAAATTACTAGGGATATCCAGGAGGGATCATAAGAGAGCTCCTTCAGTTGCTACAGTCCTAGAGAAAATTACCTGGTTTGTACCAAAGGCAAATTCACCGTTTTATATAAAGATGCCTGATATTTTCTGAAGACTGGTCATCTCTTTCTTTCTTAAGGTAGTGGAATGTACAGTAAGAAACAGTAATTGAAACCTGGATTTTTCATTTACATATTTTAAATTGCTAGACTGCTGCAGCAACTTCAACAGAAAACAGTCTTAGAATGATGAACCAATCCTTACTTCCTTGTTTTGTTGATTTAACCTCAACATTTCAGCCAATGGCCTAATGTATAACAAATACAAACTTTAGTTGCTCAAGATTTGAAAAGAAGGGTAGTTACAACCCTCAGACTAATACAACAGCTGTGAGGGCTTAATACTTTGATGAGCTTTGGTGATGTGAAGAATTCCACCTTCTTGGGGTGCAGATGGAAATTTCACCTTTTGCCACCTCACAGTGTATTTGACAACTGTGTATATCATTTAATCTTTAACAATCACAAATCACCCTGACTCTGTGTTTGCAAATTCCAGAGGCTTGCTTTACTTTCCCCACTCCAGCTGTAAAGCAGTTACATTTACCACAGAAATACTTACATCATCAGTGGAGGTTTTAGAACAAAGACAATTGCAGTTTTACTATTCCTGATAAAGGTGAACACCCTCCTTCATGAAAATAGAGACATAAAAGATTACCTGTAGTAAATAAAGGTATAGATGGTCATATAAAAATGCAATAGTGTTGCTCATTAACTCCAGAGACTGGAGAGCAAGCAGATGTTTAATGGAGGGTGGAGGAGAATTTTACATGCACTCATTTTTGAAGCAAATTAAACAAAGGCAGTGGAATATTTTTGTTTTATAACTTCCATGAGTCCTTTCCAAGTATTTTTATAGGTATCATTACTAACTTCTTCATTGATTGTATATCAATTTCATTAACTCCTTGAAAAGAAGGTGACCAGCCTGTTTATACATACCTTCCTGTTCTGGAAGCATAAGGTCAATGCATTATTGTGCACTGCTGTCAACTGTTGGCTGATGCATACACTTCCCAAATTCCAACAGGCTTTCTTCTGTCAGAATAGTTTTATTCTGTTAGAATAGTTTTACTGTGGACTTCTGTGGAAAGGGGATAAGATTTTACAATATTTTATGCCATGATGGATGATTTAAAAGCGTTTCCTTTAAAATTTAGCAAGCCAGTTTTCCTTCACCTGACTTTTGACCTGTCAACCGATATTCACACTTGTTTTTCTCAGCTAACAAAGCATTGAAATGTTGGGAAATAAATGAGTTCATTCTTCCAATAGAAGAGTATGAGATCAGACATTGGGGAGAGTCCAGAGGATGTTTTTAGGAACTGTATCTTCTCAGTAGCCCTTTAGCATTTAGCTCTAAGTTCTAGGACTGGAATATTGTGGTTACCCCATGCACAGGTCAAATGGGTTTAAAAGTTATCAAAATTGTTGCAGTACTGAAGGGTTACTTGAAAGGGAGTTAGGCATATACATTATTGGAAGACCACTTATTTTTATTTCTAAGACAGCTAAATGAAGTGTTTATTTGCAAATCAAACAACAGAAACATCAGTGAAATTCATAATAAACTAAACATGAGCCAGCAATGTGCCCTCATGGCCAAGACAGCCAATGGCATCCAGGGATGCATCAAGAAGAGTGTCCAGCAGGTAAAGGAAGGTTCTCCTCCCCCTCTACTCTGACCTAGTGAGGCCTCATCTGGAGTACTGTGTCCAGTTCTGGGCTCCCCAGCTCAAGAGGGACAGGGAAGTGCTGGAGAGAGTCCAGCACAGGGCCACCAAGATGATCAGGGGACTGGAACATCTTTCTTATGGGGAAAGGCTGCAGGATCTTGGGCTGTTAAGCCTGGAGGAGACTGAGGAGGGACCTCATTAACACTTATCAGTATTTGAAAGGAGTATGTCAAAGGAATGGAGCAATACTTTTTTGTATAGTGTCCAGTGATAGGACGAGGGGTATTAGACAAATGCTGGAACACAAAAAATTCCACTTAAACTTAAGGAAAAATTTCTTTACTGTTCAGGTGAAGGAGCCCTGGCACAGGCTGCCCAGGGAGATTGTGGAGTGTCCTTCTCTGGAGGCTTTCAAAACCCACCTGGACATGTTCCTGTGTGACCTGACCTAGGTGGACCTGCTTGAGCAAGGGGAGTTGGATTAGATGGTCTCTAGAGGTCCCTTCCAACCCCTACAATTCTGTGATTTATTCATTTGCTAATTTGAACTATTTGAACCCCTCTACAAATAGTAAAAGAACTAAACCACTTTTTTTTTTTTCTAACTGATGACAGAATAGTTAAAGTTTGGATTGGCATAACCAAGAAATATTACATTGCAAAAATGGGTAGATTGTCACATGGATTATAACACTGATGAAATGCAGTTTAACAGCCACTTTCCTCAGCAAGTTATTCACAAAGTAGATGCAAATCTGGAATTAAAGAAGTTTGGAAATGCTTTCAGTTAGCAGAGTTTAAAGTTTTACTATTAAATTGAGACAATTCTATTAACACAAATAAAGTTCTACTCTGTAAAACTAATAAATCCATTTCTACTTTGTTTCATACGCACAGGTACTACTTTGGTGATCAAATAGGTCCCCTGAGAAAAATCCAAACAAATAATTGTAAACACATTTCAAGTTGTCAGAACAGAAAGCAATGACAATGTATAACTGCAAGTAATGAAGCATTTCAAATTTATTTAGGTATGTCATTTCTACATCCTAGAGCTCATCAGGGGTGGGTAGCTGTTTTTAGCTCCACCTAGCAATACCTTTTATGAAAAGAAAGAAAATAACCTTTTCCTGCTTTCAAATTTGTTTAGGCTCTCCTATACCCGCTTTGCTCAACCCCATCTCCAACTGGCTTTCCCCAGAGACAGGGGACATTGGGTTAATGACCAACTTCCCCCCTCCCCAACCTTGTCACTGCTTCTGAGAACTGCAGAGGACTTGAAGAACACAAGCTTCATCCACATGCATGCACAGAAGAAAAGGCCAAAATAGGAGAGTCTTTTTGTTCCTGTATGATTCTCATTTAACCCCTGATTAACTAACACTCCTTCATCCTGAAACATGTTTTCTCGCTCTGATTTACACTCCATGGCCAGGTTCAAAAGCCACATAGTAACTGTGCCCATGTGCTGTGGCCCAAGGGAAGAAAACTGACAGAGAGAACTCGTGGTGCTGAGGATCCAAAAACCACAACACACAACCTGGTCCTGTGGGCTGTGTGTGACCACATCTATCCTGGTCCCATGGGCTGTACATGCATTAGTGAATGGACCACATTTAGAGTGTAGTCCTTTAGAATGATGGTGTGCATCAGCCTACTTATGTGTTGTGAGCATGGAGAGAGGCGTTGCTGCAGTGGTAGGAGTGAGGTCCAAGTGTTTGTAGAGTGCCAGGAACAACGCTAGAGATGGATGTTGGTCACCTCAAAATAGTTTTGCTGCCCGCTTGTAACAGCTACAGCAGGCAGAGTGCTGGTGCAACAGAGGATCTGGGCTCTTAGAAGCAATCAGGTCCACCTTGCAGCTGATAATGTGACTGTCTAAATATATCAGTGATTAGGGCTACCCTGCATAGATTAAAGTCACAGCTCTGTATCTTCTGTCTGAGGCACAACAGTTGGCCTGATGACAGCACAAACATGAACTCTGCGACTTGTTTTTCCAAACTATTTTTTAGGACATGCTTTAAATATCCTGTGTCACTGTAATAGTGAATTGCAACAAATGCAATCTCTTCTCCAAAGACAGCTTCCTCAAACTCCACAGACTACACTAGGGTGGAGCAGGCTACATGATTAGGATGTCATCTCTTCAGTGTTTCAGATGCTTCTGTGTGCCAGTTTATATATTTAACAAAAAAATTCCACAAAATAACCAATCAAGAACAAGAACAAGAAAATCACTAAAATTTGTGTATAGAACATAAACAAAAGCTTTAAGTGACAGCAAAAGCTCAAATTTGGACATTTAATTTTACCACCACTATAGCAGTGATGCGTAAGATACCCCGTTTTGTTAATAATGCCCTCTCTTCTTACAGAGGGGCTTCTGTTATGTCTTACATGTTTTAGGGGATAGACACTGATCCTGTGATCTCATACAAGCCGTTCTAATTACTTGTCTGTCCAGGGCTGAATTTAAGGCAACACTGCCTTGACAAAAAGGAGGCTCTTTGCTTTCCCTCAGAAATCCCCAATATAATTATAGAAGATTCAATTCTTCCTGTATTTTTCCCTAGGCAATGACCTGCTTTGCTTGTATGGCAAAATCAGCCCCAATTTTATCATCCAGAGGATAACAAAGCTCCCTTGTCTTTTTCAAATAAATACAACTAGGGACTGCAAAAAAGGAAAAGAAATATCTTATTCCTTTAATTGTTCACTGTTTTATCATGAAGAAGTAACACACAGGGGAGCCTTGAAACTTCTTTCATGTTCATAGCCTTTAATTCAATTAAGGCCCTAAGCTAAAGCAAAGAGCTAGCAAGAGTCAGATACTATTGCTACTGATAATGTAACTGCCAAAACACTTAATGGCATATAAACAATTCAAGTAGCTGTTTTGTTACAAGGTTCTCTTTCTGAAGCAGGTTTATTTGCCTCCTAGATGACAAAATTATGAATACCCGACTAGCTTTCTTCAGTCTTTGATTTAAAGTAGGCCACTGGATTTAGGCTCTTGAGGTGCAAAGAAGTATTTATATTTTCTAAATGGCTTTCTGTGATCTGAAAAGATCAATGACACACATTTTACTTGCATTGCCTGCATTCAGAGCCTGGGGGAAAACAAAAGCACAAATAATGGATTGATTTAGATGGAATTTGAGATTATAGTCAAAGGATTTCAGATGTGTAAGAGGTCATGTAAAGATTCAAGCACATGTGGGTTTTTTGTGTGGTAAAAGCATTGGCTGCCAAGTTTAAAGGAAGTGGAATTTATGCTTAAAATCATTAGTGTAATCAAAGCAAAGGATTGTCAGCCTGATCCTGAGCTCTACAGAGTAAATACCAGAAAACAGCCAATGGAAAAGCAGGAAAATATTTTACTAAATTAAAAAAAAATTAAATGTGCAGTCATGTACACAGACATGTTTTAATATAATACCAAATAAAGAACTCAGAAATATCTATTCTGACCCAGAGAAGAAAAAAAAATGGAAATATGTAAAATGTAAAAATACTCAGAGAACTGTCTAAAAAATCCTGTGCCCTGAAACCCATGAAAATACCTAAATCTGCTAAAAATATGTGAAGTGGATTTTATGATCAAATAAAGATACTGAAATAATTAACAGTGATTTGAGAAGCTGCATTTTCCTTAGGCATATTTTTTAATTAATTAATGCCAAAAAAGAGAAGCATGGACAATATTGGATGTGAACATTTGCAATGACTGGACAGAAAAGGCATTAAATTCTCACCTCCTAACAGGAGAAGTCAGGTAGCAGCTGTCACCCAAGTGCCTACATCCAGATCCTGTCTCACAATAGGGATTTTAAAAAGATAGCTTTATCTGCTCTCACTTGCAGCTCTCAAAGACTGCTTTGGAACAAACTGATCAGAAAGTTCCCAGTGAGCTCTGAATAGAACTTGAAAGCAATGAGACCTTAGCAAGCTGTTTTGTTTGTCATCTTCTCCCAGAAACTCCTGAGTCACAGACTATCTCAAAATAAGGGTGAGATGAGAGGGAAGAACCTTCTCCCTAGGTAATATATGCAAATGGTCAATATCTAGTTTTGGTAGGATCTTCTTAAAAAACAGTGTGGGTCCTGTAATTTCTTCTGCAAGAGCGTTGTATGGGAAATAATTCACCTCTAGTGAAAAACCTGACTTGGGGACTTCACTGCTCCTTAGGATGTCCATGCTGCCTGACCTCATTAATCTTGTTTTTCACAGTCACTGTACTGTGCAGTTATTCCATTAACATATTGTAGTGCTGCCCAGGGCTACTTTAATATATGCTCTGTTCTATAGTTGCCTAATTTATTTAGGCATTTGTAGCACATTGACCACTGTTGGATCCCTCTATGGGCAAATGGGGAGAACATATGGCACAGAACTGTGAGCTATTGACTGTGCTCCTGGGAAGCCCTGTAATAGGACACACATACTCTGGCACAGCAATTCTACACACTAGGTTGATTTTAAAAAAAATAAAAATATTGCAACAATTTTCCTCATAAAGAGCATTGTATATACATTTATTCCCATGCCTACTGTACATTGAAGGAAGGGAGGGGAGAAAGGGCCTATAGCCTGTGATAAGTGTTTAAACCTCCTGACACATTTGAGATATGACTGAAAAAGTAGATGTTTCAGAGCTCAGAAGCAATTCAGGGAGCAACACACGAATCATTCACTGAGCATTCTTGTTTCTGTCACTTTTAGAGAGAACAATTGAACTGGACTGATTTATCAAACAAAGTAAAAAAGCTATGGCATGGCATTAATAGAAATAGAACTTCTTTTCATGATCATCTCTTCTGAATTTTGCATATATACATACATTTCCTTGCTTGGAAATAAAGATCATGATTCTTTTCTCCTTTTTGCTCACTAAATGTATACATGGCCTCTTTCTATGGAAACACTAAAAAAGATAACAACTGATAGAACCAAAAAAACCCCTGAGAACAGTGGTTTTTTAATTACACTTAGGTTTAATATTTGTTGGTACACGTTGTGAATCAAATATAAATTATTTTGTTTTGCAAGAACACAGAAGCATCATCTACTATTGGAAAACATTGTTAGTATTAAATTACTTAACATCCAATCCTTATTAGGAACTTAGTTTTATTATTAACTGTATTTAGTGGCACAAAAATGAAGAGAAAGCCTCATATGTTTATGTTTCATTCTTTTATCATCATATGCCATGATTAACAGACAGCCATCAGAGGGTACTTACAGTACATTCTGAGCAATTTTCCCTATTTTAAGAAAAATACTATGGATTTTTGATGACATTATTCATAAATGGCTGGTGACCTGGAGTGCCAAATTTGAGATGCTTTATCTTTAATAGATGTACCCCTAGTTACTATGAATACAGTTCACACACAGAATAACTAGCAGGATAGTAATACAGAGGAAGAGAAACTAATTTACTCCCAGTCTAGGAAAATTAAAGATTAGGCAGTGTGCCTTTTGTTTAAGTGTTAAAACTGCCACTCATCCCCCAAAGTAAGCCAGGACAGCACTACTCAAAATAATGAAAAGCTTGAACTAAGCACTCTTCACCTCCCGTCGCTGTCATTACAGGTGCAGTTGCTGTAGACACAGAGAAGACATACTTTTAGATGAGGGAGCAGTTACCAGCTCACAGCCCTGCCTTGACCATTTGTCTCTCAGTAACAGCAAGATATAAGGCAACTGGGAGAGCAGAACTGAGTGCTGCTAGAAGGGTAAGAATATCCTGAATGGCTCAAAAGCTTGTTCAAATTGCTTTATGGCAACGAAGTAGCCTTTGAAATAATTTGAATTACAAACAGTGAAAGTTTGTTGTTAAATCAGTTATTGTTTCTGAGCCACAGGGGGCATCTGAACAGGGAGGAAAGAACTGAAGCCGGATGGAGGAGGGGAGTTTCCTACCAGCATGTTGCCTGTGCCACATCTCAGTCAGCACAAAGAGCACATATTTTAGGGGGGCAGGGAGAGCTCTTATCTATTCAGGATCTGTTTTGATACCAGTGCTGATCAACCTGGTCCAGGACACAGTTAGGCTCCTGTAAAACCTGTGAGAAGAGTCCACAAGCAGATATGTGCACAGCACAGTGTTGTATAGTCCGTGCCATACGTACAGGTATAGGGTCATATGGAGATAGTTTTGCTGGAGATCTGATCCTTCCCACTCATTCAGGCCAAGAGGGAAATCATCCTCTCAGAAAGAAGTTCCACATTCCAAAAATAATGTGAAAACTAAGCCCTTACCATTTTACTATGCAAAGAAGTTTTAAAACTGCTATATATTATAGCTCCCCTAAAACAGTTTAACAGATCTCCAAAGCAAATCCAGTCCATCATCCAATCTGCAGTTCCAGCCTGAGACAGATTCTGGGTCATCAGAGCACTCAGACACAGCCATTTGTCCAAACAATGGGACCATATCAGCCTTAAATCTCTGACTTAAAGAGTACCAAAGTGTTTTTTGAACAGGAAAATATATTTACTTGGAAACTGTTACCCAGAAGTGTCATGAATACCAGATGATCCAAGGAAAAAAATGCTATTCCCAAGCCTGAATAACTGCCATTTGCTTCTGCTGAGGGGACACTCCAGGGATGCACTATGAATAAAATTACACCTTATTTCAATAAGACCTCCTGCCTTTGAACAACTGAAAGCACATTATCAGGGCAACAAGCAACTGATTCAGCTCCAGATAGGATGTATTCTATAAAGAAAGCAACACTGATGAAACACAGGAAAACCTGTATAACTGCATATGTTGCACAAAGTAAATTAACAATTTATAGCTCATTCACATAATGCAGTTGCTCGCAGTAGGAAGCAGGCAACAATACCATATTCACAGAAGCTTTAGGAAGATATTATTTTTACTCTGCTTACAGAAAACAGTTGTTATCAGAGTCCTAAAGGAAATGGTAGTTGTTAGCTAGGCTAACCCTTGTGCATTTGACTGCCAGTTTTGTGTCATATTGAAGTTGTGCATGCTTGCGTGCACATCTAAACGTCCGACTCCTTAGATGCATTGAAACTCTGGGTCATGTTAACAAGACCTTCAGAAGCGTGTCTTTAGGTGTTTTCCCAGCCAAACCAGCTTTAATCAAAGTGTTTCCTCAGCCTCATCCTCAGTAACAAAAATACACCTGTACTTTCCTCTTATCCTCAGTGTTGTCAGAGCTCTGACTTGATGGTCTGAGATAAAACATATATGCATATATTCACATGCAAAACAATGCTGGCTCTTCATGAATGTCAGCATGTTTGTCTTCGGAAATTTGTTTGAGTTGATTATTTCCTGTCTGAGCTATGTGGAGGTGTCTCACAGTGAGACTTGAGGTGACTTGAGGCTGCATGTAACAAATATATGCCTAAATTATTGAGATATTGGCACATATCAGCACGCCTATGCCCAAAATGTATGAACTTAGAACAAGTTCTCTCTGTTTACATGGATTTTTTAAAAATTCTCTTTCAATTAAAGTCAAGTGATACCAAAGTAAAAGAGCTATATGCACAGTGGAACTTAATTCAGAAATAGAGCATTTAACTAGACTCATGACATATTATTATTGTGTAAGGTATTTAAGTTACTGAATGATTATACTGGAATTTAGACATTCATACATTGTCAAAATTAATTTCAAGTTCTTTTCTTTCTCTCTTGCATTCAGTACATAAAGAAAATAATTTCTGACCTCTACAAAAACATTCTCCCCCACCTTTTCCAAAGTTTAATCTAACAATCAAAAATGACAACAGCATAGATAAGCACAAACGTCAGCCAGCTGCACACTAGCACAGACATGTTTCATGGAGGAGGTGGTAACAGCTCACAGTTTTTTACAGAAAGCAGGCTGATGTAGTCATGTTTGTTTTCCAATATACATATTCTTTTAAAAAATTGTATTGCTCTAGTTAAAAGCAAACTAAAACAACTGCTGCTAACATGAAGACAAGCTTCAGGTGACCCCTCAGTTTTCCATATCATGGTTGATTATCTTGAAATAACACATGCATGAGCAAACACGTTTTCTTGTATGCAGAGGTGAATTTTCTAAATGCTAGCAGATTTTCCTAGTGCTCAACTGCTCTTGATACAAAGTGTCTTCTTTAAAACAGAGTGAATATTTTCAGTCAAAAGTAGTGATCTTTCTTAAACTAAATTGAAACTTTCCTATCAGAGCCCAAGCTGGGGAAGAGAATGGCAAATTAAAATGTAAGGACTGCTCTTTGTGGGGGGTGCCTGGCTTCCAAGGGCACAAAAAAGTACATGTCAGAGCAGCTGCAAATGCTTAAACTGGGATTCAAGCATACAACTGCAGCCCTCATGGCGATTAAAGAATAAGTTAAGTCTCTGCAGAAAGATCTGTTATTCATAACAAACAGCACTGTACAACCAAGGAGGGAAGCACCCACTCATCTCCTTTTCTCTGGTCTTAAATTTACCAGCAGCTCTCACATCATTCCTAGCACACATTGCACTTGAAGTTCAGACACCTGGTTATACTAGTTTTCTTACTCATGCATTTTAAATGTATTCCTCCTCTGATTTTGTACTTTCAAACCAGTTCAGCTATCACCTGATTGCAGTTTACACACAAACCCAATCAACATATTACAGCTTGGGAACTACTGTGCCATGTAATTCCATTAAAAGCTGTTCCTGTGATGCATTCAATTGCCTGTTCACACAACAAAGTTGAATCCTTTAAAGAATAAAAAAATCAATAAGAGAGAAAGAAAGAGAGAAAGTGAGAGAGAGAGAAAAAAAGGAAGGAAGGAAGGAAGGAAGGAAGGAAGGAAGGAAGGAAGGAAGGAAGGAAGGAAGGAAGGAAGGAAGGAAGGAAGGGAAAGAAAGAAAGAAAGAAAGAAAGAAAGAAAGAAAGAAAGAAAGAAAGAAAGAAAGAAAGAAAGAGAGAAAAAGAAAGAGAGAGAGAGAGAGAAAGAAAGAAAGAAAGAAAGAAAGAAAGAAAGAAAGAAAGAAAGAAAGAAAGAAAGAAAAAGAAAGAAAGACAAGCATTAATCACTTTTTGAACTGTGCAACCACATAGGTTGAGCTTTTCCCAACCTCTGCTTAACGCCGCTCACATTATGCCTCTGGAAAACTGTCCAGGTGTGCTTCCTACTGCCTGGAATCATGTGGCTGGTGGAGACAGGATGTTGAAACTGCTGACATTGGCTTTCAATACACTCCCTACTTCCAAGTAAATATTCTGCAAGCGTGTGATTTTTTGGCACTACCTTAACTATTGTGGCATTGCCCTGAAGGACAGACTAACCCACTTTAAAATAAATGTATTTAATAGTGCAGAGCTCTATAGCCTGTTTAGTAGGACTTTAACCATGGCTTTGTAAATGATTTGAAAACCAAGTTACAAACTAAAGTGACTTTTTCTTCTGGTTGACTATTTTTTAAATAATAATTTGAAGGTTGTTTTTCAGGTTTTTGTTTCTGCAAACTGTACAGCTTTACCTAACTGTAAGCACAATTGTGAAGGCATCAAATTTACTTTTGAGAATATATGAGAATGAGAATATAAGTTACTGTTTTAAGAAACGTTTTTATATTGAGCTTGCTCAAAATCTATGCAGCTGAGAAGAAGAATGACCAACTGACTGACCCTCCTTCCCCCGTGGCCAGATTTAGCAAATACTGGTTTAGGGGGTTTAATTTCAAATTCTTCAGTTTATGTTCAGCACATTTATTGTGGTTCATGTCAATGGCCATGCAAAACTGGACAGGTGATTCAAACATTTAAAGGAAAATATGTATTTGTGTTGTTAGTAAAGTACTTGGTTACTAGTATATACTAGTATATCCTTATCGTAGAATCATGGAATTGGTTGGTGGAGAAGACCTTTAAGATCACTGAGTCCAGCCGTTAACCTAACACTGCCAATTCCACCACTAAACCATGTCCTTAGTAATGACATACTTTCAGCAGGTTTGTTACTCTGTCAGTGTTTTAACACAGTAATACAAATTATTATCTTCAGGAGGAAAATAGTCTTGAAATTATTCAACATGGATAACAATTAAACAAAATTGTGAGTCTGTTCAAAGGATTTCATAATGAAACTAAAACCATGCCTCATTTTGAATTTCTTCCATGGGCATGCTATATGGTCCATATGCTCCTTTCAAAGTTTGTGTAACGGATTTTAGCTGTTTCTTGTGAGCTGTTTTATAGCGGAAATCTCTGGATTTCTGATTGGAAAACCCTGGATTTACAGCCTAAACAAACTTCAGTGATTTTTAAAAATTATGAGACCAAGTATCCAGAAATTGACCCAGGGTCAGTCTCCAAATACGGAGTATTAAGACCCAGCATACTGCTTCTTTCTGGACTCAGATTTTCCATCCCTCTGTTTCCTGGTGAAGGACAGATAGAAAGTGATTTTGGCAGTGAAGTTGGAGCTGTTAAATATTGCCTTTGTCACAATAATCTTTTTTCCAACCATTTTGTTCTTTTGGTAATGTTGCTACAGTTCTCACATTAATCCTGCATCTTTGCTTCACATCCGGTGAGGAAACGATGAGGTAATCCTGAAAAATATGCCAATATGAATTCATACTTGCACACCATTCTTTTTGGTTCATCAATATTTTTTTAAAAGAAGAAAAGATATTTCTTTGTTAGCACATTGGTGTACAGAAATGTACGAATGGAACAATATTGCCATTATTTGGATTACATAAAGAGTTCAGAAAAATGTATGAAATTGTCTTGACTTTTGTGTGCAAGATACGAACTGAATTTTACTCCTAACTGATTGACATTTTATGTCTTCTTTGAATGGCACTTCTAAGGACTATTAGAAAACTACTCAAAGCCACTACAAATGCAGAATGGACTCAGACAATAAACCAAGGGAAAATAGCTTTTCTCCTTGAAGACTCACCTTTGATGTAACTATATTGGCCTAAGTATGGCCCTGACAAGTGTTTCTCTTGCTAAGTGAGAGTGAAGCTTTTGCCTCCATCTACAGAAACAACCAAGTGTCAATTGCCCTATCAGAGCTCTGGTGTTTTAGAGGCTGTCAAATACTTGCTGATGGTTATGGAGACAATAAATAAGATGAGAATTTGTTTTCCCAGTATATTTGGATTTTTAAGAGAGAATCAGTCCTCAGGACACAGACGTCTAGACCAGGGAAACAGCACTAAGTAGCCTACCATCTGACAAAGCAGATAGCATAGGCATAGCCCCACTCAAATCAGTCAGCCAAAGCTTCACAAAATCCTAATTTTGCTCCATCAGCTAGACATTATTTATGTCTGGAAAGAGACAGCAGAAAGGTGGTACACAGATGGAAAGTGGGTAAGTCAAAGGCAAAGTGGCACAGGCAGAAGTGTTTAGCTGATATCACATCTTGAATATAGGATCATTTGAAGTACTGCATTTTCCGTTGTTTATAGATGTATCTTACTATTTGGTTCAAATATTTACCAGACCCCATCAAATAATCAAACAAGTGAGATTTAGTATTGTTGTTTCCACAGGCAATTACAGAGGACAGATATAGCTTGTCAATCTTTTTCCATTCCTTGATGATAAAATTAGAATACATGCTCCTACATCTCTTTTTAGAGCACAGATGCTAAAACCACAGGACACAATTTTAATCCTCAGGTACTGTTACAGCTATTGATCCAACTGGTTTTGTTCTGGGTAAAGTGCAGCCAACTGCAATATGCCAACTTGCAAAACCATAATTGAGGTAACCATCACCTAAGCAAATAATATTTTAGCTGACCCATGCACACAATAAGTTCGTCTTCTTTAGATATTAAGCTTATAGTCTCTTACCACTTTGCACGGTGGATGGTAGGAGCAGTACAGGAGTTTGTCCAACTTTAGTAGCAGGGCATAAAATGTGGAGTTTATCTGATGTAGGAGCCATTTTGACCCTGGCTAGCAAGGAAACACAGCTATTGCCAGAGCTGCAAATGACTATCACTTTATCTGTGAATCCTGTTGAGGGAAAAAAAAAAAAGAAGATCCTGAATTAGAATGAAAGTTTCAGCCCCTGAGCTGCAGGAAGACTCAAGTGTGCTGAAACAGACAGCTTTATCTAGAGATTTGCTATCATTAAGATAGCAAATGAGGAACGTAAGCACATTTAAAATATTTGCTTCAGTTTGCAAAGGAAACCTAAAGCACATACTTCTTCAGTTCAAGCCTTTAAAGGAAATATTTATAAGCTGGCTGCAAATGGGTAGCACATTTAAAAATATTTCTTAAAACAACAAGGGGGAAGCAGTTGTTAAATTGGTTGTTCATTAATTAACTAGGCACTGGAAATAAAAAAGTATTTACTGAACAAATAATTAAAAAATATAAGTGAAACCTTTTTTGGAACATGAGTTATTTCTTGTTTAAAACTAATTAATTCAAGAGAAAACAAACTGTATTACAGTATCCCGGCTACAGCACTGCAAAATCCGTGAAGAGTAAATCTTTACAGAGCACTGGAGGATGCACACCAGCCAGCATGTGTGAATGCTCTTTATTTACTTTCTGTTCCCACAGGTGTTCACAGAGTATTGTTCTCACATCAACTGGCAGAAAGGACAGAAAGCACCCCAAACACTTCTTTGAGCATGTATTTCTGCATAAACAGAAGCCACACACACACGCACACCAGGCAGGTGCACGCCTGCCTGTGTACATAGCAGTGTTAGGCACTGGCCTGGTCTATAATCACAAACTGGCTTGTGATGGTGTAGGGCGTGAGGTATTGATCCAGTACCTCAGGTACCCAAACAAGGACTCCTTTCTGTGCAGTCTTTCAGGCAGCAGAGCCTCTTACAAGAGCAGCAGCCTTGTGCAAATACATGGTTACCAACACCACATACCCTGGGCATTAGTCACGGCATGTTGCAGGCTCGCACGTGTTCACATAAATAGCATAAAAGTCAACAAATATATAAAAACCCTGTCAGCTGGTCTCAAGTGAAAGTACCCCAACAGGACGATGCATTTACCATGAGAGAGGAAGGAATGTAGGGCAGCAGCCAAGCTTCTTCAGGACTTCTGGGGCAGTGCTACCTGCCATTGCCAAATCCTCCCTGATGAGCAGGCCTACGGAGAGGCTGGTCCCAGAGCCACCCATGCCTTTCAGCTTCAAACTAGCCTTGAGAGAGTTATGGGCTACACACAGAGCATTGTCTCAAGAAATTCCCACAGAGACTGACTAGAAAAGGGGATGCTTCCACTTGTTTTTCCCATATCGTTGAGTGGGCAGAGGGAGCATCGTACTCTTGCTCCATGAAACCACCATCTGCACCCTGAACACTTTTTTCCTGGTTTCCTCCCAGTCCCATTAGGATAGCTCTACATCCTTTCCAGCACAGGCCACTTGATCTTTCACATACAACTCCACAGCAAAAAATAAACTTGTGTATCTTATAGGGTTTACGAAGGCTGTCAGCTTCTTCCTCTACTGTAAATCAATCTTCTCCGAAGACCCTGGAGCAAAAAGCGCATACCCAAGAAATAAATTGCAACCTTTTATTCATGCAGAGTATATGCTAGCTAAAATTTCTCTTGAGAAACATGAAAAGGGTACATGCCAGGGACATAAATTAGTTTGCAAAAGTCAATTTATTAAAGCAGCAAGCAGTTGGAACCCTTTCACTAACCTCCATGACTCACGTCTAAACAGACTGATTAAGTGCTTCATCCTGCAGGAGAGTCATGTTTAAATACACTGCCACTATCACACTTCCAGTCCCAGAGCAGCCAGCCCAATGGCTTTTCTCATCCCAAGAGGCACCACCCGTCCAGACAAGGAGCAATACAAGTTCCTTCACACTTACAGCTTTGACAGTAAGCAGGCTGACACTACAAGGCAATTAGATAAAAATGAATCAAAAGAATGCCCTTTAAAATTCCTGTAGGTTATGGTGGGGGGATGAGGAGGAAGAGGGAGGGGAGAGATAGCTGGGCTTATTCCTGTGTTTGCATTAGGGTGAGTCTTTTGTCTTTACACTTCTCAGCTCATGGTGAGACTTAAATTTAGAAGGGCATCATCATACAGGTTTTAGTCAGTCATGGAGTCATTTAATCATCAGTACCAATATCGAAGCTGGGAGATCTATGGCCAAAGAGTCAATGATTTAGACATATGTCTGATTTTCAAAAGATGCAGAGATACTGCCTATTTTGTTTCTTCTGATTAAAAAAAAAAAAAAAAAAGAAAAAGAAAAAGGAAACTCTTTATCAGCAAACAAAGACAAAAATATGTAAAGTTGTACCTGCACTGATTTTGTATAATTTGAAAATATTCCTATGTTTTATTCAGGATCAGTAAAAGACCTATTTCATATCACTTTTCTGGTTATGTTATTCAGAGGAGAAGCACAGAAGAATGATTGCACACTCAACGGTACCAAAATAATGTAATTTCAGTGGAACATTAATTGTTGAATCCTTTAGTCTTTATGATCCAGTTCTGGGAAGCTTATTACTATTGCCAGGTCAAAACTTGTTTCAAAGAGCCAAGTGTTAACTTTCCACTTACAGATTATTCTGGCAGATATCTATCTGCTTACATAGGATACATCTTTGTCCTTGACCTGCATTATTTCTATAGTTCCCTAGTGAAGAAACAAGGAATTAGCCTTCCAATACAATTTATAAATGGCATCGATCAGTGGGATAAAAATCCACAGCTGATTAGTTCTTCCTTCTTTAGAAGTTAATGAGAAAATAAACTTTCCCTTTAATGAGATGACAAAAAATGTTTTCTGGGAAATAGATAAGATACCCTACTGCAAAACTACAATGTAAAAGTGCCTGAAAACCTATAGAAATTATAAGGCTCAATAAATAGGATGTATAATCTGTTAGAATATATTTGTCAAAATTATAAATACTGCTGATAAGCAGTTGATGTCACCCAAATAAATAGAATGGTAAGGTATGGCAAAATATACAGCATTGGTCAGTTTTGCTTGTGATTTTGTATTTGGGTTTACTCATATAATTTTTCTGCATCAAATCAAATAAAAGCACTGCCTTAAGGAACTTGTACTTTCTTCAAACCTGGAAATGGAGGAAATGCTTTTCTGCAATTACTTCTCTGAGGAATCTAAAAAATTAAGGTGCTGCACAGCAGTGGGTATTTAAGGGAACACAGAACAAGGGAGAAGACACAATGGATTTGCCTGAAGTTCAGCTGTACCATGTCATTAGTCTTTCTAAGGATGTATTAAGATCCTTAGATGTAAGAGTGAGACTGTGCACAGACACAAAGTTTCTATACTCTTACAAAATGTCAGTCTGTCCTGTCACTACTTTACTTTCAGGTTCCCTCTGTCCCTTCTTCATCCTACATACATTTTTTTCATTGCTAGGCTTAGCTGCATATTCTTCTTAACCGGAATCACTAAGAAAGTTGTGATAAATCAGCTCTTTCAGCTTTCATGTCTTTGGCCAAAGAGATCACAAGATAGGTTTGCTTGCATTCCTCCCCACCTCCTCCACCTCCCAAGGGATTTTACTTACAATGGAAGCCTAAACATTTCACTCCAAGGGACATCCTTGCAAAGATGGTTGCTGCCTTACAAAAGCTATTACAGGACACGAGGAAATCACAGCATGAAAACACTAGTGTCACCTCTGAGAGCACAATATATGTATAATTCACACAATATTACAAGCATGATGGAAAGGCACATGGGAGTAATTTTCAAATCAACCTAGACTGTAAAATCCTGCCCTCTCCAGAATGTAGGGCATATCTGCCTCTGTGCCTTGTGGCAGGGTAGAATTTGAAAGGGAATGCTGAAAACAGTAAAACAGTAAATTGTTTTTAAAAAAGGCTTTACATCCCACATGGCAGTGGATTATTACACTACTGTCACTGGAGACCTTCTCTGGTCTGTTTGTTGTGAAGTCATCTACAGAAAGCAGAGAAAGGACAAGATTAGCTAAGTGTGGCATGCTCCATGCTGTCTTGGAAGCATTACTAATCTTACAATAATATCAACTGCAAAGCATCTCTCAGTGGTAAGAGAGTGTGGAGCCAGAACAAAGGGAAGAAGGATCACCAGCACAAGACTGAGACTGCAAAACAAGAAATGAAACAATATCAAATGGCAGTAAAAGCAGGAAAGAAGAGACATATTAGAACATATTAGAAGATGAGAAGGCAAAGAGGGTGAAAAAAATAGGCATAATAAAAACAATCACAATTTTACAATAAAGGGCTCATGACATACCAAAGAGTCTCCAGTTCTTTGGGCATCTTTATGATGATGTTAGGACTTACTATTGTATCACAATACTGCTGAGCTGTAAATAGTCATCTTACACTGAGTTTTAATAGCTGACACCTCAAATTCAGCACAGCAAGAGAACACCAAGAGGTCTGCATATCATACAGTGACTATACAAGGACTTAATCACCTTCTTCTGGTGAATTTATGGAGCAGCTGCTCTGTAAGGCCTCAGTGCTTTAGGATGAATAATAGGTTTTTAGGAATACTTCTCAGTACCAAAGAAGATTACCAAGCATGTCCTTAGCTGTGAACAGCAGGAGCTGAAAGTACGATTCTGCTTGACCTTTACTGTAGAGGAGAGAGGATTTTGGAAAGAAAATTGTGATTATTTGTATGTCTCATTTTATAGCCCACAAAATGCTTTTCCTGATCATGAAGCTGTGGTTGACTCTAGGAGAGAGGAGTTCTCAGCCTTTATTCCAGCACTTTTTGTACCTAAGGGAATGTGATTTTGGCCTCCGTGGTGCAAATACATATTTTAAAAAAGAAATTACCAACAAGCACTTTCCCTTCCTTTTTTTTTGCCACCTCAGTGACACATTTAACAAAACCATTAGGCAATATGTTTGTATACACCTTTTCCCTGTGCCAGCCACCATTGCTTAGGAACCTGATGAAGCAGGAATTTCTTCAGGCAATGAAGTCTTACATGTAAAAAACAACCTGGAGAAAAAGAAACTTTGCTCCACATATTTCCTGGGGTTTTACATTTACCATGAAAGACATCTACACACCCCTAGGACAAAAAGAAGCCAGCTGGCAGGGCTTAGAGATCATTTCTTTAGGTGGTAAGAAAGTTTTACTTAAATGTTTATGTGTACTGAATCATTGTTTTATTTGAGAAATTTCAGGAAAGAATTTTTCTGTCTTTCTTTCACTGTGTTTCATACTATGCTAGCAAATACTATATAGGAAAACAAACCAGGAAATTTTTAGTTTCTTGCGTAGCAAAAAGTTCTCCCCGTGACCTCCAGAAAACCAGACATATACATAAAGGGAAGTCCAAACAGTAGGATCCATAAAAATATATATCTCATCATGATCTGAAATTTGTAAGGATCTGTACCATCCCAAACTTGAAACCAAGAAATACTATTCCCAAAATACTCTAGAAGTTTTAATAGTGATACTATTAGTTGATAAAACAGGCATTGAGAAAAAAGTAATTTAGAACAGTAGAGGAGAAAGTGTGTAAACCATATCTTGAATTTTAATAAGCCAAGAATTTTGAAAGCCCTGTTTGAGACATCTTAATTGAGCCTGCTTTTGTTAAATGTTAGTTCCTGAAAATAACTCCTTTTTAATGATTTTTTTATCACAGCACTCATTTTGAGAGTTAAAGTCATCCTTTCTGTATTCAGTGTGTCTAAGCTCTGTAATATTGTAAAGATCTTAATATTTTAGTTGCAAAATAAGAACTGACTCAAGCTTTGCAGTCTCTTAGTCACAAATTGCCTCCAATTTTCAAAAGAAATTCAAGATAATGAAACTATTTGCAGGAGGAAAAGTTGCAGGAGGAGGTTTTAAATTAGAAGGGTCAGTAACACCTTAACAACTTTTTATGCTACATTAAGCCAGAAAATTATTTCTATGCTTGCCATGCTTAAATTATAGGGAAATCTTCAACACATATCTAACTTAACAATAGCTTTAAAAAGCTTTAAAAATATGGGTAAAATGAAAGAGTTCATGATCAGCCATTATTAATGATTTTCCTAAATAATAAACATACATTTTCGATTCAAAACTATTTTCCATGCTCATCTCCAGCACAAGTTAATCACAGATCAGAAAAAAACCTTTTCAAACTGCATAAAATTAATATAGCTGCATTTTCTACCTATGAGTGATGTTAAGTAGAGCAAAGACTAGCTCCATTTGTGTGTGGAGAAAATTTGGAGCTATATCTGCAGACAAATCTGTATGTTATGAATAAATACTGGCAATTTAATAGATTCATGCTGATGACTAAGAATTTATGGTTTAAGCATCCTGAGATGTACCTCAAAAACAACACTACCATAAACAGCTTAGAACAAGAGCTATTTGCCCTAGAGAGAAGAGGCTGATATCAGACACTGATCCTATATTTTAAACCTCAAAAGACATTTAGCACCTTAGACTTCACTTTAGCCAGCATACCAGAGCAAGCACCCCTGCTGTAAATGAAGATGTCTTGGTCTTTCTAATATCTCCCCTTTTTTGGTCATACAAATGACTTTACCCATAGTACTATGCTGTTCACTGAAAAGAAAGAGTGCCATTTTGATAGTCATATACATTTTAGTCATCTACAGGATGTGTCATTTCCACGTCTAAACTTCTCTGAAGGATTTCCCTGATCAGATATTAGTCAGAGATAAACAAAATATTATGTGAATAACTTTGTCCAAACTAATACTTTGTTTTGTTGTCAGCCATCTGGATGAAGTGAGGACCATAATATTTTCTGGTTTTGCTTGCAAAAAACCCCAAAAGTTTGGACCAATGTGGGCTGGCTTATGTCAGTGCAGCTGTGTATGGGAGGGTCGTGGCAAATATCACCTCCAGCCAGTTGAAAACATTATCACTTTACATTATGGATTGAATCTATGACTGGTAGTATCTTGCCATAACTTCATTGATTTCAACAGAGCTATGATGATCTATGCCACAGGGAATCTCATTTTTTCGTCTATAATATCCAAAATAATGTTTCCTGTTCGTTATCTAATCATGTACACATAAACAAAAAAGAACTTATGAAGCTTCACATGATATAATTTGGATTCCATTTAGAAACACTTTTCTCCTCTTCAAGGTGCATATGGAGGATCACAGAATCATAGAATGGTAGGGGTTGGAAGGGACCTTTAGAGATCACCTAGTCCAACCCCCCCTGCTGAAGCAGGTTCACCTAGATCAGGTTGCATAGGAACATGTCCAGGCGGGTCTTGAAGACCTCCAAGGAAGGAGACTCCGTAAGGTAATGGGTCCTGATGGGATGCATCCTAGAGTGCTGAGGGAGCTGGCTGATGTGATTGCCAAGCCTCTCACCATCATTTTTGAACAATCATGGAGGACAGGCGAGGTGCCTGAGGACTGGAGAAAGGCCAATGTCATGCCAGTCTTCAAAAAGGACAGGAAGGACGACACAGGAAACTACAGGCCAGTCAGCCTCACCTCCATCTCTGGAAAGGTGATGGAACAACTCATCCTGAATGTTATCACTAAACATATGAAGGGAAAGATGGTTATCAACGGGAGTCAGCATGGCCTCACCAAGGGGAAATTGTGTTTGACCAACCTGATAGCCTTCTATGAGTGCATAAACAGCTGGTCAGATGAGGGGAGAGCAGCGGATGTCATCTACCTTGACTTCAGCAAGGCTTTTGACACTGTCTCACATAAAGGATATTCTCCCTTTCTCCAAGTCTTCCTCAAATATACACAAGCGGCCTCATTTTACATTCAGACTTGCATGGATGACATTCCTACCATGATTGATTACTCTAGGGTCAGACTTGAAACAAAAGCTATAGAAATATTTGCTAATGCAGTGACCCAAATCTACTTTCTTTTTAATTTTCCTGCCTTTTAAGTGTTCACATTTCATTCATTAGGAATCTTTATTTGAGATCACATATTTCACTTTATGAGGTCTAATTGAGACACATTTTTCCCTTCTATTATGTTAGGTTGAGGTTTTTTTCTTCTCTACTATTACTCAGAAACTATATAAATAAAAATCACACTTACCAAATAATATACAACAAAGAAAAATAACAGACTTCTCAGTCATTTAATTATTTGCCTTCTTCAAACTGTCAACAACTTCTTGATGGAAATATTCTGTGATTCATTTCTTCCTTGTTGGTATCCTAGCGAATAAATTCCCCACTCTCTTTCAACTTAAGATACAAAGCTCCCTTGTCGGGTTAGAGGAGTTGGTTGGATGGTTTGGTTTTGGATATTATGCCACTGAAATACACTTATAACTAGATGATGTGATCAATTCTATTATGTGAAGAAGCATGAAGTTCAATTATTTCAAATATTCCACCTGAGGTCAACCAGGATTTTCGGACAGTCAAGGATTATTTCAATGTACACCTTTGACTTGGACCTTGGTACAGATGCATCCCTGCACTTTCAATAGTTATGCCAAGCATTCAAACTCAGAAATCTCTCCTTTTGCTAATATATATGTGCAACTCCATCCATTTCAGTGGGGATTTCCTCACATTTCATGAAGTTTTGAAGATCTGAATTTTCAAATGCTTTACATGTCTCAAGAACCATCCAGTTGGATTAATTAATTAGCACAAGTTCTTTGGTGATGACTAGATCTTCACAGATTTTCACAAACTGCCATTTGTATGCAGTTGGCTACTGTGAGTAACATTCAGGATAAATCATTTGCCTAAAAATACTTTTATATCCAGCTCCCGTAGATCAGTCATTCTGAGCACATTACAAATCTTTGCTTTGAACTGGAGAAGTCTATGTCTGCCCCTGACTGTTCTTCATGAGTCTTGATGCTGAAATTTCTCTTAGATATAACCAGACAATTGTTTCTCTGAAATCTGTATGAGAAAGACTCATTGTAGATATTTTTTATGAAGGAAGATATGCCCAAAGTCCCTTAATAACAAATAGATTTTTTCTGTTATTTTCTATTGAACAAAAAAAAAACTAGCACATTTTCTTTAATAAGGGGGAAATGCAATCTAATTTTCCTAAGTACTATTTAGTCTCTTGTTGCTTTTTCAATAGGAATGAGAACAGCGGCTTAAAGCAACACACACCTAACAAAGCCTACTGCAGTGCTAGGATGTATCTCCAGCTGCTGCTTTATTGAATCCTCTCTTTACAAGGTCTGTTACCATACTTCTTGTTTCCTCTTCTTCACCATCTTCCCTACCACGGGTGGCCAGTGCTGGCCCAGAGTTGAAATTTTCTTGTGCAATAGACCCTGTAACCTCTCCTTTAAACTGCACAATCTCCATTCAGTTTGCAACATATGAAATACTGCTCTTGCTTTCAATTATTGTGCCTTCAGCAATATATCTGGTCATTGTTATTTCTCCTTTTTCTCTTTGTTACTTCTTTAAAATCAGAAAAGTGTCTCTTATCATTGCAGACATGAAATCAGGATAATCAAAGGCAGTTCCAGAAGGCTACAAAGACAAATTTTAGAAAATCAGAGCACCTAAAGGTAAAAATCTTGGATTAGATAGCTTTAGACATGTTTAGATAGATGCTTCTAAGCATGTGTCTTCAAATGATACAAATACAGATCTCAGTAGAGCCTTCAGGCTCTATTTCAGAACACTAGTTCAGAACCCAGTAAGACGCAAAATATAATACATCCATAAAAGCCAGGCATGGCAATAGTGAAGTGCTTTAAACTGAAAACCAGAAAATGTAATGCGCATTCAACGACAGTTGTTGCTACATTTTTTTTATTTCACAAGAACCTACCATGTTACTACATCTAGCCCACAGATACAGAAAGAATGTGATCTGGCAGCTGGGCAACTTTTGGCTTTGGACAAAAATCGTTTTTATTTACTGTTAGAGTTTTCTGGACTAAATCTCATTGCCTAGTTAATCAATGCAACTAAATAATGTTTTTGCCATTTACAATTATCTTCATTTAAATATCTGTTACATTTTGAGAGGTTATAGCTACAGATTAAAGGGTAGAGCTGCTGATTTTCTAGGTACTTTAAGAAGAGCACGCAGAACATATGTAACTGCATACATTGACTTTTTGGTTTAGTTTGAAATATGTCAAATCTCCCTTGGCTATCAATTCTTACTGAAAAAAAATAGTAAGAAAAAATAGTGATCTCCCTTAAATCATTCTTTGTGAGACCTATAAGATTCCATTAAATTAAAAGTCTAGAACTACAATATTTGAATTAATACAGGCAAAAATGAGAGAAAATATTGTAATTTGGGACTTCGATTTGCAAAATTCAGATCTGAGCAAAACAGAGCATGAAAAACTGACTGGTTTGCAGTAGTCCAGGTGTAAGCCTTGCAGAGCACTCCTCTACTTGTACTGACCCTCTCCAGGAATATTTGAATGATGTAGTATCTCTCTGACAGCTTTGTTGTTTCCACTCTGGTCATGACAAAAAAAATATGATGGAGGAGTCATCCTGCCCCAACAGACTCTAATGCTTAGCTAACATCTTCATGTCAGCAGATATACTGCCTGTCTTTTAACTCTAGTTTTAAGAGACACAGATTAACTGTATGTCCATTTTCATCAGCAGTGCTCACAAGGCCCAGAATACCTCTGAGAATAAGTGGACACAAATGTGAATATGAACAACCTTGGTCCACCTGATTGACGACAGTGGCTGAGAAGCCTCTTTTTGCTATCCTCTGCATAAATCCCATTCTGTAAGAGTCTGAGCCCAGAAGAACTTATTTCCCTTTCCTTGTTTTTTCCCGTCCTCCGGTTGTAGATTAGCTAACATATTTTCCTCCAAACTGACAAAATAAAATAGTGACATCTAAACTAAGGCAAATACTTTCAAGTCAGAAAGGGAGGACACGAAAAGTCCAAGTGCTAAAACAATAATTTATTCATATATATTGGTTCAGTATAATGGCTGCTTTGCCAACAACACTGTTTATTAAATAAAGACATTTTGTCAGAATCTAGGCTTCCCTGTTACGGCTGAGACCTCATTGTGCTAGGTTATGCATGTGCAGGAAAAAAAAAAAGAGAATTCTTTTATTTAGAACTTACAAATTACATGCTTACACCTAAATTCATGTATGAAAGATCATACAACAAAATGCTATATATGAAGACAGATTTTGTCAAACTACTGCTTTCCAAAATATATGTGATTAATATATTACACTGACACTTCAGCATGCTGAAGATCATAAGAAGTGTTTTATAGTTCATTAAAATCTCATAACAACAATTTCAGAGACTTAGCATAATATAGTATTCAGCGTTAAATATTGCCTTGAATGATAAGGGCTAACATGCCATCAGGCTATAATAAACTACAGCTTTGAAATATCAATTTTCATTTATCAGTAAGGTCACTTACATAGCTAAAGCAAGAACATAAAGATGTATTTTTTCACCATCTAGGACCAAAAAAATTGCACTTCTTTCCCAACATCCAGAAAATATACTGAGAATCATAGAATCTTAGAATCATAGAATGGTAGGGGTTGGAAGGGACCTTTAGAGATCATCTAGTCCAACCCCTCTGTAGAAGCAGGGTCAACTAGATCAGGTCGCATAGAAACATGTCCAGGCGGGTCTTGAAGATCTCCAAGGAAGGAGACTCCACAACCCCTCTGGGCAGCCTGTGCCACTGCTCTTTCACCCTCACAGTGAAATAGTTTTTTCTTATGTTTAAGTGGAACTTTTTGTGTGCCAGCTTCGTCCCTTTACCCGTTGTCCTGTTGCTAGCTACTATGTTTTATTGTTTGAATATTGCATTCATGCACAAATGCATCACTCTAACTGGGGTTTCAACAAATTTATCTATCTGATATTTCCATCAGTGACACAGAAAAGCCATGCAACCTTATAGCACTGCTCTACAACTTCACCCCAAAGTAGAATTCATCAACATGAGTTACTTAGAGGTGCACATTGTCCTTAATCCATATGTGAAACACTGTATTTTAAGGCCTTTTAGCTGATAAAAGAGTACGCTCATATAGTTAATGGGATGGGAAAGAGCTGATGCTCAGGCTGCTGCCATGTGCATGTCATGGGCATCCCAGAGCTCTGGTCACTCCATGCTGCTAATGTCTTTTTACTTCTCAGTGAACTTTTGGCATGTAGCAGCTTAGCCACATTCAATTCAGCCACATGCAATTCCTTCTCTTCTTCGGGCCCAGATACGGACTTGCACATATGTGCTAAAGCCATTGATATGGGAATACAGTGGGCCAAAGGTATGTCTGGTACAAGGAGACTCAGCTTTGCCTCCCACAACAGGCTGAGAGATACACGGATCACTAGTCCAGGAGCATACATTACTATAACACTCGGAAAAGGTCAGAAATTCTTCTCCAACTGGCTATTTTATGCTTATGTGGTCATAGAGGACAGTCAGTACAGAGGTGCTCCTGAAAACTGCTATAGAAGCTAGCTAGCACCTCCAGGGCACAATGTGTCTGCAACTTCAGAGAAAGAGGGTTGATGAGGCGTCCTATCTACAGTGACACTTGACTCCTATCAGACCAGTGAATCTATTCACTGGATGGGAATTTGTACAGTCCTTTATCCACTGTCCTCTGTGACATTTTCTGCATTAGGACTAAACTGTTATTTACACTATAATCTTTAACCATAACAGCAAGCAGATCAGGTCTAAAGCAGTCATTGAAATATGTACCAGGGCTTAGTGCTTTTGAGTTTGCTGTAAAAAAATCACCTATTTTGTCAATCTCTCTGAAGTGTACATCTGAAAAAGTAAATCATGCCATTCTGTTTGGCGTGCTATACAAGGATTTCAATGTTTATCACAGTCAGTGTTGATTTTGTTAGTTATGTGAATATTCTAATTTTTAATAGCGCTAAGAATTACTAATTGTGCAGTACACTGAGGAAGAAAAGTAAAGAACACTGAAGTACAGAAATAGGAGTTAAATTTTTGCCATCGTGGTCATGCTGGAGCGCTTGATATGAGCACCAGAAAAGTGGAAACCCACTATAGGTTTTGATACCACCACATTTGTTTTTAGACTCATTTGTCACCAACAAGAGAACAAAGTTCAAGCAAAATGCTAGGGTGTCATTTCTTACCAATAATGAGCAAAGCTAAAGACATCTCCTGCAGATTAATGACTGGTTGGAACCAGTTAATCACCTCAAGCCATTAACCCTAACTGTTATTAAGCTCTAAGATCTAAACCAAGTCCTCAATCACTGTGGCTGCTATTCACCCATCCTACTTACAGACTCATCCCCAAATCTCTACCCAGACTCCCACTCAGAAAAACCCTGCTATAATATTGTATGTTAGAATTTGTATTGCATGTGTGTAGAGAGATAGAAGCCAGCTATGCAGATAACAAACTGGTCCATTTCTCATGTATTTCAGAGCAATATTAATTTCAAGTCACAGACATGTCAGCACAAGGTATTTGTGGGCATTGAAAACTTGATACCCAAGTTTATCAGGGTTCACTGATCTTTCCACAGGATAATTTAGTTTATAACAGTAGCAGGAAGCAAAAGGAAAAGAGTAGGGAGAAAGGAGCTGGGAGGAAGGGAGGCAGAAGAGGAGGAAAAGAAATGTGCAGGAGATAAACCCAACCATTCAGCAATTTGAAGAGGAATCTATTCATGAAGTTCATTTTTTATGTATTCTGATAGGCTTTTATTTTGGTTTATAATATAAGCCTATTGTACAGTAGGCAGACTGTTGTTTGCTCTAATCATCCGTTTCTGTGACCTTCACCTTTATTGATTCAATTTCTTCCTAAGTTTAATGCAGTCTCTGAGATTAAAGCTATTTTTCTCCAGGTTGAGTTAGTTAACAGCAGATTTGCTTTAAGAAGTAGAAATCCTTTTGATGAGTAAAAAAATATTTTTAGCACAGAATTGATGGTTTAAGTAAATAAAACCTCTTTGTAGAGATAAGCAATGGCAGGAGGATTCTAGCTCATAAACAAAGTCAGCATTTTGCCAAAAAAGTATGGAAAAATGTGTGAAATAAATAAAAGCAGCATTGCTTATGTTATCAACGTTATCAAATACTGCAGATTTGAAGAGTAAAGTATAAAGGAATTTATTCTCCCTTCCCAGATGTTATTCTAATCAGGTTTATAGTTTCAACAGTTGTAAATTCATACAATGTGAAGTAATTTTCCCCAATAGATACAGTAAGGTAACTCAGTATTTTGCAAGTGTAGTAGTTGAGATTATACAGCAAAGACAGGATTTACTGCAAGAATGTAATAAACCCAATCCCATTTTCCCTACCAATTTATACTTCTGATTTGATTATACAGCTTATTTTCTTGGCTTTATTACTGCATTAAACTTCCTCCTCCTCCTCCTCCTTGGTGATACTTTCTTCTCTAGTGTCTACCATCAACCTTCAGTCACATGTTTTGATAAGAGAAGCACCCAGCTGCTTCTTGCACATGGTATATTAAACACAGCAGACTGCTTTCCCATCGTCACACATACATGGATTTGATTCTGCAGTCCCTTTACCTTGCTTGAAACCATAATGAATTACCAGATATAAACAGACTGAACCAAACCCACCACAGTAAATGGAAAATTGTCTATTGACCTCACAGAGCTTTGAACCATTCCTCTCCTGACAGCAGACATTCATTTCCTGTTCCCAGCCTCTGCCAGGGTAATAACAAATGTATTACCCAAGTCAGCTCTAGCACTTGGTAGCAAAACGAACCAAAGAGAACACGCAGTACAAATTGATATACCTAATATTTTCTCTTACCCACATAAAATCCAGAACAGAGAAAAAAAGTAGAAATATGTGAAAAAAGAATTGAAAAAGAGACTTGAGATAAATTCTAAGAATTTCTTGACATTATTTTTCTATTGCCACAATATAATTTCTGTTTTGTTTTTTTTTTTTTAAAGAGTCTCTCATGAATTATTTATACATCTATCTTATCAATATTTGAACTACTTTATGCTTTCTGTTAAAATCGTGTGGATTTACTGGAAGAGAAACCAAACAGCAGCTAAAGAACCACCTCTTCCTGTTGATAACCAAACCTGATCTCTATATGCTCATAAATTAGCATCTGTTGTCTGGAGTTTCCCCTGTAGTGGTTCAGCTGTGTTTTCCCTAGCTATTGTTTTGTTTTCATCCCTGGGAGTTTTGTAAAATTCCTCCGAAACTGAATAATTGGGGAAAAATAATTATTGGCTGTTACTATGGTAGCAAAAAAAACCCAACTCCAAAACAATAAAAAAACCCATAAAGCCCAAAACTTTAGGCAAACTGATGACTCAGAGCACAGCAACATATACCAAAGCACACAAGTGCTTTGTCTGTGAATAAAGCTGTCTTGAGACCTATTTAAAGGTGTTGAACTCAGGGAACAATTGATAATGTACTCTTTTGTTTAGAATAGAGTATTTTTTTCCCTACAGAGCAGCTGTATTGCATTACGTGTGGCATTAATTAGCACATATATATTTGTCTAATACATATCCTCCACAGAAACTCTTTTAAGATAACATTAAGGTCAAACCACTACATGCTCAGAAATTAAAGCCAAACTAAAACACAACTATAGAAAATCAATTACAATTGTTTTTAGGCTTTTTCACCTCCTCACTCAGAAAAACAAAAAAATACTTTTTAATTACTGACTCAAATGCCATTTCTTGTACTCAAAAGCAGAAGGAACTCTCCTTCTGCTTCTGGGTTAATGAGATCAATTCTCAGCTATTTCAGGCAAACACAGTGCATAAACACAGACATGAAAATACCAGATTCCTTAAAACAGCTATGACTTTTGCAATGATGACTCCTGTCAAGAATCTGTGCTAAAGCTTTATTCCTGTGACGTCTCAAAACCATCTTCTAATTTTCATTCAAGTTTGTTTGTTGCCAGGTCACTTTTTTTTTTTTACTACCCTTTACCTTAAACCCCTCCTTCTTCATTTTCTAAAATATCCTCACATATGCATACAGAAAAAATATTTTCCCTTTTGAATCTTTATTTTCTGTATCTAAAGACTTTGATTTGCTCCTCTCGATTTCTGAAATGTACTCTCATTTATAGCCCTGTAGACTACAATCCTTCAGTTTTATTCAGTTGTTGCCATGTAATTTCATTCTCACTGAGCAGCGATAAACTCCAGATGTGGTTTTATCTGGACTTTGATGGGTTTAATGCTTCTCTGCTGTCATTAGGAATCACTCCTCAGATCCATTGTGGAAAATATCATCATACTATCCTTCTCTTAGGCTTTGTATCAATTCATGTATGACTGAAAACACAACACTAAACTATACTGAAAAGAGTATTACATTGTCACACCTTTTCATGGAAATTAGGGCTAAAGGAGACTTCTAAATTATCCAGTTTTCATTTCTTTCTTTCACAAGGCAGTATATTTCATCAAAATATCTCTACCAAGTCCAACAACTACTGTGAAACCCAATGTTTAGCAGTCGTCAAAAGTCCTCGTTTAACCTAAACTAAGGAATACAAGAGAGAAGGCTTTCCTTTATTTAACATGATGGTCGCATTGTGAAGCACCTCAAAATACAATACAACAAATCTAAGAAACAAATCAAAGAAAAATATTTTATTCTCAGTTTTAGGTTCTTGGTTCACCATATATTCCCTATGAGATATTCACATCCCTAGGTGATGGATGAGGTAGTTATTCACAAACCCTCCAGTCCACAGGAAAATAGCTGAGAAATAAGGGGACCGAAGCAGAAGACAAAAAGAGAGTCTTTTAATGGTAAGAATTCAGTAGAAGGAATGGTGACAGAATTTTCAATAGTTGAACTGCCTCCATCACCTTATTTGCAAAGAAAGCAAACAAATAAAGTCTTTTGAATGATTCTCTATAAACAGCTTGTTTTAAAAGTAATTGACAGTGATTGCTATAATTCTTCAGTCTGAGGGGAAAGAAGCTGAAATTCTTGCAACGTAAAGCTGAAAGCCCTTTTTCCTCATTGACTGAGGGAGTCAAACTTATTTTATCCTGGTATTGCATTTAAATACATGTAAGTATAAAACAGAAGCCAAACAAAATAAAACAGTGGATTTTAGAAACCAAGAGTGGATTTGATAGTTTTCACTCAAAGGCAAATTCTTTAAATTAAGTAAAATTTGAGTTCCTGCAAATATAAACACTTTGCTATAGAGCTGATATGGACTTAGTCTATGAATGTGCTCAGCATTTTTGCTAATGCATTTCTTTTTCAATACTGTAATTTCAGAGTTGTGCAAAAGCTACAGGATAAAGTATGGTCATTGACTGCTCTTCAGTTTAAAAGCACAGATCAGTAGCTCAGTGTCACCTTGAAATAACACAGGGCTATGTGGGATAATAGATCTGTATATTTGCACTTTAGAATTCATGTAAGTGTGAAACTAACGGCATTAGCAAAAGCCAGGCAAAGCATCAGCAAGCAAGTTGTAAGCTTTCCTCACCTCAGTCAGGGTCTATTTCACCCCTATTACTACAGGCCAAGGCAGAGACTGCCAGATGTGTCACTTCTGTGACAAGAATTTCTGATGCTCAACAAAGGGCCAAAGATAAGACCAAACACATTGTCTCTTGTCATCTCAACTAGGATTTGGGTACAGGTATCTGGAGAGAAGATCTAAATGAATAATGGCAAATTGTATCTTTGCTATAGAACTCAAGAAATGTGAACAACTACTGCACCTTTGTATTCCACCACTGTGATAGAATTGAACAAATATAATAGTATTTTTTAAAAAAAAAAGTGTCCTAACTATAAAACACATTACAAATGAATGAAAATGAAAATAGCAGTTCAATGATGCAGAATAAGATGGGTCCAGTACTAGATCAAATGACATGCTAACATAAAGATATCTCAACAGATCTGAATGCATTTACCTCAGCAGAAGAGTTAACATAGGAATATCACAGAATGGCACAGCTCACAGCTGATGATTGTAAAAGTCAATGACTCTCTGTGCCAGCCTCACCTGTGAAAGCCATCATGACAGCCAGTGAAAAACCCATGACAACATTATGAAGAACTAATTATGTGCACAACAGCTCACAACAGTTTCCCTGGGCCAGTGTACATTACTGCTTTGAGCACAGAGGGAGAGAGGTGGCGTCTGTCTGTACTAAACAATAAAGCCCTTAGATGCATTTTAAAAGGCACCTCAGCGACTTTGCCAACTGTTTCTGAATTTTAGAGCTTTTAGACCATCTAGCTTTTTAGGCTTTTACTCAAGATGCAATTGAGAAGAAAAAGAAACCTATAGCTTTGCTTCATGATGACTTTAATGTACTATTACTAAGAGGAGTTAACTTGCTCAGGCTGAACTATCCTTTTTCAAAAATTCAAGTACTTTGATTTGCCACCCAAAAACCACCGAAAACTACAAATCATTTTTGTTTATTTGAGTAATTACTGTTTTGAATGTGCAAACTTATAAAATTCTTCCACATCTACCTAGACAATTAAAACAAAGCTAACTTGATTTTTTTGTTTTCTATTGTCGTGTGTTAACAAGCCTTGAACCAATTTGTTTCACATACAAAATCACTCTAGGATTGCATTAATATTACCCTGAAATGGAATGCAGTCTTGGCTACTTTTGCCATATACTTGTTTCTATTAAAATATTTATTACAAGAAAACGATGTTAATGTCAACTCAGACCTGGTTAATCTGCTCCTAGCTTATCCATATGTCTGGCTAGTTGAGAGACTTAAGTGGTAACTAATCTAAACAACATATGTATCGCTGATTTACTGACCTAATTTTGTGTTAATTCAAGTGAAAAAATGACTTTAGCAAGTGTGTCAGATGAAGCTGGTCTGATTAGAATTCTGTAAAAACTAGAAATAAGTTGTCTTAAGTTAAACACTGGTCTAATTCATGGATTCTGCTTATTGTTTTATATTTAAAGACTCTGAGCAGGACAGACGAAAATGAACATATGGACAATCAAAGCACAGAAAACTGTAAAAGGCTGTTTTCAAAATATATATATCTATTTTTAGATGGATTCTTCTGCTGGCAGATGAGAAAAACACAATTACATAATAATATGCTTCTGCAACTTCATCATTTGTCTATAATAATGCAGCAGGCTTTGCTGAACATGAAAAAAGAAATCCTAAGTCGATCACAGAAGTGTACTGAGCGAGGAAATGCTCTTGATCAGAGGAATGGCACACACGGAGACCATTTCCTGCTGTAGAGTGTGCTGCTAAGCACTAATCTATTCCCATGGAGATGAAAACTGAGGATGAAGGGCAAAGGCAATCCTGCCTAGATTTTGACCTATGGCTCTAGGGAGATTAGCCATTTTAAACAGGTAAAGCGCTCAAATAATATGACAATTCCAGGGTTTTTTCTGTGTTTATGTGTAAAGCTTTCCTCCTCCCTCTGAATAAAATACTTTTTCACCAATTTACCTCTGAATTTTTCCCTTTATCCTCACTCTTGTTCTTTATACATACTTCAGTTTCCTGGTCTACAGGCTTATCTAGTTTAGGTATAAATCAGGTTTCTGAAGGTGCTATGTCTAGTCTCCATGGAGAAACATTTTTATCTTTCAAAATTCAACAAGCATCTTGCTACATAAATGCAGCATTTGGAGTATGTACTTAAAATTGCATTTAAACTGCATACCTTCCCCATGCTACATCAATTGTATTGTTTAAGACCAAGCTGAGAACAGAGAGGACCCAAATGTTTGTTGCATCCTTCAGGTTATGCAGACCTATATCTATTTTTTTTGACAAGCACATCCTCTCTACCATTTTACATAAAGTGGTATTCCTCCACATTCTGTCTCTCTTGACAAAAAGATGGCTCCAGCAACTGCACTAGGGAGGAATATGGTCTTGTTTCTTTCATAAAGCAGTGGACCTACTTACATTCAATGTGGTGAACCTCATTTTACTAGGATGCAGAGACATGCACTGCAACCTTAAGTGCTACCCAACGCCCATTACTACCAAGGTCCTTTATCAGCAGCAGAAGAACCAGCCAAGCACTTCTGTTTCTTCTGGCTTGTTACTATATATGGAAATATGGGTCAGCTGTATGTACCAGTGCCCTGCAAAATGTCATGCAGAGCAGCTTCTCCAGTTTAGTCTTGCTAAGACTTTTGTCCAAACTGGAGTGATGTTCTTCATCGTCCTTTGGTTGTCCACAGCCCTACCTCCCAAATTCTTGTAGTCTACCAAGGGTGCAAGCTGCAGAAAATAAATGCAAAGCTGTTCTAGGCAAAGCCACAACAGATTAGGGTTGGCTATAAAAGAAATCCCTCATCTTTTTAACCCTCCTTCCTTGCAAATGCCTTCTTCATTTTGCCTTAAGCTTTCTGGAAAAAATAGGATCAGATCTGTGAAATTCAGACAGATTTTGTTAGTTAGCTAGAAGTGAAGGATGAGCCAAAATCGAAATCGAAATTGAAAACTGTTCTCTCAGTAATAAGGATATAAGCTGCCAGAAGCCTGGGATGGAATACTTGACCTAGCAGTCTTTCCATCACTAATTTCATTGATTAAAGTGATCATTAGCAATTTTCTTAATTATACATAATATTCCTATTTTTCTATAGTTCTTGTTCTGTCCCCATCAAGTTCTTGCACATCAATTTCATCTTTTCTTAGTCTATTGGTATGGTTTAATATAAGAGATTAAAGAGATAATTAACTTCATTGCATATCTGTAAAGCACCAGCCTCCAAATTCACCTTCAATGCATGTGAAACTGACGGTAATTTTTTTATAGTATCTGCAACTTTACCTCCCCCATTGTTCATTCAACAATGCAGCATTTGAAAAGACACATTAATGAAGCAATATTATTGGCAAAGGCAGAGGATGAGTGAATTAAACCTACTAGATTTTTCTGACCTCAGTAGCCTGCAAGGATTTGGCAAGTGTGCAGCTCATAAATGTTCTTTTTTATAGTTACTGGTCAGGGAAGACAAGGGCTGAACATCCAGGGCTATCAAGATATGGGAAGATGATGTGGCACAGAGAGGCCCAAGCCAACACTTACTTAAGCCCCTAGGCTCTTGCACAATAGCCATTGATATTCAAAGCTATTATTCTTCCTACAGACCACAAGCCTCGAGCCAATGCTGCACCACTTCAGGTTGCTGGGGTCTCTCCAGGCCTCTGCTTCTGCAACATATTCTCTTCAAAAGTTGCACAGACATATAGAACAGAAGGCAGGAAGGAAGGGCAACTAAACTCAACTGAAAACTGGCCAAACATTAGGAAGCAGTCTTTCCTAGAGAACAGATAAAATAAATAGCATTCTATTTAATAAACAAATTTTTAAAAAGTATTAAATTATCATGTAGTGTGGGGAAGTTTACTGTATTTAATTAATAAATGATTAAATTAACAAAAGTGTTTTTTCCTGGGCCAGGTTTTTTGGTAGTTGGGGGCTACATGGGTGACTTCCTTAAACAAAGAAGTCAGAAGCTTCCCATGTAGCTCACAGGGTTAGGGCCAGTCAGTTCTAAGCTGGACCCTGTACCTGACCCAAGCCCAGCCAATTAGTGATGGAGGTAACGCCTTTGTGAATAACATATTTGAGAAGGAGAAGAAGTTGTTGCGCAGTTGTAAAACTGTGGCAGCAACAGGGAGGGAGAATGTGAAAACATCTCCGCAGACACCAAGGTCAGTGGAGAAGGAGGGAGAGGAGGGTGCTTAGGCACTGAAAGAAAGGCTCCCCCGTGATATGTAGTGAAGACCATGGTGAAGCAGGTTGTTCTCCTGAAGTCCATGGAGGCCACCAGGAAGCAGAGACCCACTCGCAGCCCATGGAAGAACCCACGCCAGAGCGGGTGGATGCCTGACAGAGGCTGTGACTCCATAAGAAGTTCATCCTGGAGCAAGTTCCTGGTAGGACCTGGGAGCCTGTGGGGAGAGAGAAGCCCATGCCTGAGCAGGTTTGCTGTCAGGGCTTATGATTCTGTGAGGGACTCAGGCTGGAGCAGTCTGTCCCCAAAGGACTGTTCTCCCGGTGGATGACCCACATTGGGGCAGGGTGTGAGGAGCTGCCCCCATGGGAGGCCTCATGCCAGAGCAGTTTGTGAGGAGCTGCAGCCCATGGGAAGGACCCACGCTGGGCAAATTCATGAGGGACTGTCTCCCATGGGAGGGACCCCTCAGTGTAACAGCGGGAAGTGTGAGAATGCCTCCCCCTGAGAAGAAGCAGAGGCAAAGTCCATCTGTAATGAACTGACCGCAACCCCCATCCCCTGTGCCACTGGGGGGAAAGGAAAAGGAGTCCCAGGAAGAGGGAGGGGAGGGGGAAGGTGTTTTCAAGATGGTTTCATTTCTCATCTCCCTGTTCTTATTGTTCCTTTAATAAATGAAACCTTTTTCTCCCTAAGTTGAGTCTGTTTTGGCCATGACACTAATTGCTGAGTGATCTCTCCGTTCTTATCTCAACTCACAAGCTGTTTGTTATATTTTTCTCTCTCTCCTGTCCACTTTGGGAGGGAGAGTGATATTATGACTTGATGGACATCAGGCTAAACCACCACAATGGGCCTAACAGACTTTTGCAGCAAGGCCATCCTTTGTTAGCCTTTGTATCTACCTAGATAAAGTAATGGGACTTCTACTCAAGTATGGGACCCATCTACTCAATTAAACTTAATTTTAGATATGTTTTAGAACTGAATACATTTGGGTCGTCAAAATCCCCACGGCTGGTATATAGCATGGATCCTAAATGCCATGCTTGTTTTACCTAGAATGGCTGGTCTGCTATATAGGGATATTTTCTCTAAGGTAGGTGCTAGTGCTGAATCGAATTGTAGTTGTAAATACACAAAGTATAAATTCAGTCCCCATATGGTCATATTCTCATGAAATAAAATCTGTTAACGGCCCTCTAACCACAATTTAGAGAATTGTGTACTGGCACCTGAAATCAATGCATGTGTTCTGGTACAAAGATCATTCTTCTATCTATATTTCTGCATTCTACTCACGGTCTTACCTCTACTTTCAGATGGAATTCCACTTTATTACATCTTACTTTACTTAGAACAGTGATAATTGTCAGTGTTAAGATATAAGGATTTTCCACATGCAAATAAAAAACAACAGTAAAACCCTTAGGGAATTTTAGGGTCCCTGCTACATTGCTATCTTTAATGTTAAAATTCTTCTTGGACTAGGGATTTTTGGAAAATATAAATTTAGGAATAAACCTGAGCTGATGGCAATCACATAGGACGTAAACAATTTACAATGCATGCCAAAATGTGAGCAGCTTTGGGATTTGCATGATAACCAAGACTCACCATTCTATACTGAACTTTTCTTTCTGCAGCCTCTTCTACTCCGAAAAAGAGAAATTTTTATATTTGGGATTTTTAATCTCCTCAGATGTCACAGAAATTTGGTCTTTTATGCAGGTATGACTCAATCCATTAACTACTTCATAAGCTAGAACAGGAGTGGTAAATTGCCATAACAGCTAACCCAAGTAGCAGGAAGACTTCCCTAAGGATCTGTTGTGTTCACACTAGGCAGAGTCATCAGGTACATGATGTCAGCTTTCTGCCTAACATTTTTTGTTCAGTTTTCATTTTTCCTTTGGGGGTGGTTATATTCATGGATAGATACAATGATTTCTTAAATGAATGTTTCCTAGACTTCTGTTCACTCTTACCTCACTGTTTAGAAAACATTATCTGTACATACCGATTTCACTATCAGATAAATACAATTCCCTTATCTACCCAAGACTTTGTCACATGTTATCACATGTATATACTTTCAATGGGGAGGCTAAGATGATGTTTAATAAATGTTATATTTCAGTTCATTGACCAGCATAATCATGTTCATCTTGCTCTTTTTCTGATGTGAGGACATTGGGATTGGTTTTAGCAAAAGTGCTTTTCCCATTCTGTTGTCAGCTAAACCTATAACATGAAACCATTTCCTCCTGGACGGTAAACAAAGATCATATTTTATCCTATGATGTCCTCATTTATCCTACAACATCCTTATATCCTATGATCTCATTTTCAATTTGTTCTTTTAGTTGGTATTTTGAGCAATATTATTAAAATATTAAACACCAAATGAAGGATTTAACTTCTCTTTTCATGGTACGCTACTATTGTACCTATAATGGAAAAGAATTGCTTGTCCTTGGGCCACCTTAAGATATAATGTTAGAAAATAAGTTACATGAAATTTAATACAAAGATTTGAAAGTGTTTCTGGGTAAATATTTTGGTTGTAAAACATACCAGATAGCATCAGCTGTCAGGAATTTTGAAATAATTTTCTAAGGATGTCCTAGCTCCTCTAGTTCTTCACAGACCATCTTATACAGTAAAACTTGATACTGTATTCTTCCACCAATACTTCACATGTAATTTTCAAGAGCAGAGCATAATTCTTCCCAGAAAAAAAAGCCACATTTTGAAAGTCTGTTTCCAGAGTGGCATCACCACGGAAAGCAGATGCGAAAACTAGAAGAATTTTGCTTAATGAAGATTACTCTCCTTCCTCTTTTTGCAAATGTAAAAGCATTGAAGTACAGAACACATTAAGGACCTTGAACTGCGAAATATCTGCCTGTGCTGATGAGTTCAGGTCTTAATGATTTTAAGACTGGGATCTCAGAAGAAGACCTTTAGGGGAATCCCTTATTAACTCAGTATTTCAGTATTTTCTACTTAGTCTGCAGTTTTTTGTACTTTTCTTTTGTCCCTTTCTCTTTTGGTAGTAATGTAGAGAAATACAGCTGATAATACGGAAAATGGATGCTGGTTCTATAATAAAGACAAAACTAGAAATGCTGCAAGAATGACAGCTATAGGAAGGATTTTTATAATGTAATTGCTACTCTGTAACTCCCTATTCACATTTTTTTTTAAGCCTGGTCTTAAAAAGTACTAAAAAATTCCATCCATTCCATCATAAAGCAGAAATCAGATATGAGAAAATAAATGAAAACAAAAAAATAGCATGCCACTCTTCAGTTAACCTTTCATGGAAATAAATAGGTGTATTCTCAGGTTGAACAAAGAGGAAGATAACAGGCAAGGGAAAACCATTCTTTTTCATTGTGCTTCTTGTCATCAAAGCCTAAGTTTCTTGTCAAAGAAGAATGAAGGTAGAGACTACCTAAGGAAAAAAATGTTAATCTCTCTGCACATTCAATGTGCTTTTAAATAAGACCCTCCCTACAAGTCACTCTTCAGCGGAACATCACTTTGCTCACCAATAGCCTGGGAGAGGCCAATGATGCAGAAGTCTTACATGGGGGAGACAAAGCACACAGTTTGCCTCACCCTGGCCCACTGTGTACCCAGGTGAAGTACATCCATGGGAAAGTATGTTCTTCTCCACTTTTCAGATGAAAATCCATCCAGTAACATTGTTATTACTAGCCTACTTTATAAGACATCTCTGAAATCCATAATCTCTTATGTCTAATTTTTCATTTGGACCTGAGCCACATCAGTTATTTATATTTAAATCTTTTTGTGGTGATTTGCCACTGAATCAGACAAATCAATCAACGTGACTGATCAACTCCAATTTCAAACTGTAATGTCTTTCTGAAAGTGTCAGCTATAGAGTAATATATATGTTTTTTAAGAGTCTAGTTTAACACAGTTAACCTCATTAACAGTGGAAGTCAAAATCTGTATTGTAGTCTTACCTCTGTCATTCACACATTGAGAGGCCTTGTCAATGGCTTATCTCCTTTTCTTATGGTGTCCATCATTAAAGGAAATAACAAAGAGCTAAACTTTGAAGTAAACTGCTCAGGTCTATAAAACAAGGAAAAAATAAGTCAAGTGTTAAATTCTGCCATGCTCTACTGAGATGTTGCTACGCCTCCTTCTCAATCTGTTCTGATACACACTAAACAGCACTTACCTTCACTGTCTACTGTGAACTTGCTTCATAATATTGCATCTTCATTACCTTTTACAACTGTAAACTGTAGTTAGTAGTAACAGAAAAAGGCAGTTTAATTTCCAAGGTTTTATTTATGCCGTTTTGGGATTTACTGAGACTTAAATGCATATCTACATTTGATCTTAGCACTCCAATTTCTACACATAAACAACTATGTAGTAGAAGAAGGAAGCCAGGACACTGTATCAGATTGTTAAGAAGCAAAAATTTCCAGGGACTTCAACTCAGAAAAGAATTATAAATGACAGCCATGAGAGACAGCTGGAGCAATAGCTCCCTTCCTCCCTCATTTCATCTGAAGCAGCTGAGATTGAACTGCCCTTGGAGAAATCTGTTTGAGCATGTGCTGTAAGACTATTATCAGGAGAAAACCAGAAACTAAATGCACTCGGCTCTAAAAGAAATTCAGAGACCACTCATAGAATGGCTACATCAGAACAGCATATGCTACTCTCTACTGAATTTAGTGGAGCCATCCTACAAAAAGACAGGCTGTGAAATCTGCCAAGTGAAGCTTGAAGAATAATAAAGTATTATTATGAAAGACAATAAGAAAAAGGCTATTATAAAGGAATTCAAATTTTACTTGCAGTTAGTTTACAACTTGCACGTCCTAAGCAGATATTGCAAATTATCCTACATAGGAAATAATCAAAGTCAGGAGGATCTTTTTCTCAGCCTTTCAGACTAAAGGTTTTATACATTAAGAATACATAATACCAGATAATTCTGTACTTTTATTTATTTCATCAGTTGCTTTTCCTCTTAGTGCTCTGTTCTTTGGGCACATATACCCTAAAGTGGGCTTTTCCTGTAACAATGCATCACAAATGAAGTGGTCAAATCTGTTATGGAAGAGACAATAATCCAGAAGAGAACAGGGACACCAAGACAAGCAAATATTTCAAAATTTGTCAGTTTGGTCCCATGAATATATAAAAATGTAATTTAAAGAGGTGATGAACCAGAATTTAAATAGTTAAAAAAACCTATATCCAGAGGCCCAGAGATAGTGGATATTGGAAAAATGTAGCTGTTTATGATGAAATATATGTTTAAGAGTGTTTCTGAATCAAAGAGTTGCCTGGGAATGGGCTCAAGAATAAGTGAAATTACTCTATCTTTTCTAAACCAGGGAAAAAACAAGATTATGCAGCTGCCAAATCTGGGCTCTATTAGAAGCAAGGCTATTTACATCTGAATAATAAACACTTCAGGGTTCACTGAAGGAATATTTGCCTACCTTTGGCTGCAGTCTATTGTCCTTCAGTTGTTTTGCATTTATTTTTGTGTTTGATTGAAGAAATTTCAAATTTCCTTTAATTTCGGAAAGCATGCATCTTGTAAAGGATCACAAGCTTGATGGGAAGAACAGGATATATTATTTATTTTCCTTTTTCCTCCTTGTCACTGTGATCTCAGGTTACATACATAAGCATCTCAGAAAATTCATAGGCTTCCCTGTATCCAAGCCTTCCAACTATTGGTCTGTCTGCTATGCTCTCTCCCCATGTCCAGGGTAACCTTTGTCACTTTTACATCTATAACATCTCTACTTTGATTACACTGTTCTCCATGCTTCCATAACCTTCCTCCTACTTCATTAGCAAACCCAACTGGATGACTTCCTGTGTGACCTACTCTAGGAGGTCCTTTTCTGGCAGGGGGATCAGACTAGATGATCTTTCAAGGTCCCTTCCAGCCCTTGAGATTCTGTGATACCTTGTCAATGCAATCTAGGTGCTGCCTTGACCTTACATGGCTTCTTTTACCAGTCTACCCAAGTGGCTCACATAAATCTCCATTTTTTTCCTTGGAAATCAACACAATGGCATCAGTCTTTCTGCATCACATGCAAGTCTCTTGCTCCTCAGAATTTGTGTTGCCTCCTGCTATTCCTAAGTTGAGACCCTTAACTTTCTCGTTCCTTTCATACATCCTTCAGACCTTTGTCCTATAATCCTATTGTGACCAAAATGTGCCTGAAACAAGACTTCAGTTCTGTGACCACTGTCCATGTTTCACCAAGGAACCCATTTTTTTTCAACTCTGTCTTTATTCCTTCAACACCATTCCTAAGCAATTTTATGTTTATCTCATGAGATAGTCAGTAGATAAATTCACTAAAGAAAAGAAAGATTGAGAAATAAAAATTAGATCACTTTGTGAAAAAATCAGACTAATACTTTGGTAAAATTTCTCAAAAAATCCTGTAGAAGTTCCACCAGCTATTGTTCCATGTATGTGATAATTTCTTCATTATAAGGGTTCATTCTTTTAGATTATTATTATTACTATTATATATCACAAAATCCTCAACCTCTGTACAAACATAAATCAATAGTGTTATAAAATATAAATTATAGGTATTAGATGGAGGAAAAGATGCAGCCTAAGAAGTGGTCTGAGATTCAGGGGTTTCAAATCAATTCAGATTTTATCTGGATGTAAAACCTTCTGTGTGCCTTATTAAGTTATTTCACGTTTCCATGGCTCTCTGTAGAACAACAACATTGAGTTTCCTTGGGATCACTGTTCTGCTATCTCTACCATTAGCACTGTAAACTTATGAGGCAGTCCCACCCACTACACATGTGAACAATGCCTGTAACAAGGAAATCCCAAACGCATCTGGGCTCCTAGTTTTTAACATATTATAAACACTCCTTTAAGAGTTTATTATTAATATAACAGTGACTAGTAATGCTGAAAAATGCTTTTCTTTTTTTTTTTTCTTTTTTTCTCTCTCTCACAAAGACACAGGCACACACCCACCATTCACACAGGCTTTCTTTGGCTGCTATCACCACCACACACTGACCTTTGAAATATGGAAATAAAAGTGCTCAGAAATAAAGCTGGCAGCAACAGCAGCCCAACTGTCGTCTTTTAGAATCTGAAACAAGTGGGGCCATAGTTTGCAAGCTGTCTTCATAATTACTTGAAGCAGTTGTCACTCTGGCTCTAGTTTGTTCATTAGATCCCAAACAAACAGCTGATATTTGTTAAAGCACATAAGCCACTTTGTTGAGGCAGGGTTCTTTATTGTGAGGAACCCTGCAGCTGCGAGTCACATGCAGTTCATAGTATTTCCTGATTTCCTTTGCTTTATTTGCTTTATTTTTTTTTTTACCAGAGAGAGAGAGAGTAAAAAAAATTAAAAATACAATAAGGTAAACATTAGCTAACATAAAGCTTGATAGGCTTAGAGTTTATGACCCAAATCTGGTTCCCATTAAACAAATACCTTTGCTGTGGTAAAGAATGCTTAGCAATAAGAAAGCAATGGATGGAATTTGAGGCTGCTGCACTCCAGTGAAACAATTGCAGCTTACAGTTCAGCACCTTCCCTCTACAGTAGCCTGAAGGGGAAGTGAGTGGATGACATTAGTTTGAGCTGAGACAGGAGGCTTCTGGGAAAGTCCTTTCTTTGCTCCCTTACAGCCTGAAAACTGAGGCTCGGGTCAATTGGCTGATGGTTGTGGTCATCTCTGATGAACCATTGGGTGGCTGAATGGGAAAAGATCACCTTTAGGTCTGCAGTTGACAAGTCTCCATGACTTCTAGTAGAAATAAAGGAAGGAATGGACAAGGTGTGCAGAAAGAAGAACTGGGAAAAAAATCCTGTCCAATGAGACTTTTTCAAGCCTACTGTGGCAAGACGAGTTTGAAAGAATAAAGACAATAAATGAGCTCAGTAGGCCAAAGAGGTTGAGACAATCTTGTACAGGACTAAATTGTTAAATAAGCTCTAGATGTGTGAACAGAGATCTCAGCCTGATCAGCTTCACAACATCATTAAAAGAAAGAATGTAATTTCTTTGAAAGTGAAGATACAGAAGAAAAAAAAAACCACAATGAAAACATATTTCATTTTGATAACATCCCCTGTTCCCTTTCCTGTTACTTGCAAGGAACTTTCTTATGTGAAAAGCCCTGTTTGTCAATTTTTCAGGTGATATGAAAGAAGTTACTGGTTGTCCTTGTTGAAGGAGAAGAATCAACTGAGGTGTTGTTACGGCAAATCTTTAAAATGTGCAGGAGGCAAACAGTCAAGGTGAGAAAAGAGCAGTAAAGGGAGAAAATGTGATTTATTTCTATCCTGTTGAGTTGGAGCTCCAAGCTCATTGTTGTGGAAACGTAAGCCCAGCACATTGTCTTGTCTGACATCTATGCACCCAGCAAACTTGTACCAGTGCTGAGCTGTTTGAGATATGCTTTTATCTACACAGCAACTGACAAAAGATACACTTCTAAACTGCTAATCAGTCTTCCTGTTAAAACAATGAAAGAAGAAAAGTGATATGCAGCACAGTGACATATTGGGCAGGCTCAAATTACCATTTCCATTGGGTGGAAATGGTAAGGCCATGTATTATTTAAGAACTTCAAGGAAGCCAGAAAAGAAGGTGAAGACTCTTAAGTTCTTCTCTCAGGAAAGGGGTCAAAAAAGGACGAAAGTGGGTAAGAGGTGAAACACATTTCACGAAGTTTACTCTTTTCCATTCAGTCACTTCCAGTCTTCTGCTGAAAATATATAAAAACACAGTATGTAGAACAAGTTACCTTTTCATTATTCATAATTTTGGCCTTTAGTTTCTCATTCTCTTTCCTACATAGTGGAATCTATAGCTTGCTCTTGATAGACCTAACCATGTCTTTCTGCTCTTGTCTGTGTCTGACTTTTATACCTCACGTGTAAGAGGCCAAGTTAGACCTCTATTATTTTGTCAAGCATTGAAGAAACCAAGGGTCCAGAGAAAAGGGAGTGGACAATCCAGAATCTCAGCAGAGTACTTGCTGCACCAATCTCAATTGAGGTATACCTATAATTCATCGTTATGAGAGGAGCTAGGAGAACTTCCTCAGTCACAGCTCTCAGCTATGTAGATGTGTATCCTATTAACTTCCTTACTCTATAATGAAACAAGTGCCAAGACATGAAATCCCATCCTTCCTTGCCTGCACTTTAAGGGGAAAAAAAGGGAAGCATGAAACAAGGAGAGGAACTGTAAGGTATACAACTAATTCCCAGCCTAAACCATCAGAGATGGGACTGCATGGAATGCTCTTGTGTGTGCCTGCTCCACAGGCTGGACATAATTACAGTGATCTTGCCTCTGATGGCACCAAGCCATTGCTGCCATGGGTTATCTGCCAGTGTAGAGACAAATTGCTGTTGCCTTGGTGGCAGTTTGTTGTGATTCTGCCTCAGCTGAAAGAGCTGGGCCTTTCCCATTTTAATATAACTTAAACCATGCCCTGCACCAACCACACTGTTAGGATGCAGAACTAGAAATAACATCATGGGGCAAACTTGCAAAACTATTTTGTTTGTTTGCTGATTCCCTTCCAAATCAAAGTGAATTGTTTGTGTGAAGGATGAGGTAGAACATGATGCTTCAGTACATAACCCAACTTGGGCAATTGATACAGGGCATGTGCTTCCACCTGCATCTATCCTGTGCTTACTGGTTTACCCATGTGCATAATTAAGCAAGTTTCATTGTAGCTTTGGCAAGCTTGGCTTTCCAAGCAGAAGCTTTTCATATTATTTGTCCTGGCACCTCTGCCAGAAAGTGCACCCACTGAAAAGATAACAGAATGTTTATAAGGAAAAGATGACAGAAGAGTAGCAGTAGAATCTCCTAATATACTTCTCCAAACATGCCCTTCAATACTAGAAAACTTTTTACCCTGTGAAACTGTAAAAGAAGAGGATGCAGTTAACAAAGAACAGAGAAGACATGCCAAAACAGAGAGGTACTGGGCATTGAATTGATTACCAAGCTGAATCCTCTGTAGAAAGTTTAACACTTATTGATTAAAAAACTCAGAGGCAGTAGTATGGTGACACAAAGATATATGTTAAATGTAACAATGAACATTGTAAAATGCTATATATCTCAACTGAGAAGTAGAGACAGTAAAGGCTCTCAATTTTCTTTACCTTCAGTAGATGTTTCCTTTGTCTCACCTGATAAAGAGAAATGTCTGCCCATACTTAGACGAGTACCATCAAGACTGCTACTGCTAGATGGACTGGGATTAGTCAATATTCAAAGTGCAAAGCATCTTAATAAAACAATAACACAGACAGTATGCATTGATCTTTTAATATCTGTTTTATTTTAATTCAAAACATATTTTAAAGAGGCTAAACTTGAAAGGAAAGTATCTAACAAGGAATTATATTATTTCCCTCCTTTTCTCGCTTTCCTTCTGTTTCCTGAATGTTATTTAAATTATTATTTAATTATTTTAAAAGATAGGCAGTGTTCTCCCTCAATTTAAACCGTGGAAAAAGAGTATTACAAAAAGTGACAAGACTATAATTCAAAGGAGAGGGTCACAGTACTGGCTTGTTGCTTCATTTTCATGACAAAGATTGTATCTGACATTTAATACACAACATCTTTCAAGAAATATAGTGAAGTGCTCCACCATTTTGACCTTTTCTTGGGTCTTTACTTCTGATTGGCCCATTCATTCCACTCTTTCCTAGGCATTATAGCCCTATCAGTCAAGAAAATAGAGATTATAATCCACTGTGAAACAATACACGTTTAAAGGAGGCACCATTAAGATTTTTAGGCCCCACATCTTCTGCAGCTTAGCAGTGTTGAAAATGGATCACTAGAAACTATTTCTCTTTTTTAATTCTTCTCCAAATCCTTGTAATAAATTAAGAAAATAATAAAGTCTTCAGAATTGCCAAAGATACTGTGGCCACAGCACCAAATAAGATCCCTAGGCAACAGGTTTGCATGAGGAACAGATTTGGCACAACTGACTGAGGATGCCTGTTGAGAGGCAGAGATTTTTGCTCATTTCCAGATCAACCTTTGTGCTACATCAGCTTTGTTTCTCTTTCTCTGATTCTCACTCTTTGTTCCCCTGCTGTGTATATTTTGTAGGAAGGGTAGTTGAAATTTAAATAAAACTTAAAAATTTCTCACCTGTAAGAAACATTAGCCAGTCACACCTAGTTCTTCTATGGCACTTTTTGACTGCAGATCTCAAAGCACTTCCTAAAAGTTGGAAGAGGCATTTTGAGGAATCCCCTGTGTTTAATTCAGAGGCTACTGTGGAGCCAGGAGTGGAATCCAATATTTGATATTCCCCATGCTGAGTGTTCTTCCCTAGGAACTAAAATCATTGCTGAAAACACTCCAGTAAAGACATGCTTTGGAGGCTTGTAGAAAATTAACATAAAAAATCAGGGAAGACTATTGAGCACTATCTGCATCTCCTTTATTCACTGTTGCTGTATTTTGTCACGAAAGAAACAGTGATTTGTATACTGCAATTCACGGCAATGACAAATAGATCAAGGAGTTTATGGCCAGTAGTGACTGACATCATCTCTGAATCATGTCCTGCAGTGCCCAAACCCTTAGCCATGTTACTGAAGATATAGTGAAGTACCATTGAAGTTGCTATATAGTTAATGCAACAGCAGACAGTGCATTGTTCAAGCAGCTCAGCAAACAAAATGGATTACCTTTATACAAAGGAGGAAAGTAAAGTAAAGAAGATACAAATGGGTAAATAAGAACTTCAGGGAAGGTATTTTCAATAATACAGAGACAGCTATAGAGAGAGCTTGACAAAAACTTCAGTCTGAAAAAAAAAACCAAAAAAGAAATCCCACACTTTTCATCGTTCCTGATGCAGAATCAGTAATATGTGCATGTCAGAGATACAGTTTTGCAGTAGGGTCTGAAGTGTTAATCATGTATTACAATTGAACTCAGACATCCTGTGAGGTTTAAGGAGAATAAATTGTATGAGCAGACTACAACATTGTATGAGAGCTTGATGCAGTTATGATAACGGAAGGACCAAGAGAAGAGACAGTTATTTCTCCACAGCACTCCTTGCATCAGTAAGTCTGTGCTAGTCTGGTAACACAGTATTCATAAGCTCTTTCAGAAAATGCCAGGACTACTTACTATGTCTGTTTTCCTTTTGAGCTAGGGTGAAGGTTCATTAAGAATTATTTTCAAAACTTCAAATTTATTAGAAGTCTAGTTCTTAAAATATTGACCTGTTTATGGAAGCTTATTGGTTTGGATGAAATTTTCAGCAGGAAAATAACTATAGTGTTCAAGTTTTTGGGAGTTCAACAGTTTTGAATGTTCAACAGGCATAATATTGTGCATAGGACACTCAGCCTAGATCTTGGAGATGTTAGCTCAAGGGTCCATCTCCAAAAACAGAGACTTTAACCTAATATATGAAGTACAAACTAATCTTTATTGATATGATTTCCTTCTCTTATCCTTCTCCACCAGAAAAATGAACAATCAAACCTAAATATATCAAACCCAAAAACAAATGTACAAAAAATATGGTTTCGTCCCTGTGAGGAATGAAAGGAAAAAACCAAATGTGCAAAAAATGTTGTGAGTTAAGAATTCCCGGCCTCATTTTGTAGAGGAGGAAATCAAAGCAGGTGAGAAAAACAGCTTTCCCAGAGATGCTGTGCAAACTCCTGACAGATGGAGGGTTAAAAAACTAGGAGTTTTTACTAATACTCACAGCACAGGGCTAGTTGTTCTGGGGAATGTATTTACTGTCAGTAAATGCACCAGATCTTTCCTCACAGAACATTTATACAGGTAAAATTCCCATTTCCCCTAGAGCTCTCCCTGACTCCTCTGCCCACGGTGAGAGTCTCTCTGGGAACATGATGTCAAAGGGACATTGAGCTCCCAGTACTGGTATACTCTCTTCAAGCTCTGAACACTATCAGGAACAAATGAAGTTACACTCAAGATCTCAATGCATGCTCTGGCCATGCCCCACTGATGAGAGTTGTGTAAGCTGCTGAAGCCCCTCCTATCTCCCACAGCGTTTTCTGTTGCTGACAGTTCACAAGACTTTCTAAAATGAATTGCTTTGCATTTCATTTCATTTTTCCAGAAACACGTGTTCCTGGAAATTTGTCTTGCCATCTACCAACTGGATAACTCCTCATGTCACAGAACGACAAAATGACAGAATCTTAAGGGTTGGAAGTGACCTCGAAAGATCATCTAGTCTAACTCCCCTGCCAGAGCAGGGCCGTCTAGAGTAGGTCACACAGGCTAGTAGTGGCTCCTGCTCACGTGGCCAGTTTGTAATTGGAGCTGTCTCAAATTTTAATGTCATATTTATGTTGATTTTCTCTATCTCTCTGACTTTTACCTTCTTTCTCCCTTTTTCTCATCTGTGGATTTCCCTCCCCTTCCAGCTTGGACTTGTGGTACTAGTGGCTTAAGGCTTAAGGGATTTTGCTGTAATTGAAGGCATCATTTTGAAATTAATATGACCCAAGAAGAACTGAGACATCTCAAAAAGTGTATTCATTGAGCAACACTCTTACTCTGATCTTAAGGGAATTTTGCAGATTTAAGTATTGGTAATTAGGTTGAAAAATATACTTGAAAAGATCAGCTTATGGGCTACTTTTGTTCTCAGTTCATGGTGTCAGGAAAACCTCTGGAGTTTCTAAGCTTTGTTAAAAACTGTAAGTTAATCAAATTAACTTTGTATGAGCCTATTGGCAAATGGGCAGTTTAGGGACTGTTTACTTTATTTCTAGGTTCTTTTCTCCATCATTAGAAAGAGAAATATACTTAATCTGTACTTGATAAAGATTTAAAATGTTGTTTGGGAAGGCTATTTGATTAAGATGAGATTCTGATACATTCTCTGCTGCTGAATGGCACCTTATTAGCGTGGTAGCATTGCAGTACTATCATGTAGCTGTTGTTGCTGTCTGACTTTCATAGCCATCAAGGGAACATTTTTGTGCACATTCTGTGCACAGCACAAATGTTCTGATTGCTTAGTCACTCCTCAAGGTGAAGGCAAATGTCTTTTGAAGTTCCAAAAGACACCATAGCCTTCAACTCCCAATCTTTTTTGTTTTCTCTCTCTTACTTCTCTACCCCCAAGAGCTATCTGTTTATTATTATATTGCTTACTGTTCCCCAGGGTAATAATATCTTATTCTCTTACATGTAAAATCAGAAGAGGTGTTAAAACTTCTCTTGACCTTTTGAAAGGTTCTGCCTTTTTGTTTTTCAAATGAAATTCTTACCAAGGAAGAAAGAAAACTTTGTTTTCTGGAGAGTATTTGTTTGTTCGTTTGTTGTTGCTTTTATATATTCTGTGTTTCTCTCTTTGGTTAGGTTTTTTGCTGTAGCTGTTTTTCAGAATGTTTCTTTCAGAGTGGATAAACAAAGTACTCAATGTTAGGAGTTGTTGTCATGATTTTTTTTTTTTCTCAGAGGAAGGTTTACGTGGGCTTCACTAGAAATAGGACTTAGTCTAACAGTGAGATGCCAGTTAGACGCAAACTTTGGTTAGAAATTCAGATAATGGCTATGGGAATTTCATAGGATCATACAATCGTAGAATGGTAGGGGTTGGAAGGGACCTCTAGAGATAATCTGGTCCAACGTCTCTGCTTAAAGCATGTTCACAGGAACGCATCCAGGCAGGTTTGAAAACCTCCAAAGAAGGAGAGTTCACAACCTCTCTGGGCAGCCTGTGCCAGGGCTCCCTCACACTTATAGTAAAGAATTTTTTCCTTGTTTTCCTTGGAACTTTTTGTGTTTGTCCTGTAACTAGAGATAACAGAAAAAAGTGTTGCCCCATCTCCTTGACATACACCCTTTAAGTATTTGTAAGTGTTAATAAGGTCTCCCCTTAGTCCTCTTTTCTAGCCTAAACAAACCCAGGTCCTGCAGGAATTGATTCAGTAACTGTATTTCCTCAGCCAGAAGTCTTACTTACTTGCTTTCATCTGTTTCACTTTGTGCTTTTTGAATCATAGCTTTGGGAAGATCACATATTCCAGCCTTCACTCTGCTGCCAAGTTCAAGTCCGTGATTCAGTCTTTTTAGGCCTCATACTCTCTGAACCTTTGTTGCCACAGATCTCGGAGAAGTGTCCCAGGCAGGGGAAAGACTTCACACTGGGAAGTGGCAGCAGGCCTACCCAATCCTGCGGCAGGGACAGCGAGAGCTTCCCCAAAACACCACACAGGAACAGATGCCAGACTCTGATGACTCCAACAGCCACTACCAATCCAACGTGTCCCAAGGGAGGAGCCTGCCTGAGCTTTCAGGTAGTGGTCTCTGTAGTGCACAGACCCTTGTAGGTATAAACTTTTTTTTTCTTTCCCCTAACTTGGATTTTGGATTTTTGGGTTTTATTTGGTTTTGTTTTTTTCTTTTTTTTAAACCACAGCATAACTTCTGAGAGAAACTCTAAGACTTGATAACACTCAGCCTTCAGGCTCATGCCTGAGAATGCAACTAAGCATAAATCATTGCACAATAGTTCAAGCCTTGTCTGGTCTTATTGCTTAATAAAATTAACATTGTGATATGAACTGAAATGTCTGGAAGTGAAACTGCACTTTTTTCAGAGTTCAATTGAAAGAAAAAACAACACCCAACAGAAAAACCAAACAGGTTTTATGAGTGAGGTAAAATACAACTCTCTTTCATCTCAAGGTTTTTTTTTTCTTTTTTACAAGCCGGCAACTTAGTTGCTTTTTGTTCTGTATGTAATGTGAGATGCCTTTTTATACATACTCTGAGTTATTTCATCATTCAGAAGCAAAGTAAAACCAGAAAGTTGCATGTGTTCCTGGATTTTAGTTTTAATGAAAAATACCTTTTCTCCACTTTTTTTTTTTTGTAATGCCAGCAGTAAAAGGAAGAGTAGAATGGTCTGAAGAAAATACCTAGACAGGAACTTCTCTGTCACTCTCTTAAAAAAATTCCAAAATAAAAGGGATGCAGGAGTTCCTCAGTGCTGCCTTGGTGACAAACCAGGGGGGCTTTGGTACTCTCAGTTTAAAATGTAAACAAATACATACCAGCACCCAAGGAAACCCAAAGCCTAAAATCATAGCGAGAAAGAGTGCGAGGATGGGAGGCTGGCCACAGATGCAGAAGCATGCAATATCAGTTAGACTGACAGCAAGGCTTGAGAACTGTAAAGTGCACTTGTGGCAGAGAGCTTATTTGCTCTCTTATATCTGTAGGAATGTGGAAAAGCTGGCCTTTTGCCGGAGAAGTCATCCCCTTGCAGGGTCCAGGCATACATCCTTCTCCAGCTCAAGGAGTTGTATTGAACACACGGAGACAAGCCATAGGTCAAGTAAATCCTTTTCCATTTGTAAAACTTGCAACTGAAATTACAGAACTTAATCTCTGTATAACTTATTGTTAGTTTTAGGTCTTTGCCTATGCTAGTGGTAAAATGCAATTTATTTCTAGGCTAAAATTCCAAATGCATGTTCGTAGTTTTGGGTGATTTTATTTTTTTAATGGAATCATCCTCTCTCTCTCCCAGATAAAAAGCTATTACACTACTTGTACCAATTCTTGTCAAGACAGGAAGCTTGTTTAAAATAGTCTATGTGAAAATTAATACACTAAGTCTATGAGTGGTGCCATGATTATTTTGCAAATGCACAAAATTCTGAGTCTGAAAGCAGATATTTACTAAGGTAGCCTCAAGGAACCACATTGCAGTAACTGCTGGGAACCACAGAACAAAAAAAGAAATAGAGGTCTAGAAGTGCAACTGAATGAAACAAAAAAGCAAGGGTAGCTTTTTGTCAATCTCCTGTGTGTGCTGGAATAAAATAAGTGAATTTGAATCAAAATCAAAGACAGAGAAACTGCTGGGTCTGCTCTCTACATGCCTTTGAACTGGCCTAAGCATGCCTCTGTCTAGGCTGGGAAACGTGCATACACTAGTTTGAGGGTTTCACAATTATGAAAACTACAGACTTTTGTTTGTATACTTTGTTTAGTTAAATGTAGCACCATACACATCTTGTGAAAAAGGGTTTTGAGCAGTTCTTTATGTACTTTCATAAGGCAAGTAAACAAAGAGACACTGGTTTATTCATCCAGCAAACACACTAGGAAAGCAAACTTACTTTCTCTAGTTACTACTTTTAAACTAGGTTCTTTCCATTGTAAACTCTGTAAGATCTTCGTGTGGGCTTACAAGGACTCTCTTAGGTGGATTCAGTACAAGACCTTGGTCACCATTTGTGGGAGATGCCATACTACAGAAGTCACCTTCTGTATATTTTTCTTTCTGTACTATTGATATCTGTGCTTGGTATCCAGGCCTGGGGACAATGGAACAAGGAACAGAGGAACAGTCAATACAGCCATCCCAGAGTGCTAATACAAAGTGGAAATAAAAGACACAGTTTCCACAATGGGGAGGAGTCTGACATGACTAGCTCAGAAAAAAATCAAAAACTTTGGACAGAAAGAAAAAAAGAATTAGGTCACTGACTCCGAGCCAGGAAAAAATACAACAAGAGGAAATTAGAACAGCAGAAGTATTTCATATTAGCTCATCCAAAGATTTAACGTGCATGGGCAGCAGTATGTCCTCTGGAAAACTATTATGGGCAGGAAAGATTGCTAGGAATTTCAATGCCATCTCCACAGTGTTATCAGTCCTACCCAACAAATTACATATGTGGCAATATACATATGAGATATCCTTTAAGCCTGAGAGCCAAATGCTGGACTCATCCTAATGAGAAACAGCACAAAGCCTGCTTGTTAACTCTTTCATACTATACATTACATACACATTGCAGAACACAAGGCACCCAATATTGTTATTCTCCTCACTGCACATGTGGATGTATAATTACATGTTAATATTTTTTCACATTAAAATCACTGCCTCAAAGGCTGGAAAGAAGCTACTGTTGTTTCTAAGATTTCACTTTTTCTGGAAGGTGAATGCAGTATAAGACATAATAAGTAATAGCTTGTAGAAGCTGTTCCCTGGTGCATGAAGGGTAATAAACGATTGGAAACAACCTGCACAGAATTATCAAAGGAAAATTGTGTTTGTTCGACTTGATTGCTGCCCATGATGAAAGACTGTGTATAAGGGCAGAGCTGTAAAGATCATTTACCTTTATTTCAGTGAGGATTTAGACATAATTTTCCATAGTGTCCTCATAGCTGAGGAGATGTGAACTAGATAGATAAACACAAGATTGGTGAGAAAAACTATTGGAGTCTTGGACTTGAAGTGCTGTACTAAATGGTCTGAAGTACAGCTGGTAGTCAGTTATGATTGTATTCCTTGAGTCAATTCCAGGGTAATATGCCCAACATCTGTATCAGCAACCTGAGTGATGTGAGGAAAGTGACCCTTAGAAATCTCATGAGTAACACCAAACTGGACATACTATAGAGGACAGGGCTGCCACTCAAAGGGACACAAAGTAATGAGATGATAGACAAAAAGTCATGAAGCTGAATAAAGACAAAAACAAAGTCGTGCACGTGGAATGAAATAACGTCATATAACAATAGAGGGGGGCAATTGTCTGGTTGGACAGCAGCTCTGCAGAAAATTTTCTGGAGGATCATGGTTAACAAGTTGAATATGAATGAGTAGATTATAATTGCAGCAATGACACCTAGCCATATATAGCAAGAAGACAGTCAGTAAACCAAAGGCAGTGTTTATTTTCCTTATCACTCACAATCTTTTATCTGGAATATTCTGTATGGTTGGGATCCTTCCATATAAGGTAAATTGGAGAGTCCTTTAGAGGGCCAATGAGGAGATAACAGGTCTAAAGCGTAGAAAAGGAGAAGCTAAAGGAATTGAATTTACTTAGCTGGAGAAAAGAGGTCTAAAGGGGATCACAAAGAGCAATTTTCAGAGATTCACAGTAAAAGGACAAAATGCAGTGCTTGATGACACAGTTCAGAAAGAGACATTTCAATAACATTATTGAAGCACTGGAAGAGAAGCCCTGATAAGTAATGGGATATCCTTCTTAGAAATCCAAAGAATTCACTTGTATAAAGCCCTGAGCAGCCTGACCTAACTTAGGAAGTGGGTCCTGTCCTGAGTGAGGAGAAGGGCTAGGTGATTCCCTTCTGGCCTATTTTTCCTGTGGTTCTATGATTCAAATTGCCATGTGTCTAAAGTCCATAACATACATTAAATCAGCCCTTCTGCCCTGACTTGGTGTGATATCCAGTAGATAAACTCTATCCCCAGATAGTGTCTGGTAAGTATGGGAATGTCCATGCTTTTGGGAAGAGCAACATCTATGAAATGGTTGTAGCACTTCAAAGGCACTTTGAATTCATAACTCTTATCTTGCAAGAACTATTCTAACCCCTGGGCAACTTCTGTTGCTCTGTAATTCATTTTCTGAACACTGTTGAAACAAGCCAACATAGAGGAGAAAAGTAAGTATCATGTTGCCAAGAGAACAAGCAAATAGGGACTGACTCTGCAGTCAATTGGTTGTATTGAAGTGAAGAAACAATGTGGACCATTAGGAAAAGGGAAGATCAGAAGATCTCTGCTCTCCAGCATATTCACGTTTCACATGTGAGAATCATCAACTACATGATGCAGGGAGAACAGAAAAACTCTCTCGATTGAGATAATTTTTGCATCTACTCCCCAGCCAATAATAAGGGAAAGAAATAATAAGAGGAAATGAGAACTTATACTGAAGAAACTGAAGAATTTAATTCTGTCCTTTTTTTCAGCTGTAGGCTGCCAATATGATACAAGATCAAGCCTTGAAAGCAACATTTCAGATACAGTGAGTCATAACAAGAAACTTCTTCTTGACATCCTGATATCTAATATAGAGAACTATGGTCCACTTCCAAGTGTAACTGGAGCTGGTGTGAACTATGTTGTGAAAATACAGGCTACAGCTACTTAATATTCCCAGGACCACTCACTGCTCCCAGAACTAACTGTGTGTAGTACCTCCATCGATACTGTTTAGCTAAGCTTCCAAATCAGCATGGACTTCTCCATGCTATCTACTGAGAGTAGTTCCATGTCTGGCTCAGTTCTTGTGCTCAGGAACTGTCAAAGAATTGGCACGAGTCAAAACCATGTCAGGAACTGTTCTAACAGTTCAGAACAGAGTTTGAGTGATCACTAGAGCATAAGGCTTACAGCTACACACGGAACAATGAGAAAAGGTAGGATATTGAATAACTGGTTGTGACGCAAATGCTGTCCTCTTCACTTAGTAAACATGGTTTTCCTGTGCTGTCAATCCAAATTAGCCCTGTAAATCTTCCCTCTTACCTTTCTTTTCTGAGATGTGAGTAGGTCAGCAAGATAAGATCTCAGTATGCTACTGATCAAAATCAGTAAGATCCCCCATTAAGCCTCCTGCCTGTTTTCTTTATCTCTTGTGGCATTTTAAACTTATGTTCCAAACTCTTTGTGCAAGGGCTCATTTAATCTCATATTTTATAGCATGAAATCCAGTCAGGTCCAACTCAGGCTGAACTACTTTGTAATAAATAATAAAGATCATAAAAATAATAACAACATTTTTTTAAAACTACATTTGCTTTTAAGACAGGTGTGTTATTTAAAATGATTCGGTTCTTTAATTCACACTTGGCTTTGTCTTTCAGCTCAGGAAGTCTGACTTAAATATGTTAAATTATAGTTTAGTTTGTCAAATAGGAAAAACCTTGCAGTTCCCTAGTTCAGGGGATTTAGGTTTGAATAGTGATTGAGGTATCTCTAAGATGTCTCCAATTTTGTAGCATATTAAAAAACATTCCTTGAGGCAAAAGGAGAAGTCTAGAAACACTAGCTTCTGTGTCAGGCTAAAGGACCTCAAGCTTTTATCCTGCCTCCATTTTTTCCTAGAACATATTCTTCTGGGAGCTGGCAAAGATCCTAGTACAATGGACAACTTTATGACTGCATTACAACTCCTTTGTGCTAACTGCAATGAGCAAACTGATGGGTCAAACATCTATTGAATAAAGTGGTGTCATTTCTCTGTAAAAGCTACTGTAACTGTAGACCTGTCAAAATGCAAACATTGAGCATCACTGATCCTGCTCCAGAATTTGATATACCAACTAGGAGACCAAACACACAAATCCCCTTTTCCTGGTGTACCACAATGAAAGTGCATTTTTCACTCAGTCAGAAATGCCTCATTTTGAAAGAAAAATCTTGCATGTGGATAGTATAATGGATTTTTTTTGTCATTGAAAAAATTTCAACTTTTTTCCAAAAGGAACACTCAAAAAATGGTTTGGGGAAAACTGAAGTAAACTGGAAGTAAATCTCTATTAAATCTTAGTCAGCTGCCAAATGCTGGGAAGCCAAAGGCATTGTGAGTCAAGTATCTGGGGAGCCACCAATTCAGAGAGATTAGGAATGTGTCAGCCTCAGAAGCTGGGCATACCAGGGAGCCCTTGAGCAGGAGAAGCCATGCAGCTGGGCAGGCCTAGCTGGCAGAAAGCATCACCTTTTTCAACATCAACATTTTTTCAGTAGAAAATACCTTTCAGTGTATTTTCAACACAATCTAATTGTCAGAAATTCCCACAGTGGCACTGCTAAGTCACCCTAACTCTGCCAGATGTGAATGTCAGCTGGGCGTCAATGTTCAGCTTCCTAAAGAAATGGGGAGCACAAGGCTGAGGGAGCTCCCATGACTCTCAAAAAGCAAAGAACTGCCTCCAGGTTTCAAAGGTTTTTGCTACCTACACTATAGAAGAGAAATCACTTCTCAGTAGCAGATAACTTTTTCACCAGGACTTAAAGGAGTACAATAGAACAAGGGATGACCTATCCTATTCATTTTGGCAGCTGAGGGCAGAGTGGTCTCCACCATGAGGGGTAAAGCCAGCACATCCTTATGAGGTCAGAGGGACTTGCTGCACCAGTCTGTGAGGTGGCCTTGATTACAGAAGTTTAGGGCATTTACAATCCAGGGTATAGTTGAACAAACTGGTGGAGCATAGATGAGGAATTGTAATTTTATTCAGATTATACCCTGTTGCTGAGCCTCTGAACTTCATTGCCCTTTTTTTACTAATAGAAATTCCCTTGCTTTACATCTTAGCTTAGAGCTGTTATAAAGAAAGAGTGCTCTTCAGGCCCATGGACAGTGAGTACCTGATAAAAGCAACTGCAGGAGGGTATTTTTTTCTCAGACCAGATAGAGATTGAACCAGTTTTGTTGGCATCCGAGAACCACTGAGTCCAGACTGATATGTTGTTATCATAAACTGATACGACAAATTACTAATGGCATTGCTTCAGTTGATAGGACACAGATTTATCACATATGGCCGTAGCATGAGCAAGTCCTTCAAGGCTTGACCTTACCTTCCTTCCTTCTATTTAACCTTTCGTCTTCCTTTCTCCCTTGCCCCTGATTCTCTAGAGACATCATCATCTACTCCAAGAGCTGATGTTTATCTCCATCTCACACTGTCTCTGTTCTTTCTATGGTTGCAATCTCTCTGAATTCACATTATCCCCCATCTTAGGCCAAGCAAAGGCCTGAAGCTCAAAAAAAAAAATCAATAGGGAAGTGTAAGAAAAGCAGCACAATCCAGACCTAGCCACAGGCAGCTCCTTTTATCTTCCTGAGATGAAATGTCATTTCTTTAGCAAGTGCCTTTTCATTTGGAATCCGTCTTTTCAGTGATGAAATAACACTTCTGAGAGCACCACATCAGAGAGGTTCTTTGGGGATGCAGTGATAATAAGCATAGCAAGTGACAGGGGATCATCTCAGCAAGCATTTAGCAAGGTAGGAAGCACAATACCTATTCAACCTTTGATTAGTAAGAAAACTTCAAACTAGGATTAAGCCAAATCTCTAGCATCCATGACTTCTCTAAAAAAGGCAACCAGCTGCTGTGGCATATAAAGGTCTACCATCAGAAATTCAGAGACTCCAAAAGGCTCCAGAAAATTTTGCTCCTAAAAAACTTATCCTGGAAAAAATATTAGTATGAAATTAATTTTGATTATGTTCCTCAGAGTTTCCCATTTCCAAATCCAATGCAAAAATTTCTCTAATCTTGAATCAATAAGATCTCACTCTTGCCTTTTCATCTCTCTGAAAAATCCAATGTCAGTACTACCATCCAAAGACTTGAATTCTTTGAATTCAGGTGACTTTGCCCCGAAGTGCATATAATCCTGCAGTTGTCATCAACACAATGAATCATAATAAGGACTTAAAATTTCAGAAAACCAAAATTCCATTTTTGTTCTCTGTCTTAAGTAAGTAGGAGGATAAAATAAAATATTTACTGTAAATGAACATTTCTGCCTCAGTTACCATCAAGCGTTATATTTGACTGCCAGAGCACACCTGAGTGACTTAGATTGCCTTTTAATTTGTGCAATTCCTAGAAAATAAAATGCCTCATTATGCTCTGCAATACAGTAGCATTTCTGTAAGGTGCCCCAAAGTATCTAATCACCACAATACTTGCATTTTATTGTATTATAAAATGAACATACAGTCATGGAAGATATTTAGCTCTGGCTTTCAAAGGAACAATTGGCATTCTCAATTTAAAGCATTTCTATTATTTCAGCTGAGATGATTAATAGAAAGCAACTGTTGTCTGGCAGATTGCATTCAAAATTGTACTATTGAACACATCCCCAATTACTATGAAACAAGCAACGTGCAAGGAATATATCATTAAATACATATTAGGCAGGGAAACAGCTGCTAAGATTCAAGACAGGTAATTGTGTAAAGTTCAAATAACACTGGCAGAAAATCCACCCATTTTGCTAAATCCATCACTTGGAAAATAGGAACACTTTTCTCTCACAGTAGATCTAAAAGTATAACAAAAAATTCAATTAGTCTTTCCTAGCATGCTGTCGAAAGAAGATATGCTGTGAGATCAAGTTTAGAAACCAAAAGGAAAAGTATTTAATTATCACTTTAACCATCAGAAGGACAATTAAAAGATACAAATATGAATATGATTGTATCCATTGTTCTTGGATTTATAGTTTCATGAACTAGCAAGTGACAACATACACTGAAATTGAATGCAAGCACAGTCAAGTCATTATTTAAGACCAGGTCTGGAGTGCCACAGATTTGTCAGCTGCCTCCACATAGAATGAGGAAAGTCCTGTGAATGGGGAACTGAGCCAGGAGATTTGCAAAGCAGAGATGCTCAGTGTTGCATTACGCTCTCTGATTGAGTCCAGTGTAGTGTGTCTTAATTTTACCATTAGCACCTCTGTCGCTTCTATGACCTCGTACTCTCAGTGCATAAAAGCAAGTGAGAATGTAAAGAAAGGATGAAGCCTGCTGCTCCCTGCAGGCCTGGGGAAAGCTGTCTTTGGCCAGTCACTGCCCTGTGTGTATTTCAGCTCTACCTAGAGAGAGCCAGAATCATGGAGGCAAGTTGTGGGGCTGTGCTGTACATTATTATTATGTAAGAGAGACTTTCAGCTTCAAACACACAGCAATTGACATGAATTTAAATAAGACACTGAAGGGAATTAGATGCAGAAAATTAATGTCAGGCGAGCCCATTCTAAACACAATATGTCCAAGCGTCTTGTCTGAAAAACAATAAAGCTGAAAGCAGATATTCATAGTGTTAAATTACATGCTTGCACGCATGGACTCTGCACTCAGCACATGCAAGACATCTCCAGCCATCATACACAGGCATGCACACTCTCACACTCAGACATACACAGTCATACAGTTCAAATGCACACATAAAAGCATTCTACTCACTTTTCCCTCATTGCACATGTTAAATAGGTCAAAATAATGACAGCATATACATGCAAATGAGCATAAACAGCTGTGCATGACAGATATAGAACAAGCATATGTGTGTGAAGATGAAGCACAAGTCTGGATTACCACAAAATGAAACAAAAAGGCAAAGACATTACACTTAGGATTTCACAATTTATCATTTGATATTCCATCCCCATAAGCTCAATCTTTTTCTTTTTCTTTTTTTTCTGTTTGATTAAAGATATTCCTACATACTCCAGAACATATTTTCCTCATAGGTATCATATTTAATTGATCTTCTAGTCAATCTACATTTCAATTTATAGTGTTACTTCTTTAAAAAGTAATATGTGCCACTGCTAGTGTTACTTAGGTAGTCTATACAAAATCTAGCTGTCCACATATTAAAAGAAATTTCTAAAAGAAAAGTTTCTGTTGTTACATTGCAATTAAAGTGAAAAACAATGCACTGTCAAAAGTACAAGAGGTGTAACCAGAATCACTATGTAAGGATACTGATTGCCAAGCTATGGAAAGAAAAGTTGTGCTTTCCATAGTTTTATAAGGAATTTAAAGATTGGAATTTTAATTCAGAAAATGAAAATTCTTAACCGAGATTACTTGTGACAATTTTATAGCCCCAGATGTGTTAGAACGTTAGAATTGACAGAGAAATAATCACCACACTTAAATTTTCTTAGTCAGTTCCTGCCTACCGTTTGTGAGCACATCTTCCTGGCTACTCAACATCCAAACATACTGGAAGGATATCACAGGAGCACAAAAGACAGATCCTATGATTTACTAACAAAATATCTAATACATGCATATAGACTCCAAGTTTTAAGATGCATCACACAGGAATTTTTGTGGGTAGAATTAATGTATACTTCTTAATGTTAAAGGTCAGTACTGGCCATTAGCCAGAGGAACTGTGTGTTAAATACACACTTATATCAAACTGTGCAGACAAATTCTCTTTTCTGAATTTGCCATATTAAAAAAACATGTGTAAGTACAAATAAAATAATGCTCTAGAATTTAAAAAGAATAACTTCATTTCAGGGGTTTTATCATTTTGGCAGAGGACAGAAGTGGGTGAGATAGCATTTGATGACAGAATTATTACCCAGATCTACAGTTAAGCTACATAAATAATTCATCTGCACACAAGATACATCTTTCTGAAAAATCTACTGCACATCCTCCCTCTGTGACGAATGTGTTACACATCATTATTTCAATGTTAATTGCAGTAGAGACCAGATAGAGGAGCTCAGAGCGCCTACTGTGCAAGTGAAAATTGTTTACCCTATTCAAAATCAGTAGTGCTTGACCTGGTAAAGGCTAAATACCATGAAGAACAGTGAATGGCTTTCAGTCTTTCGTGCTGATAAACAAGTTTATTGTTTCTATTGTTTATTTTTAGAATTAAAGCTAACCCATTCCTGTTAAACCTAGCTATATGTCAATCAGTTGCTATATGTAAATGAAGAAACTATGTCAGTTAGATCCATGGGAGAGAAAGACCAAAGAGTGTTTAATCCATTTGGCCCTGAAAAGAAGCTTTTCACTGGACAGGAGAATCACTGAGCAGGTGTAAGGAGCCTATCTGAGTATTGTTTGTGATTTTTCCTCTGAGGCAAAGACAAAGAAGAGATTTTGAAATTATTTATTACACTAGAGGTTTATTTGGGATTGCTGAAAGCAAAATGCTAAGTAAGCACTAGAGATATAGGCCTCCTTTCATGTCAGTACAGAGGAGACCTGGACAGCAGCACTGGGTGCTTGCTGTCAGCTGTATAAAGACAGTAAACCAGATCCTCAGGCTGCAAAGAAAGAGCTGCAGGATTTGGTTTGCAGCAGTCCAAGGCTGGATATTCAAATGTAACACAACACTGACAGCAAATGAGAATGATGTTCAGATGCCTCTGCCTTTCTGAAGGAATTACACATTCCTGTATTGCTTAAGAACTAAGCAAGAAAAAGATTGTTTTTTGATCCTGGTCTATCTGTTGTAATTTATTTACAAAATTGAGTGGGCATCAAATTTATAAAGTAGGTAACTTTGGAAAGACACAAGACATATTTGAGATGTTTAAAGTTAAATGAATTCACCACTTAAAGATCAGGATTGTTGTTAGGAAAACCACTTATTTTTAATCAACCCTTGGATATTCCTATACCAGTGTCCATGCTCCAGCTTCACCATTTCTCGAAGGAATTCTGGACCCTTTCTCTGCCCTTGCTACTATGCTCCTCTTTTCTACTCCAGAACACACAGGTGAATACACATATACAGACATATTCCTTCTACAAATACTATTCCATTACATTTGTTTCCTTCTGGTCACCCTAATAGACTACTAAACAACCTTACCCCCAAAAAACACCCCAAACTTCTCATCTTTTTTTCTGTATGACACCCTAATCAGCACTGCCATATGATCAGTGTTATGTCCACAGCCCATTCTTGTTGGGGATGCTCTTTTGGAGGCTGGTTTGTCATCCAGGTTTTCATCTTCTCATACATGAACTGCCATTTTGAGTTGGTGATTATCCCCCCTTTGAATTTCTGTCCCCTCTTTGTGTGAAAAGCAGAGAAGGCAAATGATACTTGAAAAGGAGGCTGCAACTTGCAGCAGCTGCACACAATAGAGATCCTAATAGCAAATAGAAATCATAGAAATAACCATCATCTCATCATTGCTACAGTACAATAATAGCGAGCGATCCAGTTTGGGATACATTAACAGAAGGTGAATAGCACTGTTAGAGCAGTGTCATATACACAGTTCCTGCCTCAGCTATGTTATGAAAATATTGTCATTCTTGTGAAGCCCATTGTTAGCTAAATTTCTCAGTGCAAATGGAGAACTAACTGATCTCTAGAGGTATTTGCTAGGGTTATCCTCCTCACAAAAATATATTAGAAGAGATAGGTTGGTTTTCAGTTTATACATCAGGCACTACAAACCTGAAGACAAAAACAACCAGCCTAACTGGGGCCAGAACATAAAATCTGGATTTCAGGGAATTTGAAACTAGAAGTTCTAAAACCCCAGGAAATTCTGAATTCTGTGCAAGTTCCTTTTCAGTTCTTAGACATGGGGATTTCACAGCAGCAGCAAGAAATTGCCAGTTATTCCTCTGATCTAGAAGGGGTACTTTTGGACTGAGCTTGGATACATCAGTTTCATATTAAAACTCCGGTATTTTCCTGAATTAGTGCCACTACATTATGTGTGTTCTTAGGTGACTTCCATAAAGTCACTGCTTATTTTAAATTGCATATTATGTTCAAGATTATAATCAGAATGTCATACTCCTGCCATTCCTGTCTTACAGATCATTAGGAAGGTCTTTCACTCAATTTTGTACTCTAGCTTCTGTGTTATAAGTCTTATGTTTCTTCACCACTTACACATTTCAATTCAAATCCTACAGGGACCCTTTAACACACAGTTTGTATTCCATAACATTACATTACAGGACATTTCTTTTCAACTTTTATTTTCCATCTGGAAAACATTTTCAACAGGATTGTTTGTAATGTTTTTGCTTTACAAATATGTAGACATTGTGATACATCTGCATTTCATACTTCTTAGCAAGCATTTTAATGGAAATAAACATGATGACCTACAAGTCCTAGCAAAATGAGAAAACAAAGAAAAGCTGTATCCTGGATGGAAAACTTCTCAGGAGGAAATTCTTTCTGCAGCCTTCCATCACCCTTAAATGTCTTTGGGCAACTTTCAACCAAACCTCTAGGCTTTGTCTCTAATGCCTCAACTCTAACCCCAGGTGTGGACTGGCCCTTACCGAAGGACCTCTAGCTCCAGCCAAGGTGATCAAATGGTCAGTGGAAAATGCTTTTCATTGCCAAAACCTTCTCTCAACTCGACCACAACCAGATTCCTTGGCTTTGTATATCTGCTAACTCTAACTGTAAACCTATCCCAAAGAGTGATCAAATTTCTCAGGGAAGAATACCTTTGGTTGTCCAAACCTTTTGTAGGCAGCCCCTTGGCAGAACTTCTTAACTGAATTCATATGCTTTGACATTCTCCTAACCCTGAAAGTGTCCAAAGATTTAAGAAGACAGACACAGATAGGAGTCCAGTTGGAGTACAGCTACAAAAATGCTGCTAAGGAAATGTCAATAAAAAGAACTTTATCCATTTTTGTTTGATCAGCATGAAGCATGGTCTGGAGTAAAGGCTTCAGATACTTTTAGGATTAGAGCCAATGCAAGATGTGAGACAAAGTCTTAGAGGCCAGATGGAGAAGGAGGCTGCAAAGGGGCTGCCTACAAAAGGTTTGGGCAAAGAAAGAGCCAAGGCTGGAGGTCCTTATGTAAAGCTCAGCCCTTGACTACTGTTAGGATTAAGGTTAGGGGAAAAACAAAGACTCACATCCCATTGTTGTAGGGTCACAAAGAGTTTGCCAAGGAGGGAGTGTGAAAATGAGAAAGAAATGCTAGAAAGTGGCATAAAGAGTCATCAGATCTTAACACAAATATTTAGTTAGCTATCCATCTTCAAAACAAATATAAATCATGTAGCAATTTCTCTGTGGTTTTTAAATGAAAGTTACTTCCAAGATATCTATATTATAGCTAGAGCTTATTGTGCACTTCAGGGTGGTTTCATTGACTTAAGAAGGACCAGGACTGTCTCTGCAAGTGTTTGTTCGAGGCATTCTCTTACAGGCAGCTCTTCCTGAGGAAACTAAAGGAAAACTTCAGCCCTGCTCCACAAGGGCTGAAAGTCAGTATTTTTACACTCTGAATGAGAGTGTAATCCCATCAGATGAGACAGACTTTCATACTCAACACATCTCCAGGCAGCACCTACCTACCTGTTGCTCTCCAGTACTCCTGCTGCTGCCTTCCCAGTCCTCCCCTCAGGTGAACCAACTCAAGGACCCAACAGAAATGCAGCCCAGTACAAAAAAGTGCAGAATTTTCTGATGGATAAGTGAGTTGAACTGGCTCACGTGGGGTGGAACAACATTCAAAGCTGAGGAGCATGAGGGAGACTTGGTGTTGCCGCTGTGACAGTAGGGAGGAAAGAAAGTGAAGCACAGAGCGGTGAGCAGCACGGAGGAGCAAACTATTGCTTTAGGATGCAGGAAACAATTTCAGCCGCCTCATCTGACTGCACCTTAGAGTTGCCCTGTGCCAGTCCAAGAACATCCCTCCCTCCTTCCGGTTCTGGATGCCCCCTTCCTTGCCTCTGTCACTTTTGGGCCATTACAGCCTCCTAATCCAACAAAAGGAGAGAGTTATTTTCTGCAGGCAAGAGAGTGAGACACTATAGGACAAGACTAGAATAAAACCAGCGAGTCCCATGGAAGAGGGCAGCACAGTGAGGCCCAGAATGCAGGATGATGGCTGGTTTTAGTCAGCTCAGTACAGGGGTATGTAAGGCCAGACATCCCAATTCAGGGACTCGTGCAGCAGTCTGCTACTCAGGTCATTTCTCACTCTTCAGTCTGTCAGCTGGAGAGACTGGTAATTGCTAGGTCGTTTTAGAGTCCTCTAGTAGAGCTGAGCAATTCTTGGGCTGCACAGCAATTTCACAAGTCCCCACTTGATAAAAGACCCCACAGCTTCAGCCAGAAGTAGTTATAGCTAGGGCTGGAAGGAAGATGACTGGAAAATATCATTTCTACCTCCTAAAAATTTCATGTTAGAGGAAAAAGGATTGTCTGGGCAAGACATACAAGGCAAAACCAAAATTCTGTCATGAGGAAAGGATTCTGAAAAAAAGGAAAAAAATATCTTTTTGGGAAGTGGGACCTTCATTTTGCTAAGAGGGTTATTTGTATGTTTGCTTTTACCTTCCTGGCAATGTCTTTTCAGACCAGATACAGTGATCTATCTGTCTGTCACCTCCTTTTTGTTGGAGAAAAATTGGCGTTGCTTTTCCCTTGTAAAAACTCCCACTTTCATCTTTATACAGAGGACAGATTCTGATGAAGGGGCGTTGTTATGGGGGGCTGTGCATCTCTGCCCTTAGAAGGGGCTGCCCTGGCACATAGCTGTCCCTGGCTGTGCTATGCACCTCCTGGCCTGGCCCCAGGTCCTTGCTGCAGGGAAATAATCGTATAGGGGTAAAAGGGAAGAAGAGGGGAATGAGGAGAAAGAGCAATAAGGTGTGCCTACCTAAGTTTTACCCTGGTACAAATCTGCAATCATGGTGCTAGAAACTAGTCTCAGATCTAACAATAACAGTGAGGCTCCCACATTAACAGACTACCTGCCTCCTGAACGGCACCCTGCCTCTCTCCACAGCTCTCACCACCTGATGACAACAGCCTTGAATTTGAAGTTGTTTACAAGGACCAATGATATTCAGAATGTATTTATATACTTCTTGTAGAGTATCTGAGCAGCTGGCAATAAAGGACCACAACATGTGACCAATGAACCTACCATAAATACTCTCTTGGACAACTGTTAAAAACCTCTGGTTTATGGCATTTTGAAAGAGACTTTACCTAATAAGAAAAATATTAAAGGTGACTTAAATAGCTTGCAGTTCTCTAGAACATCTGGGCTTGCAGTCATATATCACATAAAGTACTAATAGGTCCAAATGAACTGAAAGCCCTTCTGTTTTCTTTTTCTTTTATATATAGCTTTTTCCACTGGAAGAATACACTGCAGGCTCTTAATCACTTCTGCAATATCACAGTGTCATCTTTATTTAGTAAAGCAATACATATTTCAACAAGAAGGCTGTGTGGACAAATTTACATTTTATTTTTGTTTAACTAGGTGGAGTTTTTCAATCCTGAGGATTCTGGAGATTTTTAGTTTGAAGGCTAATACTGACTTTTTTTGGATAGTGACCAGCTAGCTCTGCTGGAATGTATTTTTAAGTTTATCTCCTTTTATAGAAGTTATTTTTCACTTCTTAACAGATGCTTATGCATTGTAGTGATTATCCTGTGCATCAAATCCTGTGCACAAAGACCACATTGCTATGTAACTAAAAAAATTGTATCATAACATATACATGTAAGAAGTTGATTACAGCTTCAGGGGAAGTGATTGTTTTGACATTTCCTAGCTTCTCATTTCCTCTCTTTGCAATCTTAAATAACATTTCTGTTAACGGAGAGGTTTTTAATATAACTTCTTATATTTGCCTTTTCTGTTCAATTGGAAGACAGAACAAATCTTATTGCTTATAGTGATTTCTTTGTCCCAGTGATACTGTCATCAGAGATGCAATTCTGTTTTTCAGTCCTGCAAGCAGAGACCTCCACTTGTTCATCTATAGGACTATGTATGTCACCGGGTATCATGTCCTCAGAGTGAACTGTGTCTTTCCCTTGTTTTTGTGCACACCCTTGAGAGATGACAGGCTGAACTTCCTTTGCATCTTTAACTGTGGCAACCAACACTTTAGACTAGATCTCTGGATGAATATATTAGAATCTCTGATTAAACCTTTTTTTTCCCCCATCTGACTGATGCAACAGTCCCAGCTCTATTTGCCACATAGAGAAACTTTCCTTTTGCCATTCCAGACCAACAGCAGTCCAGCATACTGAGAAACTGTGGGAATTAGAGCCACTCCCCTGCTGTTCCAAAAGCTACCCAGACTCTCAAGTGCTGTTCCCAGTTCTTTACATGCACAAGTGATGTGCTAGAACCTACACAGCCCTTCACCCTGCTCACAAGCCATTTGGGACTGTCCTGTCCCTTTCAAAAGTGAACTAAGATCCCACTAACTAACTAAACCCCTATTCTGCCAATGACCTTTGAATCTGTTCCATCTTCCTATATCACAGACTCCTCGTCCCTTTCAGAAAACCCTGACTACAAATGTGACTACAAACTGCTGATTTAAACAGCTCAGCTTCTTACAGATGAACTCTTTAGTAATTCTGCCACAGGCACATGGTGAGCAGGAACAAGAAAGCTGTTCAAGTTTGGTACATATATTCAATTTGCTATTTCCCACACTCCTTGGTGTAGCCTAGTTGTCAACCCACTATGCAAGACCCGTGTTTTGATTATCTCTACAATATGAAGCTGCTGCCTCTCAGGTTCTTTTCTCCCCCTCACTTTTTTCCAGACTGTCTAAAGTGAAAGTTTTAACTGTTAATTGGGTTTCATCCTTAGCTTTAGCAAATAGCTTGTGCAACTCTGCTTGGCAACTAGAATTAACAGTCAATGTTTTGACCATTGTTTAACTTTTTTGACGTTATACCCAAAGATGCCTATCTCCTTGCCAATATTTCACTTCCTCCTCTTCAGTACTTGCAGTTCCTTTTGATTCAAGCCCATCTTGGCAGGTAGAATTACATCCCTAAAATGAAATAAAGTGTACAATCCAGCTCACCTAACCAAACTGTTTAAGTTCCATATCCAGTCAGCAAAGACAGCAAGATGCCTTTGGAGACCTTCTGAAGGATATCCAAGTCCATCTTATTCAGGCACATCTAAAGGGCAGTGTAGTTAACTAAATTATATATGGATTGATAGGAAAGTGGCAAGCACCTCGATCTAGCTACCTAGTTCACTGCTGAAATGGAGCACTGAGAGGTACAGAGAAGGACATGCTTTCTTACCAGATAAGGACTTACCTTTTACCAAATAGGGTACTGTGAGAGCAGTCCCTTGGGAATCAGAAGACCTGTGCCCTAGCTTCTGCTCTACTTGCCTGTCATCTCCAGTGTGTGATGGCAGCCCTTTAGTAATAGGCTGCTGTATGGATACCATCTAAAGGCAACATTATACACTCATAAGTAAGGAGATTTTCGTATTTTTTACAAGCCTGGCTCCCATGAAGCCACACACATAGGAGTCCTGCAGCCAGCTGGAAAACACACAAAGGTGGTCTTAGTTTTATGCTGGTAACTAGGACACTCTTCAAATTGATATGGATGGTATTGCACCTTGACAGAAAAACAGTTAAATCCTGTAGCCCCGACTGTCTTTCTAAATGTCAAAACCATTATACAAAAAAAACTGGATTGCCATCACTTCCTATGATGTGGTTGTTTTACACTGCTGACCACATCTTATCCCCTTCAGTCTTCCTCTGGGATCTCAGGAAGATTTTATGTGCCCACCTACACTGCACCTGAATCATACCGGGGCACACACAGGAAGATTGACTTCCATCTTTGCAACATGCACTTCACAGCACACAGGGACAGGTACAATGACGTACCAAGGCAGGCAACTTGACAAATGTAGGTGTCTACAGGAATAGGCAGTCTGTTGAAATAGGCAAGCTGGATTACTGTTGAGACCTCAGCCAGGCTGCAGGTCACCGTGAATGCAAGATTCAGGCAGACAGGATCACACCACTGAAATACATAGAATATTGCAGATATCTCCTCTAGCCTATGCATTTGGCAACATAGGAAAGTTATTGTCTCAAAGCAGTGGAAAAGACTGTTCTAACAAATACAGAGTCTTTTCAGATGGGTTTCTGAGGGGCAGAAAAATGGTTTTCATAAGCTGGTCTGTTTCTAGTTATCTTCCTGAGGCTGTCAGCCTGTGGTTTCCAGGCTGCTGCTGCTGCTTTTCCTTTGGTAGTATTTTTTAATCCATCCATTTAAAAATATTTATATGCACTTATTTTATTCAGGCTCTTAATATTTCTCCAAGGATCACAAGTATGAGGCAAGAAACAGTAATTTCTAGCAGCTTATACCTCTGCTAAACTTCTCTGGAATTGCATGGGAGCAAGAAAAGACACATCTATAGCCCAAGGCCTTCTTCCTTCTGAACTTCAAAGCCTATCATAAACAACAAAAGTATTAAGACTATTTTTTAATGAAAAGGTGAATGAATCCTTTATAACTGAGAGTACAAGGCAACATGCATGTATAAATTACAACATACACACACAGGTTATCAGTAAAGCTTCACATTTCTAAACCTTATTGAGTAAGCAAATTCAACAAAAGTTTAGCAGGAAAGCCATGGTATTTTAGTTTACACAGACTCCTAGAAAATCTGGAGATCACCACAGTAGTGCAAGCAAAACTAAAAATAAACCATTAAGTCACAAACACAAAAATGCTGAGAGTCAACAGCCTGAGGTAGTCAGTGAGATACAGAACACCAACATGAAACACTAATAGCTGCAGAGAAGCTGTCCAATAAAATAGACCAGGGGCTCAGGGTCCAGGAGATTCAATCTGACACCATTCCAGGGATATCAGAATATGACTTCAAACACTGCATTAAGAGATAGAGAGCTTAATAGCTGCCTTCTGGTTTAGTACAATGCCTAGTGATAATATTCCTGAATTTAGAGCTCATAAAATATCTGTCGCCTCCAGCAGCAATATCTCCGTACTTTACTGAGATCAAATCCTTTAGTGAAGTGTGTCAAATAGGTCAGAGGCAGATGACTGTGCATGAGAAGGAGCACTGCCTCTGTAAAATCATTTGTAAGAAAAAGAATATATAAGGCAGAAGAAATACATGGGAACACATCTAACCATAACTTTCAGAGGCATTTTTAAGCCAGTCATATATTCTATCCACCACTTTCAGAACCCAAAGTGTAAACCAGACTGGAAAACAAAGGCAGATAACAAAATCCCAGTAAACTTGTAAAGGATATAGTTACTGGTTTGGATCTACTACCTTAGCTTAGTGAAACAGTGAAGCAGGAAAGAAGGGCTCATTTGCTAGCTCCTTGAGACTGGCTCTTTTGACTAGGGCAATTTCCTAGTAGAGCATGCCAGCTGATTTCACTTCCTGATCTTTTTTCCTTCAGGTGATGGTCTCATGCAGTAGCAAATAAGCAGTTCAAGTAACAGTAATCCTTAATCTTGAAGACCAAGCTTTATCTAAAAGAAAGGTTGAGACCAGTAACCTTTGGAGCCTGACTACCAGCTAGAATGCATTTTTTTAATCATTTTGCTTTAATGTTCATCTTTGTATGAAAATTACTTATGAGATGAATATTTACAGCAGTAATGGCCTTTGAAGTTCAATCCTTAAGTTATGAAAAATGGTTAGCAGGGAAAAAAAAAATGGGAACAATAGGCCTTACTTATTCAGTCTGTGTGTTCCGTTTCATAACTCGGAGCTAAACCTCACCAGCTGTGTTTGTCTGAGGTCAAATGCAATAAAAGACTGATAATAAATACTGAATTGCTATAGGAGGATCCTAGCTGATGGCCTTCTTGCATGAATAAACTGAAACCAAGACTACACTTTGCACTAAGCTTGTAGAATATGGAAGCAGAAGATTGAGAGATCTGTGGAATTCAATCTGTCATAATTCAACAATCTTCTATATTTTTAAACAGGACTCTATAAAACAATGTCAAAAAGGACAACCTTCGTTGTTCATTAAAGCTGCTATTTCCTTGTATATGGTACCGCAGGGTGGAGTAAAATTATTTTCTGCAAATGAACTGAGAAAGCTATTAGAATACAATAAAATTCAAAGGTGTATTCTTATCAGATCCTTCCTTAAGAGCTAAATATTTGCATTATAGTTACAATATGTCAGCTAATTTAATTCTAAGGACAAAATTCTACTCCTCAGTGTTGATTCTGGATCTTGCATCCAAGCAGTCCACTCATTTGCCACGCTCATATTCAGTATTGAAACTCTGGGATATGACACCAGATTTTTGTTACTCCATAAAGTACACATGAAGTTATGACAGCTTACTGGCTATGTTAGGCGTAGGGCTATGTTTGTTTTATAGCTTTGCTTTGCCAGAATAGACCACAGCAGCAAAAGGTGGGTCTAGCTTTAGGACAAAGCAATACAGGAGGTTGCTTAGTGTAGCAACCTTCCTATTTATGTTTCTCCAGCCAGAAGAGCGACTGCTCTGGAAACATGAGGCGGAACAGCCAGTTTCTGACTCCCATTTGTACCCTCCGTCTTATTACTGCTGAGGGACAGGAGGACTTACACTAGATCACTGATATCCTTTTTCTCCCTTGACATCCCAAACTCCTGGAAAACTCATAGAACTTTTCTAGTCTTCTTCACAGATCTTGCTTTGCTGTAACTTCCCTGTGTCCCCAGTATATCCACTTCCCTAGACCAGCTCGCTTGACCTCTGCAGATTTTCCCAGCCCTCGCTCCACTAACTTTCCTCTAAGACTGAGATAGTCACTCTAGATATAACAAGGACAGAGCAAAATTCATTCTAAGCTGCTGAAAAGATTTAAGATAGCCTTGGCTAGACTGACCCCAGGCGATATGGTCTGTAAATGCAATCTGGACATTTTCTACCCCCACAAACCACATGAAATCTGTGGAAAAAAATGTACAGATGCTCTGAATGTGACTATTTAAACTTAAAACATCCTGTTAAGTACAGAGCTGCCTCAATATATATTTCCCACATTGCCACATAGTGATGGTAGCATAGAAAAAGCAGCTAGTGGGTTATGACTGTACTCATTATGAGATGTGTGGGCCAGGGCAGGTGACTTCAGTGATGTGTGGACAGAGGTGTAATTTACTTGAAAGAATGCATTGAGAATAATGATATGAGTTCATAAAGTTTTCAGAAAGCCAATTTAATCCTTTTCTAAATTCTTTTTGTGGAAGGTTAACAATGGAAAGGTTTTAAAGTTTATTATTTCCCTTTATCTAATTTTATTCCTACAGTTTACTGTTTAGCACTTTTCCTTAGGGAAATATTCCATACCTTGCAGTTCTCACTTGTCAGGAAATTTTCCCACACCGCCTCGCATCTTTCCTGTACTATTTTTCTCAAGTTGTCCTAGCCGTATACTCATCTAGTACTTCACATCTAATGAGTATTGCTGTTACTCTTCAACCAGCTATGGGACATCCACATTTAGCAAGTGCCATATAGCAAAGGTTCCCGCTCCAAAGTGGCAAAACTCCAAGCACTCCTTTCAGAAGTGAACTAACATTTTGGAAATCTCATGAGATTTAATTTCACATGAAACTATTCTTCTATTTTTCAGTGACACACAGATGCAGACACTGTTTATATGAAATGCAAAAGTAGCACATCTTTTGGTTTTAAGTCATTGGTAGGTTTGGACTTCAATATTGCAGAAAGTTGTTTGAGTGAGCTTTCCTGGATATGTTCTGTTTATCTTCAAGGCAAAGGCAGACAATGTCAGCTAATTCCCTCTTAGAAGTCCTGGCACTTTTTCTTCAGTGTCAAATGGAGTCTTCACTTTGGCAGTCAAGAATGAAGACCAGCTTCTTCTTGACTAGTCCTTGGGCAATCTGGTGAGTCTAACACTTTATGTAAATTGTGGAAACTCAGCTATGAACATCAGAGTTTACCAAGCCACAACAATGTTCTAAGTGGTAAGGTCAGTAGTTGCAGCTGAACTTTGGTGATCAAAAACTTTACAGTATAACTCTACTGGAATTTCTGTTATCTTAGCAACACATTTCAGTACTGAACTAAAAAGATAATAATTCTGAATTTTCCTCAAAATGAATGTTATTGAAGACTTGTCAAATAGAATTGGAACATTCTCCTTTGCTAAAGTAAAAAAAAAATGGTGTGAGTTAGTATCTTTTATCTTTTTTTTCATGCTGTAATTTTGTGGTTTATAATGCTGTGTACTGATTTCAAAATTTTATTTAATTTTAAAAACAAAAATCTAAATTACTCCATATGTTAAATCTTGTTGATTTAAATATGATCATGTCTCAATCCAAGGTTTTGCTTTCAGTGTAGTAGCATTTCCCTACAGGAGTATGCTCCACTGGAAAATTTTAAAGTATGTCTTTTCAATACAGAAGACATTCTTCTTCTTTATAAACTGAACATTTCAAGATTAACAGGAATAGAGCATGTTTTTTGTTTTCCTGAGGAAGAAATCTTGTTTCAAATGTCTGTTGCTCAAGTGTGTGATTCAGTGCCTAGAACTACAAACAACCCAGGTGATTTTTCACATAATTTGAACAGTTTGCCAATAGCTTGGGTGTGAACTATTAAAAAATTTCATTCACTTCCTGCACATGTTGGAGTCATTGGTCCTGATGGGTGTGTACTGTGCATTCTTTTCAAATATACGGGATGAAAAATCTTGAATCCTTGAGTAATATTTTTCAGGTAGCTTCTTTTGACCACATTTTCCGTCGTGCAAAGTACTCCTAAAAGTTTATACCACGTAATGTGATTCAGCATTTAGCAAATAACCCTTAAGCAAAATGTTTCAGGGTGTTTCTTTATCTGCTATTGTTAGTTGTTCAAAGCATAACAAGTCTGAATAGCGTGGGACAGAATCCAGAAACTAACCATAGAAGTGTAGTGGGCAACTGTTGTGCATAGAGATCTTCAATCTGGCTTGACTAAGAATTTTCACTGTATTTTTGCATTAAACCTCTACAAGGTTAGGGTTTGGGAATTTGTGTATCGAGCTGCTACCAAAAGTCTACTATCTTTTTTTTTTTCCCCTCCCAGATATATATGGTGTTTTGAAAGAGGGCTCTGGAATTATACTAAAGAGTAACTACTTATTTAACCTGCATCTAGACGAATGGCAGAGAGTTCAAGTTTTGAAGTGGAATCATTCATGCTGAAAAAAGGGAAATGATTGTCAAAGTGATGTGATACTATCCTAACATTAAATACTGCCAGTCATAGGGAAAAAAAAAATATAGTCAGTTCAGTCTTACTTTGATTGCTTCATTTCCACAGAGAGCCTGCCCCAGTGATGCATGTAGAGTAGAAGTCTGACTAGACCCCTTCAAAGAAATATTTATGTAGGATGAGGCTTCCACTGCTGGGTTGCAATCACCTTCTGAATTATCTTGCCCTAAGAACATTCATTTGAAACAGTATGGCTACAAGAAACCTTGCTCCAGGAGTACTAGATTTCTTGGATTTTCCTAAGGGCAGGTTTATAAAATGAAACTGTAAAACAGTAAAAGGATAGAGAGCAGTAAAATGTTATGGAAATCTAAAAAGCCAAAACCAAATCAGTTTCAGAATATCTTTCTAGTTCTTTTACTCAAAGACATAATAGATGTGTGTCCTTTTCTAGATCTCTTTGTCTGGGTAGCACATGCTTTGTAAAATCTCAGCTGGACTAGATTAATGTGAACGGAAATGGAGAGCAAATTCTCATCTCCAATTCAGCAGAATGCTCATGTATGTATAATCCCAAACACCTAATTTCCTCTAATTTGAACCTTAAAGCATAAGCATAAACTAATCCTTTCATGACTGTTACTATCAATACTGCAAAACAGGCAGCTTTCATGTCATGTAAGTAGTATATATTCTCCAGATATAGCAGTGACTTTAAGTGAAGAGCTTGAGTTTTTTGATGCCTTGTTATCTCATGAAACTAATGTGTGACAGTATGTTGCATAGTGACACTGAGCATCCACCTGGAATAGCACTGCAAAGTGCAATAGATATCAGGATGTTTATAGACAAAAATGACAATGAAAAGAGAGAAGATTTGAATTTGTAAATAATGTGAAAAGCACAAATCAGTAACTTTAATGTAAAAGAAAAAACAACAGGGAAGATCTGATGAAATACATAGAAAACAAAAAACCACAAGTGAGAAGGTGAGAGGAAATAATTAAATTGTATATGTGTGACGGAAACAGTACATTGTAGGTACCGGAGAAAATCTTGAGCTAGGTACTAATTGAAAAGCCAGATGGAAATTTGGAAAATTCATAGGAGATAGATGCATCAATGACTTGAAGAGGAAATTGCCAAATACCTAATAAATCATTAAGGGTCATCAGAAGTCTCACAAAGAGATATAGAAGCAATAACACTTTAGTTAATATAAGGTAACATGCTACCAAGATGACCTGAGAGAAGAACAATAACAGAAAACTTAAAGAAATCACACATTATCCCCAAATCACCAATGCTTTAATGCACTGTCCTGAGTTCAAGTCCTATCTAGACATATAACACAGAGCCAAGGAGGATTGTTGATGTCCACCACTCACTAAGCTGATGAAAACTTCATCCCGGTGTGGAAGTCTGTCTTTGAGGATAAATTTCTTCTTTGTCTCCAGCATTCCAGTTTCAGTCTTTCTTTCACTGTGTGGATATCCAGCATAACAACAGTGACAGCTACACCAAAGAAGCCCTCAGCTGAGTGTACTATGCTATTTTTAAGCAGTCCATTATTCATTTTGTGTTCACATAATGAGTGAGTGAAATCTTATTTACAACAATTTTATTAGAGTGTGAATTTTGGATGTGTGGCTTTATAGGGTGAAATTCATCCGTCCATGTTAGAATCATAGAATGGTAGGGTTTGGAAGGGACCTACAGAGATCATCTAGTCCAACCTCCCTGCAGAAGCAGGTTCAGCTAGATCAGGTCTCATAGGAATGTGTCCAGATGGGTCTCGAAGAACTCCAAGGAAGGAGACTCCACACCCTCCCTGGGCAGCCTGTGACAGTGCTCCATCACCCTAAAATGCCTAAAATGCAGATGCCTCTCTCTATAGCTGATAACATACACTCCTTTTTGACCAGGGAGGGAAATAAGCAATTCTAAAGTAACCTTCCTTTCATCTACTTCAGACATGGCTGGAAGTCATAAAACACATGCCACGTGTGTCAATGAGGTTCCATTAACTACAAGCAGGGCTGTAAGTGACTACTTTAGATGGAGGTTGCTGTGCTGCAGGTGTCTCTCATTTTGAATGGTAGTAGCTTAGATCTTAGAACAGTGCCAGCACTGTGTGATTTAAGAGAATTTTCTAACAAACACCACTTCATTACAAGAAAATTAAATTGACTGCAAGTGACCTGGGGGGCAATCAGATTACATCCCAAGTACCAAACAATTGGAAGGGGAGTACAACTTAACTGAATTAATTGACTGAGCTGGACAGACTGTTTATGCCTATGTGCTGAGGACTGCTTATCAAGTTGCTATCAAATATGAAAATGTTTTTCTTCAGACATGATTGCCGTTCTTCACAAAGAAACAGAAATCAGAGACAATCTGAATTGAAAAATAAGGAAGTAAAACTACTGGGACTGAAATCCTGGTGCAAGCAGTGCAGCACTGACATGTGATAGCACACAGCCCAAGCCAAATGGGTGATGAGGGGCTTCCCTTAGCCAGAATTTACCCAGGGCCTATCTTAAGCATCACAACATTTCCAATGCAATTTTTAGTTTGCATTGACCTAGATGATATATTCAAGTAATTATTTCACTCCCCTCAGTGCTTTCCCTCCACTTGCTAGTCCTCACAGGTCAGACCAGGAGTTTTGCAGGACTGAACTCAACCCTATATAAAGCAGAGTCAGAGAGCTCTTCCAATTACTGCTTCTGCAGCTACTACTGTACTCACCAAAACTAATAGAACTAATAATCTGAATGTCTTCATCAAGAACAAAAAAGATCTAGAGATGTACTTCAAACAAATTTGAGGAGCAATACAATATTTTGTATGATCACATATTGTGATGAGCAAAGTCCATGTTTTAATCCTATCCCTGATCTTTCTCTTCTCCTCTTAAAGGGAAGGAGAAAAAAAGAGAGAAAGAAAAAAAGAGGGGTGGGGGGGAGGTTAAGGGAGGAAGACTTAATGCCAGAAAGTCTTTTTGAAGTATTTGTTCTCTTGATTAAGAGTTCTCAGTTTGGCAAGACCTAAAACAAGATACATCAAAGAAGCTTCAAAATAAAGAGCAGCTAAATGAAAATGTATGAGATGACAAAAGGAATAAACAATAATAACTATGCATATGTTTCAGTCATCTGAAAGTGATTGCAGCTATGTGTAAAACATCCAGAAATAGACATTAAAATTGCATCTTAATTCCCCAAGGGAAAAAAAAAATCTGCTTAAATCTTCAATAAATCCTGTTTAAACTAAACTGTATCCATTCTCACCTTTGCATTATGACTTCAAGAGCTTTGCCATTCTCTCTGGTTATGTATAATCTGTAAACCACTGCTCTTCCTGCTCAAATTTTCTGCTGTGGGTTTCTGAAGGCAAATATACTAGCAACATATCCAAAAGAGGAACTTCCCCACCAGTTATAACTCAGATGGAGAGAAGGAAGAATTAAAGGCTTATACATGCCTTCTGGTTTGCTGACATTTCTTTCTCCCCAGTTGAAAAGGTTTTTTCCAATAGAAGGTTATGTGGAGAGTCTGATTAAAGGTATCAGGGAAATGATTCACACTTCACTGCATGATGGGTTGAAGAAAATGCCAATAGAAACATCTGAAAAGGGAAATATAGGACAAAACTCATGACGGTAATAGGCAGCAGAAGGCTATACTACATTAATAACATCTTACCATCAGTTTTGGTTTACATTTTTCAAATTTGCACCTTTCTGTTACTGATGGAAATAATCTAGATCAGTCTTACAATGAGACTAATAAAGTTGCCCCAGACTTTAACTGAGGATCATATCTCAGCTTTAAAATGGCCTTTACATTCCATTTCTTTGTTTTCAATTGAAAAACTTGAAAATTAACTTGAAAGAGTACAAGTCTTACAAAACTGTTATTAAAAGTGAGACAGCTTGTTACAGTACTGTGACTTTGCACTGCCTGTATTTCCATTGTGATAATGTAAACAGTTTTGAACAGCATCACCATAGTCATATTTATACAAGGTGATAGAATAATGGCCTTTTCTCTGTTGAATTTTTTCAAGCATTCAGACTTTCAGAACCCTTGCAGTAAATGGTTTACAGCTAATAAGTGGAGATTAATTTTTGACTCCGATATTATCTGACAGGCTATCATTACCAGTCACTAATGTCTTTCATGAAATGGATAAAAGGTCCAGAATATCACTCATGTGGCTCATGTGGCTTTTTTTCAAGTGCCTTGAGGTTTTCTGGTTTATTTTGTTTTATCTCCATTTGAGTGTGATAAAATGTGGCAGACAGGAGGGCACCACAGAATACTTCTGAATTATTTCGCATATGTTGAACACAAGGTGTTTAAAGTAAGGCTGTGGAAATCATCATATGTATAGATGTTTTTGCCTTACCCTATGCCAGATACTGCAGCACATTTACTAATGCTGCAACTGTACACAAGCAGCCAAGAGGAGATTATTTGATCTTGTATTTACATTGTTATAGTTATAAGGAGGCATACTTGATATATTTGAAAAAATGAGATGAGGGCCGTTTTTCCTTTCTGCACTCAAACGTTCAAAAAAGTGTTAAGTGTGTAATACAGCACTGTCTGTATTGGTATATAATGCTTGATACTGTACCATGTGCTTCCAAGATAAAATATGTTCTCTTTATCTCATCATTTAATCTCAAACAATGTGAGAGTTCAAGAAGCAATGGATGGGGTTCTATAGTCTGGTTGAAGTTAGATCATACCTCGTGTTCTCTCTCCTCTTGCTCTCATACTCTTAATCAGCAGTTTGTATAAAATGAAGGTGCGATAAGGCATCTGTTGCTTCCAGTTATAAATCATCTCTTTTTGCCACACTATACTGCTAGGTGACCTTCAGTCATCTCCAAGGAAGAGAATCGGTGGCCGGAGACTGGCTAAAGTAGTGAAGGGTCCTGATCAAGTAGCCAGCTAATCCTTTTTCTCATCTTTCTGCATATCTATCTGGCATCTATTGCTAGCAGATTAGACTGTCTACTATGATATGAAGATGATCCTGATGAGTAGTCCTATAGAGGGTCAAGCACATGTACTCTACCATACCAAGAATGCAGACAGATTCAGAAACATTTTCCCAGAGCTGGAAAATAACATAATGGCCAAAGCAACTATAACTCAGTTAAAGCAGTACTGGCTCCTTTCTGTGAGGCTACCCAGTCATGATCACTAATTGGAACATTTTGGCACTAATTTTCTACTTAGTCTGACACTAACATGCCAGTTCTGTAAAGTCCTACAAAGTCCTGCCTCTACTTTCTGTGTTCCCAGGTAGGCTCTTGACCCTTCTGAGCTTCACAAATCTACTTTTCCAACTTTCCTTCATTCAGTTTTCCCTTTCTCCCTGCCTTGCAATGCAGCCAGAGCATCCCAGGAGTATTCCAACACCTCTCCAATCAGACTTTTTTAAAAGAAACAGCTTGGAAAAAGCAGTTTCTTGTTTAAACAACTCACCACAATTCTTAGGAAAATAGACTTAGTCTCATTTCCAAAGCTGACCATAGAACTCTTACTGCTTTGAAACTCCAGCAGCCTAGTGTTTACCATTTACATGTTTGCTCTGTACTCATTTCACTCATGGCTGCAGCTTCTTCACCTCAGCTCCATCTTCTCCTGCCCTTCCCATGGCTTTCTCTCCATCCAGTGCTACTTCTTGTCCTCAGTGCCCTCAGGATTTTCTTCTCATTAGTTTATCATGCTTCCCAAACAAACTGTAGCCTTTCTGACACAGAACAAAATCAGACTTGAAAAACTTCTCCAACCTCATTGTAGCCCTGGGATCCCACAATCTGTGGCCATTCTGGTGTTGCGCCCCTTCTTGCTCCATCTGTCTAACCTTTACATGTGCAGGGCACTGCTAAAAAGGACCTTTCCTCTGAGAGGGGATCATCATGTGCCTGGGTAAGCCACTAGAATTACAACAGTGTAAGTAACTTACTCTATCTGTGCTGGGAACTCCACCGGTTCCAACAGCTTTTAACTGGTAAGACCTTCAGGGCATGAACTGTCTACTCTGTACAGCATCTATCACAGAGAAGACCTCAGGCTTTGTAGGACCAAAAGAGATTGGAACTGGTCATTACTTTAGATATATCAATATAGGGCATTAAAAACACCTTTCTAGGTTTCTGAAGATCTTCTGAAGATCTTCTGACGATCATTTCACAAAAGGACTCCCCCTCTGGCTCAGCTTGTAAACTTCCATATTCTTCCTTTAAAGAAAAAGACCTCTTCTTGCAAGATGTATGAATATGTTTATGAGTAGTTTCCTTCCTTCTGTGGAACTAGTCACATTCATAAAGCTAAAAATGGTTGAACGTCTCTTCAGCATATGTATCCATGACTTCTGGTACATACACATTTAAAGTCTGTATTTATTTCTCAGCACTGCAGCCAAATGTTGTCCTACATGTTTATCTTAAATACTTGTTTTTGTTGGCTGAGTCTTAATGAATAAATTCAAATACTAGGAGAGAAATACCTTTCTTTAAAAAAAAAAAAAAAAAAAAAGGAAAGTATTTTGGAAACATTCTCATACTGTTACAGTAGTTCCAAAATGTATCTGGTAGGATGCCAAGGCACGAATAGTGTTACTGAATATAAAGTAATCATGAAGAAGGTTAGGCTTGTATGGCTGAGAATGGTTTTAGAAGAAAAATAATCTTTTTTTTGCATTTGTATTCTGTCAGAAAGGGGTTTTTTTCCAAAAAATATTGAGATTCTGAGTGTCAAGGGACCAGCATTATGTGTAAAGAGGAATTCATCAAGTACAGTGCACACAGCTGTGAATACTAATGCTGGGTGAATGACACATAGCTAGTAAGTCTCACTGGACTCATCAAACTTTTCCTTTCTGTAACAGTAAATCTTTTTTTTTTTTTTTTTGTCCCAAAAGAGTCACTGCTTATCACTAAATGTAGTCATATGTTAGTTCCTTAGCCATATGGTATGGACTTCTGTTCACTAAATGGCTAACCTGCATTCGGGAGACATGCCTGAGAAAATCACTGCACTTCAAATACCAGAATGAAAGTCACTTAGAAAGCATTTTAAGAAGAGAGTGTGAGGGAGCAAGCTTTTTCATGAAGAAATTTAAGTCACTTGAGATAACTTTTGCCAAGTTCTACATCAAAATAAAAGTGCCATATATTTGATTAAATGGTTGTAGATGTCAAAGTTTCTCCATGTTTACAGAAATAGAGACAGAGGTTTGTCAGTTCTTCAATATTTTACATTCAATTGTTTCTTCTTGGATAATAAACTCACTAGCCCTCTTTCTCTGTGACTTTACAGCTTCCTTTCCTTCCCTTTCTAACAAACGACCCATGCAAGAAACACACCTGTTTCCTATGATTTTTTTCCATGATAGTATATTTAAATACCTTGAGACTGTCTTTATATCACCATCTCTGTGCAAAGAAGTTGTTGTAGTGCAGTGGTGATCTTCATCCTGAATTATATCTAAAGCATCTCCAGGTAAAGGCAATTTTTATCATTGACAAACTTTCTCCTTTGTGCAATATGATGTCTATAAGGTTGGTCAAAAGCAGGCCAAAATACTGCAACAATACATTATTGCAGACTTACTTCACCTGGCACTGATTTTTAGCTCTTATACTTCTCATGATCTACAAATTAAAATTTTCATACTCCTTTTCAGTTCTTTGAATCAGTCAGTCTCCCAGAAGTGCAGGTCCTCCACACATCCATTCAGCCTCCCTCTTAAGCAGTGGCTTTGGTTGCTCAGCCAGAATCTCTTCCTCCTGACATAGCAGATATTATTTTATCTGCTGGTATTTATCATACCAGGAGTTGGAAAAAAAATAGGATGCACAGCTTCAAAACAGACCAAAACTCATCCTTTTTCTACACTATTAACTACTAAGAGTAAAGTGATCTATAATCTCCCACTTTTGAGAACTGTTAGAACAGAAATGTGAGTTTACTTGAAAATATTTATTAATATATGAAGACGATAGATGTGGTCATTTAATGTTCCGTGGGGAAAAAAGGGGGCTTTTAAGAAGTTGCAATACCAATACAAAACTGAAGTCTATAACCTGGAGTACCGGTTAAAGTGTAATTCGAAGCATGTTCTTTGTTTTGCAATAGAAACCAGGAAATGTGAGGATGGAACTTGTCCATTAAAGACACCAACTAGGTAAACATGTCTTTGGAAGTGGAATAAATTGAAAATGGAATGTCTATGTTTGATAAATATAGCATTGAGTTATAATTTGCAATCTTCATTCTCAAATTATTGTTATAGGATGCATAAAAAAAATAACAATCAGTGTGCTAACCCATGTATGGGAAACAATATGGTTACTCTAAGACCAATAGTTTTCACCCTAACTACAAAAGATGTCTGAACTAAGGAAAAAAACCTCACAAAATTGCTTATAGATAGGTCTCCAGAAGGAAGAAAACAAGGATCATTGGATGATAAATAAATAATGGTGCTAAATTTGAACATTGTCTTGATGTTTACTAACAAATGATGTACAGATAGATACACAGAAAAGACTGAATTGAGGCACCTGGTAGATGAGATACATTTTACTACCTTTCTGCAAATTACTGTAAACCCCAAGTTTATTTTGTCATTCCCAGTAAATAGACCACCATGATGGGTATTTACTGAAAAAAAGAGAAATATTTAGTAAGATATATACAACAGCAGGTTAGAAACTAGTTAGAGCTATAGTAGCAGAGAACATGCTTTAAAAATTAAACCTATAATTTTATATTTACCATTGTATGCAATGTCTTCCCTTTGCCATCTATTATTGTAGCACTCCCTCGATTATCAACTCACATTGTTTCTGATTCATACAGAACTTTATTTCTTGTAAGATACTTCTTTTTAGTTATCTGAATGTCTTTTTCAGTCCTATTACATTCTGCACTTGCTCCCCATCTCTGGCATCATATAGGTGTCCCCTTGAAAGGCTCTATTAACTTCTAAAATCCATTCCTTCTTCCACCCCTTTTGAAATATCCAGCAAAAGTGGTATGTTGCAAAATAAAACCTTACCAATGAGATTGCAAAGCCACTGTAAATATATCCAAATACAAGGCCTTTTTTTTTTCTCTCTTTGAAAGTCTCTTTTCAAACTAAGATAAGTAAATAAATAAGTTTCTAAAAAACCACCACCTCCTAGGTTTTTTGTAAGCACGGTTAGCTTCTAGGAAATGGCTAAATGTGAATCTGCATGCTGTTCCACCTCTATTCAGTAATCCCAGGTTATGTCTCAGTTGAGTCAATCACTTAGGATGAGAAAATTTCCTTAAACTGAAATTCAAATTGTTCACTTTCATATATATTTGTAGTTTTATCCCCATTACAGGTAGGATGAGAAAAAACCTTTAACAAGAAATAAACCTCTTTCTGTCTTGTTTCCAACAGTACTAAAGAGTACTGCTGAGGGGATTTTAAGTGCCACATATACTGAGCTCTCAAGCCTTTCCCCAACATTTCCTTTCTCATTTCCACATTTTGAAGGACTCTGTAATCTTGTACTATCTCTTTCAAAAGCTTTCTTCTGCTAGGGGATTTCCTTGCTAGTGAGGTGAATTTCACTGAAGTCCTGTAAAAAGTATCTTTGTGTATTTCTTAAGGGTAAATGAATTTCAGAGAACTAAGAGGAGATAATTTCAGCTTGACATCTTCTGGATCACTTATACTGAACTGTATGAGTTTATAAGAAGTGATTCATCTTCTTGTATATGATAATTTGTATTATCTTTAAGATAAATTTTAAAATCACTCCTTTATATGTACACAGTAGGTGATTACTGTTTACTTTACACTTGGATACTATAGTAAGAGAAGCTGCATTAGTCCTGGTAGTTAGGACTTCATACTCCACTGAATTATGTAGAAGTTTTGCAGTTTGTCTAATTGCCCTTCCCCAAGTGGCACTAATATGCTTATATACGTGTGTTAAGTGCAAACCGTGTTGTTCATTTTGCTCAGAACAGCTTCATATAAACTACAGGCCAGAAGCATACTGTTCTTGACATAATCTCAAAACCAGAATTTTTCTTGATGTTTCATTTTCTTGAAGGTCTATGGGCAGAAAACCCAGCAATGAATGTGACAATAAGAAAGTTAGATTGGTTTTCACTGTAAGATAGTTTCTATCATAAATAGCTCTGTTAACCACCTTAATCACTACTGAAATTTTTCAATAACCTATAATGGAGACCATACACTGTAGAAAGACGATATGAATATAAGCAATTGACTGCTTAATATTATAACACTAATGAAAGTCAATCAGGCATTCGCCCATTTTCCGATAATTAGCAGCTGTTATCTGAAAGACGCCATTTCCTACATATGCTTTTTCTCAGGGTTAGCATGAGAAAAGACTGCTGAAGGCAGGGCTATTTTTGGCCCAGCAACACTTATGTTGCTATGTGCTCTCAGATTACTGGGGAGATAGGTATACAATGAAGTCAAACAGCTGATCTGCAAAACTGAGAACACTGTGCGGTTTCCTCCCCTGGTGCTTGTTTGTGTATAAACATGCACATGTGCAAAAAACTACGGGTAATGAAAGGTTATTTTTCTCTAGATACATATGTCAAAGAAAAGGCCACATCCTGCATCCTGTTAAAAGCCTCTGTCAAAAAGCAGTCAGAACCCCTTAGGAAGCTCTGTGAAAACACTCTGTAAAGTCTTACCTGTTTGTACCTTCTGTTTCATCGACTAATTTAAAGTTGATCTTAGTTAAGACAGAAGGACCAAGTGCCAGTGCTGCTGTAAACATTATTTCTTTCAGTCAGTTGATAATGGCAATGTTGAGAGCCTTTGATCATTGCCATCACAGCAAAGATTGTGATGGCTGCAATTACAATACCACTTCCAATTCAGGTCACATGGAGGATTCTTCCAAAGTCACTGGTAAAAATCTAGCTAGTACCATCTATATATGGCTGAACTCAGTATCTTTCACCTTTCTCTACACCATTGTACTGGGAACCTGGTGAAATACAAGTTAAGCTATCTCTGCAGCTTAATTAGAAGCACCCAAACACGAGCCCACATACTTAATTAATGAATATAACACCTCTTGAGGCAATTAAGTTCACCAATAAGCATGATGGGCTCTTGAAATCAGGCTGTGATACTTAGGTGTGTTGGTCTATACCATTAATATGTTGATCTACAGCTTTTACCACAGTATGCAGTAAAAGAATCTCCATAAACAGTACACATAAATGAGAAAATACCATCTATTAAATGACAATATTGGTCTGTTTTCTTGACCACATACCTGCCTTATGGTTAATTTCCTGCTTTAGTTGAGCACCACTAATGTGGATAAATGTTCAACATCCTGTCTCAGTTACATCCACAATTAGAGACATACATGTCTTTCTCTGTTTTCACCTAACACAAGGATTCTATGAGAGCAGGTGCCTGTAGTCTCTGTGTTGCACTCCCCAAAGCCTCTTCTGCCAGCAACAGGAAACCCATGTGAATGTCTCTATGTTGGGAACACAGCCAGCAGTGCTCTCGCACAAACAGGGCTGATGAAGACAATGAACTCTGGCTTCCTCTGCTTGCCCTTTCCTATTCTGCTGGGATAGCTGGGATAGCACAGGGAATGGCTAAGATTGTTTTGCATTCTACTAGGGATAGTTTTTTATAGTGTGTACGTGAACATAAGTTGTTCACATGAAGTTGTTCACATGTTCAAGACATGTCAAGAGGTCTGTCCTGATGGAATTGAGGGGCCAACCTGTTAGTGTCCACCTTTTTCCCATAGTCACTTTCCCAGCAGGAGCCTGCTGAGCACTAGCAAATGACCACATTGAGCAATAGGTATGCTGTTGAGCATCTGGCACCCCACCCACCATGCCCTGGCCTCACAAGACAACAGAGATGTCCCCCTCCAGATACAGGGATGAGGAAGGGTGGAACCACTTGTCTAGTGATGACAAAGATTTTTCAATTTGATGCCCTCTCCAAAATTGTGTTAGAGGAATGAATGCAGTTATGATCACACACACTCTATAATTCCTTTGGGATGCATAGTTTGTGCATGTGTGTATGCCCTCTGTGAATTTTCCATCACATTTTGTAAAAATCCAAGTTTGCTTTGAGTTTTGTGACAGATTTTTAACATTCTGCCCCTGTATTTGTTGCTGGTGAGGCCAGATCTCTAATACTGTGTTCAGGTTTGGGCCCCTCACTACAAGAAAGACACTGAGGTGCCGGACTGTATTCAGAGAGGGGAAACAAAACTGGTGAAGGGTCTAGAATACAAGTCTTAAGAGGAGTAGCTGATGAAACTGAGGTCATTTAGCAGTAGAGGAGACTGAGGAGAGACTGTATTGCTCTCCACGAGTATCTGAAAGTAGGTTGTAGCAGGTTGAGTTTTGGTCTCTTCTCCCAAGTAACAAGTGATAGGAGAAGAGAAAATAAGCTCAAGCTGTGTCAGGGGAGGTTTAAATTGGAGAATAAGAAGAACTTTTTCACTGAGAAGCTGGTTAAACACTTGAATAGGCTCCCCAGGGAGGTGATGGAGACATCATCCCTAAAGATATTTAAAAGACATCTACATGAGGTGCTGAAGGACATTGTTTAGTAGTGGGCCAGGTAGTGTTATGTTGGCAGTTGGACTGGGTGATCTTAAAGGCCTTTTCCAATCAAAATGATTCTATGATTCTATGATTTTTTTTTTTTTCCAAATATCTTATTTCAGAATGGACATACAACAATAAACTTTGGACCTACTGTAACACAGTGTCACTTTTTCTTTGAGGAGACTAATGAGGTCAAATAAAAGCAGGGAAAGAACACAAGTTTCAGGTTCTCTCTTCCAGTGAATCTAATCCAAGCAATGATATATGACATAATTCAAAGAAGCCTTTCATGTTGTAACTGAACTCACCCTGGCAGGAGAGTCCACTGAAGAGATCTATTACCGAAGAAGATGAGTGGGTTCCCCTGAGAGAAGATGCTAGTCTTGAAGTCAGAGGCATATACCTTTGTTTTAATAATGTTGGGATGTATTAGTTCCACAAATGGGATATATCTCATATATCACTTCAGACTGGAAATGCTATGACTTCAGTGAGTGTGGGAAAGGGAAAATCCCAGCTTTGAAAATCTTCATTATCCTAACATATCTCTTAAAACAAAAACTTTCAGTTCAGATTTGAAACAAGAGGGGAAACCCCTGAGAAGAGAGAAAAGGAGAACCTGACATTTACTCAGGACTTTACACTTGGGCTAATTCTCAGGAAAGGGCTATTCAAGTTGTAGAGGCATAAGGTTCAGTGCCAGTTGCAGAAGATTACCAAGAGCAGTTGCATGGCGTGTATCTTTCTGCAGGTACCTAACTTCAATTAGTTTTTGGAAAGCTGCTAATAAACCCTTGTAGCTTTTTCTTTTCCTCTCCTTGCTCCTTCTAGATTTTTAAAGCCTCTTTAATGATGTTCATAGAAGTCGACAACTGAGGAGAGTAATTCCATCCTACAAAAATCACCTTTCCTTTCTGCAGTGTTAAACACACTCATTGCAAGAAAGCAATTATAAGGAACTCGTTACTGCAGTAAGAAAATGTCAATCAGCAAGAAAAACTAAAATATTATGGAGTAGAAAACAGATCACCAAAAGCAGATAACCCTAAAGGAGAAAAATGTCACTTTGATCTAAAATACTCTTTAATGTCAGCCATATCCAAGTGTGAAGACAGAGTTTGGTCTCTGACAATCTTTTCAGTGTGTTTCATTTAAAGATATGGGAATACAAGTCTACTGAGCTGTGTAGTAAATAAAGGCAACACTTAGGTTAATGTAACAGAAAAATCCTAAAAAGAAGAGATATAATAATTTTATTTTAATGATTACATTTTTGTCATTTTTTTAATCATCTGGTGTCAGGGAAACTAGTGATGAGATGTAAAATTTCCCTGATAACATAAATCTCTGAGGTGTTGGAAACATTGGAAGAATTTTATGCAGGAGATTCTGGATTGCTTTGAGGAATGAAGTAGTACAAACGGACAGAAATTTAGCAATGGAAGCTGTGGCTTTGGTATAGAGAGCAATCATCAAAATAGCAGTACTATCTCTTGGCTGTAATGAGGGAAATGAAACTGTAGGAAGCATTAGGAAAAATTATGTTGGTTGGAAGGGCAGTAGTGAACAGCAAGCCACTTGGCTTTGAGAAGAGTAAGATAATTACACAGAATCACTGAGTCACAGAATCACAGAATGGTAAGGGTTGGAAGGGACCTTTAGGGATCATCTAGTCTACCTCCCCTGCTAAAGCACGTGCACCTACAGCAAGTAACACAGGAATGCGTCCAGGCGGGTTTTGAAAACCTCCACAACCTCTCTGGGCAGCCTGTGCCAGGGCTCGCTCTCCCTTTTATTTAAGCAGAAGTTTTTGTGCTTCAGCTTTTGTTCGTTATCCCTAATCCTATCTCTGCACACTACAGAAAAAAAGTGTTGTCCCATCCTCCTGATATATACCTTTAAAAAAATTGTACTTATTGAGGTCCCCCCTCACTCTTCTCCAGGTTAAACAGTCGCAGATCCCACAGTCTTTCCTTGTAAGGAAGATGCTCCAGTCTCCTGATCATCTTGATGGTCTTGTGCTGCACTCTCTCCAGAAGTTCTCTGTCCCTCTTGAGCTGAGATCTGACATCCATTGCTCTCCATTCATCTAGCCAAACAGTTATAATCTCAGAGAAGGCTATCAGATTGGTCAAGGAGGACTTCCCCTTGGTAAATCCGTGTTGATTTCCTCTGATAAACTTTTCCTTCATATGTTTAGTGACAGCATCCAGGATGAGTTGTTCCATCGCCTTTCCAGGGATGGAGGTGAGGCTGACTGGCCTGTAGTTTCCCAGGTGTCCCTTCTTGCCTTCTTTGAAGACTGGAGTGACTTTGGCCTTCCTCTAGTCTTCAGGTACCTCATCAGTCCTCCATGATCATTCAAAAATGATGGAGAGTGACTTTAGCAATAATATCAGCCAGCTCCCTCAGCACTTGTGAAGGTGTACCCCATCAGGTCCCATAGACTTATGCATGTTAAGCTTGCCCAAGAGCTCTTTAACCTCATCCTCGTCTACCAAGTGAAAGTCTTCCATTCTCCAGACTATCCTACTGTCCTCCAGGGACTGAGCTCTTCCTGAGGGCCAGCCTTGGCAGTGAAGACTGAGGTAAAGAAGGCATTCAGTAGTTTCACCTTCTCTGCACCCTCAGCCATCCGGGCACCCTCCTTGTGTCTGGTCTCTCAGTGTCTTTTAGCAGTGAGTCATCCATAACAAGCACCCATCCCTTCTTTATATTGTGCCTGTTGCAGGTGGAGCAGTTGGTGGCAGAGTGGTTGTTGAGGTTTCCCCACCTGGACCTTGCTCTTCTATGTCCTCCATTGTTAATGCTTCAAATTTGTTTTTGACTGGAACCCTGGAGGAAGGGTTGAAAAGCAGAGCCCTGCTTTTTTGTGTCACCGGGGTCTAAGGCATTTCATTTTCAGTGGTGGCTGGTGCCTGTTTTTGGAACTGTCAACCTCTAGCTCTTCTCCTCTAATATTTCAGTTTACTAATGGTTTCTTGCAGCAATTTTACCTGATGCTGCGGCTTGTGGACTTGGCACCTATCACACATATTTACCTTAGCAGGAGATGTACCTAAACACTCCCTGCAATCCACCTGCACTGAAGCATCCTTCTATCCATCTCCATCTGGGTGGATACATCAACCTTCTTCGGGGCATTTTCTTTCTGAACCCTGGCTGTAGCTTGGAGGAGAGTGCTCACCATCTTGGCAGCTGGAGACTGGAGCGTTCCCCCAGGTTGTGGCTCTCTGTGCAGGTAATGGATTGCTCCCTGTCCGTCCTTCCTGCATGAACTTACAGTAAACTCATATATTGTATGAAAGGGATTACATTAAATGATTGCCTGCAATAGCAGGGGCTTGTGTTCCAGGATGCCCGGTTCTGTTTATGGAAATCAAAGTGAAAAAAAGACCAAGAAGACAAGTACTACTTAAGTTACTGAAAATGCACCTTGTAGAAATATTTGAAGTATTACATTTGCAGTAGCCTGAAAACTATTATTTGTCCAGCTTTTTCATTATATCAGGAAGCAAGAACTCAGACTTCTTTTTTATCTGTACACAGAAGCTTTCCTTCATTTTCTGTATTCATTGAGAAGCTTTACTGGTAATGAATTAGAAGGTTTAGAAACGAAAACAGGAAAAAAAAGAATATATTTTCTTGCCTTGTTGATAACTGTAAAAGCAAAAAAAGTATACTTGTGAGACAGTGGTAAAAGGATCAGTGACAGGCCTGAAATTATCTACAGACAGCGGGCACCAGCAAGGCAAATGTAACCCATTTATCACAAAGCTGTGAACTTCCAAGAATGATTTGATGATAAGTCAATGTTACTGCAGCAGGGGGGTATACCACTCTTCAGAGGAAGTACTGCCTGGCAATGTACAGTCAAGTCTTATGACATATCCTCAAAAGGGATATATGTCACCCATTACCTTAATGGAAAGAAAACAATTTGCATACATGACTGAACTTTCAAGTTGTCTTTATAAAGGGTCTGGGGAGTGTGAAATGACTCATGGGTAGCTTCTTTTTTTAGAAGACTGCTGAATAAGTTATTACACAGGTAACTACCCTTGAACCAGTATATTGGGTTGAGGGAATAGGTGAGCACAGAAAGAAAGAATGAAGGAATAAAGTCTGTGTGTGAGAGAAAGCAGTTGGGCTTACAATACTGTCTGGTTTCCAGGCAAATATGCTTTTTAGCACCTTAAATTTCATTCTGTAGTAGCAGTCTGAGGGCTGTACTGAGCTTTAAAAGCCTTCATTAGTTGCTAAGTTATGCCGAGACCAACCACTGTGCAGCTATTCAATAAAGATATTTCATTATTTTGTTACTAGACTGCTTAGAATCTTGGTACCAGAATGAAACTAAAAAGCCCCAAAGACCTAGCACAAATTAGAGCTGTTAATCTTTAAAGACAGCTGATCTTTCTGAATGTTCTGGGACAGACTTTTTTCTCCCTGATACTAGCAGAGAGTGCTATTTAGAAGAGACACTCTTCTATAAATGAGAACTGTTTGTTTGTTTTCTTTAAGTGAGCATTTTTTTTCATAACCATATCAAGCTCAGACACGTGGAATTAGCTGGCATTTGTTCATTTCTGAGGATTTGCCTCTCCTAGAAGAGAGAGTCTTGCTCAAGGCTACTGACATAGACAGGTGTGCAGCCATTGAAAAGCACAGGATAGTTTATGTAGGGAAAGGGGAGATGTAGGTACACTGAAGGTTGTGTGGGCAGTTGGTAGGTTACATCCATTTAAAACGACTATGACTGCAGCAAAAAGAGATTCTTTTCTCCAGTAGTTCTGTTCAAACTGCAAAACAGACTCATGCTTGCACCATATCGGAACTGGTTTAATTTAAATACAGTCTCTCTCCCAGTCCATGTATGCCTACCTTAGGAAGAGGAGCATTAGCATAAAGGAAATAATTTCTTTGTTGCACCATCTCCTGTCTGAAAACAAAATTGTTCTGCAGTATAAATAAATTAATATGAAAATATGGTCACTGAAAGTGGACTAATTGATATTTTCAATATGCAGGAAGATTCTGCTTTGATCAAATTTGCAGTTGTCTGTTCATAGTTACCTGACAGAGAAAAACACAGATTTCTTTCTCCCTCCTTCCAAAGTTCTTCCCTCCAATATTTGTTTTACTAAAGTCTCTCACTGAGTTATGAATCCCAGCTCAGAGCTCTTTTTAATTATTACCTAAGAACACAACTGCATTGGATCACCAAAAGTTAGACTCATTTTAAATTTTTTGTTTTCAAGCTTATTTGCAGTATGAGAGAGACATAGCATATGAAATTACCATCTGATTCAATTTCACCATGAGAGAGTTTGCAAGGCTACTCAAATAATACAAAATGCCTCTTTCAATTCCCTATGCACAGCATGAGCCTCTTCACTGTAACAGAGGATACAGCCATGCAGCTATTTCTCTGCATAGATACAGGCTAAATGTATCAGTCTACCAACCTCACCATCAACACAGTTCTCAAATCCACAGCCGAGTGCTCTGGTTTTCACTGTACTTTTGGGGATAAAATGTGAATCATGTTGAATCAGTATGAAGTGATGAAATAGAATGCATCTCAATGATAAAAATGTATTGATAATTATCATATTCAGTAGTAATCTCTATACTCTCTCAAGCATCTGTACTGGGACCAGTACTATTTAGTATCTTCATCAACAACATAGACAGTGGGATTGAATGCACCTTTAGCTGAGTGGTGCAGTTGTTTCAATGGAGGAAAGTGTTGCCATCCAGAGGGATCTTGACATTCCTCAAGGAATGGTCCCATGCAAATCTCATGAAGTACAACAAGGCCAAGTGGAGGGTCTTGCACCTGGTTTAGGGCAATCCCTGACATTGAGGCAGACCAGGGAATGAATGGATTGTGAGCAGACTTGCAGAGAAGTGCTTGGGGATAATGGTTGATGAAATATTGGACACCAGCTGGCAATGTGCACTTGCAGCCCGGAAAGTTAATCCATATCATGGAGTCCCAGCACAACATACGGACCTGTTGGAGCAGGTCCAGAGGAAGGCAACAAAAATGATCAGAGGGATGGAACACCTCCCCTGTGATTAAAAGCTGAGAGAGATGAGGTCATTCAGTCTAAACAGAAGGTTCTATGGACATTCTTATTGTAGACTTTCAGTGTATAAAGGCTTATTTGAAAGACAGAGAGCCTAAAGTGACAGGACAAAAGGCAACAATTTTAAACTGTGAGAGGATAGATTTAGACTGGGTATAAATGAAAATTTTCTATGATAGGGTGGTGTGAACACTTGAACAAGTTGCCCAGAGGAGTTGTGGATGACCCATCACTGGAAGTGTTCAAGGTCAGGTTGGATGTGGCAACTCCATCTAGTGAACAATGCCCCTGTCCATAGAAAGAAAAGTATGGACCAGATGATCTTCAAAAATCCCTTCCAAACAAAACCATTCTGTGATTCAATGAATCTATTAGTACAAATCATTTCAGGATCTCAGTCTCTGGTGTGATACCTTACAGATAGGCTGCTATATATGACTATTTCATAAGAAATAACCAAATAACATACTAGATATTTGTCATAGATTACTAGTGAAATTCAGTTCAGCTGTGTACCCAGTCATGCCTGAACAAGACTTCTACATATTATATTTAATTTATTATATTTATTCATTTTTCCTATAGCTATGTTAGAAATTCAAATAATGTTGGCATGAGCTAAAGAGATTTGATTAAAAAAATAAAACAAGTAGAACCTTTATTAAGTGTCTACTCCATATTTATATTGAAACATTTCTTCAAATGTCATAATTTATTTTTATTCTTTTAGCATGTCCACTTCTTGTCAATAATCTCACTATGAAGGTTATTGCTGCAGAACTTCCTGTTGAGATCACATTAGAAAGTAATAAGAGTGTCACAGAGGAATATGTTCTCATATATTCAGTATCACCTTTCTCCTTTTAATTTCCTTTCTATTTGTATGGAAGGGAGAGGAGAGTCCAGAATCCAATGTCTAAAAGAGTTACTAGATTATCTTCCTGTCATTCTCTGCTAATACAAGATGTTTCCCTGCATGGCGTCAACTAGTGTTTTGCCAAGTCATCAATGTCCCAAAAAGAAAAACAGTCTTCCCAGGAAGACTCATATCTCACTATTGCAAAAGTTTCTTTCATGATTAGCCAAAACAGTCTTTTTAAAGGCCTTCCATATAGATTTATCAGAAAGTAACACCCAAACTATTTCCTTCCTTGGAATTTAACAGCCTTCACTCATATACAGATTTTTGTGAGAAAGCAACTTGTTCTGTTGCTTCCATGAGCAATTGCTTTATCATATAGTTAATCCAGAGAGACAGTAAATTTCAGCCTCAAAATTTCACAATTCTCGAAAGTAACTAAAAGAAGAACAGAAATGTGCAGCCAACTTTAGCTATGGCTGTTGATATAAACTTCAGCTTGAATACTTATCAGGTTCACAGGAGTGAAAGGTTGTAAGAGCTTGGATTTGTGCAGATCTCTGAAGATAAAAGGAGTGAAAGTTACTTTCTCTGTCTTTATCTCTGTGTGTGTGTGTGTATATATATATATATGGATGTACGTATGATAGCTAGGTAGATGAATAGTGGACAAGAGCCTCTAGGGCTGAAAAGCCGCTGTCTGAACTTGCAGCACAATAGCTGTTCATTACACAAGACAGAATTTCAGCAATATTTATTGGGAATTCTTTTTTCATATGTGTTCCAGTTTGAATGTGCCTATGAAATGTATATGCCAGGTATCAAGGCACACATGCTCTTCTGTATATACATTTACAGGTGTTTCCTACTGCTTATTTTCCAAATTTATTTTCCCAAATAAAAGCAGTACTAAAATAGAGGTAATGTTAGGAGCCTGTGTATTTTAGTAATTTAGACTGAACAGTATTCCAAGAATGTTGTTCAGAATGTTGAATGTTAATTACATTCAGACATTTCTTTTTAAATTAACAAATTCAAATTGAAATTCAACGTAAAACATGACAAGTCCTGAAAATACACAATTACAACATAAACAGTATATGTTTCTTAAACATATTATTTCTCAAATAACTAGAGGGAATATTCAAGTGTATTAAAATCAGTATAGTTAAATTTTATACTACTAACTCCATATTCCTTCATCATTACTGTTGTGATAATAATAACCTAGTCCTTGAAGTGTTGCTTGCCTCCTTGTCTTCTAGCACCTTTCTAGTAATTCTGTTTAATGCTTAATACAAAAAAATCTGTCCAAGTTCTGTTATTTTCATTCCTGTTAATACCATGTTCAGAAGAAAAGAGTTCCTCTTTGAAAGGGTCAATGTTTCAGAAGTTAACAATTAGCAAGGCTACTTCCCTTCTCTTCCTCTACTACACGCCCAGCAAATTCCTTAACACACTTCTCCTTTTATTTTCAAATCATAACAAATTTAAGGTGGTTATTCCCATAAAAGGAATGAACTTCACACATTTTTCAATTCAGTATATAAGAGAAGAGTAAAAACTCCTGGTCTGCATTACTTCTGTATATCTCACAGAAAATTCCCATCCATGACTCATACGTGGCACAACATAAGCAATCAGCCCACATGATCACTGTAAATGTTGACCTGCAGGAACCAAGGAAGTATGGGGTTTTCCAGATCACTGCTGCAATGCAGGGAACTATTCAGAGATATGAACTATTATTTCTGTCAACTCACGGCACAGAGACCACAGACAGAAACACCCTAAGGAACAGGACTTTCTGGTGACTGATGCAAAGCAATGCAACGTGCAGTCAGAGCGTGCGCGAACAGGGAAAGTGCAAAAATGCTGCAAGAAAAGGATAGGATGGCCTGCAGCCAGTGAGTTTAGGACTACTTCAGTCCCTTGACCATAAACTATTGATATATCAGAAACAGCTCAAGATAGGTTTGTGCCTTCTTACAAATTCCTCATTGTAATTTTCTTCCACTTGGGAATGGCCTTATCACCATCAGAGTGTATTTTTACCCACTTTATTTATTTATTTATTTATTTGTGATTTCCCTTTGACTTCAGTGAAGATCAACATAAAGAAAGCAGAAACCTTCAAAAGAGCAGAGAGACTTTTTGTTGTATTATTTTTCACACAAAGGCACTCAGAGGCATTAGAATCACATTACTTTAAAACAGCAGCTACCAAGCTTCACGCACAGTAGGGCAAAATATTTTATGCAAATTATGTATTACACATGATTTGTTTTCTCCTAACACTACACATGTAGATCATAAGCTGAAACATGACATTGAAATCCGTGTCTGCTTTCCACCTTGTTCATACAACACTTTCATTGGTTAGGGTTTCTTGTAGAGGTATTTCAGTGTACTGTTGAGTCTAAAGAGAAAAGATAGGATGAGAAGTTCACAGGAGTTGTGTTGCTTCATGTGATTTGTCTCCCACTATTGAAGTTGGTCATTTTCTCTTTCATATAGTTTCCTTAGAAATCATTTGATTACATGTATTTTGATCCAGAGATGATGCAATATCAAAAGTGTTATAGCTGTGAAAAACAAAAACAGCACTGAAGTTTCACAAGTAACGCAGTCAGCTATTCCTAGGTAATAATGGATTAACAATCATTAAATGCATTTTCTAAAATACATTAAGTAGAATTCTTTGCAGGTCCCTGAGGTTTCCCCATTTTCCTCACAACCATTGTAATGGCTGAAATTTCACACTCAATCTGCCTCTTTGAAAGCGTAATTCCAAACAAAGAGCACATTTTTTTTCCATGTAAAAATCTTTCAGAGTCAGACAGGAGTTCCCTGGATCTGAGTGCACACATAGAGCTCCCAGGAGAGCTTCACTCCACCAAACTGCACTTGGTTCCACCTTGCTCCTCTGCAAGAGATGGAGGGTTTAGAGTTTCTGGAGAGACAATGGGTTTACAGTTCTCTTAGCTGGCCAGTTGTCTCATTAAGGCACACTAAAGTTTTTGCAGAAATAATATGGGGGTTGGTCCCTTGCCAAAATAGCTAAACTTCAAGGTTTCCTTTACAGCATTCCTCCTAATATGATACTTTCTTCATTTTGGGGTTGTACAGTCTCTTTGTTTAACACTTTATTGCTAGAGACTTAACAGCACGGAGATTAGGCCCTTTACATTTCCTATGCAAACAGCAGGAAGCTATAGGAAGCCAAAGCTTTCCTTCCTTGCTCCTAGTCCACAGAGCACTTTTTTGGATGTATGGCAATGTGAGATGAAGCATTCATCCTGCAGCTGACAAGCAGCACCAGGAAACAGATATAGTAAAAATGCAGTAGAGGGATGGTTTATACTAATACAGAGGATCATTTCCCTGTGATCTCTTTCCCCACTTGCTGCCTTACAGCCAATGCACCCCATCTGTAATGGTGCTTACACACCCACAGGAAGGTCATTTTGATAGCTGAATACCTATGATGTCTCAATAGACATGCTGCATTTATTTAAAGGAGCACAATATCTTCCTCTGACGGAGGACATTCTCAAGGTAGCATTCCCTGACTTCTGACAGTTTCCTTCTTAGACTCTTTTGGTGTTAGCATTGCAGAGAAAGCTCATGTAGACCCTAATACTATGTCTAACACAAGTTCAGTTCTCTCTAGGACTGCAGCTTGCCTAGTCAGAACTGGATACTTGTCCTCATTGCATTCAATCAGAGCTTTGCCTAGACCTCAGATAATGTTATATTTCAAGACAAATAAGAAAGTCCAAACTGGATTAGCTGCATGGTCAGACTCTCCAACATGAACACCACTGCTAGCATTAGTGGTGGCAAGCAGCCACATAGAGGAGAAAAAACCAGAAGGGCAGGTCAACCCAGAAGGGCATGTCCCCTGTATCACCCTCATTTCCAATAACCAGAGGCTGACTCATTCTTACAGCATGAGATTTGTTCTCTTTTGTGTCTAACAATTATAATAATTCTGGAAATTCTTGCTGTTATTTTTTTTTCTTAAATCTTGCTAAACTCCTCTGCCAGTCAAAATTAACTTACATATTTTGGAAAAAGCATATTCTTTTGATTTACTGCCTTTTAATCTCACTTAAGGTCTCTCTGATTTTGTGGTGCTGGGCTGGAAGAAAAAAGACTTCTGTCCTGCCTTTTCACACAATTCTCTGGACATTGGTGTGGTCCAGTTTGCAGCTAAAACTCTGAATTATGATCCACGGGGCATTTCTATCCAACCTATGTCTTCATCCCTGGGAGCAATGAACTACTGTCAAATGCAGCAAACACAACTGAATGCCTCTTCCTGTGCCTGTGACATTCCAACACAAACTACCAAATTCTTCCTTCTACCAACTTGCTAGACAGGGTCACGGGCTGCTGCTGAGTGGGAAGGGAGAGGATAAGATGAAGGAAATATTGATTTCAAAGACAGAACCCAGAGTAATTAGTTCATCTGAACTCATGTAAAATTCCTTATCTTCTCAGAAGGACTTTGTTTGGGACAGTCCTGAGCTATCAAAAATGGGCATTTGAGAGACACACTCCTTATGCAGTAAAAATTCCAAGGCTCCTCATGCTGTCCAAGCATGGCCAAAACAGATCAATATTGCAAATATTGTCTCCCAAATCACCATCATTGTTTACATCTGACTCTGATACATCATCAGAAATACACCAAGTTTTTATAACCATTTCTTTTCAAGTCAGTGACTTCCCAGTCTGATGTGAGATATTGTGCTGACACATCTATCTGTCTTCCTGTTGACTAGGCAGAGTATTTTGTAAGAAAGGATGCTGCAACAGTGAGAGTAGTCAATAATTCTCTTGATCCACCAGACTCTATTACTTTTAACTTTCTGACATATAACCAATTGCTTGGCACTTATGTTGGCTTTCAGTAAGTCATTTCAGCTAACTTAGAGGGTTCGTTAGATTTAAAAAATGCTATGAAATTCCTGCTGAATACACATAGCTATTTTACAACTATCAAGTAAAATTGTTATGGATGGTTACCCACAAAATACTATGCTCTTGCAAAAACAGTAATTTACTGACTGCTCTGCTACCAAATTCCTTAACTTGTCCCACTGAAGTAGCTCATTTTGCACTACTTTCTGATGTGCTTAGCATTATCTTGGCATTATTTTCCCTCATTTTCTATTTATGGAAAGAAAAATATATTTTCTGCAGTTTTCTTAAATGCAAAGAATCTGATAGAATGAAATGCTAATACATTGAATCTAATATGAGAAAAAGTTTGTTATCGAAGAAACATAAGGGTCTGCCTTGAGTTTTAACTGTTTTATTATTATTCCTAAATTATCCTTCCCACTGAGATGCCTGTAATCTTAGGTGTCTTTCTTCTTTGGTTCCTTTGATGAAAGCCAGCTTACAACTTTATTTGAATTCACTAGAACTACTAATATACTTAGCCTTAAGTACATAGTTACATGCTTGACAGGAGTGAGGATTTTGTTATTAGTATCTCTTACTCTTAGGGCAAGAGAAGAATGGCTAATACTCTCTGCTGAACTCCAGAGTCTAACTGAGGACATAGCCAAAGAAGTTGTGGAGTTAGCTACAGAAAGACCACCCATCATCTGAGCTATTGAGCAGATCCCAGCAGCAGCTGCCAGAATGCATATACAGATCCTTTGCAAGGCAAGCACAAGCTGCAGAAAATTACAGCTATATCTAGCGAGGCATCTAAAATTGGCTTTTATTGTGAAATAGCTCTCCGCATACTGAAAGACAAAAAAAAACTGTTTAGCAATACAAGTCAAAGGTTTTCCACATCAAGCAGGCAGATGTAGAAAATATTGCTTGAAATCTTACCACTCTATTCCCCTCGCAGAATGAGCCTTAAGCAAAGTAAGTGCAGGCAGGGGAAGAGTTACTGTTTTCCCAGCTGTTCACACAAAAGGACACTTTGCACCTGTTCCCAGTGAATGAAAGTTTGCTTTGTGTAAAAGCAGTTCATCACCCCAGCCTTGGCGTTGGGTCGTGGAGCAAGCAGGCAGAGCCCAGGCTCGTTCTGGCTGGAACCAGCTGCTACCAAGGAAGAGGGAGGCTGAAGGGCAGGTCCATTGCAATCAAGCTTCATTAGCTTTAATGTGTAAACATGCCCCCACCTGAAGGTTGATGTCAGAGCAAATGCAAACAGCAGGGATGGTCAGCTAAGCGTAAGCAAGAGAATGTGTATTTTTCACTTTAATCCCAGCTATACACAGTTTACCATATTTACTTAAGGCTGACATACTTTCCATATCTACCAGAGAACTATTATTCAGAAAAACTTGCACTATACTGCCCCTTTATAATTTTAAAGCAATGTATGCCATGTTTCCTTTGATGTTCTCTTAGACTTGCATCTCCTAAACCATGATTTATGTCAGATGTTGCCATTAGGTTTGTGCTAGGCTCTCAGCTGGGGTAAATGGGTGTAAATCTGTGGGATCTGGGGGGAGACTCAGGACTTCACACCAGCAGGAAGAGTATCTGGGCTGTCTTGGAAAAGTCAGTTCTTTGCTGAGAGAGTCAGGGCAAAGGCAAGGACTGTGGTCAGAGCTGAGAAAACAGGAGGAGCTAGGCAAGTACTTCCATATTAAAAAGTAATAAAAAAGAGAATTAAAACCAAAATCCCATAACTAAAATAGTAGCTTCTCCTTTTCTCATGTCAGCTGGTGAACCAGCAGTTTAAGTGCACCTCCTTCTTAGAAGAGGAGTCACAAACAGAGCATGCAGACTATCCATCTGGGCTGGCATGGCAGCAGTGGGATAGACTCAGATTTCCTCTACATCTTCACCCCTCTGACCTTCAGAATATATCACCTTCCACCCCTAGTTTAATCCTGGGGTCTTTACTTTGGAGCTTATAATAAATCAATAGACAGAAAAAGAAAATCCCTGTGGGAGCAGCAACTGTGGCCATATTATAAAAGCTTAAATTCCCCATCTGCCACTTGACCAGCAAAACGCCTGGATTCCCCACTCCAGTCCAGATTATGTAAAACTATTCAAATCCTGAGTGACAGTATTTTTTAAGACAGCTGTTGGGCTCTCCAACCAGGGGAAGCAGGGGCAAATGCTGTGGAGTCCAATAAGAGCTGTGCTGCTATTCACCCTCTCAGAGATCCTTACATTCTTTCTTTTTCTTTTCTTTTTTTTTTTTTGATCCAGGTGGAGGGAAAGGAATAATCAGAGAAATTAAAAATGCCTAAACAAAAAGGTCTCAGAAATGCCTTTAAAAACAGAGACTGATTCAGAGCTTGCTCTCCTCACACTTCCTTCTCCCTCCCCCTTTCTATCCCCACAATTTTGGGGCTATGTTACTCATCACAGAAAGTGGCATAAGGCGGTAGAGTGAGATGCCTTGTGAAATAATCATTTGTCATAGCCACTCAGCTTGATATATTTCTGGGAAGGTTACACCAGAAAGATGCTATCATGTTTTCAGTCAATCAAATGTTTAACCACTCCCCTTCATCTCACTGAAGCTTCTTCACTGCCATTCTTGGTGGTATTTCAAACTACTGCTTACCAGCAGGGGGGCGAAATTCAGAAAAACAAAGTGGTTTCCCATGGCAGTGGTTACTGTGCATTGGGGAAGACTAGAGCAAGAATCCCAGTCACTCACAATTACAGTCAATTGTGAAAGCCCTGTTGACATCCCCATGTTCATTGGGTTCTGAATGTCTGTCTGTGCCATAATTACAGGAGTAATTGAAGAGGCCTATCTGTTTACTCCTCTTGTTTTCAAAGACAGAGCTCTCACAGAGGTTGATAAGGAATGTTTTATTAACTGGGAGGTGGGTCATGTCCATGAAGTTTTACTGAATGTGCAAAGTTCATTTGACCTACATCATATCTGAGATCAGCTCTAACAATCTGATGCATCAGCATTTGATAAAACCTCCAAGATGTACAATAAAAACATACACATAACATGGCTATTGCACTATGACTGTACTCTTTTCCATCTTGTCATTAGTTCTGATCAAGACCTTATTTCTTATCTTTATTGCATTTGCACAGTAGCATTTTTGTGTACAGACCCTGGCATTTAATTGGTTTGGTTTGGTAACACAGACCTGACACAAAACTGTACCAAGAGGCAAGTTGGAGACTCCCTCGCAAGGAAGGCTGTCTTGTTGCAGTCAGGTTAGACTCAGACTCTCTCTTCCTGGCAGCTTTCAGGCTGATGGGCAGTGCAGGGCAAGGCACTTGTCTTTGCACTCCTACTGTTCCTAAATCAGAATCAAATTTGTCTCATGTAAACATTAGTCATGAAAAAGGTAGGTGCCTAATCCCCTTTCAACTTAGCTTCCTGGGAGAGGCTGGATGAATTGTCTGCTGGGGCTGCCCTATCTACATAGGCTACAGAAGCCTAACTGAGCCCAAATTACTTTTATATGGCTAAGGTAAAGTTAGTCTAGACCTAAGGAGTAAATTCACCCTCAAAGTTTATGCCAGGATTTCAATCTATCACAGAGCTGAAAAAAATTGGAGAATTGGTTTTCTTCAGTGTCCTTTATTCTGTTAGCATCCAAAAAGACAAGCTAGTGCATTCACAGTTGCAAATCTCCCTATCCAAAAAGTTACATTTCTGAATGAAACTTTCACAGATGGGAAGGCGAAAAAATAAAAGCAATGGCAAACATGAACTCTGATGTAAAGAGAATTGTTGTGCAAAGCCTTGAATTTAATGAAAGTGATATGATCAATTTTAAACACCTGAATTTATGTCACTGTAATGAATCCTTCTTTCTGACTGGTTATTGTCTATGAATTTTTAGACAGTGGAAGGGCAAGCAGAACTTGTATAGCCCCTAAAATGAACTGAACTCTTCTGATCCAGAGAGACTGACAGCTTCCTTTGGAATGTTTTGAGGAGCATTCACTGTGGCTTAAGTCAAAATGAGAATGGAAGGCACACAATTCTTCACAAAGTCCTTACACATGCTAGCATATTGCATTTATAGTTTGTTATTTGACCATGTGATCAGCTCACAGATGCAAGTTTCAATTATAAATATTTTTGCACATGGCAAAAAAAATTGCAGTTAGGAAATTATTTCTCTTGTCAAAGCACACACTCATTTCTGTGTTTGCCTTTTTTTTTCTTTTCCTGAGAAACACCCCACTAATGTATTAAAAAGCTCCACAACAGAAAGGGAGCAGGAGTAACGATCAGGTTCCAGCTCTGCACCATTACCTACCTCCAAAGAATATATCCTAATGGGACAGAAAATCTTGTCTAATTTGAGAAAGGAATCTTTGACAGGGTAATTTCCTTACTGGAGTTCAAAGTACTTGGGTTTTTCTTTTCCTCTGAGAGATTCAGGAGCAGTTTCTCAGTGGTGCTGCCAATGGGCACATTCTGGATAAACACTGCAGTTGTTCTTCCCACACGCATTTGGGACATGGAGCTCCCCCCTCCTCTGACGTCAAGAGACTATCCCAGGCACCTGGCACATCCTGGAATCGTGCTCAAAATGCTTATTAACCTAGCAGATTTGTTAAATGGAGTGAACCTGGCAGTTTAAGGTCAGTCCCCAGAGATAACATTATCAGAAGAGCCATTTGTCTCCAGTGGGGGCAAACACAGAACATCTATCAGAGTCTTTCTTTCCACAGCTCTTGCCAGAACCTGATAGGGGGGAAAAAAATCATAACTTCAGGAATCAGAGTTCTCACTGCCCTTATTTATTGACTGTTTTTATGATATGTTCTGGCTATCTGGCCTGTAGCACTAGCAAAGTAGCAACAGCTATAAGCAGAGGATCCTCAGGAAAAACCCAAAACATATATGCAATCTCTCCCTTTCATGCTGCAACAGCATTCAGAACTGTCTGTGCCAGCAAGCAACGCAGGCACCATTACCCAGAACATGAAGCTATACAGTTTTCATCTTTATCAATTTCCTTCATTCTTTCCTTTTGAACTATTCCAGACTTCAACACACACTGAGTTCAGAGAGAGTTCAAGCTCGCTGCGTAAACCAGGAGGAGGGCTGAAATCTTAGGTTTCCATTTCACAGGGATCGTTGCAGGTTCATAGAGCGGGTAAAAAGCGACACCTTATATTGGTGCCAGCCTGGCATTCACTGCATGCTGCTCAGCCTCCTAGCTCTGTTCCTTGCAGAGCTGGGATGGAAATCCATTTCCAGCTAGAAAGGCTTGGCACACCAAAAGGATGCTATCAAAGTGGCAGGCCTAAAATGTTATCTGTTCTCTCTTGTCTACATTTGTTTGCAAAATCCACATTATCTTTTCAACATAGAAGTGTTTTATTACCAGACACTGTTTGGAGTGAAAACTTTTCTAGGTCAACATCAATGTCAGAATCAGTAACAGTCCTAGTCTGGTGAGTACACAACAGAAAAACAAAACAAAATACCACCACACAAAAAAGGTGTAGCATGTGAAGACATCTTAGGTAACGAGCAACATTTTTGGACTTGGAGAACATTATCTGAAATTCCTATAAGAAAAAGTAGACTTCAAATAGACTTTTAAAGCAGACTTTTAGATTTAGAGAAATTATATGCCACATACCTTCTCAAATGTAGGCTTCAGATCTCACATTTAAAAGAAGGCATAATCCAGTGTTTTAACTTATTGGCTAATTTGTCATCTGTGATAAACAATGCATCATGTAACAGATATCCATGAAACATTTCATTCCTACAAATGAAAATGTTTGTGATAAATGGAAGATGAGAGAATTGCCACTGAACAGTGTGTTCCCAATAATAAAAAGTTCAAGACTTTTAAAAAATCTTCTTTTGAGTCCTACTGATACTTTTGCTTCAAAAAAGAAACTGATGGTATTAAAAAAAACAGAGTATTGCTGCTGAATTATCACACCATTTAATTTACTGCTTTAAAATATGTTGTACTATTTAATGTCATCCCTTTGTTTTTAGCAGATCAGGTGGCTAATCTTTATCACACCATTGTAAGCAGGAGCCTGCCCCTTTCTGTTTGCTTAGAGAGCTGGTTCCAGCACAGGGCACACAGATCACAGCAGAAAGCTTGTTCATGGGAGGGCTGTGATGGTTTTCACCTTAAGGAGGGTACAGCACTTGCTTCTGGACTTGCAATTGCTTCCAGTCTGACAGTGTAAAGGTTTGCCCTTTGCTGGGTACAGACACTACTACAGGTAAGTAGCTAACAATTTCCCTTGACCTTTTGCTCGCTCTTGTTGGCTCTGACCCATGCAACGTGGTTGCTTACTCCTCATCATGATACAAACAGCAAACAAAATCTGTCTTGACATTCCCTCGTCCCATGCCTTCCCTCTAAATCAAATGGTTCTTAGAAGTACATTTGGGTGGCAGGTTTGAAAAACCATAGGCTCCCTAAAGCAGAGCCATTGTCATCTGATTTGGCTGAACAGGACCCAGCAGAATGAGGACCTAAAACTGATTTGCGGTCTCTAGGCACCACAGTAATATCACTAATTTGATACAAATGACAATAAGAGGAAAAGACTTCTTCTCATCCATGAATGCTTGTCAGGACTTCAGATCTGTTCTTTGTGCAAACATGCCCCCAAGGAGAAATGAAAACAAACAGATGTAGATTAACACATACTCACTATAGATGTAACCTAATGTATGTCAATAGTCCTACTGGCTTTACATCCATTAGAAAAGCACCGCCTCGTTTAAAACTTGTCTCTCATAGCATCAGCTATGAGATTTTGAAGGCAAAGGAAATGGCACCCACACAAAAACTGGAGAACACCAGAGAAGTGTGAAGTAGAGTAGAGCCACTTTCACTTTGCCTAGTAAGTTCTCAGGATTTGAGATATCTTGTGAAAACTTGCTACCTCAGCTTTCTCTGTTCCCCACTGGGAGATAGACAGGGTGAGCTGATTCATTCCTCCCACGACCTAAAGGGCCTCTGAATAAAGATGGTTGAAGTGGAGGGGAAGCATGGATGATCTGCTTACACTGATCTCAAAATTTTTAGATTACTAATGTTAGGTGAAATAAAACTCATTTTGATGGCTCCCTGCCTACCAGTATCAAAAGTGAAGTTAGAAATGAGTAAGTACATCCCCTACTTCCTGGGGCAGCCAGGGCTCTGTCACATTGGAAAAAGTAGCTGTGACCTGTAGGCAAGCAGACCACCTACAGTAGATGTCTAACTTTGGTATCATGTCTCCTTTCCCACTGACCACACAGAGACAGGGTGGCAGCCCCAGCTAAAAACTCAAAAGCACTTATTACTCACTTGATCTTTGACCCTACCATAGGTGTGACAACAAATGATCTACCCAGATGAGATCACACAGAAACTCCAACAGGTCTCATAAGACCTATTGATTATGATATCACTATGCATTTTTGAGAAGGGACTTAAAATTGCAGTGTCAGACAAAGGGACTGATCAAATAGAATCTATAAACCTATTTTATTCCCAAACAGAACAAATTTGATTGCAAAATTCATAGAATCATAGAATCATTATGGTTGGAAAAGACCTTTAAAATCATCGATTCAAATCACTAACCTCACACTGCCAGGCCCATCCCTAAACTAAACCATATCCCTCAGCACCTCATTTATGTGTCTTTTGAATATCTCTGGAGATAGTGACTCCTTCACCTCCCTGGGCAGCTGTTCCAATGCTTAATAACCCTCTTGGTGAAAAAGTTCTTCCTAATATCCACTCTAAACCTTCCCTGGCGCAACTTGAACCCTTTTCCTCTTGTCCTGTCATTCATTACTGGAGAGAAGAGATCAACCCCTACCTCACTACAACTCCCTTTTGGGTAGTTGTAGAGAGCGATAAGGTCTCCTCTGTGCCTCCTTTTCCCCAGGTTAAACATCTCCAGCTCTCTCAACCACTCCTCATAAGACTTGTTCTCCAGACCTTTCACCAGCTTTGTTGCCTGTCTCTGGACACGCTCCAGCACCTAAAAAAAAATTCCATAAAGCAAAAAAATAGCCTTTCTGGTCAAAATAACCAAGCAAACAAACAAACAAACCGAAACTGTGGTATGTGGAATGTGTATTTGTTTCTCTATATACCTATGGCTTTCTGTAGGAAGTCACAGAACCTTGCTGCTTCTTCCTGGTTTTGAGCTGTCCTCTTATGTCTTGTGATTAGGTAGTTTAGACTTGTATGTATTCACACCACCAGTTGTCTGCATCCTCTTGGAATGTACAGAGATTGAGAGTCAATGACCTTTCACACTACCTCCACTGCTCCTCTCAAAGGATCTATTATGTGGCTCACTGGAAGAGCACAAGCCTGCTTCTGTTTGAGTCAGCATGATTCTTTACAGTATAAACACTGAAAAAAACCTCTCCACGTAGCTAGCCTCATTTTGCATTAGTTAGGAAAGGTCAAGGCAAAACTGCAGTCAGGATAAAATTGGTCAGTGTTTGGAATCAGTCCCACTTGAGTTTGATTTCCTGTTTCTGAAAAAAACCAAACCCACACTGCCTCCCATTATCCAAATAAGACATTTAGTGAATGTTGCTATACATGCCACACAAAAACATTTTACAGACAGTAATTCCTTGAGTGCCTTAAGAAACTAGCAGCAGTAGTAAGGAGGCTCCACAGCTACCAAGAACCAGAAGAAATATGAAGGCTGAAGTTTGTGTACTTTCCATCTCTGTATTATAGCATTGGTTTATTCAGAGAATTACCTCTAAAATTAGTGGCAATCCCATCTAGAAATACACATTGTCCAATAGAAGAAAGCAAACTGACAGCTTCCAACTTAGTACCCAGACTCACTGTTGTGGATTCAAGAGTAATTGAAACAGCCTGAATTTCAAACTGCAAAAAAGCAGACAAAGCCAGCTTGATGTTTTGCTCTTTTGCTAATCAGGCTAGGAAAGCACAGTGTACATACTTTATCTGAACTCAAATAATTGAAATATTGGTCTACAGAGAGAGTAATCTCATGCATTATTGATTAAAAGGCAGATGAGAAAGACAATTTGTTAGCTGTCTGTTTCTAATGGGATATCTGTCAAAGTTAGAAATTTGATCTCCTCATTCCCTTCAGCCCCATTCTTCTATCTGGCAGCACATCCTCATGGAAGAACCAGAACACAACATGAGACAGACAATGAAATAATCTTCAATCTTTATAGATTTGAAAGTTGCCGAGGCACAAGAAAGCACTTCACAGTAGTGTTCCAGTACTGTAGATGTCCAATAAATATCCAGTTGTATGCCAGAAATATTCTCTTCAGTACCATTAACTAGCAATTATTTTCTTGCTCTGTGTTATTCCAACTTCATCACTTTCCTTTAGCTGCCTGTGTCCCCATCTCGACTACTAACAAGTGTAGCATTTTCTGTAAGATTAAAGAGAGGAGGATTTAGGGTTAGGGGGTTTTGTTTTGGATTGTTTTTTGGGTTTTTTTTTCCCTTCCCACAGCAACTTGCTGACCTCTCCTTTGTGCTGGACTATTTCTAGAGTGGAAAAAAAAAATAATCTCCACTCACCATACATAGAAATTATCTTCTCAGTTTTCTTCTGAACATAAATTCTTTACTACTGGTTAAAACAGAGATTTCCGCAACACTAACTCACTTTTCTCTGAATAAAATGAAGGAACAACGTGCATGGCTCACATCTTTCCAGTGATGGTGAAGATGTGAAATATTTTAGAAATGCAATGCACTATAGGTTCCATGAGTCAACCACAGACCTCTTTATCGGTGCTTCATAAGTATTTCTGTGTTCCTCTTCATAAGGACACAGATAACGCAGACAGCACAAAGACTGAAAACTAAGCCATTTTATTCCTTTGACACTCTCTGATTCACAGCCATGTAACTTTTCGTTTTCAATTTCCTCAGCTCCTCACTGCCATCCTTTAATTTCATATCTTCAGATACTCAAATGATGACTCCAGCTCTCTTTCCCCCAACAACTCTCAACGTATGTCAGTACAACTGCTGTCTTCTCCCACTCTCTACCATACACTTTCTACTCCTTGTTGCCAGCCTCCTAAAGCTGTTAATCTTTTCTCAACAGCAGTTATGCTGGCACACATTGCCTTGCAGTACCCAGCAAGGCAGACTCAATTTGTGTGGTAATACATTCCTGCACATGAGTATGTCACTGCCTATGAACGGGCTGTTGCTCTAGAGGAACTGGGAAGATGTCACTTGATGGGGAGAAAGATAAAAAGTCCAGAAGCCAAAGTCCCTGTTCCAGGAGGAAAAGTTCTGTGTCTCTATTCCAGGTGTTTCCTCCCAGCCTGAGTTGTTCTGCCCCTCCTTGAAGGGGCATAGCCCCCTCACAGTCTGGCTGTGTTCCAAGAATCATAGAATTTCTGGGTTTGGAAGGAACTTTTAAAGTTCATGTAATCCAATGCTCCTGCAATGACCAGGGACATCACCATATCAAGTTGCTCAGAGTCCTGTCCTACCTGACCTTGAATGTTTCCAGGAATGGGCTGTTTACAACCTCTCTGAGCAATGTGTTCCAGTGTTTCATCATTCTCATTGTAAAACATTTCTTCTTTATATCTCATCTGAATCTACCCTCTTCTGGTTTAAAACCATTATCTCTTGTCTTATTTCTACAGGGTCTGTTAAGATTCTGTCTCCATCAACAAGACAGGAATGACAGTCAATATGACAATGGCCACAAGGAACAGGCAGGAAAACACATATGAAAAGTCCCCCTGCTGCCTTACTTAACCTTAATCTCGAGTGTATTGAGTGTTAGATTAAATGAAAGAGCAAGCTCTGGGACTTCCTGGTAGAGCTGCTGCATTAGCTCCTTTATCACACCCACTTAACAACATCGAGCACAGACTAATTGGACTTAGCAAAGAGCAAACTCATCATGCAAATGAAGTGCAGCAAGTAGAATGAGGCCAGAAAAAAATTTACAACTGTTTTATTTGGTCTGGATATTGTGTGTAAAATGACAAAGTTTATGTGGCGTCTATGCTGAAGTAATAGGGATCTGAATGACACCAGCTAGGTAACCAACAGTGGTGATCTTCCCCTCCTCAGTACTGGCAATACTTCCCAGGGCTGTATCAAGGTCTCAGAGAAACTAGTGCAGATCTCTGTATTGACTGCCCTGGAATGTGAGAACAGGGAGGCAAAGGAGCAGAGTAATATATAGGCAGGTGTCTCTTGTCACCCACCTGCTGCTGGAAGACTTGTTTCATTGTTGGAAAATGTGGCACGCTAGGAAGTAACCAGGATACATCTCAGCCAAGGCAGCATGTCTTGGGAAGCCTGAGAAACTGCTCTAAAGCTTGCAAATATCACTTCAGCCCAGCACTGTTGCTTGAGCATGCATGTCTTTAGTTTAAAAATAATAGACTGCGCTAAATACATGGACCTCACAGTGAATGCAGTAGGAGGTGCAGGAATGTATGCATTTGTCATTCAGATAAGGGCATGTTTGCCTTCAGACAAACTTTGTCTGAAGTTTTGGACACAAGAGTTATTCTCCCAAGCCCAGGCATAACAGGACCATTATTTGCATCATCATCATGAAACAGAAAGGATATTTGGGAAGGACACATACAGTTGCCCTACTAACTTAACATCTGATTTCAGAACACAACCTAAAATCCATAACACTTCCTTTTTTTATTCTGTCTTTTTCCAAAGTAATGCATACATACAGGCAGTTCTGTGTGCAGCTGCCTAACAATATTTCAAGTCTTTCATCATGGTGTTCTCTTAGCATATCATCATCATTACTTTGGAGGTATGCACAATTTGACAACAGAAGATATCATATTGTAAATTATTCCTAATACACTTATTTATAAAAGCAGAAGAAGCTTTTTCCAAATTGGAAATTCTTTCTCAGTACAGAGGAAAAAAACATGATGAAAAGGACCTAGCAGACAGAATTTGGATCAGGGTTTCTAGATTTACCTCTCCTCCATTTTTATATATATAGCAGTAAATTCTAATGGACAAATAACACTGTCAAGTCTATTGTAAAGCAAAAATCTGCATGATTTTTGTATCTATAAGTTACATATTATCTTACAGAATATTTAAAAGACTTAAGAGATTCTCTGTCTTGTCCCTTAATTTTTTGGTGCAGAAATACATCCATACAATTCTGTTTTCAAATACCACTGAGAAATGTTACTCAAAGAAATTTTACAAACTTAAATAGAATAAATTAATTTAAGATATCACATCTAAGCTTGTTTTGTGAAGAGTAAATAAACTGTGTCTTTGCATTCAGCTAGGTTCAAGGACAGCAAACCTCTTGTTTATGATGCAAAGTACCAGGTTAATTTGTCTGGCACAGATAAAAACTGTAAGTTCAGCAAAATTCTTCTCCAAAGAGGAAGGAACACGATAAATGAGAAAACACTCCAGCTATACATAAGGGAGTCTGCGCTCAATTCCCTGCCATTCTCTTGTGCACAGACAAGTATTTGCAGTTTCAGCTATACTCAGTAGTAAGCTCCACCAATTCTGTATATCAGTGACACGAGGCAGCTGAGAACTTGGCTTAATTAATGGCTCTGGTCTCCATAAAAAAAGGATTATTACAAATGTAAAGAGATAGAGCTCTGAAAGTACAGTCTGACATTTAGACTCCAATATTTAAGTCTGCAAATGTTTGCTGACCCTTTAAATAATGGAGCATCATAGTACCCAAAGTAGGTGTTGATTTCTGTTGCTCAAGCATGTCCTAGAACATCCAAGACATCCACACAAGCTGGTAGATGTGGCACTGTAGGAGATCTGTAGGAATCTGTAGGAGATCCATCACTTTCTGAAGCCTCTCAAGTTACCCCAGGGCACCTCCAGTGTACCAGATGCTTGTGTGTATAGGTAACTTAATTGAGTCTGCAGACAACAAAGCCAATAAAGCTAAAGAGCTACTCAGGACAAAAGCTAGAGGAGCTCAGTTCAGCTGTGTGAGGCCTGTGTCTTTTTAGGTCAGCAGCTGAAGGCTGGGTATGATTCCCAACTACATCTTCAAAAACTCCAAAACTATGGTTAGGCATCCAAATTGAGCCTTGGGTCTATCTTAGGCTGGGAAGAATCACTTTCTAGGCTCTCTGGCTGCATGAAGTCAACTTATATTGACTACAGAGGAAGGTTGTATAGCTGAAATGCATGCAGACAGTTTTCTGTAGACAGTAAATTTAGTTTTCAATCTGAGTTGAATCCCACCTTTTAAAACTGCCAAGGAATAAACAGAACAATCAAACTCTTCCATTGTCAGTCACTCACTATTGTTAATATGTGAGAAACGAGAATAAATAGATCATCTAGAGATTTAGTTTGAGAGAGAAAGCAAATTTTAGTGTAAAGAATGAAGCTGGAACAAATGCATCTCAGGGCTTTGGTTTAGATAGAAGTCTGAGACAGATTTACTTTGTCGAGGGGTAGAATATTTCCCTTTAACCAGGATAAACACTTATATTCCATTGTCTCCTCTGTTGGAGAGGATTTGAACCTCTAATTTTCATTACTAGGATACTGTCCTAAGAATCAAGCCATCGCATGTCTTGTTCTTCCTCTTTGCTCTCACTGCTCTTTGTATAGATGTACTAAATGTTTACTGATCCTAACAGTAGGAGGAAGACTGCATTTAACAGTGCTTGAGGCATTCAGCAAATGAAAGACCTCTGCTGCAGTTCCTGTGCTGTATCAAGTGGAAAACAGCTTTGAACTTAAGTAGGTAGAGAGAGCAGAAACTGTTATTTTGGTTTGATTTTTTTAAAATGAGATCAGCTTTACAGATAATAAAAATTAGTTTGATTGAAACTGCAGACAACACATTATGAATGTGATCTATTCATCTTCATTTTGATCTGATGTTTTTTCAAATGCATTTGGCTTAGCTCAGTCACCATGAAAAAGCAATGGAAGCAAAATTAGGAGAAAAGTCAAATAAAATTCTTTACTGACTGCTGACAGTCAACAGTGTAGTCAAGAGTACTACATGTTAGTGAGATCTCCCATATAAAGGCTTGATTCACACATAGAGTGAAGTATAAAACATTTTTTAAAGTTCCTTTTAAACCAGCAAAAGAGTAGCCTCATCCACGTGGAATAAAAGGTTTCTGAGAAACACACTATAGAAAGTAGTAGAGGCATCCACTTTCCACGATACGCTCAAGATTTATTTATGGTTGACCTGGCAACTATGTATCTTTTAAAGAAAAGATCCTACTCAAATTAATAGGAATGTCTATCTGTTCAAAATGTCAATACAACAGCTAGAAAATGTAATGAGCTCTTTTTCTATACATGTACAGTGCAACAAAACCGTGGTAATTTGCAAAACAAATGAGAACAAACCTGTCTTTTGTGTGCAAGACCAGTGTCTTAATTTAAATTATATGTTTCCTATAAACACGAGTTATTCCCAAACAAGTGAGAGCTTTCCGTCAGAAAACTGTCCTCATATTTCTATATTCAGCAGATGCCAAGAGTGGTACATTTCTCCTTCAGAAGGAACTATGATAACCACTCAGAAACTATTGAAAATTTCCAGAAATAATTATTTGAAAGCATAGCAAAAGGAAATTTTCAGTATAGCTATAAATCAACTTAGTTCTTGTCTGTTTGTTCTACTGCTTGAACAAAGAATATTCAGTATAGATGTGTAATGTGTAGGGAAAGAGAATAATGATGCAGATGAAGTGTTGGGTAGGAATCCCAGGAAGAGATCTCAAATTAAGAGCTCCTGAAGTTGTAGTCATATTGACAAAGATACATTCTACTATATTTGCAGTAAACATTTCAGTCATTTGCTTTGTCAGATACTGAAAGGAAATGGAAAAGCAAATACTGGACAGCTTGCAGACAACTTGATGGCAGACAGGAATTTTATATTTGGGGTTGGATGATAGGTGGAACTTCTGAAAAAATATGACTGGTTATAGTTCCCAAAAATTAACAAAAAGAATTTTCTAAAATGCAGGGCTCTGTGCTACAAAGCTCCTGGGTCACCAAGTCCCATTAGGAGCTAGGAGCAATTTTCCCGGACACTCCTACTAGATTGTCCTTAGACTTTATTAGTTCCTGACGAACATTTACATATTGAGGTATGATAGATACATTGAAGATGTCAAGTGTTATTACATAGCACTCTTGTGAGATTGTTCATTACTCTGTCTTAGAATCATAGAATAACAGAATGGTAGGGGTTGGAAGGGACCTTTAGAGATCATCTAGTCCAACCTCCCTGCAGAAGCAGGTTCACCTAGATCGGGTCACATAGGAATGTGTCCAGGCAGGTCTTGAAGACCTCCAAGGAAGGAAACTCCACAACCCCTCTAGGCAGCCTATTCCACTGCTCCGTCATCCTCACAGTGAAATAGTTTTTTCTTACATTTAAGTGGAACTTTTTGTGTTCCAGCTTCATCCCATTACCCCTTGTCCTGTTGCTAGCTACTATAGCAAAAAAGGGATGTCCCAACCTCCTAACACTCACTTGCTGATGAAGGTTTGCAGCACAGTTTGTAAGGGCTTTGTTCCCAGTTTTCCCTATCACATTACAAGTGATTTCTCTAATTGGAATCCTCTTTCTTTAATTGAGCTTAATTGTGACAACAGTTGCTGTACATCAGCCTTGTGCAAAGTTTAAGATATCTATTACACTTTTGGATTTTCTGCAAAGAGTCCGGATGAAGTTGTTTTTACTGCAGGGAAGGAAGAAAAATAAAGAAGTCTGGCCTTTGAAACAAGAAAGAAACATTCAACATTTCAAGGTCAAGTGCATATGTGGGAAGCCAGTGAAGGTTCTGCTTTTCATGCCCGTTGGCCGTTTTATAAAATTACTGCTTTGCATTTGCCCTCTCCTTTTGATGTCTTCCCCTCGATGTTTTGGCTGAAAGCAGGAAGTAGAGCAGTGGGTGAAAGCTCATACATACAGGGGGAAAAAAAAATTAAAATATTTTCTATGGTCAGAGGGGGTTGGGGTTTGCACAGAGGACAGAGAAATGTTTAATTTAAAATGTGGTGAATCCACAAATGGCTGTGCCCAACCTCTAGGTGTAACCAAAACAGAGCAGGCACATTAAGTTCAATTCCACCGAAAACACAGACCAAGCACAAAATGGAAAAGGGCAACACAGAATGGTGAGGGCTTCAAGTGATGCAGAGAAAAAATTCCACAGGAAAGTATTAGTGAGAACATAAGCCAGCTGTGTTATTTAATGATGGGAGGCAGGGCCTCAGTGTGCTCAACTTTTTATGTTTCCTTGTAACGGCCAAACATTCCATTCAGGCAATATTCACAGTTTGCAGAGCCACTCATAAGGCTACAGATTTTTGGTGAAAAGCCATTAAAGCAAGATGGTTCTCACTTTACAGTAAGCACGGCTGCTCTTTGTTCCTTGTTTGCTTGCATTGTATGTCTCTGTTGCAGTTTCATATTCTTTTAATTTTGATAGATTCTGATTAACCATGAAACTTAAGAAGTATGTCTGCAACTGAGAATCAACTCATTTTGATAGCTCAAATCTCCTTGACACTCAACAGACCTACAGAAACTCCTGCTGGCAGTAAAAATACTGCCCAGTGGCCCACAGATACTGTCCAGACTCCATCTTTCTCTCCCTTCCATTTACAACACTTAGCTTGTGCAAAGACCAGAAACCAGATGCGTGCCCCCAGTTAGGATCAACTTCTCCAAAGAGAATCACTGGTTCCGATGGCCTTACCATCAGTTTCCCTGCCACCTTCCCTCACCCGTGAACATGGCACTGCATGTTTTCATACCAGGTGGGTACAGTGGTAATCATAGCCTGAGTACAAAAAAAACCAACCCACTGTGTGGCTGCAAACCTGTTTTCTTTTACAATCTCTTGTTTTCAGGTGCATGTATCTGTGACAAACAGCTGCCCACAGGGTTGAGATTTCCAGACAAAGTCATTGTTCAAAAGGTAAGCAGTTATTTTCAAAACTAGGCACAAAAGAGTTGCAGAAGTAGCATCTGAGAGGTGAGAGGAGTTGTAAATAACCCTTTCTCACCATAAAAAATTATCCGGTCTCCCTTTGACTAACTCTATAGCTAAGTTGGCTCATGTTTTGCACTAAGTATATTTAGCTTATACATACTTAAGCCCCTAAACTGTACCTCAGGAAGGCTAAAGTACACTTTGAAAAGAAATATTTATGGACTGTATACTGGCAACAGCAAGAACGTGGATACTGAGACAAGAGCTCTGACAAAGCTGCGGAATAGTACTCTGATAAGTATGCTCCTGGCATAGCTACCCTGACCATACTAGGTGACCACAGGTGAGCATTAGGCAGTGCAAGACCAAAATCTAAGTCTATGCATTAAAACAGGTAGAAATTAATATGTGTATGTAGCTGCAATGCTGACCAACATCCGCAAAATACTTTTACTCTCTTGTATATGTCATGCTACATGTGCCATAGTTTTTATAGGAGTCTCCAGGCACAAGTGTAGGGCTCATGTAGATAGCTGAATTTCGGAAGTTGGTCTGCAACCTGCAGAGGTTGCAAGAGAAGTACCCTTCAGCTGAGGCATTCCATGACACAGTGACAGGAACCTCTGGCAAAAGAGTGGGGAGGCACTGCCCAGGATGGGGGAACAGTCAAGCACTCCAGCAGGGTTGGCAGTGGCTGCTTTTAGATATGCCTAAAAGCACTGCACACAATATTTCTCTGATTGTTCTTAAACTGTTTCTTAAATGAAATTTCAAAATACCATCAACAACACTGTGGTGGGGATGAAAAAGGAAACAGAAAATAAATACGGGCCCCAAATGGCTCTGAGTAGCTGGAAGGCACACAGAAGGCAGTTCATTCAGCTCCCAGGTTTGAGAGCAATAGTTCAACCAGCATTCAGGAAGAATTTGTCTGTGTGCATGTGGCATTATAACCTGGCACATGAAAACTGCATTTTTTTCTTTAATATCAGGTAATCAGCTTTTCACTCTCAAAGTTACAGGATGTTGGGTTTGCACACCAGTAAAGAAGCATAACTATTCACTCATGTAAGCTGGAGTGCAAGCATGTTGGAAACACTGAAGAGTTGCCAAGGATCTGAGAAGTTTAAGGAACTAACCTAATTTGGCAGGACATCACACCCTCCTTCCTCACTCCTTTTTATTTTCTTTCACAAGGAGACATCTCGGGAAAAGCTCTCTGATTAGTGAGCTCTCTCAACTTAAGATACAGAGATTGTATTTCCAACTGAAAGCTTGAGTTACTAGGGAGGCTGGAACTGAAACTTGTTTCAGCCTGTAAATCACAGGACTACGTGCCATGGGCCAAGTTCTGTTTTGATTTGGTACATTGTGAAGAGATTCCTATCAGAGTGCCCCATATAAACACCCAGAAAAAGATCACAATTTAACCCCACAGCAAGGAGCAGATGCAATTTTCATGATTCATTTAAGTGTTAAAAAAGTCAACAGAAGTGTTACAAACTGTTCAGTTCAGTTCAAAAATAACTAGTAGCTATACATTAAGCAACCCTCCAAATAACATGATAACTTCTGGGAACGTCAACCAAAGAGTGTACAGACTGGTTGGTAATTGCTCTGTGTCAAAAATAACGAGTGTGTTTGTTGAGCAAGGTCATTACAGTAGTTCAAAACTTGTGGTCAGCAGCAGTATACTGGATGTTGCTGAATCCGCAGTTCCATGGCAATACAAATATCAACAGAGTGGCCAAGTAGCACAGAGTCAGTTTTTGTAACTGAGCACTGCAGGATACGTTCAAGACTGATTTATTAGAAACTTCATCAACAGTTGAGTTAGGATTTCCTCACTGTAGCCCTTTGAAGTGCAAATGTGAACAAAATTACACCACATTGCAAAACCAATATGTTTTATCCAAAGCTTTGCATACGATTTTGATTTAAAAATGCACATGTCTGAACACATTCTTTGGAATGTTTGTTTGTTTTTTCCAGCTGGAGATACACTCAGAACTGAGTACATCAAAAGATAAAGTAGCTTCACTAAAGTTTCTGCAGGGAAAAGATGTAGCAATTCAAACTATTGAGAAAAACTGGGAATCAACATGAGACAAGGTATACTTGGCAGCAGCAAAGAATATTTCTGGCTGTCATATCTGTATATCTCATATTCTTTGCTGAACTTTATTATTACAACAATCTTTTGAAAAATGGCTTTATTCTTCTAGCACTGTGTGTATTGTATTTGTGTAGGAAGATCTCAAAACTGAGTTTTGGGGATGGTGAAGGAAACGGACGTATTCCCATGGTTAATGGCGTCTTCCCATGGTTAATTCTGTCTGTAGAAAATCAACTGAATCTGTTCAATTACTTATTGTGAACTATTCACCCAAGTGTAGATAGATAGCAGTAAAAATATGAAAAGTCTTACATCTATCCAGGAATCAATACAGGACCACCTTTCTAACATCTCCACTCTTTGCTTCCTTGATCCTCTGAAAAAATTCAAAAGACCTTTTTAACAAGATATGGAATTAAACAGTGTTTTCTCAATAATCTAGCTATAACTGTCTATCAAACGATTTTAAATGAAACAATGCACCTTAGGTAAATATGATTTCTACTGTAATTTTTGAAGTTTCTGTAGACTCCTATTAGCTTCCATTCTATTTTGAGTTTTCCACAGAAACATGCCCAGCCCCAATACTAAAAAAACCTATTTCTATAAAACATTCATTTCTCACATTCATTACCGAAACACCATTGTCTCACTCAAGAAGTCAAGTGATTAATGTTTTTCCTTTCAATTCCTCACACCACTAGCTGCCTGCTCCAGATTTCCTAACCATCTAAGCTTATTTTATTAGGTTCTCAAAGGATAATGTAATAACCCTGATAAATGTATTTTTGCAAGTGAAAATCCAAGTGTAGTATGCCTTCCTACCTGCTTTTAAATGTGAGGTTTTGAGGGTTTGAGGGGTGGCAGGGAAGGGATGAAGGGCAGGAGAGAGATGGGAGGGAGTCTGCATGCTGGTGACAGAGCTGGTGGGGATGTCGGTCCTGTTTATGGAACCTATGCTCACAACAGCAATGTACCATTATCTATTCAGCTTGGATCATTTAGCTTACTAAGTAAAACCGTCAGACAAGATTTGTTGGGTTTTTTTTTTCTGCCAGCATGTAGAGGATAGCTCTGTCCTCACTGAGTCACAAACAGTACCACCCAAGGACAATGTCAAAGAAATATGATACACAGAGAAAAAAAAAAAGTAGACTTCAAGGATTTTAATTTGGGACTGAGACAAGTTTCAGGTCTATGAATTACCACTTTGCTAAGAAGGGAGCAGAAAATAAAGAGGGAACAACATCTGAAACAAAAATGTCATTCTAACATTGCTGTTTGATTACAAGTTTGAGGTGGTTGGGTTTTTTTTTTCTTTTAAAAGCTAAACATGAAAGTTCTTCTTCAAACAATCAGCCATCTGGCCCTTACTGGATTTTAATGCAGCTCCCGAAATCTGATCTGAATTCATATAGGCAACAGCGTCCTTTGAAGTTAGCAAGTACATAAACACAAAAGCTTTATCAGTAGGGCCATTCATACAGCAGTAAGTAAATTCATCCTGCCACAGCCTGTCATGGCATAAAAACGATTCGTAACAAAGCATCTAATTTTGAGGATGGGATCCCACTCCCAAAGCACACACAGTCTCCAGTTACTCATGTAATGTGTTGGACACTAAATAGGAACAAGAGTGGGATTGACCCTGTGACCTCTAGGACAAGCTGCAGGGCTGTTATACAGGCATCTGTGGCCTGAGTCACTCACTGATTATATAGCAACAATAGCGCACTGAAGCTTTAAAAAGATCTAAAACCAAGGTTCTTGTGTGGTTGGATAGTTACACAGTGTCAAAGAGCCTGGCAGAGTCTGCTTCACAGGATGCTGCAGGTTAAATTGATCTATGCTCTATAATTTTAGCCCTCTGCCCAACACAAGGTAGCAACAGTCTCTTTAGCTGTCTCTTCCGAGAGATCTCCTACCCACAACTTCCTTCCTACAGCTCAAATTAACAGCACTTTCTACCAACATTAACACAGTTCAGAACATCTACATAATAATACAGAGCACTATAGAACAATGTAGAATGGCAAGGAATGTCTAATTAATCTCTACACCACCAGGAAAACCTGCAGGTTACTCTCAGGTCATCATGACATTGTTATACAGAGGAATATCCCCTGCCTCATTCCCTAGCTCCTATTTAGTAGCCTGTCAGGATTGTTCTTTGTCAGATACATTCTCAGATGAAGCACAACATCCTTACTTTCACATTTATCTCCATTTCTCCAGATATATCTTCACCTCTGGAGATGTTACCATGTAAAGCAGAGAATCACAATGTCATCAAACCACAAAACCAATTAGATATCTGCTCTCTGAGAACAAGATTTCTGATGATGGCCAGGCAGGGCACAATTTCCATGAAATTGTATTAGATCCAGGATCACATCATGTTGGGTTTTCATACAGCTTTGTTTGGCTTCCTGTATAACTGCAATTCCCCAGCAACTGCAATTTAAGTTTATAATATGGCAGACTTTCTTCTCTTTAGGGTTTTCTTGAAAAATTGTCAGAAGGTGATAACTCATGATTCATTAGCCCTATTCTGCAGTTTCGTTGTTCACATCTCAAATCACAGTCTGATTCAGCAGTCTTCCCTATGAGGCAATTTATTATTTTGATAATATTTTCCAAATGCTTGATGGGAAATAATAGGAACTAGTGGTTACTCATCTAAAGCTCTATTTTCTCCCAAATTAAGTCAGTCTCAGTCTCAGATCAGATGTGAACTTTTCCTGAAAACTATGCCTAGCTACCTAAAATTGCATATGTATGGTAATACCTCCTCTCAATAGTATCTCAGGAATTGTGAACAGTTTAGGACAACTCTAAAATTTATTTTATCTCTACCTAAGAAAAAAAATGGTTTTTTTTTTCAATAGATCAATAGTTTCTGTCAATGAAAAGGCCTCTTTGCTTTACTCAGACTCTATTTCTGTCACAGAGAGCATATAAATAGTTTCTCTGTAATTACTCTCACTGTAATTTTGAAACCAATATAAAATATATCCAGCCTTGCTTTTTTCCTAGTATTAAATTATTTTCAAATGATACATTAACATATTTTTCTGTGGCACATTGAGAATTACAAGACGTAAAACAAGGAAAGTCATGTCTGATTAACATGCAAGTGATCAAAAGATCTAGGGATACATTGATATAGGGTTTTTTCCAAAGAATATAATCTCAATGGCATCTCATAGTCATTTATCTGAGACTTAAAGAGAAATTTATAAACTTGACATGGTCAAAATATAACTCGGGAGTTTCCTCAAGGAAACATGTTTATGTCCTTCAACATGTTTATCTGCTGAACCCAAGTCTCTCTCAAGTTTGTATTCAGATCATAGTTAAAAAAACTAACCTCCGTATCCATGGAAGCGGCTTGTCAGACCTTTCTGGCAAAGACAGAAGAGGTTTGTAGATAATTTTAGCTAAAGTAGATCTCTTACCAAAACAAGTAAACAAAAAGTGACGTTTTCACATTTAAGTCTCAAGTAAAAACCTCGCTTTTTATTCTGTTGGGAATTCGGTGGTTTGGGGGTTTTTTTTGGCACTAGCTCTTTCAGAGAAATTCACCAATACTTTTCTTTCAGTTGTCCAGAGACAAGTTCTTCTTTTTGTTATTATTCCTTATTGTTCCCTTCCTGGAAAGTCTGGAATACATTCCTTCAGTTTCTCAAAACCTACTCACTGAAGAACTATGTCCCACATTGATAAGACAACTTTGCACAATAGTGCTTTGAGGTCACTAATTTGGGCAACTGGATAAGGCATAAATGGTCCCATATTCTGCTCCAAAGAACTGTTGTTCCCCTTTCTATCTACTGAGACAAGGTGCTATGCTTCAAGTTCACAGTGATCTACATGTACTCTGTGCTCAGTAAATTTTTCTTTCAGGTACCATATTTTTGCTGCAAAGAATATATGTTTTTTGTTTGTCTAGGTTCAGTTCAGCTACTCTGGTTCTTTCCAGAGCTGCACAGAGCCTCTGGTCATGCTCTTCCATTATTTTTAAATTGATAAAGATCTCTCTTTAGACCATCAAGATTATTTACATTTTCCACTGAAACAACTCAAGTGCATGAGCCAACCCAAACAGGAGTTTGAGAAACCTGTGCCTCTCCAAAGGGTCAGCAAATGTCAAAACTCTATGCTCTGCTTCCCTCATGGCACATGCTAAAACCCTCCTGGTGCATCAACCATATGAAAATATCTAGTATCAGCCATTGTCTAAAAAATCTTTTCCTTTTCAAGTTCTCTTTTTCATATATTTATTTAAATATTTAGTCTTATAAATAAACAGTCATTTCCATCTTCCTTTCACCCTTCATTGAAGATATACTCAGAAATTTCAGACAATGGTGAAATATATACCAGTTGCATAAATGTTTCTCCTTCTACTCTCTATTCTGTCAGAAATACTTAACTGTACAAAGAACTGCTTTTAAAGACTGGAGCTTATGGAGCCCAGTGATCCTATTCCTACTTCTCAGATGGTTTTCATTAGCTGATACCCTTACAATATTTAGAGTGTTCCTATATTACCTGGAAAATTTGCTTTCTTGCAAAAGTCAGCCTTCACACATGCTACTCACAGGATCTTGACTTTGCTATTGATCATCATTAAATAAAGTCTGCTCTCCTTGGAAGGTATAATGTCAAGTAATACAGTTATATTCTCCTCCCTGCAAAGATTGGTTTGAGTGAGAGAAAGAGGTGAAGTCCAGATTGAGGGACCTTAAGATGCTTCTGATTTGTTGGTTGTAGTCAAGTATAGACTTCCTTTTAGATGACACCCAAATGTGCATCTAGTCGTTGCTCCAGCATTGCCAGCACTCTGGTTTCACAGGAAGGACACGTGGACACATGCTGAGCCAGTGTATTCATGTGGCATTGCTTCAGGGGAGACAGGAGCTCTTGAATTAGACTTGTGAGAGCACTAAGGCTTTATGGCTCTTCTTCCAAAGGATGTGTCTTCCTCCAGAAATGTGATTCCACAGTCACCTGAGGTCCTGCACCTCTGAGCCAGAGCTGGTCTCAGAGTGCACTGAGTGAAGGAGGAGAGAGCTGCCTGTCAGCACGGCAGCTCACTGCCTGGTGTCAGCAGCCTTTTATCCACAAAATAAAAGGAAAAGAAAAAAAATATATAAAATACTCATGCTCAGAATGTGGGTCCTGGCTCTTTTTTCACCTTCACTGACATAAAAGGGAGCAAAAGCTCAAGATGCAGATTTGCACCAAGTGAGTCAGATTCTTCAAGATGGGAAAGCAAGATATTTTATGGCATATCTGGATTTTGACAGAAGTCTCAGCTGTTACACAAATGCAGACAATATTTCTCAGATATTTTCCCTTTGGGCCATGGAGTATATCCTGACCTGTGTTTGTGGAGAGTTCAGCATGAGAAGGGTCTCTGTGTGAGCCAAGGCTTCAGGACAGTACCATAACAAACACAGAAACAGATAGTGATCATGGTGCATTAAGGCATTCTCCTCACTGCTGCAAGAAACATCTGCGCTTTGTGATGGTAAAAATCAATTGTTACAAGATTAGAAACAGAAGAGTTGCCTGTTGACCTGGCAGATCTGTCATCTTGCAAGGGGTGGGGAGGAAGGAGAAGTCACCGCTCCTTTCCCCAGTTAGGCAGAGAGCTTTGCAATAAACATGCCTCCTTGGTCATTTATAAAAGTTTTGTGTAAACAGAACCAAAAGATTGTCTGATAAACTCAATTGAAAATTATTTCTTCCTCTTCTGCATTTGTTTTAAGGAGTTATTCACTTCGCTGAGCAATTTATGTTACCAAGAAATAAAAGTGGTTTATTGTGAATGTAAAACTTTCCAAAGAAGAAATATCCATCAAGTCCAGCCACAGTCCAGGCCCTTGCTTTATGACAAATTCTCTTCTGCCTTCAAAGCCCTTTATATTTTTGTGAATTTTTAAAGGAGGGACATGAATAGTTTTAGGCAGTGAGGCCAGGTACAGTTTTCTTCTTAGAGATGACATTGGAAGTGTATTTTTGCTGTTTACTGTGTTTCAGTCTCCGGGCAAGGGCATGGCTAAAGCTTGGTCACTCTAGTAGCTCCCCAGAGAATGCTGTAAACAAAATATAGCTCAACAGGGCCCATAATGTTGTCAGAACAAGCAGAAATGAAAGCAGTCAACTACCACTATTTCCTTTCCTTTGCTTTTCCCTCTGATGAGTGTTTGCAGGGTGGGATGTGTACACATGCATGTTTGTATGTGCAGATGTTTAAAGGCCCCTGTGAGCTGGAGGACTCAGCTACTTTCACATAGGCTGCCTTGGTGCCCATGTCAGAAGCAGCTCCCCAGAGCAGGGGGAGCAGAAGTCAGTGGGCTTCGACTTGGGCGATCCCACCCTGGGGCCACAGCCTGCATATAAATGAGGCCAGATTCAGGAAGGTTTCCTATTTTGTAAACTCTGTGTTTCACTTCCTGTTGTTCATCAGCCAGCAGGGCCCAGGATCAGGACAGTCTCACGGAAGGCAAGCCCACATCTAAACATTCACCAGCAATTAGTTCAGAGGTGTATTGATATTGAATACAAATCCCTCAATTCCTTACCATGTGTTGTAGACTTAACACCATCAGTGATTATTTATGTGTGTGACCAAAATAGAACTCAACAGTCCAGTCTGAAGCTGCCTACCAAGGAGACTGTTTTGGGATTGCACCTGGGAGATGCTTATTGGCAGATTCCTGGGAATGTAGGAACAGTGGTCCTTGCTCTGGTACCAGATCCACTCACACAGATCACCCAGGCGGATTTGAGTGTAGCAGTGTAACACAGCACTTGTTTTTTCTCCTGGAGAGTTCAACATTAGACCCATGCCAAAGCAGTTGGTGTTCTAGTTGGATTGCTGCATTTATGCTTCTCTTACAGTCACTCTACTTTAGAAGAGGGATACTATTTCGCTCATAGGACAATACCTAATTGCAGAGTCCTGACATCATCTTTTTTATGAATAACTGATTCGTCACAATCCCTTTCATCAAGATTCAGAGATGAGGCTTAAAGTGTGATATCAAGCATCACAGAATCACAGAATCTTAAGGGTTGGAAGGGACCTCGAAAGATCATCTAGTCCAATCCCCCTGCCAGAGCAGGATCACCTAGAGTAGGTCACACAGGAACTCATCCAGGTGGGTTTTGAATGCCTCCAGAGAAGGAGATTCAAGAACTCATGTGGGCAGCCTGCTCCAGTGCCCTGTTATTATGCCAATCATGCCATAAACCAGTGCAAATTTGTTAGTTGGTAGAGAAGACTATAAGGAAAATTTGACAAGAGCAACCAGAACTTCAAAACTGAACAGTCAAATCCTTTGGTATATATATATATCTCGAACTACAAATGGTGTATAAAGTTGTGTAGCCTATTGTTGTGGTTTTTTAAGTAGTTATTACACGAAACCTTCTAATTTCAGCCTAGCAATGGCTGTGATGTATCTGGATTGTGGATACCTTGTGTTTGAGTGTGTTTAACAGGTTCAATGTCTGATTCAGTTGGACATGCTTAATAAGCAGATACAGGTGCTTTCACTAGCTTTAGAATGGGTCAACATCTTTGATTCAGACATGTATTCAGTTTCTTGCATGTGCTGGTCTTTATCCCAAGTGAGCTGTATTACTACAGTCATACCTACTCTGCCTTACATAAAGCTATTTAGTGAACATGCAGTTCTAGAATAAGACATGGTTTGAGTTTGTTGCGTTTTTTACAGTTTTTTTGGTGATTGATCTTTTTTTTTTTAATAATGTTAGAGGCTAGAGAGTGCTGATCATCTCTGAACAACCAAAATGCAGGAGTAATGTGTTGTAGATCATAGATCCAACAATTTAAAATATATTCCCTCAAATGATTATGTAAGTCTTCATTAAATTTCATCTTTTCCCATCCCTTCCCCCTCCCCCCTAAAAAAACATTAAAAACAAAAGAAAGGAGAAGTAAATTAATATTCAGGTATTGCCATGCTGCACTAATTGTATTAGCTGAAACAAACCATAGTATGCTGGATGCCTTTGAGAGACCTGGTCAGAAAGAAAACTTATAGATTCATTGATGCTTCCTATTAAGCATACAGAAAGTTTAATTATTGTCTTGCCAAGTGCTCATGCCAACTAATCACTACTGTAATTTACCTGTTTTGTTATTATCTTCAATTTGCCAGTTTGATTTTCTCAGTCTAAACCTAGTGTTCTCTAACCCACGTAAAGATGAAAAGATGCAGCACAGAGATCATTACAACTTCTCTTCCCGTTCTTCATCTCTAGTTCATCACAAGCTGCCAAAAAGATGAACCTTGTTTTTATTTCAGAAAACCAGCAAACTAATTGCCAGATATTCATGATCTATATGGATACAAATCTTTATGAAATATAGTCTCAGCTTGGAAGGTTCTCTGTTCATGGTTGATTTACAGTGCATAGTTAATACCTAATTATTTTATTGTGCCTTTTGCCAGGGTATGAATAATTCACGATCCTTCTTTAACAAAACCAAGACCAGGTTGATTCATGATCTTGATCCACAGCCAGAATTATGAAAAGTACATGAATATTGGAACAGCTCAGGATTTGAAAAGAAGGGAGGGAGACTGGTCTTCACATTCTGTCTAGGTTATTCACATCAGCATCCAGAGCTTACATGGTAAGAGATGGAAAGAATATGTAAGTTATGACTTACAAAACACTGCTGAAACCTAACCATGTAGGCATTCCATCAGCCTCGTGACCTGGCCACAGTCAATCTTCATGGTACCATCACTCAGACATCGGCTGGGGACTCACTTCAGTTTATGAGTCAAAAGGTGACCGTGATCCAAGGAGACAATGTCTAGAAGATAAATTTATTGTTCCCATTGCACCCTCTACTGTCTAATTCCTCTAACAGCTCTGGTCAAAGTCATGACTCGTTGTTCTGTGGTATAGTGGACAGAAGTAATCCAACGGAAAAAATGCTAAAGTGAAGGACCACATAGGTAACAAGCAAATCTGCATGTAAAGACCAGAAATGAGGGACTATATTTTATTCAAGTGGATGACTGATGAACTAAGACCAAAACTTTACCCTGACTGCATTACAACTCTGAGTTCAATAGGGGATCTTCTTTAATCAACTCAGCAGGACACTGCCTGTAGAATGGGGTCCACAGGACTAAGAAGCCTTCCTAGACCATTAGATATATTTGAGAGTCAGATGCTTAAAGTCCACAAAAGTGTCAAAGTAGTTCTACTATGGAGTACAAGCACCATAGCTGTCCTTAATTAGACATGACATCTTACTATCATAGGCAAAAATCATCAAGGTACTAGATTAGGAAGATGGGTATAAGCACCAGAATGGGCTAGACAGTGGCCAGTTTGTTAGCTTAAGTTACACCCCAGGCAGGAGTATCCTGTGATGGAGTATATCCATCTGTCCTGTTAGTCATCCTGTCAACACATCAACCAGCCAATGTCAGCCCTTCCTATGTTCTATCACAGCATGTTACTGAGTACAGCCCCTATCCTAAAAGATCTCAGATTGCTTCTAAATTACTACTCAAAAGGAGTTACCAACAAACCAAGAAATAGAGGACTTCCCACTTGCCAAGAGCTAGCTTACCTGATATATCGAAAAAAAAGAAATCTAGTGAGTGATACTAAAATTTTGATCCTGATCTCAAGCATCTGAAGATATGCTACACAATACAAAGACAAATCCATCTCTGGAGAGGTAAATCCAGCCAGAAGCACCTTCACTGAGATGTGTAAGACAGGTAGGATGGTCCGTCCTTACTGGTATCTGTCATTCTTTACTGACTACAGAAGGAACCCCAAAAATAAGTTTAAATTACATGTTTATCTTTTAGGTGGTTCACTTGAGGAAGAATAATCCTACTCTGCAAGGATTACAATCCAAAGGGATGTGCTAACACAAGTAAGTTTTAAGAATGAGAAGCACCAGAAAAACATGGAAGAAAGACCAGATCTGTATACAATTATGTTACTCACAGATGTAGATGATTGATAGGAAATAAAACATATAAAGTATGAAAGAGATTGAGTCCATGGTGATAATAGCAATTACTCAGTATCACAAGAGAAAGAAGCATTTCAATCTTCAATTAAAAGAAGGGAAAAGAAAAAAATACCAAAGATTATTCAGATCCCATTTTAATTAGTATAAATATGGCACTATTCTATATATTGCAATAGAGGAAAGCAGGTATTTACTGGAGTAGGAGAACATTTCTTTCAATTTCAATCTCCGGACACACTCTCAGCCCTTCCAGGGCATCACTGAAGAGGTTAGCAGAAGACAGTGGACAGCAACTTGCATAATTGTGTTTATGACTATGCCCTCAGTCCCTCGGTCAGCTTTCCACGAGAAAGGTCTTAAAACAGCAGCTGATTCAGGCTTTCTTTTATTGCAGCCAGATATAATAAAACCAAAAGTTTAGCCCTTTCAGAAACCAGGAAAATGGGCAGATCTGTCACAGTTATTTCAGAACTGTATCTCAGGAGAGTTTTTAATTTTGCATGATGCTCAACTGTCACTCAGATACTGTGGTCATAGGGAACAGCAAAAGAACAATTTCCTTCAGTTGCACTCTGAGGAAGGAGACATGAAACTTCATTAAATACCAAGTCTTCATTAAAGCTTGAGACATCAGTGTCCATTACACTGTAAGAAGTTTATACTGCTTCCTTTTTTAAATCCTCAGCACAATCTGCTTTCTTTTCAAGCATTTACTGAGGGTAGGGGTGTGGAAGGATTGTAACTGCTGAGCAAGGAGTGATAGTTTAGAATGGTTGTCAGCTGAGACTTTTTAAAGCAAAGACTTGTCTCAAGAAACTTATCAAGAGCAAGAGGCTTTAAAAAGCAGTCTGCACAAAGCACTAGACATTATGGAGCAGGAGACAACTCTGCTGTGCTTGGACTTGACAAGTAATCTTTTCCCTCTTTGCCTTCTGTTATTTTAGGATGATAATCTGCTACACTCAGACCTCTGTCCTTGGCAGAGACTAGAGCACAGCCAACACATAGATATCCTTGCTTATAACTGAAACACAGTGTAGGAATGAAAACTCAGAGTCGAGATTAGTTGGAGCTCACTGTTGAAAAACAAAAAATCCTTTCCTCTCATATTATCCTTTCTGCTTCACAGCATTTGACATCAGCCTCAGTCTCCATTGTTAGTGAGAGCTGAATGTATTAAAGATAAGAGAGAGCTCACAGTCAGTTAGCAGTACCTGAAGCAGTTTTCTTTCCCATTGGAAAAAGATTAAACTTTGACTTAGAAACAGATATGTAGAGTTCTTGTCTTTGTAAGAGCTTCTAAAGGTGGCTACAAATGGCTCCTCTTTAGCATGGTTCATGCCACTTGAAGTGTAGTACAAATAAAGGTTTGACATGGAAGTCATGGTTTGTAAACATCAGATGGGTAAAATATAAGCATGTATGTAATTTGTTCACTTAGGTGACATGATGTCTAACAAAAACTGACATTAAAAAACCCCAGCAATCTAAAAGGGAATGCAATTTGCATGTGTGAAGAGGATGTCTTCTAATGAAGCAGGAAAGCATTAACCTCACATGTATTTTATCTTTTACAGGTTGCTTCAAGATAGGCACAAAATCAAATTTGCTGGCTGTCCCAACAGGAATGGACTTGAGACAAGATATTGGTTACCTGCATATATTGTAATTGACATCTCATGTCTGAGCTTGTACAGACTATATTGTCCAGGAGCCTCACTAATACTCACAGCAGGATCGGAAGGGATTTGTACATAGTCTGGATCTGTGAGGAAACAGGGATTTTTGGGGTGGTTCTCAGGAACACACCTGCCACTCAAGGCACAGCAGCCCCAGGTGCAACAGGTAAACCCAGAGACAGCCACAGCAAAATTCAGAGCTTAAAACCTAGCCATCTCACTGCATGCAAAGGACACATATCTACACTAGTTTGACCAATGCTCTGTAGGTCTTCAAAACCCACCTGGGTGCATTCTTTTATGACATGATCTAGGTGAATCTCTTTGGCAGGGGTGTTGGACTAGGTGATCTCTAAAAGTCCTTTCCAACCCCTACCATTCTATGATTCTATGATTCTATGAATGCTAGCGATATACAGGCTGCATAGGAAGGACTCTATATCAACGAATAAAGATGATTTTTTTTGTGTAGTGAAAATTCAACAAGTTAAATAAGTACTATTATCACAAAGCATAAAAATTATTCTCTTCAAACTGCATCACTTAGTTAATCAGTATGGCACAGAAACACAAAACGAGTGTTGTTTCAGTAGAACAAAGTGACAGGGCCAACAGCAGATGCATTTCTTGGCACAGAGTGCTGCAAATTTTGTAAGCAGCAGGGACGAACCTGTTTCACCAAAGATTAAGTCTACACAAAAGCATTGCATTCAGCATTTAGAAAGAGGCTCATCTATTGTCCTGGCAAGCAGCACCAAAGATACAGTACCCTGGAGACAAAATGTGAGACTAGTTGGAAACGCACTTGCCAACCTGAAAAGAAAGAGAGGCAGCACAATGGTAACTAGTGAAGAAACAGCTGGGCTTGGGGCACCAGACTGTGTCTTTCAACCCCTGTTATCAACACTTGTTCATATAGCCAGCGTGCTGTGAAGAAGTGCTTGTCGCTTTCCATTTGGTCACAGAGAGAAGAATACGGCCTAGCGTCAGAGAAGGGAGGTTAGGGACTTTGATTTGTTTTCTTGTAATACTCAACAATATTGGAAAGGGTATAGTTAAATGGTAAGGCTGGCCATGTGCAAATTTATATCACAATACTCTCTTATTGCTGACATTTGAGACGTGCCAAAAAGACTCAAGGAGATTTTTGGAAAATCCAGGCTATCATCAACAAAACTTGTCAGAAGCACACTTCTAACAATCATGCCAAATTCAAGGGCAGGAGAATTTGGCTCTTAGGGTCTTACAATGTACAGCATCCATAGTATGGGTAGCGGTCAATCACAGCCAGTTCCAAATTTCACCCTGTGGAAAAGTTGGTGCCTAGCATTGATTCCTTCATCCATCTTAATCCTTTCAGTATTTGTGGCAGAAGTTCACTTCTGCAGCTATATTGAGAAATGCTATAAAATGATCCTTTGTTTGAGTTACGTGCAAGTTTCAAGCTAATGGAAAAATTTAATACTTTTGTAAAAAATTTAGATGCCTCCGCTTTAAGTTATCTGAGAAAAAAAATTCTATTCCTGTTTGGATTCCCTTCAAAAGAAGCCTAAGAAATTACTCTTAATGGCAATGCATGAAAAGTCATTACAATGTCCAATGACTTTTTGAAAAACTAATTTTTTGGTTTAAAAAGTGCTCCTAAGGCACACGCTATTTTACTAATCCCAGCAAATTGTGACCTTTTAAATATGCTTCCTCTGAGTTTTTCCTAGGAGGAAATCAGGAGCTGTAAATGATCCAAGGATAATAACTCATTACAGCAGACGTTGGCTGCTGGGGAAGTGAGTAGCTGGACTACCAAATTTGCTTGTTTTCCAGAAGACCTGTGTGGAAATGAAGCGATGTCCACTGACCATATCAGCACTATGGGATTAGTGTTCTCAAATAGCAAACACATGAGGTGGAATTTCTGACTCATTCTGGTTTTGACTCATCATTTCAGATGCAATATAATTCAAGAGCCACTCAAGCTTTCATCTCTTAGAACAGTACCTTCTATGTCCTGCACCCTAGGGAAGCTGCTTCACTGTGCTACCACCCAGTTTTTGAGCCACATCACACAGCAAAAACTAAAGTAAGATTAGTGCCAGCAGTTCGTGAGCATGCAAGGAGTTGATCTACTCATACAAATAGATGATATAACCAGACTTCAGTGCAAGGGCCTCTTCTCCAACCTAGAGGTTAACAGAGACTGTGAAGGCAAAGAAAACTGTCTTACATACAGAACAAAAGCCTGGTTGCTTTTTGTTAGCACTCAGTAGTTTTAAGGTTTCCTTACTGCTCTGAATCAAAATAGCTAATTTCAGAGTCTACCGCTTCTTCTCCTACACTCCCAAAAAATTTACAATGAATAAAAATTATTACAGAAATGAGATAACTCTAGAATTTAGTTTGCCTGTCTTGAATCCATCACTGTACATTCTCTGTTTTCTTATTTCATCGTGACCCACAAAACCTATTGCAAGGCACGTATTTCCTTTCTCACCCCTTTGATGTGGAAATATACATTACTGAACTGTTCCAAGGTTAGAAGTAAATTATTCTAATTCACAAGGCTGAAATAGCTCCATCCAAATGTCTTAGAAAAACAAAGCAAACTCACTGCCAAAAAGAAATCCCAGGTCATCCTGAAGATATAGCTATACATAAATTTCAGATAGTTCCCCAACAACAAACTGAGAAGACTGAGTTCTTTCTTTCACTTAAGTTTTTAATTGTTATACAATGAGTATTTTTCCAGTATCTGCATATAGGCTTTGGGTATTTTTATCTGGTCTAAGGGGAAATTTTTGTCAGTATCCTTTTAGGGAAGTAGCAGCAACCAGTTCTGTTAAACTGAAGGTCAGCTAATGTTTTCAATATGGTCATTTGCCAGTGGTTTCAGGTCAACCCTCATATATAGAGAGAAACACCTTTAAAACTGCTTCTTATACTGTACACTTGTGAGGTCATTGCTAGAAAAAGAGAACTAAGTCTTTTCTAACAGACCATAAAATTAAAAAAGAAAATAAAACTGAGAGAAACTGCTAATGATGAGATTTATAATGAAAACTTTCAGCAAAAGTATCTTGCAACATTTCTCCTGAATATAATGAAACGTATTCAATAGTTTTGTTAAGAAGATACTGTATTTATAGTTTTTAATTTTGACATTAAAGATATCTGTGACAGGTAGAGATGGGTACTCTATGACCCATGTACTGGGTCATACATATAATGTATATGTAAGAGCCACAGCCCTTTCCACTCCAGTTTCTCTAGAATCAGGATCAAGCCAAGATCCTGACTTCTGAGTACCAATCCCCAATCCATGCCTACAGCTAAGATCAACCCCTGATTGATATCGTTAAGAAAGGTGCTGGGAGCTGTGCTGACAGCAAGACACATGCAGGACTACTGTGAGCTGCTGGCTTCTGCAGGAATGACCAAGCTCATGCATCTGGTTCGACCCAGGGGGGCACACCCTGCATCTCATGCCTGGTTTCTTCATTTCTTTTGTAAGTTGCAGGCAGACAGAGCTGAACTGTTTTCTAGTTGACCAACAACTATGCTATAATCTCTGTGGCTGGAAGACAAAGTGTTCATCTGGTTAAGTGAGCTGCATTCCAATTCATCTTGACCTGCCTGTGGTCTATGAGATGTCAGCACCAAGGCTTCAGCACTCTGGAGAGACAGCCTCAGACCTACTGCCCCACTACAGGATAAGCTCTTCCTGCCCATTCCTTGTTCCCAGGTTTTTTTGAGGAATGTTTAATTAGTCTCTATTTAATCAACAGATGGCCAGACATTTGCCCAATGGGTCACTCAGTATGGCACCCATAGCTTCATGTTACCTATCTGTTAGCAGCATGTAATTGCCCCTGATAGTCTAACAGTTGCCCCATCACCCAACTCAGTGCTTGTTACAGAAACTTAGCTCATGGACAATGCAATCCAAATGCTAACTGTGCTAAATATAGAAGGGTCAGATAAAGAGCTGTACTTTCTTTGGGATCTCTATGTCTGCATCACAGACCAGAGAGGAGGCCAAGTACAAGTGAAGGAGATAGTCCACTCCCAAATGCATTGAAACACAGAGAAACTCTCAAAGTCCTGAGGATGGGTTATTTATAGACTTTAAAAGTATGAAAGCACCTCAAGAGATCTAACTGGCATTGTATGGAAAAATGTAGGGTCTTGCTAGTTTATAATATTCCATCTTTTTACTTTAGGCTTAATTTCTAAGGATACATGCTGCTGTTGTAAGACTAAGGGTGGGCATTATGCATAAAATAACTTCTCCCACTCCCACACTCTGAAAAATTTTTAATTAGCCTCAGGGAGCCCTTCAACACAATACCCATGTGCGAATCCTCCCAGAATGTCGTAGGTTGCAGTTTTACCTTTCACTTTACTGAGAGATATTAATCAAACAGACTTCAGAGCAGACATTTGATTAAAGAGAGTGGATTTTTATCTAGCAGTAAAGACTTCAACTTGGGTACTGCAGCATACTGTGACAGAAATCTACCAGTCTAACTCACCATCTTCCTATATTAAAGACTGTAAGATGATTCTGCTACAGGTAAAATACACTTGTTTATCAGGAAATGCAGAGAGGCTGAAGAGCAAATAGGAATAGAGATTTTTGAGACTATTTCACATCAACAAACAGTAGGAAAAAACACCAGGAAAAGGTAGGAAGATCTTACTAACATCTTAAGGTATATTAGATGAATTGCAAGATTCCACTTAGTGTTAAGAGCATTTCAGCCACACTTGAGAAAACAATAGAAAGTTCCAACAAATAAAAAAATGAAGCTTTTGCTTAATAATTACTTAGTACTTAATACTATGGTTTTGTTGTTAAGGATAGCAAATACAGATAAATACTTGCTGCTAATCAGTCCTTTTGCCTCACTGATCCACATCTGATATTAACAAAGCTATGCATTTTTCAATTTTCAAACCATTTTATAAAAGCATGAAAAATCATTATCCTTGTTTTACAGACAGTGCCACAAAAGTGATGAAATGTTTGCAGAATTACCCCATAAATCTGTTGCACAGTCAAGATGAGAACCCACACCTCTTCCATCACTTCTCCCTGCCCCAGTCATTTTTTCACCATGAAAAAAGACAGTGATGATGTACAAAGGTTTGCCAAAGAAATCAAGGATCACATCACCCACACTCTGTCCATAACACATCTTAACTCTTAACAGATCTTCATAACAGATCTTAACAGTTAACTCTGTTAAAGGAGAAAAAAAATGCCTCAGAGCATCATGGTGATGAGGTTTGTCTACAGCTGAATATGCAAAGACTGATCTTGGAGGTGGCTGCCCAAGGCTAGTTCGAATTGGAGGCATTCATAATTATAGCATTTGCTAATTACAGAAAGGATAGCGCTTCCACTTATGAACAAATGCATGGCTAATTGTTCAGTGATGATGGGAAGGAAGGGAAAGAAAAGTACTATGACTATTTAATGAGGTTTCTGAAAACATATTACATTATTTAAAGTGTATTTAAACATAACTAAGTCTTATTAAATTGCCATTCTTCCCTGTGCTTTTTGTACTAGGGAAGCATGTTGCCTCAGACTGAACACTGGCCATACTGGAGGCTGGATGATGGCCTGAGATCTTTCCTCAGGTGAATGCAGATGAAGCTGTGAATTGATGCTTTTACAAAAGACTCAATGCTTGTAATAGACATCACGCTATTTAAGGTAGGCAGGAATGAAGAAGAGAGGTGCCTCTACATATAGATGTGAATCCCAGTAGAATTTTGCTGCCTCTGATGAAGAAGTTGTTCTCCTTTGAGGAGATGACCTACAAGAACCACCCAATGCCCTGGTCCTGTGTGAGTGCCACCCTGGAAAAGCTGATCTGGCTTCCAGCAAATGCAGCAGCACTGTAGTTCAGGAGCCTTGATCTTTTCAGTGGAGAAGTTGTTCATCACAGATACACAACCTCACATACTGCTTTGGTCCTCTTGCACCAGCCAGCATGTCAATAGGATTAGTACTTGTTTAACAATCAAATGTTAACTAAGGGCTCTGTCTACCTGAACATATAGGTTCGCATCAAAGCCATTAATGGCCACAAATCTGTTGTCATTCAGAACAGCTGAGCATTTGTTCACAAGTATTTTTATCTAGAAAAATTGCTTGTGCCTGTACCCACTGCCAAAAGCACACTTTGAAATCAATAGAAACCCTGTCAGGGACAGTGACTGGGAGTGAGGACAGAGATATTAAGATCCAAGACTTCCAGACAGGGAAAAGTAGAAAGGAGACAGCTACCAGGAGCTTAAACAGCTCAGCTCCCAAGGGGCAATCACATCAGAAAGTAGCAGAGCTCTGCCAAACCAATTTTAGTTGTGGAGCTGGGACCCGGCTGTGCCGTTAACAGCTAGCTCTGCTAAAACAGACCTCAGCAGTCTCAGCACAGCCCTCTCCATCACTCCTTTGCACTTCAGAAAGTCAGAATGTGCTGAAAGCTTCTTTCCCTGAGACTTTTCCTCTTGCAAGATATCAGTGAACTAGCATCTCATCTAGACATTAACAACCATAGTGGGCAGTGATGAGGAAAGAGAGAGACAACATGTTGCTGTTAAGGAACAATTTTTCCATGTAATATATGTAGACCAGGAAGTTTCCATAACAGTAAATATTATCAGAATTGATGCTTGGTCATCATTAGCTGGAAAAATCTTTCTAGCTATATCTGAGTGGTCTTGTGTTAACAGAAATATGAAAGATCAGGCTCAACCTTTATTTATTAAAAAATGCACAGGCAAGCAGAGAAACAGGTAATATCTTACAGTGGAAAATACAGAAATACAACACAAATTTGCTTACATTTTTCCAGAGTGGGTTAATGGAAAAAGTTATCACTGTGTTGTTTACATTCGTCGGGATAAATTTACATAGGTTTTATTTAGGCTATAAGATCCATCTGGAACATATTTCTCATTTCAGAAACAGTCATTCCATTTGCTAGACAAAGGAAAAGGCTAAGATCTGAACTGATTCCTCCTCTCCACAGGGAAAGAAATTAAAAAAAAAAAAATAATAATCCCATAACCATATTAAGTTCCAGTGTAGAAAAGATTCATCCATTAGTATTAGGCTTAATGCTCTTGGGGGTTTTGCAAGACAGCCTCGAACATATGGTTTTATATGCTTTATTTAAAAGATTTTTCTTTTAAAAATCTTGCCAGATACTAATTCCTTTTGGCATCTGAAATACAGCTCATGAGGACTGTTTCTTGGCTGCTTGCAAAAAAAACACTTGTTTAGATGCAAAGCTGAGGTCTAACTCTCTTGAAATGAGGGCATTAAGATGTCTTGCACAGGATATGCCACAAGGCATTTTTAAAAGAAGAGCCTTGTTCTTTCCAACATGGACAGGAGGCAGACAGAATTTCCTTTGGTTTTAACAGATTTTAAACTAACTCTATTGTTTAAGGAAGGACTGTAAGCTACCAAATGCTTGAGCAATATTGTGTCTTGTCTGTGCCACACCATCTGTCTAATGTAATGTAATAAGCTACTGCAATATTAGAAGTTGTCCTGTATGGTATTTTACATTTATATATGCTGTGATATCTTTCCATAGTATTAACTTAAATTCAACTCTGTCTCCAGGGCTAAAAAAAAATTCTCCCACCTTGCCCCACTTCCCATTAACAGACATTATTATGTTCACTGAAATTCAGTAACTCTAGCACAAGGTATGGGCTTCTTGTCTACTTGTAGGGCTTTTTCCTGGTAGCGTATATAGAATATGGCTTTCTATTTCAAACAGACCGATGGACACCACTAAATTTCCAGCAATGCCTTGCTTGCTGACAGATGGCAAGACAGACATTCTCTCTCATCAGGCATCTCCCATGTGCCTCATGGGGTGAGTGAAAAATGGGCAGAAATAAAAGATTTGTCATGGAAATGTGAATAATAGTTGTAAGTCAACAGAAAGAGCAGAGATATGAAGTCACATAAAACTCTAAGAGCATGACAAAGTTAGGTTATTGAGGCAAGCTTCAGAAAATCTTCCAGTTCAATGAATATATCCAGTTTCACTGAATAAAGAAGATAGCGACTAGAGTTCTAAATGTATTCATAGTTAAGTTAAAATCAGAAGTGATTGTAAAACGTGGTACTAGATACACCCTGCCTCTACCAAACCCCAGACTACACAACTTAGGACAACAGAAATATGGCCTAAGTGAAGGGGGAGAAAATCACTTTCTATCCTCATTTAGTCAGGGGTAAGACACAGGTTCAACAGTTTTAAGCTTTTGTTGAATGAATGGAGACTAAAATGATGCTTAGCTATGTCTCAAGTCAAATTAAGAACTAGTCACAGATAGTTGTAACTTTCCTAAGTGCTTGAGGACATATACAGTCTGAGGTGTATCTCCATACATATTTAAACATCTAAGAGATGCCAGAAGCTAGAAGTTTGATTTCCAAATTAAACTGGCGTTCTTCAATAGTTCCTTCATTTGGCCACCCAGAGAGTCCTAAAAATTCCTATTAGAGTGAAGAGGAATCTTTACCAGGAGATTACCCACATCAGCATGGATCATCCAAATATCTCGGAATCAGACCACAGTTTCTCCTTTAGAGTGTCCTATATATGCAGAAGCCTTGAAAACATCAAAGTTAGCACTAAACTCTGCATTATTCTTAATAACAAGGACTGTATAAGCCAAGCTTCTGAAACACTTTCCTTGGAAAAACAAAAAGAAACCAAATTCCCTCTCTTTGGCTTAATTTTCCACCCTATGTATTACAGGTGGCTTGGCAAAAGAGATGCTTTTAGGGGCTGATGGATAAAGAATGACAGACCTAAGAGTCCACAAAAAGGATTAAAAAGCCAATGTAATTTTGATATACCATCAAACATCATCTCTAACATACAGAAAAAATTAGACTCACAGAAATTTGTGAGACTATCTGGAGCTACACACTAACTTTCCGACAAAGTTCATATTTTTCTTTCTTTTTTTTACTTGACATAATCACTTCTAATGAATTAAATTGCATGGCTTGGTAAAGGTGGAATGTAAGACATTGACTTCATTAATTGTTATAGTACTTACCCCAATATGGAGATCAACATAAAAATTATTTTGAGCAAATTATAATCAAATTTATATTTTTAGAGCTTTGTGACTCAACATTTTAATACCTTTTCTATTGCTCTTAATGCCTGACATTTCAGAGGCAAGTATGAGGGGTTTTTTCATTGCTCAAGGCAATAATCCAATTCCACGGGAGATGTAATTATCTACACTAAAGGGGTGTAGATTATTACACATGAAAAATCAGTGTGAAGGGATGGCTAGTCCAGTAGGAATTTGGTTTTAATTGAGAAGTTATAAAGGTCATGGGCACTGCAATCTGATGGAGAACAGATTTCTTTTGCAGATTTGCCTTCACATTTGCCTTTTGAACATGAAATAGAGGTTTTTTTCCATGGACAGGAAAGGTAACTATTCTACATGCTTTTCCATTAATGACAAGCTGCTTTGTATTCAAAATTAAACCAAAAATAAATAAAGCCTATTTCTGTTTGCAAGTACAATTGAGTTAAATACCAAACTCACAGTCAAAACAATGGTCTTTGAAGGCTGGTATAACTCCAGAAAAAAATTACAAAGCAAAGGATGTTGAGTCTTGTAAGGTGTTGAACAAAGTGGAAAATAAAAACCTCTTGAATTCACATAACAGATTTGTTTCTTTTGATATGAACTTTTTCAACTTCAACTCAAAAGAAAGGCTTTGTGGGAAATAGAGTGATGGCACATGGAGGTTATAAATAAGCAACTGAAAAGTGTCCCTGATGTTGTTCAGAAAAACCTTTCCAGTTTTCAGGAATGAAGAGAGGAAAAAGATATGATCATCTGAAATTATTAAAGCTTCCATGTTTACCATTCAGGATAAAGTTTAGAGAACACATATAAAGCTTAGAGAACAGATATACAGAGGGACTGATTTCCCTGTTACTGTACAATAACCTTAGTCTAGAGACTAAGAGAGGGGGGGAAAAAAAGAGGATAATCATTATTTTAAATAAAAAAAATCCCAAAGTTCAAGAAGAATAGGCTCCTGTATGCATAAAATGCAGTTTCAGAATTTTTCTTATTCTGCTTGTTAAATTTCTTTTCCAAGAGAGTTTGTGTTATCATCCAAGAATTTGTGTGAATTCCAGCCTAAAACAGCTGCCCACAAACAGCTAAACGACCAGTCGTGGCTGGTTTTATATGCCCTGTCTGATTCTTTCTTCACTAGAGCGGAATTAAAAAGTTTAACAAGGGCACAGCTAAGGCTGTGGACACTATACAGCTTAAAACATGTCAAGTTAAAGTTTACTTATGTTCCTGCAGTACAGACGTCAAGTTTTGGTTTTAAGTTAGATAAGGATAATAACAGCTCACTGTAAGAGGAGTTTGACCTCTGAGATGATCAAGGAAATTCCTAGCTTGAAGAACTTATCAAGTGACAACATCTTTCAGGTCACCAGCACTTCAGTGCTAGTATTATTAAGGCCTCTGTTTAGATGTCATACCGTGAGACGGTGTTACTGCTAAATGCACAACCATTGGCTGACATATGACTGATCTGCAAAATCATAACAGTTTTTATTCATTTTATTCTGATTCTTATGAAGTTTGATAAACACTGGAATATCATCACCTGTCAAGGGAAGATGTACACTACCATATACTACAGGAAATAAGTTTTTGGTTGCAAGTTTTAGTAGTAGCCCCAGGAGACACTGGAAAGGCCATGCCTGAAATTTATTACAAACAAATAATTACGCGTGCAAATTTCTAGGATATTTAAAAATATATTTTACCTCTGATTGAGGTCACACATTACTGAAAACTTAAAAATTGACACCTGTGTTGGAGCATGTAGAAGATAAATACAGATCCCTAGGGTGAGATTGAAAAGCTGTAATAATTTTGCAAATAGAATTGTATATTAGATTTCTGAATAGCCAGCTGTTCAGAGCTTTATCTAACATCTTTCCTTCAGTTTACCAATATAACCATGTTTTCCCAGTGCTGACATCCTTGGGAACTTCTTAAGTAGTGTGGCATAAACACTTAAGTAGGAATAAAGTGGACTCTGGATCTTTAATGGATATAAATTTACATTGAGAGCACTATGCTGCAGAATTGGCACTGTGCTTGGCCACTGCCCTCCTCTCACTGCACAGTAAGCCACACTTTTGCCCAGAAACTCTTCTGAAGTTTTATGAGTTTGCTGAGGATTTGAAGTAAATCTTGTGTTAGCTAAAGGTTAACTTTTAAGGAAAAAACTCATGAGAAAAGCTTCTCTAGTAAGAACCTCAGTATTTCTCAGGAATTTCATGCCAAAATTCTGAACAAAAGTTGGAAATCTTTGCAGCGCAATAGTTCAGTGGTCTGTTATGACATTTTTTTTTGGTGAATTAAAAACACATGTGCTGCCATCACCCACCCTACATGAAACTGTGTTGCATTGTACCTGCTGATAAAATAGACTACATTGCCTGTTTCCATCAATCACTGTGGTGGCTAGGTGCCTTTGCAATATTGTTAGCAGAAGTACTCTGAGCTACCTCATCTTGTAGATCCACAGTACGAGGCTGTGAGACTGAGAAAGCATAAGATGTGGAAAATAGGTTTGCCTGTGAAGAAGCATATCAACTGTGCTGCAAAAGGACATCAACAGTGGAAAGAATGTTTTGATCCATGACAGGATTTGTGGGAATCTGTACTTCTTCAACCTCAAATCAGTGATTGCTTTATAGAATTGCAAAGATAGATCATTCTGTCCTAATGGTGTAAGCAAGAGGAAAAGCTAACACCTTAGCTAGAGAGCTTGTTAAATAGTGCTGGGTGATACACAACAGCAGGCCCATATTTACACTGAGAAGCAAAAGATGTTTGCTAGAGATGACCTTGATTTTTCATTTCCTTGGGGGCAAGTGCAAAACTCAAGGCAAACTTCTAGATAGGGTCCCCAGGAACTTTGTCCTTGAACTTAGTGGTGTTACTAGGAGTGAATAAAACACATTTCTTTGCTTATTGTAGATCTATATCTCAACCACTCCTGACCTGCAGCAAGTTCCTAGAGGAAGATGGGCTTCTTTCATGATTTAGAAAGGAGAGCCTGAGGCCTGCATAATATAATATTCCTGATTGATCCAAACTTATATTAAGATTTTAAGCATCTGGGAGTAGTACATGTGCATGTAAACAGAAGATGTTCTGCACATGTGCAGTGCTTCAGGCTTTCTCCTCTGCATGTCATATTGAACCTCTGGTATACACACAAGTGCACAGTTGTGAGACACATCTGTTGTAGATCTGAAAATTCTGGCCTCTAGCTCTTAAGGCTGTCTTTATATGAGGGGCTCAGGGAACAGGTCTATGGATTCTCTCCTCTGGCAGCATTTGGACATTTCATCACTGCTCTTAGCACAGCTCTCTTATGATACCAGAGACCACTCCACTGCTTGAAATGCACTATGAAAATAAGGGCAGCACTGCTGGGAAAGCACTCTGCCTGACTACTTAGGCTGCTGAGTTGGCTAGATATTTACAGTTCTCAACACAGTCACTCTTGTCAGGCTTCAGTTTTAGATCATTGGTTTTTTGATTTTACAGCTTCTTTAGGTAAAACACACCTGAAGAGTCTGCTTGACTTGGACAACTGTCTACAACACAGTTTACCAGCCTAGCCAGCCAGCTCAGAGCACAGTAAATTCATACTGCCCCTGGGTGCTTCCAGCCCAGGGAAACCTGGGCATGGGGCAATGATTTCAGCAGAAGAGAGCCTGCACCAGTATTATGGTTTAATCTGGCAGGCAGCTAAACACTACAAAGCTGTTCACTCATTCTTCCCCAAGTGGGATGGGAGAGAGAAACAGAAGATTTTGTGGGCTGAAATAAAGACAGTTTAGTATGACAGAACAGGAAGCGAAAATAAGAAGAGAATATTCAAAACAAGTGATGTATGATATCATTGATCATTGCCAACTGATGATCAGACAGTCACCAAGCAGTGAGCTGCCATCCCTTGCCCAACTTCCCACAGTTTTATTGTTCAGCATAACGTCCTATGGTATGGAATAGCCTTTTGGCCAGTTCAGGTCAGCTGTCCTGGCCATGCTTCCTCACAGCTTCTTACGCACTCTCAGTCCACTCACTGGCAGGACAGGGTAAGAAGCAGAAAAGGCCTTGATGCTGTTCAAGCCCTACTCAGCAACAAATAAAACTTCAGTGGGTTGTCAACATTGTTCTCATCTTAAATCCAAAACACAGCCCCGTACCAGCTACTGGGAAGAAAATTAACTCTATGTCAGCCAAAACCAGGAGAGCCTGCTCAGTTTATATCATTCAGGAAGTTAAAGACAAGCAGAAGACTCTGTCAACATGCAGTCACTTGCACTGGGAAATTACTGACTGCTTCAAGCATCCAAGGCTTACAGTGTTGACTAGGACTCATTTCACCTGTCTTAGCTTCTGCATAATTTCCTATTTTCTGCTTATGTAGACTGTAAACTACTCTGAGCAGAGAGTTTCTCCTACTGAAAGCATAACAGAGTATAAGATGAGGATTTTGGTTTCAGCCAAAGTATTTGAGCTTTAAAGTTACAAGGATGATGTAAGTTACAGAGTTACAGGCTACATGAACACACACATGTGTACAAGTGCATGAATATATAGATGTTTATGCATGCATAGATGCAGATTTGTACATACACGTATATTACATATTTTTTGACATGACATATGCACACAGTAAGAAATTTTACTTAGGTTTAGACCTTTAAATCTAGACTTATTACTTCTGACTCCCTTCATGAGCAAAGAGGAGAAATAAGAAGTGATTCAGCACTTTACTCCATCCAACAGCATTACACTATGGATTGTTTTATGCTAATACCATATTTCAAAAACTGAAGTAGTCTGGAGAGAGGAAGGATAGACTGCTATGAATTATATTCAGTTTGTAACAAAAACTGAAACAGTCTCAAGACTTTTCTGCATGATGTTGTACCTTTACTGAATCTGCTTGATTTCAAAATTTATCATGGCAGACTGTCACTAACACTATGTAGAGTGATTGATTCAGTGTTCGCACAAGAGGTAATAATTTCCCACGTGCTGGAGATAATAATGTAAAAATACTTTCTACATAAATAAAAAAGAGCTGTGTGCATTTGACTTCAAAGAGTAAAAAAACAGATGTTTTTCTTAGTTTCTTTATCAGTGTGTATGTATCATTAATGGAGCTTTGCTTAACAGCGTTGAGCACAAAGGATGTTTCTAAGAAGCTTTGAACTAGAGATTTCTGCTGGGAGGAATTCAAGGCTTGGAGAAGTGTCCTCAGGTGCAAAGAAGCTCTGAGGAAATCTGATTTGCAAAATGTGCATGGGGGAGTGAATGGGAGGGAGGAAGGGGAGAAAAATAACTTTGGGGATCAGGAAAAAGGATTATTTTAACTAATATTTCTGTCTAAAGGGACTCCTGTTCCACTTGCTAATACTGCCTTTAGTGGAAAGGATCCTGGCACATTTTCTTAGAAAGTAAAGCAAGCACGATTTGCACCAGAGAGATTTGTATGCACAGGAAAGGTAGATTTATTTCTGTGATACAAGTCACAGTATGGACATTCCCTTTCCAGTATTACAGTGCTTTCTTTGCTTAATATTTCCTTACAAGCTGTTATAAATTGCCCTGAAGAGTTACTCTCATGCTGGACCAGTGGCCCTCAGGAATCTAAGGGCAGTGGTTTACCATGTTGGCAGTCCCCAGCTCTCTGCTATGCCTCTCTGCTTGAGGTAAATGCACCTGTAGGAAACACAAAAAGCAGGGACAAGTTTGCACTAATTCACAGCACAGCACAGGAGATTTCATGAACAAATATTAAGAGGCCAGCTCAGGAAAGGGAAGAGGGTGCCAGGGCTGGAGAAGAGATGGCAATATCCTAAGACCTTGCATTGTGTGCTTGGTGAACACAGGAAAGAGCCTTAGCTCTTAGCAAATGCCAACACTGTACAGATGTGTCTATGGGGTTCTGCTTCCCAGCTTATCATATGTCCTGGGTACTTTAGTGGGCTGGCAGGCTCTTGGACACCCCTTCTTCCTCATAACTTAGTCCAGGTTCACCCAGCGAAGTGTCTTCTGTGGTCACTTAGGAAAAAGACCAGCTAGTACCCGTAAGAGGAGGAACAACCTGAAATCAGAGGAAAATCTCCATGTATGGGCAGATTAGCTTCATGATATAGCTCTCCTAATGTCTCCCTGAAAGCAGATATTATGGCACAGAGATGTAAGAAACAGCAAGGAGTGGTAGTTGGGACAATGAGAAGAAATGCTGTAGAGTGTGATGATCTGCATAGAAATACATACATTACAAACTGTGAAGCCCCCTTTGGCTCCTCAGGGCTATTAGTGATGTAAAGTGCTCATGACTTTGCTGTAGCAAATGATCCAAAGTAGATCAGACTTGCCAGACATAGCAGCTTTGAAACTCACTTCAATCTGCATTCCAGACTGCTAATTCCACTTGGAAAGTTTTACCATCTAAGACTAAGGATTAGAGTGGAAAAAAGTGGTTTAGCAGCTTCCATCTATCTGGACAGAATGAGATGTTGACCACCTGGAGTTCAGATCCCAAAGGGCAGGTTGCAGTGTTGCTGGGAGCAGGCCATAGGGTGCTGCAGAGGGCAGAGGTAGGGCAAGATACACAGCCTACTCTCTGTTGAGAACAACTGTGGTGATGTTTCAGACCAGCTGAGATCTGTAGGCAGGACAAAGTCTTAATTCAGATGGTTAAGAGGAAGATATAAATTAAAGAAATACTTACACATATTCACAAATAAGACCAAATGCAAAGGGAGCAAAGTGAAGGGCAGAGAAAGTCATAGACATCCAGAAACATAGCTCTGAGGAGACTGTTCAGCCCCAGGGATCGTGTTTCTTCATCAACCAAAATGTCAAGTATTTTAGTCAAAAAAATATGTACCAAGTTACCTAATATTTCTTTTGGGAAAGCAATTTTAAATGAGTTTTGAATTATCTCATGGCAACCAGAACTTTTTTATTGAAAACTAACAGAGAAATTTATCACTCTAATCTTTTCTAGATTCTTTGACCATGCATCCCTACTTTAAATTAAATTTAGCATTGATATAGCTGATTATTGCTTTACAAGCACCTCATTACAGCTTTGGCAAATGGATCTGAAACAGCTAATAGAGTTTGGTTCATTCCTTGTCTTTCTCTTTCCTCTTCTCTCTTCACCATCCGCCAAATCAGTAAACAGGATTTTCCGAGCTGGTTTATAAAACATTCCCTGCAAACACGGAGATATTTTCTATTCAGCTGTTCCACGTCAGTGCAGATTTGTTTCTTAGCATTGGGCAATGCTATTATAAAATAACACCTACCCCAATGATTAATGTTGAAGAAACTGCTGTCAAGAATGTGGGTGTTTCCTGAACCAATAAAACCTTCCATAAAGCCTGGTAAACTGTAGTTAACAGTTTTCTAGTACAAATGAGAAAACCAAGTAACTTCCCATTTGCTTTCATCATGAGTAAGGCCGGAGGCAGCAGTAGGTGAGTGGGCAGGCTGATTTGTGAGAGGTGAATTTGCACTCAATTCAGGGCTCACTTTCCTATTCACACTGGGAAGGTAGGTAAGGCAATACGGGAAACTGAAGTCCTCCCTCTTCTCCACTCCTTCTTCACTGTGAGGCAGCTTCCAGGCAGCCCTGAGGTCCATCCAGCTCCTGAAAAGGACTGCTGTATCTAGAGAGACTTCTACAGCTGCCTTCACACTTCTAGAAACCTGCCTTAGAGAACATCATGATGGTTTAACTCCCTCCATATGACTCTCCCACACACATACAGTTTTCTCCTGTTCTAATGAGGCCTCATCTGGAGTTCTGTGTCCAGTTCTGGGCTCCTCAGCTCAAGAGGGACAGAGAACTTCTGGAGAGAGTCCAGCACAGGGCCACCAAGATGATCAGGGGACTAGAACATCTTTCATATGAGAAATGGCTGTGGGAACTGGGGCTGTTTAGTCTGGAGAAGAGGAGACTGAGGGGAGATCTTATTAATATTTACAAATATCTAAAGGGTGGGTGTCAGGAAGTTGGGACATCCCTTTTTTCTATAGTAGATAGTAACAGGACAAGGGGTAATGGCATGAAGCTGGAACACAAAAAGTTCCATTTAAATATAAGAAAAACTATTTTACTGTTCAGGTGAGGGAGCCCTGACACAGGCTGCCCAGAGGGGTTGTGAAGTCTCCTTGCTTGGAGGCCTTCAAGACCCGCCTGGACACGTTCCTATGCGACCTGATCTAGATTGACCTGCTACTGCAGGGAGGTTGGACTGGATGATCTCTAAAAGTCCCTTCCAACCCTACCATTCTATGATTCTTAGTATATTCTACACCTTTAAGAGAGACAGCAGGGAACCTCATCTCAAAAGGATGGAGAGAAAAGAAAAAGGCAACTGAAATCTAAGTCCAATACATATGTGACATCTACCAAACACTCAGTTTTGCTGGTCTCAATTACAGTATATAAGTTCTGCTATTGTCAAAAGAAAGAAAGAGAGAATAGTAGCCTATTTTTCTAGATAGAATTAGCCTTGAGCTTAAATTACATAATAAAACAGTTTGAAACATAGGCTATGGTTGTGAAGCAAAAAATAGATTTGCTGGAGCAGTTTACAAAACCTCACACCACCAGGTTCATCCATGTCTAATTGAAACCTTTCCTCTGTCTCCAAGGGGGGGGAAATTACGTGTCCTAGAAGTGTCTTCCCACCCACTGCTTGGTAAGTGGATTGCCTTCCTGTCTCAGGCAGCTTTTGGATTATATCCACTGCCAAACAAAGTGTGTCTGGCACTCAAGCTTGACCATTTGTATGCTTCAAGTCATCTAAAGCTTTTCTCATCTGTTCTGTAACATCTGAAGATAGTCTTTCCTTCCTTTTGTACCATATGTCACACTGGAATCAAGATGCCAATGTAACAAAAACATTTTAACCAATGCTATATAAATGCCATTATGAGGAATTTCTAGTTTAGCAGCACCAGTCAATGATTGATTCACACATGGAGGGATTGATTTCACTGGAACTTAATGGACTAAGCCAGGAACAAAATTTTCATCCTTCATGGCAAGGATAGGAACATTCTCCTTTGTAAAAAAATAATTGTTTCTCCTTAAACAATTCCAGGCTTAGAGAAAAACTTCATTAAATTCACCAATATTATTCCTGCACTGGAAATATAAAGCAGCAGCTTTGAAAAATAAACTAATTGGAAGGTTCTCTCAGGGAAAGAAAACATCCTAATTTTTTTATTGTTAAAAGACCAGCTCTATTTATTTAAAATGTTTAATTAAACATACTCATTGAATACATTCAATGTGGTTTAATTTTCCTGTTCCTATCTATTCAAGGCTTGGTACAACTTATACACTCTCTTGACTATTTCTGTAAGCATTACCACAAGAGAATTAATGCCACAAATAAAACTACAAATTTAGGTTTTAGTTTGTAGCCTCCCATTCAGATAAAACAGACTTTGTACATAAAAATGAAGCAGGACAGGAAGCAAACATGAGATTATGGGGAAGGACAATGGAAAAGACTCAGCATAGTCCTCACAGTGGGACCCTGGAGCTGTGGCAATAGGCAGTAACGGAGGAATTGAAGTTTGAAGGAGGGAGGACTTGTAAAAAGCCTCAAAGCAGCATGTTTGAGTGTTCATGTGAGATATATTTCACAACTTTGGGAGCTTTTCTGCAAATAACTGCCTAAGAGAAAGCCAGCTTATAGTTTGTTATGAACAGCATTCTGCCTTGTTATTGCCCGGCAGGTAGTCCATAAAACAGCAGTTTGGTCATTTTGGGTTTTTTTGTTGTTGTTTCTAAGTCATCCATCACTGTTTTTAGTTTCACTGAGCCAACTTCTATCATCTCTACCTTGCTGTACTTTATTTCTCTCCCATCAGCTTTAAGTGGCCTAAATGCCACTTGGTGCAATGCACAGATAAATATTGAGCCCAACCTACCATGTGAGATGCAAGGACATTCTGGTCCAGCCCTATATCAGCCAGAGACACTGCAAGAGCTGGATCTTTTCCTGCTTTATGGCTGGCACTTGCCAGAATGGACAGCAACAAGTAGGTGCTGATGATTTACACCTGCCTCAGCCTTCTAATCTGCAATGAAGATGGAGGTCTTCATCTTTGGAGTGCCTGCCCAAGAAGGCCCAGATCTCCCTGAGAGACCTCTAGGTGTTACTACATGCACATAGCTGGGCATGCATCCCGACTCTTTCCTCTGGTCACAACCCAAAAAGGAGGAATCAGGCTTCAGGGTGGAGCCAGGCTCCTGAGAGAGTGCTGGAGGCAGACTTCCCAGAGCAACACAGTGCTCCAGATACTTTTCCTTCAGCCAGCCACGTGGAACAGCAAGAATGATCTTGCCTTGCCCATGGCATAAGAGAAATAAGGACGTCATTCTGTCTTGGTGTCACCATGGGGAAAGAGCAGGACACTCGTGTACCACCACAATACACACTTTCTATTCAGTAGGCAGCAGAAAGCCATAGTCTTGCCAGTGAGAAAGGATATCAGTGAGGTAAATGCAGTTTTGCAGCTAATGGATCATCAGGGGAGCTGCAGTGAGGTGTTTTTACCTCTGCTTTGCCTTTGATGAAATCACAGCTGGGAAAGCAATGTTCTCAATGATTCATAAGCTGCAGATATTGTGGAAATACAGATTTACTCCCATCACTCAAGTATTTATTAAGTTAATAAGTTCCTGAAGAAGGCAATATAATAACAATGGGAGTTTATCTTCCTGAGCTAGCTCTCTTAACTTCTAACAAAGATGTGGCTTTTCTGTTTATCTTCATTCCAGCTTCAAGTACTCACTCTAGTGAAAAAGAAATACTTCCTTACTAAGCTCACAGAAACCCAAGAAGGTGTACATAAGTATTCATCATGAACTGTGTTATCTTGGATATGGGTGAATTGAGTACCAATAGTATAAGCTAACATTCGGCCCAAACTCAAGTGATGCCAGAATAGCCTGGTCAGCTGAAAAGGACTTGAGGAAGGAGCAATGCCATCATTTATTTTCTGTTTCCTTCTGAAAAAAATGTGATTTTCAAGTTTCTCTTTTGTTTATCCAGACCCAGAGCTTTACGTACAGTTAAAACAGTATTTCAGTGATTTCACTTAGATACATGAGATTTGAGCTAATTTTATAAGCTTTCCTTTATATTTTGCCAAGATTGCTTTATTTTATTTGGTCTTTAATTTGGACAACGAGAATTTGTCTCAAGGCTGAACTGAGGAACTACATTTTAGGAGGTATGATCTCCCAGCTGTTGACTGGAGACCAATATTTCTCCATATTTCTGAAACCCAGGCTCTCAGGATTCAAGGAATCATCTACTCCTTGAATATCAACCCAATTACAATACATAGTTCATATTATTTTTATATTTTTTCAGTGTTTCCTGCTACTGTATTGCACAACCCATAATCCAGTTTAAAGTTCTCATTTCCCATTACTATGATGTTTTCTGTTTCAATATATCACTCCATCACTATACTGTGTTTCTGTCTTTGCCTTATTTTTATCTTCTTATTCCACCAGTAGAACAACGGTTAATTTATAATGAGCCCAGTGGTTATGTATTTGTCACAGCTCAGGGAGGAGTAAAAATAGGTTCTCCAAATATACCACTAGAGAAGGGAAAGGGAAGGAAAAGTACCATCACAATCAAAAAAAAAAGTTGTGTGAGCTTCATTTATAACTGCAGAGGCCTGTGTAAATATTTACCCACATGCTACCTATAAGCCAAATCATGTAGAGCACAGGACGCAATGATAAGGATGCAGCATGAGTTTCCTATCAGCTCCTTCTGATGGAAATCAGTTTAATCATTTGTCTTTCCTGGCTTTCTTACACTAACCTCAATCCCATTTACACTGAGATTTAAGGCAGTAACGTAGCTTATCACAGAACTGGATAGAGAAAGTGTCTGTGCAGCTCAGATCAGATGAGAGCATAATATTGTAGTGCCACTGACAGGAAGGTTTTCATCGGCAACAGCAGGGCTCAGTGCCTTGCTAAGCCTACATGGGCTTGCCAGCCCTCTCATGCGGCTACTAGCACCGTCCAAGGACAGACATCTCCCCTGAAGTGCTGCAGAGCAAATGGATGGACCATAAGCATACCTACACAAACACCCCTTCTCAACTCTACTGGAGCTCTACTCCAGCAGCTCACAGACCAACTCCTTTTCAACAGCTCTTGAGCCACATGAGCAAAAAATATATTCTGACAAATGGCTCACCCAAGATAAGGGAGAAAAAAGAACACTGTATGGTCTTACTATAGTGAAATGCCCTGAAACTAATCAAAACACATCAGAACTGAGAAGTATAAATGTGAGCTAGGTGGGTAAACTTGAAAAGAAAAATAGGATACTAAATGGTTTGGTGTTATTCAAAGTCTATGTTGAGATCTGTGTTTTGTAATGCACGTAGATGGCTTACACTTTATTGTTAATAATGGTAGTAATAGAGAGGTTCACATGAATGAAACAAGTGCATTTAAAGGTAAAACAATGAAATAGTACAGATATCAGGAAGATAATTAGTATTTCAGGACTTTCCTTGCCTTGTGAAATCTGATCCTTAAGACGACTGTATAAAGCTCTGGAAATCCCACTGTAGGCAGCAACAGGAGTGATGGACTCAATATTGCTCTACATTCCGTTTGCTTTTGTGAGTCTACTTTATGGATTCATGCAAGGAGTGGGATATAGTCACTGCCTCACCACCATATTTATAGACCTCCCCAGATACTCAGCGATTTGTGAGTGGCCACTGGTGAACATGTCAAGTCTCTTCTGCTTTCAAGTCATAAAGTCATAAATGTATAGTTCAAGAGCACTGCAATGACTTCTGCTTTATTGATCCATTTTTTAGATCTGTTTTATTAGTGCAATTTAATAGATTTGTGAGTGTGATTTGATTACAGCCTCTGGATGCTGCCATGCAGAGCTTTATTTTATCAAGCCGAGACACTGTAAGGTACACCAAGGAAACCAGGTGATCAATAGAGAATGATTTCTCATTAATATTGTTTTCCATTTGTGAGAGTTTTTTTTCTCTTTTGGAAGGGATAAAGAGAATTTTCAGTAGTTTTGGTTACATGAAAACTTTATTAATTTCAATCCATTTTTCTCAAATATTCTGAAACAATGATGACCCCATCAGTGTTTCTTTTTCTGTCTCAGATGCCTTTCTGTGAATCTCCTTTTGTCCATGTGCTCCCCTTGAGTTGGCAGAAACTCAATTCCTTCAGGACAGGAAAGGAAGAACAGGAAAGGAAGAACAGGCTGTCATTACTGGATGCAAATATAAGCATTCATTTCCTCACCCAGCGAAGTACCAAGCTGCTGCCAACTCACTCTACATTTTCCAGTATTTTGCAGTCTTCTTGAAACTTTTCATTACTTTCTTCACATCTTTTCATGACCCCTTACAAATTGTGACCACAGTTGGAAAAAGCATGATGCATGGTAAAAGTGAGAAAGAAAGGTGCACAGATATAAGCATGAAAGATGCTCATGGCTTGGCAGAAGAGAGCAAGTTCAAAGGCACAGGTGGCAGCACGAGTGAAAGGATTCACAGGTGCCAATAGCTCCCCTTGAAGAGTATCTGGGCACACAGCACACCACCAGGCAATGCTACAGTCGGATTTGCAGAACTAAAAGAAATAGTGTGACTATTTGCCAAGGAAAGGTTATACATTTACAGAGCAATGAGGAGGTCTACACTAAGTTTATAAAATGATGAGATTCATCAAGAAACTAACACCAGGAAAAGTGCATTAGAACAGCTCCTCAGTACACTGGAAAGCTGTACATGTCATCTACTCATCAGCCCGATTTTCTGCAGTTTCATTCTTTGGTCTTCTAACACAATACTGACCTAGAAATCGCATTAATAACTAAAAATCAAATATTAAATATATATTACTTTTTCACATGGTAAGACTTCTATAAAGTCACAATAACTTATTCTTGGCACAAGACATATTATACAGGTCAGTCTGTGAGCTGAAAATAAGCTATCTATTTGAGACTTTCTGTTTGCAGTGAGTGCCTTTTCACCTCACTATGTGGCAGTGTTTCTGACTCTGGTTTAGAATTTTATAGAGAACAGCATGGGCTCAAAGTCAAATAAAACAATGATTGCTTTGGTGTATTCCCATGTAAACAGTTCTTTTGTTAGAAGGCAGCTACTAAAACGTGACAATCTTTATCATACAAAAGTAAGCATATAGAAGAAAAGGAAAATATATATAGGCCAAGAAAAAGTAACCTCTTGCACCCAACGTTTTTCCTAACATTTTTACTAGAGAAAAAGAAGGATGGGACAGTCTCTGTCAACTTGAACCAGCTTTGGAACAGATGCATGTCATAACTGAAAGAAATGTTGCAAAGTTTTCCTAGTCTTGGACAAAGGGCGCTGATCCAGCAAAGACAGGATTCAGTAGGGAGGGAGTACTTGTTTTGCATGTCATCTCTTTACCATGGGAAACATGTTTTCTGAATTAGTAGGTAAGAGAGAACTTTTGCAGTATCTTTGAAGAAGTATACCTGGAGTTTCAGAATATTTGTCAAGACATTTTGTAATGCATGGCGCTGAAACTGAAGGCATAGCAAAAAAATTCTCCTAAGTTGCCATGTTTTCTGCTTCTTTTCTGTGCATTGTAATTGAGGTACTGTTCTTACAGGTGGCACTATGCCACCACCTCCTCTGTTTCTGATATAGTCTTGCATCTTGAACCTAGCTTGAGTATTTGGTTCCTAGATTGTTTTTTTATATTGTGGGGATTGTTAAAGGGAAAAAAAAATAAACACTGTAATTATGAGGTTTTCCAGATGGAGTAATCAGAGTTCCAAAACTATATACTAAAAGAAAGGAGAAGTTGTCCAAATGTCAGTGATTGCAACAATAGATCACGCCTTGTAGAAGTGTTTAAGATTTAAAATGAGCTTTTAGAAATTGAAGCTTTCAGTGCTGACTGTACTATAATGTCCAGAATGCCTTGTAATACTTGAGAGTAAAAGCAACAAAATATCTTTTTATTTTTCATCCCCAAATCATTAACTTACTTACACTAGGACTGAGGGTTATTATCTCCATTTAATATATAATGAACCTGTGATAACGACAGGCTATGTGCATCACTGAAGGGTACAGAGCAGTCAATGAGAAAGTCAGAACTACTGATATCTGGGTATCTATGCTGCAACTCCTACAATGTCTGTTTGCCACTGACCAGTTTTTGTTCTTCACCAGAGATTCTGTTTTTGAGCAGGCAGTCCACAGGCAAAATGATTTGGCAGCATGAAACATTGCTTGCTTATCTGTGTATGCTGAATAAGAATACAAGTGTATATGATATGAACAAGTAGAGATACATCAATACATAGATTAAAATGAATAATGTGATCACAAATTGAGTTTCTATTTGCTTGATGAAATATTGGCTGATCCTCTTTGTGAAATCAATGTAGGGTATCATAGATTAAATCATTGCTTGCTTCTTATTTATTTTGAATTCTTACCAATGACCTAGAATTGGGCCTTGAAGCTTCAGCCCCTGTGAGCTGATTGCTAGATCATGGCGACTCTTGTGTTGAAACAGCTGAGCCAGTAGCATGCCAGCAGAAGCTACAGTGGTGATGCTTTAATGGCAAAGTGTTTCTTGGGGGAGGAAACAGGGCACATCTGTGATTATTCTGTGGCCATAAGAAAGGACACTGCACAAACACTAGGAATCTGGGTGCCAAGTTTCCCATTAACATGAATGCTGAAACCCACATCCATTAGGTGCAAGAGGTCTTCAGCAGCTTTGACCATCTACAGTGGTGTAGCATAGCTAAGGCAAGGAAAGGTTACTTGGGCAAGTGTAGGTCACAGCAGAGGAATAACTTTGAGTTATTGGAAAAACAATGTCACTATGGAAATCATCTGCCATTTTCCATAATTTCCTCTGCAGCTGAAGCTGGACTGCCCTCAGCTGAAGGTACCAGGTTTATGGGTTGGCATGCACAGGCCACAGGAACTGGCAGGGAGAAGGAGTAAAAGGAACGTGACTAGAAACAAGGCAAGGGGAAAAAGACCAATCAAGATGTAAGAGAATGTGATGCAACAAAGAAGTAAACAACCTGGTAAGAAGAAGAGAGTATGAAGCAGAGAGTCAAAAATGGAAGAAGAGATGTGCCAGTCTAACAGCTTCCCAAGGGAGTGGTTCTGCCTCCCAGACCTTCACTTTAGATAGCACTTCTTCCTCCTTTCCACCCACTCTGGCACTTAGCATTGTCTCAGTGAGGCAATTCAGCTCACTAAACCATAGCAAAACAGCCTTTCTTCTTCCTCAGCTTTTTTTTTCCCCTTATTCTCTTTCTCTTTTTTTCCTCCCCCAGCTAAGTCTTAGCTGGACCACCAGGCTGAGACAGGGCAAGATGATTTCACAGGACCTGAATTTAACAGGCAGTGAATGCAGAACTGCAGTCTTCCTGAACACCAGGATCAATTCAGTCCTCTCCCAAAACTTTGCCTTGAGTACGCCATCCCATCTACAGGCAGTTGCAGGCTGTTTGCCTGCACATTGAATGTGTACTGAATTTTCATCCCGACTGAGGGAGGAAGGGTAGATGGTTGCTGGCTTGAAGACTGAGAGAAGTTCTTAAGGAGGCAATATTGTGTTCAATAGATCTTGTTTTATTAAATCTCATGATTCAGAGGGTCTGAATCAACCTGTTTGTTTGTTGCTGCCATTGCTGTGAGTCAGGGTGCCTAAAGAAAATTCAATCACAGACTGAGATTTTATTTAATCCTTTAAATCAGATCATGCTTGAGCAGAAAGTTATTTAACAAAAGAAAGCTGGTTAGTAAAAAGTGCTGTTGCATCATATGTGGATATATCCCTTGTGCTGTTATTACAAGATTGTCTTCAGGTTGTGACCTCAAAACATTTTAATCTCATTCTTCCAGCTTTAACTAGCTATTGCAAATACAGGTCCATACTTCTAGTACACATAAAAGCATGTTCCAGCTTTTATTAGGTTACAACAAATTCTAGTGTTGCAAGGACTCATACACCAAAATCACAAACAAAAAAATCTGTATTAAATGTATCCGTAACTGCTCTGTCTTTCAAGTACTAAGATGCTGAATTCAGAAGAGGGCTGAATAACCAGCTTGATCTCAAGAAAAATCTTTTTACAGAGAGACCAGTAAGCAAAACAGATCTAAATTCTTCAAAGAATAGGTTAGAGAAGATCTTGCAATGATACATGATTGACTGCATGGGGAAGAGATTTCTGATCTACTGTCCTTTGTGCCTGCAGTAGTAAAAAGATTCAGCAGCCAGAAGTTAAAGCTAGGGAATGGCTGTCAGTCTCTCCCTCTGCCACAGCATCCCACATGCATCAGTGTGTGGACTGCATTTGCAGGAGTCCCCATTGTACCATACTCAGAGCACCATAGAGTGTCTGCAAACATGGAAGGGTAACCTCAGGAACATCTAATTCATAGAGGGTGCAAGCAACTCCTAAATCCTGGATGATCCCAGCTTTGGAGTATCACTTCTAGGGCACTGAAAGACCCCATACACATCCCCAGGGAATGATGGCATGGATGTTCTCACATATTTTCATGCTATACTTGACAAAAATTACATAGTTCCCTATTTCACCATATGTGAATGTTCCTGTCAGCCTGCTTCCCTAGTCTCGTAACTGTCACTGTCAATCCTCCCCTTGTCTGGGAAGAAAAACTAAATTGAAACTAATGAAAGAAAAAACATTCTTTCTTTGGTATTGCATATTGCTCATGAGTCTTATGAGAAAACAAGAGATACTTGAACTGATATCGTCAAGTGCCTCGTATAAGAGAGAGCATTTTTAAAAACACTTTTCGTGTGGTTCTTAGCAGCACTTCATATGCAAAGAGCTTGAGCTGACCCTCAACCCCGTTACTGCGGAAAGGAAAAGATATTTTCACTCTCAGAGGCTTTAAGATCTCCCTGAAGAAAGGATCATTTTTGCCTGGAGCAATTGTACATCATCCAGCATAACAGAAGCACATTTTGAGACAACTTCAGCAGTGATATAACATAACCATATTTCAAAGTGAATGAGCTAGCCCTGCCAGAGTAGCATTCATTTGCACATTAGTTTTCCCCCCAGGAGTCTACAGAGAATTGGAGCTGTAAAGGTTTCTGCTGATTGCAAGCATATTTTAGTTTCTTCTCAACAGAAAAGAAAAAAAAGAAAAAAGAAAAAGAAAAAGTGAAGCATCCTACCAGTAGAACCTCCATTTCATAAACCCAGTCTGATTCAGAGAAGTAACCTGATTAATGCAAAGTATAAGACTATACACAACAGACTCTGATTTTGAGTTAGAATTTGATGCAGGAAATGTTTCTGCAACTCTGGCACTCCTCAGCTAAGACATTTCTTTTTTTCTTCTTTCAAGGGTTCATATCAACTCAATGCTGTGGAGACAGTAGCCATTAGCCCAGAATCTGCAGATGCCCAGCACCTAGTTTGACCAGCAGCTGAACTAGAAGGGCTGACCAGGTTGTTTGATATCCATGGAGCTAAGCAAAAAAAAACCCTTTTCTTATTCTGTCAATTTAGATGTGCAAAATAGATACTACAGCTACTTCTTTTTTAAAGATGGGGTCTCCACTGTGAATCTGGAACCCACAGTTTACTCTTCACATCACCAGTATAAGGTATGGAGAGCAATAGAGGTTACAGATCCAGAAGACTCCTTTTCTGTGTAGTTAAGGATATGAGCTAGGCAGCTGGAAATAGTAGGTATTGATGTCCCTCTGAAATCACATTCCTTATTACTTTGAAACTTACACTTTTAACTCTGATACACTTTCTCTGTTTATTTTTAATGTATCAAATGTGATAAATTAGTATTTTTAACTTATTGCCTCGTAGTATCGTTTCCCAGGGAAGGCTTTTAATGTTCCTCCCAGCAAAGAAAAAAGTGAACTTTTGAACCAGTGCTTCACATTCCTCAGAGTACTAACAATAAAACTACACATTCATGTTGCTCCTTGAAGATTACTACAGACAAGTTGTGTTGCAGTGACCCATCTAGAGTAATCACAAGGACTCACGTGGTGTTTCTGTGGTCTCTCTAGTGCCAACAATAACTGCAAAATTCTGTGTGCTACCACTACTGAAGTCTCAATAATATTAAAAAAAAAACCTTTGAAACATTAGAAAACTTAAAGCTTCTTCATGTGCAAAGTTTTTTTTTTTTATTACTGTAAATGAACCAGAATTAAGGGTAGAGTTCTGGGGCACCACTGCCAGGGGAGACAAGAACGCCATGCTGCTTTATTCTGTACCATGGACACAACATCCATGTGTACCTGGAAAATTAACAGGTTGAGTAGGTGGGATTTTATAGGATGCCTTAATTCTTTCTCTCTGTATTCTTGGTTTATTTAAAAACATGACCTTCAACTTGAAGATATGGCCTTTACGTAAAGCCAACAAAAACTTGTTAACAATTGTATAATTCAAAACAGCAAACTTCATGACTTCTACCTATTAAAAAAATACAATTGAGAAATTGTATGGAGCCACTGGCACATGGACAGGAAACAAATTAATGACAGTCATTCATTTCTGATGAAAGAACCAAATATGGAAAAATGCTTACCTGAACATGTAATGAGCTGCTTAATGAACTAGATCATAGACTGATTTATTCTGTAGAACAGAAACTTCAGTCCAACATTTGGACATTCATAATTTAACCCCAGATGGCAACTAATCCCCTACACAGCCACTCACTCATACTCCTCCCGTGGGATGAGTGAGAGAATCAGAATGGCAAAAGTGAGAAAACTCATGGGCTGAAACAAAGACAGTTTAATACGTAAAGTAAATCCACATGTGCAAGCAAAAAAAATAAGGAGTTCACTCACTACTTCTGTGGGCAGGCAGGTGCTCAGCCATTCCCAGGAACGCAGGGCTCCATCACACATAACAGTGGCTTAGGAAGATAAACATCACCACTCTGAACATTCCCCCCTTTCTTCTTCTCCCAGCTTTATATGCTGAGCATGACATTATTTAGTCAATTGGGGCCAGCTGTCCCAGCTGTCTCCTCCCAACTCCTTGTGTACCCCCAGCTCACTCACTGGTTTTGTGGGGTGGGGTGGACTGAGGAGAAGAACTCTGTAGAACTCCTTGTTCTACTCCTGAAGAACTCCTTGACTCTGTGCAAGCACTACTCAGCAATAGCAAAAACATATCTGAATTAGTAACACTGTTTCCAGAACAAATCCAAAACATATCCCCTGTACCGGCTATTAAGAAGAAAATTAACTCTACAACAGCTAAAACCAGCACAGCATCTCATAAAAATATTGGGCTCCATACAAAACATTGATTGCTACCTCAGTCAAATCTAGTATTAATTTTCCTCCCGTGCCACAAATAAGTTTTTCTCCTCATATATCTAATTCTCTGCCAAAGAGTTGAAGGCAGGAAAAGCTGAGAAGGTATCATCTCTTTAGCCTAGTTCCAAACCAAATTTGTCCTCTGTTTCAAGTAAATTTTACAGTCTTGATCATTACATGAAATCAAATGAAAAGTTTCACTTGGTCTCAGGCAAACAACATATCGGGCCTTTTTCCTCAGACTTCAGTAACCCTTGCTTTTCAAAACAGAGATACTGAAGGATGAGACATGTATGATCCAGAACAGAACCAGAAATTCTTTCAGCAACTGTGAAGATGCCAAATCATCACTCTGGAGTCATTCACATATTCTCTTTTATCTTTTTCTGCTGTGAGAAATCTCACTTTTAGGAATCTAATAACACAGAAGTGTCAGGATTAGGTGCCCAGTGCCCCCAGAGCAGCTTTGGAGTCTGATTCTTCCTTTGCAGAGCATCAGTCAAGACTTGTAGGTAGGTATCTAAATGTTAGCAAGACAAGGTATACCAGTACCCCTAACTTCTGCATTTCCTACTTTAAGTATTTTTCTTCACTCATCTTCACTTCTTATACTAATTCCAAACCCTAAAAGCTAGTGGTGTCAGTGCTAGTCCAAGGGCACTTGAGAGGGAAAGGAGGGAAAGAGCCAAGGGAGGGACAGAAATATGGAAGTGTCACCATTGCACAACCCACACTTGTGAATCTCTGAGAACCTGTTCTGTCTTTCTGAACTGAGTATTTGCTAAATGGTGCTACCAACACACTTGTGCATGAATATTTAGTCAGTTAGGAAGAAAACCAAACATTTCTAGGATAAGGCACATCATCCAACCTTAAAATAGTTTACTCTTAAAAACAAAGCAATAAGAACCTAATTCTCTTACTTTGTGGCCAGAGTCAAGATGACTTTCAATGACAAGATAGAAATGTCACTCAATACCAACCTAAGGTTTTTCCGCAATGAAATCAGAAAGAATATGTTTCATATACTTGGTTGCTCCTAAACTATGTGGAATGAGCATCTCGGAGAAAAAGAGGAATTCAGCTTTCAAGGATGAGAAACGAGATTATGAACAACTCATGGTGTAAAAAGAGCACAAAGTTCATGATAAACTACGTTTTTAGAATTTACTTGCAAAGTTCCTTTTGTTATGCTGTAGTGGAAAATCCCAGGATCTGCATTGTTCAAGTCTGTGTCTTTATCTACTTGTTTTAGCTTTATTTGTCCTCATGACCTTCTAAAAGAAGTAAAACTCATCACAACCTCTCCAGCTTACTTTCATTATATACTTTAAATTGCAACGCAATTTCTATGCATGAAGGCACAAAAAGCTTGTGAGTAAAGCTTGGATCTGTAATAATTAGGTCGTTTTCCAGAACTATAAAACAGAGTAGTGACTATTCACCCCCCCCCCCCCCCCAAAAAAAAAAGCAGCCATCCCACTATTCAGATTCTTGTTGTCCAAAGCCCTGTCTTCCAAAAGACAAGTCCTGTCTCTAAGCACAGGAGGGGAATGTCATGGTAAATGTTGCAGACATACTCTAGTCCAGACTTTATGCCACATAGTAAGTTAGTTAATTGGGTACTTTAAAAAGAAAGAGGTACACTTTTTGTATGGTCCCAGAAATTCATAGAATCATAGAATCATAGAATGGTAGGGTTGGAAGGGACCTTTAGAGATCATCTAGTCCAACCACCCTGCAGAAGCAGGGTCACCTAGATCAGGTCGCATAGGAACACGTCCAGGCGGGTCTTGAAGACCTCCAAGGAAGGAGACTCCACAACCCCCCTGGGCAGCCTGTGCCAGGGCTTTGTCACTCTCACAGTGAAATAGTTTTTTCTTATGTTTAAGTGGAACTTTTGTGTTCCAGCTTCATCCCATTAGCCCTTGTCCTGTTACTATCTACTATAGAAAAAGGGGATGTCCCAACCTCCTGACACCCACCATTTAGATATTTATAAATGTTAATAAGATCTCCCCTCAATCTCCTCTTCTCCAGACTAAACAGCCCCAGTTCCTGCAGCCTTTCCTCGTACGAAAGATGTTCTATACCCTTGATCATCTTGGTGGCCCTGCGCTGGACTCTCTCCAGCACTTCCCTGTCCCTCTTGAGCTGAGGAGCCCGGAACTGAACACAGTACTCCAGATGAGGCCTCATCAGGGCAGAGTAGAGGGAAAGAAGAACGTCAACCTGCCGGCCACAAATTGCTAGTATTTAAGACAGAAATCCTTCCAGACTGATTTGCCCTAAATTGCACAGCAACTCTAAAGCCAGATGCCTGAATCTGAACTCAGCTGTAACCAGTGGTTGCTGTATTAGCTTTAATAGAATGGGAAGAGCTGGAAATTATGTGTCTGTATGAAAAAGATGTGACTGAGTGTATTAATTAGAAGCAGAAAGCAAGAAATACTTCAGAATGGACAGAATGGACTTGTTTATGTAGACAACTTGCTTTCAAATTCCTCAAAGTACCTTTAATCCTTAGGTTATCTTGCTTCTCAGCAGAGATTGCATTGTTTCTCGTATGCTTACAAAACGTGGTTCATGACAGAAAACTGCTCACTGAGTTTTGAGAGGCTTAAAGAATGAGAACCTGACTGCTGTTATATATGAATATGGCAAGTAAGCCTATGAACAGCATGGCCATTCAGATAGAGCTCATCCTGGCATCTCATCTGTGCTTTCTTGTACAAAAATTTTTCAAGAAAAGACACAATTCTGAGTGCTGTCCACACCCACAAACAGATGTAGAAGTGGAAATAATTCAGCAATTGGCCATAATAAACTCTCAAGAGAGGTTTTGTAACCCACAATTGGCCAGGATAATCCCAGCCACGTAGTTTGTCTCCCATGAAAACCGTTTGACCTCAGATTTCTTTCTTGGAGCATGTGGCTGGTTTGTTTGGGTTTTTTTTCTCCAATTCCTTCCCTTGAGCACTCAATAGAATAGCTCTGTTTAGTAGTGTTTCAGCCATTCCAAGTATAATATGAGGATGTCAAAAATGTACTGTTATTTCAGATTTACAAACTTAAATTAATGGCATGGTTGGTAGCATGTGATTAAAACAATGTGAAAACTTCAAAGGAATGTTACCAGATACTAAAATTGTCTTAGAAAGGGAGACCTCGTAATTTCTTGGAGATTTTCAGAGAAGGTTCTTTTCTAGAAGGGTCTCCATTTTACTTTTATAATAGCCACATTTCAAACAGTCTCAGATTGTTTTGGAGTTCCATCCAAGGCAACCACAGGCAAATATTAAAGCAGAAGCCCTGATTCTTTGTGAATAAATACCATATAGTAGCAAGGTATTGCAGTACTTGTCATCCTTTAGTCCTATAAAAAGAAGATACACAACTTGTAAGTTCAGCACTTCATATTCTAATAATAACAGTACTTCAACACTTTTCTGATTTTATGATGTACTCAAAACCATGAAATTGACAAAAATATTTAGCAAAGAGTTCTTGGACAAGAGTTGAATCCTAAAAAGATTCCCAGAAGAGTGGTGTTGTGTTATCATCTCAAGGAATCATACATAGTCAATCAAGCTGATGAGTTTTAAAGTAGGACATTTTCATAGAATCATAGAATGTTAGGGGTTGGAAAGGACCTTTAGAGATTCAAGCCCCCTTCTAAAGCAGGTCTACTTAGATCAGGTCACACAGTAACGTGTCCAGGTGGGTTTTGAAAACCTCCAGAGGAGACTCCACACCCTCCCTGGGCAGCCTGTGCCAGGGTTCCCTCACCTGAACAGTAAAACACGTTTTTTCTTATGTTTAAGTGGAACTTTTTGTGTTCCAGCTTTTGCACATTGCCTCTTGTCCTGTCACTTGAGACAATAGAAACTTTCTTACTCAAACTCCATGTTCATGCATGTATCACACATTGAGAACAGTGTGAATACTAATTTAAAGGCACTCCATAGACCCTATTCATGATGAAAGCCATTAATATATAATCAAGATCAAAGAGTTGGGAATTTTCTTCCTGAAAAATGTATTATTTGGCATAGTCCCAAAGCCCATAACTCATCTCTAGGTGGCAAATGTTCAAGGACAAAACTATAAGGAGTAAACAAGGAAAGAAGTAGGTTAACATTGTTGTCTGACAGTATTTTGACATCAGAAAACTACTATATTTTTGATAGATATTAAAGGATGCTTACTCCACGTTATGTGTATGATTCACGTGCACAGGAGTTCAGAGAATCAACAGTGGTATTAGATTTTAGAAACTGTAAGTAAATCATTCTGATAGAAAACAAAATAACAAGGATCTCGGCCAACCAGTTCTTGGAAAATAAACCACTTGTGTATTATTTGTGAAACAAGGAGGCAGAGTTTCCATTAAATCAGCTTGTCTGAAACATCTATAATTTTTGTTTGGCACTCAGTAAGCATGCTAATGTGTACAGAGGTCACAAACAAATGAAGTGGCCACTGAGAGGTTAGTGTCATCATGCTGAAACTCTGTTTCAGGTGAACAGCTAGCCAAAAAACGTGATGCATAAATGCGTCTTAGTATTCTTGGAAGCTGGGAGTAAGATGGACCAAAACACCATAAACTCCCCCACCAGCATAAATTTTTATCATATTAGCATGTTCACTAGCCCAGCCATGCTTTGAATCTGCTTTGGGCCTCCTAAATATAAATAATAAGTGCAATAGCAAATAACATTTGAAATTTACTGGTCTACACTCAGGATTGTTACCATACAATCTATATCTGCCCATAACAAGATAAAAGCTCTCTTTTATCATTGACAGTGGAATACTCTGGCACATCTCTTCTTCATTCCTCCCATCCACTGCAACTGAAAGGGAGTTCATCACTACTATTCAATGCAGTGACATTGAAATGTTTTCTAGGCAACAAAGAACTGAGGTTGAAAGCTTTGTTGTTTGCAAAATGCAGCATCTCAACCATATTCAATGGGAATATTGTTAAATTGAAACTTGAAAATCTGGTATGCTTCCACTTTAGCATTGGTCAGCCTTTATTTAATGTACTAATTCTAAGGAAACCATAAGAGCTAAATACAAGCCAAAAAAAGAGATTGAAATACAGCATTTTGTGATACTGTCCACAGTATTATGCAACACGGCTTACTGCGATGTGACAAATCATTTTAGATCTTATCTGCACTATTTTCTTTATCTTTCTAAATTGTTCTTATTACAAACTCTTTTGCTTTCAAAGCTCATTCATAAGGAGGGCTTTTGTCATCTGAAGGCTAAGTAAACAGGAGGGAAAGCAAGCAACTCAAGCTCTTGTATGTCACCAGACAATGTCTTACTGCCACCTTGTGTTGAGAAAAAAATATGAACAATCCATGTTTCAGAGAAAACCCAGCTATTCAGAAAAGAAACAAGAAGGAAAACTTTCAGGAAGGTGTGTGTGAATGTGTAAATACATACGCAACATTTTAAAAAATATTTAAGAGTTCATAAGAAGAAGGTAGTGCTTTATTTTAATTTAAAATTTGTCCTCACAAGCAAATGTCTAATAATAGCTGAGAGCCTTTTGGTTGTTAGAGCCTGAAAAAAGAGAGACTTTTTTTTTCCCTGAGGAAGATTAATGCACATTTATGATTTTATTCCCTGTGTAGTTTTTTTCTACAGTTGCATCATGAATAATGGGATTTCTTGAGAAGCTAGAGAGATTTTTATCCTACTCTTGGTCTATTTTTCAAACATTGCAAACAAGACTTTTCACATATTGGTACATCCAAGCAATGAAAAATTCCTACAGCACTGCAGCTACTTACAGTTCAAAATAAATCCACATGCTGCAGACCATTTTCCCACCCACCAGATAAATCATATACAACAACAGGATTGGTCCTTGCAGTTAACACAAAATCACTTTAAAAAAAATCTGTCCTTTGCTGCACAGAGATTGGTTTCCCTTGTGAAGCAATCACTGCACAGTAACACACATATACATATACACACACAGAGAAGCATGCACAGACAAAGCCAAGAGATGGCAAACTCTTCTGCAGCAAACATTTGACCTTGTGGAATGATGACAAAATAGCATAGTTAATTGTGTATTAAAGATACTACCATTACTGTGGATTTGCTCTCTATCCATCATTACGAGACAATACTGTCCCTATTGTGATGGCTCACTGAACATCATCCTTTACACTTTAAATGAGTTATTTTCAGCTTCTAGTTTGCAGACCCCTCAAAGCCTTGTGGACTATTTGTAAGGTGACTGTGAAACCAGATTTTTAAAAATAAACCATTTTTAAAAGAGATCATGTCTTTTGTAATTAACTATATAGGCAAGGTTTTCAAAAGGCTTTACTCCTCCATTGGCCAAAATTTAAAGATCTACAAATTGAAAAACATAGGAAAGCACTGAATTAAAGCTTAGACTCAATCTCATAATATCAGGAGCCAATCCCAACATTTTCTTTAGGACACCAGATATTATTCTCTTCAAACATGTTGAAATCAGTAAAACATTATGGTCAGCTTAACTGCTTAGTACAATGCCAAGCACCAGTTATAAACTGCTCGAGGCTTTTCAAGGCTGTCATGCTGCCACGTAGATGGACTTCTTTAGTACAGTAGATAACATGATTATTAGGCAAGGCTTCAGTAAGTCAGAAAGTATCTTGGAGTGGCAATATTGATTAGTGAGAAGTGGTTTCACTAATTCTTTCAACATTAAAGGGTTCATATGAGCATCACAAAATGGTAATGTGCTAATGCTATGCCTCCCAGAAAGTCAGTACCTGTGTTACCATTAGTCCCAGCACAAAACAATTGAAGTTCTAGGGCTTCATGCAGTATGATAAATGGATGAACTAGTTACTTAATTTTGTGTGGGTGATAAAGACTGTTTTCAGGCATTTATGACCTTTGCTAATCGCAAGTCATAAAAATGAGCTTGTTTAATGTACTTGATGGAGGCGTAATGCTGTCTCTCGAGGGTTCGATGACTTCAGTCACTGCAATCTGCCCTGTAGGCATGATCTGCATGGCTGGTAAAAGTGCCTCTACAGCAATTTTAAAAATTGAAATAAACCAATAATAATTAAATATGTATAATATGAATTACCACTTAGGTTCTGGTGTCTGTAACTAGAGTAAGTCTTTCCTCTCCCATATTAACTCCTTGCTCATTATAAGAAACTTTTATCTGCTACTATTATTTCTAACTAGGAAAGTCTGTGCTTTAGGCAGTCATGAGAACATATTAATAAGTTCTAGATGTAGGGAGTTGCAGAAGATGTTATGGCACTGTTTGAGAGGCCCAAAACAGGGGACTGATTCATATCCGAGCAAGCAATCCAAGCCACACTGTCCACAACTGCTAAACAGACTAGGTTTTTAAAAAAATTTAAAAGCTCAAAGACAAAAATAGAGTTCAGAGAATCAGAAAAGGGGCAGAAAACACATTATTTGTACCCTAAACCTTCTTTCATGTTAAAAACTTTTCTTTGAGAGGAATTTTCAAGCCCTAGGACTCCATATAGTACCCATATTGGGCTCCCACTAAATTCCACAGCAGTGCTTCAATTGCCTCAAATCCTCCTTTCTTCCTAGCCATCTCTTTTTCCTCAAGAGTCTTTCAAACTTTGGTGACAGAGTTATATTATGCTTTCTTGGTTCTACTGGCCAAGGAGAGGTTAGAAAGCTGTTCTCATCTCAATTCTGCTGTATTTGTTACTGGTCTTGCCTTCTTTGATTTCATTTTGCTTTTTTTCCTCATCTTTCTGCTCTGCTCTTTACCTTCCCTTCTTGTGACAAAAAGAAGCAGTAAGACATACCACTTTCTCGGTCTCAGAAGTACTCAAGGTCAAGCCAGAGACACCTCTTGCCTATAAGCAAGAAAGATGACAGTAATGGGGAGTTTCTTGGACCTTGTTACACAAGACAGCTTCCATTCTGTCGCTCTATAAATCTCAGTTGATTGTAGAGCTCTTAAGTATGTAATATGGTAACATGTTTCCATGAGTCTCTCCCAGTCTGCATAACTTACTCCAGGTATACATTCACAGAAGTGCCTCATTCTAGATCTATAAGGTCAAATACCAGGAACTAAACAGAGATTTGGGCGTTTGAATGTTTTTAAGAGTAAAGGAGAAGCAATTGAGATGGTCTCTTCTGGTGCAGCATCGTCAAATTACCAATGCTCATTGAGACGTCATGTTTTCCTCGGGCATGATGTGGATGTAAATAAAACCTGATAAAAATGATTGTTTAAGATTGAAGATGTCCCTTCCACATTACAGGGAGAAAACTCACCCATATCCACATGTGGAACACCCATTAATATCAAGGCTACACAGTATGGATTGCTGGCATGTGATTCTAGCAAACCCTTGACTGTGTCACAGCCTTGAAGGCATTCAGTTGGAAAAGCCTGTCTGGAAGGTTCAGCACATGAAGTATACTTTTGGTGGTCTTTGAATCAGACTTGTTGGATAGCAGACATTGGTGACTTGTAGCAGGCCAGTATTTTCTCTTACTTCTGTCTTTAAAACCAGAAGGTTACTAGTCATTCAGTTCATTACAAGAATAAGGTTCAGCTGCTTTTTCTTACAAGCCTTTGAAGGATTTCTTTGTTAAATTCTTAATTCCCTGCTTGGGGTTTGTGACTGAAATAGCTCTTTATTGTTTTAACTTTCCCATGATAAAGGAAACACAAGAGAAAATGTATGGTCATACAGCAGCCCATTGTGCTCTGTAGATTTACCCACATCATCATGGACAATGGCTGCTCAGCTGCCAGTATTTAACAATAAACAAATATCAACAAATAAAAATGTTTGACAATAAATTTAATTACTGCTGGGATTGGGGGTATTTTTTTTGTCTTACATAACACCAAGGAAGAACTTGCTTAGAAAGGACAGTTGGTATTTCAAACAGAGGAGCTATGGAAAGAGAGCCCTGCATCTGGGGCAGAGGATAAAAGAGGGCAAAGCAGCCAGCAGGATGCAAAATGACAGCTGTTTAAGCCATATTTCTAACTGCTGTGGCCAATGGTTTGATATCTCTGAGGAACAAGCAGGCAGCCATAGGAGGGTGAAAGGCAGCATATTATTATTTCTATTGTGACCAGACTGTCTGTTCCTGTCCAACTTCTATAATAGCTAGTTAGCAACTGCCAGAGTTTATCCCATCCAAACATCTGGTTATCCAAACCCTGCTTTCCTCTCTAAAGCTTTAATGAATTTTAACATGTTTGAAAGAGCACTTCCCTCTGGTTTACTGAGATAAAATAAGATATAAACAGTCCCCTTGGGCTTGGTGCATCCTCTGCTCAGTTGTGTTCCCAAAATGCGTTATTCCTCTATCCCCACAGGCAGTTTCTTTGCCACCAGATCTCCTAACTCCTCACTTGCTCAAAAAAGCATCTGGTGAAATACAGAAAAGCCCTGTGCGATATGAGAGGAACCATTCCCCAACTCTAGCTAGGAGCAAGAATAAAGCTGCTGAAGATGATATTTCTTACCACCAAATACTATGATGAGGTTTTGTATCAATGGAGAATGGCACCTTCTGGCTCTGGTACTTCTGTGCTCTGCCATCATGTGTGACAGCACATCTCTCATCTGCAGCAGCCAGTCTGCAAATATGACCAGCCCTTGACTATATTTTTATATTGCTTGCATTAACCAGACCTCACAATTGTCTGTAGTGACAGTATTACTAAACATGACCCATCCTCTCTAAAACATACGGATTTCTCATTAAATTAGTCTGACTGAGAGGAGGAGGTTGGGTATACAGTGGGCAATCCAAGTAACTGTGATCAAAACCAACCTTCTAGAGAAATACAGTGCCCTTCATGGTAGTGTGAAAGGGTGAAAGAAAGGAAGGTGGAGAAATGTGATCCACTACTCCAGTAATTTCTAGAATTACTCCAAACATGCTTCTTAAGTTCTCACTGAGCTGAGCGCTTCTATGTCTTCACAAAATACAGTGCTTATGTACTAATCCAGCTGCTTATTCTGAGCATTCAGAATACCTCAAAGGCAGTCAGACTGTGTTTAATCTGGTAAATTTGTACTACTAAGAGCTGGAAGCCAGAAAGAATTGTACCAATGAAAGTTTCCATCCAAATTTCGGTAATGTTGTTCTATACTGCTTTGGTAAGTCTTTTTCAGAAGTTCATTCACATTAGCTTACACTGAAACCAGTTACATAAATGAAAACCAGCTGTGGTACCATATACAGAGAATGATGGTAAACAATATATTAAGCTTGACAAGGTGTCTGGTGAGAAATCACAAGGTACTGGATGAAGCTATGCAGATTTTTGCTGTTTGCACAGAACTATCACATCAGAGGAGAAGGAAGGTGATAGCATTTCTTTACACAGCCTTTTACACCCATTGAATCCTCTTTCTATCAAAGACACTCTGAGAATATGGAAATTCAGAAAAGAGAGAGAATGAGCACGTGGATGAAGGATGGATTTTTCTGCAACCACTTGCTTTCAAGCATGGATGGTTACCATAACTACTACTCTTACTGGTTCCTGTTCTACCTAGTTTTGAATCTATTTATTCCTATTATCTCCCCTGCCTTCTCACAATTACCCTACAAAATGTCTCAGCTACTTCACTCTAATACCTCCCAGATGTTGTTTCATATGCATCTCAGTTGTTTCTGCACACCAAGCACATTTCACTTCAGATCCAGTTCTGCAAAACAAGGCTAAGAAAAGCAGAAAGCTCATGAGCTACACCACTACATGTTATCCCCATTCCAGGGCCCACAAAATCCTGTGAACCACCTGCAAATCCCTGAACATTCCTTCTACTTTGCCCTGAGTTGAATGAGATGAGATGAAAAGAGCACAGCAAGGATATTGGTACAGACAGTTCCTAGCATACAAAAATAATTTAAACTGTATAGATAGAAAATATAACTCAAAATTGCATCACATACCATAACACTATAGTGTTCATAAAAACACAGCAGTCGTTTTGCTTCATTCTTTAGTCAGGCAACAGTACAAGGCAGCAAGTAAAGCAGAATTGTGTGTCTAGTTCCAAAACAAGTTTTAGAAATGAGGACATATCTTTCATTTTACCTGTAAAATCATGAGAAGAGACTCATCGCTTTTGGCAAGTTAACCAAATTAATTTTCCTTTCTTGACTTCCACACCCCTGTGATAATCCCCTGTTCTGCTAGGAGTACTGTCTTGGTATTTCCTGGCATTTTCTTATCTTCTTTTGGATTTTTTTCACTATACATGCAGATACACACTCAAAATATCTCTGATATAGTTTGTTATCTGAGTCTTGTAGCTCAGGTTTTGGGAGGGCTTACCAGGGAAAAAGGAAAGATGAGAAATTTGGCACAGTGGACCTTCTTGCAGCCTACCAAAATCAAATGTGACAGCAATAAACCAGCATAGCAGGAGACGTTGATGAGGCTGCAAGATTAGAGATACAGGTCTGTGTCACAGGTGAACAGTATTTATAAATCTCACACATGGTGTCAGCTAGAGGCCACCTTTGAAACTTCAACTACTGGTCTGTGTTTGAGGCAGGAGCTCAGTGCTGCATGCTGTGTTCATTTCTAACTTCAGTTTTCTAAGGAAAACAATGGCAGCATTCAGAGATTTTTTTTTTCTTTTAAATACTGCTTCAGAGGAATATTCAGGTTATTTCCAGATTTCACCTGGTGATCTCCTTTTAAAAAGGTTTTTCTCACACTTGAGATGATGGAGCTTTGATTTTTATTTTACCAGAGTTTGTCTTATCAGTTATCATTTGAATGCATTCCTACATTCACCTCATTTCCACAAATTTCTCACTGGCTACTAACATTTCAGTGAGGGATACAGAGCAAATGCATAAGTTTATATCTGCTAGAGGTCATTATATCTGATAGATTCTATCTGAGGGACTTTAGACATCTATGTAATCAGCCTGTGAAAAAGCAGTAGCATAATTACACAGCCAGACTGAACTGTGGCCTTTCCTGATCTTTAGTGGTTATCTGTATAAATGTACTCTTGAGTTAATGCCAACTTTTGTATTTGATTCCCCTTGGATTTGTTGTTAATTTGCGATTTTCCTTTGAGGATAGCATTTCAAAAGGCTAATCCCCACTGCTTTGAAGCTACGTTGCTTAGACAATAATTATGCAGGAACCATGCAAGTATTATTGGTGTTTGACTCAACACTAGTCCAATCCTATCATTTCCTATCCTGTAGCTAAGCTGCCTTTAAAGTAACATACAAATGAATTGTCAATACTAGCTTTCATTACTCCTTGGACTTGCATAATAATTTATTTTTTTAAATTGTGTCCTATCTAGTTTGCAATTGTTTTGCAGTTCAGGGAGCTTGGCTTATATAATGAAAGCATAGACTACTACTTTCAAAATAGCAACTTTCTTCTAGTCATGTTTTCCAAATGCTTATATTTTAATTAATTAAAATCTGTTTTCTTAGCAAAAATACAGTGCCTTGCAGTCCAGGGAAGGACATTTCCATATCAGTTCAAGCATTTATTTTAGCTTTTGTAATGCTTAAAAATAAAGTACTTTTTCTATTGTAAATATGTGAGGTTTTTTACTCCATTCAGTTTCACTAGCTGAACTAATGTTTCTGAAATCTTTCAAAGGCCAATTGCCTTTTCTTAGAAAACTCCAAGAAGGGTATTGGATGGTAAAATGCTTGGGTTCCCTAAAAGAGCAAGCAGGGTCCTGATTAAAAAAAAAAAATAAAAAATAGAAGCCTATAAATGTATAACTCTTGTTCTGGTTTGCATTGCTTTTTAAATTACTACCTGGCAGAGTAATACTGGGTTTTATTTTCCACTTACCTAAATGTTTCAGGGATGGATGCACCAGTGATCCAAGGCATGAGAAGCATGACGATGGCTTTCTTTATGTGTGGATAATTTACAATGTACTGAACATTGCCTCTGTCCACTACATCAGGCTCAATGCAAACTGCTCTCCTTTTCCTATGTATTGGTTCCCTGCTCTATAAACTGTGTAATAAGTGTGATTATCAGATAAATGAGACTTGGGAACCTCTCCTAGAGGCATGGAAGATGCATGAGAAGGGGGGAAAAAAGACTGATTTCACTGTGCCAAGACCAGTGATAGTCATTCAAACACTGGAACAGTTTATCCAGAGTCTATGCAGTCTCCACTCTTGGAGGCTTTACAACCCAACAGATTGAAGCCTTGGTCTCACCTCAGAGCCAACTTTGCTTTGAGAAGGTTTTCGATAAGACACCTCCTCAAGTCACCTGCAGCCTGAATCACTCCTTGACTCTGTCTCCCCTCATCCTTATGGCCACAATGACATTTCTAAAGTAAAACTCCATCTCAGCGTGCTGGATTTGAACAGGTTCAGAAACTGATAGAGCAATTACTTCTACTCAATTTCTGGTCCTGAATTATGGCAGAGATGTAACTTCTTTAGTATAGGTACAAGGTGCTGAGACTACTGCAAGAAGCAATGCCTGGCATTAGTGGTCCTTGAGTTGCAAGTGGTGAGGGATGTCACAAGGCTGAGACTTCAGTGGCATACTACAATGGATGTACTGTCAGTATCTGACAGTGAAGTGAAATAAACAGTAGGCACTAATCCAAAGGTTGTAGCTGAAACTGTGAAGGTTTCACACCTGAACAGATTGATCAGTGAGAACCAAAGTGTCTGAATGGGATGTTCCATGCAATTAATTAAAAGCAGAACATTTTGAGAGACTGAGAGAAGAGCCTGTAATAACTGGAGGGCATACATCAAATAAACAGTAGACTGTCAGAAATCTTCCTATGAAGCTGCCTGACCACTAGGCTATTTGCTATGTTGGAGCTTGAGTTCTGTAGTGGTTTTATTTGGGTTTTTTTTTTTCTCATTTGCTATTATGATAGTTTAGGGGCTAGAGAAACTTTAGACTCCTTCCTAGCCAGTGAATGATCTCTAGCCATCGGTTTTCTCAGGCCTCTCCATTCAGACTAGGAATTAAGACTCTAAAATTCACTGTGATTATCCTAAGAAACCTTATTTTAAGCCAAGGCATGACAATTCCTGGCAATGCAAACTGAGTTGGTTGGTGACCAACAAATTAATCCAATGTACAGTATTATTTCTTAAAGAGAAATGCATCAAAGGGAAAAGATATAAAACAGTAAACTCTATTTGAATGCCAAATTAACACACACATTAAAAAAAAAAAAGTATTGTTCACAATCTGAACAACTACCTGACTCTGAAAAAGCTTTTTTATTGTGGGGTAGGTTTTCAGTTATGATCAACCAAATAAACTTCAGCCTCTCTATATGCAATGCAGAAGAAAATATCTCCAAGACACATTGCTTTAACATAAAGAGTAAGTATGTGCAACAGATTGTAAGAAAAAACTCCCAACATTTCTTTAAATACAACCTTCAACTCTTCTTTGACTACAGAGGTACAACCAGTCCTTCATTAATTATACTTCATAATGCTCAGTTTTATAAGATGTTGTTACTGAATCTTGAGCAGGAAGCTGTTGGAAAGACTGCCCCATAACTTGGACAGGATACTCAGAGACAGAGCTGATTAAGACCACTGAAAACAGTTTGATTACTGGAAAATATTCTCTCATTATCATGATAATGGTATTTCTGACCATTAAATGTCCCTGTTTTTTACAGTATGAATTCATAGATACACACAAATGTACACAGAAAGCAAACTGTGGATGTATACACGGATATTGCTAACCCAGGTTTTGCCTCTACAGCACTCAAAAAATTTCCACTGTCATGCATAATATGAAATAGTTGCATTCTGCAGATTGGAACCTCTTGTGATCATTTGTCTTTTGGGTCAATACACCTGCTTGCTTTATAAGCCCACTTCTAAAATTATCTATACAGCCAACTGATAGGAAATGGAGAAGAGGCTTTGGAGACAACAAATATAAGAGAATTAAAAGGAACAAGGACTTTAACTAAAAGCAAGAAGGCCAAGGGCATTCTGGTTTGTACCAGAAATAGTGTGGCCAGCAAGACCAGGGAAGTGATTATGCTCCCGTACTCGGTGCTGGTGAGGCCACACCTCAAAAAGTGTGTTCAGTTCTGAGCCCCTCACTACACTAAGGACATTGGGGTGCTGGATTCTGTCCAGAGACAGACAATGAAGCTGGTGACAGGTCCAGAGCAAAAGTCTGACGAAGAGTGGCTGAGGGAGCTGGGTTTGTTTAACCAGGAGATAAGGAGGCCCAGAAGAGACCTTATCACTCTCTACAACTACCTGAAAGGAGGTTGTAGAGAGGCAGGGTTTGGTCTCTTCTCTCAAGTAAACTGCAATAGAATGAGAGAGAACAGCCTCAAGTTGCACCAGAGGAGGTTTAGACTATTAGGAAGATCTTTTTCACTGAGAGGGTTGTTAGACAATGAAGTAAGTATGACCTAACTAAAAACTGAAGGATGCAATGATCTGCAGATACTACCATTAGAAATTCTAATGACTGATACATTAGCAATAATCTGGGCTGAGAGACTCCAACTTGGCAGCTCTGCTGGGCCAGGATCATTCTTGTACAGAAATGAATCACAAGGGATAGACTCATTCAGATTATACAAACCCAGCCAACATATGGTGCTACATCTCAGGAAAAGAAGTATTAGAAATAAGTAGCAATTTCATATTAGCTCCAAGTTCAGTGTTCCAGCTTTGGCACAAAACCAGGTGCCTCTTGGAGGCAATGACCGACAGGGTCCCAAAAGAGGTCTTATTTAGCAGATGGTGGAATCAAACACCTTCAGGAACACAGAAAAGTTATATCATGTTATATCAATGTCTTATTGTGAGGCCAAAATCTCAGAGCTCACTGATTTTAATGATACAATCACTGCCACTGTCACTGAAAGGAGCATTTCACACCTGTTGTATAGCAGAAATCAATCAATCACTTTTGTCATGCAGGGCATGTGAAAATATTCCACAAGACAATTAGTAGCTCATCAATATTCAAACGGGAGAATTCAGTAACTATCAGATTAATTTGTCAGAATATTTGAAAAGATGTTATCCTTTTCTTTAACAAATATCTACATAGAGTAGCTTGTCACTTTTCACTTTATTGTGAGTTCTGTTTTTTCTTTGTTTGACGGGATACAGAAAACTGTAACTGGAAATAAAGGCAACATTTCTTTCTTGGTGTTACAACTATCCTCTTGAGATATTATTCTTTTGAAAAATAATAGTGAAATATTAAAGATAAACACTTTGTACATATGGCTATCTTACCACCTGAATTCCATTTGTCATTTCAGTAACTGAAATGTACTTTTTTCTCACACAAAGTGTTGTCTTCAATAGTGCCCAATACTCTCGATGAGGGAATATACCCATCTGAATCTGTATTGCTTTTCTGCTGACCACTTCTGACATTTTTGCCAAGTAGTTTTTTCTCAACATGAGTCCAGATGGCAAACTCCAACCATCACTAAAGGGTTATGGAATGCTTTTTGTAACTGCCACAACCTTTGAAGGAAAAAACCCCATCATTCCAGAGTAAATGAAAACCCATTCAATGTACTTACACTGTTGTTTTCCCATTTAGGAATTTACTTTCTGAGTTCTGAACAATTTAACTTTTTCTGCAAGTGAAGATAATAGAATTGTCACTATATTAATCTTTAGATTGTGACTGTATTAATCCTTCTTTTAGATTAACATGTGTCTGAGCGGCTGAGTGCAATTCTGGTCTAAGCAACACTGCTAAAACTCCAAGCCTTCTTCCTAAGAGGAATGATTACCAAAATAGCTGACACCAAGTCCATGGAGACTGCTATTCATAGCAGTTTATAGCTGTAATTGTATGTTACCATATCATACTATCAAAATATCTAAAATACAGAAACATCTATGAATATCTGGTTCAGATGATGAATCTGTGTATTTTTCCATTGCAATGGAAGATCATGAATTATTTCTTAAATATCAAAGGAACAACAATGAAGAAAAACAAAATAGCTACTTCCAGCTCTGTGGAAACTGATGCCTGGGGGATTTTTTTTATGCTCTTAGCTAGTCATCAACACCTCTGGATTTCTTCTCCAGGATGCATGGGTGCAGACTGGAGATTTTTAGAGGTGATCACACAATAAACTGTTCACCTTGTAAACTAAGTAGCTCTTCTAATGACTTAGTCAAAGGTGCTCCAGTTTATGCAACAGGAGGTTGCCTTCCTTTGCTTGTCTTTGTATATGTTGCAATCACTAGTGAACAAATACTCTAATCTCTGCCTACTCACTGTCAGCACCAAAATAGCCTCTAAAGTTAGTTGCATTGTAATGATTTTCCAGGTGTTTTTAATTGGCTACAAAGAGGCTGGTAAGACAATTACTGTGTGACAGAAAGACAAGCTACCAAAACTATTTTTGCTAGAAGAAACAGACCAAAGAAGAGGGTATAGCAGATGAATTATCTCATTAGTTCCTAGTAGAGACAAATTTCCTCTCATACCCATAATCTTCCATAAGAAAAAGTTTCCTTCACTGAAAAAATGTTCTTAACAACAATTTAATTTAATTTAAAATCCAGTGCAATGTTTCCCAGTCACAGGGATGATCAGACACGTACTTAGATAACACTATACTTGTTGGAGTCAGATAAATAAACAAGACAAATTCTCAGCCAGGATAACTCAAGGTAATTCAAGTGATTTTGCTGAACTGAACTGACTATATCCCTTGAACACCCAGTACAGGGCTACAGGAAGTAGTGCTGGCTTTGTGGTGAGCTTCATACCCCTTATTTCTATAATAAGAAAACATTCCATATATTTCTTTTGTTAACATCACTTCTTAAGATTTCGAAAAAAGAACAATCCATTGTTTGCACACTCAAACTGTAAAGTGAATTGTGCTACCAAAAAGCTCTTTGCCCAGCCAATACTAACAGAAACATCTAGCATCAGGTAAGTAAGTGCAGCAAAAGTTCTGTTTAAATTGCCCTTCTGTTATCCTGATATGAGGTGTAATTTATTAAATTAAGATAATCATAGAATGGTAGGGTTGGAAGGGACCTTTAGAGATCATCTAGTCCAACCCCTCTGCTAAAGCAGGTCCACCTAGATCAGGTCACATAGGAACATGTCCAGGCGGGTCTTGAAGACCTCCAAGGAAGGAGACTCCACAACCTCCCTGGGCAGCCTGTGCCAGGGCTCCCTAAACCTGTAAAACAGTAAAATAGCTTTTTCTTACATTTAAATGGAACTTTTTATGCTTCAGCTTTTTTCACCACACCTAGTCTTGTTACTGGATACAAGAGAAAAAAAGGGATGCCCCAGCCTCCTGACACCCGCCATTTAGACATTTGTGAGTATTAATAAGATACTCCTTCAGTCTCCTCTTTTCTAAACTAAACAGCCCCAGTTCCCACAGTCTTTCCTCATAAGAAAGATGTTCCATTCCCCTGATCATCTTGGTGGCACTGCACTAGATTATTTCCAGCAGTTCTCTGTCCCCCTTGAGCTGAGGAGCCTAGAACTGGACACAGTACTCCAGATGAGGCCTCACCAGCACAGAGCAGAGGGGGAGTGAGACTAGACGTGAGTCTATAATTTTGCAAAACATTGGGGGAGGGGGGCGGGAAGGGTGGATTGTTCTAAAGTAATCTCCTCTCACAGTACTTTAGGTTCTAAAAAGCATCTACACAATGAAAAGATGTTTGGAGATATTTGATGAGAATCCTGACATTTTCATTACTATGGTTATCATGTGGGAAGCCACTGATGAGCAAACTGAAACAGATGTCATTCTTTACAACATGGCTTAGCAGGACTACTTTATCCACTAAATCCAGCTGTCTAGATAAAGCAATGCCAAAGTATAACAGTGTGGAGGGATTCAAAACCTTTTTTCCCAAATTTACATGTTTCCTGGTGGTATGCTATACAAAACTGGCCAGGAAAATAATGACCATTCATAAGGCTAGAATAGAGGCTATTTAACAGAAAGTTAATTTAAAACTATGATTTTTTTCAACTACATATTTATGTTATGATTTATCCCATAGCTGGCCAATCAATATCTGTCTCCATAACAGCCTTACATAGTGCTCATGGTGATGCAAATGCCGTGTTCACCTGATTCAATATTACTCCTCTGCTTACAGCTTTTACATTGAGTAGTGACAAAGATGGTTATGAGAGCCATTGGGAGAAAACCTCTGCAACTTTTAATAACAGCTGTCCTGTTATTTGAGGCACTATGCTATGTTAACACTCAGGCCAGTAAATACACTCATTAGCAGCTGGAGGACAAACAGCTTGAAGACCGTAGGAAGGATTAATGTAAGATAAGTAGATAAATCTGGAATAGTCACACCTAAAGCCACTAAGGAGAAATAGTAATATCTACTGGGGATCCTAAAATGTATGCCTAATATAGGTCAGAGGAGTTGTCCCCTGAAGCACACTGAATGCATAATAGGATTTATCACTGACTACAGAGGGACTGGAGAATGGTTGATTTAGTTGCATGCCTGTCTAAATGTGGATGAGACAAATCCTTCTCCCAAATAACTTGAATTGAAATTAGAGAAAAGGAGCTCTCTGATCTGCCAGGTGAGATTCAGACTTGTTTCTTTGGCTGTTTAACTCTGCTTCATCATTGTGTTTGGCATGACACTACATGTTTTTGGAATAGGTGCTGAGAGAAGAAAACGAGGCACATCTGACAGGAAAGGCAGTCACCTAAATCTCTAAGAACTATCAATGTTGTTACCAAAACACTTAAGTTCAAGCTGACATCCAAGGAATTTGTAAAGAAACTCTCAGAATATAACAGGAAACATAAAAGAAACTGTAAATAAAGCTGATTAAACTCTTCTTAAAAAAGGGTAGATTTGTTAAATTACATAGTTTGGAAGTAACTCATGTAATAATAACATATTATTTCTTCTAAACATGTCTGTTGGAAGTAACTCTTCAAATGAAAATGTTTCAACTCTTGAAGTTATCTATTTTGAATATTAAAAGCCATACTTGCCCAAGACAATGTTTCACTAGACCTAGAGCAAAGGTAGATAGAAGTTTTGCCAAGACAGTCAAGTAATTTGTTTTACTTCAGCCCAAAATAAAGCTGCTGCTTCATTACTACTATACATACCATTAGCCTAACACAAATATCTACAGATGAAACCAAATGGTTTCATGCAAAAATGTATCAGTGTTTGAGAAAACAACTTTGTCCCTCCTCTGCCTTTCATCCCCTTTGGATATTAGTTACATTGTGGATGTTACTGATTTCTGAATGGAAAGACGTTTTTTTCCCTACAGTTTGGATTATACAGTAAAATGACGACTGAAGTTCCATAGATGTTAGTTCTGAAGAATAGAAAAGGTCGCTGTTTTTCATAGCATTTTAGACAATTTTTCTATTAAGGGGAGATTTTTTTAAATTTTTTGCTTTGTTTTGTTTTTCTTCTATAAATCATATTTTCATTTGCTCCAGAGGAAGTTTAAAAATAAATGGTTTATACAGAAATCATTGTGTAAAAGTGGGAACACATGCTGCATCACTTGCTAACTTCTGTAAAAGTATTAGTCTACTGATTCAAAAACTGACTCTTCTTATAAGACAGAACTGTCAGTGCATGTTAAAATAACCTGATACTTGATCTCATCATTATTAAATTCCTGTAGTCTTTGACAGATTTTAAACATTTGGCAGAAATGTCATACAAGAGGTGTCTGCCATTAAATGATGCTTTTGAAACTTCTCAGGAAAAAATGTTCTGTATTTTTGCAGGTGAATCTGGAGGATGAAAATGTACTGTTTGTGCCATAATAACAAAAATATTAATTTCTTCTTTTAAAAGTCTAGCTCTGGGTTAGTCACTTGAAATTTTGCTCGCAAACAGAAAAATGAGTTTTCTGTAATTTATGTTGGTCCCATGAAATCTAATTAAATTCAGCTAAGGTAAAGCCTTGGGAAAATGGCAAACAGGGTCTCCAGGACTGTATTTCAAAAGGTTTCTGTCCACACTTACTGAAAGGATCATCTGAACTCGTATGCTCTGTGGCTTCAGCTCTGACATAAGTCAAGACTTCCCCCTCTAACTGACAACAGGAAGTTTGCTTTCTTTTTTCTTTAATTATGGATGGAAGAATGAGGCCACAGGCTTTTCAAAGGCCAATATTTTGGTTGCAAAGTACCAGAGGATAAATCTCCTTAGGTGCTTTTTTTAGTCTCTTTGGGGAAAGACCCAGTTCAGACAACAGAGCAATGGTTACACAACCTGCACAGCTCCCTGCCCCATTTCCTACAGTTCTGACATTATGACAGGTCTTAATCACACAACCACGACAAAGACTGGATTAGACCCTTTCCTCAGAGTATAAGAAGTCTTAGCTCTGGGAATGAATGAGCACTAAGGTATGTAAGAGACTGCTGCCTTTGGACCACTGTTCTTATTTATTCAAAAGCTGAGAAGCATGGGGTGCTGGAAGCTGCCATTCACAGCAAGAGAAAAAGGATTTCTCATGTGAATATTTTCCCAGAAAAAACAGATTTTATCTCTCCATCTTCTGCACAGTTTCTTTGTGGTGCGCCCAAACCACTTAATTGGAACTTTTTACTGGGGTCACTAAAGTGCGTGTTCTCTGTTCTCTGGGTCTCAAGTCAAGTACCCAGAGTACCAAGAGAATCTGATTAGAAAGAGAGCTGAACACTTACAGCTATAGCTGATATCAATAGCATCTGTGCTCTGCTCTGAGACTGTTAAGAGTTTTTCAGAGCTAAATATATGGGAAACAGGACCTCAGATGTTTTGATTTGGACAGTAAGAGTTAGTTATTTTTGCCAAGTTTCTTTTAATTGTTCTGGCTACCTCTACCTTGTCTTGTGAAAACACCCACACTGAGACCTACTCTGCCAGCTTTCTCACCACAGAAATTGTCCTAGAGAAATTTCACTGATAGACCACAAGATAAGACTCCAAGAGTGTTCTGAAGTTTTATGCCTTTATTAGGATGCCCATGCACATATAGTATAGACTATCTGATCTTAGGAGCAATTCTTCCTCAGCTTGTCCTGCAGCTCTCAGAACTGACTTACACTCTCTGGAAACCTATATCACAGTATTGGTAACACACTGCTCTTGGTCTCTTCCTACAGCAGATGAGGTGGGATACACAGCCTAATTTTAAAGGTCAGGTCATACTGCAAAGCTGCCACAGATTCCATAGGGCTCTTATCAGGATAGCAAAGATGTAATTTGCTTCTCTTGTTTTAGAAGGGCTGTCAAGCAGCCATAGACATGTCATATGAACTCAGAATCAGTACTCAGAGAGCATAATAGCTAGAGGAGTAAGTTCAGGATACATCAAACACTGGAGGTTATTTAGAATGGGACACAGTAAAGCCCATTTCCAAACAGCTCTATCAACAGAGGATTGGAGGAAGAGTGAAGCAGAGCAAGATTTTTACCTCAATGTAGAGAACATGTAAGATTTTGAGGACAAACAGCCTAAAGGTTGAGGGCATTGTAATAGAAAGCCATTTTGACTGATGTGCAGCGACCTTTCAAGAGATAACAAATAATCAGCAACCTGACATGTTCTGGTACATGGAAAACACAGCACAGATCCATCCATGAGCCTATTCTATGACCTATAGGTCACCCAGGCCTCAGGCATTGCTGAGATGTTTGTCCTTGCCAATGTGTGAGAGACCTTTTACATTCATCAGCAGTAGGAGCCAAGTTGCATCTGAGATATGATTTGATACAGGAGAGAGAGAACTCAGGGAAACATAAGAAAACAAATGCAATAAATGGTGCTTAAAAACTCAGGAAGAAAGCTGAGGAATTTTCTAGGTATAATAACCTAGATATCTCTGAAGGACCTGTAGGGACATTGCTAGAAGTACGTAATCCTGGACCACGTTATTTTATTTCTGGACCTTCCACCCTAAAGATGTTGCCAATAGCCAAAAGACAAACTAGGTGTGTTACAGCTAGAGAGAGATCCATGACAGAGCTCTGAGGCACCTCTAGACAACACTACACTAGCTTATTTCTCTATGTTGAGACTAAGCTTCACTTGCGCTCTAGGTATTTGTTTAGAAAGGTGAGCCCAAAGGCTACAGCTCAGTCCGAGTTTTGGGTTAGATAGAGAGGAATACTTTAAACTACAAGAATCACTTAGCTCTTAACAGGCAAGGTAGCAAAGCTGAGAACTGTTTTCGTCCACTTGGCTATAATTAATCCTCTGGCAAACAAATGAGGTTAGCCTAACACTAAGGCTAAACCAAATGAGAGGATAAGGAGTTGTACAGACCAAATCTTCAGATCTCCTACATTGGTCACCATTGGTCAACATTGCTGAGGTAACACAAGCATAAGGTTTCAGCATATGGAGGCTTCGTAACATGATTAATATGCAAGTTGAGAAGGTGACTGCAGAGGCCAGTGAAGACATCTAGCTGCATATTCCTAAACCAACCAGGGAAGTAGGGTAGGAGAAGACACTTAGAATAGACATGGTTATGTTCAAAGTTAGCAGAGATCATTGATCTGAGGTATCATCTTGATCTATAAAGGGGAATAGGTCCAGCTTGGAGATTAACCCTGGGAAGAGTCACCCAGCAAACCCTGCAGCTGTTTAAAAGATCATGGCTACTGCTGATGGCAGCATTATAGTCCAGGTCAGCAAAGGCCAATGAACTGAAGTCACTGACTGTGCTCAAAGGAGACTACAAGGAAAAGAGACATAAAAGACAACTGGTTAACTTGAAATTGGAAGTACATTTGAGAGTTAAGTTAGTTAACACAAGATTTATATTTGAGCATTAATTTTAGGATTTAGACCAGAAGAAGCCATTCATCTAATGTAATTATTTATTTTAGAAATCACATGGAAGGTAACTCGAGCTTAGTCAAAAGACTTGGCTGTATTTGATTCTGAGAATGAAAGTTAGAAACATAAAATTGTTTCGGTTGGAAAAGACCTTTAAGATCATTGAGTCCAACCACTAATCTAACATTGACAAGCCCACCACTAAACTATGTCTTACAGCACCTCATCTATATGTCTTTTAAATACCTCCAGGGATGATGAATTCACCACCTCCCTGGGCAGCCTGTGCCAGTGTTTAACAACGCTTTCAGTGAAGAATGATTTTCAGATCTCCAAATCTAAACCTCCCCTGGTGCAATGTCAGACCATTTCCTCTTGTCCTGTCACTTATTACCTGAGAGAAGAGACTGACCCCCACCTCCCTACAACATCCTTTCAGAGGTCTCAATTCCCTTTTCTCCAAACCAAACCAACCCAGTTCCCTCAGCCACTCCTCGTAAGATTTATTCTCCAGACTATTCACCAGCTTCCTTGTCCATCTCTGGACACAGTCCAGAACCCCAGTGTCTATCTTGTAGTAAGGGGCCAAAAACTGAACAGAAAAAATACTTAAACCTTTAAGAATATTTTTAATTCTGGGTAAAGGAAGATAAAGATAGGTTTCAATTTATATCACCAGCAAATGGGAAGGAAATATAATAACTTATTTTTATATAATTGCTATTAGGTTAATCACTGAATCAGAGAATGGTAGGGGTTGGAAGGGACCTTTAGAAATCATCTAGTCTAATCCCCTTTGCTAAAGCAGGTCCACCTAGATGAAATTGTATTGGAACACCTCCAGGCAGGGTTTCAAAACCTCCAGAGGAGACTCCACATCCTCCCTGGGCAGCCTGTGCTCTATCACGTTCACAGTGAAATAGTTTTTCCATATGTTTAAATGAAATGTTTTGTGTTCCAGCTTTTTTCATCACCCTTAGTCCTGTCACTGGATACAGCAGAAAAAAAAGGGATGCCCTAACCTCCTGACATCCACCGTTTAGATAGAATCATAGAATGGTTAAGTATACTGACCACATTAAAGATTCACAGAATCTTAAGGGCTGGAAGAGACTAGATGATCTAGTCCAACCCCACGCTGCCAGAGCAGGACCACCTGGAGTAGGCCACACAGGAACTTGTCAAGCCCACCAAAACCAACAAAAATGCAACCAAAAAAACCACAACCCCAGACCAAAACAATAATCTTCCAGATCTCAGTCAGAACTAATTGAACATAAATGGCCTTAAAATTTCTGCCTAGCTACATCCAAAGCCACTTAAACCACTCCTAGCACTACTGTGACTACTCATACACCACTACTGTGAGTAGTTCACACTAGCCCCAACCTCAGGTTAACACTGTAACTTCTTTCTTTTACTGGTATTGACCCATCTGTCTCCTTCACAAATGATCCCACACGGCAACTATCAAGGCCTAGGTGTGGGTATTAGTTTCTGAGAAATGTACAACAGCCTTCTTTCTAGCCCAGCCACCTGTGTCATCCTCTGAATTGTGTGCAAACACAATAGCAGTATTTAAATCTTTAGACATTGAGAGTTTGGGGTTAGATTTAGGTTTAGCATGAGGCTTTCATGAGCTGAAAGGCAGGACTAAGGTTTGGTCTGCTAGACCTTGTACTAATTTGGTGCCTGATGCTTGTAAAGGGGCACATAGATGCTTTTATCTTAGAGGTTGTGGTGGTAAAATCATAGTAACAGCTTTAAAGCACATTGGGGAGATTTCAGTTGTGCAGTAGAAGATACTGTTTATGCACTACACAAAATGTAGAGTGCTGAATACAGAGGGCATAGCTCTCAGCTCTCCCAATCATAGAGGTGGTTTTCTCCACCAGAAAGTGCATGGTGTCATTTGCTGTGTGTCCCCTTCCCACTGAAGCCGTGCTCTTTCCTAGAGACTCCCACCATCCCAACCTGCCCAGCTGCAGCACACCTAGGTCTCTCCTGTGGAGCTGGAAAGGACAGCCTTGAAGGCTGTAAAATCTCCAGACATTTGTATGTTTCATCAGTCAACAAGGCCTGTTCTATACTATCTGATGCTAATATTACCTTGACAGCAGCTTAAGGAGTCAGGAAAAAAAAATAAATAAAAGTCTATGTTCCTAAAAGTCCCATTTAAAGTAAATAGATTTGTACTATCAACTATCAGAGAGGATAGTTTTGTTTTTTAAAACTCTCTGTTTTTCTTAGAGGTGAAATTGGATGACTAGTAAAACAAATTCTGTAATACTGTCAGTCTTGCAAGTAAAGTCTTTGAGTTTATTTTCTTACTTCATTCTCTTGGAATAATCTTCTGCAGTCGCATCCAATGCTAAGAAAAATCAAAGGCACTTATACTAATTTTGGAGTATCAAGTTTTGGTTTGTGGGTGAGTTTTGAAAAAAATCTTTGCAGACACTGAAAATGTTGTACTGCAAAGATTGTCTGCTTGTGCAAGTATTCACTCAGCCCCCTGAAAATGTGTTAATCACTCAATAGATTTGAACATTTGTGGAGGTTATTGCTTCCTCACAAGCTATCTAAAAAACAAACCATCTCCTCTGAAGTTTCACTTTCAATTCATTCAACCAAGAATGCCTATATAAACTCTCACGGTTTCAAATCAGATCTGCAACACAACAAAACAGTGAATTATCAATATCTGGTTGAATTCTCCAATACCGCAATACTAAAATCTGTCTGTGTTCAGAATTGCTTGGATGGTTAGCACACTTGTTAAAACTAAAATCTAACTCTAAATAATATGCTGTTTATATATTCTATGTTATATATTAGGGATATATCTTTAATATTCTTCCATGAAGGATGAACAACGCATAAGTGGACACAACCAAATGAATCAAGACAAGTAGGAAACAAAAAACAATTGTTGGAGGGGTGGAGGCATTTCATTTGATCTTGCAATTTATTATATACTTGACTGAGATCTCTCTTGTCAAACTTTATCAACACGAAAAGTACAAAAAAAAAATACAAGGAATGAAGTTTAAGAAACTGTGTGGATCATGTTACCTTTTGTAAACAGGCACTGATCCTGAAGCCACTTCCGTCTGACCTGATAAACAAATCCCCTAGAAACAAATCTACAAGAATCAAAACTAGTTCCCTACCCTAGCATTCAGTAAGGAGGCTTTAAAAGAGAAAACAGTACAGATAATCCTAGTATCAGTTAATCAAGCATTTGACGAAAATTTGCCTTGATTGTATGTGAAAAAGATGTGACATACTGGAAGTTTGTAAATCTTCACCCGACTACCTCGGTAAGTTTAATCACATATACTAATTTTTCTGCATGGTTGTGGTATATTTCTGCACTTTTTTAATAATGTATTTTTTTTACAAATATTTTCCTACTGAGAAATTCTACTATTAAAAGTAAGTCATAAATACTCATTAAAAATTCGTAAGTTTTGACTTACTGAAAAAAAAAACTTGATAAACTGAAAAGCAAAAAAAATCATACTTTTAATATAAGAATATAAAATGAAAAGATGTCTTTAACCTTTTCTACTTCTGCAATAGAACACTATGCACATGAATATCTGGAATCCCTGTGCAGAGTTGCAAAAAAGCAAAGAGAATGCCTGGCCAAACAATGACCACTTAGATGTGATTGCAAAATAAAGGTCTTGAATGATTAAGAAGCAGTAAGAGCAAATCTCTGAGCAATGGTTTGCAATTATATCTTTTCTTAGAAACAGAAAACAGTAATAATTTGCAATTGTCACTAATGATATATGTTGAATGAGATTTTCAGTGCTTGTCCATTTTAATAAGCATGTGTTAATTAGCCAATATCTATTAAAGAGTAACAAATAGATTCTAATATTTTGAAAAGAAGCCTTTTCCATCATAAAGATATGACCTCTCTTCCTGTAAACCTCTGAATGATTGTATTCTAATGGCTCAAGAGAGCCTAAAAAACAATACTTTGAACTAGGAAACTTGATTAAATATTTTGTTTCTAGTCACTTTATAAATCAATCTGATGGAACTACATAATTAGACAAAAATCATATTGAATGTATGATATTCAATAACTCAAGAAGAAAGGCAACATATGTTTAGATATACTCATTCTAATAAACAAAAGTGCTCTAAAGAAGCCATCAATCATTAATAGATTTAAGATTGCTCTTAGCAAACAAAGTATATGAATTAAAGAAGAGTTTGCATTAATAATCTCAAGCTATAACTTGAAATGTTAATCCATCTTTAAAGAGACTAGCCATGAAAATACTTGAGAATCATGAATCACAGAACATAAGATTATTTACTGATGAATCAACAGATAAGTTACTTTAATAAATTGCCTTCATTATTTGATTAGAATCTATAAATAATTTTTACTACAAAATACTTTTCCTGATGAAAATAAAAGCAAGAGTGATTATACTCACCATACATAAATGTTAAATAGTATTTGCTTAAGCATTCTGCAAATAATTAGTACTTGTACATAAACAATTTTGCAACAAAATTTTGCACTAGCTCCTGAGAGCTAGTGACTTCATTTTTATCCCATGTTACAGTGGTATCACAATCTCACAAACAGTGCTACAAAGTTATTGATGGGGGAATGGCAACAAGAAATTAGACAACTGCAGTATCAGATGAGCAGAGTTCCTAATTATACAGTTAGTCTTTATTGGCTAATTAATTCTACTGACTGATGCTGACACTTGCACACTCAAAGTTAACAGCTGTTTCAACATCTTGCTGAAATTGGGTCCTGAAATTGTTGAAATATGTATTTAAGCAGGATTCAAAGTGCAGACAATTATCTCTCTACTAGTGCACATATCTAAAGGTAAATTTATTTTAGGTTTTTTTCCATTTGCATATTTTCCCATATAAAAATTCATATGGCAAGTTCCTAAGAAATATTTTTAATTACATTTCCTAGGCACACACAGCTATAAATCTTCATGCTTCAAATAAAAAAATGCAAGAACCAAGCTCCAATTACTCTCTAGACCTCGTCAAAGAAACCTGCATCAGTGTGGAACTTCTAAAGAGAGAAGCTGATCTTCATATTGAAAGTGTTGTTTTGTCTGGAAGCAATAGTCCAGAAGATGTCTTCAGTTCCTGTGAAATGCAAGCAACAGCAGTTTGTATGGACACCACTAAGTCTTCAGGTGACAATATCCGAAGAAGAGGTTATACAGAGTCTTCACTTCTGAAGTTTCCCACAGAGGAGTATATTGGGAGTAACCATACACCTTTCCAGTTTGACCGACATGCTCTGGCCAGAATTTCCACTTCTCCAACTTTAAGGCGTCTAAGGATGGCCTCTGCCTCACAAGGATCATCATTTCAGGACTGCTCTGACTCAGCTCAGCTGGGGAAAAAAAAGGAACACATCAGCTCTCTCCACATTTGTAAGAGTCCATCTCGGTGCACCACAACTTCCTCACTATTGTTGCCTTCTTGTGTCCATGCAAAATTACTGTCTTCCAAAGCCAAGTCTGAGACAATTGCAACAGATCCTAAATCCACCAGCCCTAAATCAAAGCTGCCAAGCCAAAAGGATCCTCTCAGCAATGGCAGTCCCAGTGAGACAATTCAAAACACTTGGAGACCCAGCTCTACTACACTGCCTGAGAGACTCTGCCATCCCACCCATGCACCACAGGATGGTGTCCAGGTAAGAGAAATAGGATGATGCAACCTCCTTTTCAGACTTGCAGATTCAATGTTGGTCTATCATGGTCTAATGCATAAGCAAAACCATCGTTCTTAAACTGACATGCAATCTAGCCAGTGTTCTATGATACAACAGGACAAATTCTATGTTCATCAGGAAGTGAGATTTTTCCTTTTACATCAGCAAGACAATTGTTCCAGCCTTGTCTCTTGGTGAGCAGTTTGATTTAGTCTGCTCCTGCACATGGGTGCCGTGTCTCACTTCTATTCATTCACCTTGCTGAGCCAGTGTATCTATGAAAGGATAAGACTAAATTTATCCAGTTCTGGTATAGGTTTCAGAAGATTTCTTTCCAGGGTCCTGCAGCATTGTTCTTCCTAAGATGAGATAGTTCTCTATTCTGTTTTACTGAATAGCATTACTACCCCCCTAAAAAACAAGAATGAGATCATTCAAGACAGCTGAACCAAATGTAAGGTTTGCTACTACTAAAGGAAGAAGTCCCATTCCCCTTTCTTTATTTCCACTTATCTAGCTCTGCCAGTCACTGCCCGCCCCCTGCCACTCATTTTTATGTTCAGCTCCATAAATAAGCAAGTGATTGTGCAGTCTTTTCTGAAAAGAAAACCAACCAAACAAACAAAACAAAAAACACTTGTCCAGTGAGTGCCAGGTTCAAGAGAAATAAGCAAGGGAGAAGCTACCCTCCATTTTTTGCTTGCAGCAATCTACCATTCAGCTATCCCCCATATCTTTGCCCCAAGGAGAAAAGTAGTGGCACTGCATAAATCAGGCTTGCTACCAGATCTGCTCTCAAAGACTTTGTATTACTTGCACAGCAGTTAAATTTGGACATAGGTTTGACTCCATCCTACACAAAGCACCTACATACGTATTTTACTTAACGTGGGTGGTGTCCAATAGGTGTATAGCTCTTTACTAACCAGTTTTGTGCCACAGACCAAAAGCTATTTTTCCTCGCCTTCAAATCAGCGAACGTAATGGATGTCAAATGAATTCTCTTTTCTCTACAATAGTGAAAATAAATAGCCAGTACCTAAAAGCCTATGTACTACATTTCTCTGCACAAATGAGTACTTTTTTCACAAAATCAGATTGATTACTTTTCTGGCTTTCTGACCAAGTAACAAGAATATCTCACTCTCTTTCAGAAGTGTGGATTGCCCATACAAAGGTATGCATATATTTTTTTTATCTTATTCGAAGTTTCACTTCTCTACACTTTTAATGAATTCTCTTTAAGATACAGCTGAGCAGTGAGGCATATATGTGTAAATGAACTTTAATCTGTAGATTTGGTTTGTGAAATACTTGTCACCAGCTTGTTAAATCAAACTTTTAAATAAGGTTTTCAGCAGGACTTTTGGAGAGCTCTGCACTAGGAACTAACTGCTAAAAGGTCTGGCTGTTTGGATTAGCTGTGTCAAATTTCAGCTTGAAGAATGTGAAACATTTCATAATCTTGAGCGACATTCTTCAAAACACTGAGGGGGGGGAAAAGCAGCAAAGAAGCTAGGAGAACAACTCAATATTGTTCTCATACATGTGCAAAGCTGACCTGGGTTGGCTACTGGATGGGGGGATTGTTAATCCTAGAAGCTAAGAATACTTGAACTTTATAAATCAGCACGGGCAAGATAAGGTGCTGCATGCTGTAGATCTGTGCAGTGGATGGCATCAAGCTCTTAGAAGCAATTATCAGAAAGTAAAAGCTTGATTAGAAACTTGTTTGATTCAGTTTGTCTCCTTACAATGTTCAAATGCTTACAGAAGAGATATAAAGTTTATTTTCTCTATATACAACAAGAAAGTAGAACCTAATACCTCAATAATCACCCCTCTCTCCCTTGATGGTGCAGTGCTCACTTTGTTACATGATCATCTTGAACATTTCAGATGGGGCATGCAGTGTGTGAGGTATATTAAAAGCACCAGCACTGACAGTCAAGTCTTGGCAAAGACCGAAATAGCCTCACAAAACAACACATTACTTCTGTGACTACCATAATGTGTTTCACTTATTCTGGCAGTAGAAATCATTTGCTGAGCATATCTCCTCTTCTTCCTAAAGTTTACAGATTTTTCAGGTGAAATCTCTGTTATAACCTGCAGTTTTCAAACAGAATTGTGTTTCAAATAGGTTTGTGTTTGGAACTGGGTGGTTTGGAGTGGGCTGATACAGTCTATGATTCATTACAGAACACAGTTCACTGGACAAGGCTTAACAGATGTGTGTATGCATATGTGCATCTGAAATCACATTTTCACTGTTGAAAAGGTCTCCTTTTTCTGAATTGTTGCAATTTCTGACCCACTCCTTTCGCATTTTGAGTTTACAATGGAGTCAGAGAGAGGAGAGGGTGGAGGGACCTTTGCATTTTGATGTAAAAACAGATGATCTGTACATATTTTATGACTCAAAACTGTAATACATAAGCCTATCTCGCTAACAAGGTGAAGATTTGTGTGATCTGTAGCAAACTTCAGGGAAGAATTCAAAGAATACTTAATGCAAGTGGCTAAACAGGAGAGCATCATACCTTTAACGTACACACATTGTCTTGGTGCCCCTTGGCAGCTGCAGAGAGAAGCAACTATCTGCCAGCCAGGATATTGGCTGCGAGCTTCTCTCCATTTTCAAATTAAGAAATCACTCAGGGAACATTGTTCCATAGCCACCAGCAAGGAAGATCAACAAAAGGAGGTTTGACTAGCACACTATGATTTCTATTTTTTGTCTTGACCAATATTAGAATGTGCAGAAATATAAAACAAAAAAATCACGAGCTTCTGCTTCACACTTTTTTTGTCAACTTGAATCTGGTGCAAGGTCTGTGGAAGGGCTGTATTCAGCTTCTCCTTTATCCAAATCATTAGTCTAACTCCTTAAAAGCTAATCCCTTCTTATCACAGCCAGAGAAAAGTGCTGAAATGCCAGATTATTCTCTCCATCTAGAAGCACATTGGGACAGTTGGCAACCCTCCTCCAAGACTGACTAATATATCCTTCAGGGTAAAAACATACCTCCATCCTTCAGTTTTAATTAACATCTCTTCTTCCAGCTCCCAGGCTGTACTTTCAAAAGCCATTCTTAAAGCAGCAATGCTCATTTTAAGCAGCCTTCCCACACACAGCTCTTAGTCAGGAATGTCAGTATATCTCTGTCGGCATGGCAACATGCTGAACTGACGCGGGTTAAAAATAATCAGGCAAAACAAATAAAGAGGACAAGAAGGACAGCACAGAGAGAGGTGTGTGCAGTGGAGACAAGGTGAGATGCTAAGGCTGACATGGCTGTGGAAAGAAATGTTGCTAAAACAAAACCTTTAGTTTACTGTGAGCTCATTTTCTCCTTGCACATTTCAGCATATCAGAGAGAGTGGAAAAAGTGGATTATACTATTTGCTAAGGAGAAACATCCAATGAAGACTCTTCTCAGTAACTGCCAAGACAGCTCATTTTCAATTAATTGAAGGAGATGGGCTCATCTATCTTGAAGTGCTTCTCTTCCTCTTTTAATACCTGTAAAGTGTCATGCTAACTCTTTGAATCAAGGAGTCCAAATACCCTCCCTGAGTGGCTTGGGTAACAGCTATCTCAGTACTGTGACCTTTCTAACCTCTTTGGTTGCCTTTTTTTTCCTCATTTAGTGGTTGTTCCTTTAAATAACGTATCTATTATTTAAGTGAGGTGAGTTATATAGGTGTCTCTTCCCTGGGACAAAGTAGGCTGATTGTGGATATATAAAGATACAGACCTCTAAAAAGCAATTAGCTGGAACTCCCCTTGCCCTAGAAACAACTATATAGAGAGGATATTTATTTTTCCAGACCTATGAGCTGCTTCAGTGTCTTTAATAATTTTCCATAACTTTGTAATGCAAACCCGTGACTTTATAATGTTTCACAAAACAAGTAGATTTAAAGGAGTTTTCACAGATGGCATGTCCTCAGATGCTTGAGTTCAACCCTGAAGTGCAAGTGTTTCTCTCAAACCCTGCAGTCCTCTGCCCTAGTAAGAAAAACAAAAAGAAAACACTAAAGAAAAAAGCAAAGGTACAGGGTCAATAGGCATGAAAAGGTGCTACAATATTGCATACAGACTCAAAATCTAGTCATTTGCATTGCACAGCACTTCAATAGTTTAATTTCTCCAGTAAAACCAACAAGAGCATCTAATGTATCTAATAAGTATACAGGTATCAGGCCAGGTGATCGCAGGTACCCGTACTTTTATGTGAAGCATGAATATATTATTTAATCATCTAAGTCATTAATCTGCCCAGTCATGCCAGATTGCAAAAGTATATTGTAGACACACATCAAAGTGACCTTGGCATGCTCCCACACATCACAGGCTTTCATTGCCTGTGTGAAGAGCCTGTTTAGACGTATACATGTTTGAAGTCCAAAGCCTTTTTGATCTAGGGAAATAACACCATTTAACTCAGTTACAATGAAACTATGCTTCTCATTATTAATCTTCACAAGCCATTAGCCTTTAACTTCAAAATGTATTCTGAAATGTAAGTAGGCTAGATACTTAAAAACCTGTAATATGTTAGCAACATTTTATTTTGAATCCAACATGAAGTAAAATCTCTTGAGGTTCGTAGTACGGGAACGTCAGCTTTAAGAACTATTCTTATATTGCGGCATCTGGCTTGTATAATAACCCAGCTGCTCAAGACACTGCGTTGTGGAGTCACTAGAGGTTTCAGAAGCATCTTAATACAATTGTGACCAACACTTAAAATATACACTGGGTAGCACTTCATGCATCTCATCAAGAAGTGGTCTCCCTTGCACTGGTATGGGCTTGCAGATAACCAAGAAAGAGACACCACCTCCCAAAGCCCTCAGACCATGAGTTAGCTTCAATTCCAAGAGAAATCTCAGAGTTTCACTGTAAATCCCTGAACTTAAATAAACAGATCCTACATTCCTCATTCTGTAGGGCTGCCAGAAAAGGAAAAGCTTTTGGAGAACTCTTATGTTGCACATCCTAAACTCCTCAACATGTAGTTTTTGAGCCTTAATATGTCTAAGTGTTAGAGTGAGATCTGGCCCTCCTGATAGCCTACAGCCCTTTCTGTTGTTACGAGCAGTCTTTTCTCTCATCTATACAATTCAAACTGTTTAGCTAAGAGATTTGCAAGCAATGTCACTGACAGATCATAACAAAAAGCATAATCTTCATGACTATTTACGCACTTAAGGGGAAAAAAATACCTGAGAGATTTCATGTCAGATGTCGCTAAATGGCTAGATACTCACAGGTATACCCAGGCAAAAAAGGCAATAAAATTATACCTAACTGACCAGAAGAACCATAAACAACAAACAGTGACTGAATAATATAAATTTAATATACGTGTACACACTTCATGCCTCCTCCTTTAGGTTCTTCATTACTACCCTTTGAACTCTAACACAGTCTTCATGCATCAGTCAACTGAAGACTGCACAACAGCAGCTGTAGATGTCAGTCACTTTGAAACAGTATACTAACATAATTAATTAGGTATTGAGGTGTTATTAGCAAAGTCTAAAAAGGTTTTTTACATGCACCAATAGTTTCTGTATTTGAATGCAGGCAGCCTCTGGCACAAACATGCTGCTGGACACAGAATGGCTGTGTCGCTTCACTTGATGGATCTACATCCTGGACAATGACCTCCATTAGAAACAATAATAGTTGGAAAGAAGCATTTAATTTCAATCTACAGGGCCACTAAAACATATTATATTCAAAATACAAAAAATGTTTTAATTAACAGGAAAAAATGCTAGAAATATTTAGAAAGAAAATATGCAAACTAGCCAAAAGTTTGCACTTTTAAAAATAAATAAATAAATGAAGTCACCATTGCACTAGCATTCTGTCTTTTCCTGAAATCACTTTAGCTATATGAAGGTTAAAAGTCACGACAACACATGTATCAGCTAGGAAGACGGCAAGCCATGGCCATAAGTACCTTGATCTCAGCAACAATATGGAGTTAGAAAAATAATTAGGTATTTGCTATTGACCACTGAAATTTTCTATTCATTGCTCATTTAACACATGATGCCACAGCTGCTGTGATTTGGTTTCCTAGCTCTTTTCCTCTTGTACCAGCTGCTTCTGCAGTCGCAAGAGAAGTAACATGTATTGTTGTTGTTGCATCTCACAGATCAGCAGAGCGCAGGCGTAGCTCCGTGGTGGTGAGTCTGACTGGACTTGAGGTGTTCCCTGGAGACCTCCTGGTGTCAGACAGTGCCGTGGACTACCTGCCCCATGCTGCCCTCCTGCTAAGCGCAGGTCAGACACAGTGTGTGGTTTGCTGGTCAAAAGCTACAAATAAAACATGTGCATGTAGGACGGGAAGGAAGGATTGGTGCAATGACAACATGTTAGGTAGCACAGACTCCATGGGAGATTGTTACCCCACACCAAAGTGACTGCAAAGTGACTGCAATTTTAGAATTCTCCTTCTATTTACATTTTCCCCTATGTTGTATTGCTGAATACAAAATGTTAGAGGTAGATGAGGGAAGCAAGACATAGCTCACCTGCCTCCTCCACAGACTAGGAGCCACCAGAGGCCAGGCCAAGAACTTCATCTGCAAGCAGTTGAGCTACAAATTCCTACCTGCACAGCTTCAAGCAGAGGAAAGAGAGTGTTCCACACCACCTTTAACAGTAGTAATGTAATCACAAGGATAGCAGACCCAGCCCATGGCTAGAGGTTGCTCACAATATCTTCCAACACTGAGATGTAGACTTGCAAGTAATTTCCACAAATATCTACTGTAGAAAACAGTGTAGTGTGCAGTATGATTACCAGAGACCAGAAGATATGGGACAGAGATCAAAATTTTCTCAAAAAATAAGTAGAGTCAAATCTGCAGTTTCACCACCAGAAATTTCATGAAAGCAAACAAGTCAGACATTCACAGAAAGAATGACCAAGGCCTTCAAAAGGAGACAGCTTCAACTGTGATTCCTAGTCACTCATAGGCCCAAAGGCAAGCGCCACGCATAGAAAACTCTTTCAAATTTCATGCTGAACAAACACAAACACATCTCTCACCAGTGCATTCCTACATTTAGATCCCCAGCTTTCCCTATGCCTCACTAAGGACCATGGTTTGCAGCCTGCACCGTGTGCTAGCCCCATGACAGATCTGAGGCTTAGTGTCTGTAGGATTGTTTATTCACTGGTGTTTTATATATCTGCATAGCTCCAAGATATCACTAATCAGCAGACAAAGCCTAATTCTTGCTTCAAAACAGCAATATCTTCAAGAATTGGCTTCGAGCATGATGTGTGTTCTCGTGTAAAGAATTGGCAATCACATATTGATCATCTGCAGCAAGTGGGAGTGCTTAGCATCATCCAAGACTTCATCAGAGACAGACATATTTCTTGCTGGGAGGAATCCAACAGGTTTAATGAGTTTTAAGTCTGGTGCATAAACTGCATAAACACAAGAATCAAATCTGAGCCAAGTAGAGTACAGTATATCAGGGTTCATTAAAAAAAACCAAAAAATCTTTTCTTAAACCAAAAAACATCTATAAATAACAGTTTTATTTTTAGCTATTGATTTCTTTACTGATAACACATTTGTTTTACCCATCAGAGTCCAAAAAGCCAAGGTGGCCATTTGCCAAAAGAGGAGTTGTGAGTATTTCACCATGGTTTTTTTCCTTACACTGACCTTGTGTTCTCCCTCAACTAACCCAGGTAACAAAAAGTTTCTTTACAGTCCTTGGAGAAAGACAGCCAGCAGGTGAGCTGAAATCAGAGGTCTCAGCCCACCCTGGGACTGCTTGGACATTAATCTGCAATGAAGGTAGGGTGGTGGGAGGAGAGGTGTCCTTAGCACGAGGAAGGCAGAACAGGCCAGGCAACACAGCAGTTCTCATTCAAGGTGCTCATGGGTAGCAGCATGGCCAATGCAGCTTCCCAGTGTGAGAGAGCACACAGAGGATCAATTAGTTACATCATCACTTTTAGTACAGCACATTCTGTATTTTCTGCATGCCAAACCAGACCTCAGTACCTTTGAGCTTTGGAGTATCTGCCTAACTCACACTCGCATGGAAGGGATTTAGGCTTTACCTAGAAAGCATCTTAGATGCTTTCTTAGGCCTTTTGTATCCTCATGAGCGTTCTCATACTTGCCAGTAAAAGCACTCACATCAACACACTTCAGTTACTTTCCTGGTCTAACACATTTCCTTGTCTTTTCCAGTTATAAGAATTTTTTACTTACTATAATACCCAAATTTCCTTCTGAATGTTGTTCAACACTCAAAAACCCCCTGACAAGTGTCTTGATTACTTTGCACCACTAAACAATTGTGAAAAGTCACTTTGTAATATTTCTTTTACTATTTATCTTCTAAATCTTGACTATAAAAGAAGAATTTGTGCAAGTGAAACCACTGCAAGTGCTTAGATTGGCATGTGCAAGGGTTTCCACTTCATTTGATAGCATTTGAAGGGGAATAGCCTAAAACTGAGAATTTTTAAACTAAGCAGATTATTTGAAATTTACAATAAAATCTATATCAGATTTAGACAAAAGTGATTTCTGAGACTATTAAATGCCATTAAAGCTAATCTATGAAGATTCATTTGCTGGTTGCATTGGTTTGTGTGTGTGTGTGTATATATAATTGCATTATTGTTTCTGCTCCATTTCAAGCTATCTTTCAAAATCAAGAGTTGAGCTTAAACTCTGAGTTTCAAGTATTATAATCAAACATGTATTTTGAATTTTTTTCTAGTTCAGTGCCTAAAGTTCAGACAACAGAAACCCATGAGCATATACTGTTCCAGAGAACAGATATAACTTAGGCAAACACCTTGTAAGTCTGTGCTAACAGCACTATATTAGAATACATAAATGCCAGTTAAAATTTTCACATGGCACTGTGGGCTTCCAAAACAAAGCCATAGGAAAAGCAATTGTTTTTATTTCATCATCCCTCCCCCAAGCTCCTCTTGTTCCTTGAGCTTTCTAAAAGCTCATTTTGTAGACAGGACTCTGCAGATGACCAAAGGAGTTTTTTCAATTCGTAGCTCAAATCAAATTTTAAAAACAAAACCAAACAAAAAAACCCACAAATGAACAAGAACAAAAAAACCCCCAAAAACAAAAAAAAACCAAACACACACCAAAATAACCCAAACAAATATGCAAACTTTGTATATCTATGGCAGGAGGATGATTTCAACTATGAGTTTGTTGTCCTCCACTTCTGACAGGAAGCAAAATACTTTATTTGTTCTGTCTTCTGAATCATACCAATGATTTGCCCTTACAAAGACTTCTGCATTACAGAAATACCATTTTACATACCCACACTTAAACCACCTATGTACACCACTCGTAGCTACAAATAAACCTGTCATCACTACCTCATCTCTGTGCAGGAAAGATGGGAAATACAAAGAGAACACTTAATTAAGGGCAAGCTATTTGCAGATCAGAGCAAGTTGAGCACTGAGTTGAGTGAAATTCTTAGTGGTCTTTAAAATACTGTATAAATTGGGGTCATTTTTGTGTTATTCAACAGGGTAAAGATAAACAGAAGCAAGCATCTGATCTGGAAAACTGTCTTTCAACTGTTAAGATCATGGACTTCAGCACTTATGAATTTTTCTGCTTTAAGGTATCAAAATTAGTAGTATACTGTACCAAGGATACTTAGAGATGGGGATAAACATTGCATGGTCTTTTCAAGTTATCATTTTTCACTACGTTAATCTGGATATGAGACCTTTCCACAAAACTAATACACAAGCATAAGGTACATTTTTGTTGTTTGAAATGGGGGGCAAGGGAGAAACTGTAAGTGGTGTAGAAGATTAGCAATGGCCCTCACAAGCACCTAGATTTTACCAGGCTTCCAGACTACTCTGGATCAGAGAGGTACCACCTTCAGAAAAAGGCATCAACACAATTCTCTCAGCTAAGCCTGCAGATCTGGGGACATAAATTGCAGTATCACAGAGATGCCAAGCAGAGCATGGTCAACCCCCACTGCTGCTTTAGGTATGGGTTTAGTGACAGTCACATACAGGTCAGTGCCAATACCAAGGTTCAGCTGCAGAAATCCCATCAAAACCTGTCAGTCAGAAAAATAAAGTCTCTGGCCTCCAGGGCCCTTTAGCCATAGAAAAAACAAGCTTGAGCTACAAGAGATGGTACTCAGATAACCCACATCTAACACCATTCCCCCTCCAAAGCAATTCTTCTCCTTCTCACAGCAGGCTGTTATACGCAGCTCCCCATCAACTTGTTTGTCGAGCACTCTTGTCACTGTCTAACTTATATGAGGATGTCTGACTTTGGAACATGTCAGTAAGGTGATATTGGCCACCTTAGGACTAAACAAAATAATATCCAAGTACCTATGAAGACTTAGTCCTTCAGTACCTTGATTTTACCATCTGGAAAACAGGAAGCTACCAGCAATTCCTGCTTCCCAGCAGCAGTATAACAGATTAAACTCCTTAGCATTTGCAAACTGCCTACTATTTTTTGATACAGCATCCTACAAACATAGACTACCATACTGTGCTTCTTTCCAAATCAGTGTGTTTAGATTATAAATATTTTGGAGGGAAATCTCAGGGCTTTTAATATTTTTGACAGAATCTTCAAGCTTTCAGAAGAAGAATCACTAACACCAGAAGTCTGTCTCTTTACATGGGCAGATAGATCTTAGATTATTTTGATAAGGTTGGAAGCAGTTGATGTAACAGTTAGTGGTTTTGTTTCTTCTTTGATCAATAGAGTAAATCTTGGCATGAATTTCTAAAGGCACAACAGACTGAGCAGAAAGATGTTGACAGCCGGTTGGAAGTGCAAAAAGAAGCAGCAGTGTGGGAACTTTTCACAAGTGAATGCACTTACTTTTTGGATCATTTGCTGGTTCTCAAGATGGTAACTTCAGATTTAATTTCTCAAAAATATTTCATTATTTGCCTTGTTGTCAGTATGGCAGACAAACTCATCTGTAACCTGTCACTGAATGTCTATGGGAGAATGACTTAAGCGCTTGATTCTCCTCCCATCTTGCCTGCTCATCCTTTTTCCACAGTTCCCTTTGGTTTTTATCTTCTTGATGGCATCTCTTCTTTTGGGCATCACTTTCTAACGCTTTGCAAACACCATTTGATTGCAGAATCTTCCAGCAACTTCAGCTGATATTCCATTACTTCTCTCACTATTGCTGAACTGAAGTCACTCTCTAGTTGACTATACTGGATATTTCTCTACCACTAGTCTGCTATACTCTTTATTCAACTTCATATAGAGCTGTGGCTAGATTATCCTCACTGGAGCATGAAAATCTCAGAATTCAGCAGACTGTAGTTCTAACATTACAAGAAAGCAAGTAAACTAAAAAACAACTCCTCTAGCAAAAACCCTAAGTTACCTCCATCATAGTGAATTTACAGAATTTTCCATTGATTTTAGTGAATCTCCACGAGGAACTTTTAAGACCATCATAAATCCCCTTCAAGCTCTCAGGTCAACTGTTTGTGGCAACTGAAGAATTACACAAAACTAAGCAAACACTCTTACCAACCCTTCGGTCTTAGCACCTGGGTGTTGGGTCTTTTTCATTAATGCTTTTCACATATACACAAAAAATGTCTACTCAGTACTCTACGTTTTTTAAGTTTTTTCAGATTTAGACCAAGTTCAGCACAGCTCCAAGATCACCATCAGAGCTTAAATAACAAAGTCATAAACAGCTAATAAACACATGTGTAGTTTTCACATAATAAAGGTTAATAAAACAATCCAAACAGATGAAAAACCTTTATGGGTCCTCTACTTACACTATTCCAACAATAGGGGTTTTTCCCCATAGTAGTTCTAAACAACTTATATAGCAACAGATGAAGGAGGTAGGAAGGAAAGTATTTCAAAAGGTCATAGAAATCTGTAACTATGAGTCTGACATTTTAAATTCCTTCATGGGGATCTGCAGGGGGCTCAATTGCCCATCTTCTGACAGAGAGCACAGCAGGACATACCTGCCTGCATGGCAGCCACAGAGACACTCCAGAGACATCACTCATATCCTCCTTCTTGCACAAAACTCAATATTTAGCCTTCAGGTGGGTCAGGAAAAGGTTCTCAGAATTCTGTCTTCTGCTTTTCCCCAGATGAAATGGCCATTTCATGAGAATTAGAGTGCAAATATGTTCTTTTCAGGAAAAACAAAATAAAAAATTAACTGGCACAAATAGTAAATAACGTGGATTTTTGTTTGGGTTTTTTTTTAAAGATATTTGTGAATACTCTAAAATACCTCCAGAGTAATGAATTTCTCCTGGATGTGGATTTGTGGAGGCTTTTTGCAAACTTGGAAGAGCTAAACAAGGTGAGTAAAAAATAAAAGTATTCCTGAGATCATAAGTCAACCATCCTAATAAAGGAGATGAGAAACCATCCATAAAGCTTCTATTCAGCTTCAATGCTCACATTTGGATTTTAGTTCAAATAAGTAGTTTTTCCTTCATTTCTATTTAGTGTATCCATGGAGGTCAAATTTCCCCAGAGCGAGCCACTCTTATAGGCCTCCAGCAAAAGATAAGCAGGTATTTGAACACAGAGAAGAGCATGAATTTGAGGCTAATTCTCATAAGCAGCATATTTTTAAAAGGATTGGTAAAGGTAAGCTCCAGCTAGACAACCCTTACAGCAAAATAGTAAAATAACTGCAAGTTTCCTTTCACAATGAGATGGGCACAGAGACTTTTCTATCCATTATGCCACTCCAGTAAAGCAAGTTAAAACAAAATGATAACCACTCCTCTCCAGCTGCTGTTTCCCTCAGTGTGGGCAAAAGGATATCTCCCACATAGATTGAATCCTCTCTCTCTGTGTGCTACGTACCCTCCAGCTTCCAGGAGAAGGAAGACCAGGAGGTTTAGGTCCAGTTCTTTTCTGCTTGCAACCAGTTGCTGGGAGACCATTTTGAACACCTGAAAGTTAAAGGAATCTATAAATCCAAAATAGCTTTCTCATAACTTTAGAAGAAAAACAGAAGTTTTCCTTCGCTTGAGAACTCTTTTACAGGACACCTTGCCCTTAACAGCAAAATGAATTTTGGAAGGATCTCTTCAGCTGCATAAGTTGAATGACTGCTCACAATAACACAGCATGCCCTAAACCAGTTACTGACTTCCAGATCTTTCTCGTATCATAATTTCTCTGCCTTAACAGTTAACTTTTTCAGATGAAACAAGAAAAGCAGGATAGCTGTTCAAAGCAGGGACAATTAGCCAAAGCTGAAACACATGAGCAAGTCACCTCTGCTCAGTGACTGAACTGAGCTGAGCTGATGTGAGTTAGTGTGAGTAACTGCTGAGTAGATTTGGAAGCACTAGGGATGAGATTTTTAGCTGTTGTATTTCACCTTGCACTTGTCGGCTAAGACCATACAGGCACTGAGCTACTAGATTTCAGCTGATGTATGGTTAACAATTCCTTTGTTCTTGTTCAAAGAAGAGAGTAGGGGATATGGCTGTATGATATTCAGCAAATGCAAAATCTTTGAGCTTGGTTGGAGCCTGGTCATGTCTTAGAAGAGTTATCTTCAGTGCATTTCTATTTTCTTTTCTTCATTTTGTCCTTATTAATGAGGATGATAAATGATCATGTATTATGCATACTTGTATATAAAATAGTGATCAAATGTAGAAAATAGTTGCTGCTCTCAATATCTTTTGTGCCTTTTTTTCTGTGCATTTTACAACATGTATTTCTTCTTGACAGCAGGCTGAAACCATAAAAAAAATGTATTCTGTGAAAAGTGTAAAATGCATCTTTGTCAAAATGAAAGAATAAGCATCATCCTATAAGCAACCCATAAATACACCAAACAAAGTAGTATGTGCAGCTGCAACAATCATTCACAGCAGTATCACAGAGGATGATGGTCTCTTCTGACCTAAAGTTCATCCTAGAGATAAGCCTGGCCATAAATTTGTGTGCAAATGGCATGATCAGGAAGCAAGTGTCCACATCTGACTGACAGCATGGTGCAGGCACTCTTGAACTCAGTGCAAACATTAAAAGTTCACTTATGGGAAATAATGTGACATTTTACATCATTTTATAGACATTTCTCTCATCTCCAATAGCATGAAACAAACTTAAACTACGAAAGGTGGTATCTTCTTCAAATTACATGAAGACTTCCCTAATTGCCACAGCTCTGTCTTACACAGTGTTTGCCAATAGATACCATTCATCCATGGTAATTGTTAATATCAATTCATGTTAAATACAGCTGCTACCCTAAAATAAGTTTAAATGGAAGAGCTAATCTTGTTTTAAAGCTTTTGTCATATGCAATTATTATGACACAAGTGGGTATTTTTATAGATTAGTTTTAACTTCAGATTAACTGAAGCATTCTGGGTGTAATTCTGAAGGTAATTCTGGCAATGTCAAGGGAGATAAGTATAGGCACTCCATTAGATGAGGAGTGAGAAATAAATTTGCTTTCTACTTAACTTCAGAAGATCACTAATGCTAATTTATCTCTTTTTTTTCTCAGATAAGTCTCAGTTTTCTGAGAACATTTTTTGAAACTATGAAGGAGCACGTCAGCAAGTTGGACTCTCCTATGGATTTCAGCTCCTTACTCAGAAAGGTAACAATTAGAATTATCCTTGCTTAATATCAGCAGATCCTTGCAGCAGACCATTTATCAGAGCATGCAGGTGCTTTAGCACAATCGAGTTCAAAGATACCAGTGCACTTGTGAGACAGATGTGTTCCATCCTGCCCTAGCAAATTACAGTCATGGAAGAAGACCCACAGTGCTTAACTAAAAATTCGGGAGGTCTGAAATACCACTTGCACTTTGGTCTGTATCTGCTTAGCAAGAGAGGCATAGACATATCTATCCTGCCACTGCCAAGCGTTGTCCTGTAACCCTTTCGGGCAGCCTGCATGGTGAACAAGGCAGCTATCCAAACTGCAGTCTCCTGGGTTCCTGCACAACTTCCCAATGACTGAAAAGTTGGAAATATTAATACAGACAGAAAATCAATTCATGGACCTGAACTTTCCCTAGCAGTACAGGCCATTAGAAAACTTCTGGGAAAACACTTACCTCAGGGTAAGGGTTTTTAAAAGGGGAAGGAAGGCTAGAGCTTGTCTTCTCACCCCCATTACCACTGGCTTCAGGTGTTCTTATTGATAATGTTTGTGTGAGATAGAAAATATCCTAGATAAAACAGAATTTTATTACAGACATCATTCAACATTTCTAACACACTCAGATATAAAGTGACACGCTACGTGAGGCCACGTAAAGCTGATGCACAGATAGTTCAGCCTCTACATGAATTTCACATTGTTTATTTCTACTAAGAGTAGAATGCCTCATAACTCTGCAGAGCTCTTAGAACTGTGCTTCTATGCATTGCTTGAGCACTATTTGGGGGGGTTTTTACTACATTAGCACTTTAACAACTATTGTTTCTCCCTTTGATGTGATATTTTTCTTTCTTGATAAATTTCCAAGTCTTTTCTGCAGTTTTTCCAGGGTGACCTCTGCCAGACACACCAGATTTATTGCCTTAATTATACCTCTGCTGTCTTCTACTTTGAAAACCTGAGGCAGAGAGAAGATTTTGGCACCTACCTGAAGGTAAAGTGTCATCTTCATCCTTCCTGTCTTGTGATAGGATTTTAACAGCAGGCTGGGAAAGTTCATTAGAAGCAAAACTGAGTAGATTATATTTTGCACAAATGTTTTTGAACTTCAGAGACATGAAGTCACCTTTCTGAGTATATGCTCCCCTTCATCTGTGGAAGTCCATACTTGTAATTTAGAACAAAGAGAGGAAAGTCAATAGGGAACAACTGGCTTACATGCTACCAGTCTCTATCATTCAGATGTTTCACACATAATCCCTTGATTTGGTGGCCTCCACCTTAACAAAGTGAAATGGTTACAGAAAAAAAAAATCAAGCCAGACCATAAAATCTCTCTCCAGTGTTTTACCTTGATACATGACCTGCATTTCAGCTTGGTTTAGATGTTGGGTGGGAATACGGTACCACATGCTTTAGCAGACAACAAGGTTCACATTCCCAGCCTCTATGCTGTGTCCCATCAGCAGTGACATACACAAACCTCAGAACTGGAGAAGCATATGATGTCTTGCTTCTGCTTAAGGACAGGGGTATATGATCCAAGGAGAACAGAAATCCATGAGCATATCAGTGCTTTCCTGTGTCTTGGGAGGGCCATGTTGAGAGAGCAGTGTGGGTTTTGGCTGAGCCCTGGAAAGCAAGCCAGGCTTGCTCCCCTTGCTCATGGGTATTCACTGACCCACCTTCTTGCAGGGAAGCAGCAACACCCTGAGTAGAAGAGCAAGCAACTCCCCTGCAATGGCAGTGTTTTGGCTCGTCTGACAGGCTTTGCTTAGCCACAGATAAAGCAAATGTAGAACTTGGTATCGAAACACTACCAGTAAATGAGTATTTAACTCTCTCTAAGGCTGGAAAGAGCTCTTGGTGATGTCTTTGCAAACTTACAGCACTAGAGTAGGTTCTGGTTTTGCTGACACTGCATCTGCCTGGACCAGCCACTCTGGTTGCTTGCAGCGGTATGGCTCTGTTCTTTCTGACTGTTAGTAGAACAGTGCATTCTGTAAATACTTCAACATTACAGGCTTAGAGTGGGAAACCTGAAGAAGTGGGCTTTTCTCACAGGCAGTCCAAAACTGGAAGGATACCTCTTTGTTGGAGCCAAGCTCCACAGCTTTTAGAGTCTGGAAGTTTCACATTCCTTGGTCCCTGACAAGGATTTCATACACTCATGCCTAAGAAAATATTCCTAAGATGGGAAGCAGCAGGTGACCCTAAAGTATAAGGTGTCCCTCAAATGTAACTGAGTTTTTGCTGATGAAATTAAACCAGCTAATAAATAGAGTACTGTGTGATCTGCTAGTATGGCCACAGCATGTGAACTGGAAGCAGCAGGGCAGAAAGTCAGTCTGGAGGAGTGATGCAATTCCCTCTGTAGAGAGCCTTTACACTGCCCTCGATCTCATTGTGTGAGAAGTTCATCCTTAATTAAGTCCCTGTCTCGTTATAGTCAGCTGATGAGTTTGCAACCTCGCTGTCAGAGAGCAAGCTGAAGCCTAAGGCAGGTTTCCCTTGTCTTCAGCAGTGGTGTGAACAAAATGAACAGTGTAAGAGGCTGCATCTGCCAGAGCTGCTGGTTGCTCCTTTGCATCGACTGACACGCTATCCTCTCCTCCTCAACAACATCTGGAAGAGGAGCACTGACGAAACAGAGAAAGGCTTTATCTGGTCACTTAAAGAGAAAGTAGAAAAGTCCATACGTAAGTAGCTGATATTAAAGCATGCAATTAACCATTAGCAAGTTATGTGGACTCTTTGTGCATGCCCTTTGAGTATGAATGGATTTGGTCTCCCTGCAGAGATGCAGTGAGGATGCCTTTCTATAATCCTGAGCCCTTCCTCACTCTGTAGGAAATGATTGGTGCCAGCCTTGTCCGGTCAAAGACTCTCTGAGCAAGGTCACAAGTCTCCTAAATCAGTGAGTCATTTGTATTTGCTCAGAATCATCTGCAGTGACATGCAAACAATTAAGAGCAGACCACAAATTGGAACAAATCAAGAAAGATCTCAAACAAAGAAGCCTTTGAGTTGGATTTATGTCTAGGGTGGATTTCTTGGGGCTAATCCTTAATAGGATAAAATTGCACTACAAGCAGAATATTATGTCAGTGACCTTTCACTAAACAACAGGGTCCTACCATGTAAAATAGATGAAAAGATATTTCAACTACAGATTTTCTATAGCTACTGTGGAAAAAGAAAGGGTTGGTCCAGGAACTTTTATATCCTCCCCCCGCCTTCTGTATTTTGTTTTAAATAAATAATTTAGTAATTTGGTCTTGTTCAGGAAGCTTCAGGAAGCTATAAACGCATCTCTAAGTGTTGTATGGACATACAGTACAGCAGTAGAGAGGTGTATTACCCAAAGTCCTCATGCAGCCACTACTGAAATAAAAGACAGGAGAATGCCATCAGCAGAACACTTACTTATAGCCAGTCTTGGCAGGGAGGGGTGCCAGGCAGCATCTCATGCTCACCAGCCACACACCAGGGCCTTCAGCCACCCAGCATGGTGGCCCTCTCCCTGCTACTATTTTTACCCTGTCCCGAAGGGTGAAAGTTCAAACATCTCCTTGGGATGAGGCAGAGATAATAGTTAATGCCTTCTAGAGACAGATAAATCTAGGGGTCCTTCTTCTTTCGTGGGTAAATACTCCTAACAACAGAGTCTCAGGGGCTTTTTCTTCTTGCCAAGTCTTATGAAGAGTCCAGCCTAACGGCTACATAAAGAGCACATTTTTTGGCATAGGATGGGTCCTGTAGGAAAATAAGATGGTTTTGTTGCTCACCTGGAGACTTCAGTTGGGAGGACAACAGTTTTAGATAGGGTCCTGAGAGACCAGGGGATATCTCAGGAATATTACTGGCAAATAAATAGGTCCAGAGTTTAGATACCTCTAGGGCAAGGAAACCAAAGATAGAGGGGTGACTCCTCTTCATTCTCAGACACCTGACAAAGACCTGGCTTCATTTTTTGATCAGTCAGTCAGTGATGTAAGGAACAGTCGCAGTCCCAGCGTTCTCCTTCTGGTGTGTGTGTGTATGTTTGTGTCTGAAACCGTTATTTGCAATATCACTCAGCACAAAAACTTGGAATTCAAGCTGCAGGAATTTAAAGCTTTGGAATTTGAAGTTGCTTTATAATGGCCCTGAATCAGCAAAGACCTAGTCCCTATTTTTGACATTCTGAGGCACTCACATCTCAGTCACTTCTGGCACCATTTCCCCTGAAATAAATGTTCCTTAATTTTAACAGTCTTTTGATTAGGCTTCATATAATGAATTTTCTTCTCACACAAACACAGACTGTTTAGAAAGGGAGGCTTTAAAATAGAAACAAAATCACTTTTTAAGGTTACCATTTATTTGAGTTTTATGTGATTTCCCCTGTTCCTCAGTCAGATTAGTAAACACAGGTTTTTCATTTAGAAGTGAATTTAAGCATGTTTGAATACATGGTTTGAAATTCTGGCTCTGCCAACCTAAGCAGAGTTTAGGCAAAGATTTCATCTGGGGCTTCACATGTGAGGTGCTTTGGCTTCCACTGGAGAAAATCTGTAGTCAGCATCTCGTAGAAACAGGACTGGTTTTGGCAGCCTTGGCAGTAACTGATGTTTCACGTATTTCAGGGGATCTGGAAGGCAAAGTCAAGTGGCTGGACAACTTTCAAAAGTTTAGGCAGCTGCAAGAGGTCATAATTTGGCCTCACATCTGGGATCGTGACAAGAGATTCTTTGTCCCAGAGGTAAGCAGTTTTTTAAATAGCATTTTTCCCTAAAGAAAGTTTTGTTCCCTATCTACCTTTATAGCATGATCTAAAGTTATCTAGTTGTCTATATGATAGTTACTGGGGATGGCTTTGCTCTAACAGGAGCAACTGTGGCCTCAGCATTGCAAAGATTGTAGCTGAACACACAGACTGTGCACAGTGCCTGGGGTGGCAGCATGGTTTGCTCTCAGCCAGCATCCAAGACAGTATAATTGTATGACCTAGGAGGATGCTGCAGTGTTTGCTTTTAGAGGGCAGAATGAAGTGGGAAAAGTGTAAATATTACTACCTTTTTATAAGGATTTGAAATAGAAATTTTTTGCCCCTTTCACTTCTCAAGTTGAGACAAAAACATTTCTGTTTACATTTAAATAGCATTTCAAAAAAATTACATAGCAGACCTGGGCACACATGTACCTTTCTGCTGCAATCACCCCCTCACTCATATAGAAAGACTGTAAGCAGCATTACAGTAACATTCTCAAGTGGATCTCACCTCAATGATTATATCTGTTCACACGCAAGGCTGCAAAGAGCATAAAACTTACTCCAGAACAGAACAACCCAGCTTAACGTTTCCAAAGCATAAACACATTTAAGCAATAGCACTGCTGAGGAAACAGAGCCTTACTCAGTTATTAGCTGTATGATACACTTAGCTTCAGATAAGTGCATGCACGTGCTCAGTTTGTTTGATTGCTGGTTGCCTCCCAGTTCATCATCAGATGACCAAGATTGCCCATTCGTTCTCTCTCTTTTTTTTTGGATCAAGTGTTTGAAGCAAAGCTTAAGAGAAAACAGCAGTGAGAACATTTTGTCTTCAACAAACAGACTTCTCCTTCATGAAGGGAGGCTAATGCTGGCAGGTAATGTCTGTAAAAATCCTGGCATCAGGAGTTAGCATAGCAGAATCGTATTTTGTTATGGCAGATCCAGAAAGAACGTCTGTAACTGTATTTGCGTGGGTGTGGGAGTGAAAAAGCAAATGTACACCTTGTCAGAGAGACTGAGAAACAGCCAAACAGCCAAAAGGATGAGTGATCTGCATGACTGTTTGTCATATCTGGATGTTCAGTCTGCCAGGTGCTGAAGAAATCAGCTTCATGGGCCAACACCTGCCACTAAAAGGGAGCATTTCATTACCACATACTTGAATATGATAGTAGGAAAACAGGAGTTTGAGATGATCCTACACAAAGTGCTCCATGTGCCCAGGGACTGATGTCAACACACCACACTTCTGTGGCACCATATCCACCCTGTGTTTCATTGAAAATTACTGAAAAGTCCAGAGGTTCTTCCTATTTTTATGTCACACCTCATCGCTGATAAGACTGCTGTTCAGATGGATACCTTGGAACACAAAGGTGTTGTCCTGCCAAGTGGCTTCCCTTTTACGAATGGACCACCCATACAACATGCCATTAATTCCACAGGTAACACATTGTCCCAGGTGAGCACATTGACTCCTACAATACTGCTTGCAGTGGTCTATCACCCTGGCAGAGAGCAGACTCATGTCTCCAGACACACATCTGCTCCAGCACACTTCCTCCTCTCTTCCCTCACTGACCTTGAGGTCCACATGGTCTCTTCCCTCTCTCTCCCAACTCCTTGCATCACCATCAGCTGGAAAAGAAGGAAGGACAGGACAAGAAGGAACAGGAAGAAGCCTCTTCTCCGGCTTCTTCTTAAAAAGTGATCATGGAGACATCTAATTGGCTCAGTCCCAGAAGTGGGTCTGGCTCAGAGCTGGGGAGAGTTTTGAGCAACTTCTTACAGGAGCCATCTTTACAGCCCCTTCCACATTACCAGAAATCGCTCCATGTCAAATCATGACACCTAGTTAAAATCTTAATTTTCAGTAGCTACTGGTGTTGCTCTGCCAAACAATGAGTCAGCATTAAGAAATTTTCAAGCCAAACCTTCCAGAAACACACATACACACAAAAAAGTATTTTAGGATCTCACAGGATTGCCTGGAAGAAATAGTTTTGATCACTCTCTCCTTGCTGTGAAGAGTGCCTGAGCATTTCATGTCTACTTTTCATATCCAAAGATGCCCTATTGGTACAGGATAGCTAGAGGACAGATTATAAAGGATGACATTTTCAGCAGAGAAAGGAGATGATTCTGGAAGTGAAATAGGACATCAAGTTGCAACCAAAGAGAGAAATGAAAGAAAGATTCATGGAAAGAGATAGAAGAAGCCATAAACAAGGAAGAAGTCAAAGGAGTACACTCTGTAAATTCAGTAAAAAGCTAAGGTTTCCTGCAGGAAGTTGCTTGAAAAAAATTACTCCTGCTTTTGTTAAATTGTTCCCTGTCATTTATTATAATACAACCTGAGTTTTCAACATATCTTGGAGATCAACCTGAAATTTTTTGAAGCATCCTCACAGATGTTAATATTCCTCACACCCTCATGATCTCTGAGACAGGAAGAAAAGTCAATTTTGTGTATTTTTGGAAAGGCTTTTGTAACACTCTGAAATAATATTTTATTGCTGCAAAAGTTCATGAACAGGGTACTGTACCAGCATCAGGAAAAGGTGACACTTTCCTATTTCTTTATCTCTGCCATTTTCAAAGGTTCACTGTTTAGCAGGTAGGATTTGCTAGTTTATAGCATGATGATTGTTGTATTTGTGGGTACTTCAGGTGATCCAGGTCACTTTTCCAGGCAGGCAAGGGGTTGTTTTTTAACATAGCTGCCAGAAGATTCAAGTATTAGTAACCAAAACCATCGAGAGACATATGATTTTTTTTAAGCACAGCACTTGAGAGTGCAGACTAGGGGATGAGTGTGTGTTCTGTTGGAAAACATGCTTCTCTGTTAAAAGCATTTTTTAAAATAAACTGATTTGTAGATGTACCTCATCTTAGAAGCAGCAGGTCCTTAAAATAACCACACCAGACTGTTTTGTTTTCTTTTCCTACTCAGAAAGCACAAGACTCCTTGACGTCTACCTCTTCCTATTCAATGATTTCCTGTTAATTACCAAAATTAAACGCAATAAAAAGGTAACGATGGATAGAGATACAAGTGTTTGCAGTTGTTGTTTTTTAGCTTGGTAAATATTTTGAATGTACTTTGGAAGATTGACCAAATGATAAAAATACAAGATAACTAATCAGCATAAAGGATGTGTGATACTTCCTGATGCTAATAGTAAACTGTAACGCTGATTAAAAGCTCTTCTTCTAGGCTTTGGTATGCTGTATGAATACTATAGCAGGCAGAATTTATGTTACAAGACCTCAGTATTTTCCTCCTGGTGTTCTGATGTGCTGGAGTCCTAAAGCTCAGAAAACTTTCTGTAAGAAGTTTTCTAATGCTCTTCTCATGACTCAGTCCAGTGACCTGAGAAATTTTTATCGCAGAGATATTAGAACTGTTGGAAAGAAGTAAAAAAAAAAAAAAGGAAGAAAACAGGGAAATGGTAAAATGGATGAAAGGCTGGCTTTTTTCCCCACTTCCAACACAGCCTGTTGTATGTTTCCTCTCTTTGCCTTGATTTCCCCTAGTTTAAAACAAAGATTCTTCCTAAATTTTTTGTCGATGAAAGATGTTACAGAGAGTTCTATAGATTATATCTGTATTTAGCTACCAAAAAAGGCACTGGATGACCTGAAATTCCTTAAGCTTCATTATAGGAGTATACGTAGCTAATTAAGTTTATGAAGATGTGATATAAGTCTAAATGGACCTGTGCTAAATCTTAAGAAGTTTGTGTCTGATTTAAAGACTTTTTGTTTTTGTCTTTTTAAAGAAGCCTTTGTAGGACATAGAGAAGACATACAGTGAGAGATGAGAATACAGCAGCATCCCATAGCAGGGAGTGGAACAAAGGGAGCAGAGATTCAAGGAGCCTAGTGCCCACAAGAAAGTCTCTTTGGGAGTTGCCCTGTGTATATGTGTTGGTGAACCTTCTGTGAGGGGCTGCAACTCACCTGGAGCCAAGAAATGTGGAAACACTACCCAGGAAAGGAGAAAAAGCCCTGCTATTAAAGGGAGGGAAAAGAGGAAAAAAAGATCTCTGAACACCTTAATCTGTTTTCTGCCTGTGGACATCTATTGTGTTTATGTTGTGGGGTTTTTTGTAGTACAAGGTATGACCTTGCAGGAGAACTCCAGGTACTGATGAGTTTTTCCGAGGTTCCTCAGGCAAACAAGCTGTCTCTTTGATAAAAGAACACACATAATTTAGGCCTGTTTAGTGTCTATACTTCATGAATATATGGCATACTACCAGCTAACTAACTTCATTTTCTATTCCCAGAAATACGGGTGCTCAGACACTGGCTTGATCCCTGTCTGTCCTTCCCTCACTCCTGAGCTGCAGTCTTTCATAAGAGATGGTGGGCTTTGCACAGTCCTAGACCAGCCCATCCCGCTGGACAGACTGATACTGAAAAATATTGACCCTATCCACATTACAGGTATGTGCCTACGTCTATTTGAACATCTTCATAAATACTACCTCAGTGCATCGCGTATGCAGCAGTGTAAGGATAAGATGCTGTTTGCCCACCCCCAGATGCCTGGAGTGCAAACCTCAGTGCTTCAGCTCTACAGCTCTAATCTTACCGTCAGGCATGACCTGCTAGCACAGGCATTACACTCCCTGTCTCCAGTAGTGACTTTTATGCACATGCCAGTGACTGTCAGATATTATCCATTCATCTCAAGACTCCAATGATTTCTTTCTCACAAACCAAGCATTTCTTTGCCCTGTCTCAGTGAGCTCTGTCAAACCCCAGGCCGCTTTCTCAAGTACATTTTTAATTCTGTAGTAGTTATGCAGCATTTTTTCATCTGTCCCACTGCCCAACACCCCAGCACGTTGCTCTGCAATGCTCCAGCACGTTGTCCCCACACATGTGCAGCAGTGAATCTCGAGGAGGCTGGAAAGGAGATTTACCTCCTGCTGCTGCTTCTACTCACCTCCTCAATAGTTATTGAGAGGATGAATATCATCCACCATATATTGATGCTGCCTTGCTCTCAGACATCCAAACACATTGTGAAGGGAAACTGCCCCAAACACATCTGCTGCTGTGTCCTTGGGTGAGGACGAGATGAGGACTGACCTCTGCAGAGAGTGACCAACCTTACTCTGCCAAAACAACATCCCTGGAGTCACCAAATCAGAGCTTGGGTGAGAAGCATGCAAGAAAAATCAGGCCTCCATGCAGGCTCTCACACACCTCAGTCTAACACTGCCCAGAACGCAGGGGTGCCTGAAAGAAAGAAGAGAAAGTCAAACCTCTGGGTTCCAGGACATGTCAGCCATACAACATCTTAAAGACTGAGAGGAAAAACTCACTGAGCTAGAGCATTCTGCAGGAAATCAACAGATATGGAAAATAATCCTAGAGCCTGTAAAATTCGTCATAACTCTGAAATATATTCACCCAGGGTAATTAGCATCCATCATCACTGCAGATAGGAAACAAAGGTTGGCAATACAAGGCAAATGACTAAAGATGAGAGAATGGGATGAACATAGAGAAGAACAACCTTTTCTTAAACATGCTCCAGGTATTGTCTGCCTGCCTGCCTAAGGAGTCTCCTTACCAACTCAGGAGAAAAGGAGCAAATGCAAGGGCTGCCTGCAGGGTAGAGGGAAGGGCAGCCCCGTGTTCCAGCCTGACGCCAGACTGGATGCAAGATCAATAGCTTCTGGGTGCTGGAGAGGACAGTGCAGCCAACCTCTGATTATGCACATAAAAGCCAAAAAAAAAAAGGGAATAAGGGTTTTGGATATTTTTTTTCTAAGCCAGCACTTCCTACATTCAGAGGTTTCTAACCTGGATCCTTCTTTCTGTCCCTGCAATCCAGCAGCAACCAACAGAACAAAGTGACCTGCAACCCAGCCCAGGCTCTGGCCAACCCATTGCCTGACTTCTGTCCCATGTATTCCTACCAGCTTTTATTACAGCTGTAGCTACAGCAGTATCTATTACTTACCTGCAGTCTTATAACACCTTGGAAGCTCCATCCTAATACAGGGCCCTTTGCAGTAAGGTATAATAAAAATAGTGAGAAAATATACTTTAGGGAGCTTGCAGTTCAGGTTTCCACCATTTTCTGTAAAACAACAAGCAAAACTTCCACTGCCAATTGAAAATGTCCCTTTGCAGGAAAAAAAAGAAAAGATTAAATATTGCCAGGAATGTGTGACCTTGGGGAATGCTGCCAAGTTATTTGCAGTCTCAAGGCAACTTTTACTACTGGTAGCAGCAAAAGATTAGTTATGTCCTCAGACAGGGCAGCATGTGACTTGTAGTGATCCATCATGCAATGAAACCCTCATTTCTGACCTAAAAAGTACTTTTGAATCCATTAGTTTGCTGAGGGTTGATCTCACTCGGAAAAGAAATTTAACTCAATAAAAAGATTTGGGGAAAAAAAAGTCAATATCACAGAAATACCCTTTTGGCAGGAGGCTGATAATTATGTGAGATAATTCTATCCTAAAGCCTGCCATGCATCAGCGGAGGTATAAGAGGTGTAATGGTGTGCTCATAACACTAGGAAGATACCTAAAGGGCAGAACTACCTCTGAAAGACAGAAATTTGTGCAAGAGATATAACTTTGCATGTGAGTGTAATAGTAGGAATCTATCTCTGAAGATAGTAAGCAACAACTTACTTTCTGATTAGGAAATTGCTTTCCTTTTAACTTTCTGCTCTGGATTTAATCTCTGCAATTTGCTTATTATCACTCCGCTAATAATGCATCACACTAAGTTTGAAGGAGCCAGACCCACTGATATATAGCTGTATCAAAGACTGGTAATCTTTGCAGCTGCAGAACTTCTTTCAGAGAACATTACTGAGAGCATTGCCCAGAAAAAAAATCCTTTTTAGGACTGCAAAGTTGTGTTTGTTGTTGACCACAGACAGATAGAAGGCATGATTTCTGAAATATACTCCCTCTGCTGCTATGAATTTCAACCGATTTGTTGCAGTAATTTAACCACTCTGTGCTCTACTTTACACTTCTATAACAGCAGAATTATAGGACATTTTATCTTTCAGAAACATTTTGAGGTCTGACTGTAAAGCACCTGGAACTTCTCTGACAAGAAGCAGCCCACAGCAGCAATATATTCTACACAGTACAAAGTTTCAGAGGAAAGTCTATGATGTAGATGAGGTTACCAAGAAGATATCAACTGTGGTAGACTAAAAAAAAAAATGCTGCCTTGTTTTGGCAGCTCAAGATCTGTGGTCTCCTCCAGGCTGCATGGGCTCGGGAGCAGGGCTGTGCTCAGGGCCATGGCTCAAAGGGAGACAATCCCACACCTCTCTCACCATCACTTCACTTACAGCAACATCAGCTCCAGTTGATAAAAAAGCAAAGCCACCAAAATGATCAGGAGACTGGAACATCTTTCTTATGAGGAAAGGTTGCAGGACCTGGGACTGTTCAGCTTAAAGAAGAGAAGGGACCTCATTAATACTTACTAAAAGGTGCATATCAAAAGGATGGGGCAGCATTTTGTTCTGTAGTGTCCAGTAACAGGACAAGGGGCAATGAAAAGAAGCTGGAACACAGAAAGTTCTACTTAAACACAAGCAAAAACTTTTTTACTGTGAGAGTGAGGGAGCCCTGGCACAGGCTGCCCAGGGAGGGTGTGGAGTCTCCTGCTCTGGAGGTTTTCAAAACCCACTTGGACGTGTTCCTGTGTGACCTGATCTAGGCAGATCTGCTTCTGCAGGGGGTGTAGACTTAGATAGTCCCTTCCAACCCCTGCCATTCTGTGATCCTGTGAATCAGGTGCATTGTAACAGGTTGCTGTGCCCCCCTTCCTGCTACAACCAGCCTGCCCAAGCACCCCCATTGCCTGCAACAGGATTTTGGCTACCTGAAGATGCTTCATTTCCTCTTCACCCAAGCTCGTTTCACAGTGGATCTAAGCCACCGCTTTACTCCAGACACGCACCATCGGTGCCGACCCGTCCTCTTGCAGAGAAACCTGCTACATGATGCCCAAAGCCATCTGCAGGACCCAAGAGATGCTGCTGCCACCAATTAACTTCTCCTGCAGAAGTTTGGCAGAAACCAGAGTACTGCAGGCAACATGCTTGTCCCTGCAAGATGTTGCTGGCGGCAGCAGATCAGGGCATCCCTGGCAGCAACACCAGCTCATGCACATGCCAAAGGGAGAACCCAAACCCACCACCTGCCCTGGTGCAGGCACTTCCCTGGGCAACAGCCATTGGACAGACCTGAGCGAAGTAAAACTAAAATGGGGCCTTTCTATTTAATTTTTTATATTTGTTTCTTCTTTAACCTCAGTTACGATTTAGTCCACTTTGAATGGATATTTGTCTTAATGATCCTCAGCTAGACTCAACAGCACCTTAGTTGCACAATGATAGAGTAATTCAAAATAAAACAAATGCAAGCAGAATTAACTTTCGGAGATAAAACAAAGTTTCCTGCACAACAAAAAAACAAACCTGATTATCAGGATGCACTGATGTACTGTGAATCAGAAAAGATGATTACATATATTTGTCTGACCATGATTAAAAAACCATGTGATACAAAATTGGACTGGCAGCTGCATGAGGGAATTAATATCACATCTTTATATTTTTCCACAGTCTTCAGCCTGCGAAACGCCTTCCTAATACAGCATGAAAATAGGTACCGTCAGTGCATAGCAGTCTTCTTGCTACAAGCTCAGACAGAGACTGCCAAGGTAAGTAGCACACTTTTCTTTTCCTTCTCTTTCTCTAAAGAAGAATCGCAGCCCACAAAGGTGATAGTGTGATAAAAAGAATCTGTTACAGTTGTGACACTAGACCAAAATCAAAACAAAACAAAATTACACCCCAGTGCTAGGGCTCACATATTTGTTGCAGAGTTTTTGCTGTTGAGCAAGTATCAGTTGTATATCAAGGGCAATAGAAAGCCAAATTCTTGTTGAAAAACATTGTTGTTTCCCATTGCTAAAAATACCTACAGTTTCTTATGTCCCAGATGACGGTCAGCCCTTCCAGAGAGGACAACACCAAAACAACCACCCCCACCAATTCAGATGCTGTAGTACCCAGAGCACAAAACTGTATCATGCTTATCTATGCACAACGCACATCTTGCAGTTTCTGATTGAACAGATGGTATGACTAATCCCAATGTTACATAAAGCTACCCCTAATTTTCACACTACACCACATTTCTAGTAACGGCGCTGTACATAACATCTGAAAGTGTGGTAGGCACTTCACAAGAAGTATTATTTTTCTCTTGTAAGTTGAATTTTACTCTAAAAAACCTAATGCACAGAACTTTGACTACCACTGATACTAATTCTTAAAAGCAAATTGCAGTAGATTGACTTTTTCAGGAAAAAGCAAGGAGTGAATTTTGCATTTCCAAGGCATTGGTTGGTACTTGGAATAGGTATCTACTGTAGGTTACTACACAAGAAGTCATTACCTTCTCCAGTTACTGATGTACTACCTTTCCCTCTCAAAGCTGCCTTCACACCAGGTGGCCACCATCTTCTCAATTTATCCCAAGTCCATTTTACCAGAGGAGAAAACCCTGCAGTAAAAGGTTCTTCAATTAGATGTGGTGGCAACCAATTGAATGTGGTACACTGTTGATTTTGGTGCTCTAAGCCCTAGGAAAGGTAGATTTTCCAGCACCAGCTGAATGAACTACTTTATTTCAGGTCCTACGAAGCCCAACCTCAGCACAATCAGTTTAACTGATGTGATTCTGCCAGGCAGAAAGGAAGATAGTCTGGATAAGACTGATACTGGTGAGGGCCACCAGATCAGGGCCTCGAGTGAGCTAAGCTATATCAAAAAGGAGACGGCAAACTGAATGAAGCCATACATGTCATATTCCTGTTGACCTGTCCCAAGCAGAGAGCTGTTATGTTGTGAGCTGCCTCCTACATCTTCTGATTTTGGTGAAGTGTCTGCCTTGGCTCCTGGCTCCCTTGCGAGGCCCTGGCTCACCCTGCCCACCTGCCTCTCACTGCCACACTGCACGGGCGGGTGCACACAATGCATTGAATGTAGATGTAGCAAATCCTGTGACCCACGTACTGAGCAGGCACTGAAAACATAGACTTGAAATACACTGCTGTTGCTCATCCTGCCCATACCACTGTCTTGCCCTCTCTTGCCTAAGCCTTGAAAAGCTCAACAGTTTCAATCCTGCTCCTCATGGGTCCACTAACACCTGGCAAACCCCTGTGTAACCACCACCTGCACATCAGGCCCTTCACCACCAGCTCCAGAGGAGCCAGAGCAACCACCCCATGCCAAGGCCAGGCTCTGTGCTCTGCCAGGCACACACAGCTTGCACGTGCAGACTCTTCTCACATCCCCTCTGGGACTTCTTAGACCTGTACGTAACCTAGTTTCTCTCCCCAGCTTTCTATTTGTCAAAGCAATGGTTTTAAACACATTCAGGATGCAAACATGCAGAGCAAACCACCAGATGGGTCACTAACAAAACTATGAATCCCAGGGCAGCAAGAGGTAGAACAGATTGTCCCCTCTCCTGCCTTTCTACTCTGCATCAGAGCTCGCTGTCTCCAATACTGATCACAGCAGGGAAGGCAGCTCATTGCTAGGCAAAATAAAAACACTGGGGTAGGAGAAGCAGCTAAATCTTAGGCTCCTGTTGCTGCAAACTGATCTGTAATGTCTAATCATCACAATTCAGAGACAACTCAGCTTTTACACCTCAGACTGTCTGGACTAGCACAGAAAGAAGGAAGCTACATATTTTAAGCCCACCTTTCCAGTCATCACTGCCTGTCCTTATACCTTGATGACAGTGGATGTAGAAGTGAACGCTGTCAGTGTGATGCTAGAAACTGAAATTCATGTGGCAGCACATGACAGATCTCAGAGTGGGACAGCCCTTGTGATGCTGATAGCTGTCTTAATCAGAGAAACAGGGAGCCCAAACTGCAGGAACAGCGTTAAATGAATAAATATTGCACACAGACAAAAAAATCCACAAGTGAAATAGCCTGCAGTAAACTTCACCATTTCAGGCCAACAGAGCACCGAAATCCTGTTTTCCAAACAAAAAGGAAACTCTCACTGGAAATCCCTGGCCCCAGACACAGGCTCCAGTGGCGTATAGTGGCCTGAGCCACTGAGAGTCTGAGAATCTCAGTCTGACTGGACTGAGAGTCTTGGTTCTGGGATAATTCATTCAAGTTACTTCAGGATCATGAGCATGAAGAAACACTAAATAAAACTAAAGGCTCTAAGGGTTTATGTATCTGAATTAATGGAACATTTTTAGATTCTCTTAGTTTACAAATTCCTTTTCGTGTTGCAGAAAACGTGGATGTTGCAGATAGAAACGGCAATCTCCAACTACACCACACAACATGAAACCAAGCAAAGCACCAAGTCCTGCTTCCCAGATGAATCCTCTGAAATTTCATAATGTCAGCACTGCAACCACAGAACCAGTGGAAGACCACTGTGGTGATAACACAGTTACCTCTTCCAGTATGTCTTAAGGTTCCAAAGCTAACAGATTGACTTGACTAGACACAGCAAGGAGTTTTGGACATGTGATGTAAGGAAAAAAAAGGAGATGGAAATTGAGCCACACAATAAATGTATCACTCTTAGATGCTCCTTTACTTCAGTTAGGAAACCACTCTTGCCATCCAGGGAAGGTTTAATACAGCTTGTAATTTCCTAGAAAGCAGGATGGGGGGGGGGGAAAGCTCTATGTTGATGAGGAGAGCTCAGTCCCTGGAGAAGTCTTGAAGGGTTATTCTGGGATCATTCAAAGTGTATTATTAAATTTAATTAAATAAAAATTGTGTAGCCATATCTCCCAACAGTTAAGTCTCTCCACCTACAAAATATAGTATCACAAGATGTCTTTTGCATTAACATTGAGCTCGTGGAGGTAGATCAGTAAAAACCTATATTGTGTTGACTGCCCATTAATTTTGCAAATGCTGTTATTTAAGTTTTGTTGGAAAAGGTCACAATTACATATAACATCCAGATGAACTACAGATGCTACAGAACATATAGAAAAGAAGAATAGTGCAACAATGTGCTGCTTTACTGGGACAAAGCTCCCACAGATGGGGCCAATGCTGAAGAAGGCAGAAGTGCCACCCTGGCTGCTTGCGTTGTTCACAGGGACCTCAGCATTCACCTCTACTCTGTTATCAACTTAGCCATGAGTTCAAGCATTGCCCCCTGACCCCACTCCCCTGCAACTCCTCTCCATGAGGATGTGGTGGTACATTTTACTCACTTGAATTTCACCAGTACATGAAAGCTATGGTCTAGAGTCTGCACATACATACTTACTTACCTGGCATCTTCCAGACACAGCAAACGTTGCTGCAGTACACATTCCTGCTCTTCTCCCTGTGCCTCGAATGGGCAAGGTATTGTCACAGCTTCCCGGCAAAGGAACAGCCACTCAGGCTCATTGCTCAGGTGAATGGTAAGGCAGGAGAGCAGAACAGAATGGAGACAGTAGATCTGCTCCAGGACACCATCCCAGTTGCAACCACTTAGCCACAACTTGGCTTACACAGCTGTGCTCAGTCTCACCAATCCCAACCTCTGCTGCACCCTTGCACCCTACATCAGGCCCTTCCACCTCTGGTGTCTCACCAGATCCTCATGGTATCCTGAAGCTAATGCTGATAGGACAGAAAGATATTTTCAGCCCAGAGAAGTCACACCTGACAGACCAAGTTCTGTGCCTGGTGCACTGGCAGAAGTGAGTGGGTATTTTGCACCTCTTTGCCAAACTGACATTAAGCCAGGTCTGCTCAGTTTACCAGACAACAAAGTAGTCCCAGAGATTCAGCATTTCCTGGAGGCCAGCACATCTCCAAGGAATACACCCCAGGGAAAGAAAGTATTCACCTGCAGGCTGTCTTCAGGGAGATAAAAGCTCAACAGTCTGTTCTGTGGTCTGGAGAAAAAGATGCCCCAGAAAGCATTTGAGGTAGAAATTAACTTCACAATTCAAATTGCCTTTCAAAGGGGACCTATTCTGTCCATCGTCCTCTACTGTCTATACCGATCCCCTACGAAGATCTGCTTCAATAGTTCAATACAGTTTTTTGTGAATGCTCCCACAATTCAACCACAGCTTTGTCACGGGACTGATCCCACATGTATTAATCAGCTTCACTCTGCAACACAGCTCCACCCTGAAAGGCTTCCACCTGACAAGCAAGCCCTTCATTAGGCTAAAGATCTAAAACAAGTGCTTCTTCCCAGTCTTCCAGTTCTCGTAGTTGTATTGAAAGTGATGTCTGAACACAGCTAGTGGCAGAAGGACTACAACTGAATGCAGGATATCCAGCAGCCTCATGCAGTTTTTGGGAATGGAAAAATGACTCTGAATTTAATCTGTGAAAAAACAGATTTGAAAAGCAGTCATGACCCCTGCCTCCTCAGGACCACGAAACAATGCTTTTGTTGCAGTTCCCCACAAGTCTAAGAAACTGAGGTGTTTAGTTCATTCTTAGATGTGTGGCTTCCCAAAAGTGCATTTGTTAAATGATATATCTCCCATTTCAAAGCTGCTTTGCTGTCTGAAATGGGACAAGGCAGTTTTAAATGACACGACTGGTCTATTAGAAATGTCCAGTTTTTTGTTTTTATTGTCATTAATCATTCCTTTAACAGGTTAGAAAACAAAAGTGACATTTCAATAACATTTCATCATAGTTCACACAGAAGGGGTTGATGTGTGGTGTCGTCTTCTCGTCTAAATCCACCGTCGCCTTCCAAATCGCAGAGTTCAGGAATTACAGTGCACGCCAGACTAAATTCTGTCACGATGTAAGGCACAACTACATGATCACAAGTAGTAAACACAAACACTGGAAGAAGAACTTAAAGAGAATCGAACTTTCAATTAAAGAGAAACAAAACCCAAACACACTCATGCAAAAGAATCTATCTACACTGATCCAGTTTAAAAAGAAGTGCAGTACTCTGTAGGTGAAACTGCAACGTAAGGCTATTATAATACATTACCTCTAAATAGTGGGTAAGAACTTTTTTCCATTTATATTTTATACAATTATACAGGAATTAAGCTGCATGAGCAATATTCACATCTGCAACAATAAACTCATTGAAACTCAGAAACAAGGCAAACAAGACGATGTAATTTGTGGCACGCGTCCATTACAGAACACCATTCAACGAGGTCATACACCTCCAGTACCGAAGGAGAAACAAAAGACTAAATTAATGGTACAGTTGGTGAATGAGGCTCTCTATGGCCAAACAGCAAAGCTGCACACAAAATCATTTTTACTCAGCAGACTGATTGTGAAAGCTTGTGGTTATGATTTATTTCCTGTCCAGCAGCTGAAGTTCGCAAGACTGAAAGTACGGAAGTTAAAGTAATAGAAGAGAGCTTACAATAACTTGAAACTATTGGATGCTTTCAAACGTATGAAAAGAAGAACAACCCAAACAATTCTGAAAGTTCTTCCTTTTTGGTGATAACCTTTTGCAATTTTGGCATTCACTAGAACTCTTACACAACATGACAGTGAGCAAACCCTACTGAACTTACCTAACGTTTGAATTTCACACTGAGAGGTAGTTTAAATGAAACCTTATCTAACGGCATCAAACGGTGGGGTTCGATGATGAGGCTTTTTGCCTTTTTTTTTTTTCTTCTTTTCTTACAAAAGTGACAAATCCTATACAAGCAGCATTTTGGACACATTACTATAAAAAGTTCTGGTATTTGCTAACGCAGCGAGGCATTCTTTCAAATATCTCTTTTACGCCAGGAATCGAGCTTTAGCGTGATGCAACAGGGTACTTTGCCATAAAGCCAACAGCAGGAGCCTGGACCTGCCAGCACTGGCCTGTTGACATATAACAACAAACGCTCCTTCCCGGCCCTCTTTACCCAATAAGGGCAGGAAATACAGATGAATTTGGTTTTGGTTTAGGTCACAGAGGGAGGAAAAAATGGAAACCACGCCTACCAGGCTTCTGCTTTCATAGTAAAGTTGCTCCAAAAGGGTTAGCAGGGCTTCAGTAATGTTCAGATGAGCAGATACTCCTCTATCTGCTGCACACTGAGTGCACAGTATGCGGTGAGCTACACACAAAAGGGAGTTTATTACATTAACTAGTACCTACCCTTTTCATTACTGTGATCTTAAGTGGCATCTAATGTTCTCTCTATAAAAATGCAAATCTCTTTATTCAGTGACCCTTAAAAAAAAAAAAAACAAACCAAAATTAGCCCCAAAACTGAGTTTCCATGATGGGACTTTACTACCCAGTTATTGCTGTTTTTGAAAACTACACCACTTAGTGCTTCTGGAGAGGATGTGGTAGGACAATATTTTTAAACTTATCCTGGAAGGGATGTTGAGGTTGAGACCTCAAAAAATTAAGAACTGGAAAACTAAGAAGACGCTAGAAAATACATAAAGTTCACGTTTCCCCATATTATAATGAAGCTCTACAAAGACAACACGTGCGTGACTACATGGTTTTTGTTGTTGCACGTGCTCTCAGATGACAATCCCATTTTTGGTACATAGGAATTCTGAGTGCAATTCTCTTTACACAGCAAGAGGCAAAATGCAGAACAGCGAAAAGTCCAGCTGAAGAGAAACCTTGGGTCCACTGATTACAGCTAACACATGCACTGCAAATTACACCGTTCTACTTACTGTGGATTATAATCCAGTTAGACAGCAAAAAGTGCATAGTGCAAATGACAGTATTGTTTCCTAATCCTCCAAGAATAACAGAGTGGGAGAGCTGGTACTTGGAGGACTGATTTCTCAGTTTCAACACACTCAAACCACCATATCGTTCCTTTTGGCACAGTTTATATTCAGTTTGAACTTAGGCTCCAGCAGTTTTTTATCTGCCACTGAGTACTGGTCATAAATTTTCTAAGTTTTGTAACAAGTATTTGTTCCCACTTCACGTTTAACTGACATTTAACAATCTCAAAAAGTACTGAGTTTTCCAGGTCCCTTCCTCAGGAATGTCACTTCTCTTACATCTAGCATGAGAGACTCAATTGTTCTTGCCAATTCAATACAAACACAGCAAGGCTACTTCATGCTTTTGCTCCAAAATCCGTTTTTGCTTCACCAAGAAAGCTTTTCCAGTGAGGATTCACAAATAACCGTCCCAAAACCAACAAAAACAGTTATTCATTGTTCTGGTGTACCTAGTGCTCCACGCTCCACAGCAGCTTGGTGGCTTGACACCTAACAAAAACAGAGGAGAAAACCCACACTGTACCCTACAGCCTTGGACTCTTGTGCCAGAGAGTGAAGCCAGCTGAAAAACAAGATCCTTCTAAAGTTCTTGCCTCTGTTGGAAGCTACAGTAGAAAATTCTTTTTGTCTCTTCATCTGCAGACAGAACTTTTCCTACTGTGACTCATTAATTTTATCCTTTTTGTTCAAACTTTGCAGATGGGGAAAGATTACTGGAGGGAAGGAATAGATGGGGAGAAGAAATAAATGACAGTGAAGCAGAACCAGTTAAGATCAAAAGCCTGCCACTGACCCCTGCAATGTTACCCGCCTCCAGAGGGGCTGCAGGAAGGAAGGATGAAATAGGTATTGCTGGCAAGGGGCCAGAGTAGCAAAAGCAGGATTTGGCATTTTGGAGGCAGTAACACAAGGGACTGTAGCTCAAGGGACTGGGAAGAGAGGTGACGTCTCTGGGAAGCTAAAGAACCTGTTCCCACCCTAAGCAAGACAATGCTTCACCCTTTTCCAGTTGCCACCGTTGTTTGGCTCAACCCACCTAACTGCTGGTCTCTCATGTGCTACTGCCCTAGCAATTCTGAACGTGGACCGAGTGTCCTACAGAGGGGACAACTTCAGGAACAAACACCACACTTCACTGTACCATTTCTAATGTCACAATGATAGCATTTAATCAAAGGCAACTTGAGGATCCCACACACCTACTGGTTTGAGCACTGCTTTTACCATTATTTCCACTTTTTGTTCTATAATGGCATCTCCTCAGTGAATCAATCTAGTTCTTGCTAGAGGCCATTACCACACATCATCCAGTTCCAAGGCTCTAGTCCCTTCTGTCGTTTTCTTAGTTTTTCCTTCCGTTCCTCCGTTTGTAGTCTGAAAAATCAGTGCATTAAACTATTTTCTCTGGAATCCTTTAAGTCGGTGTGGTGAAAGTTACCAGGTTTTTTACTAGGTTTTCTATTATTTATATTTCAAAGCAGTGCAACAAAAACCCCACATTCCTACTGAAACATGCCTATTAAAACAACCAGACTCTGCAAGCAGATTTATAAATACAAAGCTTTTCACCTTCCAGTTTCCCTTACTTTGTATGTCATAGGTCATTTTACTGAGCTTGAGCACAACTACCAAGTTCTCAGAGGCAGAGAGCATTATAAGGCCTATTATACCATCAACTTGTCAACAAACACAGACCAGCAGCAAGAACCGTAAGCCCAAAAGAGCGAGTGTTAAGGTTTATCAATGGAGTCATAAATTCACTCTGAAAAGCTGCAGAAATCCTGACCTATTGCTGCAGACTGAAATCTCAAGCATGAAAGCTTCTATTCCACAACTGTTCCTCCAGATTTTAACAATTCCTCTTTCTACAAATGTTTATTTGAAACACCTTTCTATCCCCTTTAAAAGCTGGTCAAAAGGGTCAGCAAAAGCAGCCTTCAGAAATCAAGCTGGTTTTGCCCTCAAAGTTGAGGAGCTCCAGGCCAAGGTCTGATCTGAGGTCATATTGCTTCAGCAGCCAGCTGAATGAGGTGACTCCACTGGTCTTCACACAAAGGTACAGAAAATGGCTGAATTAAAACAACCCTACCAGAGCTTCTACTACTTCCTCTTCACTACAAAGCTTTCTCCTCAGCTTTCACGTGTTCCCAGTCAAAAGCAAAACACTTGAGCACAAGCAAGTCTTTTAACCTTTTTCCTAGCTCCCCTTGAAAGGGTTCCACCTTCCTTTGCCTCATGCATTTTGTCTTTGTGCAGTCACAGGAAGCTTCTCTCGTGTCTCCCGGAATCCCTTCTGCTCCCCACAGACATCGTTCACCCGCAGAGCAGCACGAGGCTCTGTGTGTTACCCAGCAGGGCAGAGCTGAGGCATCGAGGCTGAAGCACGACTGTCATGTCTTTATTTTTCCCACATCCCTGAAGTCACACGTCAGACATAGGAAAGGCTCCAACATAAAGTCTTTGGATTCTCTCAATAAATACATAAGTAGAAAATAAACTCCCAGAGGCAGAGATTCTGTTCCTATTTTCTATTCAAAGCATTCTTAAGCCAAACAGTTACACTGATGAGGAGAAACTGTGAATCCAGAGGCTCTGTTCATATGGAAAAATTGCAGCAACTGTTTCTTCTGAGCAAGCCGCTCTCAAATTTGAACCAGAAAAGAAGGTCAGTAATTTCACATGCACCACAGTCATATCACAAACCCCTTTACAGCAAGGAGGATCAGTTACATAATCCATCTGGCTTTTGGGAAACAAGAATTTCATTTCAAGAAAATTAATTCAGGAAGACTCCTTGAGGCTGCAAATTCAGAATCAGGCAGGTAAAGTAAGAAGGGATATGAAACATATAGATAACTACTTCCAGATATGAGAGATTAAGAAGCTTTTTCATTTGAGAGTTAATCAGGACTAGACATTTTTCATAGAGGATATTCTTCTTCATTCATACTGTCAATAGATAAAAGCACACAAGTCTGCCTAAAGATGGCTAAGCTTCCATCATTGTGACAGAATTCAATTCCTTACCTCAGGCAAGAAAGAGAGGCATTCAGGACACCGTCCTTCTCTCTGAGGCAAAATTTCATAAGACACGGAAGTTTTGGGGTGTGGGGAATTTATTATGGTATTTAAGAGAAAGAGTCCTTAAATAAGGCATCAGCCCAAACGATAAGAAAGAAACTTTGCAATTTTGAAATGCATGATACAAAGGGAAGAAAAGTTACAGATAGGTAGGCAAGAACCAACAGTCATAAACAAAATCAGAACAAAAAGAGTTTGGAGCCTACATGAACTCTACAAGAAACCTCTGCTGCAAGTACAGAAAAGAAAATATGAAGACATATATATTGGCCTCTTATTTAGAGCTGTTCGGCTTACAACTAAGCCAGTAGTAGGAGATTCACACCACCACATTAAGCACACTAAATCATGTAACTAACTAACTTTTAAGACCTCCCAGTAACGGGGATCAGATGGAGCAATGGAAAACTGAGGTTTGTTAGGTGTAGCAAGAGTTCAGCTTCTTCCACCAAAAGCTGAGGGGAGGGACAGAAGAAAAGGTCAGATAAACTGCAGCAGTCTCAAAAAAGACTTTTTCTTGGTAAGATATCTAGCATGGAAGGTCTGGATGTCCCCTTAGAATCTCAAGGACCTCTCAGGGCTTCCAGGCTACGGACACAGGGAGACGTGTGCTACAGGCTACTAGCAGTATTGTTTGTTTGCTTTTTAAAACCCATATATAAGAGTTTCTGGAATATTAAAATCACTAAATATGTAAAAGTGAAATCAATCAAAACAGGATAAAATACTGTAACGTATTGTGGAGTATTCCTACAATGCCATTTAAAGGTGGTCTCATCATTTGTTCACACACACACACACACAAACTATGCAATACAGAATGTGTAAAGATGTTCCAGTATCCAAGCCCTGTAGCTGAGTAAGGACTCAGGTGCTGATACTATAGGTTCTAAGTAGGCAAATAAAATCAAGTTGGAGCTGAGTCCAGCCATTACCCTCCCTGTGGAGTTTGAACTTTAGAGGGAAAAAAGTCCAAGAATCAGAGAGACAGAAAGAAAACAAAATCACAAAGGGTTATAAAGAACATCAGTTATGCAATTAAATGCCACAATTAGTTATGCTTTTACAGCAACATTTGATACATAAAATCCTCACAAGTTTTTGCATCTTCATTTTTCTTTGAAGGAAACAAGAATAAACTGCAATCTCACATAAACGCCGTTTCTCTTGAACAAAAAAATAAAAGATAAAAAAATACATTGTTACTCCTTTGTTTAAACTTTATTTACAAATAACTGGGTATTTCTAATCTAGACATAGAAGCTCTTTCCAGGATAAATGGCAATAAGCTATGGATGATCTGAGCCCATGTCTCACAAAAAAATACAATAGTTTTACTTGGTATCAATAAACATTTTAAAATATACTAAATTTTGCCAAGTGTTACAATCATTGTCCAAACTGAATAGTAGTCTGAGTGCTGAATGAAGTGCATCCACAGAAATGATAAATTTTAGTGTAACATGGTTTTGTCACTCACAACAGCCAGTTATCCTTGCAAGTCATTAAAGCAAGTATCACAGACTCGGACAGGCTTCTTAGAAGAGGGAGTTAAGGCATTCTTTGCTGAGCACTCGGCACAGAAGATATTTCCACACTGTCTACAGTGATGCTGTGAAAGAGAAGAAACATACATGCTGAACAACAAAGACAGGATCACTTGTCATGTCAAGTCAGCTCTCAGTTTTGAGAACCTAGTTGGAATTTTTAAATAGTAGTTACCCAGTACATAGCAGTAAAATCCTTCTAAAGTGTGTAGGAATAAAATATTCAGAAGCACCTCACTGAGACAGGAGACTGTATCAGTTTTGGAAATGAACTGGTTGAAGTTCATTTAAGTTTATCCTCCTCTTGAACATGTTCTGGTCACATAAAACATGCATCTTACATGTAACTACCTGCTTATACATTGAAAAGTATCCTTGAAGCGAGGGACCCAGTAGTCTTTGTTCAAAGACTACCCAAAGAACATCACCAAAATAATGCAAAACAGGGAGTCATCTCAGACCAAGTCAGGAAGCACTGCAAAATGAATCTCATGAATATCCCTCATCTGCTTCGCTGCCAAGTCCCTTGTTGGAGGGATGGTAATCTCTGGTGGAAGGGCAGATGCTGCCAACATAGGGATGCTAACATCTTAACTGACCACAGCTGTTTTTACAAAGAAGGTCTGACTACAGCCCTAAAATACATCCAGTTGTTTCATCTGTTCACTGTCTAATTAGTTTTTAGAAATGCATAGCCACAAAGCACCAGATCATGCTTGTGCCTCATATTTTCACAGATATCTATTTTGAATAAATTTACATTCCTTTTATCCTTGCAAATCCAGTTCAGACTGGTTATAAACAAGCTTACTGTAAAGACCTTTACAACAGAGGCATTTTGCTTGCTAGCTATGGGGATTTTAACACAGTTTTTAAACTGATGCTGTTAATATGGCAAAAGAACCAGGAATAAAGTAAGCTCAAAGCTTTATTTTTAATAAGCAATAACTGTATTCTGAAAGCTCTTGAGTATCACAGCACTACGAAGGCCGTTTTCTTAAGTTTGTGTCCCATCTAAGAGTTTGAAAACAACAGAAGAACAAAATCCCCACACATACAGTAAAACACACTTACCCTTCTCACTGTCACCGAAAAGCCTTTTCCACAGGCCATACAGTTCTGTACCTCATTGTCTTCTGCCCATTTCCTATTGAGAGCTTGGGTGTGTTTGATCTACATAAAAGATATGAAAAAAGCAGAACGCATGTCTAATTCCTACTAATTTCCCTTATTTTCACTGCATGCCCTACCCAGCGCAGTATAAAAGCACCAATTCTGCCATCATACTAAGATCTTTTTTCTATGGTATCTAGCAACAGGATAAGGGATAATGGGATGAAGCTGGAACACAAAAAGTTCCATTTAAATATAAGAAAAAACTATTTCACTGTTCAGGTGAGGGAGCCCTGGCACAGGCTGTCCAGAGGGGTTGTGGAGTCTCCTTCCTTGGAGGTCTTCAAGACCCGCCTGGACATGTTGACCTGCTTCTTGCAGGGGGGTTGGACTAGATGATTTCTAAAGGTCCCTTCCAACCCCTACCATTCTATGATTCTATGATTCTACGATCTTGTATGTGTTCAGAGAGAAACTCTTTAAAGGTTCAAAATTATGAGCAGAGCATAATGTCTTAATCTCTCTGGAAACATAATCCACCAGCAATTTGACACAAACTTGAAACTCTCTTACATTCCCACACAGAGAATCAATGGGTTTAATTGCTTCAAATCAAATGATACCTGTAATGACTGGTTTTCTCGGCCAAGTTCCTGCATAGCAGCAGTAGTGTTGTCTAGCTTTTTCTTCATTTCAACAAGTTTGGCTTGAAGCTTTTCAATTTCTCCCTCACTTTTTATACACCTGAGGAAACACAGTACACAGTCAGCTCAAAGCACATCAGACAATGAACACTGCCTCCTTTGGGCAGGTTGTCATGTCTGAGAAGTTACTCTCGTAAAATCCAGCCAAAAATATCCTCGCTGTGAAAAGCTCTTGGACACCTTGATTGGAAAATTTTCTGTTGTAACAATCACTTTAAGATTTTCTGGCATTGCTCCCAAATATCTGCAGCTCATTAATATCTGGAGTTACTTCCCAAAACAGGAACAGTTCTGAATGCAGTCCATCAACAGTAAGCCCTGATTAGTCCTCCCATGCAACAGAACACTTTTACAAACCAGCTGCAGTAGATCAGGTCAGACAACAAAGCAGAAAAGAAATACTATTTTTTTTTTAGCAAGGCCAACTCCTATCAGCTGAAATTCAGTTAACTGTAGAAAGTCAGATTTCAAAGGGTGTTTTTCTGCCAAGCTGTAAACAGCTACTGGCTGAGTTAAGCACTGGATGGCAACAGATTGCCAAATAAAGAGAATCACACATGAATTGATTCAATCTTTTCCTGAGGCCTTCTGCTCAAGAGCCAAATCATAAAGCCTGACAGTATCAAAAAAGTTTTCCATTCAGCCTTCACCAGACATGGCAGGAAATGAGGACAAAGAAAGCTTCCTATCTCACAGGTGCTTCTTCTATCCTTGTAATTGCTGATTTCGGGTAACTCCCGCTGCCTTGCAGGTCTCCTGCTGCCTGAAAGAAAGGCCTTCTGCTTACACAGGATTTAAATATATTGTAGAGACAACAGCAGAACTGGAGAAAAGAAAACTGCAGGTTTTTAAGAGCAAGAAAATACCTGCTTGACCCTTAGCCCAACGAATCCAATTACACAGCCAATCTCCTAACATTGCGCAGTGAGCATAGCTAGAAGTCCCATAGCAAATTCCAAGTTACTGGAGGTACTAAAGAGTCTCTTCCAGGCTTCTGGATGACCAGTGCATCTACTCAGGTTGAGTCAAAGCCCCAGAGTGATGCAGAATTATAGTTAACTCTGGTAAGAGAAGCTTTCTCTGCCAGGCCTTGCAAGATTCACACAAGAGATGAGATGAGAAGCTACAACCTACACACCTCAAAGCTCAGAGGACTGCAATGGATTTAGAAGGCTCTTACAGATGGGCATAGATCTTCAAGCACAAGCACAGAGCTGTGGCTTTGGTAATAAGTAAGATTGTGAAAAGTCTTCCTGATCTTCTACAAAAGAGTCATCCTGTCAAAGCCCACAAAGAGCACAGTTTGTTCCCAACACCCCTTGCTGCAATTTGCAAGGGATGACAGAAGGTCACACTCTGGAAACCGCACCCACAGCCCAGGCGCTAGGAACAAACATGGATTTAAACAAAGTGTGCACAGAGAATCCTAAAGCAACTGAAACAAGTTTTCACAGTGAGGTTATGCATTTCCCAGACTATGGCTCCACATTGTCAGGACCACAGCTTACCTCTCCAGCAATGCTCTTCTCTCATCCTGATTATTCTGCACCGTTGCTTCCAAGACAGCAATGTCCCCACGTAAATCATCTGTCTGTTTCTCCAGCTCGCTCACTCGCCTCTGACTGCTTTGCCACTCTTTCTTCATGGTAGCCAGGTTTTCATTCAGAGCTGTGACCTGCATTGTGAGCTTGGTCTCCTTTTCCTCATGTTTCCGGTTTTCTTCGTCTTTCTCTTTTTTCTCTGTGTGCTAAGAAAACAATGGAGCAGTCAAAAACGACCTTCCAAATATTCCTTCCCTATTCCCTACATGTAATTGAGGCGAAGAATCTTGCTGTGCTAGAATCACTACTGTTAACCAACAAACTCTATTAGACAAGACCCTCATCCCACTAAATTTTCCTACACCATGAAACGCCTCAAAAATTTCTGACCTCGTCATTTAAAAACTAATGCAATGTGAAGCTGAAGCCAAGTCTCTGCTTCCTCTCCATCCCCAAAAGAATCCAAAGGCATGTATGTTCATGTAACAATAGTCTTACTCACTAACATACTGACCAGTTTAGCTTCAATTTCAGCACATTCTTTCTTCAGCTCCTCTTCTCTCTTTTTCAGCTGATCTTTGACAGCTTGATGAGTTTTCTTCTCCTGTTCCAGAGCTGAATTCATATTATCTATTTTGCCCTGCAGCTCTAATTTCTGTTCAATCAATAGCTGTTTTGCATCCTTGAGATTTGCCACCTCCTGTTAGGATACAGGGGCTCAAAGTTAAAGTAGCAAGATTGAAAATATAAATCATTTAATTAAAAAATACTGTGATTCTTTACAAGAGAGGACAGCAATGATTTTTAGTTTCATCACTGGAAGAAAGGATGAGTTTACAGCACAAAGTATCAGCAATTTTCATTTTCATGATCTAAGATTTTAAATTTACACCTTCATTATGAACAACATTAAGTTTTTTAAAGAAATGTATGTTTCTACTGAAGTTGGATTATTTCCTTGAGTTCTTTGAAAAGTTAAGTCCACTGTAATTTTCTAGTGTCTGTGCTAAAATTTACTTCACATTGTTCTCTAGTAGCAACAACGAGGCTACAAGCATAGTAATGATGATGCAAAAAACAAACACTGATGGAAGAAAACTAGTTTTTATTCATCTTCAATGTATAAATAATTACTCTATGTTTTAAGCAAGTAAGATGGTATATTTGGTTTCAAATACTAGTTTCATTTGTTCTTCTGTAATAAAACGTTAAAAATCCTGAAGTAGAATACTTAGTTAAATTTATAGGAGTCATTTTCCTTAAAATTCCACAGCTGAGCACTCAGGTACTAACCAACTAGTAGGGGTTGCCAGTTTTTCATAAATCAAAATTCACATCACAAATTAAAGCCAAACAAAAGACAGCAAGAGAACAGGGATGGGGGGATACCATACAAGTGCATATCTATCCAGTTCTTGGTAGGAGATAGGAAGCAGAGTATAAGCTTTTAGAAGGCAATTTCTGGTTTGGTCTGATTTCTTGTAAGGAGATCAAGACATGACTATTAAGCTGCCATCTCTGCACACATTTTATATACATCTTGACAAATTTTCTTATTAAGAACAGAGATTTAAGGAATGTCAAGAATTATAACTCTTGCCCAAAATCCAACAAAGTACTGGGCATAGATGTCTTGACAGAAACAAAGGACAGATTTCTATAAGAGACTATTTTCTATTGGTTTGGAGAACAAAAGAACATCTGAAATTCATAAGGTATCACGTTACTTTCTTTTTACTAGTGTATAAGGACTGTACCTTCATTTATACTTGTGCAGCAACCTAAACCCTATGTGTTTAACAGATGCAAATGTAACTACTATCAGTATAATATGAAAAACACAAACTATAACCTTTTAAGAGTGTATGTTCCTATGAACACTAAAATATGAAATACAGAGAATGTGGCTAGAAATAATTTGTTTTAGTGAAGACTAAAGTTATTTAATTAAAGCCTCCAAACTTTTACCCTTTAGAGAGCTCATTTGATTGTTATGATTTTGGAAGAGAGTCTTTTACAAGGCTCCTGACATTGTTTTTTCCCTAACTGTAACTTTTTAAGACATGTTCAGAAACCACTGCACATCAAGTGAGCTTCTACCACACATCCTTGAAAAGTACCAGATGTGCCTAGAATGCCTGGGAAACTTCACATTCATTACACTTTTGGACAGTACTTCTGCACTTGAGAATAGTCAAGCAAGAGTATACACAGCGAATCGACAGTGGAAGAGAAAAAAAGCCAGGACACACAATCCATTCTGGAGCTAAGACAAGTTATGTGTCTTACCTGGCCAGGAACAGTGTGCACTGATGTTCCAGAATTATCCCTAATCAAGTCAGCATTGCTAAGGAACCTCAACAAAATCTGTCCTTTGGTTCCCTTGCCTGTAATACTGATATTTACAGCAACCATCTTTGCAAAGCCATTCCAGATAACGCCTACCAAGTAGGCACATATTTCTTACTAGATAACCAACAACATAAAGATTCAGTTTGCCTCAATATACCTTTTCAAATTCTTGTTTGCAGGCTCTAAGCTCTTCACTCAGCTTGGTACTTTCTTTTTCAAGTCTACTCTTTATTTCCTGAAGCTCTGTTGTTTTACATTTTTCATTAGCCAAGTCCTTTTCCTTCAAAATCTTGAAGAGGAAAAAAAAGTGTTAGAAAAGTTACATCTTCCAAGTTCACAAAACAATATATTTAGTATTATATATATATTAATATTTACAAATATCTAAATGGTGGATGTCAGGAGGTTGGGGAGACACTTTTTTCTGCTGTATCTAGTGACAGGACAAGGCGTGATGGAAAGAAGCTGGAACACAAAAAGTCCCATTTAAACATAAGAAAAAGCTATTTCACTGTGAGGGTGAGGGAGCCTTGGCACAGGCTGCCCAGGGATGATGTGGAGTCTCCTTCTTTGGAGGTCTTCAAAAACCGCCTGGAAGCATTCCTGTGTGACTTGATCTAGGTGGACCTGCTTTAGCATGGAGGTTGGACTAGATGATCTCTAAAGGTCCCTTCCAACCCTACCATTGTGTGATTCTGTGAAAATATAAAACTGAAACAAACAAAAAACAACCAGGATCTAAATGCTACCTGCAGGCTTTTTAACTTAAGGGCAAACAACTGACACATATCTCTATCTACAGTTCATAGTGCAAAAAAAATAGCAGCATGTTTGCAGATTTAGATTTAAAACTAATAATGTTTTTCCACTTGTCTGGCCACTTAGAACAGATTAACAGCCTATTCAAACCAAATTCACTTCAATTGTCTTTTAAAAGCCTTTGCACCAGAGGTTCAGTAAAATTGCCATTGCTATGCCCTCAAAATGTCCCTTGTTTATAGATGTCACAAATTAACAAAGGGTGCCTGTGTGGAGTGGAAGTGCCTATGCGAAGATTGCAAAAGCCAGAGGCATTTACCCTGTCATTTTGAAGATCCTGTAACATTTTGGTCTTCTCACCCAGCTGCTGCTCCTTCTTTGAGGCATCCTGCTCCAATGTAGACTTTGCTTTCTTCAGTTCCTGAATCTGCTGATTACTGCTAGCAATTCGATTTCTGCTGGAAACTAATTCTTCTTGAGCTAGAGCAAGTTTTTCTTCTGTGGACTAAATACAAAGAGAGTTCTGTGAATTATCTGTCAGTACAAGAGCTTCAGATACTCAACAGTCATTTAAGTATTGGCGTGCAACATTTAGCTTCAAATGTTGGTAAAGTTACGGAAACTTCTAGGTTACAAAGTTACCCTAAGTAAAAATAAACTACCCCAGTACCATTTCCAGTAGGAATACCTGACTGTACATATTCCATCTTACACCCTTCCACAGAGAAAAGATGAAAACGTATAGAAAGGTAGAGAATGAAAGGTGACTGATGAAAACAGAATGAACTCGAATTTGCTCACACAAATTTATTCTCTGGACAGATCAACTGCTCTAGAACTCTAGACAGATATTCGGTAAGAGACAGTGAAGGTATACTGTGAAGATTTCAAAAGTCTTTCAATGCTATTTTTAACCAGTGACTTAACAAAGCCAGTGCTAGGGTGACTGTAAAATTTCTGAAAATCCTGAATTGAAATGTACAAGCTAACAATGCTACTGTCAGGACAAAACGTTCCAGTTTCAGCTGCATCGGCATTTTAAACATAAAATTTAAACTTTCATTCAAAATCTACTATGGGTTATGTTTTAATTTGCCTCCAACTCTCCTATTACCTAGAAAAAGAACCTGGATTCATCTCCCTACAATAGGTCTCAAAAATACAAGAAAGAAATTGGAGCTTGCAACCAAGGCTCTTTCCGTTTGCTCTCGGCAATCAAAGTTCTTGAGTTAGTATTCTGAAGGCTTAGGCAAGGACTAGCTCCCCTTAGAAGCACATTCCTCCACTCCTCCAAAGTACTGGTATTTTATGGAAGTTTTTGATGTTAAGATACAGAATATGAGGTGAGGAGATTTATTATGACTAATAAGTGAACCTGTAAGGATTTAAATTCTTTTAAGATAAACTAAATTCTTTTTGAAGCTCTTACTTAAATCCTAATCAAACTTCTTGTTGAAGGTTAGCGATTTTAAAAGGAACAAGGACAACTTTGACTTCACTTAATTATGCAAATGCTTTAGCCACTTCCTTGTTGATTTAAAAATAAAACGATTTCTGATGCCCCCCACTCCTTCCTTGTAATGCCCTTTATTTAACTACCATTCAGTTTTGCTATTGCTCACAGAAGATGTTCTCCCAACAAGATATCCTCAGTCATTGGCTTGCTCTTTAGCACAGACAAAACTGAATACAAGGTACAGAACAAAAGACACCAATCTGTACTTATTTTTGTAAATAAAAACAGATGCTGTGATGACTAGCACAGAGTTTAAATAAATTAAAGTAAAAAAAGATATCATAGTCTGGCTCACTACAACTTGGGCTGGTGCAGTGCAAACAATAGTGCCAACAACAGAATTGGTCCTAGCTGAGTGCAGAACCTGGATACATTCCACCTAAATGAGGTGCACAAATGAGTCTTGATCCCAGTCCACATGGAGAGACACTAAATTATTCACAGATGCTAACCAGATTTCACTTCCTAAGAAGGGTTAGGCTGCATCTAGACAACTTAGGCTCCTGACTTACAGACCTGAGGTTTGGCAGCCTGAATATACTGACAGCGATGCCAATATTGGAGGCAAAGAAACATTCTTTTGAGAACACAGAGGAAACCAGGACTGACTACAAAAAGCACAAATGCCAAGACTGAAGGATACTTGGCAGAGCTCAGGAGAGCAGGATTCACACAAAGTATGTTTGCACTAACTCAAAAACAAGGCAGGAATAACAGTTTTGTATTTTTATTAAATCTTTTACATAAGAGATGCCTTTTGCACACAAAACCCCAACATAGTCTCTGTGTGTACACAAATTATTTATATAGAGAGATATATGCATATTTTAATATATGTGTGAAAATATATGTAGAAAAACATATAGTGGTATTCTTTTTTTATTATATATATTATCTTTTTTTCAAAAACTATAGCTTTTACAAGCTCTCAAATCCTACCCAATGCCTTTTTCCAGTCACAGAGACAAAAATGTATGAGCACGGTTACTGCTACAGACTGAGCACTTTGAAACCAAAGCAAATTTGCGGCAAATAGCACCCATAAATTACAACTACGTTCTCACTTCTATCTGCACTACAACACTTCTCACTTTTCTTCTGCAAGACTTAAAGCTTCAAACTTTGCACCTGGCTAAAGCTCGGTTGCTAGTGTCGTCTGTTATTGAAGCAGGGCGCAGCTGTGCCGGTGGCACTCCCGAGAGCAGCTGCCCGCTCTGCGGCTCCCTCTCAAGTAAGGCCGTTATGTCCGGCTGTGAAAGCTGGCGGACGTGATCGCTGCCTTCTCGGTGACGCCCCGGCCCCCCGGCCGCAGCTGAGCCCGCGGTGCCGGCGCTGCCGCTCCCGGCAGGTGCCAGCAGATGGAGCTCTACGCACGGCCCAAAACCGCCCAATGTCCCCCCCCCCCTCCCAGCAGCGACACCCGCCACCCTGCTCACGGCACCCAGACACGCTGCCGCCGCCTATCATACGAAACCCTGCCCTCAACAATAGCATATTTATGTTCTCCCACGTCGTATTTTTAACTAAATAAAACCTAGCACTGCTAGGATCTCACAATACGGCCCCGTAGTGCTTGTCCTGGACAATGCTCGGCTTCAAACTGTGGAAGGAGTTCATATCATAGAATCATAGAATGGTAGGGGTTGAAAGGGAACCCCAGAGATCATCTAGTCCAGCCCCTCTGCAGAAGCAGGTCCATCTAGATCAGGTCACACAGGAATGTGTCCAGGCGGGTCTTGAAGACCTCCAAGGAAGGAGACTCCACACCCTCCCTGGACAGTCTGTGCCAGGGCTCCCTCACCTCCACAGTAAAATAGTTTTTTCTTATGTTTAAATGGATCTTTTTGTGTTCCAGCTTCATCCCATTACCCCTTGTCCTGACACTAGATACAATAGAATAAAGGGATGCCCCAACCTCCTGACATCCACGATTTATATACTTGTAAATATTAATAAGATCCCCCCTCAGTCTTCTCTCCTCTAAACAGCCCCAGTTCCAGCAGCCTTTCACCTTAAGGAGATGCTCCAGTCCCCTGATCATCTTGGTGGCCCTGCGCTGGACTCTCTCCAAAAGTTCCCTCTCTACTAATAAACCTGCACTGAAATACACCCAAGCTCACTTTACATACAAGTTTTCAAAACATCTACTACTGCCTACTGTTAAGACCAATTTGAACCCCAGCCCACCCATCAGCTTCAGTTCCAAACTTTAATCAAAATCCAAAGCTCTGGCTCACATCGTGCATTTTTGTTAACTCATCCAAGGCAAAATGTAATCCAGATAATTGACTTTGAATTGGACCGTGAAACTCTACCATAAAAAAAGTTCTGACTTGAGAGGCATTTTGATTCAGCTCTCAACACTAACATCATCACTAACGATGAGACTTTATGAAACTACTTTTTGCTTTGCAGTCTTCTAAGCCAAGTTATTGCTTCTTATTTAAGTTAATGTTGCAACGAGGCAGCAATACTCACAGCTAAAGATTGGCTCTCCATCTTTTCCCTCTTCTATGTTTTACAGGGAAAAAAAAAGTGATAGTAAGTAGATCTCACTAAACCAAATTAACAGATGTTCTTAAATGGTTTTTTTCCTAAATCAAGCTCCAAAGTGGTATATAACTCCAAACAGCCTCCAAAGTGGTACATCACTTCAGTACTGAGGACCCTAGTCTTCTTCAGGCTCTCTCAGCTCCACAGAGACTTACGTAATAAATCAAGTTACCTGACTGTTCATCTTGAAAATCTCATTTTCCCATTGCCATCACCTTATTTTACCTTTTTACATGGATATTATCTCTTTCTACCACCCCCATTCAGGTTTAAAAGCAAGTGGGACACCTACTGTCCTATTTTATACTTGCCAGAACTAGAGGTCATCAAGCTGGTTTAATAACACTTATTCAGATCTATTTTTGCAACAAGCCATACTTAAATGAAAACTACCAAAAGTTACTGAGCACACCCATGGCTTTAACAGGTCGTTGCATTACCAAACATTGATCTCCATGCACTGAAGGAAATTAACACAAAAGTATGTGTGTTATAGTAGCTAACTGCAAGAAAGATACATTTAAATCACTGTTGTTTCTTAATCATGCTGAAGTTCTTCACAATTTAACATAGCAATTCAACCAAACTGCACTGAAAGTAAAGCTTCTGTAACCTGCAGTGAAATGTGACAGGTAATCTAATGCTACAGAGGAGGAGTAACATTAATAGAGCTCCAATGGCCTATATGTAAAGTAGCTATTTCTCTTCTTAAAATAACCCCAAACCACTAGTTTGGCTATCTGAAATGGCCACATGGTCTTTAACGATTTCAGTGGTGGGACTAAAAGGCCTCCTCTGGGACAAGTGAAAGGGAGCGATGAAATCTAAGCAGTCACCAAAATCTCCCTTTATACTCAAAACAAAGCAAACAGAAGTTGACACCTAGAAGAGATCAGATGACTTGTCCTTCTCAAGTGTCTATTTTTCTCCATAAACTTCAGAAGAATCTAGAACAACAACACTATACAAACATAAAAGTGCCAAAACTACGCACTCTGCCAGCAGACAGCAGGCCTCTGCAGCTCAGTGTGCCTTGGGAATAATGAGTGTTGGCACTGACGTGGAGAGGGACAGAAAAAAAGGACAAAAAAACACCTTTGCTGACTGACTCAACTACCAGCAATACATCTTTGAAGGCACTACACTCTAATATCAAATCAGATAAATTCAGCTTCGGAATAGCAAAAACTTCAAAGATTAAGTTCAAACACTTGTATTCCAGACAGGTTTCTAAACCTACTGTTTCTATTAGTTTGACATCTCTGAACTTCTACAATCAGCCAGGAAGAGGCAGAAGGGGCAAAGACATGGGTAAAGCCTGTCTAGAATACAGCAATTACTCACATGATGTCAGAGACCTTTGCCCTGCTTAGCTATTCTGTTTAAATTATTTGAAAGGTACTATGTGTAACAAGAAAAAGTAACATGAAAAATTAACTCTTAAAAGAATACAAAACAGAATAATATTTCAATCAGCTGCTGCCCAAATGCAAGGGTATTTCAGGTAAACTGGCAAATATCCTTAGCTATAAATTAGTTTCACGATGTCCTTTGTCCCAGGGGAAGGGTCTGAAGAGTACTAAATTCTGTATATAGCAGAAGAGGTTTTTTCCACCTATACAGTTCTTGCACTGTTTCTTGGTATTCAAAATGGATATGAACAGATCTACTAAGTCACATATGACATTAAAATGGCTCTAAGTACCTTAAGGTCTTGTCTTGTTGCCAGCAGCTCAGACTCTTTCCCATAAAGGTCCAGTTGCAGCTTCTCCATGTTTTCCTTATGCTTTTCATAGGACTTCTGTATGTCTGCTAGCTTGGCTTTCTCAGCTTTAAGCTCCTGTGCTGACAAAATAGACTGCTGTTGCAGCTTATTCTCCAGCTCTGCCTGGAACATAAGGATAGAAAGTTTCAATTAGAGACAGTAAACTTAATCATTTCAATAATCTGTGTTTCTTCTGCAAGGCAAGATCTATTTTTTGTTACACTTATGAAAGAAGAGTTCAGTAATCAGATGTTTGTGATTTTACAGTGATACTTTGTAACTGATTTTAAAAAATTAATTCACTCCAAAAGTCTAAGTGAAACACATTAAGACCAAACATTAAAAATCTAAATAATGTTTCCAAGTCCTGAAGTTTCCACAGGCTGACTAAAGCACAAATATGATCATGTAGCACAGGGCAGCCAAAGCAATATTTAACAGTGCATGGCACACAATACAACATTCCCTGATGTTATAAGACATATGAACTCTTTCCATTATGGTTTATGAGTTTCATACTGTCAGTCAGATAAATTCCTTTGGTTTAATAAGAGAAGACTTGGTTTAAAACTGCCATGGATGATCCAAAATGCTACAAGGTTTGACTAAACTATTTTCACAAAATTCTACTGCTTTGCAAGTTCATGGCAGCTCTTGTCTCATAGCATGCTCCTGAAACAAAATGAATACATTCAGTCTAGCCAGCTTTACCACTTCATTGAAATTCAATTTCTACAGAATCCATATCTCATCACTGGTTCTTTTTACTTTATCTTTGTTATTGTTGATGTTGTTGTTTCTATCTCCAACAGCATCTGAAGACCTTGTTCCACATCCCAACTTTATCATTTCCAACTGGAGTACAGCAAACAACTGTTTATCACAAAGATATTGACACAAAAACTGTAGCATTTATCAGAGAAATTTACATTAGTTTTCTTAAAGGACTAAGAGAGGCCAGTCTTACCTTTTCTAAAAGGGCAGTTTTTAATTCAGCTTGCAGTGTCTCACTGTGTTTTTTCTTCTGCTCAAAAGATTCTTTTAACTCTCTCAGCTTTCCCTGGAGATGTTGCTCACTTTTTTCTTTTTCCTTCAGAAGACCCTGAATTTCCAGTACTTGTGCTCGTGCTGAATCAAGTTCTATCGTCAACTGCTTAGAAATCTATGTTCAAAAATATTAAATAACTGTACATCATTTTAATTTACATCACCATTTGTATATGCTTTAGTATGTGAAACTGCCTGTTGAACTACGTGGATGACAAATTATACAGTTTAAAAAGCAAAAAAATTCACAGAGAAAAAACTGGTCAAAGCTGTTACAGCTGAAGATAACAGCTTCAGGAAATCAGCTCCTGAAACACTGTTAGAAGTTGTGGAGAATCCCTCCACTTGTAGACTTTACTTTTCTTTAGGCATCTGCTATTTTCCTCTGCCAGAGATCACATATCGAGCTACACCCTTCTTGTGATCCAGTATGCTCACTCTTACATTTTCACAAGGAGCTGCAGATTATTTGCAGGAAACGGTTTCCAAGTATGCTACTCTTACTTTTTGTACACAGAACCAGGCCATCTCACATTGCCACCGCTACCTTCTGCTTCCGAGCTAGGTGGTCAAATACTGGCAAGTAGATTTCAAAAGCTACCATAACTTATAGAACTGCAGTCTTTTTTCACCACTACAAATAAGGAGCAACCAACTTTTCTCAAGCCAACTGTGCTCTGGGCTCTCCAGCTGCCAACTGCAACAGATACCAAACTCATCCTCTTGCACTTGCCACAAGGCACTATAATGATTCTGCTGAATGAGAGAGGGGCCAGGGGAAGAGCGGCAGTAGTCAGAGAGCAATTACCATCACACCTGCACATCCACAAACTCTCTTTCAGGCAATAAGAGTCCATTACAGTTCATCAAACTGTGTCCACTGATCATATCTTTTCTGTCTCCTTTAGGTAACAGGTGACATCTTGGGTAAAGAAATCATGAGAGCAGATTTGGCCATCTGATTTTGCAGTCTGAATGCTCATCTTTAAAAAAAGCAGTATATTTGATCTTTATGCAGTCACAGGAAAGTGACTTACACAAGTTTGCAAAACCAACTAGATCCTTCAAGGATATCTGAAAATGTCCTGTCAACCACAAAGAGAACATACTGATTAGGCCTGAGACTAAAACAGATCTAAGGATATGAACTAACATTTTTATTGTACAAAAGCATAAAAAAAAAACCCAAGAACACGATAATACTAAGTAACTGTTTCAAGAAAAAAACCTGAAGGGCTAAAATTCCCTGCTAAGATATGTGGGGCACAGAAAGGTACAAGTAAAATCTGTATTTTAAAGCTTCATATTAACACGTAGGAAATTTTTAGTATCATCTTATTTCAGTGCATCAGGTAGGTTCCAATTTGAGAACTGCAATCTCTCTCTCTCATCAGTCCCAGCGTGTGAGACTGAAAACAAATCTTTAAACTTTCACTGTTATTGGTTTCCAGATTTTTGAAACTAAATGGACAGCTTACCCCCTCCTTTTTTTCCAGTGAGTTTTTCAATTCATTCCTCTCTTTGGCTACAGACTCCGTTTGTACCTGGAGCTGGTGTTTTACCTCTTGGCAAGATTTTTCCTGAAAAACATAAGACAAGGAAATACTCCTATGAGCTTCTAAGACTGTACCAGGTATTTTTGCAGGATCTACAAAGCACTGATAAACAATGCTTTCCTTTCCAGTGAAAAAGCTTTCCTTCTCAGCTGCAGATGTATTTCCTGCTCAAAATGTCTCAAAACTTTAACAGTGGTAAATCTAAGATGAACACCCTGCACTAACAAATGAAGCTGTGTGCCAAGAGTTATGATTAGGGACGGCCTCCCTGTTTGAAGCTGCTGTTGGCAGACCTGGTCCTTCTTGTAGGAAGCAGTTCGTTCATTGCTTTCCTCGGGATCCAAAACTACTTGATGTTCTAAAACTCATGAGCAAGTACATTTGCAGGACTTACATGTAAATACAACTACATTTTAAGCCCAAATACTATCAAGACAGTGGCGAGCCTCCAAACGACTACAGAATTAGAAGCAGAATCTGGGCTTCTATCTTTAAGTCTAAATTGGGGAGAAAATCCTTCAAGTTTTTAGGAGAAACAAATATTTAAACAGCAGTAACCAAGTAAAGCAAACAAAAAGGCTTATCTTAAAAAGGTGAAAGAGTAAAGGAAAAAATGTTATTTTTAACTAGAAGCCTAAGTATTTTTATTCTGTTAGATCAGAACAAAAGCAGCTCTGAATGGATTCTGGGAAATTATGACTGTATATTGAGAAGGAAATCAGAAAGACACCCCTATCATGTCTAGGGTAGGGGTGTCAGAACAATTGTATATGAAAATCTACAAAACATGTATTCATATAGTGCCCAAAAGAGCCAAAGAGGAAAGAAAAAGGTGTATTTTAAGGGGAGTGAAAGTTCACTTTCCTTACTCTGGTATGTTAATAGGTTACTCTGCTGGTCAAGTGCTTGTTGTTAAGTGCCACTTGTAAGACCTTTCTGAAACTCAAGTAGTTCTACTACTCTGATAGTACCTTAATTTAGGCATCTCCCTAAACAACATTACTCTGCCTGCAGTACACAGTCTTCCAATATGTCCAGGCAAGCACACAGGAAGATCCTCTATGCAAAAATCCCAGAAAGGAAACTAAAATGGCCTTAGAAAAACATTGTCTTCTTTGATACAGTGGCACTTTAGCAAAGGGTTTATAACTTTGTGGTTTATAACTGATGTATTTTTAAAAAGAGGGACATTCCCCATTCAGTTGTTTCGCCAGTTGTCTCTATTTTGTTTCTTTACCATATTAAAGGCATGCAGCAAGAGAAAGAGACATTGTTGTGTGATAAGATTGATGTTTACTACTGTAAGCATCCAAACAAATATTTAAGTTAGGAAACATGTATAAACTACTAAAAATCACAATTTGTTTTTCCTTAAGGCAATTCATCTCCATACATTGTCACTGTGTGCACACTGTTTTCATACAAAAAGTCATCTTATCAGACTCTAAATACATCAAACAATATCTACTGAAAGAACATACTAACCATTTCTGCCATAGTTGCTTTTCCTTTTTGTATTTCTTTTTCTAATTCCTCATTTTTTTTTTTGAAGGACTCAGAACTTTTCGAGAGCTTGTCTTTGGCAGCTGTAAGGTCCTTTAATAGAGTATCCTTCTCTAATTTCACTTGTTGCAGCTCTAATGTTGCTGCTTGCATTTTACAGTCTAATTCCTTGAGTTGTTTACTTGTATCTTGAGTTGATTTCTCAAGGTTTTGTTTGAGGCTGGCCTTTTCCTCCTCCTGCTTTGAAATTTGCTGTTTTGCTTGTTCAAGGGCCTCAGATTTCTTTTGCAAATCCAGTTTAGCATTAGACACTCTGCAAATACAAAGAGAAAAATAATGAAAAAAAAATCTTCTTCACAGGATCTTTTGTATTACTAAGCATGTCATTTAATATATTAACTAAGAACTCCTTCAAAGCATAACTTTTTCAACCAGAGCATGGGCATTTTGTCTCCTCAGTGAAGACATACCAGCAACTCTAAAAAATAATTTGAGACAGATACTTCTTCCTCAACTATAAGGACCAGAAACTACTCATTTGCTGCTTAGGCATAAATTGCAAATTGAAAAAAGTTACAGAGCTATGGATATCTCAAAATGGACCTCACTACATCAAACTGTTCAGATATTTAGCTGACAATAAGTGCAGTGAATAAGCTGATGAAGTTTATGGAATGACAGCAGTCAGCGATTCACATGAGACAATACAGTAGGTGGGGTCTGTGTGGCATATGGAATGAAAGAAAACAGGTGGGATGAAACTCAGTTCTTGTAGCAGAGGGAACACATCACTTATCTATCATCTTATCACAGGAGACAAGAAGAAAATTTCAACTCTAGTCCAAACCACTCCAGTTTTATGTCTGACTTTGAAAAGCACTACAACACAGGAAATACATACGCCTCTCTTGCTGCCTCAAGTTGTTTACTCAGTTCTGCTGTTCGGAGGTCTAATTCTGTAGATTGCTGCCGCTGCTGCTGTAACTCCTGAAGAGCTTGTTCTTTGCTTGCTTTAGCATCAAGAACGTCACCTTCAAGTTTCTGAGACAGAAAAATAAAAAGGTACACTCATCAGAACACAACCAATAGAAAAAAAAATGGCAATAAAATCAGAAGTCACTCAGTTGAGGAGTAGCATTTACTGTACAGTCTTCACAGCATTCACGGTTATCATATTTCATCTATCTATTTCATTAGTTTGCTATTTATCTGTCACTATTTAGTTCCTGTAGATCTCTGCTCCTCCAGAACTGAAGTATTTTGGTAAAACATGCTGAAATCATATGGAAATTAAAGGCCAAGTAGCCATTTTACTTACAAAGTAACAGATAAATACCAGAAATCTCTAAAGATCCTGTCTAAAAACCTGCACAAGGCCAAATATGGTGTGGAGCTTTGGCACCAGGTTCTCTGCCACCACTGAGTAGTCTCAGCAGTTTCAAATGACTGCTGATTTACATAGCCCAAGAACTCTGCCATTCTCTGTAACAATGACATGAACTACTGCTATGAAGAAATCCTAGGCTCACCTAGAAGATTTTTTTCTTGTTTTTTAAAGGTACTTGTTCATTTCCATGGAGTGTAAGGAATACAGGTGTCTTCAGCAAATGGGCACTGCTTAGACTCTTCAATATGCTGGCTGTTTTACAGCCACTTCTGCTTTCATGCAGTGTCCATAAAACAAAATGTTTCTCTGAGAAAATTCCCCAATAACTTTTTGTTTTGGTTTGGTTTGGGTTTTTTTTGTTGGCCTTTTTTTAATGCCATGCATTCAACTGGAATAATCCCAAAGACTGGTGATGATGCCAAGATTTTACACAGAATTACATTCCTGTTGACAGCATCAACAATCCTGCTCAGTTTCACACTTCAGCTACCAGGAACCTCATAAAATCTTGTGCAAGCAAGCATTGTTTTCCTTCCAAGCATTTGTGCCTGCTGGTTACTTGTGAAACTTTAGCAAAAAGATGAAAAATAAAAACATAAATCAAAGTGGGCAGGAAAAAAAAAACAGTGAGTGAAAGAAGAGAGAGTTGGAAGCACAAAATAACTATGCTGATAATGTAAATGTATGACAGCTTTATTTTTAAATAGCATTGGATTTAAAACTTCATATAAGGAAATCAATTTTCCTTCTATTGGGCTCATAAGCTAGGAAAAACACTCAACTGAGTCTTTAGCATAAAGACTGCTAATCTTCCTCAAAACAGACAGATAACATTGCAAAACCAACTCTGCATTGCTCCCAAGATCCATGCATCACACAGAATCATATGTCTCTATGATTTTTGAACTCTGAATACCAAGAATTTTATAAAAATATTGAACAAAGGTAAAAGCCCAAATTTATCAACACCAAAAGATTCTGCAAACCTTCTGCTAGAATTATATGCACTTTAAAAGAAAAACCAATTCCAGAAGAGGAATGTGGAACTCGAGATGAAGTTAGAGGAAGACTTTTGATAAATAAATCTTCATTAGAAGCCTACTGAAAAACTTCAGAAACAAATTAAACCAGACAGCTAGTGTTAACTTGGGCTTACCAAGGTAACAGATATTCCCTGCTACCACTTACAAAGTGTATAAGCTTGAACTAGAAGACTCTAATTTTGGGACATATTCACGTTCCCTCTCCTAACACTATCCAGGTAGCACAGAATTGTGTGGAAGCACATTTACAGGAAAATGACAGTAGAGTGGCAATGTCCTAAGCCTACCTTAGTGTGCTATGCTAGCATGGAAAAGGAGGAGAATAGGATTAAAAGAGGAACCAGGAAACATTAGTGAAAATGTACAAAAGTGGTATTAATATAATCCTTCCCCCACAATTTCAGCACAGCTTTTATCACAAACAACAAAGAGTATCAGTTTCTGTAAGCTCAGATACTGTGTTGAATACAAACCTTAAGCTGTCCCTCCACCTCTTCAGTTTTCTGCTCTAAATGAAGATGTTTCTCTTTGTACTCTTTAAGATTGGCTTCCAGCTGAGCACAGTACTCCTGCTTGTCATTCAGCTTAGCTGTAACCTGATCCAACTGAACGCTGATCTTATTTAACTCCTGAGGTAAAATAAAAATACAAGGGTTATTAGTTTTTAAATAACTTCCAAAAATTACTGAAGTTATATATGCTTTAAATGATTCAATGTGTTCAAATTAAAAAGGAAAATTATGTTTCTTTTTCACCCTAAGGGGCAGGAAATTGAGAAGGGAAATCTCAAATACATACACAAATTCTCTCTGTTGAACTGACAAAATTTCTGTTAAAGCCTTGATATTCCCTTCAAACTCGGCAGGCTGTGAGCTAAACCTTGACAAAGGTGTTTTAAGTTATAAATGGAAGAGGAACTATGGGTCATACACACACTAGACCCTGCAGTTAGTACAACAGTAACTAGAAAGCAACACTACAAAACCTTAGAGAAAACTTTTTCTGTCTTCATGAACTCAAGCACCAGCAAAGAAGAAAGCCGATACTATGGAAACAGTCAAGTTCTCCACATACATACTGGAGAATACTTCAAATCATTTGGTTCAACACAAAATAATGTAATTTCCACAAGAGACATGCATGAATTCACCTAGTAACTGCTATGATGACAGCTACATCAAAGCTCCTTGCTCCAATCAAGCTAATTTATTTAATTATTAATTCAGTATCTAATAGTTGCAAAAAGATGTCTTCTCTTTATAGCAATTAATTACATTCCCATTCTAAAAAAATGTGTTATATTAGCAATTCCTGGCTTTTTCCATGAAGACCACAGCAGCACTGATTCTACCAAGGGAAATATTTGAACCACCAAGTTGGTGGAATGTTTCACCAGAATCAATCCACATTAAAACACGCAATTTTAACAACAGTCTTTTGAGATTTTTTGTCTCAGTTGGCACACAGATAATTACTTCTGAATACAGGCATATGATTCTGAATTTATCTGAATCTGTAATGAGAATTAAGAATTTTCACTTGTGCCCAGTGCATTCTACAATCTTTCCTTCATAATAAAAAGATGAGAATTGAATTATACCCCAATAGGAAACATTAGACTCTGAACCATAAACCTACAGCAAGGAGTGGATTCCCAAGTCATTTTTTTTCCATTCTAAATTTTTTACACTATCTGGTCCAGATAACAGTAAAAATAACTGAATACATATCACATGATTAAAATACGCTAAATTATTATTTTTTCAAAGGCATATTTATGTTTGTTTAGTTTGTAAACAGACAGTTCTTAGGTTTTTAAGTAGTTTTTTAGGTAACATAGAAACTTTATATGTTGCTTATAACCTGTTGCTTATCTTGTAGTGCATGCTGGGCAGTGTCCAGATGATTCTGAAGATCTGCTCTTTGAGCAGCTTTCGATGCTTCTGCTGAAAGTAGCAATTCAGTCTTTGCTTTTATCTGAAATAAAAGTTTTATTTCACTAAAGCATCTATTTTACCATATGTAATTTTAAATTCTTTTACACTCATCAGTAAGTTTAATAGTAAAAGCAGTAGTTTTCACGTGGCACTTCAAAAAAAAAGAAGAAAGACTTCCAAGGTTTAGAGAAATATCAGGATTTTAAGCCACAGCTACTTCTTACTTTGAGCTAAAAAAAAACCAAACTAAAAAAACCAAACCACCAGTCCTGTTCACCTTCTACTCTAGGAAAATATTTTTACTTACAAATAAGAAACAACAGGATAGATTTACCACATTCACACTCATGCATACTTTGATAACCTCAGGTTACAGGCACACTTGAGAACCTCCAAAATTTTTAAAAGCAAAACCAATAAGAAATAAAAAAATATGCTTCCACATGCATGCTATCTTTTTCTGTTCCTATCTGTCTGTCAGTGAGGAAGCCCTCTTCCTTCCAAAACATGCAGTAAGTAAAATTTAGAAGGTGGGTATGAATGGTGTTGGTGCAGAGATGCAATCTTCAGTCTACTGTGATTTACTATTTTTTTCCATAATGGAAATCCTACTGCTCTGAAGGCTGCAAGGAAGCTCACATGGCCTTAAAAAGCAGTTAGAATCGTAGAGTCATTACGGTTGGAAGAGACCTTTAAGATCATCGTGTCCAACCACTAACCTCACACTGCCAGGCTCATCACTAAACTAAACCATATCCCTCAGTACCTCATCTATGTGTCTCTTGAATATCTAGGGATGGTGACTCCTCCACCTGCCTAGGCAGCCATTCCAATGCTTAATAACCCTCCTGGTGAAGAAGTTCCTCCTAACGTATTTGTAGCAAAGCTCAGTAAAAACATTTTAACACTACACTGGAAGCAGTTTCTAACTTGTTTAGAAACTTAGCAACACTAAACACTAGTTCCAAAGACACCACAGCATATTAACCCACCAACAACAATATTAGGTTCTCCAAGTGTACCAATGTGAGAATGCAACAATTGCGAAACTTGTGATAAATATTATTTATTCTTTGGGATAGATGAAAATAATTAGCAGCTTTTAGCTTAAGTAGCACTTAACAGTAGGAGAGTCCACATTGAGTCAACAGTGTGGAATTTCCTTCTTTAGGACGTTAAAATGGTAAGGTAGCCTATTGCTTTTTTGGTTTGTTTTCAACAAAAGACACCAGCATAGGAAACTTCTAGGCAAAAAGACCTTAGGGACTTGGCAGACTTTCACTCTGGTACACAGAATCCATGACTGATAAGTACAGGGCTTTTGATGGCTAATCATTACAAATAAAACAAGAGATGCTTGAGGATAGATTTTCAAAATTTAATTATGAGTTTTGTTGAGTTTTTATTAAAAGGAAAAAAAAAACCCAAAGAAAAACACCAACAGTCAATAAAAACAATACAGACAAAAACAACAAAACCCAACACTTGCCATCTATTTCTACTCTGAATCTACTTAAATTTTCCTCAATTTTATCTGTCTTTTTCTACTTCATTCGTCTGTTAGTAGAACCATGCAATTTTTCCCAAATTGCTTTGCACATTCTCTGGAGAGAATACAGAAATCACATACAGTATTTTACCATCACCAGACAGTAAAGAATTCCATTACCTGTACATCAAGCTGTGATACTTTCTCTTTACTTTCATTTAGTTGGCTGGTTACTTCAGCAATGTTTGTTTCCAGGGACAGCACACGATCTTGAGCAGCTCTTAAATGTGCCTTTTGCTCCTGCACTTGTTCATGCAAATTCTCTTGGGCTTGTTTATGACTTTCTGATTGATTCTTCAGCTTCTCTGTCAGCTGAGTAACCTGCAGTGAAAAAAAAAGGAGGTAAGTAGAAGAAAACAATGTAACAGTACACCCAAGGAAGTCATTAATCTTTTGAAACTCACCGTGTCTTAGGGCTCTGAAGACTCAACACTATCACATTTCTTTTTCTGAACTATTACAGTAAAGCTACATTTTACACAATATCAGCATTTAAGTAGGTTGCCAGTCGAAAATGAAAGCAAAAGGCAATCGTCAATTTGGCCTTACTGCAAGAAAATCAAAATACTAAGGAGAAAACAGACGCAGGCTAAGCTGAATTTTGGTATAAAAAATGGGAATTAAATCTATTTTTAAGACAAGAGGAACTAATACACACGTATATCCAAAAACTCGCGTGTACACAGGAAATATCTAGGAATTCCTTCCCATATGCTGACAGCAAGGAAGTTACCAAAACACAAGTCCTCTGAAACTTACTTTAAAGTAAGTACCAAAGAAACAGCAAAGTACAGAAAAAGATTAGTGTCATATCTGATGAGATAGAAAAAAAGGAGACAAGATTCAATAAAGAGAATGAAAGAAAAGAAGCAAGTGTCCGAGTTTTTTACCTGTATTTGCAACGCATGGTTTTTCTCTTGTAGCTGGTTAAGAACTGCAGTTTCTCCTTCACCAGCCTGAATTTTTGCGTACAAGTCCTCTCGTTCCTTTTCTAGCAGAGAGATGTTTTCCTTGCTTTTTTGAAGCAAAGCCTCAAGGTTTTGAATTTTTTGGTCCTTGTCTCCAATTTGTCGTAGTACTTGTTCCAAATCATTCTAGGAAATCACATAACAGCTTCCTTAATAATAAGGACCTTATAAGTTATTCCTAATGCATAAAATGTTGGATACATTTATTAAACATGTTCTTTATATTCTGTTCTAGATTTACAAGTTAATTTATTGAAAGTAGGATAAGTCATGCAAGGCACTTTTATAGAGAAAATATATCTAAACCAATGAAATTCTGAAACACACATTCACATGAGGATACATAAATATGTTACCTGAGCTTCCCGTAGTTTTGCTGTAGTGTTTTGCTGAAGTGTCTGCTGCTCTTGGTGTTGTTGTTTTGCCTTGTCTAATTGATGCTGCAATTCTGTAGAATTTGTTGCCTTTTCCTTTAGCTGAAAAAATACCCCACATTAAAGAACAAGCCAAAAAAACAGACTAATAAGTGAACAAGCACCATTCAGTATGCCAACAGTGCTCCATGTTCATTCTAACGCTAGAAGATTTTAGTCTCAAAATGAATATTTGAAAACTGGTACACAAATAAAAGTGTGTAATGCTAAAGAATCAAAATCTAACTAAAGCATTCATTGCTATTAATAGGTGAGATTCTATATCACAAGTGAGAACTGTAAAACAACTATCAGGCACATCTGCATTTTAGCTCTCAAACTTCTAAAACATAAGAGATTTTTAGTATGTTTTTTCCAACAGTTGTTAAGGTGTAACATAGCTGATAATACAAATGTCTGTAAAACAACATTATTGTTACTACTATTAGCAGTTTTAGTAGCAACTTCAGCTTAGCAGTCTCTCTGCTTCTATACTGGGTCAAGGCTTTGCAAATTAGCTACATAAAAGCTTTAAAGCTTTGACAACATACCACTCAGATATTTGGCCAATCCCCATACAGGCAGCAGAAAATCAGCAATATATACAAGATACTCATTAAAACAAATAAAAATTAATAAAACAAGCATTTCCTGCCCATCCACCCCATACAAGTTAATAAATGTCAATGACTTGCTGTGATATGTTCACATCTTTTTCACGTAGGGCTTTATTTTACAAAAATATCTACAAACAAAACTTTTTCCATATGGGCTTAGGTGTACTTTTTTATAAGACCCTTAGCCAAAGTTCACACGTGCAAAATGCACATCCTTTGTTTACGTTTAAAACACTGTGAACTTACACACGTCTGAAGAGTATTTAGCCTTACAAAAATCTGTAATGCAAGTGACATTCAGCTAGATTTTGACAGTTTTCCTGTAGGACCTTAACAGCATCATTCCAATGAAATTCCCACAAAGGACAAACTTTATAAACTGCAACATCACCACAAGTGCATATACAGGCTATTAGTAGAACCAGAACAAACTAAAGTCAGCATAAAAGGTCTCTACCTGCTCTTCAGCACGAGAAAGTTTTAACTGCAGATCAGCCACCTGCTGCTCTTTGTCCATTAGCTTCTCACTGGAGAGCTGCCTCTGCTCCTTGAGCCGCCCGTGCGCTTCCCCCAGCTGACGCTCTGTTTCTAGAAGTTTACTGTGCAACTGAAAAAAAACCACAAAACAAAAGCCATACATTTTTTAGTCAGTCTTTAGCCAATAGTACTGTATTTTAGACTCATTTTGTGCAATGTTTACCCTAAGTTTTCATAACCCATAGCAAAGGAACTGCATGAGCTCCTGAAAGCATATATGTAGATCATATACCTCAGAAACAGAAATCATATTAAAGAACAGCATCAACTGCACAAGCATGAACAAATATTCAAAAAAGTAGGTTGAAGAGACTCCGAAATCTTGTCATTTATTTCCAGAGCCTTTCAATCTGAGTTACAGACATTTAACGGAGACACGGAAGGCAATCCTTCAAAGGTGTAAGGATTCTCATATAAAACAGTGATGCTTAAAGCAATCACACTTTGCATAGCACAAACTCTCACTCCAGATCCAGTGGCTGAAGTACTCTGCCCCACAATGTACTGTTCTGTACTGCTAGACTACTAAGAGTGGAATTTTTAGCTTGACCTCTGGCTGTACCAATGGCATTCCTCTTTATAGAGAAGAGATACATGAACTTTCGATATAGGATACACAGTACCTTTGTGGGCTTACAGTCCAGCACCTCCCAGCAGCAGAGAGGGATGCATTCTTGCAGCTGGACATCAGCCTGCCTCATAATTTTTTAAGACATTAAAAGCAGTTCTTCAAAGTGCAAGGATGGCCTTTTACTATTCATTATTATAAAAAGCGCCCTCTATAAAATCAGCTGTTCTTCTGTTTGAAATTGCCACTACAGATCCTGGGCCACCTCTTGCCTACTTCTACACAAACACATAAAAAGATGCACAAATAAACTTTCAGCTCAATGCAAAACCAGAGAATGAATCAGGCTTTGCAGCACAGGTATCACAATAAATGAAACTTGTTTCTCTATGAATTTCTGCCCAAGACCTTTGAGCCATTCATCTTTTAACTCCAGGTCCTCCCTTCAATATCCCTAAACCTTTCTCACGCTTTCCTCAAATCCTACCATTAGCTAGGCAAAAGGCAGCACAATCTTGTTGCTCACAGCAAGCCAACACTTGTTGACCAGCCAGCTGCCTGGCAGGACAGAAAATGGAACAGTGGTTTTGAGAACATTGAATCTTTCCCCCAGGCACTGAAGGGGTGAGGCATGAATGTAAGTCCCTCTCCTTTACCCAGCTGCCTGTTTCCATAGAACTTAAACACTGAAGAACCTAACGCTGAAGACCTTTTGGCCATCTGTCAAGATTTGGCTGAAGTTATCAACTTAAAAGTACAGGGGATGGAGACAGGAAAACAAATGTGTCTATGCCTTATTTTCTTAGGAAATCAAACTTATTTATTTTTTTCACAGCCACAACCACAAAAACTGTGAATGAAAATCTGTTCAGCATGTGACTGAGATGCTGGTAACTAACTGAGACTGCAAAGTTAAGAGAAAGGCAGGAGAAGAGAGAGGGCAAGATGACAAAAGAAATCGTAATCTCTCCTGCAGTAACCATTTGTCTTTTTCTGTAGGAATCATGAAATTATTAGTACTTCCTCCTCACTAAAAATATGAACAAGAGCTGAAGGAAAAAAAATTTAATGAAGAAAGCATGAAACAAGATAACTATTACAGCTATTCATGGCTATGTTGGTACTGGGAGAGAATAGTTGAAAAGGGGAGTAACAGCAAACAACGTTTTACAAAAAGTCACTTTTATTACAGAGTTAAGTATTTTTTATAGACTTTAGGACTGACTTTAACTAAACATAACCATAAAATCCAGGACTAACCTGTGTTACAGAATACAAAAATCATTTAAAACTATTCAATCAAGTAGATTGTCAACAACAGTATTTATTAGCAATTAACATTTCTCTGAGACTGAAGGAGTCTATATTTTCTTGTATCACCCTCTTCCCATTGTTGTTCTAAAACGAACATTTTCATTGAAGTTTCCTTCCATTGTGAAGATCACTTCCTTCACATCACTCAAATTCTACAATTCATGAACTTAACCAGACATGCATCTGTTCAAATGAATTTTGACAAGATGGCAAGGATTCCTTGAAAATGTGGTTTGAATACACAACTAAATATACATCTTCATAAGCAGCATTTCTTTATGTCAACATAAACTATTGGACTACATTCATAAAAGGATATTTTCATTAAAGTATTAAGTGAATAAATATAAGAAATTTTGTATTTTGTTGACATTGGCGATTGAACTGTTGTTTGGAGGGAGAGAGTTTTTGCTTGTCTTTAATTTTATTTTATATGATGTATAAAATTTTATTCTTGCACTATTCTATTATGACACAATTTTAAATTCTAAATTCTGAGATCAAGCAGCTTGTTCAAGTTTTCTTGCTTAGACTGTCTTCCTTCCCAACGGTATCACCAGGGAATGTGTGATGTCTCCACTTCTTTTCATGAGAATCCATTCAGCAATGCTTTATTCACTTTCCTCCTCCTTCATTTTCCCATCCCAAAAGTCCTTCCTGAAAATGTCCTTTCAGACTGAAGACAAATTTCAGCTCAACCTCTTGGCTGTGCTTCTGAAACTGGCATATATGTTGCCCAGGCAGACTGAGGCAGTTTTACCAAGTGAGGATTCCTAAGCAGATATAATTATCTCCCCTCCCTCTGTCAGAAGACCGATTGAAGGAGGAAAGTAATTCTGGGGACGTAATACATACATAAACAAAGCTTTGCCAAGCCACAGTTCTTCCAAGATAAGCTATTCATGCACAGTTTGCATCTTAATCAGACTTGACAAAGGGTTGAAAATTGAGAAACACTCACATTAAAATGATAAAGATTTAGCAAGACATTAAAATGAAGTACATCATACTAACAAAAAAACAAATCATTTTTTCCATCTTGGGGCCAGACATGATTCCTGATGCACAAATGTTTATCCAATCTAACACATTACTCCCCTAGATAAAACAGAGGTCAACTAGCCTCAAATTTCACTATGCTAAATGTTACATGAAAGTCCTGCTTCCACAACTCATTGAACTCAGCACAACATGTAAATGGTGGAGGGATGTATGCTCTGGGTGTTCTCATAGCTATCAGCAATATAAAGAGGAAGTGTTTGTGAAGAGACACAAAGGAAGTAATACTAAGATTTCACATTATCTCTGCTTTTCACACTATGTATTCCCTATTGTATTCACCATTCAATTTTAAAGCAAATCAAACACTGTTCAGTCTAATGTAAAACAGAGTCACTTTTCTCAAGCTTCCTATAGAGTAGTAAAATTACTATTAGAAGTGGAACTACTACTTTGAATTTATTTAACTCATAATCTGAATTCATTATAGCTTCAGCTACCTTACTGAACCAGAATAAACAAACTTGCTGACTTCGTAGAATTTGTCTATTACCATATTTGTCATGGAAACTCAATATTCTAGGTTGCCCTCTTATCTGGCAATATTTCTCTTACTTCAAGGAATGTATCAACAAAAAGAGGATGAGAAAAATTAGAATCATTGAATCATTATAGTGGAAAAGATCTTTAAGATCATCAAGTCCAACCACTAGCCTCAACACTGCCAGGCCCATCACTAAACTAAACCACATCCCTCGTTACATTATCTATGCATGTTTTGAATATCTCCAGGGATGGTGACTCTACCACCTCCCTGGGTAGTCTGTTCCAACGCTTAGTAACCCTCTTGGTGAAAAAGTTCTTCCTAATGTCCAATCTAAACCTCCCTGGCACAACTTGAATCTCCTCATGTTCTATCATTCATTGCTAGAGATCGACCCTCAACTCACTAAAACCTTCTCTCAGGTAGTTGTAGAGAGTGATCACATCTCCTTTCAGGCTCTTCTTTTCACATCCCCAGTTCTCATAGCTAGTCCTCATAAGACTTGTTCTCTAGACTCTTCACCAGATGCATTGTCTGTCTTTGGACATACTCCAGGACCTCAATGTCCATCTTGGAGGAGCCCAAAACTGGACACAGTATTCAAGGTGCAGCCTCACTAGCACCAAGTACAGGAAGATAGTCACTGCCTGGTCCTGCTGGTCACATCATTTCGGACATAAGCCAGGATGCCATTGGCCTTCTTGGCACCTGGGCAGACTGCTGGCTCATGTTCAGCTGGCTGTCAGTTAACACCTCCAGGTCTTTTTTCTGTAGGACAGCTTTCCAGCCACTCTGCCCTAAGTCTGTAGCACTGCATGGGGTTGTTGTGGCCCAAGTGCAGCACCTGGAACTTGGTCATTGTAGGATGTAAGAAAAAACTGCAAGATGAAAGAAGAGTTTATTTAACACTGTAATAAAACAGATCAAATCTGCCTTGGATCAGCTAAAGCCTTTTTTATTAATGACTAAAAAAAAGTCAAATGAAACATGAGAAGTAAGCTACAAAGTCTACGCTCATTCAAAATGGAAATTATAAAGATAGTTCTAAGAAGAGTTACAGATAGAACAGAATTAGTAAGATGTTTCCCTTACAGAAAAATGGAAATTATACAACAGATAAACAGATAGTAGACTTCCGAGAAATAAAATTGTGGAAAGGTGGTTATAACTGTAGGTCGTGCTAATTGTGACACAGAGACTACAACTTTTCATGTGTCCCTGACAAGAGTTTAAACCTACTAAAAAGATTCAGATGTAACAACGAACAAATACCACAAATACCGAGTAATTGCTGCACTCTCATCATAGCCTCTTCTTTTTGGCAGTTCTTTTCTTTACTTCTCCAAGTGGAACAGGTGATTGTATTTCGTTCTCTGCAGTGCTCTGAAGAATGCTTTGTATTTATTCAAATACCAACTATTTATTCAAACACAGCCCTTGTTAGTTACTTCCCTTCAATTAGGAAATGCAAATGCATGTGCATGAAAAATATGCATGCACAGTTTAAAAAACCCTAATGAGATGGTTTAAGGATCCCTCCTAACACAATGGTCTAGGAGTCTTAAGGAATCTTACCTGACTGAGCTCACTTTGGAGTTGCAGGCCATGCTGTTCTTTTTCCTCCCTCTGCTGCTGGAGCTGTTTACATTCCGCCTTGAGATGCTGGTACTTTGTCTCTACTTCAGACAACTCTTCTTTAAGTTTCTGGCTTGCTTCCCCCTTCTCACCTAGTTCTGTCTGTAATCTCTGTATCGAGGCTTCAGACGCAGACAGCTTTGCCTGAAGCTGTTGGCAGTCCAGATCCTTCTGGTGAAAGCTTGCTTGCACGTTCTTCTTACTCACTGATATTTCATTGTGTTTTTCTTCTAGCTGGGTGTAGTCCTGTTCTTTCTTCAGCAGCTTCTCAGTCAGACTCTATGAGGAAAGTTACACAGCAATTCAAGCTCAATGCATTATTCAAATTTCTTCTCAAGTGTTGATGCTCAACACTGAACTTGATCAAAAATATTGTTAAAGAAAATATTTACCTCTATTTTGTATTATATGTGTTAATTCTGCAGCCCATACAGTACACAGTTTCAACTGAAAATACCGGTTCCCATACACTCACATAAATCCAATTCCTCTCGCTGAGAACACAACACAAATTCTATTTCTGTACCCTGAAGACTCAGTTGTTTCCCTGAATGTTCAAAGCCTAGGTTATTAGAACTGCATTTGCTTGGGGAAAAGTTGAAATAGCAATATGAGTTGTTATTAAACAACAACAAAAAAATCCAAATATCACCGTCCTTCACACAGTTCTCTAAGCAACAACATTTGTAGTTTAAGTCCTGCCTCATCCTGTCCAGTCATCATGCTGAACATTTTCAGAAGTATCCTAATTTTGCCCTGTCACTCCACTTACCACATGACCTGTTATCCAAATCATGGAAAATTAATAAACTCTATGATTTTGATAAATCACAGAATGAAACACTAATGATTTAACCTTCATTTTAGAAGACCATGTCTTTACATTTTAATTCATACCATCTAATTTCCTTGCATTCAAACTAGCTCAAAGAGGATGCTTACTTTGAGTCTGAAAACACTATAAATTTGGATTCCCTAAAGGAAAGACATGAACATCCCTGAGTGTCAGGTCTGTCTTACCATGTTAAAAACAGTAAACACTGCAGCATCTAAGGTGATACCAGCAAGCTTACACGCTGAGACAAATAGTGGGGAAAAAATTATTTATGGATTTTTTCAGCTCTTGCATAATGCTTTTCATCAAATTTCATGAACTAATCAAAATATATTCAGATAGAAAATAATATCTTAATGGACAAGATCCAATTTCAGAAAATTTAGGTTTTTCCCCAAGCTTTGGTGATATACTAGCTAGAATTTCAGAGATCTCCAAGCAGGACAAGAAGCCATGAGAACAATGTCACTTTTCCATTGGTGCTTTTTGGAGCACAGAAATAAAATTGTAGGGAGGCCTTGGTCATCATCTAGCCCAGGTTATTCCACTGTCTTGAAACATACCAGCAGGTTCCATTTATTGCAGTATCTTATGGCTATTCATCTCAGAGGAATGCATACCTTTTAAATGCTTGACTTCTTCCTGTAGTTTCAATGACTATTATATTTTCTAGTGACCCTTTCAATTAAAATATGGAAAAACTAAGAAAAACACAGAATGCTTCTAGCATGTCAGCCCAAAAAATGCCAACAGTGAAGTCAATCTTATGTATTAGAACTACACACATTTCTGCAACTTTGGAACAGCACTGTCCCAAAGATAAGACTGCTGGAATTCCAGCTATGCTGGGCATCTTAAAAGAGCACTTCTCTGCAGTATCCAGGGATGAAACTTATTTTGCCAGAAGAGAGAGCTGTAAAACTATTCAAATAAGTTGAACAGTTTTGTTCAACAAACTTTTAACAATTTTTTAGCAAATGATGACTACATTGGGTGTTACAAACTATATACAGACACTTCTACTTTACAATCGTGATAAAATGAACAAAATAATCTATTAAAAAAAAGATATCAGAAAACAAGTAGTCTTTCAAATGACAACTCTAGCAGTCCAGCAACCCATGTGAGAACAAGTATCATTGAGAATAAACATAATTAATGCCCTACACATCCATTAAAAAAAATTATATAGTTTCTAAAACATACAACTTAGCCAAAAACTCTGGCTCAAGGCTAAAGCTTGGCCATTGAATTCTAGAAAAGATTCTTGAAAAACAAACCAACTTGTTGCTGTTACAGATATGTAGAAGTTTTAATATATGCACATATAAAATGCAGGAATAGCGCAAAGGTGCCACCTTTACACTCCTGATGTCAGTATCAACGCTCTCATGGCTTTTAGAATATATTTCTCCCTCAGAATATAAAGTTGCAATTTCCTTTTCATTAAAAAGAAGCTCATTAATGTTTGTACAGAACAGTGTTCCTGAAATACCAACACACCACAGAATCTTTTTCATCAGAGCTTGGCAAGTTAGAGCTAAGGTATTAGTCCTATTACTTCGTAATTGGATTCACATGTCATGTGTAGAACTGCTATAAGCTTCACTACAGAGACAATGCAGGGCACTAACTTAAATTTTCAAAGTTGGCAGTAGTGTTGGGGAGAAATAGGAACTGTTGTCTTGAAGTTACTGTTGTCTTGAAACTGACTAAGACTCCGGGAAGCTTTCAGGAACACTATGTTAAAAAAAAAAAAAGCAGCAAAGCCTCTTCACCATCACCTTACAAACTATTCAAAGGACAGATGAGAGCAGCAGCTACACCCAGTTGGAGATGCTGCTCCATATCCTGCACTACTCTTCTGTCTTCCTTCCTGGTCTGATGAATAAATATAGCAACGAATAGCAGTGTTGAAAGCCAGTGCCCCTGACAGCTGAACACTCTGCAGTCATGAACAGCCAGACAGAGCTGCAAAAAACTACTGCTGCTTTCAAGAGGAGAGGTGGGTTTGCCTGTCACTCTGCTATCTCTGCGCATGACTGAAGCCCATGAGCAGACTAGAGGCCACAGAACTGACAAGCTATGGTCATTCAGGTTACACCAGAGAACACAGCAGTGTTTCCTGCATGGATGCATGTCCTAGCTGCATCCCAGATATACCAAGAGGTATGTGGGCACACCTCTCTTCCTCAAGCCTTGATTTCCACAGAAAAGAAAGACGGAACAACAGTATGTTACGGCACTCAATAAAGAGCCCTGAGCCTTCAAAGCTCATAAGAAACAAGAGAAAACATCACACTGATCCCTATTTTTATAACTGCTCCTTGGAAAAACACACATAATAGATATTAGTAGTGACAGCAGTCAGGCATTAAAGAACAAACTCTGCTGTCACTGATAGAATTTCAGAGTAGTTACATCAGCAGAGGGTTAGAAATTAAGCATTTTTCTCTTCAGATAGTGCATCTCAATTTTCCTGAAAGAAAACAAACAAAAAATCCCCACATGCAATGGGTTTAGAATTACAGCAAATCTTATACTTCAGGGAATATGCTCGTTTTACACATTAGGTCTCCTCCGGGCTACAGGCCATTTCTGGCCTCTGTAAGGCAAGCCAAGCCCCATAATTACAGTGCTGTGTAAATGAAGGAAAGACAGTTCCTGCTGGTCTCAGAGAACTGATCTTATCTACTTGTCATCTGCTCCTCTCAGTGTAGCTCCTGAAAATGTAAGAAACAGCTTGCTTGCTTGAGGTTGTACATGAGCTTGAAAAAACTGCATCAATGCACAGAAATATCTTCTCACGTTGCAATGGAATTATAAATGGATGTACATATTCTGTTTTGCATTGGTGGCTCTTCCTCCTTGACAGCTTCTTCAGAGATGGCAAACTTTTTGCAGTGGGAGTTATTTCTTTTATCTGGGAAGCTATTCTTCACTTTTCCAAGGCTAGGTCCAAGTCCTCCATGGCCAAGATTCCTTGGCTAGCAAACCATTCTTACCAGTATCGTCTTTCAAAAAGCCACATAAAGATGTGGCTTTAAACTGCTTTAAGCCACTGAAACCGAAAAAGTAGCTCACTGCCAGTTCTGTTACTATTATTCCTCCAGTGGCTTTTGGCATTAATCTACCATAGCAGACAACTTTCTTTTGAAGTATGGTTATCTTATACAGCAATCTGTTTCACTCCACATTGTTAATGGAATAGTAATATATTCAGTCAAGGGCTCTATTCTGTACAGCAATAATTTTGCCAAACTCTTGATTTAGTGTTGCTTGTCTGTGAGAAAATAAAGCACGACAGTTCTCATCCTCTCAGTATTTCACCTGATTTAATGAACCAAATCAAACATCAACCTACTAAAGGATTGCACTTTCTTACATCCTTTGCAAATGCTACTTTTAGGCTACATTAAATACATGGATTGGTCTCCATCCCTTTCTATTTTGAACGACTGACAAGGTTGCTGGAAAATACACATATATAACGTACAGTTCATATACAGTGTTTTATATATATACACAACAAAAAGCAGCATGCAACTTTCTCCATGTTTCCTTTGCTCCCCTATCTCCATTTATTACTCCACAACCTATTCTTTCTTAATGTAAATACAAAATGGGGCCAGCTCCAAGGGCTGGCTCAAGGAATATTTGTTAACTGAGAAGCTTCTGGTGTTTATTTTCATTTTCTGCCATTCACGACTGATAAATGTTATAGGACAAGAGGCAATGGACAAAAGCTGGAACACAGAAAGTTCCACTTAAGGAAAAACTTCTGTTCAGGTGAGGGAACCCTGGCACAGGCTGCTCAGGGAGGTTGTGGTGTCTCCTTCTCTGAAGGCCTTCAAAACCCGCCTGGACGTGTTCCTGTGTGGCCTGATCTAGGTGGACTTGCTTTAGCAGGGAGGTTGGACTAGGTGATCTTTACAGTTCCCTTCCAACTCCTACCATTCTGTGATTCTATGATGCTATGAAACATCCAGAAAATATGACAGGAGTATAACCTAAAAACAGAAACTGGAAAGAAAGCTCAAAATACCTTCTGAATTATGATTTGTAGGCAAACACTGTAGTATTTCAAAGAGTATTTGCATATTTCTTTTAACATGTGAGATGGCAATACTGCTTAATGATAGATAAGTATAAACTGCAGCAATTAGAAATCTGTGATCATAGCAGAATCACAGAATCATTTCCTGTCATCTTGGAAAAGACCTTTAAGATCCTTCAGTCCAACTGTTTACCCAGCACTGCAACATCCACCAACAACCTTGAGGACTTCAGTTGTAACACATTGATGATCATCAACAATATAGTGTTTGTTTGTACATTATGATATCACTTGCATTAAGCAAAATGGCAAAGGAATTCTCAACTTATGCAATGTCAGTAAGTGTTTTGTTACAGTCATCGGTGCTTCCTAAGACAATGTGTGATGTATTTCCATTTTAATGTGAACTGACAAGCATAGGAAATAACAGTAGTCTCACCTGGTTTTTCTGTTCTAGCTCTTTGACTGAAGTTTGAAGTTTTTGCAGCTCCTGAAGATACACAGCTACCTCCTGAGGTCCTTTGGCAAGTTCAGCTCTTAACTGGTTAATGATAGCCTGAACAAACAGAAAAATACACATTTAAAACAAAGTTTTGCATTCACAATCCAACAAAAACAAGATGTCTAGTAGCAAAGTAAAAAGCAATGTGTATACAAATGTAAGGCTCAAGAAAAAAAATCACCTGCTAACAAATCTCAGAGCATCACCAGCTACAGAAGTACCACTGAGCACAATTTCCCAAATAAGATTCACTCATGTTCTATTTCAGAAGACAAAACTTGCCCCTAGTCCAATAGAAAATGCCAGGATGCACCCACAACCGCTGAAAACCACAATAGATTATCCATTTATCATTACCACAGTTCCAGCTCAAGGTGACACCCTCTCCCAAGTCACTGAAGTTACACAGCCAAAATGTTTGCCTCCCTGGTAAGGAAAACATACTGGAAAAGGTATCAAAAGTGTGCATGGCATCTGATGCAAACTTGTTGCATGACTTTTGGACACATCAACCCTGCAGAACAGCATAATTAGGGGAACAATACTACATCATTAAATAGGATTGGTACAAAACAGAATACATCAACCCAGTATTTGACTGCACAGTATTTGAATACAGTAATGGAAGCAAACAAGAAAAGCACTTTAGCTGGGTAACAACGGCTGCCCTAAAGCACGCTGTGTATGAATGCACTCACTTTGAACACACTATTTAAAGAAGTTTTCTTTCCTATTGTTCTCATAACAACTGATTGAAGCACAAATGTATAAATACTGAATTCAGGAATTAACTAAAGCAGAAGTAGCAGACAATAAATATACTATTTACAATCTTCCTATAGAAGAGGAAGATCAAAATTGTATGAATACATATATTTGTTAATTCTGACTTTCTGTAATGCTGTGCTTTATAAGGCTGTTTTGTTACAGACCGGTTAACTAAAACACAACTCAGCATGTGTCTTTGGCAGATAAACATTCCAAGATGTTCTCAGAAAACAGAGTATGGATGTGTCACTACTGAGAGAATATAACACAGAGAATACGCAGAAGCTTGCTAAGGACACCACTGCAGCCTTTCAAATTAGAATTGTAATGTGTATGCATAAAGATACCCTTCTCTGATTCACAATTAAATAAGCCCATTCCACATTTCATCCATAACACAGAAATATATCATGAATGAATATCCAATCCTCATATTGTAAAATTCATGATCCAATAAGCAAATAGGAATGTATCTGTTTAACAACCTCTTGAAATTATATTGATACAACAGAAATCTACTGTAAGAATAAAAAGCCTTCAAAAAATTTGTCTCAAATTTAAATGTCTCCATTAGAACGCAGAAAAAACAAAAGGGATGGATGGAAGATGGAAATAAGCAGTCATAAAAGCTATTACTAGACACACTTCCTCAAATTTGTTTTCAAATATTTGAGTGTTTTGAATGCCTTTGCTTAGGGGCAAAAAAAACCCAAAACAACTCTCAAAACAACAAAAAAACCCTCTCAAACAACAGTCCCAGCTTTATTAAATTTACCCATAATTTAATCTTCTGATCTTTTTAATTCTGTGGGCACTCAAGTTAACAATCAAGCCTAGGCTGTACTTTATGAAGATTTATCAGATACTGAAACAAATCCCAATCTGCAGAGATTAATAGAAATATGTAGCTCCCCAGCAGTGCAGCCTTCATAATGTGTTTACCGAGCAGGAGTCACTATAGTGAAAAACTAAACACGTAAGGAGCAGCTCAAAAAGAACATTAATCTGAGATATCTAGGCACCAGGGCTTCAAGTGGAATTCTGAAGTAGGGCATAAACACCCAACAAATAAAACCAATCAACCAAGGGAACAAAACAAACAGAAAAAGAAATTACTGAAATGAATACATTTAGGTGACAGTTGCAGAGCTATATTACTTTTCACATCCCTCTCTTACAGCATGTGAAAATGCTCTTATAGGGTTAAAATGATCTTTGTTATTCTTTTCACCATTGCCATAAATTTATCTTATTTAAAAGATATCTCACTTTGGAAACCAGTATTAATGTATGTATCCTCAGCCAGCCTGGCAAAATAGCCAAGGACAGCATAAGAATCACTTGGCACTTTCAGCTCTTGAGGTGGTCTTGAAGAGCAAAGTGCAGAAGAAACATGGCCAGAACTGTACCTGTTCTGCTAATGAAGGAATTTATTTCTTGTTTTCATAGAATCATAGAATGGTAGTGGTTGTAAGGGACCTCTAGAGATCATCCAGTCCAACTCCTCTGTCAAAGCAGTTCCACCTTGATCAGGTCACATAAGAACATGTCCAGGCAGGTTTTGAAGGCCTCCAGAGAAGGAGACTCCATAATCTCCCTGAGCAGCCTGTGCCAGGGCTCCCTCACCTGATCAGGAAAACGTTTTTCCTTATATTCAAGTGGAACTTCCTGTGTTACAGCTTTTGTCCATTACCTCTTGTCTTGTCATTGGAGACAACAGAAAAAAGTGCCATCTCATCCTCTTAACAAACACCTTTTACATACTTGTGTTAATGAGATTCCCTTCTTAGTCTTCTCCAGACTAAACAGCCCCAATTCCCACAACCTTTCCTCATATGAAAGATGCTTCAGTCCACTGATCATCTTGGTGGCCCTGCACTGGACTCTCTCCAAGTTCTCTGTCCCTCTTCAGCTGAGGAGCCCAGAATTGGACACAGGACTCCACACATGGCCTCACCATGGCAAAGCAGAGGGGGAGGAGAACTTCCCTCAACCTGCTGGCCACACTCTTCTTGATGCATCCCAGGATGCCATTGGCCTTCTTGGCCACTGCTTACCACGTTGTTGGTTCATGGTTAGTTAAAGTAATCAGGACTCCCAGGTCTCTCTCTGCAGAGCTGCTCTCCAGCAGGTCAATCCCCAGCCTGTACTGTGCACTTGTCTGTGTTGAACCTCATGAGGTTCCTCTCGGCCCAACTCTCAAGTCGGTTGAGATCTCATTCAATGGCAGCACAGCCTTCTGAGGAATCAGCCAGTCCTCCCAGTTTGCTGTCATCAGCAAACTTGCTGAGAGTACACTCTGTCCCCTCATCCAGGTTGTTTGTTATACCTAACATTTTTCACATTAGAATTTTTTAAGTATTCACCAGTATGACTTTTGAGTAATTTTTTATTAACAAGTGTGATCTGTCACTTCACATCAACAGAAAAGCTTTTATTTTTAACACATTTGTGCTATTGCTGCCACACCTTGGAATTAAGGAGAAAAAACAGTAACACTTCTGAGAAGAACCAGACAGCCACATTCTGTCACACTGCAGCTCAGTTGTCTCTGGTTCAGCCTACATGCTGATGATACTACACAGACATGTGATACTATTGTAATTGCTGCATTGGAGCTTATAATCTCTCCATATATCTAAGACTTCTCATGGGGACACATTGTAACAGCTAGGGGCATCATGCAGTCTTCTCCCCTATCTGTCATTACTTCCAGGAGGACTGAAAAAACCTTCTTCACTTGTTTGGTTGGGTTTTTTTTTGTCCTATTAAAGGCTGCACTTTAAAGCTACATTTTAAAATGGCTGTAGTTATGTCAATACTTGAACATGCCTAATTTGAGGGAACGGGAGCAGTTCACACTTCTGTAAGAATGTTTTAAGATGAAAGATTTTTGTTATGCCCGTGTCACTGTGTCATTTTATCTTCACACAGAAACTAAATATCCAAAACCACAAAAGAGTACAGAGACAGTATTTTGAAATGAAATTTAAATTCTGCAGCATAGTTGTGGGATCTCACAGCTAAAACTAAATTACAATTATGCAGTAACTTACACAGCCACATAACCACATTATATTCTTGACTCCAACTGTGATACTCCTCTTTCCACATCTGATGAAGCACTTGGCATACATAATTATAACTTGAAAACAATGGTAGATTCATGTTTAGTACAATACTGGACCCTTGTACAATTCCTGGAGCTCAACATATCTGTTGGGGGGGAGGCAGGAAGGGAAGCCCTGAGGAGTTTAGAATAACACCAGGCAGTACTTCTCTAAAGCTCTGCAGTCCAAATGAAGAAAAAAATAAAATGATAAAACTACAGTTCTGAAATCTAGGGCACATGAAACCCCAGAATAAAATGATGTAAAAAATCCTTCATATCAGCAGGACAGAGGATAGCAGGAGTCCTACAGAAACCCTTGGCATTCTCTCATGTAATCTGGGGAATTCTGCAAAGACTCCACTTCACTAGGAACCACAGTTCTGCGTTGACAAGTTTTGCTGGCACTGCTGCATTGGTGGGGGACAATAGAAACGGTCTCAAATATAGCTGATGGTCTTCCACGAAGACTGTTACACCGCCAAGTCATTTATTAGTAAAACTATACCAACTAATCCACCAGTGAGGCGCAACAACAAGAGAATTCTTCCACAGGTATGGATTTACCAACTCCTCAGTTCAATTAATTATATGTTAGACAAAAATCTTTTGGTGATAGTGTATTTTTACCAGGATTTCTTGCCATGATCTCTGTCAGAGATTTCCCTCACTGTCACAGTAAAGAACATTAAACAGGCCTTAGCCAGGAGTGATCTGAGACAGTTCAAAGAGCAAGGTTCCCTCTTAAAGCTCCAAGTCAGAGCCATTGCATTCCTTTTTCTCCCTCCTGTATGGAAGTGGAAGTGTTCATTGATGGAAATGTAGAGAAAAAAAAAACAAGAAAACTTAATATCTGCTATGGGAGAGGCAGTTAAGCTTTGCTTCCTAAAACACAGAGTTATCATCAAACAAAACAACAAAAAAATGGGCAAATGTTTTCAAATCTCCCATCAGCAATTTAAAACTTCTTCCACTGACACAGTCAAAGTACTTCTGAAGAAAGCAGCATATTCTGCAACTTGTCAGTGAGATCCCTTTTAAATGAGATAAATTTTAAAAGTTCAAATTCTGAAAAATATGGACAAAAATGTAAATTTATTAGAAAAACAAAACAAAAAACAAACCCTCACTAACAAAACCAAGCAACAAAAACCAACTAATATAAGAACAACAGATTTTATTTTATACTTTAGACTGCAGCAACAATGAGGAAAATTAAGGTGATGTTGCCTGGAAACTGCTTACAGGTGACATTCTGACATCTTGATCATAGAACACAGTGAGGCCTGGCAGTCACTCACTTTCTGCTCTAGTTAATAACAGGCAACACTTGGAGGCCATTATGCAGTGCAATAGGGAGTGGATGTGTGCAGAGAAGATTTGTGCCAAACAGATTTGTGCCTTCTGCACAAAACAGTCCCACAATAAATAACAGGTGTAAAAAGGCCTCCCATTTTGCAGTGATTTGACAGTAAAAACTAGAAAAAATGAAAATGAAAACCAGTTTGCAATACCCATTGAGACTTTTAAAAATCTTGTGTAAGTTGAAGAATTACATACATCCTGTAAGAATATTGAAGGTATTATTTATCCTGTATTTTATATATTTTAACACTCTAGCATCCATTTTCAGGCACATCAACTCAAACAATAATCAAAACCATCATTTTCAGTAACAACTGCTTTTATGTGCATGTATCTCAGTAAGAGAAACAAGTCTTTGCATCACACAGGCATTACTTCCTTTCACTCTCCCAGCAGAAAGCTCACAGCTCCACCAGAAGGTTTTTTTTCCCTCTGCTATTGAGCTCTTCTAATAACATTTTACACCAAGAAAAGGTTTTGCAACAAAAAGCATGGGGGCTTTTGAAAGCTAAATATTGACAGAACTATGCAATTACTGTAATGAAGAAACACGTCCATTAGATAAGTTACAAGATTCAGTTAAGAAAGAGGCTTTTTCATTACAACAAATTCGTATTTTCCATTTTCATATGAAAATCATGGCAAACACACACATCTACAGGTATGATTATTACCTCTGAGTTAGTCTGCTCTGCCTGCAAGTGCTTGCACTCATCTTTCAGCTTCTCAGATTCTCTCTCACGTTCCAGTGTCATTTTGTCCATCAGTGTCTGAACTTGGACCAGCTCCCTTTTCAGGACCGCCACATCTTCCACACCAGGTCTTTGTAGCTGAAAAGTAGAAGAGCGGCATTGAACAGCACGCTGTTATCAGATATGCTTCCATTGTTAATGTCATCTCTAAAAATCTTCCAAATTATCAATTTATACAAGGTGACATATACAGTATTACAGCTGTGGGGGGGAAGAAAAAGAAAGAGGGAAAGAGAAAAATCTCCAAAACCCCAAAAGACAGACAAGTACGTATCATTCCCAAAGGAAACGGGATTTAATGGCTGGTTGTCAGTTCTTGCCTGCTAAACTTTGAACTTGTTGATTGATTTCAACCAAATTTGACAAATAGGAAAAGGCCTCAAAGATTACATTTCTGTCATTTTTTTATATCAACAGATGGCTAGGTACAGGATGGAGAGCTTCCCTGAGAGGAAACACTTGAAGTGACAGGGAATCTGTGCAACACATTTATCTGAAGTCACAATTCTCTGAGAAGCAAGCTCTTTTGACTCCACTAGTCTACAGAATGGATTACCAGATATAATTGTCTGCAGATCTCAGGACTGAGACACATAATAAACCAGAAATACACAGATTTTTCTAACAGTACTGCCTCTATCTTCAAGAACTATTTTTAGAAAACCACATGAACAGACAGAAAAAAAAACGGGGTAGCTGAAAGAAATGTCTTGAAGGTACTGTCAAACGCATCTCATAGCAGACCCAGAGGTAAAATGTGTTGGCAATTACACCTAAAGCACCATAACATTCCTGGAAATGAAAAGCTATGGAGGGAAAGGAGAGGGAACGCAATAGTGGGCACTGAAAGCAGAGAAAGGGAGTGCTGGCATCTAGAAGATAAAAGGTACAGGAAAAGGGTAAGAATGCATGAGAAAAGACGAGAAACAACCAAACTGAGAGGAATGGATAGGTCCCACTGCTGGGCAGGGCCAACAAAGACTCATGAGCCCTTCAGGGCAGCTGACTACAGGGAAGAAGGAGAATAAACAAGTCCTACTTTCCTCCAGAGTCTAAGCAGTGGTTGAGTGGGAGAACTAGGAAGTCCCCTTCACTACTGCTTTAGAAGGGGTCCAACTGCTGAGTCACTGGGATTACTCCCTGGAGCCATAGCTGTATATAAAAGTCACTAGGAGCCAAACCCTGGAATACACACACGTTAGTATTATCAGCCAAGTGCAAGAGAGACAACATTAATATAGGAATGGTGATGACAGCTGCCGGCCTTTCAGCCACCATGCCTCTAAACAACTCTCTGAGCACTCTGATGAATGCAGCTGTTCAGCGATAGTCAGAGCATAAAACTTCATGGAAAATGGGTAATCTAAAAAGAGCCGTGCAAGTCAGCAACGGCATGCTCCAAGTACAGGCCTGCACAGCACATCTGTATGTGTAATACCCTGCAAATTTGCTGAAGGGTAGAGCATCAAACAAACAAACTATAACATAATGTAGGGTAAATGTTAATATATGTTAGAAACAACATATGTTTCCTCACAGGAAAAACATGAAATGTAGGTCAGTGAAACAGATCAGAAACAATGGTATTCTGAACTTGTTGAGCTCACAGCAAGTGGGCTGTCTCCAAGTTCAACAGAATCTGACTGCTTTAGAACTGCATTTGCAAGCACTTAAGTATATTCCTCCCTTGACTTGAAAATAACAAAAACATTAGCATGATGTGAATACCAGCTCTGTCTTTAAGTCTTCCACTGTACTTCTCTCCTTCTGCAGTTCTTGTTTCAGGTTTGTCAATTTCTGTTCTGCACCTTCCCGAAGGCTGATTTCTTCATCATACTTTGATTTAAGATCTAATAAGAAGGAGTTGGATAAATGATCACTGGCACAAGTTGGTGCACAAGTAGAGAACAGAATCAGACTTCATGTCAGTATACCTACCCACAATTTCAGTGGCCAGTTGTGCAGCTTTTTGCTCAAATAAGTCTTTCATTTGCTTAATGTTAAAATTTTCTACTTGGATCTCTTCTAGTTGCCGTTCTAATGATTCTATTTCCATAAAAAGAACAGTGTTATTTTCTGGAAGAGCTAGGACAACACAGTTACTCACACACACACACGAATCACAACCGATAATTATTAATACAAATTCACTTAACATCCAATTATCTTAGCAAAGTGAACAACTTTACTGAAGAGTTAAATATCTACAAGCATGGTGCTGGAACCTGTCACTAGTTGAGCACTCTGAGGGATTAAGTACATATTGGTTTTAACCAGCCACAATTAGCCCACAGATCACTGCCACATGCTGCTGAATTCTGAGCCCCAAATTGCAATTAAAAGTAGCTTCATCATGATCAGTCAGATGTGTTATGCACACATAAAGAAATTCTATTCCATGAGTGCCTGAGAAAAACATAAGAGCAAAAATTTTTGGTCTGTAAAATACAAAAAACCCACAAAAAAACCTCAAAAATTTAAAAAAAAAACCCCACAAAAGAATCATTGTTTTCTTTGCTATCAATAAGTATAGAAAAACACTAAATAAAACCAGCCTTGACAACTGCTATAGTTCAAATATCAACAATCACTGTCTTTTTCATCAAAAGACTTGTACTGTTGTGGTCCAAGTGCAGCACCTGGAACTTGGCCATTGTAGGATGTAAGACGTTTGTAGGATGTAGGATGCAAGAAAAAACTGTGGGATGAAAGAAGAGTTTGTTTAACACTGTAATAAAAAAGAACAGACCAAATCTGCCTTAGATCAGCTAAAGCCTTTTTTATTAATGGCCAAAAAAACAGTCAAATGAAACATGAGAAGTAAGCTACAAAGTCTATGCTCATTCAAAATGGAAATTATAAAGATAGTTCTAAGAAGAGTTCCAGAAATTATTAAAAACATGTTCAAAACTACTCACGAGAATTGCTTTCAGAGTCAGGAGAACTCCTGTCTCGCTTTTAGAAATCACAAATTTTGCACCTCTGGAACATTCTCCCAGTCTATAGCTATCAAGAGCTATCTGTCTTAAGGATTTAAACTTTTTTTTCCAGTAATTGTACCATTCCAGCTTTCTAGTTCTTTCATTTACCAAAACTGCCTTTCATAAACCTAAAAGTTACATTGGAAAAAATTTAAGCAATTCCAGAACAGTGCAGAAATTAATAGAATCAAATGTTAGCCACCTGTAGATGTAGCTGTTGTCAATCCATCAGACTTAGAATCCTTAAGAAAACAGAATAAATGCATCATTAGACGGTGGGAATGAAAATGACCGCTTCTAAAGTTTTTGTAAAAGACAGGAAAATAAAGGCTTCTGTGCTCAAATACTGCACAGCAGTACAAAAACACTTGATTTCAAACAGTTATATCTAGAAGACTAGAAAAGGCCAAGATGATTTTCCACTTCATGTGTCACTACCAGGCTTCCAGACTTGCAAGACTCCAGTAACAATCCCTTCCCCCTCCCTTTCTTCAATATTGAAATCTGCTCTAAAAACAGAGGTTACAGACATCATCAAATACATTCTGAGAAAGCATTCTGTGAGAAAGTAATTTCTGAGGTTTGCAATAATCCAGTATTTAAGTAGTTCATAGTAATAAAAGAAGCAAGAGCTTCCTTAGGGCATAATACACCACTATTTACCTTACATTGCTGTTCAGATCATCTGTGACACCACACTACTGTTCTCCAAAAGTTCTTACAAGAAAGACCCCATCATCCTTTCTCATAACAGATGAAACACCACATTCAATCTATTTTCTTTAATAAACTGAGCTTTTAGAAAGCTCGACAGAGGGAAAATCTGAACTGAACTTGCAGCAAGTAGTAAGGAAGAGTCATCATTTGGTCTGACTTTGTTCTTCAGATTTATGTAACCAGTTACATTGTGGAGAGATAACTAGCTTTGTTTTCAAGAACATGTCAATATTCAAATTATGGAACTAACTAAATCAGGCCACGTGCCTTACAAAAAAGGTATTAATCTTCAATGTCAATGCTGACGATAAACCTGCTTCAAGTATTTTAAAGCAATTACTTGCTGACGCTGCCCCTGCAATTTCTCTAATTCTTTCTTCAGCTCTTCTGAATACCACCTCTCCTCCTAGAGGAAAAAAAACAACAAAAAAAGGGAGATGGGGGAGAGAAAAATATAAGTTTGGCTGTTTAAGACAGAGGAATAGTTTGCAATTTGACACAAAGAACCAAGTGCAAGTAAAATACATTTCCAACCTTCAGTGAAGCTTGCAAGTCTTGGACTTCTTGTCGGAGCAGTGATACTTCATCTCTGAATAAATATATCCATGGAGTGGAAAAAATGAATATCCAGGGGTTATATTTTGTCAATTACATACAGGTTATAATGTGTATTCAATAAATGGAGTGATACCCGTGTACTACAGAAATCTAATTTACATAACTGTCAATAGTTAATTTTTACATCTTTTAAAACTTGGAACAAATTGGATTAATAGATACTTAAGTCACTTTGCATATCACTTGCTAAACATATTCACTGAATAAATAAACAGGAAAAAGTCTCGTGAAAACAGAAGGTAAATGTAAATAGGTGCATCAGCTCAACTACATGAGTTCAGAATGAACAGCTAAGCTGTGCACTGGGACATTTAACTGCTTTGTATGCCTCTGAAAAGGACAGGTTTATTTGTCTTCACTTCCCATTTCACATAAAGTAACACTGCTAAGAGACAGCATGCTATCTTACTCCTTTCAAAATATGCAGTTACATAATTTTTCATCCACACAGTAATTTGGTATGCCCCACACTCTCTCAGTGGTCTGGATGTTTAAAGCCTTAGGGTTTTAAATCCTGAAATTTCATGCTCAAGCCTCCAGTCATGCAAGAACACAAGTTTTAAGGCTACAACTGCAAGTGATTTATACTGCACTCTTCTAAATCACAGGTCTCCTTACAGAATTGGACAACTGCACATTCAAGGATAATGTTGCATTACTGAGATAGTCACTCTAAATCTAGAATATACGGGTCATTAAAATAATGCAAACATATCCTTTCTTATTGGTTGCACAGTGGCAACACTGAAGAGCATGCAGAATATATGTATGTGAGTGCCAATGCCAACAAATTCTCACAGTTTTATACCATAAAATTTTATTGCTGCTGTGCTGCATTATCCCCACCTCCACAGATGTTCTTTTAAATTATCTTCTACTTAGGAGGGGGAAAGAAAAAAACAAAGCAATCTATTCCTTAGCTACACTGGGAAGGAATAGATTCAATCTACACCAGCATATTACCATCAGGTCAGGGTCATCAAGCAGCAAGTGAAACAAACTCACTTGAACCAGTGAAGCAAGAACTTTAAGGTGGACCAATTCCAATGGCAAAACAAACATGTGATATTGGGAGGCTAATTTTTTTCAGAGGAATATTTTCTGCTATTTACACATTATTCTGCCTTTGTGAGACATTCACTGGAGGTCTGAAAATACAACTTTACTGAGGCAAGTGTAGCTGTAATCCAAAAGCTGGTTGTGGGTGAAAAAGAGAGCAGCTGTCTCACTAGTATGGTTAAGTAAATCAGCTAATATTTACACCTAAGATTTTAAATAAAATCTCAGGCAGGTGAAACAATTAACTATATCAAAGTTGGGCTGAACATACACCAGACTGGGAATACCAACACATTTAAGATGCTCTGGTCTTCATAGCAGACAAAAGGTTTTGAACAGTACAAAATTAGTTTGTAGTAGAGGAGAACAAGGGTGGAGAAGGGGAAGACAGTTTGTAATGTAAGGACCCTTCTATAGTAGCTGCCTTGACAGTTTTTCTGGACAGTTTTAAGATAAAACCTAAATTCTGTTTAACTGACCAGTGAAAAATGAAGGGGAGAGGAAGAGCAAAGTGTAACACTGTACTTGTAGACACTGTAGACACTCTACACAATTGTAGACACTGTACTTTTGTTTTTCTTACTGCCATCCTAATCTCCCTTTCTCCTAGGGCTGCTAGAATCCCTTCTTCTCTCAGCACATCTGAGCCTCACCACCTGGCAAATCCTTACTACCTTTCCCCTATGTTCCTCTCCATTCCCCACCTCTAATGCCAGTGCCTCCATCCACTGAGTGCCAACAGCTTTGCTGAATCACACTGGGTGGAGTGACATGATTTATTCTTGGCTCTTGGCATAGTAGTTTATTGAGTAGTAAGAGGACACAACCTAATTCATAGTATCTAGCTTTCTCTAATGACTAAATAAGGAATTTCACCTCGAAGTCTCGGTCATGTGAATTACATGTAAGTTTTACTCCTAGATGGCTAACAGAGAGGCTCCCTGCTGCAGGCTGTGATATTTCTTTAACACAGTATTCCAAGTCTTGGAAAAACATGTTTATGTTGAATGGAAGTTTTTTCAAGCAAGCATGCAACTCAGAAACATTAAAGAATGCTACACTGATAGGAAGATACAGCTCATGTGTTACACAACAGCTCTCACCAGACTACCTCCAATCCATACAAACTCCCCAACCTTGTCCACTTTTTCAATCACATGAGAGAAAACAAAACCACTTGTCCTTAAACTGTCAAGAGCCAGGAAAAAAAAATGTTAAATTTCATCAGTCAACATCTGGTTGACATTGGAAACTTGCAGGCATAAAAATAAATATTTCATAAACTATATAAACAATATAGTTAAGACCAATAATTCTCCCATGTGAATGCTACTGTTTTACCAAGACTATAGTTTCCGGTCTAAGTTATATCACTCTAAAAAGGCTTAAATCAGAGAGAGAAGAAATATTAATTCTTGAATAAACATGCACACAGGAAATCCAATGTTAACTCTACTAGTACCCTATCACTTTGCTACACTTTGCCGTCGCAGCAGCTGGGAGAGAAGGCAGCTATCCACAAAGGCGAGCCCATGCATGCATGAAGATACAACCTCTGCTAATGGTGGCTCCTATTGGCTTGCCAGCCCTGCACAATAATGTGGAGATATGGATCTTCATTAAGGTAACAACTGAAATATGCTACCTTTAACACTTTTTTTCTCACTGAAGAACCCCCCTCTCTTGAGTTAGTTACATAAATACATGTATTTCTGTCAGTGTAATTATTTGGGGGTCAGTGCTTCTATTAGTAACAAAACATTTGAACCATTTCATTCCCAGCACCATCAGAAGCCAGGTCCCTTAGCAGGTAACCACTCACAGGGCCAAGCAGTGGGTACCCCTGCTGAATGAGGCCACAGGCAGCTGCCAGCTCTGCCACTGCTGTCTACAAACCAAGGGAATGTGGGGGAGTGTGACAAAGCAGCAGTGGAGACTGTCACTAACAACAGACCAAAATAAGCATTGAACAGAAAAAAAACTAGCAAGAAGTAAAAGGAAACCTACATACATTTTACCCTTAAGAAAAAGCTTCAAAAATCAAAATAGGCAGATTCTTCTAGAGAAACCTTTACATTATCAGTTCCTGCTACTTACTGCTACTCTCAAAAATAAAACAACTTTATATGTTTCCCAGGAATTTAATGATATAGTTTTTACCAAACAGTTAAATAAAACTAATTAGAGAATATTTCTAAAGATCGGCATGGAGTTTCTATAATTCAGAAGAATTAGTGACAGAAATTTCTCAGATTTGCAAAGAACTAGGCAATACAGAAACCTTTTTAGGCAAATGCTGAAGCTGTAATTACTCAGTAAGTACTCTAACTACCCACAGACAAAATGAGGTTTCTTCTCTATCTTCAAGTTTGTCTTCCCCCACTATCAAAAGGTGAATTTTCATCTCTATGCCAGAAATTAAAAGGAATCAGTATTTTTTCTGCCACACTCCTAAAAATCATTCCACTCTGCAATATTGCATTGCCAACTGCATGAGAAACAGGTGACTTTATTAAAAATATAAACACATATCTGATTTATATTTATTGTCAGATCAATATTAGCCAATGTAAGTCTCAAGCTATTTTTTAACTGCAGTTGAAAATGGGGCATGAACATTTAAATACACGACTATATAATTAAGTGTTCAAATTAATACAGCCTTCAGTGTAATTAGAAGCAGCTCAACATTGACACAAAAGCACATGCACAAATGAGTACTGTTGCACCTTTCTGGTGACAGATGACCTTCCCCTCCATGAGTTGAATCAATGCCAGAATTATGAACTGCTTCATAGTGCTTGAACAGCTCTTCAGCTGATCCATGAGACTTCATACAGAGTGGACAAATAAAGCCCTATAAAAAAAAGAGGGAAAAAAATTAGATGAGAAGTAGAATTTGATTTTTTTGCATCTTATTTTTACACAGAATTGCAAATTTTCTTTGCGCACCTATAAGGTAGAAAATATAATTGTTAAGATTCCTACTAATTATTTCATGCTCTGAGGACAGTTTTGGCAATTAAATAGTTAGAAAATACCTACAAAAGTCACATTCCATTATTCAGTGGGGTATTTTTCCCCAATAGCATCACATACTAGCAACAAAACCGTTATTTAGAAAATAAGAAATCATTTCAGAAGGACTGCTCTGCAATTTCTTCCTCTCCACTCCAAGAGAAGATTTTCCATACAACTTTTCATAAAATCAGATTCTTCTTCCAAAGAGGATGTAGGTTGTTGAGTTTGGTCTTAAAAAAAGGAGATGCAAAAATCCACTCTAAAGCATGAGTAATCATATACTCATTACAACAATATTTAGGCTACTCATTTTAATATGACCCAGAAGATTAAAAACTACATTTTACCTTGCATATAATTAATTGGCAAATGTAAATCTGAGAAATACTACCTCAAGAAAGGTCAAGAAGGCCAATGGCATCCTGGCATGTATTAGAAGGGCTGTGGGCAGGACGTCAAGAGAGGTTCTCCTTCCCCTCTACTCTGCCCTCGTGAGACCACATCTGGAATATTGTGCCCAGTTCTAGGCCCCTCACTTCAGGAAGGACAGAGAGCTGCTGGAGAGAGTTCAGTGCAGGGCCATCAAGATGATGGAGTGGAGTGGAGCATCTCCCTTATGATGAAAGGCTGAGGAAGCTGGGGCTCTTTAGCATGGAGAAGAGGAGACTGAGGGCTGACTTCATTAGTGTTTACAAATACATAAAGGGTGGGTGTTAAGAGGATGAAGCTAGGCTGTTCTCAATGATGTCCACTGATAGGACAAGGGACAATGGGTATAAGCTGGAACATAAGAGGTTCCAAAGAAATGTAAGGAAGAATTTCTTTACTGTGAGAGTGACAGAGCACTGGAACAGGCTGCCCAGATGGGTTGTTGAGTCTCCTTCTCTGGTGACATTCAAAACCCAGCTGGATGAGTGACCTACTTTAGATGATCCTGCTGTTGGACTAGAGGGTCTTCCAAGGTCCCTTCCAACCCTTAAGATTCTGTGTGATTCTGTGATTATCACACTTCATAGAACATATGCTCCTGTACAATTTCTGAAGGACATATTAAGAGTTTTGACACTCCTTTTCTTCTCTTAACTTTGCATCTGGATGTTACAAGACAAGCCCCAAAACTTAAAATACTAGCACAAAATCAACACACTGAATGTGTATGTTGATACAATAGCACTCATTTTCTAACTTGATGTGCATAGTATTTTGTTTCAGCAGTCACTAAGCAGTACAATCATATACCTACATTGATTTAACCCAGAAGAACAATCAATATCAGCTGCTAAAACATCGCTGGAGATCCAGACCACCGAACAGGGACTTTGCAATTGCAATTACTTGTTGAGTCTTTCAGAAATAACTAAATACAGTTGCTTGACAAACCCACCACATTTCATACTGAAGACTAATTTTGGCACAACTAGATCAAATTAAACAGTATACTCCTTAAGCAGACAATGGGCACTCACCCTTAACAACCATTTATTTATTTCTAGAATTGCTCAGCACAGTTTCACTCCAAATTAAACCAAGTTAACTCCTTTGTACATCTGCTTGTCAAAATAGGTACAGAAAACTGGTTAAACTACTAGGTTCCCTGTAGCACTTACCTGATACAATTAGCATATAATTATATGATGGCAGTGACAGTAGGTCTGAGCAAAAGAACCAGAGGGAAATTCCTGGCAAATAACAAAGGCAATGAACTATAGGTGAAGTTAAAAAGTAAGGCATTTATCCTTCCTAGTAGGTGAAAACACTCCCTCTTATACAGTCATGTTGCAAGAGCATCTTTTTGGGATGTACTGTTACTAGCAGTTCTCAATGTTTAGTTTATTTTCCCCATGTTGGGAAGGTCTGCTGTTCACAGAGAAAGGCAAATGTTCTTCATAGTATCAGTAAGTGAAACTGGAAAGAAGCTGTGTAGGAAATTCTCTAGCTGCTCCTTTTGCCCTTATTTCTTCCCTTTCAAAGACCAAAGGCTGTTTCTTTGCTTAGTTTTTTTCACTTTTTTTTTTTTTTGTGGTTGCAGTTTATTCTGTGTAAAGAGTGGCTCTGGTGAAGAGGAAAGAATAGATTATATGTACAATTACCCAACAGGACAGTAATCAATCATTTGTCTCCACTACGAGGCAAAGCCAGGCCAAGATTTCCCAGGCAGCAGATCTAAAGGCAATGACTGCAAAGACAACAGGCCAGAGGCAGAGGAAAGCTGCCAAGCCAAGTGAACATGCTGCAGCCAAGAGCCCGTGGGGCTGACAGGAGTTCTGGGGAGGCAGGCATGCTGTCACTGGCAGAGGCGGGGAAGCATGGACAAAACCTCCTCTTTATGGTAGAAACCACCATGTTGCATGGACAAGAGTAAAAAGTGCATCACTTTCCAGCTCCAGCTTCTCCACTGGCACTTCCATCACCACGGCTGGCCTTGCTTTTGATGGACCTTGTGCTGCTGGACTCAGAGCCGCATTACAGCACTCACACACACTCACTCTAAGGCAACAGTTCCTCCAGGTCTGATACACAAGCTCTAACAGAGCAATATGTCACACTTCTGGAAGGTGGAGACACACATTCTTTACAGATGCAGCAAGCATAAGAGCAATATTCCTGTGCGCAGGTGGGGCAGGCAGGAGCACAGGCTCCTGCAGCTGCAGACACCACAGGCCACTCACATCTCAGAGCCTTAAACTGCATAAACCCAGGACTCAGTTGCATCACTTAGGCTGATGATACTCAGGTGTCATCTCTGCTGTCAGCAGCAATAATTCAGTACTCTTTAGAGTCGGAAAATTGGAGCCATCAGGATCTTCCTGGGCACCAGACAGTAAAAGATAGAAATGTACAGGTTTCCTTGGCCTGCAACTATTAGCCCCAGGTGACAAACTTGTTTGGGGATTGGGGTTGGTGGATTTCACTTTATTCTTTAAAAAAATAAAAATTAAAAATACAGACATAAAAATCTCTCGGCATCATACTGAATTTTAAGAACATTTGCAAAAGTGTATTTTACCAATCTAAAAAGTGTGATAAGTAGGACAAGGGAAAGAAACTGATGATCTGAGATGCCAACATCTTGTAAGCTTTGTTCTTACTTTTGTGATAAATTTATATAAGTGGCAAGATATTCCTATGCTGGGACCATGCCTGTCCTGGGTAAAGAGGAGATTGTGCAGCTACAGCCAGGAGATGTAACACTGTTCACTGCAACTTGGGGGAGCTGAGGTGTCTTTTCCAGTTAAGTCTGCACTTGGCTCCCTTAACTAACAGCTTTCTTTACAGATGCAGCAAGCATGAGAGCAATATTTTTGTATTTGAAGAAGTAAGCCACCATATAAAACATGCACAGTTACACTTTTCAAAAGGCTGTACTTGCCAAGAGGGTAGGTTTCATTTTAAAATGCATTTAGGAGTTACTCTGCATAAAGTACAGCCACAGAGAAGTGAACAGTAATTCATATTCTTCATTTAGTTACAGCAAAGACAACACTTACAGCCCCTACAGTACTGCACCCGAAGTGATAACTCCCTAATTGATGTTTCTAATTGGGTTTTTAACTTTGCTTTACACAGGGAGAAGACAGACCAAAAGAAATTAAAGGATGATTAGTTGGGTTTTGTTCTAATAAACACAGAATGTTTAAATCAGTAAATGACAATTTATTGAATCCAAAGCATTTTGCAGCTGCCTGACAGTTAATGGAAAATAAAAACAAAACCACAACCACCATATGCACATGCACAAGTTTTTATCAGAAAAGAGTTCTTAAGACCACCACAGATTTTATGGAACAAGACAGATCAAGAACAGTAAAAAAGCATAGGAGCCCAAACCAAAATCCCATGTACATGCACAAATAAGCCACCAGAAGTCAGCACACACAATTTATAGCTCCATCAGTCAAGGCATTCCAATTAGTGAGACACACTAAACTTTACATCCCAGTTCCCTGGTACCAAGGCAAATGTTCATCTTTCAGATGGACACATGTGAGCCATGTCTTGCACCCAGCACCTCCACAGCACCAGGCCTTTCACAGTGGGACAGATCTTCCTCAGTGCAAAGACCCGAAAACAGTTCAGTTTCACTCAGAGCAGAACAGAAACTGCTACATTCAAGTTTTGCAGGAAATTGCCTTGCCTCAGTTTGAACCACAATGACAAGTTTCACCCAAGAGCTTGGACTCCATGGAAGTACCAGAGGCTTCTTTACTTGCCTTTCTTGAGATAGACTTATAAATAAGCATGTAGAAGAAAATTTGTAGTTAAGATGTACTTTCAGGCCTGATAAAGTTAAAGTTCTTGGTGCTCTCTCTTCAAAGGCACATAAGGTAAATGATTCCTTTTAGCAACATTAATATTTGTGTGCATCATGAATATAGTATTCTTTAGCTTCTGTAGCATTTTCTTGAAATGTGTAGTCTATTCTCCAATTGTATTTTAACAGTGCATAGAACTGAACAAGTGGTCCCACAAACTGCTCTGATTGCTCTGAGAGCCATATAGCACTAATAGCACAGAGTTCTGTTTGCTAATACAAATGGCTTCTGTGACATCTTGAATTTTTATTCCAGCAATTATGCCATGAGTCAAGCTTAAAGAACCAAGGAACTTTCCTGTTTTCCACTAAGAAGTCAATTTTATCCCACAAACACTCTTCTTGGAAAATATTTAAGTACCATGGTGAACAAAAAAAATCCAAACAACGAAATGACAAGCAAACCCGACAAAATGAAAAAAGATTAGTGAATATCCTATGATATATATGCTATAGGACAGTTTAGCCCAATCCAGTATACATTTGAACATGCTTGGCATTCATATGATCAGGCTTTAAGTTTAAATAAATCTGAGTTTCTGGGCTTCATCTTTGACCTTCCAGAAATACTGGGCCAGCACTTAAGCCTACAGCCTGTTTCCAGTGAGACATATAAACAAAAAGCAACAGCTGTGATTCAAGCCCAGAGCTGGAACACCTTCCAGTCATGACCTACATTTCCCATGTCTCACAATCCAGACTTACATTGACAACTCTTTTTTCACAGTTGTATCGGTATAATAAGCTGGATGCTGTGAATAAAGTCCAACATTTCTAAAGAACAAAAGTAAGTTCAAGAGCTGCATGCCACATTCACATGCTCAGAGGCAAAGCTTTTTTGGAGCTGATTTTAGGTTTTTTATGTCATGAATATTCAGGAAAATTCTAAATTCGCCATTCACAATTTTTCACTGCAGGTGAACCTCCACAGTCTTCTCTGATACAAGACACACACACCAGCATTTAAACCGCAAACCTAATCTAAAACTCAGATATTCTCCAGTTACACTGCGACTTAAAGACTGAAACATTTTACATGGCAAGGGGTTACGAAGTGTATATACTTAGGGCCAGAGGACAGAAACATAATAATGATTCAGCGCCAAAAGAACACATCAAGTGTTTTCTAGGTTTTATTTCCCAAATATATGTTGAAGCAATTAACTGAATCCTCAGGAAGTTCTCAGAGGCAGATTAAAGTGTCTGTCTAGACAGCAAGACCAAGACCACATTTCATAATTTATTTCAGAAGTCTTACACACCAATTAAAAAAGCTGAAGAACTGTCTTTATATATTGTTAAAAGGAAAATACATTTGACTTTTTTTCCATGCCTTACACCAGAAAAAGCCTTTTCCTCTGTGTTTATACAAACAGCAAGATGACTGTGGCTTCCTCAGTTAACATGTCTAATAATCAGAAAAGTAGGTAAAAAGGTCACGTTTTATATAATTAAGACCTGCAGCTCATTTCAATTTTACAAGTATTTAACTTTCTGGATAAAAACAAAAACATTTTCTCACTACAGTTTATTTTAAATCAGACTGTAGACTTGATGTTTTCCCAGAAAAAAAAGCTGGATTCTCCCCAAGAAGAATAGAACCAACATAATTTCTAGTTCAGTTGTCTTCTGGTTTTATTACTATTTATGAGTAAGACTACAACCCTGTCACAACCTACAAGACTACAATTTCGTGACGAATTAGAAATTTGAATCCAGTGGATTCTCTGTTTCTTGCAGAAAAGTTGTATGACACAGACAAGTCAAATCAAGTCAGTATCTCTAATTCTTCATTCCCTTAGTACTGTTCAAATGGTGCAGCAAATTACGTAGTAATAAAGCTCAACCAATTATTTTTGTTCCTGTGCAAAGCAGGCAAGTATAGCTGAGATGAAAACAGTTACTGTAACCTAATTTGAGAACCACTGAAAGACCAGACAAAGAAAATAAAATACCAGCATAAAAGCACTGACATGATATTCTATGCAAAACCAGTCCAAAGGCATTGTCATGAGTTTGTGTGGAGCAGATTTTTGCTTGGCAACAGTGGGAGGAAGCTGCAGTGCTGTCTCAGTAAGCAGTTCTGGAAACTTCCCTCAGCTCCAAGGTGGACCCCTCTCCAGTCCAGCTGGGCCAACCTGGTGCCTCTGCAATCGTTATTTAAAAAGAGAAATCTGAGCTGGAAGAGGAGATGGGGGAGTGGTAGAAGATGAAGGTGACCATGCAGATCCTCTGCAACCCATGGTGAGAACACAGGCTGCATCCCTGCAACCCATGGAGGGCAATGGCAGGAGTGAGAGCCACCAGCAGCTCTGTGTTGAGTGCACCCAGACAAGCAGGAGACTGTGTGAGGAGGCAGCCATGGTGCAGGCCATGCTGGAGAGCCTGTGGGCCGCAGAGCAGATCCACACAGGAGGCGGAGAGGAGCTGCAGTCCTCAGCATGAACGCACATCAGAACAGCCCATGCAGGGCTGCCTGACCTGTGAGCGACCCCAGCAAGGACCTCTGAGGACTCCCCCTGCCCTGAGGTGAGACAAGCAGCAGGAGCCATCAGGAAAGGACTGACTGAAACTCCCATTCCCTGCCCCCTTGAGCTGTTCACAGGGGCAAGGAGGTAAAGACACCTGGATCTCTCTGAGCCTGGGAAGAGGGGAGGGGTGGAGAGAAGATGGTCTTAAAGGGCTAGTTGTACTCTTCATCATTGTACCACTCTGTATCGTTTTCTGTTTGCTATGTTTTGGGGTTTTATGTTTTTGGTTGGTGGTGGATTAAATAAAATTCTGGTTTTTTTCCCCAAGTATAGCAGTCTCTGTCTGTTCTGCCTGGGGACTTTAAGTCACCAATTGAGCCCTCCCTGTCCTTAGGACACTCCAAATGCCCTAGGTACTTATGGCTGACTGTGGTCCTTTGTTCCCAGATGAGCCTGAATCAGGACAGGCATCCACAAAAACAGAAGATTAAATCAATTGCATCTACAATAAGAAACAAGTAAGGGAAAAAAACCACCATAATGACTGAGGTCTTTCCAAAGAAAAAAAAATTATAGTGTAGGCAATTCTGCTATGAAAAGCCCAGTCAGAAAACATCAGGGGTCATATCTTGATTGTATTACCTAAGAAAAAAATATTTTCCAAACAGCTGGAAAGTCTTGAAGAATACCCTCCCAAAAAAAAGGTTTTAAAATTGCCTTAGATTTAGCCTAGTTGTAGATAAAACAATAGATATTAACAGCCACTATATACTAAACATTGCAGGAGTACGACACAGTGATTTCTTTTGATCCCTCCAGAAAATCTGGGAAGTCTGAATCTAAGCCTCTCTACGTGATTCACTATTTAGATGTCCTAAATGTCCAAAAGAGACAGTCAGGAAATGCTTGACACGGTTTAGAAACGTATCATTCTTTTAGGAAAAAGAAAATAAAGCAGAAGAACCTAGACAGCTTTTGTTAGTGACATCACTGTATATAAGAAAGTTGAGAAACAATGTGTCCCTGTTTGGGAACATGGTGATGCCTGTGACTTCCATAAGTCATTTATTCGGCTGAGATGGCTATATATGGAGAGACGCTAGTCAACATTTTGATGGTTATCCCTGCAGCTGAAAAAGCCTTTGTGTTTTAAAGTAAGGTTTTATCTGTGCTTAGGGGACAGAGGAAAGTATTTCAAAGTATGTCCTATCTCCATGTTCAAGGAGAATTATAGAATCATAGAGTCATAGAATGGTAGGGGTTGGAAGGGACCCCCAGAGACCATCTAGTCCAAACCCTCTGCCGAAGCAGGTCCACCTGGATCAGGTCACACAGGAACGCATTCAGGCGGGTCTTGAAGACCTCCAAGGAAGGAGACTCCACAATCCCTCTGGGCAGCCTGTGCCACTGCTCCCTCATGTGAACAGGAAAATAGTTTTTCCCTATGTTTAAATGGAACTTTTTGTGTTCCAACTTCTTCCCATTACCCCTTGTCCTATTGCTAGGTACAACAGAAAAAAGTGATGTCCCAACCTCCTGACACCCACCATTTAGATATCTACAAATATTAATGAGATTCCCCCCTCAGTTTCCTCCAGACTAAACAGTCCCAGTTCCCACAGCCTTTCCTCATAAGGAAGATGCTCCAGTCGACTGATCATCCCCCTGGCCCTGCGATGGACTCTCTCCAGCACTTCCCTGTCCCTCTTGAGCTGAGGAGCCCAGAACTGGACATAGCACTCCAGATGAGGCCTCACCAGGGCAGAGTAGAGGTAGAGTAGAACCTCCCTCGACCTGCTGGCCACACTATTCTTGATGCATCCCAGGATGCCAGGATTCCCAGAATGCACTGGGAAGAAAAAAATAAGTTGGGAGCTTTTTCAGCATCGTTTTCAACAAAATGTATTTGAACTTTTCACAATAGTATTCACGAGCAGTAGAAAGCCAAACACCAGTTTAAGTAAGCCTAATTCACTAGTGTTGCATATGTCTGCTACATAACATGAAATTTATAACATTACATTATTCTTAGAATGTTGTCCCAGGAACAGCAAAGATGGAATGAAGGGTGACAACCTAGTTGTGTTGCTGTTTCAAGATCACAAGGTGCTTGTTGCAAATGCAAACTACTATTTTCCATCAATAGATGCAAACTACACACTTCTCAGTGGTCAGGCATTTCAAACTAGTTTTGATGAGAGCAATTAACAGATTTTCCCACTTTTTCAATGCTTTTATGCATGCTGGTAAAACTGAAAAAAAAATCAGCCCTCCATATATATTTGCTTTCTTTGTTTCTCACCACTTCCAGATATTTACTGAATTACTGTATTAAGAAACACAGCTTTAGCAACAGGAAACAGAAACAGCTAAGAAAAAGAAAGAATTTGCATTTCATGAGTCATACTCAGTACATAAGTTTTACCAAGTTAAAAAGTTGTAATCAGCTGTTGGCAAATAAAAAGTACTGACAAGTAACTGATGGTGGAAAAACAAAAACTCAAAGTGGGCAAGAATTCACAGTTAACTCCATGAAACTATATTAAACACAACCCAGCTTAAATGAAAGACTAACTTCTTCAAGTAACCAAGTAATCTCTGATGGCTCACATATCATCTAATGATACTGCCATGTCAGGAATACCACAGTCTATCACCGATAAGTCACAGTTTTTTTTCAAATAAGGCACTTGCATCACGACCAGATAATAAAGAAAATAAAAGGTTGACTTGACCATGAACAGCGTACTACAGATGGTCTCCAGTTCAAAAGGAGGCAGTGAGGAGTCAATCAAAAGCCAGTCTCCAGTTGCCCTGGCTCTGAAGAGGTCCCCCAGCACTCCCGGAGAGCAGAACAAAGCAGTGTGTTACCACAGATCCTGCTCACTTATCTCAAGTACCTCTAGGATAACCAGTGTACTGATGGCTTTCATCATCTTTGGTAGTAACATCCCACCATTTGAAGTTTTCCCTTCAAAAATAAAGTGTAAATACACATGGAGTATAGGGAAGGAAAAAAGCACTACTTAGCAAAAGTACAATAAAATCACATTGCTTGCACAGCTTAGAATAAACACTTTGACTCCAAAACTCAACAGAAGTAATGTCACTCAACAGAATGCAAAACTTTACCTCACCTCCATACAAACCCATTTAGTGCATAGCAAGCTGCCTGCCCCAGAAGTCAAATCTATTCTCTGAAGGTTCACAGCACAAAAAAAAATTATAGTTTTGTACAGCTGGAAGCTGTTACCTTTTGGAATCAAAATTTTTCCAATTGAAGAGTCTAACATTGCACACTTTGTTTGAATTGTGCAGTTTCACACTCCACAATCGAAAGAATTTAGAAATGCACTACTATTTATAATGTCTATGAAAAATATCCAGTAAAATTCTATATTAAAAAACCTGGTTTAGAATTATTTTTATAACATTGCTGCAATATGTAAGGCTCTTAAACATGTTCAACAAGAAAAGCTTCTAATTTTTTATATTTCTGTCCTTTGTTCCATCTTTCACCCAATCTACTTATCCTACTTACTCCACCTGAAATCTGCTTTAAAAACAGTTAGCTAGTAAGAGCTCAAAACATTCATTTTCAGAAAGGATGTAACAGATCTGATAATGCATTTGCCACTATACTGAGTCTCACATGAAGTAAATCAAATAATGTAATAGTTTTATTTACAAGAAAATAGAGCAAAAACTGAACAAAAAGAATACAGCGGTGACTGCAAGTCACCCAATACTGCAAATGTTTAATGTGAGAGACAATTGCAAACCAAAAAGCAAGACATAGATGAATTCTTCTGCTGAATGTATACTTTGGAATCATGCACAAGAGATGAAATTATGTTTCAGCAAGGAATAGAAGAAACAGTTTAAAGAGCCGACACCCAAGCCATGAGAAAAGATTTATATTCATTTAAAGCGGCCCATTACCAAAGCTATTGAAACAAAATAAACAAGACCCACAGTAACAGCTGGGAGGTCACGAAGCTCCTGTCTTCCTTCTGGCCCAATGTGCTCATTCTGGTAATGTTCAGACAGATCAGTGGGAGTTACACACACTTTCATACATAGTGGACAGATGAAGCCCTGTGAAACGTATATTTGTTTTTAAGAAGCTAATAAAGACAAAAAAGCAGATTTGGAATCAAATGCTGTTCAAATTCTTACACTGAAAGTTCTCTACAAGTACGTTTTCCTTTTGGAAAGACAGTTTTTGCAAACCACATTATCAATACCATGGAGAAGGAAAGAAGTAACAGTTATTAAGAACATAAAAATAAACAAAGCTAACACACACTTTAAAAGCTAGAACCACGCTGCATGCCACTATGTGTTTTCCAGACACTCTTGATACCCTCTTCATGGGACAGACGAATAAGTTGCATAGCAAACTGTGAATGCACCATTATGAGGCATCACATCAGAACCATCAAGCAGTTTCCCTTGAGGGTGTCCAGATGTTTCACAGAGACAGACGAGGCTGGCGTGGTGAGACTGCAAAAATACTCCTGTAAATTAATAATGAAGTTTGTAGCAGCAGGAGAGGCATAGGCACCAGCACAGCTGCACGTCTGCATTTAGGGAAGAATATGCACCATCCTTGGTAGAATTTAAGAAAATATTAACTCAGCACATTCACCAGAGATTTAACAAAGCCAAAAGTTAAATTGGTTTCTGAAGAACAGCAGCTTTACATCTGCAAGATACATGCTACATGGTTATACACCTGGAAAATGGTTATACACCAGAGTGGAGAATAAACTGCTGTGGGCCTCCATCCACACTGTTGGCTGGAGGATGCCTGCACCTCCACAGCCGAGCGAGCACTACTGAGGCAGGCAGTACTGAACGCATCCCTCCATGCACACATGGAGGTTAAGGCCCCTTCCAAATAGGATTTCTGTGGCATACCTGTCTAGTTAATGCAACCACATTACATTGATGAATGTGTAATTACACTGGTGGACTCGCTGCAAGAAAGGAATTTAGCAAGCCTGTACTGCAGACAGAGTTGCATTGGGACCTGAGTAGGATAGGCTCAAACATTTCCTCCTGGGACAGATTGCACAATGAATAGAAGATGTACCTAGTCTTGAATACAAGTCTACATGTGGTCTGAAGTGCTGACATGGCCACAGATGCCACTAAAACAGATTTTTACCTCTCCTTGAGCAAGGGACACTTCTAATTCAGACTTCCTCACTCCTTTCGCTTCATAATACACTTCTCAAAAATCAGGATGGATTTCAACTAGGCTTGAGGAGGTATGAAACATGAGAATTTGCACAGATTTAATAATTATTCTCCCTTTGAATCTTGCAGCAATACAAATTAGAATACTTCACCAAGAAATTGTAACAAAGACAATTGGATTTCTCTCTTTAAGCTAGTACTGGAGAACCAGGGGGGAACATAAGGGTAAAATGAAAAGCAAACATTCTGCAAAGTCTGGCTACAGTGCTACAGGAGAGAAGCTCTCAGTGAGACAACATCTCAGGGCAGCTGCACAGGAAAAGAAAGACGAACAGAAAGGCTCAAGTTGCATGCTGTAACACGTGAATCTCAGGAGAGTAAAAATTCATCACCACTTTCCCAGCTCAGTTCCAAATAGATTTTGAAATCATATGCTAAGGAAAGCACTCCACTTGTAAGTAATGTAACAAACGGTGGAACTATTGACAACTAAAAGATAGTTTTTCACATTGTATCAACCAAAAGTGCAATGGTAGCCTTTGGCCAATGGTGCAACAGCACAGGGACACCACCACTTTGAAAGCTTGTCCTATGTCCAGAAAATACTCCTACATTAGTACTGAGGTACCTTGTGACACCTACCAGCGGTACACTCATGTTAACAGAATTGTCCAATTTTAGCCAAACTTTGAAAAGAAACAATTATGTCATTGGACATTTTTATGCCTTAATGAAGTAATGAGATTTTAGTTTGAAATTTAAGAATATTTATTTGCTTCAAGGACAGTGTAAGCATATAAAAAAGATTTGGACTCACAAATGTGTAACATGCAGCAAAATATTAAGGAATATCTGATTACACTGACTGCAATAACACTTCCTGAAACAAGCAGATGCACAGATAGAAGGAAATTAGGATTTTGACCAAAACAGTGAAAGTTTGTCTGATCTCTTTTCATAGCACCCATAGGAGTACTTGAATCACCATATTATATTCAGTGTAAGGAAGGGCACTTTGCTCCATATAATTCTGTAACAGGAGTAATTAACCTTGCACTGCATTTGTATGCTAAGCTTGAACCATTTTCAAGCTAGGTAATCAGGTTACATTACCACTAACTAGCTTCAACAGCCAGTGAAGTCAGTTTGCATTTTTCAGAGTTAATATTTGACAACACTGTAAATCCAAAGACATTGTAATATGGGATTGAAGCAAGAATAACAACTTATTTCTGCTGGTTAAGTATGGCATACAGCATGTAAAAATGGATACGATTTGCAAGTGGTCAGTTTATATACCAACACCAAAGAAAGATGAAGACATTCGATATTTCACAAAGAGAAGGAGGTTTCCAGTATACATTATAGTTTAGCAGAAGAAAAGTAAAAAGGGAGCACAAACCTAATGAAATGTTAGGCCTTGTTTTTCAGAACTCTTATAAAAGATTTATTAACAGGGACTTTTAAGCTTATGTCTCATTGCTTTTAATTTTAATAATTCATCTCTAGGATTACAGGAAGGATTGCTTGCAACCATTTAGATAGATAAGCTTAATTAACAGTCACATATAAATACGGCCTAGCCTTCCTCTTTTTAGTTAAATAACAATCAATTCTTAGAAGACAACACTTTGAGTACTTATTTAGTATAGCTGTTATTCATGTAGACAGCAAAAGCTACTCCCAACAGCTTCATGCAGCAGAGAAACAGCATTCAAGGCTTATGACTCTAGTCTCATGTACAATGTACAGTACCTCAGAGGAGCCTTCATTGTTCACATCCACAGCATTTCCTGGTGTGGCAGATGAATCCGAATCTGAGCTCTGAGATCCACCTCTACCTGGAGTCTGAAATAAAGGGAGGAGGAAAAAATGAGTGTCTGTAAGACTGCATTTAATAAAGCGTGGCACATATCTTACACAAAGGTCTCTCTTCTACTTGCTGAAATACAGAAGCAATGTCCATCCAGGAGAGTAATAAAGTAAATAAGCTGACAAACAATTATATAATTTTCAGTGCAACACCTTAACAAAAGCTTTTATCCAAAACTCTCCATGAATCAAAGAACAAGCAGACACCAGAAGCAAAGGCCTGAGTTTTAAACCACTTCCTCTTGTGAACTCTCAACACAAAACAAATGATTAGGCTAAACTCTGTCTTTGGATCACTCACTTTGATGTTAAATTAGGTCTCTACATCAACACACTAGAATTACAATCTAATAGTTTCAGAAGTAGTGAACTAGTGCCATACTACTTTCTTGACAATTTGTCTACAACCTGAATAAGCCTTTCAACATTTGAAAGACAGAAAAGTAAAGAATGAAGACACTGGGGATACATCCAAAAGCAGGTACACTCCTTTGATTTGGAAAACAAAACAAAACAAAAAAAAATCAAGTGTCAAGGCTGTGGTAAAGTTAAACCATGTTAATCACTAAGACAACCTATGCAAGTAATCATCTACAAAAATGCTGGCAATTAAAACAACATAATTCAATTGCAAATACAGACTTAAAGAAAATAAGTAAATAAATTTGAGATAATTCTTGATTCAGAATCTGGATAGATGGGTTACAGCTTATAAGCCTTATTTAACTCTAACTTGGACTTAAACTTTATTTCTCTTACTCATCTCTACAATCCAGTGCTTGGCCAAAGTCAGAAGAACTAGTATTCTTGAAGCAAACATCAGAGATTATCTCACTACTGATATGCAATTCTAGTTTTGATAAAGAATAACAGTTCATTATCTAATTCTATTAGGACAATTGCAAATGAGATGAAGTAATGCTACTATAGTACTTTAGCCCATCTGGAAATACTTGTAATGTTATGATGGATGTTCTAATTTAATACAGAGAGATTAAAGATACAGAATTTTAAATACACAGGCAGAAATCTACAGATAGAGGGACTGAAGTAGATAAAGTTTTAGTTTCTAGATCTTGGTGGCTCCAAAATCTTATTTGTTTTAGAATTTCTTTCCTCAAGTATATTCTCTTTTTTTTTTAAAATCAGACAAATCAGCTATGTAACCTTTTATGAGATATCTGCAACACACAGACTTGTCCATACTTTGAAGATTCAGTGTATTTTCCTACTTTGTTTTGTAAAGAATGTTCTGTTTCCAACTTTCAGAAAGCCTTTTATTATTAATCAAATAAAAAAAATAAAAAGATCAAGTTCACTGATTAAGGATTTAATTCCCAGTGAGATTCAGTTCCATTTTAGAAAGGCTCAGAAGCCTGGCAAAAGGGGCTGGTGACAGTATATGAAGGAGAGAACCATTTCTCCTCATTTCAGCTATGTCTGGGGTCATCAGTCAGGTGATCAACACAACATGGTTTTCCTATTCCTATGTCTTTTTTATTTTAGCAGGTTTATGCTTCCAAAGAAAATATTATATAGTTTCCTTCTAGTACAGCATGCAAAAGCAATACACAAGGTGACATTAGCTCTCCAAGTCAATTGTAAGAGAGGCAAAAAAAGAAGTGTAAGAAAAGAATACAATGCACATGCAAAGCACATCAGAGTGAAGGCACAAAGTGAAATACTTCTCCTCCAGATCATCCACACAGTAAACAAGGCACTTCCCACCATGGACCACAGGTGCACCCTCATCAAGCTTTCACAGGACACCACAGTGGGAGGACTATGATACCCTGGAGGGCAGGGCTGCCATTCAGGGGAACACAGCTGGGCTGGAGGAACGAGACAAGGGGAACCTCACATAATTCAGCAGGGATAAATGCAGAGTCTTGTGCCTGTGAAGGAAAATCCCTCACAGCAACACACACCTTTGTTGAAAAGGACATGAGGCTTATCTCAGACAGCAAGCTGAAGAGGAGCCAGCAGCATGCCCTGGACCCTGCGTTGTATGAATAGCAGCCCAGTCAACTGACCAAGGGAAGAGATCATTCCCCACTCACCAGCACCCACTGGACCACATCAAGACACTGCATCAAGTTTTAGCTCTCCCAGATCAGGGAGGACATTGATAAACCAGGGTGAGCTCAGCAAAAGGCCACCAAGACAGCTGGAGCACCTGCCCTCTGGGAAGAGGCTGCAGGAACAGGGCTTGCTCAGTCTGAAGTAGAGACAGCAATGGAGGAGATCAAAAAGAGGAAGCCAGGCTGCTCCGAGCAGCACACTGTGGAAGGACAAGATATAAAAACTGAAACAAGAGGTTCCCACTGGACATAAGGAAAAGCTTTTCCAGTGTGAGAGCAGCCTGCTTCTGACCTCTGAGCTGGTCCTGCTCACAGCAGGAGCTCCCTTCCCACCCAAGTTGCTTTGTGATCTCGGAAACATTGCCCTGAGGAAACACACACCCTGCAGGAGAGCTCTGGAGCAGAAGCTTAGTAACTGCATCAATAAAGATGTGGATTATGTGCAGTGACAGTGAGAGGAACAGTTAGAATATTGCAACTAATGTTACAATTTTCTTTGATTTATATATGTAAGAAGTGCTTTTCCACACAATCCATAAACCACAATCATGCAGTCCAGAGATAAAGCTCACTTGTGACTCCTTTTCATGTGACAACAAAGAAACCAAAAACGTATATACACATATGTCTACATAAGGGAAGATGAAGCAGTCAGGTGTCAAAGCTTTCTTCCATAAAGGTGCTCAATTTTCACAATATAAGAATCTATTTCTTATTCAGATGAATTTTTTTAAAATACTTTGGAAATCCGAAATATGATAAACTTTTGCTTTTGTATGGCAGCTAACTATGGTGGTTCTGTTCTAAAAAACCTGAGAACTTGGATCCCTATCTGTCCCAGTACCTAACACCCACAAGGAGAAATGGAACGTTTTGAAATGGAGAAAGTGTCAGCATTAATGAATATGTATTTCTTTACTAATGCTTTACAATAAATGTTCTGCTCTTAAGCTCCAAAAACTAAAGAATGTGTCTTTACATAGTCTTCGGCAGAAAGACACAAGAGGAGAGGGAAAACCTGAACAAAACTTGGTAGCCTGGGCAACGGCAGTAAGAGATGGTCCAACCTTCTCTTTAAATGTGCAGCACATCCTTCCACTTTTTCACTATCTGAGCATGTGCTTCCAGTACATCTAATGAATCATTTCATCCCAAAACCAAGAATCTTTTGTGGCAATGCACTTTTTTCTTCACCTTATAACTTCATTTACAACACTACTGCGCATTGTTAATCACTCATCACATTTCACCCCAGAGTTGACTGCATTTCACAATGAGATTTGCATATTAAGTTCTGCTAGTTCTGGCACTACAAATTGGAGATTATTACAACCTTCAGATGAAAGCTCTTATATTAAAAGTACAGTGTTATTACTACATGGCTGATGAAAGTATTTGGTTTATGAAACACTTCAGACATGCTACAATCACACTAAAATGCACCGCATGACACGTTTAATACTTGTAATCTACAAGAGAGAAATTATTAAACACTACCTGGTAAAATCTTTTTAACCTTTCAAAAAACAAAGTGCTTTCTTTAAAAGAGAAAGCATAATTTCAAGCTAGATTTAAAAAGCTCAGTATAAATAGGTGGCATTTTCTGGTGAGTGGTATGCACCAGGAAGAAAGGTGGGAAGGAAAGAGAAGAAACACTCCATAGCATCCATTTGCAAAGTAATACTGACTAGTAAGAAAAAATTAATGAAAATTTAGAAGAAAATTTAGAAGAAACTAAAAAAATTACTACAAGTTTGGAAGAATCTTAAGGAAACATAAATGCAATTAACTTATCTCGCAAGGCTGTAATATAAATTAAACATCCTTCACCAGCCAAATAAAGCACAGCAGATTGGGAATATCTTTTATTAATTGATCATTGCATGATCAAATACATTCACATACATGACTAAGCCAGGCTCCCTGCCCACTCTTAGATCACATTCCACTAAAAAAGAAAAAAATAAATCAAAATACATCACAACACATTGAACAGCTCAAACTTTGTGAACTATGGAGACTTGGAATGGTGTAATCATGTTTTCAGTTGGACTACACACAGGAGCAAAAGAATGACTTATGAATTCCATAGGAAAAATAAATTTTCACACAGGCTTCTGTATATGCATTTTTCCAAAATTAACATTTGGCCCTTAAAGGTATATCCAGAATTGAAAGACTGATGCAAAACTAGTCCCTCAGTGCATTTCTTTTCTAGTTGTCAGTCACATTTGTTTATTTTGCTGGTATATTTCTGCTACTAGCACTAGAGTTGGAGAAGCAATAGGTTAAAGTTCCTTGTGTTCTCCACATTTTCTCAAAACTGCAAGCTAATGTAAAGAAATGTCGTTAACAATGCAAAGAACGACAACGGCTGCAGCTCGTCTTCTGAAAAGGAATGGGAAATTATATGCTGAATGAGTTGAGCTAATGCATTAAAATGATGGAGTACAAATATGGATCGCTACCATGTCATTTCTGCATAGTCATTTATCTGTCTACAGTTACACTCCATTCAGTTATGATACTCTTCTCAGCAGTTTTAAATTCAGAATACATTAAACCATTGAAAAAGTACATTAAGCCTTGAGAAAGTCTGGAAAAATACGGAGTGAGATAGTTTTCCTGCATGGATTTACATACTACAGAAGAGTGCTATTATCCAAACAGGGTAAGGTTCTGAAATAACAAAAAAGATGCAAGAATGAAAGGATAGGAAGACCGAGGCCCTTGTTATCAAACAACTCTCAGTACTAGAAACAGAGAACAGTTAATATTGTTTACTACTAAAAAAGCGTGACACTGTTTTATGACTCTGTAAAATGAAATTACTCCTGACTTCATGGGGCATAAAACCTTTCCTTCTTATTGTGCCATCAGTTCCATGCAAGCAGGCCATGTGGCCAGGAAGAGGCACACATGCTCCCTTTGACCCCACAGGCCGCACGCACGAGCACAGCTGCAGCTCAGCATCCATCCCAGAAAACACACTATCTAGAGAGCCCTGCAATTATAAATGTAAAAAGGAAATTATAGGTAAGGCATGAGATGCAACGCACCCCAGACAAGTAAATATCTCTGCTCCCGAGCCCGGAGTAAGAGGGAAGACAACTGAACTACCAAGCTACAGAAATGCATGCAAAGCCCTGTTGTCCTCCTAGACCCCATGATCTCAAGACCAAGAACTCAAGTACTGTTAGAAACAGAGCAGTAGGATCTTACCACTCAAACACAGCACAACCGCCACCAATAGCTGTGGACAGACAGTTAAACACAAAGAAAGAAGATAAAATCTAATGTGAAAAGTAGTCACATTGGCCCAACAGATGAATTCTTCACTACAAAGCACAAGCTATAGGAAGAAGGCTCAGAAGGTCAAAGTAACGTTTTCCATCAGCAGAAAATAAATGCCTTCTCCTTACCAAAGGTGTGGGGGTGGGGTTTTTTTTCAAGTTTTGGTATCTTGCAAATACAAGAAGTGAGCTCTGCTTTAACAGAACAGAGGCAACAGCCACTGTCCCACTAGTAGATGAACAGTGGAGAGGGGACACAACGGCCACAAAGAGCCTTCAGAGCTGAACACAATAAAGGCAAGAAAGCCCCCTAAAGAAAACCCTGACAAAAATCTAAATACCTAAGAAGGAAAGTTGTGCCTTGGACATTCCAGAGAGATGCCTTTTGGGAAAGACTACCTCAGCACAAAGAACAATGCATCAAACCGACAAGTGGCAAGAAGTAAGAAGCAAGAAGTAACAAAAGGGGATTTTACCATGTAAATGTACAGAACTGATGGATCCCAGAGATGGAAAACAAACATAAAATTTAGAAACAACTTGCAGGGAAAGGACCTAAGCCAAGGACCTAGTTGAAGACAGCACAGAGATACTAACTTCAAAAGTAAATGAGTAATGTTCAGTAGTAAAGAAGAATACATAATGCTTTCTATTTTGAAAATATGTCAAAGTCACCATGAAGATGCTTTTAACAACAGAAATCATAACTGTGGAAGAAATAAAAAAGGTTATCAAGCAACAGAAGAAGTATAAAAAAAGAAACATCTGAAGTTCTAAACTTCAGGAATCAGAACTTCAACTAAGTGACTAAAACTATAAGCGGTATCTTTGTAGCTTTTATCTTCCTCCTTTGCAGCTTGATGTTCATCAGTTACAAACAAATGCTTAATGTAATAAAGAAATCCTTTATTTTCTTAAGCATGCTTTCATAACTCAAGTTATATCAGCAGTAATGACTAGTCACCCAGATAGAAAAGATGGCACTACCTGTAATCAAATTATAAACATATACAGGAAGCTACATTTCAGTGATTGGAAGGTGGAGGTTTTTTCCAGATGAATAATGATGCATAAGGGTCAAGATGAGGTTCCTCAGCCTTCAAAGTACTGCCTCAGACGTGTGAAAAGACGAATTTGACAGCAATATAAGGCTCACTATTAACACCAAAGTGCCTTCTAAGTCTTTTTCATAATTTGCCAACAGCAGACTGTAAGTCAAAAAGGTATGTATGAGGCTGTGCACACAATCACTGCTTTTATAAATGGCCTAAGGGCCTTTTAATAAGAAGTGGACTCTTAAAAGTTTATTTATTTGCACCAACTAAAAGAATAACACGTTTAAACATTTTGACATTTCTCTGGTTTTGGGGCAGGAAGAAGTCTATTTCACCTTGTGTGCAATTAAATCTGCTATAATCCTGTAATTTTTCAGACTCACTAGGGAAGAGTTATTTTTTTAAACTTTCCAGAGAAGATGGCTGTTTCTAAGGCACAAAAACTTTTGCATTAAATTTAGATTTTTATAGGAAGTGTTTAGCTGAAATTATACTTGGGGGCAAAGTTCCTCTGGCACTGTATCAAGCTTTTTCCTACATTACAGAAGCCTTCCCTCATGGTCTGTTATTTCTCAGAATCAATAAACACCCAGTTTCATGCTGCCAATATTTAATTAGACCCGTACTAAGTTTCCCTGCTTGTTAGCAGAGTTTCCCATTAAACTTCAGGAAGGAAGTTCTTCCCTGTAAACATGACGCTCCAAATATACCGAGAGCGATCTTCACCTGCTCAGAGATTATGACCAAGAAACTATTTGAAGCATGCATTATGCTAAAAAAGTTTGCAGTATGCATACCAATGTACTTTCTTCCCCTCTGTAAACTTTTTCTGTGGTAACTCCTACTTTCACGGCAGAACAGAAAGCACGCCAGCATTTCCAATAAAACACCCTTTCACAGAGGCGTTACACAGGCAGCACGCTTCGAAAGAAACACCAGTTAAAACACCGAGGGCAGACGGTTTCCCCCGTGTCCGTCATCGCCTCCTACACGACACCTACACCGCTCTCTTGCGGCGCGGGATCTGGAGCGCTGCCTTCCCACCACCGGCGTGACTCAACCCTTTTCTGTGCATCCTCCAACCGAGCGCCAACGACGAGCCACGCAAACACCTGCCCTTCGCGAGCACCTCTCCGGCAGCTTCCACCACGCCACAAGCCAACTGCAAAGTGGCTCGTACGGCCGCAGAGACAGGCGACGATTCTGGGAGGCGAGAGGGTGTAATAAACGAATGTCACAACCTGGCTTTTCAAACCAAGAGGAGCTGCCGGAAAAGCCGGTTCCTAAAATAAGGGAGACAGCTGGCGGGTGGAGCCTGTTTGCCTGTTGGCCCACAGGGAAATAACCCCTGGTCCCGGCGGCGGGGAACCCCAAACTGGGATTCCCTTGCACCTGCCCTGAGCGCAGCCGGCCGCAGCCGCGGCGACGAGCGAAGAAGGCGGGCGCAGACACCGGCGCGCTGCGGACAGGAGACACTCCGGGCCAGGGCTGCCCCTCGCATCGCTGACAGGCCCCTCGCCTAACCGCGGGAGCCCGTCCCCCGCCGGCCCCCTTGCCCAGCCAGGGGAACGCCGCCGTGCCTAGCCGGGACACGACGCGCGACCGCAGGCCCGGCGCGGCCCGCCCCGTCGGGTCGTCCCCCGCGGCGGGCGGGGGCGGGGGGCGGCGGCGGAGGAGCCCAGGGTCTCCGCGACGGCCACGGGCCTACCCCCTCCCCTGCGCCCCAGGACGGGCCGTGCTGTGCCGGTGCCTCCGGCTCCGGCCCTGCCGCAGGGGGCCCGGCCCCGAGCCCGGCCGGTACCAGGAAGCGGCACCTCCCCGCCACGCTACGGCGGGGCACGCCAGCCTCGCCGCCGGGGCGGGTCCCGCTGCCTTACCCGCTGCAGAATCCGCCTGAACATGGTGGCGGAGCCCGGATGCCGGCGGGCGGCCGCGGCCAGGCCGAGGGGGAAGCCACGGGGCCCCGCGCAGCGCCGCCCCCGCCCGCAGGAGCCCGGCGCGGCCCGCTCGCCCTGTGACAGCGCCGCGGCCGGGAGGCGGAGCCGCCGCCGCGCCGAGGCGGGATCGCATCGCACCGCACCGCCCCGGGGAGGGACGGGCCCGGCGGGAACGGGGGTGGGCAGCCGCGGGAAGGGCAGAAGGCAGAGAGAAGCCAGCGGGTGCCCAGGGGGAGGACTCTGAGCGGGCTGGGGTTGCCGCTCGGGACCGGGTGGCTATGGCGGCGCGGGGCTCACTCCTGGGCTCCTTCCCGTCGCGCCGGGCCCAGCGCCGCAGCGCTAGGCGCGCCACCTGCTCTCTGCCTCGTGTGTCTGCCTCCCTCCCGGGAGACGGGTATTTCCCTCCGGCCCTCGCCCGCGCAGCCGGCTGGCACAGAAGGGGCAGGGCTGGTGCCCCTGGCCGAGGCAGCACGGCCGCCCCTGGCAGAGGCAGCACGGCCCTTCGCCCCTCAAGGGCTGCCTCTTCGCACTCTGGCTGCTGTCGTTTCCCTAGAATCTGGTCCAGCGGATGGAAACAAGCTGTAGCTCGACCTTGCAGCTGAGGGCTCGGTGCATGCAGTATTCAAAGTACAGAGGAATGCGCGCTGAGGGAGTATTGAAACATACTTGCTGCATAATTAACTGGAACTCGTAATCCTGAAGGAGCAGTTGCTTCCTTCGAGCCTAGAAGTGAAAGAGCGACCTTATAGCATGACCCATTAGGTGTTTTTTAAATACCTGAAAAGAACATGTGCTCACACATACACGCACCTACCTTGGGGGGGAAAAAAGTACAGCCCAAAAACAAATAAAGGAACCTATATCTGTAGATGCTGAGGCAAAAACCCATGTGAGACAGGGCAGGAGAGTTGCTAGAATTCCAGTAACACATAATCCTGCTCCCTCTTCTATTCTAAAGCTGCAATCTTTACATATTGGATGCACGACAAAGGGGGTTGAGTAAATAATAAACCTGTTCAATGACTAATTGTGAAGAGTAGAACAAATACCGTAGCCGAGCACCAGTTGAGCTGCAAAAGTCGAAAACATTTTTCCACTCAAAGGTTGACATTTCTAAGTACTCTAAAATCCTCAGACTTGGCATGAGTTTACGAGCACATGACCAGAAGGATTCGGCTGTGGCAGCTTAAGGCTTGAGGCACAGCAGCGTTGTGTGATTGAACACGGTTTGCTCCAGCTACAGACTCCAGTCTGTTTCATGTTAATGTCACTTAGTCCACGACTAGGATCGGTTAAGAGCACACATGCAGCTGGAAATGGCTTCAGCTGATGAGCAGTGATGTCTGTGCTCCATTACATCACTTTCATTTATACGTCTATGGTACAAAACAGCTTTGAAATTCATCAGTTAGGTTTGTTTCTGAATTTTGTACATGGGATAAATAACAGGATTGGGTTTTGTACAGCTGTGCAATTCTTTAAATATCGAGGCAGGCTGTAGACATTTGCTCTAACCAAAATAACTGCAGATTTTAATATCTCACTTCCTTTACTAGATATTTCTTAAGAGCAAGTGACAGCCTAGATGATGAACTGCTGGAATGCTCAATTTGCCATGCCCAGGTAACTTAAGCAGCCCACCTTTGCAACGCATTTTTACTGTCCTTGGAGAGCAATTCCTTAGTGCTCAGAGGAAGATAACAGAGATTTGAGAACACTAGTTAAAAATCTTACATCAGAAGAGGACTTTATTAGACAAGTCTTGCAAGGAGACACATGACCCTTTATTTTTGTGAACATATGCAGCTGTTTCCCTGTCCACCCATCATTCCCTTAGTAACATGAATCTGTTGGCCAATTTCAATCAAATGCAGCAGAGCCAGAGATAGGCTCAAAGATATTAAGTTCCCACAAATTTAAATAAGTGCCCAGGGAGAGGAGAGAGAGCCTATTAATTACCACCTGTAAAGGAAAGACTGCAGTGTGTCTGCCTTTAATAAATACCAGAGAATGCACATAAAAATCCTCCCTTGGGGCAGAGATCAAGGGGAAAAAAATTACATCAGTCCCATTTCAAGACAAAGTCCTTAGTTTCAATTATTATGTCTATGGAAATACCTATGGATCCATATCATGTGCTGCCCTAATATGGAAATCTCAGGCTGTTAGAATACAGGTTATGTCCTCAGGCATGGGAGTTGTAAATTTTCATTTCATGGGACCTCATAAACTCTGTGTGGGGTTTGATGACAGGAGGATTAAAAGGGTGCCTTTCTATGCAGTCCATAGAAAGTCTCAGACCACAATCATGACGAAATTTTTCCCAGATCCAGCTGCAAGCAGGTACTTCATCCTTTAAACAAAAACCAAAGTCTGCAAGCCTAAACTACATCAACCTCTTGCATACCTGCAGAAGCTGGCATGCCTTCATTTCAGAAAAGAACCAAAACAAATCTTTCGACTGCACAAGCAGTATTCAGGATCGGGATGGCCCAGCATGCACCAGCACCTCTCAGACCTTCCAGCAGACAAACACCTTTTTTTTTAATATACCTATAAATAGCTATGCATGTAGCCAAATAAAAGCAATGATTCCTGGACCATGCCTCACAGGAATCAGTGCCCATGCTATCTTCTGCCATGACTTGAGTTCCACAAGGAACCACCACGACTTGTTAAAAAATGGCAGGGACAAAAACATGGCACATATGCTCGCTGAGACTTGCGGCCTATAAATTTGGAAAGATTCTGTAAACGTGTCATACATGCTTACAGTGATTATCCAGATGATTATTTCCAATCGTGTTAAGTTTCTGACCTTAAAATTTCTTAGTCACAAGCTCCTTGGGTTCATGATATGCTGCACTGGACAAATGTCCCTTTTAATTATGCTGTTTACCAAAGGCTTCTGCCTCTGGTTGTTTGGGTTATTTTTTCCCAGCTATTTAACTGTACATTTTTGACTGTGACTATATACTGCTTATATACTTTCAACAGCAGTTTTCAAATTTAGCCAAATTTACCCCCATTTTTTTCCACCCACACTTTTTTTCTGAGATTCTCTCCTTTCAAGTTACACTCTATGAAACTCAGCGGAACACTGTTTAAAGGATTCCAATGTTGAGAAGCATAATAACTACCATGTTAAAAATCCACATCACAAATCATGGCACAAACAAATAGTAAGATGTAAAAGTGTTTTAAAGTTGCCAACCATCTGTCTTCAAAGATTAAAACTTTCTATAAACTCCCCTTATCATGTTTGAGGTATTGGAGAAAAACAGCTTTTACACACAATTTAAATATGAAAACTTCCTCCAAACCTCAAGAAATTATACTACTCTCCATATGGAAATTATCAGAAGAAGTATTTTATCTTAAAATACTTCATACAAGCACAGCAAATTTGTTAGCTCTCGGAAACTGTTTATAATATTCAGACAAATTTATGTGCAAATTTATGAAATGGCAGCCAAGGAATCAACATAGAGATTAAGATGATGGCCATCATCTCCTATTCAATCCTCAGTGATTTAGAAAACCTGCCACCTGAAGTCTGCATTCTAAAATGATGGTAAAGTACATAACTTTGCATAAACTAATTAAGTTAGTAATTTTGTGACTAGAAAAAGAAGCAAGCTATTGCAAGTGAAAAACTGTAGTTCATAAATTAAGTAGCACAGCCTAAGTTACAACATTGCTGAAAGCCAGAGAAAACATACATCTGGGATTTTCAAATTCTTCCAAGTGGCTTATGAGCATGTACTTCTTAGAAAATTAGGGATTTGGGTGTTCTTAAATCAAAGCAGCATTACACCAGAATGCTTACTAGAAGTTGTAATTTAAGAATAATACGTCTGGACAAGTGAGAATTTGTGAAGGAAAAACTACCTTAAAGAACATTTCAGCTATTGATGCTCTTGTCTCTCAAAAATATTTGCAAACAAAACATGTAGAGTGCAGCTCAAAGTCACGTTTTCTTCCTTTTGCTGAGAAACTACAACTGAAACTTGTCATTCTTGCAGGCAGCACCAATAAGCTTGAAGAAGCTGACAGCAGGAAATGCTGAAGAAGAGGAGAAATTCTTGGTGAAACTAGTGACGTTGAGAAATAAGTGTTAGACAAGTTCCTATGTGACCTGATGTAGGTGGACCTGCTTCTGCAGGGGAGTTGGACTAGATGATCTCTAAAGGTCCCTTCCAAGCCCTACCATTCTATGATTCTATGGTTGGGATGAGACATCAGCAAGACTCACAGTTCATCAAGAAAAAAAATTCTTTAAAGTGACATATAAAGCAGAAAAGTCAAAAAAGGTGGAAAAGACTGGAAGCCAGAGAAATGGCATGTTTTGTTTCAATCTTTGTAGACTTATGAAAACACAAAGTTGTAAAAGCGTGTGACAAAAATTTGGAAGTTTTATGAAGTACAGATTTGGGCACAAATGTGTTTTCGACAGAATGCCAGACTGCTTAGCAGCACAGATGGGCCACTGCCATACAATGGAGGTACACAGACCTTGCCAGACAGTGCTAAGGCAGCTGCCAGTCCCTCCCTGCCTGCCACCTGTATATATAGGGCATATCTGCTCCACAATAGCCATAGGAAAACTAAGATATCCCATTAAGAACAGTTCAAAGTCTTCTCAGAGTTCTGAAAAGATGAACATCTGTATTTGTTACTGATCTTACTGTAGGAGAATACCTTAAAATGGACAATAGCTAAGGGTTAAAATGACAGGATCTATCTTGCCTTCGAAAGAGTTTGACAGTTTGAACTGAACTCTCAGTATTTCATTATTTACCATGTGTCTCCCCCTCAGCTTTAGTAGGGGAAACAAATATGTTTAGTCTCGAAAAATATTGAGAGTGTTTTTATATTAATGTTAGCAAATCAAGATTATCCAGTGGCTTGGGCACCAGTCAAAGGCCTAGGAGTCTGCACCTAATTTTGTACTCAGCACAAAACTGGTCCTCTGAGTAACTCTCCCCACCTATAAAAAGGGAAATTCTGATACCCTGATACCTCCCTATTGTGAAAAGAGATTGGAGTCTTGTGATGAAAAGCATTATAAAAGTTGCAAATATGACTACTAATGTAAATTTATTGGCAATCAATTAGTTGGTGATAACTGAATGATTTATGAGCAGCGACAGAAATTAAGTCTAGTTTCCGATTAAGAACATATCCCACAGCTTCATCTTTACAGAAACTCCATCTTCTGTCTCTCCAAGGCCACTCAGGGTCCCCACCATGCAGGAGAAAGGATGTGCTGTTGTCAGTCCAGAGCTGCACAGGAGCTCATGTGCATCGGCTTGGCTCACTAATTTTTCCAGTAGCATAAATATGGATCTTTTACATCTACCCAGTCATCAATTTTGTCAGAAACCCAAGAAGTGTAACTACCTTTGAGACATCTTCACCTCCTACGGTTTAGACTGCCCTATGTGTTCAAAAAGTATGTGGTAGGGAGCAGAGGGAAAGGATGTTGAAAGACAAAAGAGGTCACCTCCGCTTCCCTAAAGAGCTAGGCAAAATCCATAGGGTAGTCTTAGTCTACGTTTAACTAGTCACCAATTGTTCCTGACTCATTCCCTTCTCATTACAGAGGAAAATAGCAGTTCTTCAATTCTCCATTCGAGGTACTGAAGAAGTTGGCCAGAACATCAGTACTTCACCCTGCATGTGTATTTGCTCAGCTACTTTAGAACCAGGCTGACTCTGCACTGGCATCTGTAACAAAGAGCTGATGAGCAGAGGCCAGCTCCTGTGCTACAGAAAGCCTCTGTCAAGTCAGTGCAATCACTTGCATGAGTAACGAGTGTGTGTACTAACCAAGGTTATGCAGCTAGCATTAATAGCGAATCCAAGAGCTCCAAGTCATGACTTCTATCTAGTGTTACAGAACCTGAATCGTTTAGGATTTGCACAGCTCCCCCAAGATAACCCCAATTAAAGACAGAAATCATAGCATTACCTCTATTAAGAACAAGAAATTGCTCCATGACTGATTTATTTATTTTTTTCCTCACTCACCCCAAGACTGAATCACTATGTTGAGTGTGCCATGCAGCTTTGCTAGAGTAGCTGGAGAGACAAGCACTGGAATGAGAGACAGCCCAGCAGCATGCAAGAGAACTTAAGTTGTAAATATGTATGAGTTCATGTAAAAAATAAACCTGATACTAATATAATCAAAATATGACATGGAGAAGATCTGCCACTGACTCATGCAGAGCACTCTTTGCCAAATGCCTCAGCTAAGAAATTATTCTGTGTAAAGTTGAAAGCCTGCCACAAAGCAAACACTTTCAAATTCCACCCTAAAAAGCTGTGGTGATACCACGGCCGTTCTGATCCCATTACATCAGAAACGTTAGCTCTTGCTGGCACTGAGCACTTTCCAGTAAATGGCATAGAAAATGGGTAAATAGGAACAAGGAAGGGGATTGGTGGAATTCCTCCACACAGTAAAATTCAGTTATTTCAAAACCCACATTTTTTAGGATTATTGACCTACTCACTCTGGTATGTGATAACAGACATTTCCCCAATACTCTCAGACCCAAATTTGCTAGTCTCCATCAGTCTAGGCATATTTGAGTCCATGTCAAAGATGTTTCAGCAAAATGCTTAAAATGCCAAACGAAATAAGCAGGGAAGCCCTTAGTTATACAGGCTGTAAGGGATGCCAGTAGTACCAATCATTTAAATTAATCTTATTAGGACCGTCTTAGTTACAGCAAAAGCATAAGATGGGTTTTTCCATGTCATGTATGAATATTTAATGATAATAGTGTTACAGGCATTGTTTTGATCACACTTCTGCACACCTGCAAAAAACCTGAACGTCTTTTTTCCAAACACAAATCTAACCAAATGTAATGACATATATATACATATATATATGAAGGTCCATACTTCACTAAATCAAACACTGACTTCTTCTGCAAATTAATGCGCTGTTTGTTCATGCCTTTGTATATAAGCAGATGCAATAAATGTTGGCTTTGTTGGGAGTCACTGTGTACATGTGTTGCATCAGCAATTCAGTTAAATATTTCTAAATGGTCAGGACAGAGACTGCTAAATAAAAAGGGCAAATTTTAACTATAAAAGGAGGCTGACAAGCTTTCTTATCCTGTAGCTTCACAGCAATCACACAGTGCTTAACGACATCTGTTATTATAAACTTAACCTAAGTCTTCCAGGTTTATATTTTAAATTTAGAAGTTTACTGAATCTAGGATACAAAATGCTATTTTTAAGCTAAGCAGTATTACACTGCTAAATGTCTGAATGGCCAGCCCTTGATTTTCTTGCGGTACTAGCCAAACCTGTCTAGGTAGCAGTTGTAGTGATGACTTAGACATGAGGAAGAACCTTGTGGATAATCAAAGGAGGATTAAAAATCTCTCTGAGTTAAGCATTTTTTTTTAAAGTTAAAATGTTCACATTAAAGGAATAATGAGTGAGACTTTTCATTCGTCATCTTCCTTTCTTGGTATAGAACAGGTGAGATCTGTAATTTCATAAAACACTAGATAAAATTTGCAAACAAAAAAACCCACATGCTAATTTATAAATGTAAAATCAAATCTGTATACCAAAGCCTAAGGCAAACTGGCCCTGGGAAGAAATGAAGGAAAAAATAACAAATGCAGTTCCTGTGGGATGATGGAATGCTACATGGTTACATGGTTCTCAGGAATCAACCCCTCAACAGCTGATGCTTCATTAAGGCCAACTATTGGAGCCCTAAGGCATTACTGGGGCACCTGACAAGTGACAATTTAATATGGGTTAAATACACATGCACCACTATGTTTCTGTATCTTCTGAACTAACAAGAGTGTGGGATATAGTATTAAAGCAGTTTTATACTTTCTGTTGACTGTAAGTTGATTGCAGACAAAAAAACCCCATCATCAAACCCATTATAAAGCTGGACAGAAGAAAGTTGTTGCTTTAAAACAATGCCAATGCATTTTGTTAGGCAAGATTTTTGCATCAGGCCTGCAATTTTAGTATTTGTGCTGGTAACTTTTCTGATCCACCATTAAGTACTCTGAAGCCAGATTTACCAAGCCATATAACCACAGCCTGGCCTCTATACCTGTCCTTTCTTAGACAGTTGTTAGCTGTCATGGTAAGAGCAATGCCAGTGATGCAAATGCTCAGAAAATGTGTTCTCCCCTTATTTACAGCCTGGCATTGTAATGGTACTAAAATGGCTTCTCAAAAGCTGGATATTATACATTGGAGAAGTTTAGAGTGTGGGATCTCTCTACTTCAATTTTTTTTTTTTTTAACCAAATAAGCAAGAAAAAGAATCTTCTAAAGAAAAGGTCTTTTTAAGATTTAAGATTATAAAACTGATTATAATCACCAGATCTGCAAAATGTCTCAATGATGGTTTAACTTCTTGGCTAGAATATGCATTCAGTGCACCAAAATCTCTTTATGAGTTTGCGAGGTGATTTGGACAAGCAAAAAATGGAAAATCAAGTGTGTTCTTTGAAGTTGGCACGTTTTATTCATATTAGACATTTCTGATCAAACATAGAGATTTCCCATAGTGAGTAATAAAACCATTTGAAAGAGTTCAGTGCAGGGCCACAAAGATGATGGAGTGGAGTGGAGCATCTCCCTTATGATGAAAGGCTGAGGGAGCTGGGGCTCTTCAGCTTGGAGGAGATTGAGGAGTGATCTTATTAATATGTACAAATACAAAAGGGGTAGGTGTCAGGAGGATGGAACCAGGCTCTTCTCAATAATAGGACAAGAGGCAATGGGTTCAAGCTGGAACATAAGGGGTTCCAAAGAAACATAAGGAAAAATTTCTTCACTGTAAGAGTGAGGGGGCACTGGCACAGGTTGCCCAGATGGGTTGTGGAGTCTCCTTCTCTGGAGACATTCAAAACCCATCTGGATGAGTTCCTGTGTGACCTACTCTAGGTGGTCCTGCTCTGGCAGGGGAGTTGGACTAGATGATCTTTTGAAGTCTCTTCCGACCCTTAAGATTCTGTGATCCTGTGATTTTTTTGGTAGGCAATTGGAAATTCTGATTTATATAAAAAAGCCCCTTCTTTTTAAGCCTGACATAATCACAGATCTTGACAGTGTAATTGCAAAAATATAAGGTTAAAAATGTCATTTGTCTTTAGGAAGGAGACAAGGGCCATCAACTGCTACATCATTTCTCACCTGCCCAGAAACACAATGTCCACAGCCAATTTGTACAGGACATTCATTTTACAGCCTGGCCCAAGGCAGAAAAATAAATGAACTTGCATTCAGTGTTTTGTTTCAAGACATTCAAATAAATCTTCCAACAGGTGTCAGATATTCAAGGCTAGACTCTTTGCTTCCTTGCAGACAGTGGGAGTTTTACTGCTGTGGGGCACTGAAACCTATTCCAGTCTACATTAAAGAAAGAGAAGAATGATTATACATGGTTCATGACTGGGCAGGGCTTTTCTCATCAGAAACACAGCTTGGGACACTGTTGACATGGAAAGATGAATAATATGTACATGTACCTGTCAGGGAGGTGTGTGAGGCCACAGTAGTCAACCTGGTTGAGTGTGGGAACCAGAGTGAATCCCTTGGCTGCACAATGTCAGGGCCCACTCTGAGGTCTCACAAGGAGACTTGTGTCTGTCTATAGACATACTTGGGATGTAGGAGGAAAAAAAATGCATTGAAAGTCACAACATTATAATTTAAATATTTTGATAGTAGATATGGAGCTATCTCAGTCTCACTGGGGGTTTGCCTTTAAACAGAAAGGGGTTTTATGAAGCAGTGGGCAATTAGTTGTAAGAAGTAATTTATTGAAGTGATATGAGAGTCCTACATTTATAAAAGACCCATTGATGCTTAAATACTATTGTTATGAATGTAGCAAGGAACAAATACTTTAAAAGAAATATTTCTGCTCAAATATGAGCAGAAATTGATGCTGAATGAGGTTACTAACCTTAAATAAATTTTAAGAGTATTAAAGAGGTTTTAAACTGAAGTTACAGCCAGGAATTCAAGTTGCAGCTTGATATTAAATATCTTGGTTTACTAATGTCTGCTACCTTACTTAAAAGAACAAGTGCTGGATACTCTATCTCTTCCTCACAAAAACATTTACAGCTGATAGTAACAGATCTGTCCATTTTTAGTTGCCAAAGGCCAGGTTATTTCCTACCAAGACAAAGCTATGTAATAGCTAAAACTTTATACAGTTACTATTTGGTATCTGTCACTGGTCCTTTAGGGCAGAAGGTGGTTGGGATTTGCAGCTCTGAGTCACATTCCTCTGCATCCATAAGTTCATCACAAAACTTGAACTCTCCTGACAGCCTGTGGTCATTGGAGAGGCCTCTGGGTCCTCTCTGCTTTGCTCCAGAGCTATCCCCCAGCAAGGCTCCCTCTTCATCTCTGCTCTCACCAAATCCTCCCTTGAACTCACCAAATGCAGATTTGCTGTTTAGTATGCCCCTTTTCCCCAGTTGTATTCCTGTTCACTCTTTGTGATACCTCTGGGAACATCTGCTTCTTCCACAGTGGTTTATGTCTTTCTCTGAGAGCTGAGCTGACACAGGGATAGATCCCTGGAGCTGTCACTCCATGGCAGCATATGACCATGTCCATCAAGCAGTGAGACTGTCACAAAATAAATCCTGTTTCCTTTCCATATACCAGAGGATATTTCTAAGACCTACAGCTGATGGCAATACTTTTTGCAGCTGTCATGGTTTAGGCCCATCAGGGAACAAAGACCACGATTAGCCTCGAGTACCGAAGAGGCTGAGAACTGCTCAAGGGCAGGGAGGGCTTAATTGCTGCTTAAGGTTCAGGACAAAACAGACCAGGCCACTCGGTTTGGGGAAGAAAACAGAAAAAAACCAATTTAATGCAACATCAACTAAAACATACCCCCAAAAAACCCAAAACATAACCAAATGAAACAACACAGAGTAATACATCAATGAAGAGTCCAACCAGCCTTTTTAAGAACACCTTCTTGCCACCCCTCCCCTCTTCCCGGGCTCAGAGCCCTGATCCCGGTGTTTTTACCCTGTCCCCCCCTGAACGGTTCAGGGGGGCGGGGGGCAGGCAGTGGGGGTTTCAGTTAGTCTGTTCCCGATAGCTTCTGCCGTCTGTCCCTCCTCAGGACGGGTGAACTCCACGCCAGTCCTCCCTGCGAGTCCGTGGGGTAACTCACACACATGGCAGCCCTGCACGGGCTGCTCCGATGCGCACTTATCCCAAAGGCTGCAGCTCCTCTCTGCCTCTCGTGTGGGGCTGCTCTGCGACGTGCAGGCTCTCCAGCACGGCCTGGGCCATGGCCGTCTCCCCACACAGTCCCTCGCCCGTCCGGGCTCACTCACACGGAGCTGCTGGTGACTCTCGGTCCTGCCACGGATCTCCATAGGTTTCAGGGGCACAGCTTGCATTCTCGCCACGGCTTGCAGAAGGGTCTCCGGTCTACTGCTTCTCCTTCCTTCCTCCTTCTCTGGCTGAAGGGTCCGCGTGGTCGCCTCCATCTTGTATCCCTCTTACACCTCCTGACTCGCATTCCAATTCCCGTCCCCTAAATAGTGATGGCAGAGGCGCCAGATTGGCCCAGCCGGGCCGGAGGTGGGTGTGAACCCAGGAGCCGGGGGAGGGTCCGCAAACTCTTTACCGGGTCTTCACTGCAACCCGCTCCCCCTGTTACTAAGCCAAAAGCTGCTCCTTGCTAAACCAGAACAGCAGCAATGGCAGCCCAAGAAACAATAAGCCAGTCATCCAATGCCAGGCAAAGATGCTGAAAGAAAACTGTTATCGTCTCATGGAGAAAATGTGTCCCGGCAGTCTTGGCTAAAGCAGAGGATCTCTGGGCCATCCCACCCTTTCATCTCAACTAGAATATCCCAAAGGGTAGATCAAATGATGGTTACTAGTACCTTTTTGAAGCATGTTTTAGCACACACACACACTTATTTGGAGGTATTTTTGTTGTTATTTATCCCCATTGTCCTTGGCAATTTGCATTTAATGGACAGACTACAAGTATTTTTATGGCTGATATTTCACAGCATCAGATAAAAAAATACTTAACTGCATTTGAGCAGCATGAGAGTGGATCCTAATTCTATGTTGTACTAGTTGTGGAAGGACTTCTCCCTGTCCTTTTCCCTGAGAATGAAGCTTGAGCTACCAGAAAGGCCCGCTGAGGAAAGAAAATGTCATTAGCCACTGTGGATGAACTTGGTCTCTTTGAAGAGACCTGTTTGCTGCAGTATCCTGGAGACTGAGGATATTATGCCCTGTATTACAAAAAGCTGTGATGGGAGAACAGCACCTGACAAATCACTGAGATATCCTGTCACCAACCTCAGCTTAGTAGACAATGTAGATGAGGATGCGTCATGTTCAGCATTCGGGCATCTCCTGATAAACAGTTTTTCTCTCCACCCTGACCACTCAGCATGTCAGCATTGTTTTCATGACCTTTGCTCCCAGCTACATTCAAATGTGATGAAGTCTTGTAATACACGTGTTTTTAGCATCATTACACAATAGTTAAACAAGCAATTGCTAGTTCATCGTGTGCCTTTATTCCCCTCTTCCTCCTGCCTCCTAAATGTTTGCTCCCAGCAGAAGGTAGCTCCATTCCTAGCAGGTAAGGAAGGCTTTGCTGGGACAACAGAGAACCTGCTGACCAGCAACACGTCATGTAGTGCCAGAAATGGAGGAGCATGTGGGGAAAGTCTTTGCATAGGGTGAATGAGAAGCGCTGTTGAGGGGAAATAACAAAGTATCGATAACCATAAACATGCTTCAACAACTCACTAACAGAACTGTCTTTACGTGACCCCATCCATGGGGGCCCTGTAGCTTCTTTTGCATTTGTGAAGTTAACAAATCAAGAGCCAGATCTAACTGAGTAAGTTGGGATGTAATAACAAAATTCATCCATATTATTCTCTTATAGTACACATACATACATAGAAGGACTGTTTTATGAGGATGTGGGCTGTTTTAACTTTGGCATTCTCCACCAGTTGAAAACTTGACCATTTGGCATCAGCAACAATCTTTCATTTTCTATGCAATCAATCCACAAGTACATCTATCAGGGTATCTGTCTACATTTTAAACTACAGATACTTTTTTTTCCCAGTCCAGTTGAAAACTTATTCATTCTGCTCTGCCTTTGGCAGTTCCTAAGCAACAACGGAACTTATTTCTCACCTCTGACCCACTCACCCTCTTTCCAGAAAGCTGCCAAAACCCTTCAAATTTACTCTTATTGCTTCTTTTTCCTTATTCCACTGTCCTGTTGTCCAACATTGCTGTAGAGCTAAAGGCAAAATGGAGAGTTCCAGCCCAGGAGTTGTTTTGCCCTGTCCCCTGCTAGAAGTCAGTTGCCTACCAAAAAGGCTTCTCTTCTTTAACTTTAGTGCAAAGTTCAAGCCAAATGCACCTGCAGAAGGGTGATTCCTAGAAAGATATGAAACCAACAGGTCTATGTTTTTTCCCAAGTTATAGCCATACTAGGAAGATGCAAGGAATAAGACACAGGAGGCTCCTATAACTTGCTAAAAATCAACTGAAGTATTTCTGGGCTTGCTGCAGCAGATAGACTGTGAGTCACAACTCCCAAGGCTTCCAGTTAACAACTAAAAGGGAGAAATGATCGATATGATTTTTCTCAGTGAGGGATTAAGACTGCTTTTAATAATTCAGTCATGCATGCTATGTACTAAAAGGAATGATTCATTAGTTACTTGGAAGAAGAACATCCTCTTTTCTCAGTTCAGAAGCCAGAGGGCTTAGCCAATACCCCATGAGCACAGCTGATTAGCATGTAGAAAAAGAAGAGAGGAAATATTGGCTACTTTTGTCCCTGTCCTCACATCTGCAGTGTACTTCTCATGAGAGCAAAAAAGAAATGGGGAAATTTTGTATTCAGCAGTGACATTGTTTTAGTCATACTTTGTATAAGTCTGACACCAGAGCTGGCTACTGGCAGCTACTGGCAGCTCCCTCCTCTGTGCTGCAGTCACGGACTCAACATCCAGCCCAGAGCATGATCTCCATGGCCCTGCTGAGCAGTCTGAATAGCTATACCAGCTGCTTTACACAACGCTTTCTGATGTAGCCTTGGCACATCCATGGGATTCATCCTGATTTTTGTGGCAATTGCCTCTTCTGAAACAAAGAAGAGCAGTACAACAGTAATGAATTTTTTTTCTTATTGAACCATGTTGCTGCTGAAAATAAATTTCTAAAAACTCCACCATCTTAAGTTTAGTAATGATAATCATCCTTTTAAGATGAGGTCATGTATACAGTAAAGAATATGCCACTCACAAGCCTTTTTAGGTTTGGGTAGCTCCAGATTTTAAGGCATTCTTTGCAATGCCCTGGTGGTGCAATATAGCAGCATGATGGCATAACCGTCTGAAAGGTAACGCTGGGGTTTCTTACAGTCTTCTTCCTGCAAGGAGAAATGATATTGTCAAAGTCTGTGTGCAAAACATTTCCAACAAGTGGAAGCAGGTATTGCTGTCTTTTTCATCACAAGCTGATGTATTAATCTATGAGCAAGTACAAAGCATTTTTTTTTTTCTGAAGAGAGTGATCAAACCTGTCATGTGCAAGACCTACATCTCTTTCCCTTTTTCTTAGAGCCCAAATATCAGATACAAGGATAACTCCCATGCAATTAATTTTGCTTCAAACACTTCTAACTGCAGACTCGTATAAATATCATTTGGACATGCTGTACTCAGAAAACTGGTAGCAACTCCAAGACTGACGTTATATGACAGACCTCTGGCATCAGCTTAAAGATGTTCAGTATCTGCAAAGCTAGTATACATAAAATGCCCTTAAATCCAAACATAATCGCCACAATATTCCCAAGCACACTTGTATCCTAGATTCTACCAGTTTCATAAAAACTCTGCATAGCTCATCCCTGGACTAAGCCTTTGTCTCAGTGGTTCTTTCTCGGCTTGTGCTTAGTCTTTCTTTTGACCTGATCCTGGCTATTCCTTTTAGCCTTTCGTCTCTTCTCTGTCCAATGTTGCCTCCTTGTCTGCCAGATCACCAGTTATTTAAGCAAAATTATTCATCATCTTCTCCTTTACTCATGCTTCTCTCTTCTTAAATAAGTCTGGATGAAAGGAGATGCAGCCTCCACATTGCAGGACAATGCTGACCCCTATGAAGTGGTAGCAGCTTTATGGGAGGACAAGCAAGCCCTGTCAGCCCTTCCCTCTCCAAACACATTTGAGTAATATCTTGCCCTGAACATGGCCTGACCTCAGCTCTCCTGTGCTGGTTTGTATTTCTTACCAGCCCTTTTGTTACCTGAATCTCTCCTTATTTCACCTGGTTGTGTGCAGAGTATGCTTCTCATAATGACGGAGTGGAGAAGAGTCTCTGCGTGTGCCTGCCTAGCTGAGTTCCTGATAGAAAGACCACAGGCATTTTGCTTTATATTATTTATTATGTAAGAGTGCTCAAAGCCTTGGCTACATAAATTCCATATAATAAAATTCCAAGTAAGGAGTGCTTTGAAAAAAAAAACCCATATATTTTTTGCAGTTCAAAAGGATGGTATTTTGGTCTAAACAAAGCTAATTTTTGTCATTATGGAGGTCCAAAAAATGTCTCTTGAAAACCAAACAACTGAACTGAAATGTGGCCAGGGTTTCTTTTCCTGAAACAGTGGAATATATTGACCAAAAGAAGGATCCTCTGTGAAAATCTCATCTTCAGTTAAAAAGTTTAAATCTTCTGCGTATACGACCAGCACACACTGGACACCAAATGGAACCATCCTCATTCTATCTATATATATAGCCACTGAAGAGCAATTTATTCCATATAAAAACAGAGCATTATCAATTCCATATGTGAGGTGTTATGTAACTTACATGATTTCTTCTTTCACCATTATGTTTCAGCTTTCATCAGAAGCTTCAAAGACAAATAAATCATTAGTCATTTAACTGGTGATACATAGTACTCAGATTTGTCATCTCTGGCAGGGTTTTGCTTTCAAGCTTAAGCAATTCATTTAAGCTGAAGCAACTTTAAGCAATTCATTTTTGTCCTAAGTGACATAAATACATAAACTTAATTGCAGCAGATCTCTGATAATGCTGAACATGGAGCAAGGTCAGACCTTGGGAAGGAAAAGTGAGCACAGTGCTGAATGACTGCTAAGATTATTTTGTTTCTGTAACTCAAGGAAACTTGTATGGTGCTCTTCTGATACCTTCTTGGAAAAGGCTGCATCACTTTAGCTGAAACATTTCCTGCCCTCTCCCCTCAGCTCCCCACAAGAAACAGCAAGAGGCGTTTACTTAGCATTGAAAACATCTGAACACTTTATTCACGATTAAGAAAGTATGGAAGAATTTAAAACTGTATCATTTAGTGGAAAGAGTTGGGCAGTCCTTGCCTAGGAGTTAATTTCTGTGCTCTGCATAATGGAAAAACTGCCATTTTTCTTTATCAGTAGGTCAGTGAGATTGTTACTCTGCCATTCTCTGAAAGGTCATTTATAATGGTTAATATATAACTCACTGATGTGTCATTTCTTCCCTAAAGTGTCATTCCAGGCACTATAGGGCAATTCCCTCTACCATTTGTGCCAGAGTAAAGGTACATTGGCAGCTGTAGTTTCACAAAGGCGTCTTCAGCTGCAAGTCCAGCTTGGGAACGTTTGTCTCCCATTTCTGCCTTGCCTCCAGCTGCTTCTTCACACTGTGCAACTGCTCTGCAACTGTTGTTTGGGCTGTGCTGTAAATCAGGTCACTGAGCTGATCCAGGTTACAAATAATCTTTTTTATTTATATGCTTATTCCTAATACAAGTTGCTTTTCTTAACAGAATGATGCCAGAAACTGCAGTGCTGGTGCAGCAGAGGAGGCAGGGCTGTGGGGGAGAGGAGAGGAGAGGAGAGGAGAGGAGAGGAGAGGAGAGGAGAGGAGAGGAGAGGAGAGGAGAGGAGAGGAGAGGAGAGGAGAGGAGAGGAGAGGAGAGGAGAGGAGAGGAGAGGAGAGGAGAGGAGAGGAGGAGGAGCTGGGACAGCAGGCCCAGGGGAGGAAGCATGCCTGGATTTGTGGAACTGCTGGCTCAGATGGTGTCTCTTCCACTAGTAAGGATGGAATGTGGTCAGGAAGGTGTTATCATAAACCATTAACAAACAGAAAGTTCACACACAAAAGGATCATGCACTGGTTTAAAAAAGACTAAAAAGAAACAGTAAGAATTGCTCCATACCTGACTTTTGCAAAACAAGTAGCTATATGCATAGGTGTGAGAGAATGTGTATATATATACACACACACGTGCACATGCATATGCAGCTATATATATATTCACATACATACACACACACAAAATTCATCTCTAAATTCAAAAGAAATGCAAAATATGTCTCACTTGAGAGTTTTTGCCAGCCTTCAAAGCCTGTATATGCAGCTCTGACCCCCTGGATGGCCGGCTCATGCAAGTAACAAGCAAGAAAGCCTATAGAGGGAGCAGGTTGCCTTCTTTTCCTGAGAGGAGTTTTTAACATTAAGTAACGACCCTGAGAGAAAGGATAGACAAAAGTAGAGGATGAAAATGTCTTAGGGAGCAGTCTCAAGGGCCAGAGAAGTTACCCTGCAAAGAGGACCACCTGCCTCTCAGGCCATGGTCAAGAGGGCTGCAGATCCACATTTACCATCTTTTTCTTCTTCCCTCTTCTCCATGTTCATGTTTTGAGCCCTACAAGGAGTCCAGAATCCCTCGGGGTTTTTTCCCCCTATGTAGTTGCTGGGGTGTCCTAGCACTTCGGCCTCTACTCTGCACACTGCAGGATGGAGATTTGTGTGACTGGAAATTGAGCAGAATTTCATCTTCCAACACCTATGGCTGCAGTAGTAGTGCATTGCCTAGAAGTAAGGGAAGAATGTAGTAAGAAAAGCCTGGCATTTCCTATTGAACAAAAACAATAACCAGAAAATGCATAACTGTGCACCACAGACAACACAAGAGAAGGCATAGTAAGCAGAAGCAATACTAAAACTGCATTCAGAAGACAGAATATACAGATGTATCAGACTGTTAGTTATTGTCAGTAGATGCTATGTGTCTGAATTTAACATTAGGTTTATTATCAATTACATGTGCATACATAAAAATCTCCAGAAATCTTTAACTTATGTATACCTGTATTGTAGGTCCAGAAAGCTGGTAGTTGCTTGTAGGACTGTAAAGCCCAGAAGGCCTGACATAGTCAGAAACTGCATTTGCAGCGTGTGACACAAATTCATACCAAGAGCCTTTGCCTTAACCATGTTTGTTATAGTTAAAAACAAGAGAAGATAAGATTTTGTTTGTTTGTTTTTCTTAATGTTTTCCTTTTTGAAACAGATAGGGATCTGTCCCTGAAAAAAATTAACAGACACTGGACCTTACCAAATAAACCCATATTCAGCCTTTGAGATCAAATGATTAGCAACTAAAAAATATCTTTTTGGGAGCAATGACTTCTGTAAGATGCATGACTGAACAGTAAATGTGCTCTCAAAAATAACAATTACAAATGAACACTGTGAGTGTGAAGGAGCCCTGGCACAGGCTGCCCAGAGGGGTTGTGGAGTCTCCTTAGAGGTCTTCAAGACTCGCCTGGACACATTCCTATGCAACCTGATCTAGGTGAACCTGCTTCTGCAGGGGAGTTGGACTAGATGATCTCTAAAGGTCCCTTCCAACCCCTACCATTCTATGATTCTGTGATTCTGTTATTTACCCTGTTGTACCTGTGAGCTGTGTCTGTAGAAAGGCCAGCCACCAGAGTGTGCACCAGCAAACTTACAAAAATGGTACAAATCTGAGAACTGGCATAAAGCATACAATATTTTTACATTCAAATTACCCTAAGAGCTCTTCCCCCCCACGCACAAAGGGCTAATAATATTTCAGCATCTGTTTCCTGGGAAGCGGGAGTAGGTCTTAGCTTTATAACATAAATAGTTAAGCACAAGTCATGCAACAGTAAGAGAGAAAAGCCACACACTATGCTCTTCAATTCCCAGACACTGCAACATGAGGCATTAGAAAAAAAGATAAGATTACTTTTCCTCAGCTAACCTCTATAACATGTTTCATCTTTTGATAGGTTTGCCCTTTTTTTCCTGTCTGGCATCGTTAGAGAGAGGCCATTTGAGGAACACAGCAATGTGATTCAGCAACTTTCTGCAAAACAAAAATGCAGCCTTTTTTTTTTTTTTTGGTGCACTAATGAAGAACAACTGGCAATAATTTTCTTCAAATTGAGCCTCACTGAAAGCAGGCAAAGTACCACGTAAGCTGAAGCTCAGTGGTCTTGGATCACAATGTAATTTTTCATCTTTTTTTAATATGATTGAATAAAAGCTGAATACACCCCGCTGCTCAAATCAGGCCAATAACAACAAATACATTACTGTACGAGCTGTTGCATTACCAAGAATAGCTCAAGAAACACATATTCTTTTTGAATCAAATTCTAGGTAGCTTTTGTCCATGCCAACACGAGAACATTGTTTCTGAGTATCATCTCCCAAGGTCACATCCACAGGAAGGTTATCCCGCAGTTCCGTGAGGGCAAAGTCCCCTGTCATGAGCTTGCCATGTAACAACTCTTTTTTTCACACAAGGGCATTAAATGGTAATCAGTAACACCACGGCAGAAACACTATATAATTTTGCATATTTGGTATTCTTTACCCAGGAGTGTTCCAAGTTTGGGAAATTAGATGAGGAACAGAAAGCATTTGCCTTAAGAGGAACAAAATCCCCCATAGTAACACATAGGGCAGTCAAAAGAGTTTAGGAAGCCATAGTGCCTCGGTGCTTCATGGGTACATTTTCCATCAAAAATATTCCCATTAAGAGAGCCTTCTTTATTTAGCCTGATAGAGGAGCGTTGTCTCCAGGCAGGCACAATGTGGTAGCTCTGGCAAGCGATGAGTGCCTGAGCTGGGATGCGCTGCATGTCCTGGCTTAGGCCACAGGCTGCTTTTTCTCCAGTCAACACATGGAAGTGACAGGCAGCATGTCCCCCACGTACCACTGCAACACTTCCTGCCTCGAGTCACAGGAGAGCTGCCATCCCAGCAGCAGGATAGGGTGTCCCTTCTATGAACCAGCCTGAAGATGGAAAGTGCTACATAAGCACCAGCCGTGACTGTTACTGGCAGAGCTGCTTGAGGACAAGCAGAGCCTGTGGGCTTGGCTAACCACTAACCAGCAGCCTGGAGCCTTCACTCTTAGAAGCACACCAAGCAATATTCCCCAAACATATTGCCATTTGCAAAAGAGTCATTTTGCCAACAAAGTCTTTCAGTGACTAAGTGGCTAGTGTGTTGCTGACATGAAATAGCTGGCAGAATTTCTATCATAAACACTGCTATCAGGCCATTGTATCTCAGCTGTAAAAACTTGCTCCAGGCTGATATTTGGCAAACAAAACTCAGCAACATAATCCTTTTTTTAAACACATTATCCTATTCCAGTAATCTACTGACATGTAAATCAAGAAGCCTGTATGGGTGGGACCCACTAACACCTTTGCTGATTCTTCTCTGCTGATGTTAAGAGCATCAGAGGAAGTGAGCACATGGCCATTCCAAAATGTTGGCTCTGTGGCTTTTCTTTTACCTCCAGGTGCCCTGAAAGGTTCTGGCAAAAGTGCTGTGGTAGCACAGGGCAGGGCAGACAAGCTTCAGTCAGGGAAGAAACCCAGAGAAGAATTTCCCCAGGAGAAAAACCTATCTCCTGAGAATGTACACATAGTAAGATACTGATCACCCTTGCACACAGGTGAAGAAGAGCAGCTGTTGGAAATTCCCATAGCCATATACATGCCTTCTTCTAGATATGGAGAAGCCAACCTTTCCATTTAAGTGAAAGAAAAAATGCACCTATTTCTACCTCAGAAGAAATATCTGCTGTTGCTTCAAAACTAAAACAGCTTCTTGATCATAATGTCTTAACACTGCACTGGCTACACAGTCCTCTTACTTTTCAAAAGGTTTCCTGTGGATCCTACCACATCTGACAAACACCTTGGTGGAAAACATGTCAACCACCAGCCCTTCTGAACACAGATTTCCATATCTGCACAGAATATCTCCAGGACAATTAAGTGATTAAATGCAACAGGGCTGGAAAACTCAGCACTGAACAAGCAGTAGCAACTCTTTGTGTATCTACATTAAAGTATTTGGGATTTATAGACAGAAATACTCCTTTCATTGATTTCATTATTAGAAGTCTTGTTGCAGCTGAGGGGTTTTTTTAAATGCTGAATCTCATTTCCAAATACCCTGAGGGAACAACAGCCACAACAATAAAATTAGGAACCCATTACTGAAGATAAAATTAGAATAACTAAGCTTGACACTATGCAGGGAAAATGCAGTGTTAAAATGTATGAGGTAAAATGTTTACTAACTATCCCAATGTTAAACTTCATTTTGTCCTTGGAATGAGTAAGGGCAGAAACTTGTGACAAACTACCACTTTATTAAACACAAGTGTGTTCTGTGCAAGTTACAGGCTAAATCAGTGCATTTTGTTAGGCATAGTTAAGGCCAAAGAGGCTTAATAAACTATTTTTAATAATTTTTTTAATTAACAAGGCTTTATTTTAAGAAAATGCTTTTAAACCTCCCTTCCTTCAGATTATGATTCAGAGAAGTGCTGAGAAAACAGATGGTTTACTTTCTAGTCCTGCTTACACAGAAAACCTGGAAGGATATCTCAAGTGAAAGGAATTTTTTCACCAAGCACAGAGAAGCCCTTGCTATCACACCTAGTACCTCCATGGCAAAAGCAGTAGCAGCTGACAAGTATCCACCTATCTGAATGAGGGCAACCACTCCCTCTTCACTCTTCATAGTGAAATTTCCCACAGTAACTAATGTTTCAGAGCATGCATACCACTGTGCCCTGGGTTACAGTTAGACTTCCCTTATCACTCCTGAAAAAGAATCCTCACATTCTTACACGGCCTGCACACAGTGCATGCACGCATAGGTTGCACAGGCTGCAGTATGACAGTTCCCTCTCACAATCATGCTGGAAAATACTTTCCCTTTCACTTTTTCAGGACTTAAAAAAGAAACTGTGTACTTCCAAAACCAGTACTGTGTTGTAATATCCAACACAAGATAAGAGGGATAGGGGGTTGTTGCAGTCTGCTCTTTCTTCTCACATTAAGTAACTCCTCCTCTTCCAGCCTCAAACACGTGGCTGTCATAAACTCTTTAAGGGAATATTGTCAAATACATTTACCAAATATTCTGACACTGATGAAAAAGCACCATAGAGAAGAGAAGAGAAGAGAAGAGAAGAGAAGAGAAGAGAAGAGAAGAGAAGAGAAGAGAAGAGACTCTGTTTAGAGTATTACTTCACATTAGTGAAGAGCTCATTTGCTATTCCTGGGTATTAGGGTCCAGATCGGTGCTTTTGCAATAAATGTTTTTAAATAAAGGTTAAAGAACATGATTATCTTATGTTACATGCTTGAAACGTCTGTGGAAAAAAACAAGCACCCTTTTTTTACTGTAGTGTCTTGTAGGTCTTGAAATGAGCAGACAGATCAAATATACATGGGCTTCACAAACTGATCTCCAGCAAAAATCTACACATATGGGTTGACTCCTTATCTCCACTTCAATCGAATGAGCTTATTGTTAAACTTTTACAAAGCAACCCAGCAGCAAGGTGAAAGATGAAGAGATTATTGAATAATAGATAAGAATATTTTTAGTCAGCTCAGATGTATTCATGTGTCTGAGAAAGCACTAGGAAAAATCCCTCAGAAAGGCACTGGCTGAATTCCAGCAAAGCCACCTGACTATCAGCAGCCTGCAAGGGCCAGGGGCTCCCTAGGGCCAGGGTACCATAGGTTTCCCATGGAAGGAGGTAGGACAGGTTCCAGAAGAGGGCTGCTGGGGGCACTTGAGGCAGCCCCAGCCCCAGGCATTAGACATCTCCCTGGGGACAGGAACACAGATACACAGGCCCAGCAGAACTAGGTGGGGTGGGGGAAGCCATGGGGGCTGGGTAGGGGCACTGTCCTGTAGAAGTGAAAAATAATTAAGGAAAACATTCCTGGGCTTTCTGCTCCTGGACTCAATGAAGACAAGATTTTTTCTTTCCTTTCACTCATAGCTTTTACAAGCCCAGCAGCACTGTCTTTAAACATGCAGCAGCTGGAACTGCAAACCCATTTCCAAGGTCGTTCCTTCCCATCAGGTTTTCTACAATGTTGTTTAATGCAAGGGCAACAAAGAATTTGTAATGCTCTGGAAAGGACCTTCTCCATGCGCAAAAAAAGGAAACTACCAAACTGTGTGATTACAGCACTGTTCTGCTTCTTATCCTGAATCCTTCAACTAAGCAAGAATCATTGCTCTGTTATCACAGTCTGAAGAGACAAAGATTTTTAAAAGAGCTTTTCATTGCCTGAGCCAGCCCTCTCTCTGCTGTCTTTCCCTTTTAATGAAGATCACAGGGTGGTTGACATCTTTGATCTCACCACAGATCCTGAGAGCTTCTGAAGAAGTGGAGGTATAATAACATCATTCACTTAAAAGCTACGGAGATACTGACTGAAACTGTATCTACTGATATAAAGTACCAGTGAATAATGAAGAGTCACTTGTATATTCAGAACTTCCTTCATTAAAAAACATTTCTGAAAGGAACTGGTTCATGTGTCCCTGGGAACGCTAATGCAAGTGCCACGCTAAATCAGACTTGGCACTTAATCTAGAATCAAAGTACTTGCACACAGTCTATCCTGCCACAATATTGACTACAGAGCAGAAAAGTCCTTATCTTACTTCATGTACAGCTATGAGACTATATGCAATAGTGGAGAAGAAAATGTTTTAAAACACAGGTGTGAACAGAGGATATTTATCTCAGTGGTATGCAAGAAGCACAGTCCGTCACAATGTGATTGTATAACAGTCCCAAAAATACTGTACTTTATAAAAAGAACCAAACTTTGGTCTTTAAGGGCAGGGACAGCCATAAACCTGCAGCAATACAAAGCACAGCCTGATTTACCTTAACTTTCTGGCACAAAATTTTTGGTGAACTCCCTGCTCTCTAGCAGACTGCTGTAGGCAGCTGAGTTAACACATTCAGAATTAGCCCAAATATGTATAACTTGTACCTTTGGTCCTGGAGAAAAATGGCAGATACAAACTGGTGCTTTAGACTGCAGCAGAGACTTAGCCCAGTATTTTTGGACCTTTATCCAGAAAAAAAATGTTTCTGCACACATGAGGCTATAAGGCTCTGAATAGACTTGGCAACTGCATTAGCTTAATAATGGTGAAGCCTGCTGTGAGCTCGCTTCTGGACTGGAAATTATCTCTGAAGAGTTTTATAAAATGCAGTAGAATCTTGTGAAGCAGAAAACAAGGGTTATTCAGTTTCCCTCCTCTCCACCTGGACACGTTGGAACTAGGATGTTTTGGCATAAACCCCAGACATACTAAAGCAAATGCCAGAGCCCAGCAAGGGCCCAGCAAGGTAGTTTTGGGGTATGTTGGGCTTGTGTGCAGCCAGTTTTTTCCTTGGTAATGGGAGAGGGGGCTGCAGTGGTGGCCGCTGTAAAGAGTTCTTCAACCTTCCCCTAGAACTCATCTCCAGCCTGGCCAGCCCAATCTGGCATCTCTGCCATCATTATTTAAGAAGGGAAATCCACAGTGGAAGAGGAAGCAGAAGGAGTGGGACAAGATGGAGGTGACGACACACATCCCACAGTCAGAGAAGGAGGAAGGAAGGAGTGCTATACTGGAGACTGCTCTGCAGTGCAACCTGTGGCGAGAACGCAGGCTGTGCCTCTGCAACCCATGGAGGGCAATGGCAGGACCGAGAGCCACCAGCAGCACCAAGTGAGTGCCCCTGGATGAGCAGGAGACTGTGTGAGGAGGCAGCCATGGTGCTGGAGAGCCTGCGAGCCGCAGAGCAGATCCACACAGGAGGTGGAGAGGAGCTGCAGACTTTGGGATAAACGTACATTGGAGCAGCCTGTGCAGGGCTGCCTGGCCTGTGAGGGACCCCACGCTGGAGCAGAGAGGACCAAGAAGGAGTCCTCCTGCCCTGAGGAGAGACAAATGGCAGTAGCCATCGGGAATAGACTGAAACCCCCATTCCCTGCCCCGCTGTGTCACTCAGAGGGGGAGGAGGTAAAGACATCAAGATCAGGTCCTGAGCCTGGAAAGAGGGGAGTGGTAGGGATAAGGTGGTCTTAAAAGGCTGGCTGTGCTCTTCATCACTGTACCACTCTGTGTTGTTTTCTGATTTTTATGTTTTTGGTTGATGGTGGATTAAATTAAGTTTCATTTTCTTCCTCAAGTGAAGTAATCCTGTCTGTTTTGCTCAGGACCATGAGTGGTGAAGGAGCCCCCTCCTGTCTTTAGTGGGTTCCAAAAACTCTTGGTTACTTTTCCCTTCCCCATCCCAGCAGGAGAGGAAGGAGTGAGTGAGCAGCTGCACGGTTCTTTCTTTGCAGCCAGGCCAAAACCATGATGGGGGTATGGACAGGTATAGAAAAGACACTTGTCCCAGGGCTGGGCCAGGTGACAGAACTCAGAGTGAACACTGACAATACAGGACAGGGAGCCCCGTATCATCTTTCTGGGAGGACTAGGCCAGGCTATTGTGCTATCGCAGCGTGCAGGGCACAGAAGCCTGATGCAGGTAGTACAGCTTAGTAAGAAAACAGTGGTAAATAAACCTGTATGTTTTCCTTCTGGTGACAGCTCTTTCCAAAAGAAACCCACAAGAAACACCTTCAAGAGAAGATAACCAGGTAACAACCCCTCAGAGAATCCCAGCCTGTACCCATGCACACACAAACACAGAGACTAGAGTATTCATCCAAAACAATCTCACATAGGATCTCACTTCAGTTCTTGCAGATCACATAGAGGTGGAGGGTCATCCACACTTAGATCCACTGCTTTTGCAGCTTTTTCTTCCCAGCTCCCTCAAAGTGAAGTTTGAGAGGCTGAAAAACTAAATACCTCCTTGCCTGCAGATTGCATCATTTTGAAATGGCTGTGTTAGCTGATCTTCACCCCTATAATTGCACCACTTGACATATGAAGCTGTGTTTTCATTTCTGGGGAATAATGCACATGCCTCAACTCCCTTCTCAGATGTGTCATCCCACTAGTATTCCTTTCTTCTTTAAGCTACAGTTTAGTATCCTTTTAAATGAATGTGGTTGCCAATAAAACAGTCTCCACTTTCTCCCACTCCCACATCTTCTCCCAGATCATCTGTTGTACTGTGCCATCATAAATATTTGTGTGGCTACATGGTGAACCACCAGATCAGGGAACTGATCCAGCTGAAAAACAGCCCTGGGGAAAAAAATATGCAATTTTTCCAATATAGTTCCCCACAAGGTCATACAAATGCTTGTGCTGCAATTCTGAGGAGGTTTCTGTAAGCACAGGAATAACTGACTGAGAGAAAGAAGAAGAAGAGCGCTTTTTATAAGAAACTCCACTGGCCTTAATGTGGTGCCATGGCTTGGCATTTGCCATTGCCAGCATTTGTCCTGAGAAAGTACATAGAAACCACTATTTGGAGGAGTAAACAGGCACAGAACTATGGAAAGTTCCTCCTGAAAGCCCAGGGAAATGTTCTCTGCACAGAGATATCTAATAATTGCTTGCATTTGAGGCCAAGACTATAATCTTCAAGACTGTGAAGATCCTTACACCTGAAGAAGAGCTCTCTCCTGTCAACAACAAGCTTGGGGATCCTTTGGAGTTGATTGCTAGTACTTCAGAGGCAAACAGCCTATTTCTCCTACTCTTACTTTTTCAGGATTTGAGGACTGATGAGACAGAATACTGCCTGGTTACCTATTCCACAGCTCTATACTGTAAATGAGAGGAAAAAGTCCGAAAGCATTACTATTTGATTGCATTTTATTGAAAAGCTGATTGAAAACAGCTCTCTTCATTTAACAGTTTCTAATACACTAAGCCTAAAACTAGAGCCAGAAAGTCCTGACACCAGTTACCTCGGTTTCATTTCTTTTCATCTCATTTTCTTTCTTCACAATAAAGTGACATTCCCACTGCCAATATTTCTCAGGAAAGGTGTGATAACATTCTGTGAGACACTCAGAAATTGCAGTTAAACGCAAGCTTGCTGTTGGATAAAGCTATAGAGAATACAAAAAATGTCCTTCCCTTGCTTCCTCCACTTCAGAAAAAAAGAGTCAAGAATTACTGTTTTCTCCCTGCTGATTTGTGGTGTGAGACAGCAAGGATATGAAACTAGCTGATCCCATGAGTGGGAGGACTGACTATGAAGAGAACTCTTTTCTTCTTTTATTGTTTCCAGCAACTGTACAATTAACTTAAATTGTGGCTATCTTTTCGCCAGTGGGCTTAATGTATTCAGTCTAAGGATAGTGGCTAAGGGAACATTACAATTTCCTGAAGAGACTGCAGATCAGCAGTCTGCCCTGAAATTGTATACCATCGCTTGCCCTTCACTAAACTGGAAACAGGAAGGCAGTATGTGATCCCAGGCTAAGGGACTTCCTTCATGCAGTCTGTCCTGTGGCAAGCCTGGGGGCACAGCTCTGACACACACTTCAGTGGACAGATGTAGATTGAGGCAGTTTGTCTAGTAAAGATCGGGAGAAATTGTGCACAAAGATAACAGGAAGGAACCGATCTTGGTCATCTCATGCAATTTGGGTAGCTCTGCTAATTTTGGAGAAAGACAAGCAGGACTTGGCTACATAACAAATAAGTGAGTGTTTTTAGACATTAAATGTGTTTGAACTCTAGGGACACTAGAGAATGTAAAATCGGCTGCTGAGCAGAAACTGCATAAGGAAATCAGAGGCTTGTTTTTAACACATCTTTGGGAAAGCCAGCAAGAAGAGCCACCTTCAATTTTTTCCTCCAATTCAACTGACAGTTCCCCATATTTCATTCTCTCTCTACTTCTGTCTGTAATAGTGTGGCTGTTGGAGCTGTGATGGTCTCAGGACATAACCAAGGCAATATTTGTAAGGACAGGTCCTAGCTTTTCTTAAAATAAGATGTGTATTTGGGGGCGGGGCGGGAAACAGACAGATTTTCAGGTAGACAAGCCCCTTTCCATGTCACTGAAGAGTCAATGTACTCAGAAGTATGTCTGAGCTTTTTTTCTAGCTATATCTGTGTAGTAAGAGATATGACATCTCCCTTCAGCATCCCTCTCCACAGCCGCTCTCTTCCCAGTAAAGACTCCTCAAACCCACCTCCACTCAGACAGCAGTCTCAGTCTTGTCTGGACCTACTATGTTTTCATACCTTCATTCCCACTTTCCTTCATGCTCTCACCCTGCCCCACCACGTCCTTAAAGCCTCACTGAGGAGATCCTCTGGATCCTCCACACTTATTGCACTGAAGCCCCTTTGATAGACCCCTGTCAGGCAGGAGCAGCTCCATAAAACTTTGTCTTCTGCAAAGTAAAGCCATCAGAGAGATTCCTATCTAGCTAGAGCCACTTCCTCTGCCAGGCACCACCTGATAACTGCATGATGGGGCTGTGCTGCTGACCATATCTCTGCAGCCATCAGAAGTAAAAATAATCCTCAAAAAGAAAGCTCCTTTCAGCTTTGATCATTTAAGTGGTAGGTGGCGGCACACAGAGGCAGCACCAGGGGGATGAAGCAGAGATAGGAATGAAAGGCTGAGTGTAGGGTGAAGGGGAAAAGCCAAGAACCCTTTAGCATACCTGTGCCCTGCAGAGAACAACCACAGGTCAAAGAAGAGCTTCCCTGATAGCAAGAAAGCAGCCAGTGTACCACAGGCAGTATTTTTCCTGGTGGTACATAACAGCATGGTATTTTGTGAGCTTTGTCTGCAGCTGCTGTGTAGAAAATGTGGGAACATTTTGCAATATTTTAAACACTGTTGTGTCACAGTGTTCTCCAGTTCTGCATGACTGGTTAAAAGGGATAAGAACATGTTAGGACACCATTGAATGATGGAAAAGAAAGGGAAGGAAAATTCTCCACTATTTGCCTCAATGGGCCATCAAGAACTGAAGCGGGAAGTCCCCTACAAACATGCACAGGTTGCAAGCACAGCAAGGACCCATCGGACATTTAAAAGTGAGGCCAGCAGGTCAAGGGAGGTTCTGCTCCCCCTCTACTCTGCCTTGGTGAGGACTCATCTTGAGAACTGTGTCCCGTTCTGGGCTCCCCAGCTGAAGAGGGACAGGGAACTTCTGGAAAGAGTCCAGCACAGGGCCACCAGGATGATCAGGGGACTGGAGCATCTTCCTTATGACGAAAGGCTGTGGGAACTGGGGCTGTTTAATCTAGAGAAGAAAAGACTGAGGGGGGACTTCATTAATACTTAACAAGTGTTTGAAAGGTGTATGTCAAAGGCAACACTTTTATTCAGTAGTGTTCAGTGACAGGACTAGGGGTAATGGAAAAAAGCTGGAACACAAGAAGTTCCATTTAAATATAAGGAAAAACTATTTCACTGTTCAGGTGAGGGAGCCCTGGCACAGGCTGCCCAGAGGGGTTGTGGAATCTCCTTCTCTGGAGGTTTCAAAACCCGCTTGGACGCGTTCCTGTGTGACCTGATCTAGGTGGACCTGCTTTAGCAGGAGGGTTGGACTAGATGATCTTTAGAGGTCCCTTCCAAATCCCACCATTCTGTGATTATGTTTCTGTAACTGAGGACTGAAGAAAGCATCTTGAAAGAAGGGTGTAGGCGAGAGAAGGAGTGTTGAGGAGTGGTTAAGGGAGAATGGACATGGATCCCAGAGTATAATGTTAGGCCTGATGGAGCAAGGCAATCTGAGTTCTAGTTATATGAATTTAATCCACAATCAAGACCTGAGTCAGAGCCATGGTTAAAGCAGTTGCTGTCACGCAGACAGCAGGCCGCTTTCTGTTCCTTCAAGGTCGGGCTGTTTTCAGCTAACGAGCTAACAGCCCAAGGTGGAAAACAACTACGGGGGAAAAACAAGATGGGAAAATGTGAGGGAGCTTGCTTATCGCAGAAACCGCAAGTAGGATGAACATGAGAATGTAATCTATTAGCTGCTGTTGCTGAGCTAGCTTTGAAGCTGCTGTGTATATAAGTTAGAGCCTGCTCTCAATAAAGAGGAAGATTTCTGCTATCACTCACATTGAGTAGGACTGATTTCTTCCCACCCAGCTGAGAATCGGACCCTGGGTTGATCGCCGCATGAAGTAGGCTTCGTGCCTGGGTTTCAGGCTTCGTGCCTGGGTTTTTCAGGCTTCGTGCCTGGGTTTCAGGCTTCGTGCCTGGGTTTCAGGCCTTTGTGCCTGGGTTTCAGGCTTCGTGCCTGGGTTTCAGGCCTTTGTGCCTGGGTTTCAGGCCTTTGTGCCTGGGTTTCAGGCTTCGTGCCTGGGTTTCAGGCCTTTGTGCCTGGGTTTCAGGCTTCGTGCCTGGGTTTCAGGCCTCTGTGCCTGGGTTTCAGGCTTTGTGCCTGGGTTTCAGGCCTTCGTGCCTGGGTTTCAGGCCTTCGTGCCTGGGTTTCAGGCTTCGTGCCTGGGTTTCAGGCCTTCGTGCCTGGGTTTCAGGCCTTCGTGCCTGGGTTTCAGGCCTCTGTGCCTGGGTTTCAGGCTTTGTGCCTGGGTTTCAGGCTTCGTGCCTGGGTTTCAGGCTTTGAGCCTGGGTTTTTCAGGCTTCGTGCCTGGGTTTCAGGCTTCGAGCCTGGGTTTTTCAGGCCAAGAGCCGAAAACTTCGCGGCAAAGGAGAATTTCTAGCAATGCTCTGCAGATTAGTAAATCTCCCCATATTCAAGCTTGGCTAAGGGTTGTGGTGAAGAGTAAGAATGCCTTAGATAGATAGGACGAAAGGAGAAAAATAATGCTCCAGGCTTCTGCCTAGCACAGACTATATGGACATTTGAGCTACCAATGAATCAACATGAATCAGCCCTATTATACCACAGATCACAGTCATGATGTAAACTGAGGTGATACAGCAGCTGACTCAGAGGCACCTTGCACATCCAGGGTGAAGCACAGAGCTGGGGACAGCGAGTTGTCAGCTATCCCGAAATAAACTCATCAAGCCTGGGTAACAGGCTCAAGGGATTTTGTCCTCTCTAGTTCAAGTAACCAATACATACCATGCCAACCTGTAATGCGTAAAGGCTCACTGGCTTCCTTTAAAAGAGCAAGTTGTTCAGGGTCGGTTTGTCTTGCCAGGGAGGCCACTGACAACAAGTAAAAGTGCTGTGACAACAGCCTGGATCACCAAACTCAAAGGAGACAAGGGCTAGTAATTGCCTAGGATCTTGTCCGAGGACCAGCCAAAGGGTATCCAGGAACACGCATGAAGACTCATGTCACTAGTAAGAACTGCTCAACAGGACATAGATATCTAAGAAACTATTCAACAGATTATGCTAGGCCTTTAAAAAGCAGCTCTTAGCAAGGGTTGTTGTGTGAACCTCACCACAGACATCCAGCAGCAGAGCCACATTAATAAAGAGCACATTAGGTTGCAGTGGCATCAGTTTCCCAGTCCAGCCTCTTACATGGTGATATGAACAGCTGTGTTGGCATGGCCATCTGGCTTGCAATCTCAGCTGTGATCAAGTCTACCACCAGCAAATTCCCCATGAGACTACATCCCTGAGCTGCCCAAGAAGTCTCAATCTTCTACTATACTTCTCTAACTTACAGTTTCTCTAAAATATCCCTCACACTCTGCAGATAATAGTTTGCTGTTGGCTTGTAAGGAATTCAACTTATGTGCCTCTCCCTGTGCCAAGCACGATGCTTGCTGACATGCAAGAAGTGCAGTCAGAGCTGTAAGATCTGGCAGCATCCCTCTCCCACACCATCCTACCATGGTGCTGCTTCTTGACCTTTATATTCCTTCAAGTTGCCACCAGGGACCTGCAAGACCCGTGTCTGAGCAGCAACAGCTACTGGCATGCCCTTACACATCACCCTGGCTGTATGCTGCCCAAGTTGTCACATCCTTCATGAAGCCTCTATGCGGCTGCTGATCTTCTTGACCTGGTCTGTCCCTCTTCATCACAATCCCCTCTCTTCAGCAGAGTTCAGATACAGATAGCGCTAAACATCTTCAGATTAGTAATAGGATGAGGCTCTCAGATCCCTATGTTAGACTCAAACGTGAGTGAAGCCTGTAAGGATGAGATTCATCTCACTAAAACTTCTGATGTCTTCAAAGAAACATACAAAATGGAGATGGCTGTCTAGACAACTTTTTTACTGTAGCAGAGAGTACTTCTGGAGTATAACTCAAGTAAATTAATTTCTATATCTACCTTAGAACAGGATGACTCATGTATCACAAAGTATTTATTCCTCACCATTGAATCCATCAATGAATCCCATTCTAGATGTTAAACATATACCCACTTGGATACATTTAAATCAGCTTGGAACTGATTTATTCCAGTTTCATTTTCATAGTTGAAGCTGAGTTCTCACTTAAATAGGGTAAAACTTTAGAATTAGGCCTCTCACCTATACTTGCATGCATACTAAAAAGAATTTCTTTCTTCTTTTTTCTTTCCAATTGAAATTGTGCAGGCTGCTGAAAAAGTGAGCTCCATCACTCTGAGCGCTGGACACAGTGCTCCTCTTTGGCCTTGCATCTTTTTGTGCAGTATGTTGTGGTCTTTCTGAGTATTAGCTCATTGAAAAGTGGCAGGGGCTGACACAGCTGGAATACCAGAGGGCAGGTGGGTGGGATCTGCAGACTTCAGCACTTCCTTTGGTATCTGCATAAGGCTCAGGGGAGACCTTATCACTGTCTACAACTACCTGAAAGGAAGTTGTAACGAGGTGGGGGTCTGTTCTCCCTAGTAACGAGCAATAGAACAAGAGGAAATAGCCTCAAGATGCGCCAGGGGAGGTTCAAGCTGTATATGAGGAAAAACTTCTTTGCTGAAAGGGCTGTCAGGCATTAGAACAGCTGCCCAGGGAGGTGGTAGAGTCACCGTCCCTGGAGGTGTTTAAGAGATGGGCAGATGTTACACTTAGGGAAATAGTCTGGTCGTTGATAGGGCTGGGACAAAGGCTGGACTCAATGATCTTAAACGTCTCTTTCTGCTGAAACAATTCGATGATTCTATGCATTACTGCAGCTATGGTGGGTGCTACCTCTGAATTTTACACGAGGTAGACATGTGTTACATGTCTACACGTGTTAGAAAGAATACACAAGTATAAAGTTGGCATAAACAGATTATAAAAGAAGTAAATTTTTTCCAACTGAAATAGCCAGACTGGCTGAGCTACAGAACCTGGGGCATCTCCATACAACATCTTGTAGAAAGGCACTTCCTTCAGAAAAAAATTAAGCCTGAACAAAGCTGGAGTGAACCTATCTACCTTGGCTCCAGTGTTCCCATTTTCACGGTATTTATCAAAAGGATTCAAAATGTTATCAAAATAATTGGCAAAGACAGCAATCACTGACCAAAATAATCCAAGTAAATTCCAGAGTAGTACTAGATTGCTACTGATGTGCTGAAAATTCAGGCAATTGATCCTCATTAGTGTTACTGCCAACATGCAAAAAAAGACCTGATTCATCCCATCTAGCAGTGGGTATTTAATGCAGATATCTGAATTGGAAGCCAGATCACACTAATCTCTCTGTTTGTTCCATGAAGAGTAACAAGGAACCCCTGAAGAGAATTCACCCTGACATCTAACTTACCATTTCTGTATAAGCTCATTGGAGGTCAAGGCTGCCCTACAAGCACCACTCAAACCCTCGTGCTTATCACTGACCAGATGATGATCAGAGGCCTGATGCACTGTTCTGTCACTTTTGAGTTCAATCTCAGTCTCCCATTTCTACTGGCCAGAGTTCAAAAGCCAATTTGAAAGACAAAGGCAAATACAGATTGAATTAAAACTTGAGCTGTCAGTCTGTGCTTCCCAAAATCAATCCAATACTGAAGCTTGAGCTTATCTTTAAAACTACATGATTGACATAATTCTGTCCAGATTTAATATTCCTATATTGGTTCAGCAGGAGCAGAGGTCCCCAACTAGTCCTGACTCTCATCATTTCTCTGACTTTAACATTAAATGTATCCTTTAAAGACTCCCAGTCCTACCAAATGTAGAAATAGGAACAAGCTCCTGTCTCCTAACTGTAAAAATTCCTAACTCATTTCAGCATATGTACCTCATAAGTAAGACAGAAGAGCTGCCTTAACAAAGCAAGGAGTGGCTTTAACTAGAACCCCATAACAAACCTTTAGTCTCCGCCTAGAGCTATATCCCTGATTACAGGTTCCAACTGAAGGGTGACTAGGAGAGCCACAGCCCACAGATCAAAGACATCTAAGAACGTAATAGATGCGATACACACATTGTATGCAGACTGACATAAACCAAACTCTGTGCTGACAGTATATCTCAAAGTTAACAGCAAGAGCACAGTTCCATTCCTTTTTAAATAGAATACACTATTTAAAATCAGTATGTTCCTTTCCTAAAGTATAAAGAGTAACAATTTTCTTGCATTGATTCTATGGACAAGACCTGTACAATGAAGAAAAAGGAAAATATCCTAATTCTACTTCCCTGCTAAATCCTGTTCTGCAAATTAGAGCCTTATTCAGAAAGCCAAAGTCACCCTGCTAATTATAAAGTCTTCTCCCCTAATTAGGTAATGGAAATAATAACAAATTACTTAAGTAACTAATCACAGCTAAGCAGTACAGCTTCTATTGTGGATACCAAGTATTCCATACTGCAAACAGTCAGACTACGAACAAGGAAAGTGCAGTCTGTCTGCACAGACTCCACAAGAGGAAGAGGTTATGTTCACTGAGTGAAACACAGCCAGTAAAAACCCAAAGTATTTGAGATTAATATGAAATGTAATTCATATGTCCTCATTCAGAAGCTTTCAGCTCCAGTGCATCTTCAAGATACCATACGAGCTGTTTTCTGCCTTTGTACCACGCTACTAAAAGATATTACAAGTGGGTAGTTAAAGAGATCCCAGCAAGACCTGCAAGTAGAATATTTCTTTCTGACTTAATCTAAATGCACACAAAGTGAAAGACCAGACTGAGACACGATCATACAGCTTTTAAACGTGTCCGAGTGTCACGTACAGTCAGCACAATGACTTTTAAGTGTCACATGATTATTATGTAGAAACAAGCTAATCCTTGGTTCATGTTAGCTAGAGGCTATCAAAAGGCATAATATATTTTCATGTTACCAATCTTGACTACAAAGAACAATTTAATAAAGACTCCAATTATGAACATGCTGAACACCGTTTTGCACTTTGAAATCTAAGTACTGGCACATTTATCTTAGGAATTAGAAGATTCTGGCAAGTAACTAGTCAGACTACAGTGGGGCAGAAATAAATGGAAGGCAACTTCCATTTTACTCCCTAGCTATCAGATTATTTACAACAGCTCATGGTTAAAAAGATAGAAGGATACTAAAACTCTGGCTCTGCAGTGCAGCATTAAAATACTCTGTATGCTCCTAAGCAGAAGGACAGTTGCCACATAAGATCAGGAACAAAGAGCAAGAGAGAAAGATGAGTTGCACCTTTTGGTAAGGAGGAATGGATGGTGGTTCAGACATTTACCTCTGCTTTGTGACATCTAACTCCAGTTCCTTCCCATGCCTCATTTAATCTTGTCCAGCACAGAGACTCACTGATTGTCCCTGTGCCTTCTGTAAAATGGCAATCGCAGACCATTATTTCATAGGCATGGCATTAAGAAGCCTGGTGAGAGAGAGAGGTGCTGAGATGCTATGATTATAGCCAGATATGTAGTAGAGGAGTTTTAACAACTGTTTGCCTTAGGATGCAATGATCCTGCTCCTCCACCTTCTTTCTCCCTCTTCCTTGCCTGTATCCTCATGCTCAACCAAATAGTGTCAGACCTTTCTTGTGTAACTTCTGATGCTGTATCTGTACAACAAAGCCAGTTCAACATTCTAAGAGATAAAAGTTATACTTTGAGGTTTTTGGGAGGTTATTTTAGCACTGCCAAGTTGAGTTGGATCATTGTACAGTTAGATGAGTTTTAGAGACAATGGAGAGGACAGACAGAACTATGTAGCTTGAAGAGGGAAGAACAGAGCGGGGGAGAGCAGCGGGATTTCCCCTCTTTAGCATCAGTAATTCGCTAGGCTGGGAGCTATAGCATATAACTGCCCTTGACTGATGGGCATCTTAGGCAGCACTGCACACACACAGAGAAAAGCAGCAGCTCTTTATCACAAGGAGTGATGATCAACAGCTCCAAGAGACTCCAAGAGATTGACAAAGAGGTTACAATCAGTATAATGATGCTGGACCTTGATATTACTTTTTTAAAAAGAGACTGAAACTGTAGCAACGTAAAACCACAGGCAGGGAAATTTACTGCCAGCTGAAAAGAATACACTCTCTCTTCTCCCTTAATACAAAAGTTATTAAGCCTTGGTTTCAATTGACTGCACAGTGCTATTTAACCAGATTTGATACTGTTACTCGGTTTGCTTGCAAATAACACCCTATTCCTAATCTATTTTGCTTTCATAACATGCTTCAAGAACTGTCTGTGCATTTGAATAAGAGGGTGCCAGGTGGCCATCTTCAGCAAGACAAAGCTTTGGGTCTGTGCAGCAGAACATCGTAAAGGCATCATTGTTAACTGAGTGCCCTTGCAAACACTGAGGGCTAATAGAATATCCTGGGGCACATTAAGAACTGTTGTTAGCTTTGGACTAGTGTTCTGCCAAATTATAACTGTGGTGTTACAATAAATGTGTTGTGATTGTGTGATTTGGTGTGTTTGCCCCCCTTCCAGAATGGCAGAGCAACAGCACATAGTGCTTTTACATCTTACTGCTGGGAAAGTCAAAGCCGCCACCATCTGATGCACAGAGGGTTTCTAAATGTGAAGCATACCATGCACCTTATTGTGAGGGACTGAGAATACATTCCCCATCACAGCTGATACTGTCCATAAGAGGGCAGTGAAATGCATCTACAACACATTCACCATCCCCATAAGTTTTAGGATGAGACCTGGGTAAATATTGATAAAAGCATGCCTGCTTCTGCAGAAAACAGTAAAGATGGGCACGAGCCTGTTGGCATCATTCCTACCCACCTTCCACTTGCCAGCCTGAGTCACTAAGCCTTCAGTTAAAGTAGGATCCCTTGAGAAACACTGTCAGCACAGAAATGGAGCACAGGCTGTGCACGACTGGCTCTGTGACCAGGGCCCAACAGGCAGGCATAAATTACACTAATAATGGCTGGCTATAGCTGTTGGAAGTTATGAGTCAGATGTATTAAACAGATAAATGCACCACCTTGAAGAAGAATATATATTTTACCTTCCACATTATCTTCCCTGCAGTATCTATCCCCAGCTGTGGTGGTGGATTACATTGTGTGAAGGCAATCAGATCCTAAAACCTGTAAATATTCCTACCCAGTGTGATTAACAGAGGAAGGGAATTGCAGCTGCTCATGTCTGCCATAAACATTTTTCCAGATGCTCAGAAAGAATGGTGATTACATTTTGTTTTCTCATTTTAGAAAGATCAATATCACCTGTCAAGTGTCAAAAGTAGACCAAACAGCCTTTCATTCTCAAAATTCCAATTCTCAGTATTCAGAGGGCAGAGAGCACACCTAGCAATATGTGCTGCAAAGCTCCCAGTACACTAGAAGTGAAATAAATAAATGATCCTGACAAAAAAGCTGTTGTGCATGCAGATAATGGTTGGTCTTGATACTTACATTTACTAAGCACTATTTCCCACTGTACATCAGTTTTGATTTGCCTATGATAACACGATGGGTTGTTCAGATGATTGTACATAATGATGCAAGGAACGTGAACACTAGGTAAGAACAATTCAGGAGAATTAAAGACATAAAAATATACTTGATATTTCATAGAAGACTTGAAGCAATTGTTAGTTATTAAAAAATTATCTAGAAAGGACAATTGGTGTCAACCAATTTTAGGTACCTCCCTAACCAGCACTTCTCAAGATACCCAGCAGAGAAGGAGAGGTACCTTCACAGGTTGTTCAGGTCTCTCTTAACTTGGGTGTCTCTGTTGCCTTGTCCAGTGGTCTTGCTCTCTGCTACCTCCAGAGGAAGCCTGGCTGGATCATGGGGTGGCTGAGTCCACAGGATTCAATAGCTGGGCTGGCTAAGACACCATGAATGCCTGTCTTAAGTATCTAATGCTGGGGAAATGTGCCTTCCCTCCCTATCTTATGCTGCATTAATCTGTCAGTCTTTGTATTATTCACATATTATTTCTCAAAAAAAATGGGTTTACATTAATTCAGCCGCTTTTCTTTGGGGTTGTTTTTTGTTTGTTTTCTGAAGGTCAATGTAACTTACAAACATTCCATGAAGAAAACAGCCTAGTAATGAGACCAGCAGAATGATATCCATCTTTAAAGCATAGCTACATCTTTCCCTAACATAGTAGCCTACAGGATCTTATTCTTTCACTGCCTTCCATCAGGTAGCTTAAGAATCTTAACTTTCCAAAGAAAAGAGAGCAAAATAGAACACCGAATTTTCTTTACGTGCTAAATAATTTCCATTATTTTTAGAAAGCTTTAGTTTGGCTGTAAAACTTCCTATAGAAATTCCATTTTCTGTCCCCTTCCAAAGCGTTGACTTGGTTGTTTTATCCAGCACATTGTAAAATCCTGGTAGAAATAGGACGAACTAGTTTTTTTCTGTTGAAGCTGTCAGATTTGGAGTGTCCTAGGCTTCCTGCTCCACTGGGGCTGAACACACAGTTCTAACCCATGTCTTCCAGCCCATCGTAAATATCACCATAAGCAAGTTCCCTTAATCTTCAGAAATATACATAACCAACTGCATGGAATAATATCCCCTAGCTTGAACTATCAAACACAATGCTGAAGAAATAAAATATGCTGCCACAAGATAAATGCACCAAAGGGAAAAGAGAAATGGAGAGGTCAGTGGGGCCAGAGTAGGTCAGCAAATTGCACAGGAGCAATACCAGTATAGCGTCCCTCCTTCCCTCCTGCTCTACAGCTGGGTTAAGTTGCTCTCTTAATTTATACAGATTCACTTTCTATAGCTCTGTACTCCCCCTCATTGGTGGGAACACTGAAATCCAGCGAAATAAAACAGATGCTCAGGTAATGGCCTAAGCAGGCAACCGTGTAGATGCACTGGAAGTTGCTATGCTCTTTAAAGCAGGGACAGATGGCAACACAATATTGATCAGAAACATAAGCCTTTCTATTCCCTCTGAGCACTACTCCGTTTGGCTGGTTTGTAGCTCATTCCTGTCCAGACCAGCTACGTTTTCTGGATGTCACCTTTTGCCAGATGTCACCTAAGCTGGATAACATTGCTCCTGTCCCCTCATGTCCATCACCCTACCATTCATGCAATTTTCACTGATGAGCCATAACAACCTGGTCTGAAAAAACATTTATTTTTATTTGTTTTTTCCAACTCTGTGTCATTTCTCTTCTGCTAATAATTGCTCCAAGGAACAACGTTCAGCAGAATGGATTTTATATGGTGTGTAGCCAGCAGAAATTGCTGTGTAATGTTGTTAAAGAGATGGTATATGTTCCACTGCAGCTAAGACTGTTATGCCTGATCTCAGGTAACTAAAACATGTGTTTTCAGGACCAGCTTACCCTTTAGATATTGTTACAGACACAGAGACTAATTTCTTTTTCAGGTTTTAATTAATATCAGTTGCATAAATACATGATCTGTTATCGTATAGAAATGCATTCAAAGTAGATGTTCTGGGTTTAAAAAATATTTTCTACGACATTCTTCTTTCTCTCTCTTTCAGGACAACCTGTTTTTTAATGTCTTTTCAGACCAGAAAACAAATGGGTTCCAATATGAAGAACGCTTTTTCTTAAGTCTGTATTTTCTATATTGTGACTAGATTTTAGGGAAAGAAAAGGTTTATATGTTTGAAAATCCACACTGGCACAAAACTGAAACTGAAGGAGAAAGCTTTTTAAGATGCTTCTCAAACATTGATTTAAGCTGGAAGCATGACTACAATGTTTTCCTTGGCATATCTTATTGCCTCTGAAACACACAGACCACTATTCTTGATATGTTTTTGTTTTCCTTGTATTTTATTTTAATAATTTGTATCCCCTGGGAACATATGGTGAGTCCCTTTTCACAGGGTGGCTCTGTCATCTAACTGTGGCATCTTTCCACTGCAAAATATGCAATGTGTATTTTTGCTAAGTGTTTATTTAAGTGAGGTTCAGAGATTTTTCACAAGCCCAAGCAAGTGTCACAGACTTTGACACTAGATCTAGTATCTAGTGGTAACCTCAGAAAACATTAAAAATCAGTGTTTTGCTGCAGGGGAGCCAGGCAAGCAAGTCTTGAACTGTTTGAATAATGTAAAAACCTTCTTAAAACAGCCTCACTGAATTCAGTGCTTAACCTCTCCATTATGAGTTCTTCAGAAATATTCCAAGACCTAAGACGCTGCTCTAACAGAATTTTGAATAAAGCAGTTTCACAAACTAGGCTGATGAGAGATATCAGAACACGAAGAAAAGGATGAAAGGGGAAAAACTGGTTTATAAAGATGGGTGTATTTGATCACAAGACAGTAACAACAGGACTTACAAGATACCACTCAAAAATGCTGTCTCATTTTCCAGTCTCAAGATTTTTTAAGTCAGTACCACGATTCTTTGGAGGGACAAAGTGTTAACCTTACAGTGATTGGGCTGTCTGTACTGAAAAGACTTCAGCACTTACAGGTGGTAAGCAATCCACGGTGTCCATTGGTCAAATGCAGCTATAATGATTACTTCAAGGCCTTCTAAAACTTAAATGTATTCATGGATAATTGTCAAAATGAGGGGGGAAAAAAAGCTATGTAGGTTGTTTGGAATAAATAGTTACATTAGTCCTTGCAGATGCTTTCGGTTGTTGATATAGCTTAGAGGTTAAAAGTTTTCTAATGTCTCCAAAAAAGATCATACTAAAATAAAAACTTTGTCAAGTAAAGTTCCAGAATGTCCAGTAGATGTGACAGTCACACCATTCATCCAGCTTGCTGGATGAATTCACTCCTGACATTCCTCCATTTGCCATGGCACTCGAGGATATAAGAAAAAGAATTATTTCAGGAATTATTATGATGTTAGACTCCACTCGTACTTTCTTGTACTTTCAGATAACTCAGTTTCTCTTTTCTTCTTTCTTTCCTTACTTCAAATAGATCACTATGACACAAAACTGTATTCTTACTTTCACTTTGATTCACGCTTCTTGGACATTCATTCCCCGCATAAATCTTGTGTATTTTCTTGTTTATCAATCTGAAGCTCAGACTCTCTTGGACTTTTAAAATAATAATTAGAGAATTATATCTTCCTATTACACACCTCCACAGCTTCATCTTCATTTCCCTTTTTTCCTTCTTCTTCCCCGAATAAACTGAAATTAATAGGTGATGTTGTTATTCACGAAGAGAACAGATTCCAGGGTTAGAAGATATGTCAGGAAAACAGAAAAACTGTCCTCCTTCTTGCATAAGCTGTAAATATATTACGATAAATTTGGTACAAAGAATGTAAACCTTCCAGGTTCTTGGCAACCTAATTCCATCACTGCTCACAGATGAAATGAGATGACTGGTAGTGGTAGGAGGGCAGAGAAGAAGAGTGGGTTTTAAACTACATACTCTTGGTAGTTCATTGCAGAGATTAAGCTTAATAGGTACAGCTGCTTGACGGGCATGCGAACATTTGAAATGGCCAGGATTGCCCTTGACAGCAGGTGGTGTTTTCGATAAACAGCATCAGGAAGTAGCTAGCAAAAGGCAAAAAAATCACACTTGGAAAAACTGGAATTCGATCAAAATGATTTCCAGACAGCTCAAATCCTAAGAGACATTTCATTTCAAAAGCAATATCAAGCTGGGGAAAAATCTCAAAAACTACACAGCAGTAATACTTGGTTAAAAGGACTTGTGCTATTTATTAATCACCTCTGTGATATGTATCAGCCATTGCTTCAGCTTTAACACCCAGATTTGAAAACCCAGTGTTAGGCTTCAGCCTGAAAAAGCTGGAAAGAATGAATGAAAGGAGGGGAGGAATGTCACCCAGAAACACCACTTCCAATGTGGGATCCTCCTTGGAAGGCTTTAACCTGGGTCCTGCCATTCCCCTTGCCACTGTGTGTTACAGAGAATCAGCACTGCAAATGTGCAAGGACAAAATAAAGGTGCAGCAAGAACCACTCCTGAATAGGTACACATCTAAGACCTGTATTTAATCTTTGGTGTCACTTGCAGTATTGCACCCTTATTCCTATGGGATTCTGAAGTTTAGGACCCCAGATGTTTATTTGAAAGGTCACCTACAAGAGAGAGACAGGGTGAGGAAAAATACACAGCAGCTTCATTGTGCAGATGCAATGGGATTATCCATCTCCAATGAAAAGCTCTGCAGAGCTTTCTCAGGCCAGTCTCAGACTTTTGGATGAGTTTCCATTGGAATTATCCCCAGCATAAACCTCACTATCTTCTACTCTGAATGCGAGGCACATAACTACACAACAGAACTGCACACAGACAATGTAGTAACTATGTTAAAAGAACACTGAAAAGAAAAAGAGTACAAAAGTCACCTTGAAAATAATGAGAGAGAGAAAAACACATGTAGCAGATGACAATCCCATCACTTGATGCAATTCTGGAAGATGTTCCATATAAGAACCAAAACAAATCTTACATAATGCATTACATTGACATAGTTTTCTAGGTAGAGACACTGACTGCAGTTCATATAAACATAACCATGGAAAAATAATATTTCATCCATGCATGCAAGACCTACAAACAAAGGCAAGTATCGCAGCACTTGACAATTAACATAACATACACTTCATAAAACATGCCTGTGAAAAACAATATCCAGTATTTTCTAACAGGAAATAGCTAGTGTGGATCAATGTGAGCATTGTTCAGTTGTCTTCTTTCTGCCTTGCAAGGTGTCAATCTTACTCCATGGATACTACACAACACACTTCTGTGGTACCCCACAGAAACTATGGTAGCACTCCATAGTTTCATTTTGATGCAACACCAGGACATATATCACATGGTCCTAATTCTTACTTTACTCCAAGTAAAGCTATATCGGCAGCATTTCAGTCTCAACCTCAACAGAAACTCCAATGAACATTTAAGCTATGAAGATTATGGTGTGGCTTTCAGCTTGCTAAGCAAAAATCCAAAACAGTGAAACTGCATGTTAAACATTACAAAACGGAAAGTGGAGGTCACCAGCAGCCTGATGTGTAAACATATTTAAGTCATTTTATTCTTGACAAGTAAGAACTAAGCAATTGTTAAAATCCTCACTGTTACAATTGTCAGTAAATGGAAATTGAAAAAAGGCATAAATAAGTTCAGCCTTTTGCTGAGAATTTAGAAGCATATCTTCCACTATATTTCAGGGTCTGTACACTTGAAAAAAAAGTTTTGCATCAGATCCTAGTGAGTTCAACATAAACCCAGTGAGAAAGATTTGAGCACAGCACTCTTCTCTCCATCTTCTTCCTCATGTGATGCAACAAAAGACATGAAACACTTCTAGACAGCTTGATCCAAGTGGATAAAAAGAAGGAACTGAAATGAGTTTCTGCTATTACAGTACACTCACCATAAAATACTTTTTATTTCCCCAGATCCTGATTGCACCAACTCAGTCAGATACATGTGCTACTTCTGGCCCTTATGCTACCTCAGCGATATGGTCAAAGAATTCTCTTAAGCTGTGTCTACACTGTGGGAAACAGCAGTGTTTTGCAAATCTCAGGTTTATGCATACCTGGCATGTCTTGTCTTGACTTGGGGCGTATCAAGACTGAGGTGCACTTGTTGGCATCCAGATTGCAAAGATAGAAAAGTATATAGCTTGCTTTCTCACTCTTTTTCCTCCATAAATTCTATTTTCTATAAGAAGAAATCGTAGGCAGAGTGGGAAGGCATCACAACGTGGTCCAATAGGTGCTTCCATTTAGACCTTTCAAGAAACCATAAAAGAAATCAAATAATAAGATTCATCTTTCATAATGTTGCTTTACCTATGAATTTGCACATCTTTAAAGGAATAATCACTCTACAAAGTTACAGGCAACAGCATAATTCATTTTTTGGTCTATGTGTCAACTTTCTGCCACCTCAGCCACAGTTAGGACTCTCTCCTGCCTACCTGGGAAATTTTCCATGTTGTCCACGCTGAGAGCAGAGCTCCCTTAGCTTGCAGTCACATGGACATGTAGAGGGCAGTGTGTGCTGTGATGACCATACCCACATCCAGAATAGAAGAGAACCAGAAAAACTGCACATGCACAAGGGAAGGGACCTTCTCTGTCATTTCAAGCAAGAGTACACTGACCTGATCTCAAAGGCTGTCAACCTAGGCCTAGGTCAGGACAACCATTTTGGTCTCAGCCATTATGATCAAATTATGGCACCTTAACAAGTTACAGCCTGTCAGATTACCCATGCCAGCTATCCATGGGCATGCTCTTGGACTAATCCCATATATAAGGTAACATGTCTCACTTCAATGTCTTTCATGGAGACTTAAGCTAAGTCTCATCACCTTACAACTTGCAGTGGGATAAGTTTGCACACCTGGACAAGTACCAACAGCAAAGCTCTTCTGAGCTTTACAAGCCCTTGTAACCCAACCATGTGCTGAGACCTTAGTAACTGATTGCAGACACAAATAATTACATTGAGCCAAGCAAGTAACCATTTATAAACTGAACTAAGAGTAGGAGAATGTAAAGGGCTGATATACAGGTGGAAGTATGTTAATACTGCTAATCTGAGGACACCATTCACTCCAGGGTTAAAAACACATTTCAGTTTTCATCAAGCTGTAAAGCTCATTTTAAAATTTTAGATATTAACAAAGAAATAATCCTGGGAACATGTTTAGATACGTATCTCAAATAGTCTTTTTAATTATTACCGTTAAAGGTGAAGGGCTCATTCACTTAAATAATCTTTTATAAAGTATATACACTCTGAGGTCTCTGCCCAGAGCATCAGCTCAGTATGGTACATCCTCCATGCAGTGTGAAAGACTCCCCAAAACCAAGCCTAGGCTTCTTCCAAAACCACTAAAAATTAATCCATGATGAGCACTGTTCTTGTAAACCACGTCTTTACTATTTGAGCTGGTGAAGGCAGAGAGAGGTTGTCTTGGAAAGACTATGGTGTTAGTCTAAATTCACTATTCTGCATTCCATAAAAATCAAAACTATTTTCACAGACATCAAGAATGAACTGTACTTACACAGGGATGAAATGCACAGCTGCTTTTATAGAGGAACGTGTTTGGCAAGATTAACTATCAGAAGCATTATCTCAGCAGCTTGTAATTCTTTAACACTAACTCAAAACATGTTATCAGCCCTTGTACTTTGGATGTGCACTAAAAGGCAACCAAGATACTTATCACAGTAATATTTCTACCACACAGTTAGCAAACTCACCTACATAAGTATTCAGCTTGCTGTTCCTGCAGTATAGCAATGTTTCTATCTACAGTGTACAAAAGCTCTGTCATGTCCCTTAAGCTTTGGTTTACATTAGGGGAAAAGAAATCACACTCATGCAACTTCGCTGGTTGAATTCATGATTTTGCACCAGGGTGGCTGCAATGATTCAAGTTCCAGTACAGATACATATAGTCAGATTGTTCTCATTTTGATTTTAAAGTTGGATGTCTAAATCTCATTTGTGTTAAGCACCCTGCACAGTCAATGGAGAGGGACTGACATCTCTAAGGTGATTTCTCTTATTTGTCTTAGATATTTTACATATGCATCCTGAAGGTACTATTTCTCCCATTGACTGAAAGGAAGCCAAATTTATATGTGTCAAAATTTGTGAAGATGGACTCCATGTATAGAATCATAAGGCTTTCTACAGAGAAAGTTTATTTTTCTTCTCAAAGCAGAACAAATTATGACAATATAAGTATTCCCCTTTAAGTAGAATTTCATCCCTCTGGGATTTGGCCTGGTTAGAAGTACATGGCTCTGAAAAAAAAATGTTCAATGTAAAAAAATTATGTGGTATTTTAAAGTGCCTGTAGCTGGCCTCTGCCACTGGAGAAAGAGGCAAATACCGTACCCATGATTTTCCAAATCCCAATCTTGAATAATTTATTACTTGAAAGAAAGAATTTACATGACCTACAGTAACTCAGCCAACAGATGTAGCTTGCACATGTTAAATTTTCTCCTGCATGTAACAAAAAACAAAGAGAAAGAAAAATACAATATTCCACTGTGACAACTGCCCTGATCCAGCTCCCTTTCCTCACTTTCTCCACATTACTACATTATTTTGTTCAGATTCTTCAGTCTTTTCTGCAAGCACTTCAGCTTATCACAGTGCCTTTTACCTTTTTACTTTACCCTGTAATGACAGGGAGTACAGGTAGGTTTTTTTTACTAGCTCAGAAGAAAGAGGAATGTAGTTAAAAACCAGTAAGCTAATAGCTAGAGTCCACTGTTTACCTATTATAGCTAGAATGTTCATTACACCTAGGCTGGTCCCCTAGAAATTTGCTTATGCCTCCACTGCAGTGACAGGATGTGGCCAGGATCACCTCTCCTGCCATGGTAAGAGTCTCAGCTGCTGTTTGTGGGGCGGGCTGGCCCTCCTAGCCTGCAGTGAAGCCCCTACCAGTGCTGTGTTGCTGTGTCTGTACACAAGGTAGCTGGAGGGCAGCTCCCCCAGGGATGGCTACCTAGCTTATCATCACTCTTGAAGGATGATCAAGTAATGTTAATTGCCTCTAAGCTGAAGAATTCCTCTGCAGGACAGTCTAGCTCTTTTCTTCCCTAGCTGTGAAGGAACTTCTTATTTTGTGAAGCAGTACCCTGTGCTCCCACATGAGGCCTTCTTGTTCTCTTACTGTTCTGTTGTTTGGGTTTTTCCTTTTCCCCACTAGGAGTCCTTTGCTCATCCTCCTCTCACAGAGGCTTCTCATTCTCATTCTTGCCCTAAGATGACTATCCCTGAACCCTGCCATCTGGGGCAAACCCAGATCCTACTTCTCCTCTTGGGCAGATTCCCTGCTAGCATTTATCCATTTTCATTGTCCCAGCCCAATGAGTGAATTCCACAAAGTACAAACTGATTAGAGAATCAACAGGCCTTTTCCAGCTTTCTGAAGGCCAGTGGGACTCCACCTACCCCTTGATTTTTATTTCACTTGTCAGGGATCTGAAGGAAAGAGGAGCTGATGGCCTTCAGTTACTAAACAGAAAAGCTGATTGTTTCCAGTCTGATAAGAGTCTGATATGGGCTGTTCTCACTTTGCTCTGCCAACTCCAGGCTGCTCCACAAAAGCTACAATGACCAGCTAGATGTTTGCAATGTGAGCTAGATGTTTGCCTCAGAGACCTACAGGTGTTTCAGTTCTCTAAGCCTATGCCAATCCAAGAGAAGCACAGTTCAAAAAACAATCAGAAGCTGCATTTTTAAAGTGTTAAAACCAAGTTACAAACATCTAACTAAAAAAAAAAATATCCTACATTCCCAGCAACAAATATCAGATCAACTGCTGTCATTTGTCATACTGCACTCTCTGTTCCATGGCTTGCTCCAGAAACCAAACACCTCATTTTATTCACATTTCTGAGATACTTTATCCACCATAACTTAATATTTTCTTAACACATAACTTTGGGAAATATGATATCTCTTTTCATCCCAGTTGAATGATTTTTCATGTTTTGATTAGTCTGAAGAGAACGACAGAGTAGTTCAGTTGCACAGATACACAGTTGCCATGTATGTACTGAATTTAACCAAGACCTGAGACTTCCAAGCAATCGATATTTTTCTCACTGAAAATAAAAAACATAAGAAACACCCAGATCTTTGCAAAAATGTCAACCCCCCCACTTCCATCAAAACTGTATTTGTATAGTCAGTAAACATACTGAGTAGCTCTTCCAGACAAATCATTTTGTCCTAGCTTGTAACTACCATCAGATTCTTTGCTTCCTAGAAGTCAAACTCTCAATTTTGACTGAAAAAAAACCCCCCAAGAAGTCTGGTTTTGATTTTGATTTTTAAGTATCTAAACCAGAGTGAGCTTCTATCTGAATTGTAAGCAATTAAATAATTCTAAAGCTTCAAAATTACTGAAAAAAAAGAGACACAAATGCAATTACCTGAAATGAGATAGCAGAAATCACAACTCCCATGCCTGCAACATACGGCTGAGCAACGGTCAGAAACAGTGGTATGATGGAGACTCTCAGACAACAGCTTTATTGTCTGGAGCAGCAATAACACTTCACTAGAAGGAACCATGAGGAACACAGGCCCATTGATTTTGGAAATCACCTAGACTTACCATAGCAACATATTATTAAGAACTGCATGATTCTAAAGTAATTTTTCATAAGTATTTAGGAAATACCATTCTAGCTAATTCACAAAATTGTTTAGATCACAACCAAAGATACCACTCTCATCTCGAGACATAAAAGATGAAGTGGCAAGTGTGCCACCAAGCACCTTCATTCCTTGTCAAATCAGGAGCACACTCCACAGAAAAGGCATTGGTTTTGCTTTCAGACAAATGCCTTACATGATGCATCTTAAGCTGTGAAGGAAGAAATGCAAGCTGCTTATATAAGAGTCTGAAGTGGGAAATAAGGTCAGAACTCCCTAAACATAGTAGACAATCTGTCCAAAACTCTGCAAAAATTAAATATTTTAGGAACAGAAGGTACATCTCTTCAAAAGGGCACTTAATTCTTTTCAGGAAATCCACTGAGATGAAAGCTACAACATATTGTGAGAGAAAAATCATCAGTAAAATTTACAGCTGGAGATGCCAGGGATGCCTGAGACCAGACGTTCCCAAGAAAATCCAGAAAGGGCTGGCAAAGCCAGGTCTCCAAATTTTCTAATGTAATGTTAGCTGCACTTCTATTATTACATAACGGATTTTACAGGTATGTGGCCATTACTTTTTCAGGAAGACTGAGAACTATTCACTGTCTTATGATAGTTCCAAACGTGGAGGAATGTTAATTAAACAACAGGTTTCATCTATATAGCTCTGATTTCAGTCATGACTGAACAGCTTTATCTGTTGAAAGCCAACTGTTATCTCACAGAAAGTTACTGAAGTCAGTTCAAAAATATCTCCACTTGCTCAGCCAACCTAAATATCAGATTTTTTTCTTTTTTCCAGAACCATAAAAGTTGATTTAAATTATTTTCCTGGAACTGAAAAACAATGCTGTGAGCAGCAGGGTATTAAACACAGTTGAACTTCATAGCAGAAATACATCCCAGCCAATATAAGGCTCTTGAAACACTGCAGCCAAGCCGAGCCTCTATTGTTCCTCTCAAGCATTTCCATTGTTCAGAATTTTTTTAGATTTGCAAGATATTCCTTTTTGACGTATTTCAAAAACAATGTTATAATGCGTACTTCCACAATACAACTAAATTCAGCGTTTTCTAACAAGTGAGAGACACAAGCTTCTGTTCTAAGCATTTATAAGCATACCCTCACCTTTTTGAGAGAGCTAAAGACTATCAAAGGCTACCAATGCCTATTACCTCAAGTGGGTTCCCACAGAGTTCTACCTAAATTACTTTCTAGTTCTGCTGTGAATATGAACATTTTTAAAGGAACTTTTATGGTTTTTATATTCAAGACAGACTTGGTGATTTTCTGCCATGCAAAACATTATCTGCAAAATTCAAAATTCAATGTATGTAATATCATTACAATACATCTCTTTTCCTTTACCTTTCCTTTTCTCCTTCCTTTCTCCTCTGCTCTCCTATCTTCAACCCATTCCAAATCATGCTGTTGCTTTACCTTACTACTGTGCTGATTTATGATAGTGTTTTGAGAGTTACTGTCACACAACACATCCACACATTTTTCTTTTTAATACTATTTACTCCATCCAGATGTAATGCAAACTATTTTTATGGAATCTAGAAGTGGGCTGACATTAAAGTGAGTGAACAACTGTTAATGGCAGTTGACATACTCGATGACTGTTTTTACCATTCATGCTGGTCCATCTCATAATACTGCTCTGATTAGAAGACTATACTAACAACAATGAAGTTATAGTAAATCACTATTTGTTGTTGCATCCTAAAGCTTGCAAATGTAGGCATTTATGAGCTGCTACACAAAGCATCATTGAGCTCTGAAGACTCTTCTCACCAAAAGCCCTGCAAAACTTCCTCACATATGCAGAAAGTAGAGGCAGGTAAGATAGGCTGAGTAAAAGCACCAGGTAGGAGTCATGGACCAATGAACCAAAAAAAAAGCTACAAAAACTGCAAATTATTTTTCTTCTTTTTGTACAAAGAGCATAGATTCCAGTCCAATACTTTGTGGATAGACCTCCATCACCTGCTTTTTATTTAGAGAAAATATTTATTACAATTCAAAAGTAGCAGCTGGTCTTCCTTGTCATAATTTCAGTGATAGTCAGCAGCTTCTCTGCATGTTTGCTTGTGGTTTTTCTTGGTTTCAAATCATAGATCTTATTTCTTCTCTCTTACCTATTCTTGTCATTTTTGCTGCTTCTAAGAAATCTTTTGCATTCTCTTCCCTTTCTAAAGCTCCTTGCACTCCCTGATATTGGTTATATCCATGCACTGACTCTGCCTCTTGCTTACTCTGTATCTTTTGTCCTCCTTTTGTCTGTGCACCTACTGACTCTGCTGGCTCTAACACTCTGGCACTCTGTCCTGCTCCACCTTCTTCCCCTGGGTTTCCTTCCTCCCCTCCCTCTAATGACTGCTTTCCCTAAATTCCAGTCATTAGAGAGATCAGGAACAGATAGCATCACAACCACATCTAAAAGTGCTTCCTGTGCTTCCCATTTTAAGATAATCTCTGTTCCAGATGGTTACAAGCATTACTTGGTTGTGAGTTCCTAGTGTGCATTTACTCTAAAATTAGGCAATAGAGTGTAAGAGCATTAAATTGCAAAACAGTGAGAGACAGCAGAAATTGCCATGTTGGTTGTTACAGCTGCTTGCCACACCTATAATTAGCATTGTCTGATAATTCCCATTCCATGGTGGTTTTGTAGTTCCGAATACTTTGCCAGATCTCCATCCCCATAGCTTAAATTTTCCATCTGGACATCTGCTGTAAGAAACTATCAGGCAAGACGGTGCAACAACGTGTAAAAATGAACCCAAGGAAAAGCCAGGTTTGCTCACATTTTACTTGTGCTAAAAAATGCAGGTAAACTTTTTCTTTGGAAAACTTTACATCCCTGTGATTGGGTACAGAAGTTTGAAACTTAGCACAGAATAGCCTAGAGTAAGAGAAGACCCTTTTTTCACATAAGCAAGAGGGGAGGAGATGGGGAGAAGGGTAGCCTGGGACAGGAATCTTACAGATTGAATTCTGGAACTGAGAAAAAGGTTAGGGTGAGCAGTGAAAGGCTGTCTATGCAATGCAGAAGGATTGAAGCCCACTAGGATATTGGCCTTCAGAGAAGGCATCTCACCATTCTCCTGCTGTAGTAAACATGACATGAGCAAACTAACCCTGTCCACTCTGGTGTAGGTGCACAGGAAGGACTCCACTGGACTCTCTCCAGCAGTTCCCTGTCCCTCTTGAACTGAGGAGCCCAGAACTGGACAAAGGACTTCAAATGCGGCTTCACCAGTGCAGAGTAGAGGGGGACAAGAACCTCCCTTGACCTGCTGGCCACACTCTTCTTGATGCATCCCAGAATGCCATTGGCCTTCTTGGCCACGAGGGCATATTGCTGGCTCATGGTTAGTTTGCTGTCCACCAGGACTCCCAGGTCTCTCTCTGCAGAGCTGTTCTCCAGCAGTTCAACTCCCAGCCTGTACTGGTGCATGGGGTTGTTCGTTCGCAGATGCAGGACTCTGCACTTGCCCTTGTTAAATCTCATGAGGTTCCTCTCTGCCCAACGCTCAAGCCGGTTGAGATCCCACTGAATGGCAGCACAGCCTTCTGGGAAATCAGCCAGTCCTCCTAGTTTGGTGTCATCAGCCAACCTGCTGAGGGTACACTCTGTCCCCTCATCCAGGTGGTTGATGATGTTGAACAAGCCTGGCCCCAGAACCGATCCCTATGGAAATCCACTGGCTTCAGGCCTTCAACTTGATTCTGTGCCATTGATCACCACCCTCTGGGCTCTGTCATTCAGCCAGTTCTTGATCCACCTCACCATCCACTCATCGAACCCACACTTCCAGAGCACTTCTTATGAGGATGTTACAGGACACTGTCAAAAGCCTTGCAGATGACATTCATTGCATTCTACTTTATCTACTCAGCCAGTTATGCCTTACAGAAGGCTATTGGGTTGATCAAGCATGATTTCTCTTTGATGAATCCACGTTGCTTTCTTTCTTTTTCTTATGTGCTTAGAATAACATCCAGAAGGAGTTAGTCCATCACCTTTCCAGGGATAGATGTGAGGCTGATTGGCCTGTAATTTACCAGGTCCTCCTTCTTGCCCTTTTTGAAGACTGGAGTGACATTGGCCTTTCTCCAGTCCTTGTCTTCATCTCCCCTACACTACATTTGCCCTACCATGTAATCTTTCACTGCAGGAATACATACTATTGGCTAGCAAAGGATCTGTATCTCATTCAGCGTACACAAGATTCGACTCAAGAGATGCCTTCCAGAGAAGACTATTGGCTCTTCAACCTTCCTTCTTTTGATGCAGAAGTTGGAAAGTGTGTGGTAAAGTAGATTTATATCTTCAAGAAAAGGAAGGATCATTCCACGGCTGAACTCATAGAAGAATAAATGGATTTTATGTTTGTCTGCCACAGACTTCCACAAAAGATATTTTATGGAACCTGCGCTGTTTCAGGGATATGTGTAACTCCCTAGTACATGAAAAAAGTGTCTGTGGTTAACAAATACCTTGATTTTGCTTGTATTTCAGTCTGACTGCCATCTTGTCCCTAAACACCTCAACTGGAAGCCTGAATCCCCACTGCCCAAAACACACATCAGCCAAAAAACTATGAATCAGAGATGGCTGGACTGCCATGTCCTGGCTGCCAAAAATGTGGTAAAGAGTCACAGCCTGCAAATCCTTCATCCCCAGAGCTAGAAACAGTAGCTATACTGAGATCCAGACACTTCTACTGAATAAAGGATTTAAAGACAGCGGAATAAGGAATGGATTCTTTACTTCTATCTACCTAACTGCAAAGTCATAAGTTGAGACAAAGTACTCTTTGTATTTTGTGCAGTTGAAACCACCTCTGTTTCCTCTTTCTGGTAAAACTAGACAGGCACCTCATGCAAGTTACCCTGTAGCAGAAACACACCTTTTTCTCCTTTGTCAGAGTCCTAAGTGCACCAAGAGGCATCCTGGTGTTGATGAACCTCACCTGAGGCCTCTTCTGCTGCCTTGCCCATGGCCCAGGCCCTCATTTCAGCTCAGTTCAGACCAATTAGCCCTTGTGCTAGCAATGCCATAGGCGTGCCAGCCCCTAGCCCTGTCTCATGTATGGACTTCAGATACAAACCACAGCCTTGTCTCCAACCCTGTCTTTAGTCCCCATCTCCTTTTGTTCCCAGATGGACACTCTGGATGGACCCTGGACCATGACTTCCCCAGTTTGGGGCTGTCAGTAGAGCTTGTCACCAAGCATCCAGCTCTGCCTACCATGTTTGGCCCGCATGGGAAAGCACTCCATTGGTTAGGGCACAGCCTGCACTGAGGTGACTGCCAGCCCCAAGGTCCCTGTCCCACAAAGGAGAAAGGTGATATGAAGCACTAGATAGCTCTACATTTGGGTTCACTTATAACAAACAGTCTCCAGGTAAGAACTGGGTCAAGCTGTGACATGAAATCATTCTCCAGAATCCCAGATTAGATCAGCACTGTGCAAATCCTGCCTCCCCTGGACATAGAGTACATGCCCTTTAAATTCTTGTTTTCTTGTTCTTCCATTTCATAAATGCTGTTCACCTTCTACCAGAATCATCTGGTGACTCAACATCCACGACAGTTAATGTTCTTCATTCATCTCCCACACATCTCTCCATTTTGAAGAAGTACCACTAAAGCACCTTTCACAAAATACTTTGGCAGTGCATCAGCTCCCTCCACCCCCAAACACCTTTTGCTTTCAGAAACTGTAACTGAGTTGGACACTGGCATCTATAAAAAGCACACTCTTGAGTGCCATCTGTCAATGAGTCTTCAGCAAGGCTATAAAACAAGGGCACTGACAAACACATGCCAAAACACAATGCACGTCAGTTTGAGCATTTACAAAAAATATGCTAGGTTATATAACCGGGGCAGCAGTCCTATATGGTTCTTCAGTCTCTTTTATGTCAGCCTCTTATCAGAGTTGGCATTCGATGTTGGCTTTGTGCCTTTTTCCATCAGCCAGCCTTGACAAACGGAATATCATCTACCCCTTTGCCAGTTTTAACACCAGAGTCAAGATGCTGAGCAGACACACCAAGTGCAAACTCCGTGGTGTGATGTAGTTTGAGGTAAGTAGACACGATGTTTTCCAGGAAAAAAACTATCCAAAGCAGACGTAAGCCCACTGAACCCAAAGTATGAGTCTACGGATTAGGTGATAGGAAAATGCTTTGACAACTAGGTGATGACTCCAGCTCTGTTATTTACATGCAATATGACCTTGAGCTATTTCTCGCCCTGCTTACATCTATGTTTTTGTTCATCTTAGCTATTCCAGTTAGAAACGTAATACTTTCTCCTGATACCTTATTTGACAAATCTTGTTACCAGCAGTTTTTACAAGGTATGATCACCTCCAGTGACTTGGCACAATTTATGTAAGATGAGTCCACATCATGCAAACATGCACAGCTTGCTGGTGGTGGCTGGCTCCTGGAAAAGGAGTTGTGTTCTTCCTCAGCAGCAGCAGTTCTTGACTGTGTTGGCCAATGGGCAGGTGCAGGAGGAGGTATCTGCGTGTCTGACAGCTTCCCATCCTCTCCAGGATAAAGAGAGTACACTGGATTGCGTTGTGTGTACTACTTTGATGTAGCTGTAGTCCTGCTAGGGGCTTCCAGATGAGGAACAGCTGCTACAGCTGACTGAATTGGGACATGTCTGTAAAACAGTACCTTGCTTTGGAGGGAGATCTGCTATGTTTCCAACAGCACCACCTAATCAGACTTCTGAGTCTAGAGTAAACCCATTCAGCACTAGCCCAGGAGCGCAGGCATCACCTGGACCTGTGAAGTGCAGCTATAGTGCCATGTACAACCACGAAACCCTGAAAAAGACAGTGCTCAAAGAGATCAGGCTGGGGGAAAGAGAGTAAGACACAGGTGAAGGCCCCTGTAATCTCTGCAACAGGGCAGTGTGGAGAGAGCTGGTGCTGAAACAGCAGCCAGTGACAGCTGGCAGCCAGGTCACTGAACTGATCAACAAACTTGACTAACGATGTCAAATGCCAAATCCATTTCCAAAAATCCCATGGGAAGCTCCTAAAAATAACATTCTTGCTTCAGACATTGAGGAAGACAGTGTCTGTTTCCCTGTCTTTTCTGACTGCAAAGAATCAACGGTTTCATTTTCATTCATATTAACACCAAGTGGGCAAGGAAGGAGCCATGAAGCAGAACAGGTGAGAAAACTGCCTCTACAGAAACATTTATTACCCATGCTGTTTTCTGCAGTCATAAGGAGCCATCACTGGGAAAAAAAGACAAATGACAAGGTTGCACTTGGAGGTCCCAAGACGTTTCCTTGGTGAAACTAATAATTTTAGTAAGAGGAAGTGATATACAATGGCATATCTCTGGCCATCGCTACGTCCAGCAGTTCAGGTTTAGGAGTAGACAGAAGGTGTGAAGGTAACTCACAAAGAGTAAAGAAGACAGAGTTTTAATCTGAGATTTTAGGCCATGTGGCATAAAATCAACTATTCAAAACAGATCGGGAAAGTAATTATAGTACATTCTTCCATTGCATTATTTTGCTTTTATTTCAGAACTCCTCTTTCCTAAAATACAACTTCAAAAAAGCCCCAATACTTTAGATATTTGAAGATTTACAGCTTCTCTCATCTCCTGTTTTGTTTGGAGCCTTTTCATAAAAGCATCAACAATAAAGAGTCGAAAAAAGGAGATGAACTGGGAATTCAACCACTAGTCCCAAAATAGAAAAGGAAGAGATGGTTGTCTTGTTTCCTGACAGGAAAGGTCCCAGGAGGGAAGGCAGTGGGCTTAAAAAAGAAAAGACTTCTTCCTTCCAAGACATTTTTCAGATTTTCCCCAATTTTATTTTAAGACCAAAAGACTGTCAGCATCAAATCCTTCTCCCCAACACTTTCGCATTAAAACAGCATCTTCTAGTGGAAAACTTCTTCTGTCAAGATGTCATGACCAATGTTATTCAGTAGCTTCTGCTGCTGTAGAGATATTCTCAAGGTCACAAATAAACCATTAGAAATAATACTGTCTCAGCCAAGCTGCTCCTTGTTTACCCAGCAAAGGAGGTGGTCAAATCACACCTCTCAAGAGCACTCACCTGTGAGGAGGGAGGGACCGACCAGCCTGAAGTAGTTTGCAACATTTTCCAGGCAAGCTGAGTCATTTTGTGGGATGCTTAGCCTACTTACAGTTATTCCTGGCTTTATTTTCTAATTTATCTTCCTTTTCTAGATAAACATATCTGGGAATCTCTAGGCTCTGAGTAAACATTTCATATTTTTTTTCCTCTAAAGGTTGCATGCTGAACTCTCCACTCTCATGTCTGCACTTTAAGCTACACCCTTGCCTTTTTCAACTGAAATTCCTCCCTTTTCATGTCCTCAGTTTCAGTCTTCTATCTTCATCTATTTTTAGACAGAGGGAATGGTGGACAGCAGATAGTTGTTGATACCAGGCAGTGCTGGGAGAGAACCAGGCTCCAAGCACAGTAATTAAAACTCTGTTAGTGGTTCTTCCAGTTTGAACCTTCAAAGTACAGATCATGCCTGTCTAGACTTAGATATTAAGTTCCTCAGACAGTGAAAAGATCTTGCCCATGTTTGGACACATCATCTTGCCCATGGATGTACACATCTCTTTTCTCAAATAACAGCAAGGGGCTATGTTACCCCTGACTTGATAGGACCAATGAACTATGGTGTTATAAGCAGTATCCTTTAGAGGATTTACTCTTGGAACATATTTGTCCAGCAGCAGGGAAGAGCTGTCTTCACTCTGTACTGCAAGATAGATCCACCTTGTGCTTTCATTCATTAATAGCACACCTCACAGCTGTCCTTTTGAATCCAGAAATCCCTTGCTCTGTATCTTTCCTGAGAGCATAGATTTTCTGAAGCTGCTGGATTACCAGCTCCAAAAACAGCCCCTCTCCACCTATCAGAGAAATGTCCTTAGTACTCCTTGCCCTAAATGCACCCAGTCCCAGTTTTTCTAGTCTACAAATCTTCAACAATATGGTAAACTCTCCCCTAAGGCAACAGGAAATGGACCCAGAAATGCTGTGGCCATGGGACATTAGGCACTCATCCAGTACAAATTCACTCTGCTGGTTCAAATGACCAAAAAAAAGCATATTTGATGGATTCATTTTCCACTGGCAGATTTTATGCCAGATCAAGCACTGCCTGTCTTTGCATGGCCACTGCAAAGCCTGAATAAACACACAAAGTCACTATCCACAGTAGAATGCATTCAACAGAAATATGATTGTGTGACCTTCCATTGTCTGGCTCAGGTTTTTACCTCTAGGTGACAAAGGAGGGGACATGTCAGCCAGGAAGAGTCACAGTACCAAGGCCTGGGGGAATTCACAGTCCAATACAGAAGTGGAGGATTCTGTCCTGAATCATGGGGTTATGATTGGGTCTGTGATGGGGTTACTTCTCCTTTTCTAGCCAGCACCACCTTTGGTTTGCTCTCCTCCCAAGGGTGCAAGGAAAGGCCTCACACCCCAGCAATGCAGGCTAACTGGTTGTACCTTGAAGGCTGGGCCTCAACACTCTGAAGTACAGCAGTTTCATCACCCTAATGAGGGACAGACCAGACCACTCCTCCGTGACACTATCTGAACTCTTCAGAAAACTGTTCACAATGATTAACAGAGTCTGTCATTCCACTTGAAAAACTATTGATGATAGGTTATCACTCCTCAAACATGTCTTTAGGTTGGAGAATTTTTAGCTACCTGTGGTTTTATAGCTTCCCCAACCTTTGGCCTTGCTATGCTTAAGCAATTCAATATAAATGATTGCTTCAGCAACAACAGAAGATGGGAAATAGGGATAATCAATGTGCTTTCAAGATCTAAGCAGTCAATAGTGGAATAAAATACAGAGTGAACCTAGAACGCTCTCACAATTATCTTAGTGGAAAAAAAAAATATTTAAATAGTAGTTGTGCAGGTCTCAGATCCCTTTTAAGTAAGGCCAAGGAGACAGTAAGAAGGTAAGAAAAAGGCTTTGCTATTTCTAGGCAAAATGGGAAATCTGAGACCATAGTTCCAGAGTAACACATTTTTGGCAGAAACACCTAATCCTAGAGCTCCGCCTTCACCTCCCATTCACCAAGCAGGTCCTTCACAGCTGCACTGTGAAACACCAACCCTGTACCACCACCTCTGAGACCTTGCTGTGAACTCCACACAGGAGATGGATGGAGTTAAAAAACAAAACAAAGGTTATTTTTTAACCTGGATTAGTTCCTCAGTCTGCTCCATGACTTCCGTGTTGGCTGATTGAGGCACTAGTTCCTTGCAGTGCAGGGGAAGGAAAGAATGTGTGAATGTGGGAGAAGGAAGCAGGAACCTCTTTATCTGGCACTGCCACAATATACTTCATATTGTAGAGCCAGAGACTGATCTCTAAGAGGTCCCAGCTCTTGAAAAAAAAACAGATTAACCAACTCCTAAGAAAAAAATCAGACCTTATTGTGAGGTCTTGATAAGTTTGAATGTGGCATCTTGTTGAACTACTAAACACTGATGTGTACAGGTTGCCTGGTAAAGAACCCTTCAACTTATAACGATTTTGACAACTGCTTCTTGATGAAGTTTTCCTTTGTTAAATAAAAAATAAAAAGAGCTCTCTCTCCTCAATGTTACAAATACTTATGATGACATGATGTCATGGTTTGACATGGAGCCATTTCTGATAAGGGGCAAGGGGCTGTAAAGATAGCTCACGTAAGAAGTTGCTCAAAACTCTTCCCAGCTCTGAGCCAGATTCACTTCTGGGACTGAGCCAATTAGGTACCTCCATGATCACTTTTTAAGAAGAAGTAGCTAGAAGAGGAGGGTTCTTCCTGTTCCTTCTTGTCTTGTCCTTCCTTCTTTTGTGCCTGGTGGTGGTGCAAGGAATTGGAAGAGGAGAGAAGCAATCATGCAGACCCCAAGGTCAGTGAGGGAAGACAGGAGGAGGTGTGCTGGAGCAGAGACCTCTCTGCATCCTGTGGAGAGGACTGGTGAAGGAGTGATTTGTTTGCACTTCGTAAAAGCCCCTGGATCAGGGGCAGTGACTATGCTCAGAGGAGGCCGTGTCGCGTGGGAGGGAGATGTCCCTCCCCCTATCCCTCCCCCAACACCAAGGAAATTGTGAGGAGAAAACAGATACTTAGGAAGAGCTTGGACACAATGGAAAAGAGAGTCATAAAAATACATAAGTAAGTTTGTTTCAGTAAGAAACAATAACAAAAAATAATGAAGCAGCAAGTTGTTTTTCTAGGAAACCAGCACAGTGACCAACACGCACATCAACCACAACATGATCTAGGAAAACAAATAGGCAAACTGCATGTATAGTCCTTTCTTAAGCCACCAAACAGTAGTTTACCATCATTCATCGTAACTGCCTAAATCTTTAAATTCATCTATATGATCATACTGTGAACTGTAACCGCAGTACCCAGCAGATGATAACCTCTGCTATGGGATTTTCTAACCACAATTTAGGTCATGTGACTAAAGTCACAGAAAAGAGACTTTTAGCAGCCTATCTTTGCCACATCTTTACTTGAGAAATAAGTCTGCCCTTAGTTTTGTGCATCTATACTCAAAAAGGGAGCCAATAAAATCAGGAAATCCACCTTCAGTGTTTTGCAGTAAAGAGTATCTGCTTGCTCAGATTTGTCAAGTTTGGTGAGCCATTAAAAAACAATCTGTGAGATGAAAGTGTAAAAGACAGAGCTTGGTTCTTAACATGTCCTGTGCATTAAATTCTTTCTGAACATTCCTGCTTGAACTACTCTCAGGTATAGCCTCATTACTATGGTTCATGAGTCGTTAATTCACCTTGTCAATATTACCAGAAGATCTCTTTTACAGCTTGCCAACTATCCCTGCTCAGAGAAAGAAGAAACATGGCATAGTTATAATAAACCAATTTAGGATGTGAGTTGCATTCATATCTATGCTGACAATTGCTCTGGGGTTTGCCCTGCAAGCTCTCCTATCAGTTGCCCTTACTCTGTTTCTGAGATTTGGAAATTTTTGTGTCCACACAAGACTCTTCAGATGGAGAACTGAGTCCTGTGGGCAGGCTAGTGTAAAATGTATGAACAGTCCTTGAATCAAGGATGAGAGAGAGTCTCCCCAGTTGGGAGTCAGCTCTAGCCATCCACAGCCTCTTCATGCTCTAACTCCTACACATTAGTGGTTGTCCACCTCATTTTTATTGTCTAGCCCATTTTTAAAGGGTACATTTATGTACTTAAAACGAAGATATTAATTTCCTTTTAGTCTGGGCATGCTCCTACATAGCCTAAGAGGAGCCAGGAAAAAGAAGTGAGGTTCAAACCTGCTGTGCAATTCAGCACTTTATGTTTGATATTTTAAGTAGCTTGAAGTACTGTGAGAGATCTGCTCTTCACGGATTGCCTTGGAGCCATGGGGACTAACAGTAGGCTGTAAATTCAATCCAGGGAGCCAGGACCCTGCAAGCTAAGTGTCTTTTTGATAACGATGGAGTCCTTCTGTGGACTTAGCCATTGGTATGTAAACAGTGCCAGAAATAAATAGCTATTACTTTCAGCTGGCAGAGATGCAGTAATAAATCCACAACTTATTTTTCTGTAATTGTGTCAGGTAGTTTTCTCCTTATAGCTACTCCCTATGCACCCTCCAGGCCAGATTTGTTATCTGTTCCCTCTTGATACCAGGACATTGGCAAGTCACATTCTTCAGGGTCATAAATTTCCCTAATGATTAAATTAACAGCATAAAATTCCAGTTTGTAAGACTGACAAAAATGGACTTTGGAAAACAACCATATTTTTTTTCCTTTATGGACAAAAAAGAAGTGCTACAAACATATCTCATGTGGAGTTGTTTTCTGTTTCAGTTTGTTGATATTTTTGTCCAGCTTTGTGATTATTGGACCAAAAAAAGTTATAAAAGCAAAAACTGCCATTCAGACCAAACTTTAAAGCATTTTGAATATGAATTTTCCCCACTGTTACCTTTCACACTACTGCTAGACAAAAGTAAAAGCCAATCTATGCAGTCCAAAAATTAAATAACCTCATAGAAATAAAATATTACTGTATGTGTGACAAAGAAAATATTTTAAGTTCTACTTCTAAAGATGCATGAAATGTTTAGTGGGTTTTATCCATGTTCAGTAAGCAAAGAATTTCCTTCCATTCCAGAAAAGCACTAAGCAATGAGACCTACCACACTTACAAGCCTATGTCAAGCTCTACACCTGTATATGATAAAGATAGCCACACAAAAGGACAGGGGTATTAACTGGCTGATGATAGAGACTAAAGCCTCCTAAACCACACAGCAAAGATACACTAGAACTTTCTGCCACCTATATCAGATGGTGAAGGAGGCAGGAACACAATGCTCTGGATACCAATTAGTGGCATAATGGAGTCAGTATCTCATGTTCTAGTGTGTCAAATTCCAGCAGTGCCAGTGAGATCAGAACAGAAGTCACAGCAAGGTCACTGCAATCTGTCAGCAGGACAGCTTCAGCCAAGTACCGCATCCTAACCCCTGTCTGCTGAGAATCTAGCAGAGGGGAAATGCCCGTAGTTAAAAAGTACCTAAAGTAGTATCCTCCAAGGGCATCAGGCTGGAAGCAAAATAGTGCTACTAAAGATAATTAAACATAGTTGATTTTAACTGTTAAATGAGCACTTCCAGTTTTGATACAGGAATGTGCTGAAGTCTATTCACACAAACAGCAAGAACACCAGCAGTATGGCAAGGACACATAACAATACAAACACCTTCAAACCACACCACTTCCTCCACTTCCAGCTTGGAAAAGCTGACTCTGTGTGGAAGGGTGATTATGCCCATTCTCACCCTTTTGGTAGCTCACCCTGAAGAGTTAGTCAGTTCAAGTTATAGTAACTGTGCTGGGCAAATGATTTATCCTCCCAGCATCACTTGCAAGGCAGAGAAATAATGCACCTGCTGTGCAATCCATGGCACCAAGCAAAGAAAAATTAACTTTTGCCAATCCCAGAGGTAATTAAGTAGAGCTAACCCACACATGGCAGCCTACCAATCTACAGTATGGTCACACTAGCAACTTGAGCATTCTTCTGTTGTGTTTCACACCTGCCCTGAGGCTGTATGTAGCCACAGCCAGCAATACAGCTGCCAGAGCAAAGATGGTGAAGAATACAATTTCTCTAACAGAGTGCCTGGAAAGTAGGATGAAGTCACACATTTGGGCTCTGGTGCACTGAGGTTGTTGCTTTGTATGTAGATACAATCCTTACATGGACATTACAAAAAGAAACTTTTTTTTTTCCATATACATTGAAAATCCATGATGTTAAAAACGTAGCTGCCAGTTTTGGTCAAAGTATGTGCAAATAGTTTTGAAAGGACCCACTCCTAGGGATTAGAAGACACAGTAGTCCCATCTTTGTTATTTCCGAGGTCCGCTGGCTCCTGTTGTTTGCTCATTCTACCATCAATCTTCTGTCTGTTGAGAATTATTCTTAGAGGGATTTATCCCCAGGGAAGACATTTGGAGTTAAATTTAACTTCTAATTATTCAAAACAGTTGTTGAAGTAAAGGAGGTGGCTAGGCCAGTTGGTAAAAGACGTAATAGAAGCTGTGGTTATGCTGTGCCCTTTTCAGACTTCTGCAAGCTTTCATTCAGGTAAAGTTTCACATTACAGCTGGCCAGCTCTAAGAGCCAGATCTTGCTGCTACAAGGGGTGGGTTGCCTCCTCTGCCATTCCTTTCTGTGCATTCTGCTCCATCCCCTGTGTGGCTTGACAGCTCAACTGAGATGACCTGGCTCACTAAATCTTCAGAAAAATATTCACTTGCTCGGGTTCAGTTACTGTTTTGTGGGTTTAGTGAGCTGAACTGGCCCAATGAGGGCAAGAGGAGTGCCAGGAAATGGAAGAATTGCCACCTGATGACAGGAAGAAGAGTAGAAATAGGGAAAGAGAAGAAGAAATGAGAGAAACTAGCCATTTCATGGGACAGTGACCTTTAGATCTACTGTGCTACACTATGAGAGCTCACCCTTTCATACTACAATGGAAGAAACCAACCCAGTTTATTTACAGTGTATGAGGTTATACCTTCCATTTGTACTACAGAAATCTTTCTCTTGCACTGAAGGAGCTCAAGTAATCAAGTGACAGTACAGGGACTGCAAACTACAGAGACAAGAGATGTCATTCTTACAAAACAAGCACTGACTAGAAGTCTCGGAAAGTGAAAAATTTTGTCTTATTCCTCTCCAGAAAGAAATTAAATCAGCTAGGCAATAGTCTGGTATGTGATAACCTACAGGCTGTCTAAATGAAAAAAATGGCTTGAACAGGTAAGTAAGCATGTAGACACCTGGCAATTTAGATTTGATCAAGTGGTAGACAGAAGTGTGTACCTAAATGCTTCTAATTTTGAAAAAGCCAACCAGTTCACCTGCTGTGAAGTGCTAGATTTCTCTTTTGTCTCCATTTGCCAGCTATTTTGAAGTACATTTGCTCATTGGCAAATGAGCAATGGTGCTGTCTCCAAAAAGCTTTCCAAGGTGAGATTTCAAAATGAAGCATACTCCTTATATTTAAAACTGTCCTTTGAAAGAGGAACAAAGATGACTTTCCATCTTCCTGTCCTGAGATGCTGACTCTTAATCCCTGCTGCTTATATTCTTTGTGTGATATACATCTTGCAAATCAAAGCTGACCTTTTTTCAAGGCAAGGTAAAGCCACTTACATTGCTCTTTCTTTCCCCCTTGTCCCTTTGCTGCCTGGCTGTTCTTTGCAGATGCCACGTTAAACACAGGTACCTTTGCCTTTGACCCAGGCTCCCAGAGGTGCCATTGTACAGCCCATTTCATCACTGGATTGTTTACCACTGGATTTCCAGCCACTACCTCTCAGCCCTTTTACCTGTTCTCTATACTGATCTTCAAATTCCCTGTGACCCTCTGATCAAACAGCAGTAGCTTGACGTTCAGTATTACTCTTTCATTATTAAAGTAGCAGGTTTTGCTCTCTTCAGCTCAAACTGACCCCAGGCATCTGATGTGTTCTGCAGTCAAGCAATGGGTATAAAGGCTTTTGGGTTTCTGAGGGCCCACTACTCTGCTGCTTAAAATGTAGATATGAATGAAAATTAAGAGATTGTAGGCAGGCTGGGGTAATAGATGCTAAGAAAAGTTTTTATGTCTCCCATCTCAGGCCAATGATGCAAAGAGAGAACTAGCACAGGTAGATAGTATATGGGAATGAGTGCCCAGAAAGCTTGTGGGTAGATGTTAAAAGATTGATTACATCTTTGAATGAACAGATGCATTCAGTGAATCTATCCTGTACTAACAGCTGGTAAAAAGCCACCAAGGTAGCTAGTGACAGTGTTTTCATGTGTGGCTCTGATAGTTGCTTTAGATCCAACAATGCATCTTCTGTTGAAGAGGAAAACCCAGGTTAAACACAGAATTAGCACGTAATGAAGATCACACTTGATGCTAGAATCTCTCCCAGTAGTTGAGTCTTCCCTCATTAGCAAGGCAGATAAGTGGAGCAGTAATATACCTGTCACAGTGCAAGGCCTAATTGAAAAGTGAGACAATCAATTATTAACGTCATGGCTTTTCTAGTTGCTGTAAAAGCACAGCTTTTTCAAAATACAGTCAACAGGAGTGTTCTTCATTGCACCAGCACAAACTTCTGCCGTTGTACCTATGTACAGAAGTGAAGTCAGATGCACAGGAGGTCCAAGTAAGCCTGAAAAGACGTGAATAGTAGAGATAACACCACAGTATAGCAAACACTTATGCACAACGGATATCTCCCACTAGAGGAAAGATATAATTTGTAAGTCTGTTTCAGTCTCAATTATATAGACTGACAAATGAAGAAAGAATTCCTTCGTTTCTGCCAGAACCTCATTCTTGAGGAAGCTACTGAAGTCAAACACCAACCACATGACAGGTTCTTCTTTAGATCTACTCAGCAGTTCATTTACCACTTAAAAGCTCAATGCTAGTGGCAAAAATAAATAAGATTTTGGTGAATAAATTAAGACTAAGAATCTCTCCTCTAACTTTAGTGAGCACCACATTCTGTTGCTTGTCATGGTGGACAGCCATTGTATGGTCAAAAGTCCCAATGTAGTGGGAACGTATTTCAACATAAAATGCTTACCATAAAGTTATTATGAAAGACTATTTTTGAGAGGCTAGGCAGGCAGGACAAGCAAAGCCTTCTGAAAATAAGGGATGATTTCAGAGTGTGACATCAGCTCTGCGCAGCTCACACCAGTGTAAGGTTACACTCAACATCTATTTTGCACACATAGGTCTCATGATAGGTAAGAGTGCGTTACATGACGGATCTACATTGAACGGTGTCAATTTTTGCTTCTTTACTGATACAGGAAACTGCTCAGCTGACCAGAATTATGTGGTACGTGTAAATCAATCTCTCACATAGGATGTCAAAATTACTTTATGGGCAGCAAGTGTAAGTGCACTGATTAGGGTACTAACTTGTGTCCCACTGAACTTCCAACATCCCATCCCATGCTTCCAATAGTCACATTCTGTCATTTTTACCAGCTGCATCCATAAGTCAACAAGACAACTCTAAGACAGCCTAGAAACACACTTAAAGACAGAAAAGTTGAAATTGAGAGCTGGGTACCAAGAATTCTCTGGAACTATTTCCACTTCTACCACTGCAAGGTAAGAGGTCATGTGGCAAGTCACTACCACGCCACTACCAGTACCACTATGCCTCATGAGAAGCAAAGATAGTTCATTCTCCTGAAAAAGAAAATAATTGGATTATCTACTACAGAAAAGTACTGAGAACAATAATTAGATAACTATTCTTTTTTCTGATCTTGATTTCAGTTTACTTCTTTCATTATAAGATGGTTCCATTACTAGCAAAGAGAATTTCATACACATAAAAAGCCAAATACTCGGGCATAAACCTCACTTTCCAAATCACAGCGTTTTCTTGTTCCTTTTATTTTTTTACCTTATGAGATCAACAGAATTCAATTATTCTAGTGCAAGGAGGAAACAGATCATGTGCTCCAGTGAAGGAAATAAATTTTAAAAAAACTCAGAAATAGAAAATACCAGACATATATCCCTAAGTAGAGAGAGTCAGAATAAACATAGCAGCTATAGGAGAAAATTTAAAATAGTAAAGACAAGCCCAGTGACTGAAAATGTGAGTTATGAAAGAGACTATCAGCACATATGAATGAATGCTTTGGCTTTCACACTGGAAAAAGAGAAATCTTTTCACTTCAAAACATAGAATTTTAAGCCAATTGCAAGAAAAAGACAAAACAAAACCCCAGGGTGTTTGTAACAACAATAACTGCCCTTCTCATATGAACAAATGCATATCTCCTTCAGTTTGCCGATCCCTTTCTTTTGTGGCAAAGCCAGCTTAAACTCCCACCTCTTCCTACCACCAGCAGTCTGATCCTATTCTCCTCTTCATGGCGGCAGATGTTTGGGAGGTCCCATGGCAAACAGGTTTCAAACTTTTAAACTCTCCCCAGTCCCCACCTAAACCCTGTTTTTTTCATCTGGGTTGGCTTCCCAACTGCACAAATAGAAGACTTGGAGACTTGATAATTAGAATAAGCTGTCTCAAAGATGAGGCTGATGCACAGAAAGTCCTTAGGACAGATGACAGACTTGTCATCCCTTACCTTAATCCATTGTTCAACACTTCACTTTAGCATCAGCTGGCTCTGCCTCTGAGACAAGTAGTCCTTTACCTCACAGATCCACCCACTCTCTCATTCCATGTCTCCATTTCCTTTTGGCAGGCATAGATGTTTTTTGCAGCTTTACAATTAACCAAGACTGGGGAACTTTGTTGAAAAACAGATTTTGCCTTTGTTCTCAAGGGATGCATTTTCCACCCCACATGTGAGGGCATGAGATAGTGCCTGGGGACAAGGAACCATATGACTCACTGCATCTGAGACTGGCTTAGCTAGTATATGTGTCCATGTAATCACAGTCCTGTGGGCCCTTAAAGCTGTCCCCTTTAGCTGCAGACATTCAGCCACTTGTTTTACTATACGCACAACAAGAATATAATGGAATGAAGTAGCAACCCAAAATAAATGAATTGCTTCTCATGTTCACACCAGTCACTCCCAGTTAATTTGACTATTTCTTGATGTTGAGGCCCAATCTGACAATAGATACCAGTGGAAACTTATCACCCAGAGTCACTTGTAATTAATGTGGTTCTTCTCAGCAGACATGGTCAGATAACCCAGTCAAGTAATCTCTCGAAACATCCATGAGGAGACACAATTTGCACAAAGCTAGAGAAGATGAACTGCCTTTTTTTTTTTTTTAATGTCCTCATGTCTCTCTGAAAACTGTAAGGAGCTAAAGAAAGGAAAAAAAGTTCCTAGCATGGGAATAGTGAAGATCATTCAGGAGACCTCTTCAATCAAGCATGTCACAGTACTGAGAATTAGCAAGGTCAAAGAGAATGCATTGCTGGAAAACAATATAACCCTTCCAGACTGACAGAGGAGTCAAACCAAAAAGGGAGAGGGAGAGGAAGAGGCAGAGGGGTAAAGCCGTTCACTCATCTAGCCTAGGTAATGGGTATTTGAAAATATGAGGGGGATAAGTTCCCAATATCTTATGAAAGAAATAGTTGAGAATGTGTTGGGTAAAGGGGACAAACAGCACTGCCAGCACAAAGCAGGAACTGGACAAAGCACATAGTGCTGGCACAGATCCTGCTGCCTGAGCTAAGCCTGGTCCTCAGCCTGAAGTTTCACGCTCAGCCGCCGTGAAAAGCCACGCACTATGTTCTCCACAGGTGCCATTGGCCCTTCCCTCCCTGCCTGCTCCTGCCTTTACATCAACTGCAGCATTCATCGAGCCAGGGACTAAATCAAAACAATGGGACAATCCATATGAAAACTTACCCATATATTTACGGGGCAGGACCACTATTTTCAACAGCAGCATGGTCTTAAGCTCACTGTGAAACCATACCTGAATGTAAGGCAGATGTCTGAACTCCAAAAATAGCCTACAAGACTTACAGTAGAACTGCAACTTACTCTTCCACTGCAAGGAAATTATTTCAGATTTTAAGAAAAGCTGACTGCTTCTTTCTGTAAATGTATCTAATAATGGAAGGTTTCCCTTGTCCTAAATCCTGTTGATCTGAGACTCTGGCATACTGCTGGATATCTACCAAATGACTAATCAGTCAAAAGCCTCACTGGGTTAAATGTGGCCAATTTGATGGTGATTGCATATTTCAGAGTGAGGATACTTTTGCAAAAGATACTGGAAGGAAAAACAAAAATTGCTCAAGCTCTCTCAGAATATTCAAAATACATATTTCAAAACATAAAAAATCCAGCCTTGCTAACTATGAAGACATTATTGCAGCTATTGAGCTGCTGAACTTGGAGACCCCTCAGAGTTAGTAAGAAGTAACAGTAAACAAGGCACTAGGGTGTAAGTCCTACAGGACAATTTACCTACTGTCTCAGAGTTTTCCACCAAAATTAAAAATGCCAGGTCACTGAGTAAAGGCTTGGAGGCTTAAGCAGAGGCATATGCCCCTACTTCCTAGAGTCTGAGGAAAAATAAATATTAGAGGGTGCCTCCCAGCCAGAAGATTTTACTCACCTGTGCACACACGCAGATGTCACCTGTTCCCCTCTGCGGTGTCATTTCTTATTTTAGCAATAAATAAAAGTTTACTACTGATGATCTATGCAAAACTTAAGCAGCATTGCAACTTCTCCAGGCAGAAAACCGTGAAATGTGTTCAAGCACAAGCTGGCAACTGTCAAGTGCACCTGAACCTATACCTTAGGGGCACAGCTGCAGTACTTTCCTACACTATTTCCTCCTCTCATTTTTTTACTAAAAGTTAACTAGCCTTTGCAACTGAACTGCTCAAATTCTAGTGGGCAAATGACCATGAAATAAAACACCTCAACTGTTGCTAACACTAGCTGGTTTCCAAAACACAGTGAGAGACTAGAGAGGTGAAAGGAAGAGATTAATTGAGTGTGACAGCAGACCTGTCTTCAGCCACCGAGGCAAGCAGCAGGATGAGGTTCCTGCATTCACTCACTTAGAAGGCAACAGCTTGCAGATGATATTTCAGCTTTAGCTAACAAAAAAGAAAATAATTGCTCCATGGGCTCAGGGTCTGACAATAGTACCAATAATTTCACAGCAGCACTAATAATAATAAAATTCTGGGACCTAGTGACCTTGCTGGACTGGTTCAAAAGCCAAGAAGCACAACACAAGCAAAGCCTCATCCCCTCCTCTTTGCAGTGACCTTTCATGTATTTGAAGATCATTATCATACTTCCCTCAACCTTCTCTTCTCCAAGCTAAACAAACCTGTCCCTTTAAGTCTTTCATCACAGACTGCACTTTTGAGACTTCTGATCATTTTTATTGCACTCAAGTTGGCCATAGTTCTAAAAATTAATCTTAGCCTAAGGAAATGTTGCAACTGATGTATCACTGTGCTGCATCAATACAGCAACAGCCTTAAGTGACCTCTAATTTTACTGCCAGATGAGCTTTGCAGAAATCAAAATTATCCTGTGAAACAGACCTTGCTGAGTTTTGTAAAAGCAGCTCCATGATCCTGCGCTGCTGTAGCACCAAATCAAGAACCAAATCACCTGCTTGCATAGGACTTCCAGTGGAAGAGAAAGAGATACAAGGATCTAATGCTTTAAATGAAAGTGTTCAAAATGTCTTTTAACCCATGAAAATGTGAAGTCAGGAAGATGCGAGCGTGAATCTATCACCATAACAGGCTAAAGAGGTGTTAACAAAGAAAATAAATAAAAGGAAATCAGGTAGCAAAGTTGATGTAGTTGTACTGAGGCAGGAACTGCCCAGGGACTTTACTTATTTACAATGGACATTTTCTCACCATGTTTTTTATTGCTGCCAGTAGATTGAGCTGCTCATGCTAGGAGAGAAGCAGCAGACACATTTCATATTACTGAGTACTAATTTTTCATGGCTTAATCTGCATTGCAGCATATATTTAGTTCAATTAATAAGAATTTTTGAAGTTGCACATACACAGAACTCCTCACAGCCACCTGACAGTCAGACACACTATCTGCTTGTACAAACTGACATTTAAACAACAAAAAAACCCCAAAACGACAGGAGAAATACAATTTCGGAAGCTGCTGCAAACTACATCTTCTTTCAGAGCTCCTCCAAGATGCCTCTGAAGCAGGGAATTTATAATCACTTAGACTTTTCCTGTTATATCCTGTACTCCAGACACACTCAGAACTTCCTTTCTGTCGGTAGGTAACAACCAGTATTCTCTTCTCAGAAATCAAAAAGTATTTAATTGTGGGAGAGATCTATATTTTACACCACCACCATCACCAGCTTTGAGGGCATGCCTAAGTTATTCAGAAGAATTTTATGTACCCTACTATTTGATAGATTCCTAATATTTTTTAAATGAACAAAAATATGTCTTCAAAGGAATCCTTATATCTTGTTCACTTGTGCAAAACCTGCTAATGTCAATACTTCTATTTTAAACAAACAGCCCATTGAACTGAACAACAAGCACATAGGAAATAGTCACACACAACATTCCTGTAATCAAACAAGAATATTGTCAAGTTACAGATTTTGTATGCTGACTGTGGAACAAGTTGGAGAACTGTATTCAAAGAGTAACTTTCACTATATGATTACTATCAGTAACTTGACACTCTGAGAGTACCTTATGTAGAGGTTCGTGTTAGACTGGTGTATTGGTCTTATTCTGTGTTTTCCTTATTGTTTTGGCTGATAAGGTAGCAAAGATATTTTTCAAATGACAACAAGCTGCTACAAGAACCACAGTGGAAACAAACAGACTTCAAAATGGCCTTGAAAAAAAACCACAGGACAACTAGGAAGCAATTCAGAAATTGTAAATTCAAAGTACTACACTAAAGGAGAATTAATTACACAAATACACGGTGAGCAGAAATTATGAAGAACAAAACCTGGGAGCATAGGAAACCTTAAAGAGAACATGAAATAATCCATTGCCATGATGTAAAGGATCCCAGAACCGTTCATCTTCAACAGTATGGATAACCTTAAGCAGATATCTTTTTTAAAAACTGCACGTTGACACAAGCTTCTAGACAGAATTGTAATAGTTCAGGTAATTTAAAGGGGAACGAGAAACTGAAGTCCACTTATTCCTTTAAAATAAATTTAAAAAAAAATCAATCATAAACATAAGGTGTCATTTCAGGGTTAATAAGAGCAAAATTACATCTGCCAGCTTGTGCATGAACCACTTTTCTCCCTTTCCAGCTCAACAGCTTATTTCTGAGAAGCCAATCCATTATATTGAGAACTTAAGAGCACAGGACCTTCATAGCATGAATGCCAAACTCTTCCAAGAACACAAGACTCACATTCATGTAATAACAGTTTAAACAGATGTAGTGGATGCAACTGCCAAGGTATCTAGTGTTAAGTACGTGTCCTTGTGAAGTCACTGAGATCAGTTGTTTAAAAATTACATAGGAATGCCTGATTTAATTGATGACCAATAGGCAGAAGGAAGTGTTACTTGCACAGATTTTTCTTCTTAGTCAGTCAAACATAAAGATGTCTAAAAATAGTCAAGTAAAATCAAAGAGTTTTTGTATGTCAAGTATCATATGAAAAATAATGCTTTTCTTTTACTGGCATAGACTCTTACCCCGGAAGCACCTGTGCTTCAAGGATGATTGTTTCACTTGTCATATCTGAAGCCTAAATTCCCACAGAGATTAGGATGACAAGGGAAGAGAAGATCTTCACATGAAATTTGTGCAGCTGGGTGCACAAGTGTTCATTTAAGACAAAAATGAGAAAATGTTATTTAAATTAATTGAAATATTTGTACTACACTTGATGAGCAAGGAAGGGAATCTAATTTGAGACAATCCTCCATCTTTCCTATTCCATTTATTGTAAACTGCTAAAATACACCTTTTATCCTTTCTCCTTAGCACAACTCAATTTCTGTGGGGAGGAACAACCCCCTACACCAGTACAGGCTGGGGATTGACCTGCTGGGGAGTAGCTCTGCAGAGAAAGATCTAGGTGTCCTGGTTGATAATAAACTAAACATAAGTCAGCAATGTGCCCTCATGGCCAAGAAGGCCAATGGCATCCTGGGATGCATCAAGAAGAGTGTGGCCAGCAGGTTGAGGGAGGTTCTGCTCCCCCTCTACTCTGCCCTGGTGAAGCCTCATCTGGAGTCCTGTGTCCAATTCTGGGCTCCCCAGCTCAAGAGGGACAGGGAACTGCTGGAGAGAGTCCAGCGCAGGGCCACCAAGGTAATCAGTGGTATGGAACATCTTTCATATGAGGAAAGGCTGCGGGAACTGGGGCTGTTTAGTCTGGAGAAGAGGAGACTGAGGGGGGGATCACATTAATATTTACAAGTCTATAAATGGTGGGTGTCAGGAGGTTAGGGCATCCCTTTTTTCCAATGTATCTAGTGACAGGACAAGGGATAACAGAAAGAAGCTGGAACACAAAAATTTCCACTTAGATATAAGAAAAAACTATTTCACTGTTCAGGTGAGGGAAGCAGTAGAACAGACTGCCCAGAGGGGCTGTGGAGTCTCCTTCCTTAGAGGTCTTCAAGACCTGCCTGGACATGTTCCTATGCGACCTGATCTAGGTGGACATACTTCTGCAGTGGGGTTGCACTAGATGATCTCTAAAGGTCCCTTCCAAACCCTACCATTCTATGATGATGGGTCAGAGGGAGAGCAAACCTACAGCTTTAAATATCCTCTAGTATCAAAAGGCTGTTATTGATTTGTCTTCAGATCTGCCTACTGTGAAAAAATAACAGGACAAGAGATACTAAGGAATAACGGAGGATATGGCCATTCAGCATGTTATGACTTGCCATAAAACTCTGAAATTGCATCCAAGTAGATTCATCAATATGGCTCATCAGTGGCTCCTCTGACAATAATGCTGCTTCATGACTTGTGGCAAGATTTCACTGTATGGGAAGCAAGTATGGGAAACTGGCTTGAATCTCTTGGGTGTCATTTCACCTTTCATTTAAGGAGACTTGAGAGAGTCCTCAAGGTTCTTCCAGGGAGCAGATGAAATAATGGAGTTCTTAAAAATACAAACCAGGATTTTTTTTTTTCTTCAGTCAACATTATACAAGACTGAATGATCTAGGCAAAAGGACAGCAAGATGTGTCTTTGGTCCATCAGATGCATAGGGTATAAAACCAGCAGTTCATGGCAGAGCAATGAGAGATAGGTTTCTTTTCTGGCAGCAACAGCCCTATTTCAGTCGGTTTGAACAACCTCTCCATCTTAGTTCTACCAGCCAAGCTGTTTAAGCAATCAAGAAATTAACTTGATCATAGAGCTGTAAAAAATCCAGCAAAAGAAATTATTATTTTCAGATGGATCCATTCCCAGTGCTTTTTGATGTGCAAGTGCCCAAACAGATCTGACAGTATGATGGAAGAAGCACTGCCTGGAAATGAATGAGAAGTCATGAGCAATTGATGAAGCTGACAGGGCCACTTAAGAAATACACAGAATGACACTTAAAATACCATAAGGATAAGCAAGTCTGACACAGCCACAGAAATATAGGTACTGCGACCTTGATCCCAATCTTACAACACATCTGATCCAGCAGTGAAGCTGCTTGGGAAGCCCCTGTCCTTCCAGTGGCTGTTTGCCTCTCCCTCCAATGTGCTGATCAAACTGTTTCTATCTGGAACTGAAAATTAGGTCAATAAAAGCAACTGGAGTAAAAACAACGTTTGAAAGAAAAGGAAGCCAAAAAGCTATGCAAGAACTCGAGGTAAACTTACTGTAGGAATGTTTCCTATAGAACCTTATATCAAAACATCTAAACTAGTTGTAATTCACTTTTTTCTATTACATGGCACAAATCATAGAATCATAGAATGGTAGGGGTTGGAAGGGACCTTTAGAGATCATCTAGTCCAACTGCCCTGCAGAAGCAGGTTCACCTAGATCAGGTTGCATAGGAACATGTCCAGGCGGGTCTTGAAGACCTCCAAGGAAGGAGACCTCACAGCCCCTCTGGGCAGCCTGTGCCGCTGCTCCCTCACCCCAATGGGGCAAGTATTGGCATGTTTTAAATCACAAGTTCCCAAGTATGATCTGGATCAAGTTCTTTTTTGTTATTTTGCATCCACATAACAGAAAGTAAGCAGCAGAGCCAAGCAAAACAAGGTGGCTACGATGTACTGTTTCATCATGCCCAGGAAATTAAAAACAAGCACTGGTACATACATCTCCAACACCCAGCCACCAAAACAATTATCTCTCTTTTTCAATTCTGTTTATTTGGACAGGCTCATTTCAAAAATCAGAGAAGATAACAGAAAACCAGCTTCTGAGCACTTATCCCTGGTTACCCCTGAAAAACTGTGCATGGTTTAAAGCAGATGGCATGCCCCGTTCGATTAACAACTCACCATCCTGCAGGACCAGCCTATGCAAGAACAATAGTTCTGATTAACACCAGAAACAGATCATATGAGCAAGAAGGAAAGAAAGCAAAACTACACGATCGGCACACTGAGATTTGTAAAAAAAGCACAAAAGGAAGTTATGTTCACAACTTTTTTCCCAAAAGTCAATGAGATTTTGACATCTGGCTTCCCCACTCTGTAAAATCACCCTTTTGATTAATCTGAATTACAACATGAATCAGCACCAAAGATGGTTTAACTACACTGAAAGTGTGCTTTCTGAAAGATGCTGCATTGGTCCCATAGCTCAGTCATCCCACTACCATTGTATACATGGAGAACTGGAAACTGATCTACTTCCTGTGAGACAGCTCTGAGATCTTTTGTATTGTATTATGTAGCTACTTAAAATAATGAGAAAAATGTGAATTTTGAGAAAAAGTTAATCCAAAAGAAGTTTATGCTAAATATGCAGTATTAACAACCACTTGAATTCAGTCCTGCTTGAAGCCTTAGAAAATGCATTATACCAACGACTTTTGTCAGAAATAACCGTTCTTTCTTCTCTCCAATTTCTGCAAACTAGAAGACAGCTTCTTTAATACCTACCAGATGCTATTCTCATTACATTAAGGAAGAAAAAATGTTTTTCTTAGACCATATCTCTTACTAGACACACACTGTGTTGCATTGTACAGAATGCCTGATAAAGAAACCAACAGACATTCCAAAGACATATATACATAACACCACGTAATTGAGATAGACAGGTATTACCAAGATTGTTATCACAACTGCAGGAGTGGATTGCAAACAGGAGCACAAAATCTATATGAAAGTTCCATTCCAGAAACAAAAATTATGATTCCAGCTATTTGAAATTAAGGACACATTTTGCACAAGAAACTTCATCACAATGATTTTGGTTTTTTGGTCAACATTTCATCTGATTGAAATACATTTTCTATCTAGGGATCCAACTTGTTTATGTATATCAAGTAGGTTCAATTTTCATGACAAATTCTGTTAAATAGGATTCTCTCAGTCTTACTCCTCCTAGTATCCAATATAATTTGTTGGATTAATATATCTTTTCTGTTAAGAATGCTGATTCCTTCTGATGTGCTTAGCTGCAAAAGATCTTTTTACTTCAGAGGTTTACCATATATTGAAAAATAAGCTGTAGCCTACAAATGACTAAAAAGCATCCCATAAAATTCTGTGTATGAGGACACAAACTCGATGTAAGATTAGTAACCATACTAGTCTTCTATTAACTTGTGCAGGAGGTATGAATAGTCCAAGCGACTCAAATTTGGTAGATGTATAAGGTTGAAACAACCACTGAAAATGCATATACTTCAGCTCTAAACAGCCAAAAACATCACACTGGTGTTATCAACATGCAAAAACAGCAGGATGAGGAAGAGGCAAGCAGAAAACTTGAAATCAGAAACTCGTGTTTGATTTTAGTTCTACCATATGACTGAACGTGTAACCTTTAGCCTTTCTCTGCCTCAGCTTCCCTACACAGAAAAAGAGAGGTTTGCACAACTTTTCATGGTGTATCAAATTTGCTCTGCTTTCAAGCTTCTGTTAATAATATTTCTATGCAGGATAGAAAGAAGTCAGCTTTACTTTAAGAGCTGGGTGCAAGTAAAGAGCATCTACCAGCTACACATGAAAAAAATGCAAACACCTCAGACAAGGAAAGCATGACCTAGTACTCTGCTCAACAGCAATTCTCTGCCCGTTTATAGATAAAGCTATAACTTTTAGACATAAGTTCTAATAAATCCTCATATATTAGAGGAATATTTAATTTCTACTGACTGAAAATATTAAAAGAAAGCAAGCAAACAGAGGCTACATCCACTGACCTGGGCTTGTTTTTTTCAATCACTTCCTCATTTCTCTGAGCTTCCAGGATTCTTCAAGGGAGCTATTAACACTTAATAGCTCCTTAATGCCATCTCCATCTCACTCTGTCTTGGTAGCTCAGCTTTGCAGGTCTTGTCCATCCTTGAAGAAACACTTCATACTCCACATTGAGAGGAAGAAAGGAGAGAATGGTTAGGAGAAGATAGTGGGAGAGATGGCACTGCATACCTGCTGGAGAAGCTCACAGAACTGATGGCTGGGGGATAGGAAATGCAGAGCATTGACAGCAGTGGAGGAAAAGGCAGATAGTGGCATGAGAGACTGGCAAATGGGATAGGGGTGAACGGAAAACCAGGAACACACACAATCTCTGGCTTGAGGATGCACGTCCCATGGGCTTTTTCCTCTGCAACTCCTCAGCTCGTGAGTAGACAACATTCAAACTGGCAAGCTGCATAGAGTCATGCAGCAGGAGAAACCTGGCAGTACTGGGTGAAGTTGAGATACCAGATGCTACAGCAAAGGGCTTTGAGGAGGAAGAGGGCTGAGGGAATCCCCATCAGCAGGTGAGCTTGCTGGGCTCTACACATCCTGTACTGTCCTACTCACCTGCCTTGCTCTAGAGCTTGTACTTTTCCCATTTCTTAGGTATTAGTGTTACTCTCCATTTAGCAACTCTTCCCTAACATTGATCTGATCTGCTTTTAGCAGCCTCCTGTCTCTATTCCTTGAGCTTTTATCAGTACTTAATAAGGAACATGTGATGATCTATATCCAGCTGCTGCTTCCCCTGTGACTACCAGACACACTGTTCCCAGGGCCACTACCATGCTCACCTGAGAGATGCCTCCAAGCACTCACTCTTATTGATGATTTGCACAACTGTTGTTTTACATTCACTTTATGCATATTAGTAGTATAACTGTATTGCAATTTAGAGCATGCGGTCTTGTTTCACTCAGACTTCAGGATGCTCCAATGTCACTAGTCTTCACATGCTCTTCACAAGGTTTGTAGCAGGTCTGCTCTTCATTTCCTTACTGATAGTCACAGCTGAAAGGTTTATTTGGAATGATAAAGCTGAGGGTTTTTTCTGTTAATTTTTAAACTTCCCTCTCCTCCCCCTTGCACTCTTCTCATATCAATAAACATCTGCCTTCCTTCCTGAAGGCCACCCATGCTAGTGTATTCCAGCAAGATCCTGTTACAGGTCACAGCACACAGCTCAAGCCATGCACTTGTTTTACCCCCACCCAAAGGGGTTTAAAGAAATTCAGCCTCCAGATAATCTGGAAAATCTAAGTTGATCATTTACTGCTCTTAACCCCACAAAAGATTACACTGAGTTGATATGCACAGGTAGTTGCAGCATTTGCAAGCACAGACCTCATCAAACACATATGCCACCTGAGCAGGACATTTCCAATGATGGAAAGTCCACACACTGCTTAAACTCTTGTTTTGTCCCCTTCCACTTAACATATATATTCCTCTGCTGTCTTTCTACCAAGAGAAATATACATCTGGGTTGATTCCTCTCCAACTGCTTTCAGTAAGCCTCAGGTCCATGTATTCAGAGTGCCTAGACTGTGCAAGAACAAATCTGGAGGCACTTTATGCAATGGGAAAATCAATGAAATAATACTACTAATAAAAAAGAAAAATCTAGTGCAGGTGAAGGAAAATCTTGACCGCTAAGCATGCTGCTAGATCATGCACACAAACCCTATCCATACAGACAAGATAATGAGATTATTACAAGTTGGAAAGAAGTCATAATATTAATACCTTACTCCTTGCTGACTCAGCCAGTCTTATACTATGGAAGATGTACCCCAGAAAAAAAAAATCTGGACATCAGGACACACTTTGACAGCCACTGCCTTGGATGAACATTTATCTCGTTTTTTCTGCTATTCCTCTCTTTTTCCTCCAGTTTATCTGTGGTGGGTGGATACTTCCACCATCAGTTTAACTGACACTTGTTGCATAATGAGATTATTTTCATGCACTAGACATTGGTGTTTCAGTTCATCTCCACACTTGATCTCTCTCTGAGCCCACAGGCTCAGCAACAGTGTCCTACGTACTTTGTTACTTCATAACTATGCAAAGACAGAGGATGAACAAGGGCCTGGTTTATAGACATGACAGCAAAAAAGGTTTTGCCTCTGAAAAGCCATTGAACTGTCTGTTCTCAACATGACATAGAGCATTTTGGATAATGGCACAGCACCTCCGTTGCTCTCCTAGACAACTCCATTAAAGGAAGGAAGCTGTGCAGACTTCTGCATACACAACAGTCAAGTCAAAAGACGTAAGAGAGATGCAGACAGTAAACTGGCCACATCTTGCTTGCCTGTTCCCTGACACCTTTTTCTCCCCAACTCAACCAAACTGTAAAGGCTGATTTCCTCTGTTAGCAATTCCACTGCATTTAGCAGTGCTTCCTATGTCACATGGCCCTGCTTCTCACTCCCTTTGAGTTCTCAGCACACTTGTTCCATTTTCTGCTGGTCAGCTTTTCCAAGCCTCACCTGCATGTCCTGTCCTGCTGCTACATTCTTGATGCTCTTCTGATTTTATCAACAGATGGTAGTTCTTGTGCTAGTGTCATTGCAAGATCATTGTATTTTAGAGTACAGTTACAGGTAGAAAGGAGCTGTTTAAGAGAAACATTTCTTGCAATCGTAAAAAAAAAATAAAGGAAAAATAGAATGAATAAAGATAAAAGTCAGTGAGAAGAAAGTTGCAATAACAGCCTAGTCTGTTCAGCCAGTATCAACCACTCCCATCTGGTAACTGGAACAAACTATGCAGTGCATCACACTGCTTTACTCTCCTGTCAATGCAACCAAGCAAACTTAGCCACCTGGCGAGGCAAAGCTGTTTTGTTTTCAAGCTATCCTACAAATGCTTGACATTCTTGCTAAAGCTGTATCCTCTTTAGGTTACTGAAGAGCTGTTGTTAATGCCTATAGTATTTGGGAAAGGCTTATATGCATCAGCTGTACGTAGCACTGCAGCCTTGCACTTGCAGTAAACTTGAAAAAAGTTTGATTCCTTTTCCTAAAACTCTGAATAAACAAGATTTCCAACTCCTAACATAACAGTGGTCCCATGTGTCTCTGATCTCGTTGTGCCAGGTTCCTGGCCCAAAGACATAGAGAGGAAGTCAGTGATTTTTTTTCCAGAGGGTGGATACTAATTTGTCAGTGCCTCAGCCAGCTCTATTACTTTCTCCTCAAACACTCAGGGTTATGGCCTCAGCCCTACTTCCCTCTTCTACAGAAAGAGATTAAGTAGTATCCATGCTAGCAGTGGGATTATTATTGATCCAACTTCTTAGTTCTTTGCAATACTTACACACTATTTTAAAGGGGCAGAAACCCAAATGAATCACATTATCCCCTGTCTTGTGTGACAGTTCAGACAAACTACCAGGTTTCTCTGCTGGACTTAATGTCCAGTGTTAGTCACTGATGGCCATCATCCTGCAGAGCCAGGGAGCAGCATCCCTACAAGACCCAACCTGTCTGGCAGGGCACACTGCCACAGACTGTTCTCTTGTACCTGTTTCTAAGCAAGGGGAGAGCACTAAGAATCTTGCTTGTTGGGCCAGCCCTCCATCCCCAGGTTCAGCTGATACCTTTTATGATGGCAGTTCCTTGAAGCCATCACCTAGTAATACCTATTGAGCTCTTAAATTGCATCTTTTAGGAAAAGAGACCATGATTTTTAGTCTCTAATGCTTACTTCTACTGAACAGATATCCAGAGGCAATCTTCTATATCACTTCTGTGACATTATGGAAGCCAACTGATTTTCTGGAGTGCCAGAAATAAGCTTTGTTTTTATGTCTTTTAAATATTTAGGTAAAATCCAAATCCTTCCTATGATTTTTCAAAATATATTTCAGCTGAAGTCATTTTCTCTGTGAGTCAAACTCAGAGGAATGTTTAAGGTGAAGTAATTTCCAGTTACTGGGAATATTACATCATTTTTGTCTGTCTACAAAAGTTTGGTTTCTGATCAAAGCTAATACTCTGGTTAAAAGATTCCTAACCTCACCTCTCTGTCCCACAGATGAGGTTCCCACTTCTTCCTGCCTGCTTGGCTATACATGCTCTGCACTTAAGTCTGTCAAAATAATCCTGTTTAACCCATATCCTCTTGTTCACACACACACTATTATAAGGATTTGTACTAACCTGAGTAGTTCTCACAGAACCAAAGGACTGAGAAAAAAACACATGTGCAGTGAAGCACAAGGCAATTTTCAGGACAATCAAGAACCACCTTAACATCAACATAAAAGGTATTTATACTCACACAGGTCACACTTACAGGGTAACTCCCAAGACAGGGCAAGCTGAGTATAACTAACATCTTACAGCAGCCAGAGGAGCGAGGTCCCAGGTTGTTCTCATACCATCCTCAGTCATCTGGTCTTACTTCTCGCCTTGTGCTGCCTTTCAATGAACCAATTCACCTGACTGAAGAGGCAGAAAACTAATCTGGAAAAGAAAATAGGAAAGCAGATGTTTTTCTTGCTACTTTAGAGACCTGAATCATCATACAGGCAGCTAAGCACTAGAGTCCACAAAAGGGAAGAAGCAGCACCCTACAGCCAGATGCAGGAGAGAAAATCAGCAGACCTTTTGGGAAGCAATATGCCAGCAGATCCCATTCCAGTAACACTGGACAGCCTAAAAACTACCTGGCTATTAGACCTTTTCTCCCAGGCAGAGATGTACACTTTGTACAAAGTGTTGTTTACAAAGTTTCTTGCTTTTTTTTTCATTTGATGCAAACCCATCAACCATTCCTAGAGCTAATCAAGCAGACAGTTCCATGACTTCATGCACTTTAGACACGGTCCTGGAGTTGAGCCATCCTCAGCTACGGAATGGACCTGTAGTTTAGGGGAAGGGATAACAGCCTGAAGCTCTTCCAGGAGTACAGATCAGGCACTGTGCTAGTTCCCAGCCAATGCCTGACTGGGTGATACTCGGTTTTCCAGTTGAACCTGTCTGCTAGTGAGGTTTCATGATAAATAAGTACATCTCTCCCAGTTTCTGATACATTATTTTCCAACATGATTTGGATAAATCACAAGAGTCCAGCACCTACATATTAGCACAAGCCCTGTACGCTTTTCAGGTTTTTATATACTTGTGGCCTTTTTGAATAACAACATAGTGAAATCTGAGATTTAGGTCAGTAAAAAAGCAGGCTACTTAAGTGTTCAAGCAGAAGCCTAGGGAAAGTATAGAAGAAAATGAAACTAGGAAACTACGAAAGAAACACATATACTTTGGGTTTCTTCTCATGGTTAGTACCCGTTTAAGGAAAATCTGAACATTGTTCCCTTTGCTGGCACACCTTCCTCCTCAGAAGACACAAGGGAACAATAGACAAGCATTGCCTTTCCAGCCTCTTGCTTACAAAACATCTTGAATGTACTATCCCTTCAAAACATCTGTTTGCACTCCTAACGTGAGAAAAAATATTAAGACCTTATGTGTTTGATAAGAAGTCACGACCTCTGCTTTGGAATTTGGAATTTGGTTAAACCCAGCTTGTTAGGCTTCCAAAGTCTAGTCACTTTTGAAACTTCAATGAGTTAAGGTCTGATTATTCTAAAAAAAAGATTCCTGTGTTTCCATTTTAGATATATCCACTGAGATTTTAAAAGAAGGCTCAATAGCTCTGCTTCATTTCTTTTTACTTTGCAAATACACTAATGGATTAAATTCTAGGTACTAAATCAGGATGTTTTAAGTGCAGGGGTGGTGAGCCTGTAAGCTGAATACAGCACATCAAGCAGTTCATCCAGACCACAGCCCAGTCTTAACACCAACTTCCAGTCTTAACACCACCTTCCAGAGCATCCCTGAAATGTTGACAGGCAGCAAGCACAAACCAGGTGATTCCTTGCGCAATCTAAAGCAATCATTTCTTCTAAGGGCCTCACAGTCCTTCCACCACTTGCCTTCATTTTATGTATAACCTAAAGGTAGGTCCTGCCCCCATGAGAGAGACACAAGGTGGGACTGCACACACGTCTCTGCTGGGACAGAAGTGCAGCCTTTGGCTGTGTGACACACAGGATTGAGAAAACCTGCATTAGCCATGTAACAGGACACACCAGCCTCCAGTAAAATGACTCATTTCATCTGGAAATGGCAGCTGAACAACAGGGCAGGTAGATTTTGAGAACATGACATATAGAGAGCCACTCATCTGACAGAGGAAGGACCACACCTTTCCTAATCACATAGCTGTCAGAAGCTATGTGACTGCCCAGGCTGACAACACAGGCATTGCTGCCTTGGAGCAATTCTGGTTATAGCAAACACACTGCTGCTCCTACAAGCATGTATTTTTTCTCTTTCTCTGTTTTGCAGATGTTCTCCATTACAGGGTAGAGTGGTCTGTCTGTATCTCCAAAATAACAAGCTAGTCCATTTTATTACACATTAATGAGGTTCAGTACAAGGCTTCCTTTTATTTTCAACCACTTGACTGATAGTGACATTCTTCACATAGTCAGGCAGAATGCCTGAGGGACATGCTAAGTCTCTCTTCATTCCTACAAGCTGCTTATAAAACAGCAATGGAGTAAAATTGCCAATGAAGTATAAAATACTAAAATAATAGCTAAAGAAAGAAATAGGACTGTCCTCCACTGAATAGCTGCTTATTTGGTTACCTGCTTTTCTACAGTGTGGTCTTTATTCATGATCTTGCTGAAGGGAGAGACTTTTCTTAAGCAGTGAAAAGACATGAGAACAGAAAGGATCATACATCCATGACAGGAAGAGCAACCAGTCCTGTTAAGGATACAGGTGTTTTTCTTTTACAAATTTAATGTAGTATCTGGCATAAAAACACATTGATAGGGTAAATTCCAACTCAAAAGTTCAATGGTTGGGAAACAATTAAAGAGGAAGCACCTTCTAGGCAAATTATCAAACCCCTCCCAATGCAGGGACTTCAGTGGAAGAAAACAGAGGTAATTCTGTATTTCATATTGCTTTATTGAAGTAGCTCTGGGTCTAAGTCTTCTCATTGTCATGATAAAAATTTATGCCTTGGGAATATGTTTTAACCTATATGTTGAATGCATTCCAAAGTTTTATCCAAATGTTGGCATGAAATGCAGTACCTGCAGGCAGGTGAGGTCAGTTTCAGGGCAGAATGTTGTTTTGATACTTGGCTTAGGCTTCTCTACTCAAAGCAAAGTGTTGCTATTAACATTAAGCACCTTCTTTTTGCAAATCAGTAATTTTCAACAAGAAGGCTACAGGAGGTTTATGGACTATATTGCTGGAGTCTGAGAAAGATAGCTGTAAAGATAAGCTGTTATTAAGAGGCTCAGAAACACCAATTGTGGGTCCACACCTTCAGGAGAGAAAAATGTAGAGGGTTCTGCATATCAGAAAAGAGTAAAATCCCCCAGTTCTCTTGTTGTTCACTCTAATTAAGTTTTTATACTCCACACTCACTCCTCTTCCCTTGACGCCTCTTAGTCCTGTGGCTGAATCTCCTGTGTCTCATCAGCCACTTAAAAATAATTCCCTTCTACATTGAAATTCCTCCTCTCTCCTTTAAAAACACAAAACTTTTACCAATTAACTACTGAAAAACTTCTCTGTACCTTCCTGCCCTGAGCAGACAGTGTCAGCCATTCTAACATAGCAATTTAGCACATCTTTGGTATGTGTTGCACTCTTACGTTTAAAAATAAAGCATGACATTTATCTACATAACTGTAATTTCTTAATGACTTTCCCTTAGGTGTTTCTCTTCTAAAGCACAATTATAGACACTGAAATGACTCTACAAAATGGCATGCATATCTGATTGCTCTGCTTGTCTGCTTCCAAGGTGTTCAGCAGTTATTTCCTAACTTAAGTGACATTATCAAAGTGTTGCTTTTGGTGGAATGGCAGAGGTGAATCAGCCGGAGGGAAGAAAACTCTAAGTCTTCTGCCTACACTAACAGGTCAACCACCACAATTTGGACTGCAGGACTTACAGATCCTGCCAGTGGCCAGACTGGATCTAACCTCCGCAAGAACAGGCTGGGAGAGGTGGCTGATCCTCCCACTACATCGCCACTAGACAAAGCCAACAGCCACATGTAGCTAACATGTAGTAAGTATGTAGTTAGCATGAAGTAAATGTGTAGTTAGCATGATGTTACCATGAAGTTGGTATGTCATTAGCATGTAGTATGTGGTTAGTGTGTGTTGTGTGTGGTGAGTATGTAGTTAGCATGTAGTAGGCATGTGGTTACAATGCAGTTAGCATGTGATGACCATGTAGTTAGCATGTAGTTGGGTAATGCCTAGTAAGCATGTTGGTCGTGTGTAGTAAGCATGTAGTTAGCATGTAAGTATGTGGTTAGCATGTGGTTAGCAGGAGCATTTTGCCTACTGGAGTGAGACCTGGGAAAATACTGAGGAAAACACGTGGCACATCAGGTCAAAAGAGTCACAGATAACAGTAGCATGTGGACGATCCAGATCCTGAGAGAAACATGGGAGCAAATACACAAGCTAACACTCCTCCTCTGCCAGCACTTCTCCATCCTTATAAAACCTGCCTTGGAATGGTCCTATAAGAATATTGCTTAATTTTGTATGACCCTGATTGAATCTGCTGGATTAGAAGCAGATACACTAGTCATTAGGCTGGGTTAATTGAACAAATTTGACATGACAGTAATAGGTATAAATACAAAAAACTCTGGCATTGGGTGCAGCAATTTTTCTGAGTATATTTACACTTACCTATACATATATACACACATTTAGTATATACACACTGAGTATATTTGCACTTGCAAAATAAAAGCAGTGACTCACGTCATTGTGTTTTGCCCAATCCTCCAGCAGCAGTAGCATCACAGAACACATTATAGGGCATGGCCTGCTTATCACAAAACTCTGAAGCCAAAACAGTAAGCCTGTTTTTCTGTGTATTTGCCCACCTCCAAAAGCACGTGAGTTAGTGACATGGTGTTCTTAGGATTATCTGTGTACACTGACCTAAGGTCTTCAGACATATTATCACATATGAGTTTTTGGGGGACCTTGCCTTACTCTGTTTACTACAGATTTCCTCTGGGACAAAATCCAGACAATGTAGTGATAGAGGCTACATTTTGGACACTCTTTTTTCTCTATATATCTTTTATTGCAAACATCGGCAACTGATTAAAGAGGAACTTGAAGAAAACAGAAGGTATGGGAACAAAAGCAAATTAATATGGCTCTTTTTTGCCATGGAGTTCTTCTGCAATGCCAGGGAGTCATTTAAATCACACTTTTCACTGTTTTTTAGCAATTGTATGTTCCTCATTTTCCCACATGTGGCTTGAGACTGTGACTTTGAATTTGTAGCAGAGCTGAAGAGTCATCTTGCAGTTGATTTATGTGGATGTTTTAGAGTATCTGCAGTACTAAACACTGAGTAGTCTGAAATATCAGCTCCTAGACATGTCAATCATGAATCAGCATGGATTACAAAGAGAGTGTACAAAAGCCCCATCATGTCACACAGGTATTATGAATTAAATTCAACAGGGATACACAAGGGGGAAAAGTGTATTAGGAAATTAATCTAATTTCGGAGCAGACTGTTATATCTACTTACTAACTTTGAGGCATTTAATTTTGTAGTCTTAAAAGTACCATTTTGTGTATAATTCCCTAGACTCTTCTCAAATCACAGCCTGAAAAGAATAGAAATGCTGCACTAAGCCACTCCACCACCTCCTGCATGCCTGTCACAGGTGCCTACCATGCATCTACAAAGCAAGACTTTTGAAGTCAAAGGCCTCTGTCCCTGAGCCAGACAAGCTGCCTTCCTACCAGTGAGTCGCAGAAGTGGCATTTACTTTGTCAGGTAACATTTACTGCCATTACTGGCTGATGGGAAAGGTAATTCAGGGATAGTGGGTCCCATCACAGAAGAGGAATATGTTCTGACAGCTCAAACTCCTACCCACTCTTTTTGGACTTTATTCACAATGTCCAGCCCTTCCTATATGTCCCTATCCATGCTCAGAGGTTTATGTGATACTAGGTCCCAGTCAAGGCCTGTGCCTTTTGCCTATCCATCTGTGTCCTACTCCTTCTCCAATAAACCTCTCGTATCAATCCCACTGTCTTGGCTAAGCCAGCTCTCTCCCTTTGTTCCCTCTCCAAGGTCTTTGCCTGAATATCAGTCTCCCAACAACTCCCAGGTTGACATATCTTCTCAGTTTCTTGCTCAGCTGTGTATCAATTACCTCATTCCTGCTTTGTCTTTGCGGAGTGCCATGGAGTCTCATAGAACTTTAAAGTTTTCTTATATCTTTTGTAGTTTTGGTAGGTAAAAACTTTAAAAAACAAAACAAAACATCAAAACCAAAAACTTGTGAGTAATTACTGTGGTTTACACCTGAAGTAATAGAAAATGAAATTAAACTTTATGTTCATTCACTAAATCAGCTAAGAGGAAAACGTCTCATTTTTCACTTAATCTCTACTTCTGCTAGTTCAACATGAAAGTTTAGAAGATGCTAGTGCTGCCTTCTTTCATTTCAGATTTCAACAGACAAGATAGAAACAGCACAAGTAAAATGCCAGGGACAGTGAACTCATTTTATAAATAAAAGTGTGAGCGTATACAATATATAAAATACATGAGTTCATATTTGGTCAGATAATGTTCTTACACCTGTTCATTCAGGCTTTGGACCAAAGCACTTGCAGAGCTAGTGAATGATATTTGAACAGAGCTGGGTAAAAATAGATCTGTTCTTGTAACATTATCAAAAGGATCTGACCTAACAGGTGACAACATCTTATGGGGTAAATCATCTAAATTGGATGTTTCCTCATGTTTTAGGATTGGTTACTATTACTCAGTATGCATAAAATAGTTGACCTCTACGGCAGGACATGTTGTATTTATGGACTGTCACCTACTTCTTCAGTCCTATGTTAAGTTTATACTATACTCCTAGTTTACACTATACACCAAAACTTTCATTGTAGTTGTTTTATTTGCAAACTAATCCAAAGGTGCAGTCAACGTAAATTAAGTTAAAATATTACTGCAGATCTTTGGTAGACATCACCTTCTAAGCTGTCTCTTCCTTTTGGAATGTCTTACATGTCTTATATACATAGCTGTATTGGTAGTTAAGAACAACACTCTTTCATTATAGCATTTTTTTCTTCTATAAAAGGAAATTTGTTAAAAAGAATTGATACAATGCCCACCATATTTTAGCTCTGTATCTCTGCTCTGTTACCAAGGTTGCTGTCTGTGAGCCCATTTAGCTTTACCTGCCTGACTTAGGACAGATGCCTCTCTTCAGAAACATTCAGTGGTTTTGCCCAGCACCCTTGCTGAAGCAGTCATTCAGTGCAATAGGGAAGATTAAATCTACTCTCCTCAGTCAGAGATGACAAGGAAGATAACTTTGGAAACAGTTTTAATCAATGCTACTGGGGATAAAAGCTGCATATGTTTGTATCAAGCAGGGAGGCAGGTGAGGAGCCCATAAGAGAATGCTTATGTCCAGATAGCAGACAGTGAAAGCACTAGTTGCCCCTCTGAGCCATTCAAAACTCATGTTTGATCAGTTTCTGTAGGTACCGGTGAAGTTTAGTGATACGCATTAATAAAGTAATTGTGGCAATGTAACTCATATGTTCAAAACCCACCATGTTGCCTGCTGACTCAGAGCTTACATTTTGTTCCAGATTACTGCATGTGAGATTTAGCAACCTTGGTGGGAACCTCAGGATTTGTTTATACACAGAACACAGTATCACTTTAATTTGAACAGTTTGTCAAGCCAGTAGAAAATCTGGTGGGGTGAGGATGACTCAATAATGACTTCTTCACATTTGAATGAGTCTAGATTTCAATCAATGTAAGCTTTAGCAAGCCAGGGCTTTGACTCTGGGGCATTAATTGAGCCATAACATATTGCAGAAGGAAGGGTTTATAGTTAAAAATCAGTGTTTGGGGGGCTCTTCTCCAGTTTCAAGACATACTTCCTATGTCACCCTTTTTGTAGTCTGTACTCTCAATGTTCACCATTTATTTCTACAGGAAAAAATGAATTTTGATATATTTTTAAATGTTGGTTATTTATAAGCAGAGCAGTGAAACAGAGCATTGTTACAAAGCTAAATGTTAACAGCTCTCCCGTTCCCTTCCCTGCAGTTGTGAATAAAACAAAACAGTTTGTTAATGATTGTACAGGTAGCTTAGAAACATTTCTACAGAAACACATCCTTCCTACTGTACCCCTACCTCCACACCACAATTAACTAGTTGATTAGCTAACACTGTAGCCAGCATACCAGCTGACTGTGAGATTGCCAGCACACTATGGAATTTTTAGCAGTCAAAAGAAGTAGAAAAATATTCATTTTTTCTGCAGACTAAGCATTTAGAAAGGGTTTCCCAGAAAAATCCAAGGGGGAAAAAATTAAACAAAGAGGAAGAAATAAAAATCCAGACTTGACAGAGCCATTTAATTAAAACAGGACATACCTTCCAACATGGTGGGGATCATTCCTGTCCATTTCTTATTAAAAGTATTGATGTCAAAAGAAATTTGACTCTTGCAGGAGTGCTGTAAGAATATACATAGGAGAACACACCTGATAAAAGTAACTCAGTGCAAGATCCAGCACAGATAGGCCTTGAGGCCTTGGCAACATCCTTGTCTATTTCCACACCTTTGAAAAAACAATAGATCTCACTCTTCTATGTCTTACACGGCTACAGAAACTAGCCATGCAAAAGAAACTAGGAGACACCTGATTATTTTTCATTCTACCAGAGTAACACAGCAAACAGGCTCTTTTCCTGGGGGTAGGAAAACTAGAAAGGCCTGGAGCAGAACAAGGTAGAGCACCTACCAAACCCTTTTACTCCATGCATATCATTGCAGGATCCCCCAACCAGGGAAGAGGAGCAATTACACATCCTCAGTTGTATCCACTGTGGGATCTAACTAGGTGCCATGTGCTATCCCACCCTTGCAACAAAAAGTAGGGGTGAAACCCATTTTCTTTAAGATCCATAGTCTCTGCCAGAGAGATTCCGAGTTTGCTTGTGCAATTTATGTCAAGTATAAATATACATAAATGTAATACAATATTAAAAAATAATTAGGATCATGAAGACTCCTATCCTATATGGTAAAAAGACAGGAGAGGAAAAATCTCTTGTACTGCTTTCATATTTGTCAGGCTGGTGATGACAGTAATGTTTTAGTTGTTTGGCTCATAGTAAGTATGCTACTCTGTACAGTAGCATACTCATCTTGTAGATGCCTCATAATAGTTTGCAACAGCAGGTAAATATTAAATATAACAGCCACTTTATAAATATGGCAACAGAGGAATGGAGAAGTTAAGAAACTGTTTAAGAAACTGTTTTTATCTGTAAGTGGCTGACAGACAAGCACAGAACAAAGCCTTCTCAAATTCACTTCCAGACCAAGGTTAAACCAGCAAGTTGCAGGCATCTGCCTTAGTATTGCACAGGTTCCATGTGAAAGATGACTTGCATATGGCCACTGAGGGACTTAGAAGCAGGATATATGTATATTTTCAGTTCCATACCCTAATAGACCAGGACTGGTCAATAGATCAAGTGTCTGCAATGTTGAGGTGGCAATCCATTTGTCTTTAAAAGGAAACGTCAGGAAAAGGTTTAGCAGAAACAAATTAGTATTTGTCTTTTGGGAAGTAAAAACTAGAGAAGAAAATGTGCTGCTTCTACTTCAGAGAAAGTGTGGCTTGAAGATTTTTTTTCATTTGTATTTCAGCAACACTAAGTTCCGTGCACAAAGCAAAAGGATGAGATTTGATGCCAACTCATTGAAACAATTATGAGACTTTGTGTGTCCATGTCTGGCTTGCCATTTAGCAAAATTTTGCTATGTAAGGGACATCAACATTCTGAAAGACATGAAGTGCTGCTCCTGGCTGGGAAACGAGGAGCAGTTCTGCATAGCAATGGGACCTTTGCCTATCTTTTAGGTCTGCACACAGCGGCATGATCCTTTCCACATATTAACAGCTGTGACCTTTCACATAAAAAGCTTTTCATAAGTTTAATTTGAACTTTCACTACTCTTTTTATCAGTAGAGCATTTAGGAGAAAAATGGCTGTCTCCTTAGGAAGAAGCATAAACTCAAGTGATCTTCTGTTAAAGTTTATAACTTTAGAAGATGTGCTACTATATTACAGGCAATCTGAATGTGTGCAATAAGTGTATATGAAAGCATTAGTCGTACAACTGGATGAGCACTATGCCAGCCAAACTCATCCATCAGGCTGTCAACACCTTACTCTTTTTCTTCAGTGACCTATGTGGAAAATTTTCCTACAAACAGCTGTTCAGATCGCAGGCAGACAACAGGTTGTCTTAAACCCACTTTCAGCTGTACATAAAGGTTTGCAAATTTCTAGTTTCATCTGCAAGATAAACAAGAACAGGATGTTCTTCTGATTTACATTTATGATTTGTTTTATATTTTCTATTCACAGAAATTCTTCTGGACCTCCTGGCTCCATCACCAAAAAAAGACTTTTAGTTCACTGACATTTTCCATCTGACAGGGAAAAAAAATTAGATGTAAATCCCACAGAGAGAATTAAATTATCTTCCCTCCGTGACTTTTTTTTCCTCTTGAGTTCATCAACAGACGTGAAAAGATGTCCCAGAATCACGTTACAAAAAATCATCAATTAATTTTATCAGTAATATGATGAAGAGCTGTATTTCACAAAACTGAAGTGCAGGGTTTTTTGTAAAGCAGCACCTTTCCAACAGTACTGAAAACAAACATTCTGAAAGTAGCAGAGCGACTTAGGGTCCTAATCCTCTGGACTTTCAAGAAGACTTAGGCCTTAGGTTACAGACTATATTATTTAAACATTCTGTTACTCTTTTGCATAAAAGTTCCTTCTGGACAAATCTTTGGCTTTGAGAGCTGCCAACAGAAATAATCCATTGATAGCTGTAGGCAGAATTTAGACCTTCTGAATAAAGCCCCAGATGGTCATGAGAAGAATTCATCATGCTAGATTAGACATCTGACTTGAGCTGGTCTGTGAAGGCATACTTGACCTGTTTTGGATGTTACCTTTTGCATGAAATGAAACATGCTATATAGTACTCACTTATCTTTCCTGAATTCAGAGGTGGCTCATTTCTAGATATCAACACTTTATTAAATAAATTCCCCTTTCAACTCAATTTTGGAATAGGATTTAAGTCCCTAAATCTTTTTGAGAATTCATCCTGTAATTATTTGTAGTCTAGTATAGACTTGTAACACTGTACAGAGCTATGCTGGCATATGGACAACTTTAATAAATGCAACACCTAGATATCATTCAGTAGTGCATCCTTAGTTCTCCAAAAGCTTGTCATTTCTGCTTCATAAAGGTGCAAGCAGAGAAGCAGACGCATTTTTCACACTATTTGGCAGTAATATTCAGATATGTGGCTGAAGAAAAAGAAGAATTCTTCTGTGGGCAATTTAGAACAGTGTCTTAACAGCCATATTTAATCACATTTTGGAAGAAGGTATTGATTGTGGAATTAATTGTGCATGCAGGAGAGCCTTGTGAGACTACTGCATTCAGCCCTAGCAGTGCACAGGTTAGATTGCATCACGTAGGGGCGTTTGACTGATGATCTTTATTAACCTTTTATTTCAAATGTGACATTTACTTTTCTTCCAAGAGACATCCTCTACGCTCTTTTATTCACGCACAAAGATTATACAACATTTTTAAAACACAAAAACTGCATTCAGGAATTCATAGTGCTCCCTCCTCTTTGCCACCGCATGTGATTCCCATGACTGTACTTGACAACAGTATTTCCAATGCACAGAACATTCCTCCACAAAATGTGGGGGCTGGTTTATTTGTTTATCCTTGCCTTTACACATTTCCAGAATGTCAACTCTGACATTCTGTATTTTTGCTGAAATTCTTCTTTGTGGTCTCAGAAATTACGATTGCGAGCTTAGTCAGAGCTATAACTGACAGTGAACTTAATCAAATACAAATGTTTATAAACCAGAGTTTTAAATGCTATGAACGAAAATATTTTTCCACTTTTCTTCAGAGCTCATTCTGTTCTGTATAAACACATTTCTATCACTGATTCTTCAGCCATCAAAAGTTTTCCAGTCTTCTTGAGGTAAAGATGTAGTCCAATGCAGAAGAAGGTTCAGCTCCGGGTGACTTCAAGAAGTCCCAGTCTGCCTAGGTTTCAATTCTCTCGAGCACATGATGGAAACAATAATACTCTTCAAAGGAAGTTCTTGTCCATACTGATTGCACAGAAAATCATGACCAAAAGGATTGACCTCAACGGACACAATGGTGTGAAATCAATTAGAAAAGCCACTGTTTCAGCATGAACTGATGTTCATATGATTTAAAATAAAAAAAACACAGCTCTATGAAGGGGGAAAAAATAGTGCAACCAGAAAGACCAAACCAGATACTCAGCTTATATGTGTGCCATGGAGACGAAACAAGGGGATTATTAAAGAAATGCAATAAATACACTAGAATAACTGACACTGCTTGAATTAATTAATAGCAGCCCCCAGTTTTATCACCCTTCTGTTCAAAAAGTCCTAGAGTACAAATTTCCCAAAGGTCTAGTCTAAGGAACAAAAAGAACACATAATATTCCTATCACCAAAAAAAAAAAAAAATCTATTGTGTAGATCAAAATTTGAATTGCCATTTGCTTCAAACAAAAGAAAACCAACTTTCGGCTGCTTGTGCAACAGCTGCTCAAAATTTCCAAGTGCAAAACACAGCTTTGCATATGTATACAGCTATTTAAAGGCCAAGAAAACTTCAATACACAGTATTTCATTATAATGAGTTTTAAAAATCACAGGCATCTATGAGCAGTTTTGCATTTATACACCTTGTGTTTGTAGAATTGGCCAAGTTGTGGATAATACTAAATAAACAAAAGATGCTTTTATGTTCACCCAGAACATTTTACTTAGGCTAAAAAGCCAGTATTGTACTTCATTGCTACCTTGAGAGACTTTCTATTAAAATCATAAAAAAGAAGCCAATTTCCAAACAAAAATGCCATTTCAAAAATTTTAAACTTATAAAGTTACAAAATTAAATACGCTGAATTTCCATGTGGTTTTTATTTTTCTTTTTCAATGAAAAAATCTTTGAGTATGTGATCTAAAGATTACTAGTTTCAATTTTCCTAAAATGGCAATTTTGGGTAGATTTCCTACTCACAAAAAAAAAAGAGCCATCAGTCAGATGCCCACACTACCACTCAGAATATGTCTTTTAGAAGCATTCAAAACTCTGGAATGTTCTGACACTGCTTGCCAAAGTATTTGAATTTTCTTAATAGTCATGTCTCTTCAGGCAAAATAATTGGGATATTGACATTTACAAGTATAGCCTGGCTATAAAATAAGAGCATTTGTATTTAAAGGAGTTCGAATGATAGAATGATAGAAGGGACCTTTAGAGACCATCTAGTCCAACCCTCCTGCAGAAGCAGGTTCACCTAGATCAGGTCGCATAGGAACATGTCCAGGCGGGTCTTGAAGACCTCCAAGGAAGGAGACTCCACAACCCCTCTGGGCAGCCTGTGCCAGGGCTCCCTCACCTGAACAGTAAATTAGTTTTTTCTTATATTTAAATGGAACTTTTTGTGTGCCAGCTTCATCCCATTACCCCTTGTCCTGTTGCCAGCTACTATAGAAAAAAGGGATGTCCCAACCTCCTGACACCCACCCTTTAGATATTTATAAATGTTAATAAGATGTCCCCTCAGTCTCCTCTTCTCCAGACTAAACAGCCCCAGTTCCCGCAGCCTTTCCTCATATCAAAGATGCTCCAGTCCCCTGATCATCTTGGTGGCCCTGTGCTGGACTCTCTCCAAAGTCCTCTGTCCCTCTTGAGCTGAGGAGTCCGGAACTGGACACCTGACTCTAGATGAGGCCTCACCAGGGCAGAGTAGAGGGGGAGGAGAACCTCCTTTGACCTGCTGGCTACACTCAATGTATCCCAGATGCCATTGGCTGCCTTGGCCACGAGGGCACATTACTGGCTCATGTTCAGCTTATTAACAATCAGGACTCCCAGGTCTCTCTCTGCAGTTAGGTGTGCAACAAAGCTCCTCAGTTAATACTGAGAGGTATAGCTAAATGAGACTGAGCAGCTTCCTTGAGAAGTTCCCATTATTTCTCTCAACTGCCAAATCCTGTTCCTGCACCACAGCTGATATCCCATCAGTTGTATGGACACAATTGCTGTGTTACTGAACTGATCCAGGCTAGAAATAATTCTGTAACCATTTTCCTTACTTTTCTTAATCCAAAGCAAGCAAAGGAAGGAAGATGTCATCTCTGCTAGGAAGGAAAGGTGGTGGGGAGAGGCAAGGTCTTTCTTTAGAGTAAATGCTCCTCTCAAGAAAAGTAGACAAGTTTTCAGGGACATGAAGCTTTCTACAGGTCCAAAATAGAAGTGACAAACTTAAGCAAACTATATTTTGGAGACAGTCCCTCTGAATTTTTCTGTTACGTTAACCAATTTGATACTATCAGAGAAAAGAGTAATGGAAACAAGTAGATTAGGTGGGAAATATAGCCAGATTAGTGATGATGGGCTAGAGTGGGGAGAGATGAAAGAGAATTGATGCTTCTGTTCAAAGAACGAAGTGTTTACTGTGGTTGTTGTAGAAATATGTGTATTAGCTTTGCAATTTTTGTTCTGACATGGTTTAGTTCCACTAGTAAAACATTAAGCTTGTGGGAAGATTGTTTCTGATGGCGAGTTTGGTGAGGCTGGGGTGAGATGGGGGTTATTTGGTGCCTTGTAGTGAGTGAGCTGGTGAGATTTCCTTTGAAATTGTGATCTTATGATAAGCAATCCAGTATAACTGGAAAGAGACTAATTAAGGCCCAAATAACATCAGTCAAGAGTTTATCAGCTAAGCCACTAAAACAATACAATCTTAGCCTTTAATAAAACAATATTATTTACTGCCTGCTAAAATTGTGTTTATTGATACAAACAGGCGCATCTATGACTACCACATTTCTGCAGAAGCTTGTGCTTGTAACTTCAGTGTAGATTTTCATAAGGAAAAAAATTAACTACAGATGCCTTTAGCAAAACTCCAAAACCACGTGTGTTTCAATTCAGGCTGCCAATTTCATATGAGCTGATCTTTCAAATACACAGGATCTCCTGTATTAGGAAAAAATGTACTGGTTTAGTATGCTAGGCTAACTGAGGTAGGCTTTTGTGGAATGCTGTGGAAGTAATTGAAGAGTCTTTGTTAAGAATATTGCTTGTGCTTCTTTGCAGTCCTAATTGCACAAATGTTTATGCACAACAGACAATATGTTCAGTGTTTTCAATATCTAACAACACATTAAGAATAAACACTAATGACATATTTTGCAAGATACATAACCTGTTTATGTGACTCAATATGCCTAAAGAGGAGATTTTGATTATTTTAACACAGTCCTGTCATGGCTATTGTTGACTTTCCAACAAGCAAATGACAAGCTAAATACTTAAACAGGTTCCACATTGAAATATCTCCAAAATCTTCAATTTTCCAAATCCATTTGATATTACATTTGGGTTAAGGCATACAATATTCCAAGTGATATGATGATCAAAGAAATATCTTGAGTTTGTTAATAGGTAGCAGAGCAGCTGGAAAAATAATGATGCATTGTCAACATTAACTTGTACTTAGCCAATGCAAAAGGAAACCCTTGCAAATGTTAACAAAACATAAATCCCAAGTACTTCTGTAGTTAATCTTCTTTTCTGTGGATCTCCCACCTCCCCACCAAAGCAAACAAACAACAAAAGTAGATGTAACATATTAGTTTTACAATATACTTTAAAAATCCCATATCTCTTCAGAAGACATAACATTTCAAATTAATTTTTACTTCCAAAAGCTTAGAATTTTTACAGTTATACAGAATTACAGCCATGCAATCTCATCTTTCCACCTCTCTAACATATCAGCCTATAAGCCGTCATCCCTTATGTACGATCATCACAGCCTACCTTAGCACCCAGAAAAATGAAAACAGATGCCTAACTTTTCACTCAAACATAATAATGTCTGACATAGTAGGAGAAAAAAATAGCATGTGTGCACTATTTCTTCACATCTATTCCAAAAGAAGTACTTGTAAAGAATGAATATATGATTTGGAAATGTTACGTATGTATTATGCTTTTATTAAAAGCTGATAATGAGATGGGGATTGTTCAGTGAAATTCTTAGCAAAGTTTTATTAGCCAGCCTTTAAATCACAGAACCTTAAGGGTTGGAAGGGACCTCAAAAGATTATCTAATCCAACCTCCCTGCCTGAGCAGGACCACCTAGAATAGGTCACATCTTCACTTAAATAAAAATACCATACAAGCATTGCAACCAATTACATTATAGTATGAAATACTGTGGGAGTACTGATAAATTGAAATTGTTTGTCTTGTTTGGGAAAAAGCCTATGTAGAACCCTCCAGCTTTGTTGTCACGGAGTCTGGATTCCCTTGCAGCATAATGTCTACAATGGTGGGAGATTTAGTGCAGTGGTGCTATAGCTTGCAAAAATACAGCCCGTCTACTGAAGCTATGGGAAAGTAATGTCAGTATGACTTAAGACCTGCTCTTGTTCTTTGCTGAAGTTAACCCAGTGTATTATCATTTAGGATAAAAAGCCTCTTCAGTGCCTAATAACTTCCAATTTGAGGCTGCATTTTTACCTGCTTTGTGAGAAGTAATTCATCTAGGCTATTTCTTCAGCTGCAGTATGGATTGTAACTATGGTTATAATGATTATACAAAAGTACAAGATTGCAGTAATTATTAGGCAGAAAATGGTGAGGCTGCACAAACATACTCAGCATACGGAAGTTTCAAATCCTCTCAAAAAAGGGTGTGTTTTTTCCTCTAACACAAGAGGAAGTTCAGTGATTGCCGTGCTATTGGTACCAGCGGTCGTGTTAACATCATGTTTTAAAATTAGACTAGATGGGGTAAAGATATCTTGAAACTGCAAGGAGATGTGGACTCTGTGATCTACCCGATGTTAATGATTGAAGGGACCTATAATTAACAATGAGAGCATTGCAAAAGATTTGAATGTTCTATTGCTGCAAGACATGTCGCAGACACCAAGTATTAATCATGACTTTTAAAATTCTTCTGTCCTCAGTGACCTGTTCAAGTGTTACTGAGGAAGGCATCTCTGGGGATGTTCTCAACCCTCATCATGTGCTCAGTCTCTCACAGAGTGCACTGGCATGATTTCCTTCCTCCAGCAACGTCCAATTTGTCTTTCCAAGCTGCCTCTTCTCAGTTTGCAGTAACTGACAAATCTAGCCCTGAGTAATTTTGTTTGCTGGATATGCTCTCTCCAAGACAGTCTCCACTAAGAATTTTCCCAAGGATGTGTCGCCCTGTTTGCCTTTTATTTGGAACTTAGACAACTATTAAAATCGCACCGCCACAGCTGCTTCTTCCTGTATGGAACTAACGAATGTTGTGCACCCTATCAGAGTCCTATCTACTGAAAAGAGAACCTGCTCAACAACAGGTAATCATAAAGCAGCATTCTCGTCAGGGCTATAAAAGGAGACAAGAGTTTGAACAACCAGTATGACTAGAGCATCAGTTTCAAATCCATAGATACAAACCTCTCCATTAATATCAGTGAGTAATTCAAACCTGCCTCACGAAGGAAGACATAAAATTCAAGATTACTCTTCCCACAAAACTGTACTGTTTTAATAAATTAAGTTGTTTTTAAACTGCACCTTTCATTTAAAGTGTAATTCTACTCATATTTTCACCTACAACCAAACCAATAGAAGTTTTTGGTTGTCTTTTATCCTTGGCCAACTGCTTTTCTTCTTATTTGTTCTGTGCAATCTCATATGTAGGACTGCTTTTTAATACAATATCAATTGAACTATCAGAACTTAAAATAAGGAGTGGGAATGGCTTGCCTGAATCATTTCACTGATCAATTTACAGTCAGTCTCACATAGACTCCAACAGCACAATCGAAAAAAGAGTGAATGGCAGCACAAGAACAGGAACAAGTGGTTCCCCATTCAAATGAGAGATGAAGGTGAATAAAGAAGTTACTTTTCTAGTTCTCTGGTTATAAGCTAGTGACAGAAGAGTTTCAGTAGCACAACCAAGCAAACACAGCTGTTCCCTTCTATCCTTCTTCTGTTGTGCCAGTGAAACTCTTTGTGGGCTTGCACTGAGCAGTAGATCAAAGAGCTGATCTGCATTAGGAATAATACCTTCACTCTGGACGGGTTTTTAGCACAAACAGGAAGGCTTGGTACTCTCATAAAGCTGTGTTTCCATCAACACCCCTGTCTCATCAAATAAGGTCCTCACAGTCAATTTCTGAGTACCAATGTACATTTATGCAAACCATGGCTGGTCACGTTTCAGCATTTGTCTTTAACGTGTTTTACAAATAATCAGAAATTAAAGTATAGCTAAATTAAGAACGACAACCTCTATCCACAAAGCTAGTTTAATGTGCTCTGGACACACATCCAGTCTTTATCTTGCTCATGACATCACTTATACAAATACTGACCATAAATGTGCTGTGGTCATGCCAGAGGTGATAGTGAGGTTATCTAGCCTCTGTCCTTGAGAACCAGATTAAAGCTATATGTTCACTTTGAGCAGCATTGAGCAGACATAAGCTAGCCACAGCATTTTACTTATTAGTTTAAACTGATGTTTGTTAACCTCAGAGTTTAATGTTTTCACCTACTAAGAATCCGCAACGTCTCCAGGACTGAAAAAATCCTAGTTACATTCACATACTCCTAATTCAGTTCAGTGTATTGTGGGCAGTTTGCTTCCCCTAATTAAAGACCCATCACTGTAATGGGAAAGAAATTAAGTTTGCTGAAGTACTTGGAATTTAAATAATGCAGCTGGTCCAGTGGTGATGGTCCCCAGGGTTCAGAGACAGATCATCAGAGCTAGAAGGACAAGACCTACATGCAGAATGTGCATAGTCAAAATCCAGCAAGGACTGTCTGGCAATGAGTCAGTGATGTTATCTGGAATTTGCTACTGAAATGAGAAAATAATTATTTTCTAGGCCATTATAAGATAGAGAATCACTCTATAAGCAAATTTAAATTTTATCATTCCACTGGTTGTCTGCAAAAGAGGAAAAGTCTCCTTTTTCTTTACAATCTCCATCTGTTATTTCCTACTCTGCTCTACATTTCTTTCAAAGTCTTACAGCTAGCTCCAAATACAGCACTTCAGGTCCTAAACACTACATCTTCTCCAAATCCTTTATCTCCTGATTTTTACACTGATAGAGAAAGACAAGGACTGCCCTCTGTCTCATGCTGACAACTCAGTTTCATGATACAGGGGATTTTGGCAATCTAACCTCTCTGTCAATCACCTCTTTTGCTCAGCACTGGAGCGCTCAGTCTTAACGCAGATGCAATGACACAATTATTTGCACAGGGTTTCCAGAGGTGCACTAAACTAAACTAATAGCTCCCCTAAACTATGAGCAGGAGGTCACACTTCTGCCAGTTATCTCCCACCAGCTCCGGTATTCACCAGACTCTCCTTCAAGCTAATTTAATGTGCTAAAATGGCAGAGTGAAAAACAAAGTTGGATAGTTTTCTGCTGCTCAATCTAGTGAGCTAAATCAGCTCACAGAAGGGTCTCACAAACGTTGAAGCTGTTGTCCATGAGGAGGAGAGAGCGCAGGAGAGAGCAAAGCACAGCTCAGCTCAGGGAAGTGAAAAACCTCTCTGCTTCCACAGAAGCAAGCTGGTACCTTCTCCTGACCCACTCTTATTTGTGTTATTTTTAACCTTTTCTGGTTCCTTGATCCAGCTCACAATCCCCAAACAACTGAGTCAATAACAGAGTGAGTGACAGCCTGAGCGCAGAATTTCTTCAGTTAGTTTCTCTCTATAGGCCGCATGTTGTCTGAGCAGCATTTTGCTCCAGATATGTCTATTAGGTTCGTTTAAGTAAGACCATCACGAAAGATGATAAATTGATGTATCCAGCTTTTATCAAGGTTCTGATAGCCCACTGCATTCTCTGCTCTACTAGAACAGGAAAAATGACATTATGCACAATGCATGCAGCTGTGGTATACTCCACAAACACCACTATTCCCATATTCATCTTCTTACTTATCAGGTTTAGTCTCTACATAAACTAGAGATAAGCTTGCATTCCTTACTGTCACTAATAAAGTTTCACAGCTGCTCTGTACAGATATAAAAATTCACACTAAAGATACAAGTTGTGAGTTTATCTCACAAATCATTCCAAAATAAGGCAAATCTGAACAGCAAGAAAGGACTTAATTTATCAATAAGACAGTTCCTGTACTTAAGAGCTACTTAAATTCAGACATGCATTTCAGAAATGTGCTTTCAACTATCAGAATTTCATAAGTAGCAAGATAAGTTTAATACCATAATTGGTTTATTGACAAGTTTGGGTGGCCACTCAACCAACATTTAGGAAAATTCTTCAAAGACCAGACATCAGGACCCCAGCTGTGCATTCTTTGAAGCCTTCTCTTTACCAAATTTATCAGCCCTGTGGTCTGGCTAGACAGAGAAGACTGTAACTTTACACTAACATGTAGTTAACTATTAGTCTTGTATGTGACATTTATTCATCTGTTTCCAAAAGGGTTTCTTTGGTGCATTTTACCTCATCAGTAAAACTTGACCAATGTTAGGAGAAATTGCAGGCTAGTCTGAGCACTGGGCACTTTCTTTTCCCATGTGTGAAACCTGAGTATCATGGATGCAGTGAGTTCAGCAGAACCAAGTGCCTCCATTCAGCACTTCCTAAATTGCCCATCTTCCATCAAGCTGAAACATGCTGACACAGTGGCAAACAGAATTTTCTTCCTTCATAAATAGTAAGACAGCAGACAGAAGACCCAAAAGTGGGCTTCCCTACAGATCTCATTGCAGTGGGAAGCTTTGTCTCCAATCTGTGAATGCAGAGCAAAACTAGATACATATGGAAGAAGCCACTTTCTCATAAAAATATATTTTTAATATGAAGCCAGTAACAATTTCTTTTAAATATTCCCATTTAAATGTTTATTGCCACAACTGTGAAGACCTATGTGAAATTAATGTGGATGTAGTTTTTGAAAATAATTAATGGTCTGAGCTTGAAATTGGCAAGTAGATAGTCAAAGTTTCTTCTAGGTTCTCTTGCTACATTTCTCCCACTTGGTTTCCTCCATAAAACATTAGTATACTTGGATCCCTAGCTAGTCTAAATCAGCTGACAAGTGTGGCCCAGTATCTATCTAACAAAGAGTAAAAAGTCTAATAAATACACTGAAAAATTTGGGAAGTAGCACTACACACAGAGACTGAAGAATATCTCAAATCATCCCCATGTCTGGCTGCCCAGTTCAGAGAGCACAGTGCCAGCTGAGGTGCAGCTGTCACTCAACACAGTGATCAAAATGCAGATTGATTATCAGACCTTGTGTGACACTTACACTTTATCCTTTCAGTGATTTGCTAATGCTCATGTATATGGGATTTCTGAGAAGCTGAGAAAATTATCAGAGATTGACTCCAATTAGGATACAAACAGCTATATGCTTTCAGGACTGCTTTATCTTTGGTGGGGCAGGGCAGCAGTGATCTTTCCCATTCCTGTCCTTATCCCATCTCTGCTTTGACCCCTTTAAGCAATAAGGTCAGTCCAATAAGCCTCCTTTCTGCTTTTTAGTCAGACTTGCAAACATTGCTACACATCAGCTCTCCCAAGACTTTTCCTCACTAAATTATTGCTATTCACTCAGCTGACTTGTTCTTTAGCAGAAGTGTAATATAGTTATAGCAGCTAGTGATCTTGAGAAAACAGCAGCAAAATACACTCCAAACAGTGTAAAATTCTCAATTGCAGCCACTCAGACAAAAAAAAAGAGCATGATCACAGGGTTATAGCTAACAAGCAAACCAACAGTCACATAATAACTGTAAGGCACAGTATCTACAAGCAAGAAAAGAAGCATGTCTTTGGTCAGACATCTATATGCCTAACAGATTAGGAAGCAAGAAAGTATTTTACACTATTTAGCCTGGACTAGGAAAGAATATCCTTATGAGCATACTTTCTATTTCCCACTCTCTCATTCTACAAACAGCATCCAGTCAGATGATGGAGTTGAAAAGGTGTGGCTGTTGTTGTCCAATACTTCTGTTTACAATATTCTGGCACTGGCAAATACTTAGTAAAGAAGGAAGAGCAGAGGCTGGTTAGCAAAAAAATTTACAGTTTTTCCCTTCCTGTGGCTTACAAAGAAACCCAGGAAAGTAGGCTTTTTGTTGTCATTGTCTATCAACAAACCTCATTTAATTCATCATATAACACAATATCTCTGTGGTAACTCCATGGTTCTTCTTCAGGTAAAAATGTTTGTTTTTGTTGGTTTATATATCCACTGAAATGAACCATGCATGTACTGGATCTGTTTAACTAATTGCCCTTGAAAGATTAGCAATCATACATGCAGAGATTGTTGCTCTTTTTTAGGACAGGCTTTAGTTTTGCTTTGTCAGAGAATTGCAAAACCACGTTACTCCTGCTTTGCCTGGATAGAATGATGTTTTCACAAGGGCAAAGTTTAGCCAGACAGATAAAAATATAAGGTCACTTCAGTGAGGCAATCTGAGCTGGAATGTACATTTTGAATGAACTAATCTGTAGACTTTGTACGAGGCTTTCCTCTTAGCCCTGCACAGCCCTTCCAACAGAAAATATCAGCCTGGTGACTGAAGCATAGACCACAGAGTCAGCTTTTATTCTTGGCTTGGATACAGATTTGTTCTGTGACCTTGATCAAGTAGTTTAACCTCTGCGTTTCCTTATTTATAAACAAGAACACACATCATCTCTTACCTCATAGGTTTAATTCATGAATACTTGTAAAGAGCCTTGAGATTCTTGGCTGAATGTTGCTATAGAACCAAGAAGCGTAGCTACAATACAACCACATGTGATACTTTTATGACCTCAGTCACTGTAGTACTCGAGTACTTCAGCCTTTCATTTTAAAATACAGCCATACCATCATTAAGGGTGAAATAGCAGCAATGTCCTTTTCCATCCATTTTTGGAGATGGGGAATTGATGTACAGACATTATACCTACACAATCTTTACAGCTCAAAACCATGCTTTAACTTTCAAATTCAATCACATACATGAGGTAGATACAGGGAAGACTGAGGAAACAAAAGTCAGACCAACATTCTTCTTAACATGCATCCATGTGTACATACATACAGACCATATGGGCTGAGTGACCATGCTGCACTTAGCTAGTCAACATTTATTCTACATGCCTTTCTTGCAAGACAGCTGCTAAGTGCATCTTAAGAGAGTTCAGACATCATACATTGTAAAAGCAGATGATAGGGGTTTTAGACAGCCTAGGAGACTCATACACACTTATCAAAAGGTTATCTAGTGGGTGACAACATGGCTTCATAGAAGTGGGTGAGGGATCAAAACAGCATTAAGTTTCCCAGGAATCCAGCCTGCTTAGGCACAGCATAGGCATAAACTTGGCGACTTCCCACTCTGCTTCAATGACATAACCCACATTGACACCAGTCAGTGAAGATTCAGCAGCTCAGAAAGAAGGAAACCTGCAGCAGGTCTGCTACATCTCACATTAGTCCTCTGCCTGACCAATCAACCCTGCTGCACATATGGAATGGCCAGAGATGTCACTGGGAGTGCTTCACATTCAGAAGAGGACAGTAAAGCTGAGATCACCATGATCCATGGAAATACTTCTGCACAGTGCAGGTGCTTGTGCATGCCATTCATGCACCAAAGTCAGCAACCACAGAACTAATTTTGTTTCAGAAACATGCATTAAGTAGTTGCAGATGACAGTTAAATAGAATCATTGTTTGTAGCTGTTCCTCCAAATTCGATGTTGCTTGAACTATAAAAAGTTTTAATTACTCCTTGTGCATTAACATGCATTTTAATGTCAACATTTGCTTTTATATGTTGACATCTGTGATAAGATTTCTATTAATAAAGTCTGGTTACTGACAGGCTTTTTGATGCTCCTCTCCCCAGCCACCAACATCGTAGGCAGCCAGTTTAATCATAACACTGCTAGTTGTGAAGTGGTGAAGTATCTGTGCTATAAGCCTGCTTTAGGAACAACTGACGGGGTACATGTCTTAACAGGGTATATATATTAACTTACTGACATCAAAAGCCAGTATAGAATTCATACGGTGGAAAAGTGTTTAAATGTGAAAGAGTTCATACAGTGACTCATTTCAAATAATGCAGCTTCAGTCACATACTCACTGTCAGGATGAACAAGACTGCATCTGCTGCAACAGGAGGCAAGTTTAAAGGGACAGCCTGTATCACTATGTTGTGCCACCATCAGCGAGCATTCCCTGTGGCTGAGAAACAGCTTCTGAATCAAGATCAGCATGAAGTGCAAGATTCTGCTTAAACCTCATCACACGCCTTGACACTCTCCTATCACTGCCAAGAAGTAATTTTTTTATCAAAAAATCATATACTATATTTTCTTACAATATTTACATTAAAGTTTTGTATTATTTTAAATTCTACTTTTATTTTAAAAAGCACTGTGGATTAAAGCTCCTACATAAAGCCTTTGTCAATATTTTTCCTACAGTGCTGTAACACAAGTATTTGACCTAATGCTCCTTTTTTTGTGTTTTTAGATTAGACCAACAAAACACTGGTAGGAGTTTCTGGACACTAGTATATAAAAACAGCTGGGTTCCCTGTGGGCCCAAAGATACACTTTTTGAAAAAGAGTCCATTCTAGACCATTTCTTCCAGACTCTTATCAAAATATTCATCCTGAATGTCCCACTGATGAGAGCGAGTGGGTACACATTAGAGGGAACATATAAAAAAGGCCTTTCTGGAGGCCCATCTTAGTTTCTCAGGGCCAGATCTCAGTGTGATGTTGTCTGTCTGCCAACACTAAGGTTTGCATAAAATGATGACCTTTGGTACCTTTGCTAAGGAACAGTGCAAATGACATGTTAGCAGCCAACCCCTGCTGATTAGCATGAGACTTCGGGGGGTTTAACTGGCAAGCTGCTGTGAGCTTGGTTAATACATTTGGAGTATTGTTCGAAATCTCTGTGTCTTGGAGTAGCATTTATATGAATCAGCAAACAGAGAAATATCTGTATAGATATAATATATAAGGAAGTCAATATTGATCATTTTATATCAGGCTGTATATCTTTGTTTTCTTTTCTGGCTTTAGACTCACAACTACTGTTGATTGCTTTCCTTTCACCAAGGGAAAAGTAGGGCAGAATCAGAGACTGGATCTTTCTCATTTGATCCTAAATAAGAAAGGAGAAAAACTGAAAAGAGGCTAGAGTTCTCCCTGATGGGATTTTGCCAAGTGTTTCTTTTACATGACCAGCTAATGGAAGGACCAATACCCAGAAATTTCATAGCCTGGCTTCCACTCCTGCCTATAAAACCTTCCCATTACCACCACAGATGTCTGGAAGTGATTGACCATACACTTTTTGCATGAGAGGGTACCTCCACTTTTCCATTGTTTTTCAAGTTGTTTCTGACAGAAGCTGCATCCTTGGTCTCTTTGGGTTTGGGGTTTTTTTACATTTTTAAAGGACATTTTTCATACATTAATAAGGAGGCACCTGCTTTCTATTAGGGAAGGAGAAAGAGTGTCCTAACTTGTCAGTGCTCCATTTTTGCTAATAAAACTCTGCAGGTCAGTGTGATACTGCCAGTTCAGAAATTAGCAATATGCCAGTAAGAGCTTACTGGATTGAATCAAGGCATTAGGATAAACTCAAGGAGTAACAACACAAATACAAATTTTTAAAGTCAGTATTTCTTGTATAAGTCCAGAGCCACAAGATTGCTACAAATCTAATGCATCTGTTTCTTACACTCTGGTCATCATATAAACCAGCAAAACGTGGACACAGATTGCCATCGTTCTAGCTACAAAAACTGCAGAAGCAGGATCAGACCTTTACAGTTTGTTAACTCAAGCATCAATAGTACGGCCTTGGAGACATTTCCCCAGTCACACTTAAGAGAGAGATTCAACGTATGCAGTGCAGAGCTAAATTATGAAAAATGGTGTAAAGTACCTGCTGGGCCAAGACAGTTAATGGATAGATGGAAAAGAACTAGAATCAACCTTTTCCTTCTCTGCCTGGCTCTGCTTGCTTTCTCACTGCAGAAGCAAAGGTGCTAGTATTACCATTAGCTGTGTAAGGTAGCATTAGCCACTTAAAAAACGTGCAACTAGTAAGTAAAACATTAGTCCACGTTTGACATCAGCCTAAGAGAGACTGAAAAGGAAAACAAAGAGATTCCATCTAACAAAAGCAGCTTATTTTGACCCATATAGAAAAGCTACAGGACAGAATGTGGCATTATCTCTTCTTCTCAAATGTTTCCACCATGCCACGCTGCCATCCCTAGAGAACCTCTAGTCACTAGAGAAAGAGTTTGACACCACATCCAGACATTCTCTGGCCTACAAAACTTCTAATCAGCCCATCAGTCCTGTTTACAGCTGTAGCAACAAATAATTATGGAAAGGCCCTACCAAAAAAAAAGTTAAACGCTAATAGGCTCATTATCTCAGCTTTTAGCTGCTCTAGAAGGTGGAAGTCTGTCTCTTGCCCTTTCAGCTTGCCCTGCCCTTTCTTCCTTCATAAGGTTTTCTATAGCCTAGGCTCAAGTTTATATTTTTAAAGATTTCATGAAAGCTACTATATAACCATTTATTTCACTGGGAAAGCTGCAAAAGTTAGCAAAGCTGTGGTTATCATCCCTCACATAGTTAGGATGCTATAGCAGTCCAAATAGCAAATGAAGAGAATGCTTTGAAGAAAAATGTTGTCTGTTAAACCTTGACTTACAATAAGCTAGGCTTTGCATTACTTTAGGAACAGCTGTTGAGAATTGCAGTGCCTCCATGTTCTCCAAAGAAGTTACCAAGTCCATTGGGTAGGTGAGAAAGGAAGAGGAAAGGAGGGTGGAGACAGGGCAGTACAGAGCAACTCTCAGGAGAAGGGAAGCTGAGTGGCACTCTAGTCCTCCCAGTGTGCAAACACCTTTTCTCCTATAGAAACCAAGAGAGACCACGAATTGTTGCTGCTCCTTGCTCTAGAACTTCTGTTCCTTAGCTGACTGACACAGCTCTCACTTTTAGCTCTGGCAAGAGATCAGTCATCACATAAGCACTGCTGCATGTATTAATTACTGTGTTCATGTGATCACTGTGCCTTATTGCCCAATTATTTCAGAACTGAGCACTATGTACTGTGACAGATGCAAACACACGGCTCGCTCTGACTTCAAGGGCTCCCTTCACACGTAGCATTGTTGGATCTATGTTTTTCATCACTTTATTTACCTAACCTGGCAATATTTTGGAGAACAAAATGGTGCTTTTAAATGTTTGCATATTTGCCTTGTTTACACATTGAAGCTGTACTTACATACGTATCTCTTGCAGGATTCATTCATGAGGAACACCGTACAAGTTTACAAGTTAATCATTTTCCTGAATGACAAAAGCCAGGGCAGATCAGGATGTGCGTTGTGCTGGCAAAGCTGCAAACTACGTTGCTTTAGTATTAATAGTAAATTTCCTAGCCTCAATAAGACTTTTAATTCAGGTTAACAGGGTCGGATTTAGGTGAACCTGCTTCTGCAGGGGGGTTGGACTAGATGATCTCTAAAGGTTCCTCCCAATCCCTACCATTTTATGATTTGCCAGAAGTAATTGCAAAGTACAGAGAAAAGTAAATAGGAAAAAAGTGGCCTAAGTGCTTTCTTTTAGCTTTGAGCTTCTAAGCAAAATAGATATTTTGCCTTAGTAAGGAAGAGCAAGGATTTCAAGAATCCACTGATCAGCATGTTTTATATCCCAAACGTTCCAAACCAACAATCAGTAAGATTTTGTCATGGCTGCTAGTTGTAGAATGTGGCTGAATAGCTCACACTACATGGGCTCAAGCTTCAGCTACAGGATCAATGAAGCTAAAAAGGCAATGCTTAGCTGCACAGAGCAGTGTGACAAAGCATACTTTCATTGCTCTACCTCACCATTTGGTAGATAAACAAAACCCACCTTGTGAACCAGGCTGTTGACTGGGATGACTGGCGTGCTGACACACATTCTGCATCCTGCTTTTGAAGACAGTGGAAGTAGAAAGTAGGTTAGACAAATGGGCACTGTCAGATGACTAGTTTCAATTTATGGACATGTTGTTGTCTCTGTAGTACCATAGCAAGTTGTTATAAATCCTTAAAAGTTTGTTTTAGCCTGAAAGGCTGTTAGACTTATTCAACTGGCAAAGGAGATGGCTTTCGGCAGGAATTTCATCTGGTTAAGTCAACAGAGCTCTGCCTACAGAGCACAACTTCCAAACATGAGGCTTCATTTTGTATAATTAATTCTTCACCTTTTCTAATGAAAAACACTATGAAGTGCCTAAACAACTTAACAACTGGGTTTTATTTTCCCTTCTCCCCTCACCTTTGCCCCCATAGTCCAACCTCAAAGTCTCAATCAATCAATCATTTTGGCATTGAATACACATGCTTCATGCATCGATATGGCTTCTTCATACAGCCACAGGATGGTGTCCCATCATACAAGCTGCACACCACACCAGGCGGTGCTAATGGCAGGGAAGGGGGATTGGATTTACAGCTCTTTTAACTCCCGTAGGAAAGCCACAACCAGTCAGTTACAGTGGCAAATAAAATACTCTGACAGAACCATGATTCAGTTGACAACAGTCCTCCAAACTTCAGCAGAGATTCCATCAGTGTTCACAGTTTTAGTGAATTAATGTCAAAGCAAACAGTATCTACTCAATTAGTTCTGTGGTCTGGTAAGGCCACAATGACAGTTTTAATAGTTTGATGTCAAATCACCTGTCAGAACAACTGCCTCTTAAATGTGTGAAACATGGTACAGTAAATAACTGTAGGCTGGTACTTTGTTAGATTATATTATTACATATTACAGCAGCAACCTCATGTAGTGCTTTAGTCACAACAAAACCCTATTTAGATTTATTGGCTGAAACAAAGCAGTAGTGACTTCCTCTTGTTCTCAAAATAAAAACCCAAAATACAAACCAAAATACAATGCAGCAGGGCAGAAGTGCAAAGAAAAGAAAGTTAAGAGTGTCCATAAAGATACCAGAGATGAAATCTTAATACTATCAGAATCTATGGCAGTTTTGCTACTGCATTTAGTGAGACCAAAACTTAACTTGCATGTTTGGGTTTGTGTTGCTCAGTGAAACTAATAGAACAGACAGTGGTCATCATTCTCCCATCCATGTCAAAGCCCTTCAGTGGTGACAGGCCAACAATGAGAGTATAGTATTAAACTGGGATCAGAAGTGAGTAGAAGTCAAAGTATAGGTTTCTCCAATAATATGACCTGTTTCCTTGGAAAATGTCCCTAGGGAACTGTTTAAACTGACAGAATACTAAGCAGCCTTTAAATTGGATAAAACTTAAAGGGAATGGAAAATTGGACTCCTCCCTCCCCATCTATGTTTCACACATCATGCTTAATGTAAACGCTTACATTTCTCACTGCTTACTTCCTGTATATATATTCAAAACACCTGGTTTTGAACACATGAAAAATCTTGCCCTAAGAAATAGGATCTTTTTTTTTGAGAAGATACTGAAATCCCTATAGTGGCTACTATACTACTTAGCATTTCTTAGTGTAAAAAGTACTACTTTAACTGCTGTGGGTGGGATTCATATGTCCTGATGAATCTTTCCAGACAGGTGGAAGTTAGGTATCCATTCTCACCAGCTGTACAGGCACTTTGTAGTAAGGGAAGAAGTTCTGCGATTTCGATGGAATAATTCTATCCTAGAAAAACCGTATTTAACAGGAATGACACTCTGGTGAGCAATGCAGCCCACATACTTTACACAATTTGCTATAAAGGGAGCACTAACTTTTTATCCTCTAAATGGCTAAAATTATATGAGAAGTATCTCATCTTAAGCCTGTATGTTTAAAGTGTATATGATCCAAGGTCTTTCTCCTTAAACTTCCTTTAGAAAATAATTTCTAAGAAAATGTTGCTGTGACTAATCTCATTAACTCTTGGATTCAAGTAACACATGGATCCAAGTAAGGCTGTCAAAATTACTGAATTATTATCATGTCTAAGAAAAATGGTTCTAATACTGTTAAGTTGGAACTAGTTTCCTTTGCAACAGCAACTTATTAATATTCTGGCTCATAAACTCATGACAAATGGTTGCTTTTGCATCTTATGCTTCATCAGGACACATGGATATTTCTAGTTCATTGTATCTGCAAGCATTCAGTGTGAAATCCTCAACAGCACTTGTGGGTATTCTCCAAAACTCCTCAGTTATCTCCTAGCATGCAGTTCAGAGAAAACGGTTAAGTGCAGAAGACAGTAAGAAACTTTACAATTTCATAAGGTCATCCTTAGACAGACAGTTTAGACTATTGCTTATGCACCTTCAGCAGCTATTGAGCTTTTGGTTGATAGTTTTTCAGTACTGCCCATTTAGTGCTTCCTTCCTGAACACTATTCCAAGGCAACAAATATTATAGACAGATCTCTTTAGAAAGTACATTGCCAGTGGCAAGAAATTCAACGAGTGCTACAGTCTTATAGTTGATAGCTTATTTATTTTGCAGTAATCATCAGTACTATACATGTACCTTAAAACTTCATCCCAACGTGCTGTTTCTAATCACTGTTACTGATATTGCTTCGCTGATCGTTCAAAATCTAATTTCAGTCTTCAGTGAGCTTTATGCCATTGGAACTTCGACCTCCTTCCACAAAACTTCAGACACATATAATCACTAAATATGTCTGCTGTATTATGTATTTCAGAGTTATAGTAAAAGACTCTAACCATGAGGAAAAGCCCATTCTTCTTGGTCATATGGTCTAATAGGGCATACAGAATCACAGAATCTTAAGGGTTGGAAGGGACCTCAAAAGATCATCTAACCCAAACCCCCTGCCAGACCTTCCAGCATGACTATATCTTAGAAAGGTATACTTAAATATGTAGACTGCAAGCAACAGTGAAGCTACAGAACTTGGCACAGACTGCAAAGCCTGCCCGAAAACCAAATTCAGAAAGTTAATCTGTGCTGAATTCTTTGCTGCTGAATCTGTACTGATAGCAGTATTTGACAGATGTGAATTAACTTAAAGCTAATTTAAGTATTGTTGCATAAGATAAAGTCATACTGTGATTGATATGTAAATATTTTTGTAGTAAGATATGGTATTTTCTTGTGGTTGCCAGAATTAAAGAAAGGTAATATCATAAGAGAAGAAGGACACAGTGAAGCTGTGTGACTTGCTTAATTTCCTGCTAAAAATTGCATCCACCTAGTGATACAAACTGCCTGGAATGAACTACAGTGAATGGGTACAGAAACAGATAGTTTTTAAGCTTCAGTCTCTACATATTTCAGAAGCAGCCCAACATACCTTACTTTCTTTTGTAAACATAGTGCAGTGTAAAATTCCTTGTCAACTTTGCCTCCAAAATTCACTCTCTCATTTCCTCAAGTCTGAAAAACAATAACAGCACCTCAAAAGTTAACAGAAGCATGAGTGTATTATAGTATTAGTACAGTATTAATGATGGACACTTGTCTACTTATGAACTCACTTTAAGGGCTATAAAAGCAAAGCAGTACTTTGAACGTTTTCTCTAAAAGTTCCACTTACTAATCTTTTCTGTCTACTGCCAATTACAGCTCCTCTCACACATCTGCAGCACTGTTGACTGCATAAGTCACTTGGAAGATGACGTCAGACATTCGGTATCAGAAAGTGGTGGCATTAAGCAATATCTGAGCACTAGGTTCAAATGTATGCAAGACATCTCTGTTATACTGCTGCTGTTATACAGTCCTCTGAATTTCTTATTTCTTGTATCAAATATTCAAGACAAATCTTCCGATACAGTTGACATTAATATGCAGTGATTAGCCATTCAGCTTCAAGGACTGAAAAAGAAACCAAATATGACAAACTTGTGAATATACAGCCAATTTTAAAAAAATGCAACTTCTGATGGTCTTCTGCTTCTTGATTTTTTTTGTCAAGTCTTTCAACAGACTCAAAAAGTGACAACCACTGACACTGTCACCAGACGCTGGAGCTAAAATACTAACAGCCCATATCCAAAAAAGGAACCATGGAAAAGTAAAACTGAAAACATTTTAAAAAAATTGATTAAAAATAACTGTTTCAACAGGAAGTTCACAAACAGAAGTCAAAAGGAAAAGCAAATAAGAGAACAGACAGCAAAAGATTAGAAAGTAACATTATGTAGTGTTTTGATTTAAAAGTGCATTGACTAAATTCAGCACATACAAATATGATTTTTACAAGCTTTAAGACTGGAAAAAGTCATGCTCCTCAGTATTGTCATTAAATGTCCTTTCAAACTAGTCCCTTCTTCACAGAAATAAGTTAAAAATACATTTTCATGTGTATATCCAATGTTATTCTGTTGAAGGAGCCACCAGGAAGAATAAGTGGAAGTATATCGAAATCATTTATCAGGCAGAATAAATGAGTTCAAACAAGTATGTAGAAAATTATGGATCCACTTTTCTGGGCACTGCACAAATTTTACCAAAGGGTTTATCTTCATGACTGAAGGCCACAAAACATTTCTGGTTTGGATACAATGTCACAGTTTGTCACTCTTTTTTATATGCTGCGTGCAGATGAAGCTCACTTCACAGTAGCTAACAGCAGCCTAAAGGCTAAGCAGAATTTCCTATAATGTGGAGGAGACAGTGCATACATGAAAATTAAAATCCTAGGCAAGTTCCACAATTACTACTCTATAACTGAAATGCCATCCGGTACATGAAAATACTGAATCAGACACTTTCTGATTCAGTGGAAAACGGGCTTTTAGGAGGTGGTTATTTACCAGAGCATTCCCAAAAACATGTGCTCTGTGTCCTTGCCCAGAGAGAACTTTACTTTATGGATTACATAATAAAATTGATACAGTGGAGAAAATATTTCACAGCAGGGCAATTAATAGATATGCAAGTGAAAAGACATCTTTTCTTGACAGTCCAGACATGGCTCCATTAATGGGTACTACTTTCCCCAAATACACAAACTAAACTGTTTTAAGAAGCAGCACAGTGTAAAGTTGTGCCTCAAATTTATACTTGTGGTATAGTTCTTTAACTTGTTTCACTTTGTTGCTGTCTCCAAAGCACATTTGGAAGTAGTCTTGATCACCATTGACCGAGTTTGTTTGCACCCATCTGCACCTTACAAGGCCATTCTGCTGTGCACCTGAATGAATCGGGAAGAAATGGTTTTACTCAGTGTATCAGATGGCTTTTTCTGGTTTTGGGTTTGCTTTTCTCCTTTCACCTTCCTTGATATATATTGGAAGTTTGGCTGGAAGGGAGCTGGTCAGTAAGCTTGGTCTTGCCAAAAGTTGAGACCAGTATGAAAGCTTCTCAAGCTCTATCCAGCAGATGTTGTTAAATTTATGTGCAGAACAATCTCATAACAGAAGATGCAGTTTACATTTTTAAGTTATCTGGGAATTTTGTCTTAAAAACAGTTTGTTTTTGCAAGGACATGGGACACTAACGATATCCTTGATCTCTCCCACTTGTTCAGCAGTATACTGTAGTTGTAGGGTTTCTTCTCTCTTTTCAAAACTACTGTCACAGATGGAACTGACGCTGCAGCCATATTGTGCTTAATGATCACTGCAGGGTGTGCAACTATAATCTCAGTACCAACAGGATATATCACCAGTCATCATTATATAGTGGTAATGTACTCTCTGTATTTACTGCCCAGGCTTCGCTTGGGTCCTATTCTCAGCTCCTCCTTGGCCAATGACTTTAAATTTGTGTGATGTTCTCACTCAGTACCTCAGCTTCTACATTTTACTGGTCATGCTTACTCCTTGTAAAGTGCTGATAACCACAAACACCACAGGGTACACTATTGTGTATGGTAACACAGATTCAAAGAAAACAAATTCAGCAGGTACATCTTGTGGGGAAGAATAAATGAGATTTTTCCCTCCTTTTCTGATGACATCCTCCTTCATAGCTACATTTTTTCTCCTTCTGCATCCTGTCCATGTCATTTATCTGGTTTTATATGCTCCCACCCTGTACAATAAAGTAACTAGACATCAAGAGCTTGATTCTGAGAAGTCTAATTTCACTCTACTGTTTCCAAAACCCCAGAAGTGAAGAGCTATCAGCACCACTCTAAAAAAATAGAAGAAAACACAAAAGATGTCAAGATGTGGAATCCAATGCAGCAGAAACTAACCAGGGCACAGTGTGGCTGTTCAGACACTGGAAACAGAGATAATCAGCCAGTAACATCTTCTCCAAAAATACCCACTGTGCATCCAACAGTGTGTTGTCTACTTTCCTAGTAAGTTAAAAAAAAATAATCCAGGAAGACAGGTTGAAATGTTGAAAACTTTAGGCATGGATGAATTCAACACTTTGTTCTAGAATGGCCATGAGACAATAAAGAACTCAACCAGGAAAAATAACTTTCAGCCAGCACATGTCTGCGTGCACTCCCTGCTCCCCTTCCAGTCTCTGATGACACCAGGGGCAAAAAGTTGGCAAAATTAAAACAGTTTCCACAAGCATTGTCAAGTTCTCCCTTGGCCTGCTGTCGTTACAATAAAAGGCAATCTCCTACAACCAGCTTTAGTCAGCTAAGGCACAGCTGCTGGAGCTGAAAGAGTCATCTCAAGCTGCCTTTAAAATCAATGGAGAAAACAGGCATTTAATGACTGATTCATGTGGTTTATTTTAGACAGTGACATTGGGATGAGATAAATTGTGCTGCTGAAATAAACAAGACCTAATAATTCCCATTTCCCTCCATAGACAATAAATGAAGTCCAGACGAGGAATTGTCTGTATTTGGTAAGTTGAATCCCACCCAGTAAGCCTGTGGCATACATTCACTCCTTTCAAAGACCTTTTGTTGTAGCTGTTACAGTTTCCATAATTTGCGGGGTACTGGGCATTAGACGGACAGTGGAATCACTGATTTCAAAGTAGTAAAGGCTACGGGATTTCTAAGTTATTGGATCCTACTGATACAATCTAGATACATAGATTTGAAGGGTATGCTTTACCATGTGGAATACTCTATTCAGTAAATGGGAAAGAAGCAGATCAGAGAAGCTCTCTTCTCTAAATTGCGAACATAAGCTCCCTCTCATTGCAGAGTCTTATAACACGGAAAGACTGAACATATGCTACAATTTTCAAAGCAGAAAAAAGGATAGTAAACTGCATTCTTGATCAGAAAATGGAAATGCTAACAATCCAGACTCCAAAATACAGCATGAAAAATAATCCCCTTTAGTCAAAGACCTACAATTTCCACACTCTGTTTTATAGCAGTACTGAACACCAATGGAGCAGAAAATCTGCTATGAATCTTTCTACTCAGAAGTAACTATAGATGCCAAGGCCAGCACTTTCCACTGTCCATCTTGTAAGTTAAGCTTGATAAAGGTTAATTTTCTGAAAATCCAGTTTCATGTTATTTTGTATTACATTTAATTTCCCCCAGATTAATTGCTAAAACAATTTCTGCACATGCAATAACACAAACAGTCACTGTCTGGTTAGAGTGTACAATGCTTTCCTTTATGCTCCCTCAAACAATTGGTACATATGGCAGATAGTACAAACATCTTATTTCTCCACCTGAACAAGTCCAAAAGGGATAGGATAGTTGTAGAAGTGGCATTCACCATCAGAACCATTTCACATGTAGAAAACCAGACTTCTCATTAGACATTGTTATTCTTTGGTATTCACTCATTCTGGGCTCTGCTTATAGGACAAAGTCTTGCCCATCTTAAAGCAGACAGAATCACTCTACTTATCAGTACAGCTTTGATATTTTATAGATGGCTTTGACTTGCTCCCCATCACAAGACACACATTAATGTGCTGGAGTGAGTACAGAGGAAGGTTAACATGTCAATAGGGAGCTGAAGCATATGGTGTGCACAGAGAAGGTATAAGAACCAGGTTTGTCCATTCTTTAGAAGACTACATGGAATATTATTGCTGTCTTCAACTACCTCATGAGAGGATACAAGGAAGACAGAGACAGACTCTTTGCAGAAATGCACAGCAACAGAACAAGAGGCAATAGACACAAGCTGAACAGGGCAGATATGAAGCAGATAGAAAAAAAATAGTCAAAAAACTGCCCAGAGAAGTTGTAGAATTGGTGTCCTTGAAGGTGGTCAACATTGAAGCAGACAGAGCCCTGAGAAATCTGATCCTGTTGAAATTGCTTTGTGCAAGGGACTGACTAGGTAACTTCTCAGAGGTCTCTTCCAATCTATATAGTTTTATGATTCTAAGTTGAGAATGGGAAAAGGTGTGGAGAATACTAAATACAGCCTTGAGGAAGCAGTTTCTGTGAGTCTAATGCATGGCCTTCTCAGTTCTTGAAAGACATTCACTCAGCATTCAATATCCAAAAGCAATCTCACCTAGTTGCATGCCAAATAACGACACATTAATACAGCTGGCTCTACACACAGAGACCTCAGACTGCCCACAAATTCCATCACCCTCCACAGGAAGTAATGACACAACTGTTGTAAGGACAAGGAACAATCTTATCTGCACAGACAACTGATTTAGCCAGGCACACAGCCTATCCACACAGCAGTAATGACACTCTGAAATTTGCTTTAAAACTCCAGCACTACCCAATTTTTCAATATTTTTCCTGCTAGAGAACCAGCTGTTTTCATGTCTCCCCAGAATCAGCAATAATGATGCCCTAACAAGTGCAGAACAAATAGTTGTCACATTTGGCTTCAAGATGAGTAACTGCACAGCATTACAGACACAGTTACCAAGACCCTTTTACGTGCTACATATATTTTGCCAATACAATCTGAAACCATGAAGACATATATTGCCAACAGAAGCAGCCAAATGTGAATGCATTTTGCCAAAAGGACTTGCTAGCAACACTATGCCAACAGACTGTTTGCCAGATAACTCTCCTCATGCAGAAAAGGCTGTGGATTTCCACTGTCTTTCAGACTCTGTCAGATTCCAGTATTAAATGGATCGATTAACATTTTGCAACCAACAAGATGACACTGGTTATCATCATAACTGGTTTTAGTCACTAGTCAGTATTAGCCAACACATCAATTTACACCATCATCCATACTGAACCAAGGCTGCAAATAACTCTGTGTAATGAGATGATGTTAAACTCCATAGATGTGGACTTATTTGAGAAGTCTGTGATGTTTCATATGCTGTCACAGATATTACAGACTTACTGCTCCAGCATGTACACCCAACAGCCATCATCCTGAAGTAGCTTTACAGGCTGGGCATTAGTATAAATCAAATGAACAGATATAACGCATTACCAAAAATATTAAGTCCTTGTTTATGGTTCATACCAGAATTTTGCCTTTTCCATTTCCGACAATGAAACTACGTTGCTGGAAAACTAAGCAGTGATTCAGAGTATTTCAAAGTTCTCTAAATAGATGGTTTTGATGCTGTTTACTAATCTAATGAATAAGGAAATTTGTGGCAACATATTGATTCTGATATAACTTTTTTGGAGAGTTTGGAAGTCTATCCAAAGAAAAAGAAAGAGAATAACCTAAGCACAATCTCCTGCTGAACCACATAAAAGACTAAGGTGAGGCATTTGGTTTGCCATTTTCCCAAAATATTTCATACTCAACATTTAATTTATCAGACAGATTCTGCATTTGAGGTCTGTATGCAAACAGAGATAAGAAACAAATCAATTATAGATCTCGTTTCCTATGCCTATAAAACGATACAAGCAAAAATTTCCATGATCTCCACCAGAAATACTGTAACAGTGTCATAGAAAAGTTGACCTTGTAAGCCACATGAGAAAAATTCATCACCTCTAAGGCAACAATATGTTTCAGGAATCCATTTTCTTAATGTGGCAAAAGAAATTTTGCTTATTTTGGTTTTATTTTAGGAGAAAATCTAAAAGAACAAATATCCAGAGTGAACTAGCTAAGGCTAAAAATGAGAGGGATCTCCTAGGGTAGCAAGCTTATAAAAAACTCCAGTGGACCTCATGATTACCTTGAAGCCATTCAATAACTGGTAAGGAAACACGAGGTGGCCATCAACAAGCTCCCTACAGAGAATATTTACACATGTTAAATTTCTGAAGGTAACAATATGCTCTGTAGCCCTGAAAGATTAGTTAATTCCTGGAAAATCTATTCCAATTATAAAAGAGAAAATTCAAACTTATTAATGAAATTTACCACATACTATTTGCCTTCAGCCAGTCTTAGAGCAGAGAGGCATCAGCAGAAGAAAACAACCACCAAGCTTTTCTCTATGTTTCAAGTTGTAACAAACTAGTATTCTGAAGAAAGATTTCTATTCCTACTATTCAATATCTTTCTTTTAAATGTTTGTACAGATTATTAGGCAAACATTTGCAAAGGCCCTCGGTAATTTGCAAACATGTTTACAGAAATATTATACTTAAAACATAGATTGAATCATGTTTATCTTTTAAAGCATTTCAGAAATCCTCTTTAATGACCTCATTTTACAAGTTAGTGAGAGTTTTGCTTTAGACTTTGACGGTTACAGGATTGGCTCATCTGAACATGAGTTAAGATCTTTTAAGAGATCTGTTAGAAATGCACACATGCTAGCTGCACTGAAATAATTCTCCTTTAAAAAGCAGTTACAACACAGTCATACAGAGCAATGTAAGGACAATGTAAGCCAGCCCTCTGACTTATCAAATCTTTGAGCTTTGGTGTAGTTCTGGTTGAAAAATGTAGCTATTTGAGTTTTATGTTGTTTAGATTGATAGAAATGGATATTCTTCCCACCTACTTACTCTTCCCACTTTAATACTAGTGTGAGGTGGCACTACTGATACCCACCTACACCAGCGAAAATGTGGTCTACGGCCCTTTTAAGTATGAGTACTCCAAAAGACATTTTCAGATAACTGTTAAAGACAAACCTTTTTCCAATACCCACTGTTCACGGTTTTACCTATGTTCCACCAACAGGTCAGTTCTGAAAATCACTACACTGACCACCCTTTCTAGGACATCCTCTCAGACTTTAGGATAACTGCAAAGATTACGCTCCAGTCACATCTAGCTATAGGCTAGTTGGGTAACAATGAGTTCAGCTATGAATTCAGATACTTTTGTTTCTTGAGTTCATTGCTCTAAAGTGGGTAGTTCAAACTCAAGAATTAACAGAATGACACAGGATCTCTTTTTTTGGTTTTCCTTAATTAGAGGCATTTCTGGGATAGTGGTACTGTGTTGTCACTTCTCATTTATCTCTCTGGTGACTGAGACAGGCTAAGGGCCAACTCTGGCTTAATGAATGTTTCATGTGCCATTCTGTGAGCACAGATTGCAAGCTTTCTCAGAGTCTACAGGCTTCCCCTCTTTTTTAAGCTTTTCATGGAACAGGCATGTCATCATGCATATCTGCACTGCTATCAACTAAAAGCCTGTTTAGGCCTCAAGACATGCAGCTCAAGATGACATAATTTGAGCATCTGAACAGCCTGAACTGGACTTGTAAGCTTTTTTTTCCCCTTTTCTTAGAAGGAGTGTCTGACATTGGCTTTCCTTCCGCCAAGAAGTATGTCAGCTGGAATTGCAAAATCACAAAATCATTTAGGTCAGAAAAGACCTTTAAAATCGTTGATTCCAACCATTAGTACAGCACTGCCATGTCCACTACTAACTCATGTCTCCAAAAACGAAGGATCTATTTTTATTAATGTCCTTATGTTTGAGACTTACTAAAATTCTTTTTCAGCTTTAAAAATGGTATCTATGTAAACTTCACTAAAACTATATGTGTTAAAAAACACTTGTAAAGACATTCAAGAAGCTGTTCTTAAAATATAACAGCGTAAGCTTGAAACATTGTTAAAATTATACAGAAAACCTGTTTTAAAAGGGCATGCTGCATACAGCTGTGCTTCTTTAATTTCATTTTGGGAAGATGTTGTTAACACCTGTTCACGCCTTGTAGTATGGCATTTGAAACCGGCAGCATCGGGTTCTCTAAAAAGTCAAGCTCTATTTCACTTTTTAATTAAAATGGCTTGCTAAAACTTCAAAAGTTTGGATCATCTACTAACTTTGACCCACATAATCTCTGACACAAAAAAAGATGAAATTTGCTTATTGCAAATGACTTACATTCTCTTAAGATCATAGAATCATAGAGTCCTACTTTATTTGGTGTTCTCTTAGAATATAATCATTTTTGCTTCTTCATACAGGCATAAATGTATGCTTAAACACTTAAACCTGGAAATCTGACTTAAGTGTCATTAGTAGATCACAGCTGATGCAGGAGGACAGGACACTCATATCCTGAGGCTGTTCTTGAACTGCCTGCAGAATCAAATATAACTTTGCGCTATTGGTTTACTCCCTTTGACCTCACTGTGATAATTCCATCTTATCACGCGATTTCTCTTCCTGTAATTTAAATATCCAGGAATCCTGTTTCCAAAAGTCAGCCTTATCCACTAGACAGACAGAGCATTTTTTTTGTGGTGCAAATGGCAGCATTGACAGCATGAAAAAAACAGCTGGAAAAAGGGCATTGATTTTTTTCTCTTTCCCCACACTGAACTGCTGGAAACAGCCTAATACCAGGAACAGGATTAACTTTTTTTATATACAAAAAATATTTTTTTGTAGCCAATATATAATTTTATTAATCATTCTAGTTGATATTTTTCTGTATCATCTATTTCTGACCTTAAAGGCAACAGCTGCTGGTGTACAAGCTGTTGAGTAAAGTACACTAGATAATTTGTGGAATCAGTCTTTTCAGTTCTCGCTCTGAAAAACATAAGGATCTTTACTTTTATCTTTACCAGGGTTTTATTTCTAGTTGCCACATCTCTTCTACCCTCACTACTTTCCTTATGTTATTCCATTTTGTCTAAGTGGTATTAACAGTCATTTCTTGGCACCTTACTGAAACTCTCTGCAATCTTAACTTTAGTAAGGCCTTTGACACTGTCTCTGTTTCACATCCTCATAGACAAGCTGACAATTACAGGTCAGATCAGTGGACAGTGAGGTGGATTCAAAACAAGAATGGTCGGGCCATGAGGGTTATGAATAGAGGCGTTCTTATCCAAGCATATAAACACCAGATAGGAGTGAACAAAGAATATGGAGCTAGACTTTTCTCAGTAGTGCCTAGTGACAAGGTAAGAGGCAATGGGTACAAATTAAAATGCATCAAATTTCATCTGAACACAAACTCATTGTTTTTACTCTGTGAGGGTGATCAAACTGCACCAGGTTCACAAGAGAGGTTGTAAAGTTTCTCTCCTTGGACATATTCAAAACACAGCTGGACACAGCCCTAAGCAACCTGCTCTAGCTGACTCTGCTTGAGCAGGGGTTGGACTAGATGATCCCCAGAGGTTCCTTCCAACCTTAACCATTCTGTGAGTTCTAAAAAAGAGATAACTGCTAACACTTTCATTATCATTTCCCCTTGTAAAAGTTATATTGGAACAGGATGGAAAAGGAGCAACCTCAGTCATCAGGTTGTCATCTTCTCAATATTAAAGTGTTCTTTCTTAAACTAATCATTCCTAAATTAAGTTAGGGCTCTCATTCTCAAATGTCCTCCTTGAAGGTTAGGTGTCTTACTCTAATTTATTTTAGCCTAGTTCACACCCGCATGTTCTTATCCCCACATTGTTTTTCAGCCTAAGTTTATCTTTCACTCTCATGTATTTATAGAGATGTGGACTTATTTAGCACACGAAAACAAAGCTTTTATAATATGCTATCTATTCCTGTGATCACTCTCATAGCCTTTCCCTGCACCTGTTCCACTTTTAATCCATCCTTCAGGAACACGAAAAAGCAGAATGGTATACTTTATACTTAAAAAACTATATATTAATGTCTTCCTCTCTGATCTGTCTGTTATAAATATTTTCCTCAGTCTTTGTAGGAAACATAATCTGATTACTCCTGTCAGGCTAAATGAGAAAATTTAATACAAGAGAAAACTCAGGTGCTTACCTGCACTATGCTCACAGTCCATAGTACTGTGGGTAACAGATGTGAGACACCTTTCCGCATCCTCATCACAATCACAGGGATATGTCATGCTAGCTGCAGCCATTTCATTAAGATCTTGCTTCCAGGCAAAAATCAATTGAGGCCCTTTTATTAAAGTTGTATGTCCACTCATTCACATTATCTGATGCTGCAGATTGCTTTTCTCAGGAAATCTTCAGCAGCCTCTGTGAGGTGTCCTAACAAGCAGACATGAGAGGGTTTGATTCAAGTTAGTCCAGTGCATGCCAAGCTACTCAGCAGAGAGTAGGTGAGTTTGGTTTTCTTTAAACAGTAAATGTGCATTTCATGCCTGTGAGAAAAATTTTCAGTTTTGTTCTCTGCTTGTCCCTGCTTCTCTGAAAATACCCTTAAAAACCTGATCTGGGTTAAAATTTCCAAAAGTAGCAGAAGTGACTTAGGTTCATCAGTCACTTATGAAAGTGGAACTTCGGGGCTCTGAAATTTCCATTCTAAGTAAGTTTCTAAATTAGAGAAGATACTGAAACAGAGCTTCATCAGCAGAGCAGGCCATTTGGTAAGCCAAAAATAGCCATTAGCAAAGCAAATATAACTCTAAAGAGATGTAATCTATTTAGAAGAACTTTGGAAGGTAGAAGGTGATGGACAGAGGGGAAAAGCTAAAGCAGAGATCACTTATAACTTATGATGTAAATGAAATATGATCCCATGGCATCTTGAAGCTTGGGATATATTTGTTCATGAGATACAACCTCATCATCTTCTATACAGAGTTAGGACAGTTTTGTAATAGTACTTTTTTTCTGCCCACCTTCCATAAAATTTTGAAGGAGAGTGAGGTAAGAGAGATAAAACAAAGTAGGAGAAATTACTCTCTTATACTGAACAATTCACTGGCAGTTTTGTGGTCTTTACTCCTATTTGCAGTTACACTGTTTTCAATAAGTCTTTGTTTCTGTCCTGACATTTATCATGCCATTACAGCCATTAATATGTGAAAGCCTATTTTCAAACCCCTATTACTATTATTTCTCCTGTCTTCCATTTATTGGAGTGAATACACAATGCAAAGAGTGGTGGGAGGCAATAGTTTTTGTCTGAAAGTAATAAAGTCTACAGAATGAAAATAAGCTGAGAAAATAACTCCCATTTTCTGTTAATCAAAATTCCATTCTCAAATATATTGATACTTAGATGAATTATGCATGTTCATAGGAAGGATGCACACAGCAACCCAACGTTAGGTAGACTTACCATAGCTAAAATTATAGAGTAAATAATAGTTCACTGAAGACAATTCATTAGCAAATCTTATCCTCAGTATCTTGATATATACACACTGTTACAAATTCTGATAGTTCTCAGGAAAATGGATTTCCCTCCTTTCTCACATATGATTTTTCATTGGCACTCCATACAAATACAGACACTCTAAAGAAAGGGACGCTTACCCTTTGCTTGAGATTATATTTTTAGAGTGTCAGTTATAAAGATATACTAAAGCACTAGCTCACTTTTACTTGATAATAAACATAGCCCAACAGCTGAAAAGATATATTTACAATCTTCCACCAGAATCCTCCCAACCCCTCACTGCTAAGAAAAACAAGTGGGCCACTGCAGCTTGTCCCAGAACTATTTTGGTGTTGGGGGAAGTGCAAGTTCCAAAGCAGTGTGGAAAAATGCCCTGCCAGCTGCTCCACTCTCATACAAATGTAGGCTTAACCGTCTTCCCTGGTCAACTAGTAGATGAAAGAACTTTCAGATAAATTGCTTTTACATCATTAACGCCAAATCTACAGAGATTTTTAGGTACCTGAGGTATTTTAGGTTCAAATGAATTGCTGGAAGCTAATCAAGTATCCCACTGCAGCTGACCTACAGTAATTGGCTGTGCAAGTCAACAAAAAAAAAAGCAGCGTAACCCACAGCAGCTCAGCTCCCTTCACCATGGAGTACACTCAAATTACTTGTGCTTGCCACATATTAAGGGCACAGAGCATATAGACCTATTGAGGCACAGTAACCTGTCACCTCATACCAGCAGGCTCAGCTCTGAGTAACACTTACATTTATAAATATAAATCTGCTTTCAAAGCTCTGGCACCTGAAAAGTCATTGGTGCTTTAATTCTCACCAGCAAAGACAGCTGAGTGCTGGACATTCTACTACTCTGCATGCCAAGATCTTGGTTCAGCTGAGTGTTTCAAGGGCCCATCTCAGTCTACCAATCACAATCTATCAGGCCTGTGCTTTGTCTGCTGATCAACCCAATAGACAAGCTTGTGGTTCACTTGCCACATCAAGACAAGATTTCAACACTGGCTGTAACACCCACTTTCCCTTAGAAGCACTATCAAAGCAGAAGATGGCATCCCCCACCTTTTACTAGGCCACTGAAATCAACACTTGCAAAGCAATATCTCTACATGTTGTTGTCACACTTTTAACTAATACAGATACAGTCACAGGTAGTTGTCATTAGTGCTTTGAACTCACATATACATCAAACTGGTAATTTGCCTCCACAACTATTTGAGACACTAAATTTTTGTGAATAGGCCAGGTTTTATTAGAAACCATGGATCACAGCTGGAAGGACATTTCAAAGGAATAAGTGACATGAAAAAGCAGGAAAGCATCCCAGCAATTACATCCATCTCAGTAAACTGTGCCAAACTACCAAGACATCCTGAAGGCTGCTACTTCAAAAAGAAGAGATGCTAGACATTCACTATACCACATTCTGATTGCCTAACTTAATGCTCTCATGGACTCAAATTATACCCAAATTTGAAGGGAAGCAGTTAAACCATAAGAAACTTCTATTAGTCTGCCAAGAGAAATTTTCCCTTTAGAACTTTTTCTGAAAGCAATATATTACCTCATAGCAATGTGCAATTATACTTTGCAGTGCAGGTATATAGTTAAAACTGTAACATATCATATACACATGCAGCCCTGCTGAAAAAGTGTTTTCATAAAGATACTTTGGTGATTCCAGTATCCAGGAGAGAACCCAGGCTAACAAAATGCTAAAAGTTAAAAATGTCTTAGAATTTCTGTGATTTTCATCTTCTACTCTGTCTCAGCTCTAATACTTTTATAAGCAATAATCAAAAGCCTATGCTGCAGATGGAGAGGAAGAAGCTCCAAAATAGCACAGCCACTCTCTTATCACCTGAGCACACATCCCATGAAGAATGGCACTGTTGGAAGAGTCACTGCCTCCATATCACCTTTCATGCATCCACATCCATTATAATACAAATTTGTTTTAAATATGGGCAGGCTGTTTGCAATGGTTTTGGTTTTTTATTTGCCAATGTGCAAATTCAATCTTCAGTTTCTACCTCAGGATCAAAGCCAAAGGCTGGGAGCTTCTAATACAACTTCCACCTGCAGAATCTCTTGTGTGTGGGCAGCCACCACAAGAAACTTTTCAAGGCAGCCTGCAGCTCTGAAGATATTGATTGCTATGTTTGCACAATGTAGTGACAGTAGATATAAACATTGAACATCTTTTATATTTAATTTCAGAGCATGCAAACTCTGGGTATCCAGAAGATGGGACCAAAAAAATCAGAGAGAAAGACCCAGTGCCTGTCAGCTCACCTTCGCAACAACTGTAGCTACAAAATAGACTACCACACAAATCTGGGATTACAATGTTTTTCTAAAAGGGGAGACGGGGAAATTTAGATTTAATTGCACACAAACAAAACAAAGAAAGAAGCAGCTTTACAAAGTATGGAATCTTCCCCTTTCTTAAATACAAATGCAAAATGCATGCTACGGGTTGCAGAAAGGACTATCTTTTAAGTTAAAAAGTGAGAAACAGCACACATCATGTGCTGAGATATCTCTGGCTGATCCAGGAATCGAAATAGCGAAAGATGACATACAGAAACTAATTAATCTGTGCTGTGGGCTACTGTCAATGGAAAGCTCAACTTGACTGCCACAAACAACAAGCTGTCGCCAAACTCTTCGCTGATGGTGGTCTGAGGGCCGACTAGCACTGTTGAAACAATGGGTAAGACAAACATGAGAATGGAAGTGGAACCCAAAACGTGCTGGTTTATCCCATCCCAGTCATGGTTCCTCCCAATAACATTGTTATGCAGCCTAGCGAGAAGTCACACCACATTTGCAAGTGCCCTTAAGCAAACAATTCCTATTGATTTCAATGGGAATCAGGCTCCTAAATGCATTAGTCAGTCTCGGCTTTATTGCCTTTGCCCTTCAACAGCAGCGAGAAGCTTCTGTACTCCACTCTTAGGACCTCAATACCTTTACAGGAGAAAGGCAGAAAAATACATTTGTGTCCTAGGCATGATTCATGTTCATTTTGCAAGGAGATAACCACATAGCCAGCACAAAAAGATATATCAAGAAGTATATCATTAAGTATGTCTTTTAATACTGAGTGACAGCATTGGCTGGTCACTACTAAATTATCTTTCAGAAATTCATACAGCGCAGCCCAACATTAAGGAAATTCCTATTCTCCTCTTCTTTCAGACTCTTTGAAAAACAGCTTTAAGGCTCTGAACGGGTGTTATGTTTAACAGCTCTTTCATACGCAAAATGTACTTGGGTATAGTTACCTCAGCCATCAAGCAGTTTGATTGCATCAGTTTATAATAACACAATGGAATGTGTTTAAGGTGACCCTCTTTAGAGTTACACTCCGCTAGTGTTCAACCCGCCTTACTAGAGATGATTGAATAGAAAAATAGCATATGGCAGCTATTACCAAAATAAATGCATACCACATCTTGTTCTAAACCCCTGCATGCTAGTCAAGTTACTTTAAGAGTAAAAAGAGTTAAAAAAAATAAAATACATCAATTCCATGTATTCCCTCATGGGATTTTTTTTTCTTTGCCTGGCAACAAGACACCCTTACTAGCATTACAAAGATCTGATAGTCATTAAAAAAAACTAAGCAAACCAGCTGTGCTAGAAATCATGAATGTCAAAGAAAATTGAGAATCTTAACATATGCTGAGTCTTGTGCTCCAGCATTTTAGCAGAAATATATTTCAAAACAGGTTTTATCCTGAGAAATCCTCATTCAGAGTAGGAATTCTTCTCGTTGCAGAAACAGGGAGAAATATGCAAAATTGTAACCAGTACTTACACTACTTGTAATGCTTAAACAGTTTATGGACATACCACCATAGACATCCCTTATTTTTGCATGCCACTGTGTCATCACAGATCTTCAGCAGTGACAGCTGACTGACAATTTATCTCCTTTTGTATAAATGAGCCGTAGCTACTGATTACTGCTCCCAAGGGCAAAGGATCAGGTGAAAGAAAAAGAGATCTTTCTTTCTAGGACAAGGACTTGGAAAACTAGGATTTAACATGTCATCTGGTCCATTCCTCTACCTCAAAGCAGGACTGTTAGGATTTAAACTGTATTTTGGCATTTTTGAGTCTGTATCCAGAATAACTTCTATCAGATGACTAGAAAATGCAAGTGAAACCAAACCTCCCACATCCCAGAAGAGGCTTTCATCCTGCAAACTAATTATGGAAAAAAATATGAAGAGTGATACTCTAGGAGTTGCACTTGAATTACACGGTTTGATCTATGAGAGGTTATTGTAAGCTGTAGCGTTAGGCCTTGAAAGTGATGCTTTTAGTACGAAAATTCCTGAACACAGGAATGCCTAGGTCCAAAGGCCTTGCCCTTGGCTTACAACAACTTGGTATAATGTAAGGACATTATCAGTTGTCTGATAAAACAATACAGAAAAACACCTGCTTTATTTCCTGCATCTATTAGAAATGTTGTACCAAAGTACAGATATCATTAGTCATACAAACTGACATGTCCAGCTTGCAGGTAAGCAAATATTCCTTTCTCATTCATGAATAATAAGATTTAATATTGTTTAATCTATCAGGTGACAGAAATGTCATCTGAGTTATTGGATGCTTTCTGTTCCTTCTGAAGACAATGTGATTTTAAGCCTGTTTCTGTACAATGTGTGGACTGAAGTTCTTTCTGATCTGAAGAGATTTGTATTTTCTTAGTGCAACTCTATAGATTACTTCCATGAAACAAAAATCCTAGAGCGGAAAAAACCTGAAGTTAGGTGCATTTTCAGAGGCATTCTCCTGCTTAGTCATCACTAGGAACAAAATTTTGGCTCTTTGTTAAGGGGCAAGTGTCAGAAATAACACATGCAACGGGGTTTCCAAAATGGTAGCTGGCAGCAGCAGAACACATGTTTTCACTGATGCAAAGACTAAAATCTTAATTCAGATGGGCAAATGAAATACCATTTTTACTAGCTGCAGCTAGTATGCACAATAAAAGCTTCTTTTTTGTCTTTTTTCTCTTTTTTTTTTTTGCTATCCACACCTGTCTTTCCTTCCTGTTGTATTTTTTTTCTTGCTGCTCACTCCTGTTACTTCAGCTTTCAGAAATTCTTTCTATAGTTCCACTTCACCTTAATTTCAGATCAGCCTAGAACTCACTGCCTACCTGTTCTCAAACAACAATTTTGTTCTAGAAAACAGCAAAACAACTGAGAATAAACTTGCAGCTATTTCAGTCCTCTTTTGCACCAGAGCAGAAAATTTGAGATGTTTCCATGAGAATGTGAGATGTTTCCACAGCTGCACGGGGGAGCACTTTCTAAAGGAAAGATTAAAATTTTTGTATACCATTTCAAAACAAAAGTAAAACTATTTAGTAGTTAGTTTTTACTTCACAATTGCAAAATATTTGTTTGGGATTTACACAGACTAATCTGTCCTGGGTTACTATTTAAAAATATTCCTTAGCAAAAGAATCAGTATCATAGTTAATGTGAGTCTACATGATCTACTTAAGTCATTTTGTAGCTCATTTCTGCACAAAATTACCATTGAAGTCATACAAATAACATTAGTAGTAAGACAGTTTCCACGAGCACTAGTAAAAAAAATCTTTTAAAAAAATCCTTCAAAGGAGGCTGGAAAAAGTCCTGAAGTGATGAGTTCTAAAACTATCTGCCATATGGGAATTTTCTTTTTAATTACAGAGAATATTTTTATTTTCAACTTGAATCAGTTATTCCAGGTTTCTTCATCTACATCCATGTAGCAAGACACATTATCAAAGAGAGATGTGAGAACACTGAAAATGTAAAACTTAATTTTACTTAATTTTTTATGATACTTGCATTTACTTTACCAAGTAAAAGCTCTCCCAAAATACAGACATATAAATAATTTAAGTAACATAAACCAGTCCAAAAATGTGAGAAAAATCACCATGGGCCTAATCCTCCAAGTGTACAGTGATGACATTCAAAAATACAGGAACAGAACCAACTTATTTTGTAGTAGGAGGTGAGGAGGGGAAAAGTGTTGCCAAATACTGAACACTTTCAGGTGCAGTGAGACACAAATTATGCTTACACAACACTTCTATCTACATCCATTTACTTTTGCACTTGCAAGTCTTCTATTTCTTTAAAAACTCACATAGAAAAATCATACTGCACATATTAACACAATAATAGCAAGTAAGTATTCATCCAGCAAAAATAAAGAATAAGTACAGCATGGTCATCAAATTATAAAGGTCATCAATATGTATAATTAGAGATGAAGGCAGAAAGCAAATCCTACTTCTAGTCTCTGGACTGCATACACAATCAATAATTAGCCTGGCTAAAATATTTTTGTAGGAAAGATTAGGGCAACAGACGTATACAAAGCTCATCAAAGCGAGCCACAGAAGAAAGCCAATAAAGAAGGCAGTTCAACCTCGAGTTTTCCTTCCCAAGCTCTGCAACATTTTTACACTTCACTAAAAACATGTATTGAAATATCTCCTAAAGGAGAATGGGCAGCATTAACACTGATCACCCACCCTGGGTAACAGCTATGGTTATTAGTGTTGGATTAATGTGGTTTTTATAGACAACACTATACCATTCTGTATGTCTTTCCACAAGGAAGTAGCTGAGACTTAATATCATATTTCAAGAGACTTGCTGAATATGTTTGAAGACATAGAACCTGAGTGAAGGAAAAAAAAAACTTGTACATCTTTTCCAAGCTGTGCATTTTTATAGGAAGTGTTCAAAGATGCATGTATTTGATATACACCACGAGAATGAATACTCATTCAGGCTATTCAGAGAAGCTGTCTGGAACTGGAGGAAGAGCAATGAAGCATTATACAAAATATAAATAAAATGCAAATACGACATTAAAAATATAAATCAATCAGCAGCTTCCTGGAGTTTTTTGTGACTGTTGTCTCATGGAGTACAATCAACTTGACAACAGTTAAGTAATCTTTGAACAGACCAGTCCTTCCACACAGTAAAACAGGGATAGCGATCCTTCTATTAGCAATGGTTATACGTCATACACCTTACTGCCAGCATACCATCATCAGTATAGAAAGTGGGCATGAAGCAAAGAAAGGACAAGCTGAAAGCAAATGGAGGAACAAGTATTTATTTTATAGGCAAGGAGGTACAAGGTATATTCTATATGTTTTCCCACAGTCCCCAAATTTCTATATATTTATGTGCTGTATGAAGCAGCATGTTCTTCTTTGTAAGAAATAAAGTCCTGTACTCAACTGCAATCGGGCCACAACCAATGCCCAGCTCCCCGGGAGTCCTTCCTCACTTGGCCACCTTGCCACAGGTCTGCACTGTTCTCCACAATTCTTCTCTGTCCAGTTGTTGTGCCTCATTTTAGCATTTGAGGAGTTAACTGTCTATCTCTGCAGCCATTGCCTTCCTTGCACTTTTTGCTTTGATTCTGGCCCTTGGATGAGTCTTTACCAGCTGCAGTTGTCATTCACAGAATCACAGAATCTTAAGGGTTGGAAGGGACCTCAAAAGATCATCTAGTCCAACCCTGCTGCCAGTGAGGAAGTCTTTCTTATGTTCATTTGGAATCTCTTATGTTCCAGCTTGTACCCAATGCCCCTTGTCCTATCATTGGCCATCATTGAGAACACCCTGACTCCATTCTCCTGACACTCACCTTCTACGCATTTGTAAACATTAATGAGGTCACCCCTTAGTCTCATTTTCTCCAAGCTAAAGAGCCCCAGCTCCCTCGGCCTTCATCAGAAGGGAGATGCTCCACTCCGTCATCTTTGTGGCCCTGCACTGAACTCTCTCCAGCAGCTCCCTGTTCTTCTTGAACTGAGGGGCCCAGAGCTGGACACAATATTCCAGATACAGTCTCTTGAGGTCACAGTAGAGGGGCAGCAGAACTTCTCTTGACCTACTGCCCACAGCCCTTCTAATACACCCCAGGATGCCATTGGCCTTCTTGGCCATGAGGGCGCATTGCTGGCTCATGCTGATCCTGCTGCCCACCATGACCCCCAGGTCCCTTTCCTCTACACTACTCTCTAACAGTTCATTCCCCAGCCTGTTCTGGTACAAGGGGTTATTCTTTCCCAGATGCAAGACTCTACACTTGCCTTGGTTGAATTTTATTACATTTCTCCCCACCCAACTCTCCAGCCTGTCCAGGTCTCTTTGAATGGCAGCACAGTCTTATGGTCTGTCAGCCACTCCTCCCAGTTTAGTATCATCAGCAAACTTGCTGACAGTGTACTCTGTTGAGGACCTGCTCTATGTTAGCCCTGTGTAGGATAATCCAGCTATCTACTATTCCTTCTAAAATTAAGGGCGTTTTTTTGTGCTCTTACACAGTGAAAATTCATTCACACACATGCTAGTTACTCCTGTGCTATAACATTGGACTAACTGTGCATGTCTCTGCCCTTAATACGTACCGCCCCTTCTGCACACTCAGCAGGAATCACTTGTTCCCTGACACAATCCAAGATACCTACCCACCCAATCTGACTCCACATATCCTTACACATGCTGTTTCTAAACACAGTCTTTTCCCCACACCCAATTAGACCCTTTTTTTCCTTTAATACTGTTCAACTTTTAAAAGCACAGATATATTACTTTCAATGCTGGAGTTTCAAAGCTTTGTTAGATATGAATGTTAACAAGCAAAAATGTGGAAGTTCAATATGTTAAGCAGCTATCCTGTGGCTGCAAAAAGAAAAGGTAAAGTTGAGTGTCCACTACTGAGCAGCTTATGAAGTAGGATCATCCAATGGGTCACCTGAAAAGACAAACATGAAAGAAGATTCTGTTTTATTATATCCACATTTAGCAGGTGTTCCACAGTGTTCTTACAATGAAATAACATTTTCACAGAATCACAGAATCTCAAGGGCTGGAAGGGACCTCAAAGATCATCTAGTCCAAATCCCCTGCCAGAGCAGGATCACCTAGAGTGGGTCACACAGGAACTTATCCAGGTGGGTTTTGAATGAAATGAGTTTAAGACTTTATTTCTTAGTTCATGTCAAAAAGAACTTAAAGATTTGTTAGTTTGGGGGTTTTTTTAGGATATTTAGTCTGCAGCACAGTGGCTGTACAGAGAAAACTGCTAACCATGATGCAAATTTTGTTCCCAGCTTAAAGAGTTGTCTTGATAATATGAGAAAAATCTCACTTCTACTATGAGTTTATGCTGAACTTCATCTATTGAGTCATATGTTTCCATTCACTTTTCTATTAAATATTTATTCATAAAGCAGTACTCAAAAAGAAAATATCTGAAAGGACAGTTTCTTTGTATCATTTTACCTCTCAAATTTTACATCTCTCCACAGATATGTGAAGAGAGTAATATTATAGTCTCATCAGCAGAAGCCTAAAGTCCCTAACATAAACACAAATATCACAGTACCTTTAGAAATTAGTCTACTGGAGCAGTTTCTCTGCATGAATCAAAACCATTGTAACAGGGAAGTTGGTAAAATAATTAATCCTACTTTAAAATAAACTAACAACTCTGCATAACGCACACACATTAGGTTTGAACACTGTTTAGAACAGGTAGTGTCAGCACAAATTTTAAATTTGAATAGTAAGTTACTTGTAGTACATGTTCTTTCTTTGTCTTTTAGGCTTTATTACATACGAGGTCTGTACATTGAGCTGTACTGAGGACAAATTGAGTGGCAAACACAGCTACATAGGTAAAAGAGACCGCTCCCCTGAATCAGGAAGGCACACAACTGGAATCCATGTAATACAATTAGTATGTCATCTTGAATTGTCCCAGAATGAAATGACCTTATGATCTCCAACACTGGGCCAATGCTCACAGGTCAAATGCACAGCACTCTTACCAAGCGTAATCCCAGTTCTGCAACTGGATCCATTCAGGTCACTTTCACATACAAAAAGTCCCAAAAGACTTTAGCAGACGTTTGTGAAAGTCCATGTGACAAGAGCCTAGATGTGAACATGACACACAAGTGATACAAAGGGGATAATGCTTCCCAATGAAGAAAAGATTAAAACAAACAAAGGGAAAAAAAAAAGATAAAAGGACATATCATTGGAATAATTGGACAAAATCAGAAAAGGAAGGAGGGATAAAGGCTAAAAAGCACACACTCAGCACTTGTATTAGGAATTTTTAATTAACGTGTTCAGTTTTTATTTATTTTACTGGACTCTGGTGAATCTAGAAATTATCTGCACTTATATCAACAATTCTGGTCTTACTATCAGGTGAAAACTAGCACCTAACTGGAAAAGTGCAAGTATCCAATTGTAAAAACTGGTTCCAGCCACATTCCAAGGCAAGTATCTTGACTCTAATAGTTGATTTCAAAAGACATGTCACCACTTTAAACAGTGAAAAATTTGCAGCAGCAAACACAACTGAGCTTTTAGTATTCCCATAATCAGGATAGGAATTTTGAAGTCTTTGCCTTCTAATCATTCCAACTTGATTCATTCTAAGTCAAATTCTAAAACTGTTTCCAAACTTTAATCAGACGACAATATCTTCATTTCTTTTATAACTCAAAATGGCAAGGTCTATAGTCTTCATTATTCAGGCACAAGGAGGATATGACAATGAACTACAGAAATCAGGTCCGTAACTGCCATTAGAAAGAAAAAGTTGTTTGTTTCCAGTAATGCATTACTATCATCACAATTTTTTTTCATATACACACATAAAGATGCTTTACCCACGCTCTAAAAATAGTAATAGTAGGACTCAAAAAATAATATAGAAATCAAAAGAAGCCTCATCCTTTTACAATTTTTGCCTTTTACATCCCATGAGAAATGTTAAAACTGGCTACAAAAACTAAACAAAGTATACTCTAAATGCTTACTACAGAGTTGTTCTTTAATGTAATTACATAAATGTAGCTTAAGGACTGTCTTTTAATAAGTTTTACTTACCCTTTGCCTATAGTGAAAATATTAAGCTCTCATTCAGAACAATCAATTTTAATCAGAAATGTTACTCATTTATTACTCTTTTATCCTGGTAAAAGCGGTATTAAAATTAATATTAAACAGAAAATTAAGCTTTTAAAAACAAGTTTAGTGCTGATAATATGCATAATACTGTGGAAACTTTAAGTTCTCTACACTCCTACTTGATCCGTTGAGAATGAGCTGGAATCAGCACCACCTCTGAAAATTCACAGCACGCTCACACAAATGAGGAAGCCTTGAGATGAAGCTGAAAACACCATTTCAGGAAAGTTTATGATATAGAGCTACAGCGTCATAATATAAGTCACCTAAGATTACATGAGCCGTTGTATCTAATTTGGTCAGTGAGGTAAAGTTAAAAAGCTTGCACAAGCATGGTGGAGGTTTAGTATTCACTGCATTAATTATGTATTTAAAAAGACAAAAAATGAAGCAATATAGGAAAAATATAGGAACAAAAAAGCAGCCTTCAGACGACTGAAGAGACAATTACAGCACAACAACACAGCCACAAGCTGAGGAGACACAGCTGGCCTACTGGTACTAGCAACAGACAGACCAGAAAAAAATCTAAAATGATAGAAAAGCTTTCTTCTTCCTGAAAAATGCTTAATGGCTGCAGTAGAGAACATTTTTTTTCCTGTAGAGGAAGTCAAAAGAGCTGGATTTTTCCCCAAATTCAGGAAATAGCAAACAGGAACAAAACAATGGGAAAACTAACTCTTACTGTGGTTCAACTTTACAACCAGTATCAATGCAAAAGGTATTCATTTACAGCATACTTAGACTAAATCACCACTCTCAATCTCAAGAGTTGTCATCAACAGCTTATTAAAACTAGATCCTCATTACACCAGAAGATGTGAAGGTGTTAATACACACCTCAATACAAAGTTGCATTTCAGAGTCCAACACTCCCAGTCTTTGATTTGAAATTGCCCACATCTGTTGGCACTCAGCACATAGTTTAGTAACCATTTACTCAGCTTCTATTGGGAACAAGCAGTCTTTGTAATAGTAACTATGATCCAACTTAACTTTGGGAGGAAAACTTGATTTTATTTTGTATAACTTCACTTTTTCATTTAGCTTCCTAAAATCTGGGAGAGGTGTTTTAAACTACTATTGAGATAAACTATAGCACTAGTGAACACATTCTCAAGACCACATCCATGCACTGGACTCCTCTCACACCAGTTGTTCGAGGTAGGAAAAAAAAACGTAACTTCACAAAAAGATAAACAGACAAGTTTCTGTTGAAACTTAGCAAAAAATGCAATTTAAGCTACATTTTAATAAATTTAAATATTTGAATAAAAATATGGATGGTGCCATCAAGAAAGATGCTCACTCAGAGCACTGATTAGAGAAACAACTAGAAGTTCCCTTCTTAGCTCTTCCTAATTTGGAGCTTACTGGGTCTCAATGCTCCAAACATCTGTCCATTCTGATGATGCTTCTCAAGTACAAATTCTGTCTCTCAGGACCAGAACATTTTTCCAGAGGCAAAATTGTCAAAATAACTACAATTCCTTTACTAGGGAAAAAAGAACTTGATAGAGTCCTAGGTAGCTCTGATAACACATTTTTGTTTTACTCCAACCCCCGTATTAATGCCATTTTATTTTGACCACACACAGAAAGCATGCTTCCCATGCTCAGAAGCTGAGCAACAGAACCCCAAGCATATGGAAATCACAAGGCTAAAATCCAGAGCCATTTCCTACTGCTATCAACATGTAAGATTACATGCAAATCTTCTGATTGCCCACAAACTCTCCTTGCACAATTTTCTGTGTGCAAAACCAAAACAGGCACGCAGCTGTGCCTCTGACCCCAACAGAGCCTTTATGCACAGCTTAAATGTTACCTTCTGCTGGCCCTCTCAACACTAGGAGGTTCAACTGTCAAATTGCAAACCACTCTAATGCATATATTTAGTAACAGTAGCTAAACCACAGTCTGAAACAAAAGCACTGAAGTAAAAGCCATAATACTAGGCCCCACTGCAATTTGGCTCCCAAGCTGGTAACACATTCAGCCATTATGCACCCTCTTTAAAAAGAGAGCAAAGATCAGCGTGCATGTCTAGGTAGCCCAGAATCAATCTTCCATTATTGCATTGTTTATAAACATGATAATAGCTAACTATGATTAAAAGTTGGTGAGGTACCCATTATAAGTCTACTCCACCTACGTTGACCTGTAGATCTGATCTTTTTTAAAGGTGGATTCATATAAGAAAGGTTAGGCCTGACTAAACACATTAGGGTCAAAAGCCAACATTTTGGAATGAAGCCTTTGAATGTAAACAGTGGAGAGTAACATTCAGCAGTGTGTTTTATTGCTTTCTCTGCCACCACACCTTTACAGTCATTGCTTTTTCCTGTAAATTAGTTGAAGCCTGCAACATAACAGCGCTAAAAATACTGCTCAGATACTTAAGAAATCACTATGCTCCACTACCAAGATTTACTTTTGAAATTCAATCAGACAAAAGAATAAAATTCAATCACTTCACTTCTTTGCACATAATTACCTTTAGTAATTACCTCACGTATTTCTTGAACTCGTAGCTACAAAAAATAGCTTCCAGTCCCATTTAGCACAGTTCCTAATAAAGCATAGTGTAGCCAAGTCTACAACGTTTTTCTGCCACAAATTACTACGTTTTTCTATACAGCCAAAACAGATGTGCATTATCAGACAAGCTCTTCTGCTACATTTATAGAGTACAATATCAGAAATAGACAGGCAGAAATAGTCAACTGGCTACACAAACATACCAAAATAAACATAAAAAAATAAATGACCTGTTCTGTGGGACTTGAGTGCCAAGCTTAGCTAAACAGGCTTCTGTTAGATTAGGAAAGAAGATTGCTTAAACAGCAGTCTATCCTTCCAGTTTTTGGATGGATCTGTTAATAATACAACGCAACTATCATTTTATTTATTAACCTGGCTCCAAAGAGATAGGCTCTGCCAGAAAAAACTTCATGGTTTTGAGGTAATTCTACTACCAACTCGTTCTTTCACCCCATTACTGGAAAAAGCCCTCCACAGCAAATTTAGCCAAATAGAAGATGTGCCCGTCTCTTGGTGACCCAGTTCACACTCCCATTTCCTCAGTACCTTAAACTAGGACTCTGGAGCAGTTGATATCTGGTACAGACTTGCTGCTGCTGCTGCTACAGAAGTGATAACATCTTAACAACATGTAGACTTCCAAAACAATTCAGGTGTTTTCTCACCTTTGAGTCAGTGAAGTCCTATTTCCTCAAGAAGCCCAGGTTCTCAAAACTTAGACATATTTTACCCTGGAAAATGAATGAGAATCAGTGAAGAGCCTACTCATACCACTACAGTCTTCATGAAGCCACATTCACAGTTTTAAACGTTTGCAGGTAAAACAGGATTTCACTGTAATCACCGGAAGGCATAACCACTGAACAAACCTAGCAATTCATATAGTTTCTCCAGACTACATCAACTTACATAAAAAATAGGCTATTAGCAGGACTACCTCAAAATTTCAGTAATAAGAGTGTAATGGCAATGAATTAATAACTAAGGAGTAGAAAATATAAATGACATAATTGTGAAAATGCATTGTTCACAGGAATACAAAACAATAGGATATCCCACTAACAAAGTCCTACAGGCTAAAGATCTTAAATCCAAGTTTAATATTACATAATCTCATCGAGAATCTGATATACAGAGCAATGATCTTAATTCATACTTACTTATTTCATGAAGTCTGACCAAATCCTTGGGATTCTCTGTGATAAAGAGAAAAGAATTTTGCATCAGTTGAAAAAGAAATTCTTTCTTGGGTACTTTAACAAAATTAGGTATAGTCAATCTAGCTTTATTGTAGAGCCCAATAAAACATGCTAAATGCTTCTGTAAAATACTTTTTTTTCCCCTAGTTTGTTAAAAGAAGTTTCATTTTAAGCAAATCCAGACAAATCACAATTAATTGAACCCATGAAAGAACACAAAAGCATACAATACTCTTAATATTTAAAACCAGACATGCTCAGATGTCTACATTCAAAGAAACATAGCTGTATTTAATTGATCTTCCCCTCTTCATTCACTGGTGATGATTATTTATCCCCGTTTGTAGGCATGTAATGCAAAATCCTATCTTTGCTGGGAGGGTCACTCTTATCAGGCACCAAAGCAATGCCAACTACACTCTTTCATAAAAGGCAAGATTATAAAGCTGGATTGGCAGATAGCAATGGTGTAATTGCATACAGTTCATACAAGTTTTTCAAGATAACAAACCAAGGAATGAGGTATTTGTTGGCAGCTCTAGAAGTGCTCTAGATTCACCTGAAAATAAAGGATCCCTGTAGTCAGGGAATGCAACCCCCATCACAGTGAGCATATATGTGTATTCTCTTTAAAGTGCATTTTTTAACAGATTCCAGTGAAGATCTGGGTCTAGGGGAAAAGACAATGCAAGACTTTCATGTTCTCTTTGTTCAGTGTTTATCAGAATAGTGTGTATGATCTGGCAAGCTTTTTGCATATTTTTTGGCACTTAAAAGTATTTTAAGACTAATGCTGGCATTTTCGTGACTGCTAAATCATTAGGAAGATGACATTTTAAGTTTGCAAGGAAGTTACGTTGGCACTGTTCTCATTTGCTTCCTTTCAGCTAACCACAGAGTAGTACAAAGTCTCAGAAGAGTCACTGCTCTCTCCTATTGTATCTTGGAGAAGTAAATCACCTTAAATAAAAACTAATTTACCCTTTCCCTATATCAAACCTTATATTCAAATATGTTTAATATTTCTTTTTCTAAGGTTTGGGAAAGGAGCTCATCAGTCTGGTTGTCAGGTTAACCTTGACAACCTCAACGCTACTGTCACCGTAAGCTGAAATGACAGCTGGGCCTGGAGCTGTAGGCAGCCTTTCACAGGAGTACAATGCAGCTGGATAAGGATTTACTGTTCCAAAGGCCCCACACAATGCAGCACTGGAGGGATGCCTTCTCAACACACTGTTTGCTCCACAGCTTTTGGACTTTTGTGCTGGTTTAACTGTTGAATACTGAATAAACGTTGCAATCATGACAAAACGATCATTTAGAATGATGATAACCAAAGACACTGCTTTCCCTAATATAATGAACTTGCTGTGCTATTTGCAGAGGTGAGAAAGAAATCTAAGTACCTATTTCTCTTCAGAGCAAATGTTAAGTAGAGGACTGAAAGTACCTCCAAAGCAAATATTTCAATTTTTTTAACCATAATAAACTGAGTGAAAAAGAAAGTTACACAAAGCTCGCCAGAACGTAGTTATTGAACACCGCAGTTTCTAATCTCAGCGATAAATGTAGGTCAAGGGAACTGGGAAGGAACTGGAAAATCTAATTACTCTGTAAATTTTTAAACCTGTTTCTTTCTTCTCAAGTAAAAAAACCAACACATTTAAGCATACCTCATTCAAAGTGTAACTACAGCTAGGCAGAAAGTTATTTTTGTCTGAACGTTAGAAGTTTCTGAACTTCTTTAAAGTATCTTTGCATCCTGCATTGTATACTCAGCTCTGGTTCAGACTTCTACTCAAGGTATCATCAGTCATTTCATAGTTACTACAGTTATAGCGCAAAATGCAGAGACATTCTTCACACACACACACACACACAAAAAAAAGGCACCTCTGAATAAAACAGACCTTTGGTACCACACTGTAGCTGCTTCTCTCATTAATAAATCTCGTGTAATCATTATTTGATACCCAGTATTCACACACTGCATTAATAAAATACGAAGCAGTGCATCATTATAGAGCTAGTGTGAATATGAATATGTGATAGCATTGTAAATATTCATTATTTACTGACGCTTTGACTGTTTCACATGCAATTGTTGCTGACTTCTGCACATAGGCCACGTAATTTGATCTTCTTTCAAGAAGATCAAATACTTTGAAAAAATTTTGCAGCTATTCCAGCTTTTTGATGATTCTAAAAACATAGGCCATTTATTAAGAATCACATCCCCAAACAAAACAAACCACAAAAATATCATTTCAGGCATTTAATATTAATCCTTAGTACAATGGATTGCAACTTTGTTTTGTTTTTTTTAAAAAGAGCATATCTCAAAACAAAATCACTCAAGGTCCGAAACATAAAATATCCTACCACGAGACTTTTTAGGATTCATCTGACACTACTTTTCAATATTTTTCCATAATGACAACATCAGGTTTCTTTTGTTTTGTAACATAAAAGCCAAATTGCATATAGGCAGAAGTCGGGGCTTTCACAAAAGCAAGGAGAGCTCAAATTAGTTTACAAATCATTGGAGTAGTTGGTTACCACGTTTGAGGGTATGTGCGGTAGAAAACGTAACTACAGCCAGCTTACTGCCTGGATTACCTTGTGGAGCTCTTCTGGCTCTTATCTCTGTGATATGTGATGAAGAAACCATTGATTTTCACAGAAGAGATAGCAGTTGTGTTGTGTTCAGATTTGGCAGTCAAATGTTTCATTTGTTTTTTTTTTTTGGCGGGGGGCGGGAGGTGAGTTCTACAGAAGTGGAAAACCTGGCCTAAGCTCATCTGATCTTTGGACATCAGTCTTGTTAAAGTATAAATCCTACTTTTGAACATCCACCAATTGCGTGAGAGGTGAAGTCTCTCAAACAAAACAAACAAATAAATAAAAATCAGAAAGAGCCATACTGAAGACCTAAAACATGTTTGTTTTAAAAGGTAAATCCTGAAACAGTAGCTCAAGGAACAACCCAAACCAAAATAAGCTCTGTCATAATGCTGTTATAAAAAGCAGACCATTGGCAAGGTGAGGGGTTTTTGTCACTATACGCATTACATGAATGCCCATCTGTACCGTTTGTAAAGATATACCTTTAAAACTACACAGAAACACGGCAAAGGTGGCAAGGTCAAATACATAAAATCTGTGAGACATTAGTGCAATAACTAACTGTGTAATCTTAACTTGCAGCCCTTGAATTTTGCTATACCATATCATGCTCTCTTTTCTATATCACAGACTACTTTATGAATACAAGCATGAAAAACATGGTTTTATTCCTCAGCATTCTCAAACGTTTCTGGTCTCAACCCTTTACACTTTGAACTAAAAAACTCAGATATTAGTTGGATATTAAAAAAATTTTATTCTGAAAAAAAAAGAACTTACTCTGACTGAGGATCCATTAAATAACTACTAAAATGGTATGCAGCCTGAGGCCTAACTGGTGACAGGTGGTAATAAATGAGACCTGGGTACGTGGTGAATGAGGAGAAAAAGAAGAAATCTAATCTGCCAATGGCAAAGGTGGCAGGGGCCTTCTCAAGAAAAATATATTTACACAAGTAATCAATGTGTAGAAGCAAATTAAATTTGGATGCTTAACTCTACATTATATACATATAAAAACTTTAACAAAAAACCCCAATTCAAAACACTTGTGGTTTCCTTCCTTCAGCTTGCATGGTTTTCAAGAATGACATTGCGCTGAGTCATTGCACTTTAATTCACATTCTCAATAACAGAAGGTCCAAATTTCACTAAGAACCAGAGTAACCAGTAATAATGAATCAATCTCTTTTCCATTCTTGACACAAAAAGCATACTAACGGGAAAAAAAAGAGAGACGTAGATAGAAGCATATAATAAAAGTGTATTACCAAGTAGGATCGTAGTTTAAAGTACATTGGTCCACTGTGAAAGCACAATGGAGCCTATTGAATGTGAGTAAGATCCAAATGAACAGAATGGAATCATTTAGGTTTGGAAAAGACCTTTAAGATCAGAATCCAACCGTTAACCCTGCACTGCCACATCCACAGCGCAACCATGTCCCTCAGTGCCCCATCTTTTTAGTACTTCCAGGGATGGTGACTTTGGTCCATGTTTATGAAACACTTTGGATGGCTGATCTTTATAAGCACAAGCACCATCCTTCTGTTTGCCAACCTGACTAAGCAGTCTTTCTCACATCAGCAATAAGTGGCTCCACAGCTACTTCTAATCAACAGTAACCCAGAAGCATCAAAAGGAATCGTATTTCCATGTTTTGCTTTTGGGTTGTGTTTTGTGGGACTTTTTCATGATAGGCTTTCACTCTACCAGAAGAAAACAAAGGTATGTGGCTAGTAGACCTTTTCTTGGCACGTTGGCAGCACTGGGAAGGACTTTCGTCCATCCTGAGCTCCCAAAAGATTTAACAATAAAGCACAGGCCGCCTGGTTTCCAAGCCTGCATACACCTGCATCTTCCAAGAAGATATTTCAAAACCGGTTTAACTTCACACTAGCAAAGCCACACTCTTCCTACGGTACTTGAGCCACGTGCATCCTCCATCTGCCCATGTGGGAAGCAAGACACGCCGCCCCGCCCCGCCTCGCACACCTACACCCGGGCTCCATGCCACGCAGGCTACCAGCAGCCACCGCAGCCCCTCCGCGCTCGGACAGCCGCCCTGCACAGGCGCCGAGGGCGCGCCCGCCACCGCCGCCCAGCCGCGGGCGGGCCCACTCCCGCCGCACGGGGACAGCGGGGCACACAGGCCCGTGGAGCAGCCCTGCCCCACCACCGCTCCCGGCTTCAAGGACGCCGGGGCGGACCCCAGGCCGCCAGCCAGCAGCCCTGCCACAGCCTAGGCTCGTTCCGGTCCTCCCAGCGCCCTGTGAGAGGGCAGAAGGACAACCCCACACCCCAGCCGCCGCATGACCCCCTCCGCAGCCGCGGCAGGGCCCGGCCGGTGACTAAGCACGCCCGCCGCCCCGCGCCGCGCCCGGCCGCGCCGCTCCTGCCCCGCCCCTTCCCCGCCCCCTGCCGCGCCCGGCGCCTGCGCGGTGCAGCGCGGCGCGCGCGGGCGCAGGAATGTGCGTTACAGTTAAATAGTGGGCGCAGAGGCGGCTGCCGCGGCGCTCGGGGCCGGCGCGGAGCGGCTCGGGCGTGAGCCGGACCGGGCCAGGCCGAGCGGGGCAGCGCGGCGCGGCGAGGGAGCCTCCATGGCGCGGCGCGGCTCCTGGGGCGGCGGCAGCAGCGGCGCGGAGCTGCTGTGACAAGGAGCTCAGCAGCTGGGACCGGTCCTTCCTCTTGCCCGCCCCACTCCCCAGCGGGGGGCTCGCGGCGGCGGCCCGGGGGCGCGGCGGCGCTCGGAGAGCCGGAGCCGTGGCGGCGGCGGCCGGGGGCAGCCGGCGTGTCACCGCCTCTATGATGAAATTTAAGCCGAACCAGACGCGGACGTACGACCGGGAGGGCTACAAGAAGCGGGCGGCGTGCCTCTGCTTCCGCAGCGAGCGGGAGGACGAGGTAAACCCGGCGAGCCGCTGCGCACGTGGGGCGGAGGGGGCTGCAGACCCGGCCCGGCGCAGGCGGGGCTGCCGTTCGCCCGCCGGTGCCGCGTCCCTTTGTTCGGCCGGAGGACGCCCCGCTGCAGACGTAGAGTCGCGCCGAGGCTCCTTTCCCGAGCCGGGAGAGGGGGTGACGCCGCGGAGCCGCGCGGCTGAAGCGGGGGGCGTCGGCCCGCAACCCGCGTTGGGAGCGGAGCCGGGCTGTGCGGGGGCGGGGCGGCCCCGCGCCTCTCTCCCACCATCTTGGGGCGGTGCGGGGCGCGGGCCCCGCATGGGGGGCGTGGGCGGCTCGCGGGGCGGCATCGGACATCCGGGGCCATCCTTTGTGTGCCCGAAGCGCCCAGAAAATCGGCTCACGTGTAAGGCGTAAATGCTGCCCTTAGGGCGAACCCCCTGTTCTGCTTGGGTGGGGTGATAACATTTTGTGCGCGGAAAACTTGGTTTTCCCACCAAGAGAGTAAAATGATGCTTAGAAATATTTTGTCCAGGAGCTCCGGGGCGGGGAGCCTTGCAGTTTCGATTGTAGAGGATAGTGCTCAGGAATGATTTTATGTTGCAGCAAAATCGTGAGATGGCAACAAAGTTGCCCTATATTCCAGGCCAAGGTCAATTGTACTGGCCCTTATCTGGAAACTTTGCTGATGGATTCATTGCACAATACATTTATAGGCTGTCTCGGGCAGAAAGTGTACCCTCTTCCGATTTCTTTCTGTTTTCATTCCACTGTCTAGTACCTGTAATTGCAAAGGTTAGGGCTTGAGGGTTTTTTCTTCCGCTTTATCTATATGCCGCAAGAGGCCAGTGTCCTGTCCAAGCTGCTAATAGGCCGAATTTCTTTCTTAAAGATATACCAAGCAGTAGAATGCATCGGGGAGAGACTCGATATCAAAATACAGATCCACGGGCTTAGGAGAAAATTTTGTGTGGTGTTCTGGTATATGCCATTCCCTGTATGGATAAGTTCAGCCCCGGGATCACACTGATCAGTTGTTCTTAATATTATAAAGGTGAAAGTCGCCCAGCAGGAATCTCGCTAGTTCTTGCTATTGGTCTAGCTATTCTTCGGTTTCAGCAGCAGCTCTAATACTCTGCCATGCTTCCTCATTTATGTGCCTTAGGTATTTGGTTTTGGATGCTACTCCAGCTCCAACTTCTTCAGAGTTCAAATGCTTGAGCCATCCTTACAGCTTTCTTGCACCACCTGTAGCTGGAAATTTATGGTTGGTGTCACCTTTTTCAGTAGCTCTGTTCTTCATTTCCCGCTGCAGCTTCGTATGGTTTCTTTCAGTGTTGTATCAAATGGGACCAGTGTCTGCTTCACGAAATTGTGTGTAAGAACACCATGTGAGACTAAGGGTGGTAGTAGCAGTTTTGCTGGTCTGTGTAAGAAGAGTGGATGCTGACACTTGTTGCGCTGAAAGTGATTCGTGGTGTTGCGGATGGAACACCTGTGTGACTGGCATGAGGCTGGGCTTTGGTATCATGCAAGACCCGCTTGAGGATGAAATGAATGAGATGATAGCCAAGTTAGATTTAGGACATAAATTAAGCATGTGGAAACAGTTCCAATTGCTTTTTGCTAAGTTATTTCCATAAAAGCAATGGCAACATCTTGAACTTGCTTAGCCTTTTCACAAGTGCCAGCTCCATCTCTATCAATACAGGACCGACAGAAATTTGATGCCTGACTACTCTTTGTGATGAGCTTGTATCAGCAGCCCTATTCACCAAATTGGCTTATCAAAGTTTGCTTCTGTTATTCTTCAACACCGTTGTCTTGATATATTTTTATATAGGTCTAATTTAAACTCCATGTAAATGTCTTCAGTGTTTTCAATTATCCCAAGATGGTATCATGGATTTTCAGCTGATCTACGTCTCCACGGATCTTTCAGTACAGCAGAACTTCATTTTTGAGGAGCACAAAGGCAGTACCTGTCAGACTATAAAGAGGAGAACATCAGATTCCTGTAGAAGACGGGCAGGAAGCTTTCATAGGTGTTTTAACCCGTGGAGTTACTACCCCATAAGTAAAGAATTGTTGGACGTTAGAAGAAAAACAATAGAATAGGCAACTGGAAGCAATCTCTAAAAATACATTTCTTTTTAGGAGTCTTAAAACAAGATACCAAAATCTCAACTATTTTGTTTTATTTAACTGGAGATACTGCCTGTAAGGCTATCCCAATAGATCACATTCTACTTTTCAATTGGTTAGTGTCTAGCCGCAGCAATCTTCTGATACAAATCTTAGAATTAACCTGTCTTCCTATTTCTGTTCTGACTTTCTGACAGGCCTGTCTGGATCCTGTTGTGCCTTAGCTTGTGCTTTAGCTTTTTTACTAAACTTTTCTCACACTTAGTTTTCTGGTATGTCTACAGATAGCAGTTAGTCCTTTCTTAGTGCCTTTTTTTTTTTATGGACTTGAAGTCTTAAAGCCACATCTCCTAAAACAGGTTTTCTCTTCCTCTGATCATCATGGTAGCTTTTTCATCTTCAGCTTGATGGCCATATTCTTTGAATTTGGGTGACGGCTGTGGTTGCTTTAGATGGAATCTCACTGTGTTGTGTGTGTAAAAGGTTATTAATACTTCTCTAGCAATACTGTGATAAGGACCTGTCTTTGTCATGACTGTAAACCTATTATGTAGTCATCTTGTGATTAGTGGTAGTATCCAAGACTCTTAACTTGTTTCCGCCTTGTGAACTCCCAGCTTGTACCAGAAATTATTAGTGTCTGGTGTATTAGATTCACAGTGTGTTCTTAACTAAACGTGATCCATCTTCTGCAACTTCAGCACGAGACCTGCTGTTGATATCAAGACTTCTGGACAGAGTCTCTAATTTTGGAGACATACAGATTTCTGTAACAGCTCTTTCTGCTCGTCACCAATGAAAATTGGAACAGTCACTAAAACACTTAGTATCTCTGTTGTTAATCACCATCTAGCAAAATCTACTTGGCTTCTTGGTCAGTGTCCTATCCATATGGCACTTCTTAAGCTACCTTTAGTAGCTTTGAAGTCTATGTTCACCTGAGTTTTATGGAGAGTGAAGTAAATTGTCTATTGAAAAAGTCTGTGGTAACAAAGGATGGTTTTGGTAAAACCATATTGTATTTCTGTTCATTTTCTGTGGACTTCTTTGGTTTTTAATTTGAAACCTAGGTGAGCTCTAGAATACTGCTGATGCAAAATTCAGTCTGTTGCTCCCTGCAAACAGTTTGAGATACAAACGCTGAACTACTCTCCATGAACAGCATCTTGTCCAATTAGACTTACCACCAGTCTCTACTGACAGACTTAAAGTTGTTGAGTCAGTTTTCTTGAGTGTTATAGGCTGGAAACTAGACTTGCCTGCAGTCTTGCAACCTGTCAAAAGTCTTCTGCTTCATCTTGAGAGCTGATATTGCAGTTGAAAGCTGGTGCTTAAGGTGGCTGATGGTTGCCCAGATGCACTGCTGCAGAAATCCTCCTTTCCTCTTTCTCTGCATCTTCAAGTGACTTCATGTATGCCATTTTAGTGCTATAATCCCATTACAGTTTAGATTTTATACCCTTCGTGTTGTGATATGGTATGACAGATATATAGATAGATAGATCTAGAGGAAGCCCAAATAGACCAGATGGTCAGTAGCTTTGGAATATTTTTGAGTGCTTGAGATCACTTTTTAGATCTCTTATTAAAGTGTTGTCTCTTTTGGTCTCAGTGCTGTCATTTGCACTGAGGGGAGAGCAAGATGGCTGGATATAAGCTGAAGTGCTGGCTCTTTCTGTTGTTCTTAATGGAAGTGAAGCAGTAATTGCAGACACTGTCTGCCCCTTGAACAACAAAGATGGAAATATGAAGCAGGAGAAATCCTATGAAAAATGAAACGAGGCTATGTGGGCATGAAATGCGTGGGGGCTGCAGGCTTTTTGCTTTGAACAAGCAAGAAGCTGTTAGGTGTGTGCAAAAAAACTGATGGCATTCAGCCGGCTGGGATGGGCTGGTGGATTATGTATGAGGAAATGCAAAGTCTCTCTTGAGCAACTAGATGTGGATGGCAGCTTTAGGATAAGCCTGCAGGAGAACATCTCTTTCTGTACTGCGAGGACTCGCTACTTCCACAGGTTGGAATTGCTTAGGCATTAAGTGTTCTTTCTGCAAACAAGTTTCACACAAAATGCTGCTATCTTAAGGTCTGGGCAGAGGATAGGCAAAGAAATTCTCAAAGTAGAAGATGAGGCAAGCCTTTAAAGCAGCAAAAGCAAATAGCAATAAACATTTTTTTTCCTAGCCATTTAGATAACTGAAACAATTTTAAAAGCTAATTTAATTTTTCTTCCATCAGCTACACGTTGTACAAAGAAATAAGTTACTTTTAAATACCTTGAATATAAAACATGAGTGCATTCTAGTATTTTGGCATCTGTAGCACTGCTTTATGTAATTGAATATGGCATTGAAAGCCCGACTTTAGTGTTCAGATAGTAGTTGCTAGTAGCAGGTCTAAAAAAAAAAATATAGTTTTATCTGCAAAGAAAAATTTGCAGCTTTTCAATTTTTAATGTTGCTATTTTTGTTGTTCAGCTTTGTACATGTGATGAAGATAGATGGGAAGGATTTTGTTACTACTGAGACAGCAGTGAGGATAACTGTATTATCACACACTTAGGAAAATATAGAATTAATTTTTTGTCCTGTAGCATGGCATGACAACTATTACCTTGTGTAGAAGGAGCCTTCATTTTTATCTCCATTTTGGTCTGATTTTGAGATTTTTATTTATTGGGCTGTGGAATGTCAAGATTTAGGAAACCTTTGTTTACCTTGTTCTGGTGGTTACCATTCCATTGTTTTACAGAGTAGTAACGCTCTCTGGTTTCCTACAGCTGTTGCTTCATATTAGCGATAGTTTTATTAAAGAATAATAAAAAGTTAAGCATTATTTTTATTTGCTATGATCTAAACTATGTGAAAACCAGAAATGTGCTATAAAACCTATCTATAAAACCAGGGCCCAGAATTGTCACCGACTACACTGGCAAAATAGGGCATTGCAGGAATTGTAACTAAGTTTGTGCAACAATGAAAGATCTTCTGTATTTGACTGAATTTGTCATTTGATTTCTTTATCCTTCAGTGTAAGGTCTCAGGTGTAAATACACAGATGTGTGTTTTAAAAATCTAACTTGGAGCATGACCATGGCACCATATTTAAGGCTGCACACTCTCCAAAACAATATTTGGACTGATACAGATTAGCTGTCTTGCTCTGTGTTTGCCTAATAGAATGCAGACATATCTTAAAGTACCAGAGAATTTCAATATGCACTGTAGATTTCACTTGTTCTATCTAATGTCCTTGTCCTGCTATGATAAGGAAGAATAATTGACATAGAATTATTGCTGCCTTATTGTTTCCCCAGCATTTTCTTGATCTTTGAACGTCTGTGTGGTGTAGAAAGGGGTATAGCTCAAAAAAGCAAGATTTACAAACAGCTTCCAAAATGGCTTTTTTTTATATATCTACAAAGACAGTGTCAGCTTATGATGTATATTTCTGCAGGCTTGCATAGGGTTCTGCAGTGGCTTAAGCTTGTGTTAAGGTTAAGAAAAATAACTGAATGTTAGGTTGCTGTGGTAGGATTTCTACCAGGTAACCAACTTACAAACTAAATGTGCCCTATTATCCCTACTTCCACAGAAAAGCAGCTTTCTGCAGGCCTTGGATATGCACCTTGCTTTTGTGTTAGGATCTTTTTTGACAAACTGCAGTTGTTTGCTAGTGGTGGAACCCTGCAAGTTCAGAAAAGCTGTAGGAATTCAGCTGTCCACCATGGCAGGAAGCTTCATTTCGTCACTTGTGCTTCTTCAGATACCAAAATCAGTCAACTATCAGCTGTTTGGGTTTTTTTTACTGCAAAACCTCCACTATTTTTTTTTTTCCCCCCAGTACCTATGGTATTGCTTGTCTGTGCCATACAAATGTTTAATGGTGTGCATGATTGCTCAAAATGGGCTGAGGCAAGAAGGAAACGTGGTTGTACCTGTGCAACAGCAGGCTAAGGCGTCCTGCAACAAAACATGCTTTGTGTTTTGCCCTGTTTAGAAGATTCTGTCTTTTTGAACTAGTGATATTTGTGTTTAGATACTTGAAAATTTCTATTATAGTTTACATGTACCATCCTAAGCTTACTTTGAGGATTTAAACTAGTGGCTACTTCTGTTTGAATTGCCCCAGTTAACTCAATGGTGTTGAAGACTTCTAAGTTTCCGGTTTCTGTGAAATAGCAGAGTGACAGGCTGCTTCAGAAATACATACAAACCCTAGGTAGAAAGATATATGCATATATATCTTTACCTAGGATTTGTAGACATTTTTTCTTAAGTATCTTTTGTAGATATGTGAGTTCATGGACCACGGGCTTCTGTATTTTTTCCAGTCTTTTTTTGTAGAACGCTTGAAAAGCTTATTTTAATTCAGTGGCTTTCTGATTGGTGCTGCTAAAGCACTTCAGTGGAATAAGTCCATTAAATATTTTAAAACCAATTTTGTCTTCAAAGATATATAGGGCTTTTTTTTATAAAGTATCTCAAAGACAAAAAAAAAAGTGTTACTTGTCAAGAAGTAACCTTGCCATGTCTTTATGTGCAGCTGAACAGTTCTCAAAGACTTGGAGCTCTTGTTTCTGACGAGTATTTGGAAGCTGATCCCTTAGTCAAACAGGTTATGTTGCTGAGTAACCAGTAAAGCCCAGTTCTGCTTAAGATTAGCCCATGGTTTCAAGTTAAAAAGAAACAGACAGCAATACAAGATTTTTAGCTCTTCCCCTACTACCTTATCTGTCTTCTCCCTTGGTCTGTATTGGCAAACATAAGGGAAGAAGGTCATACTGTAAAGTGGATTGTGGAACTGACATAGCCTGGGAAGTAAAACTTCTTTTATAGATACTAGGGGGAGGTTTCTTGTTTGTTTGCAGGGGCTTTTGCAGCCAGGAATCTTTTTACCATATTGGCTGGGTGCAAGATCCACAATGTTCGTCACACTGCGAGACCTGCCACGTCTGATTCTGTGGAGCATGCAAAAGCTTAGGGGGAGATCTAATGTTACAGGTGACTTGAGTGCTTGTTGACGTGAGGAAATGTGTTCTGACGTGCCATAGTAGTGTACTGCTGTCTGTTCCTGATATGAACACTTTAGACAAAGAACAAAACAAAGTACTTTAAATAGCCAGAGGAAAGTACTCAAAATCTGCATCACTATAATGACGTTAGCCAAATATGTGAATTTCTTGTGAAATTTAGAGAATAGTGTAGTTTTAATTACAAGTTAAAGCAAAACTTCTGGAAAACACAGAAAAGTTTCTCCCTGAGAAGTTTCTCCCTGTTGCCATACAGCCTTAAAATCAGAAGACCTCAAAGAAAAACTCTTTTGCAGATCTGACCTTGAAGTGTTGTAGAAATATATGCATCTGTTTCCAACATTCATCTTCAGAATGCCAGTAAAGTTGCACTGATTGTCTAAGCATTGTGATGCTGCTTTAGAAAGTGACCTTTACTTCAAGTTGGGAGGATATTTCAGACTGTATTTAATATATTGTATGGACAGAAGCTAGGTTTCTGGGTTGCTTTCAGGATGCTGTGCTCAAGTTAATGAGCATTAGGATTAATGTACTGCTAGTTATGCCATTTCTCTGCTGCTCTGCCAGTTTCTGTTCATTGAGACTGAATCTTTTTAACCTCTGTCATAGTTGGGGACTGCTTTTCAGTCTATTGTCTGTAAAGTACTTTGTTAGAGGCTCTTGAATTGGCCTGATCTGAAGTTGGGTAGCTGCAGTCATGCCTTTCGGCCCTGGTTTGTGGGGCTCCAACCCTCTTACAGCTGTGTACTGAGAGCACCGTTGAGTGTGTGCAGGATGACAACTGAGCTTTAATAGTACAAGCTAGTTTTCAGCCCAATCAGCTTCCTGAACTCATTGTGCCAGTGTCAGGGGGAAAGTAAAGATGTTGCAGCCTTGACTTCAATTAGCTTTTAAAATGCTATCAAGTCATATCCCAAGGGTTTGGGTTTTTTACTGCTGTACAGTAACTTTGTGCACATTACATCTCCAGCTTAAAAAAAGCAATTTTGAAAATTATTGCACTAAGGAATGAGGATTATAAAGCATGAGGAATACAAAGCAATCACTCTACTGAGAATATTTTCAGGAAGGCAAAAATATATTTCTTACTAAATGCTACTTTTGTGGCATTCCTATGGCAAGTTGTAAAGCTCTGCGTTTTTTCAACTTTCTGCAATCCAAAATGAGACAATGGCCTTCTAGGATAAGGATATCTCAGTAACCTAGGGGAACTAAGAAATTTGTTTCAGAACTACTGAAATGAGGCAGTAGTTCTTAAAATAGCAAAAACTGTTTGCTAAAGGAAATCTATAACTAAAGTAGCAGGTTGACATGTACTCTCTAATTTGAGATATGTGCTTTTGCCTAAAAATTCATACAGTGAGTCCTGTAAATAAGCTCAAGGGTTTGTAAGGGCTCCTTTTCCTTGGTCATCAATAATGTTTCTGTGTAATAGCATTCAGAGTAGTTTTCCAGTACTTTTTAAGGAAGCTCATGATCTGAAAACAGTTGAAGATTGTAAGTATAAGGGAATAAAAAAATATTTCCCTTCTCATACTCTTGCCTGAGTGTCTGTTTATGGCCATTTTTAAACAAATTGTAGGGCTTGACTGACCCTTTTAGCTGTATTTGGATTAAACCATCTTTGACTCCTTCAGGTGCTTGTAACTCTGGCAGACTAACCATGTGGGCTGCAGTTTACATATTGAGTGTGCTAAGCTGCTAACTTCTGTCAAAGTAGGTCCTGTCTTTTTTTTACTCAGAATAAAGTTGGGGTTTTTTGCTCAATGTTTCTGATGCCTGTGAGAATGAGCTATACACCTGTTCCCTCTAACAGCATTTTGCCACTTTGCTTTGTGCCTGAAGAGGTACTACTTGCTGCTTTCACGATCTTTCCTATACTGTGGCCAGTTTAAAGCTTCTGAAATTGTTCATGTGTACTCACCTTCTGAGAGCTTGGGTTCTAATTCCTTTTGTCTTCCCTACACCTGCTTTCTCTTCTTTATGCAGTGTTTAGTCGTACACCTGAATGATGTGGTGTTCTTTGCAACTTGAGCCATGCTTGCTTAGTGGTCTTTTTGAGGTGAGGAGTCGATTGTCTTCCACTTGAAAGTGATTCCATTTAACTGACAGTTTTACTATTAAAAAGGCAAACTGGCTATCTCCATCAGATAATTCAAACAAAGTTGGACAGAGTGGATTAGTGTGAGTGATGAGAGGGGAGAAAATGGGTTGTACAGTGGGGAGGAAAGGAATGGGTATGATCAGGCTGGGAGAGTTTACAGAGATGTCTTATGACAAATAAGTAATTTCTGTGGAACTGGAATGGTACCTTTTTAACTGTAGGCTAGTGAGTTTCAACCTTAACCTTGCTTTTTTCACATAAGCTGATTTATTTTAATGTGATTGTTTTTATCTGTAGTGCTTTATGGTTAAGGAAGGATGGAAAGCAATATTTTTAATAACCTCAAGTAACTTTCTACATGTTTGTGTGTGATAGGAAAAAAACACCACATATACATAAAAAGAATACCTTTTGGTTGTAATTTGTATTACTCTGAGCTGTTCCCATTTCATAGTCTTCTGGAATATATGGCTGCTGACTGTTTCACAAGCTGGGGGATTTTTGTTTACTTGAGAACACTAAATAGACCAAAACTTTGGCATCTTTCTCTAGAAATTTTTAGCTGTTTGTCTGCAGGTTTAACATTTATAGTGAGCAAGTCCCATGATGCCAAATGATCTGTAATTACCTTTAGGTTTTTGGTTAACCATATCTTGGTTAAGCATATCGATAGGTGCTTATTACAAGTAGGGCTGCTTAGCACTTTCTTTTCCTCACTGCACTCAGAGGTCATTGCTATTCCTGGCCTTGAAAACAAGGTAAAAACCTTGTTAGTAGGACTTAGAAAAAAATACTACTTCTTCCACTTTCTCAGATGAGTTTTGCAGCTTAACTATCTAAGCAATTTGATGCCATTACTCTGTACTTTAGAAATGTTTAGAACAAGAGTAGTCATCAACAGTAAGGCTTTTTGAGACATGGAATGCTTGCTAGCAAGGGGGTGATCACTGGTGCAAATTCATCCCTTTCTCTGCATTCAGAAAGATGGGATACAGATTTCTCTGCACAGGAACTAGTCTTGAAGTTTTCTTCTGAGCCTAATGAGGTATGATGTAAAATTTGACATGCATAGGCAAAAAATGTAGGTGTGTTAGATTCTGCAGGTATGCTTTTCATCAGGCTCCTGTAATCTGTGTGAACATGAACCTCCTCAGAAGAGACTGGATGTCCAGGTTACTTAGATCCCTAGTCTCCTGGCTTGCTTAGCTTACATTAAGGGAAGATTAATGGATGGCTTTTGGCTGATGATTTTGCACCCCTTTTGGCATGCAAGTGCATTGTCAATCAACTGCAGCTTTTTGGTGTCTTCATTTTCAAGTGATCTTTATATTACATGTCGTTCTGGTACTGTGAGATGTGTCTTCTGGATGCTTACAGATGAAAACACCTAAAGACTACATCTAACACAGAGAATAAAACACTAACACACCAAAACAAAAAATGTGCTTGTGAGTGCAAGACTGCTTGCTGCCATAGCTGAAAGAATCTCAGTGGAGTGCATTTCAGCCCTACCACACAGTCTTGTAATTGTCAGATACCAGCTTTTGTGGAAATTGATTACCACTCAGTACTTTTTTTTTGCTGTCATGATGGGTTCCTCATGCCCTATTGGCTTTTACTGGGTGGAAAAAATTTTGCATCTGAAGGTCTTGGGGATGTGCCTTGGAGTAGTCCCTTGGATTCGGGCAGTAAAAACAGTGGGATCATAGGAGAATAAAGCATCCAGGGGAAGATACTTGAGAAAATGCTTTGGTTCCAGTGTTAGTGGAGGCTTGGATGGTTGACAAATGAACTCCCAGCCCGTAACGCTTGGGAATTTACTGTATATATGGCTATAAAGCCTATCTACCAGAGTTGATGTATTTTAATGTTGATTACTTGCTAGATGTATTTGTTTCTGCTTCTTAAAAGGGTAATTTAAAGGCAATAGATAAACAAAACCAGCTTAATAGACTATTGATCAAGCTAGCAGTAGTCAACTATGTACAAAGGCATAAAATAATTCCTGGCTTTATGTTATGCTGCCTGCAGCAGCAACCTGATTTATCCCTTAGTAGTAATTAAAAATTTTGCTTAGCCTTAACTAAACAATGAATGCTGATTAAAACCGTTCAACCAAGCTGGGAATGATTTAATGTAACATAATCATCCTTTTGTTCATCGTTGTTGCTGGCTTCCACGTGACTGCAGTGAGTGCTAGTTTCATCAGCAGAAAATAATGTGTAATGCTTGTGTTTGGGACCCCACAAGTGAATTCCTAACGTGATTTTTACAGGTGCTCTTTAAGCATTGTCTAAATGGTGGTTCTTGGCAGTGATACAGATGCTCTACCTAATGTGTTCAAAAACTTTTTCTAAAACTGCATTTAGTAGAGCTGTGGAACCTTTTGGAATCTTTTGTTTTACTATTGAAGGATCCTAGGAAACTAAAACCTTTAGCTGTAAAGATCAAGTTGAGAGGCATTTGTGTCTAACATTGTTGCCTTTGCTGACTGTTTCTGAGTTTTTTGGATAGCTGAATAAAATGAGGTGACAAAAAATGAGAATGTTTACATCAAGTGCTAAAAGATTCTGTATTAAATGAGGTCTCTGCTGTGTTCCTTATTTAGCAGAGTCCTTCAAAGTAGGAAAAATTTTGACTGCAAATAAACATTACAACAACAAAATATCAGAAAATATCTAGGTGAAACCTCAGTGTGCATGCACATTGTTGCATTTGCAAAGTATGTAGTTGTGTTAATTACACTCTTCAGTTTCTGTAGGTGAACCTACACCATGTTTCCATGAGTGCCCAAATGGATGTTGTATAAGAGACAGGCATTTCCTAGTTGCCATCATCAGGGAACTATGCTTCTACTTAATCCATTAACAGGAGATGAGTTTAAGGACTGTAAAGTTAGTTGGTGAGGACTGGTCTGTCAATTCAGTCACCTGGCACCAGTCAATACTTTAGTAACAGGAACCTCAGTTTAAAGGTTAGTCTCTTAATTGCTTTTAAAGATTTGATGCTGTCCCTTTGCTCTCCACAGTTGTCCTTTGACTTTGGGGTAGGGCTTATGTACGTGTTGCCATGTACGAAGCATGTTACTACACAGGTCACTGTCTTTAGTCATTGAGACAAGTCTGAAATAGAAGTTAAACTGTTTATTTCCATAAGGTCTTATTTTCATCAACTTCTACTGTGAATTATTCCAAATATGAGGCTTCCTTGGTTGCTGGACAGGTGGCTAAAATCTTCTCAGCTCTGAATATTGTGAAAGACAGGTCTCATAGACAGTGGAGTTTAAATTGGTGTAGAACAAAATTAAAAGTATCATGCAAAAAAAAAGTTAATAAATTTAGAAATAATTTGAAAGTTAATGTATTGCAGTTTTTCCTCTTAAGAGAAATGTTAGAAAAAACCAAATTGAAGAAGGGCCGCTGAGTTAATCTCCTTAAATTTAGTTATGTCATGTTGCAAGTTTTATGCTAACTTAAAACTTCAGTAACTGAAAAGAAGCTTGTCTCAGACTAAAAATTAGAAATACTTTCAGAAGCTCAATTTTTAGTCAAAAGATGCCATTCCAGAAGTATTAAGCTTGTGTGATGAAGTTAGTTTTCACACTTAAATGTATATATGACCCTAAGACTTAGCATTGGAGAATATTGTTCTTAGATTTTTGTTGTAGATCTTAGTTCCTGTGCACATTGTATTGTGTATTTTTCATATTGTGCCTAAGCATCTGCTGAAAGTGTTTGTGCAAGGAGATTACAATGATATTGTCTTTAGTTATGTTAAAAAGACTGAATGTTAATAACTCCACCTTTTTTTTTTACTGCTTCCAGCTCCTGGTTGCCTATTCCATTTTATTTCTAATGTCCTGATCTATCTGGCTAGATGAATAAGTGCACTGCTGAAAAAGGAGGTAATACTAAGATTATTAACTTGTGAGCTGTCTTTAACAGTCATTTGCAATTATTTCTAGGTGCTGTTGGTAAGCAGTAGCCGATACCCAGATCAGTGGATTGTACCAGGTGGAGGAATGGAACCAGAAGAGGAGCCAGGGGGAGCAGCTGTCAGGGAGGTGTATGAAGAGGTAACAAAACCAAAATAATCCAGATTTTTTTCTGCTGCTGCTATTTTGAGATGGGGATAAATAAAAAAAGAGGAAACTCTGCCTTTTTTATCCAGGATTAGACTGAGACTTCCATGGTTGTGAAATTCAAGGCATTGCAGTTCTGTATGCTAGAACTGGGGTACAGTGTGGCAAGGTGAACTAAAATACTTGCTTCCAGTACACTTTTACTTCATAGCTGAATTTCTGTCTGCCTTTATAAACGCTTAATGGAAGTGAAGAGGTGAGTTTATGCCAAATGACGCATTATAGTAGTGTAGCATTTCTATGTTTGCGCAGAAAATGTTTAACTCGCAGCTCTTCTAGAACAGACTGAAGGTGAACTAACCATTAATGTGTAGCTACCTAAGAAAGGAAATTAAATAGACCTTTGAGGAGATTGCAAACTAAATGGATTAGAAACAGATGTATCTGAGCAATTGAGAATTCAACTATAAAAAGGCCTTGTTACATATCTTTAAGGCTTTTTATCTATAAAGCATGCATCATAGGTATAGTCTGCCTTCCTGCCTCTGTTCCTACCCCTAGGCAAAACAGAGCTTTAGGTCTTGATGAATTAATGCAATTTTCTACTCTGGTATGGTACTTAAATTTCAAAGTTCTGGGTTTTAACATTCTATTTATTTTTCCTAGGCAAACTGTTAAAAATGTTTACTTGAATGTCTAGCAGCCAGGACTGGAAGCCAAATCTTTAAGTAAAATTAGAGTCATTTGATTTAGCTAGAAATTATGCGGGGCCTAAATGACCACAGATAAACTATGAAGTCTTTGTCATACTTAAATAGAAGGTACAAGGTTTTGCAGAAAGTGGATGCATCCTGGCAAGTGAGTGAACTACAGGACCACTGTCTCAGCGTTCTTGTGAACGCTGATACTTTTAATTGCTGATCTGACTTAAGGCACAGTCTGAGATGAAGGCTAGGAATATCTCATCTCATGTCAAGCTAGAGCTGACTGAGCTGTAGTCATGTGTTTTGTTTTTTTCTCATTGGTGGTAAAGAATGGACCATCTTGAACCTGTCTGCAAGTTAGTACGTCAAAGTTGCTGTGGGGATTTGACCACGTATTGCAAGCTACAGGAGTAGTGTAGCTTCTCAGCTTGCTGAGAACGCAATGCTACAGGCAAAATTAGCTGACATTGTAGCAAAGTAGCATAGCAGTGAGGATTGTGACCCAGGGGCTGATAACTAGTTTTCTACTACCCATGATTGTGCCCTGAGAATATTCTGAGGAATGTTTCCAGGTTCTGACTTTGCTGGAGCTCTGCTTGCAAATCTCTGCAGCAGTGCAGCGCATGGGCCATGAGTGTTGGAGAAGGTTAAGCTTCAACAGCTGAGGAATGAGTAAAAAATTGTATTGGATGATACATCACATAGTAGAAACTGCTCATACAGTAAAAATTTCTCTGTTAACGTAAAAGCCCATTTGTAAGTGCACATACTGCCCAGACACTGAACTTTTACCAAAGTGTTACTTCTGATTTTCTCCTTTGGACGTACTTTCACATCAGCAGGCAAAAAGAATCCCCACAAAACAGCAAATCAGAAAGTGAAAATAGGAATAGTTGCTGTTATGTTGTGAGGCAGTACTTCATAGCTTGTTTTGTTCTCTCCCTTGCTTCTTTCTCAGGGCACTTTCTCGTACATCATGTTGGTTCTGGTCAAGAATTGCAATAGTCAGCAACCCTAGGCTTGTCTTGCATTCTGAGGAAAGAGCTCAGCCTCCATCACTGATACACAAAGCTATCTTTTCATCACATTTTGTTCAAGTGCTAGCACACAAAGTGGATCTTAAAACTAGCTACGTGTAAACATGTGGTTAGGCAAATGCTTTGATTACCTTTCAATATACTGTATGTTAAGTTGTTCTGTAGCTGTTTAGAATATATGTGATATCAAAATCTCAGTAAGAGGTTTCTTAATGGAAAAGCTGCATGTTATAAATGACTTGAAATGCCAACCTCATCAGTGTTTAATATCATGAGCGCAACTGTTTCTAAAGGCAGAGAATCCAGCAAATACAAAGCTCTTGTGCTAGCATAGGGGCATTTTACTCATAAGTTAAACCAATTTTTATCCATTTCAATTACAGTGACTATGCTTTTTTCCCCCCACGTGTTCTGGAGCAAGACACAAACTTGTCATGTTCAGTTCTGACCTTTGTTTGCAAACACATGAAGATATTTTTTTTTACCAAAGGCTTGGGACCTTAATAAGCAAAAATAATTTGGTGACACTTATTCTACAGCTTCAGAGTTTCCAGGGTTTGATAGTTTCTGTAGCTGATAAGTGTTAAAAGCCTGTACCTTAAAGTTAGGTATTTTTAAGCTACAGGCTGAATCTTATGTGCTGCCACAAGAATGCAAAGTGCCATTTTTAAAGAAAAGCCAGAGTGGTATTCCGGGCTTTGACTTGAGCTGTGGAAATTCATACTAACCTTTCTAGAGATGGATGCCCTTTCTATTTTTATACTAAGGTCAATGTCACCTGGCAAGTTGGTTACAGCACAGTGAAGTGAACTGTTAAGAGTTTTGTGAATGAATAAACTCCAAAAAAGGCACACTGGGGCACTGGTTTGAAACATGTTTCTTCAGGATGGGGTCATGCATAAATCAAGCATTGGTTTCAATTAGTTTATTAAATGGAGTCATTGATAGTGGGAATTACAGTGGCATTTCTTTATGGCAGGAGTGCTAATAGGTGACAATAAGATAGGTTGAGGGCTCTAAATATCCCTCCCTCTTCCACCAACTGTAATGTATTTAAAGTTTAAAACCCAAGCAACTTTTGACCCAAGCAACCCATTTGACTTGACTTGGTAGTCAAATCCACGTGCACTGCAGTTGTTCTGTACTCTGCCTGTGGGCATGACTCCAGATTTTCTTTTTTTAATCCTTAAGTCCTCTTTGTGATTTGGGTTTTTTACCTCTCCTAAAGGTTTAGTATGTTTCATTTAAGGTTGTCTGCCATTTCATAGGTTACAGTAATGAAGACAACCTTCCAAGCTCCTTAGGTACATAAGTTTTTACAAACCTGAAAGGGGAATACCAAAATGAAGTTAAAGCATAAGGCTATCTCAGAAAGGTATTAAATCTCTTCTAAATGAAGAGCTACAAAGTTAATGAATATGGAGATTAGTCTTTAATTGGGTAGTATGAAAGATGGAAATAAGAGTGTGAGTTGTTTTCCATGTGTGGTGTCAAAAATCTTGAAATAATAATGGTGGTAATCTGATGACATCCAGCCTCCTAAATGGAAGGAGTATGCTCCCACTTCCTTTTCTTCTTCCATCTCACAAAACAAAGACTCTTGCTTTGTTTCTATTCAGTAGTATATTAAAATGTCTACCAAAAAACATGTGCCTCCTCACAGACCTATGTGAATACAGCTTCTGAGAAGAGGCTAATCCTAAAGGTTAATCTGCTGCAACAGAAAATGAAAATGCAGTAATATTATCTAAGATCTACTGCAGGAAACAGAGGAATCTGTTCCAGTGAGCATTTAATATTTAAAAGACGATAGGGTGTGTCAGACCTAAGACTAGGTAGATACTTCAAAAAATAAAGTACCATTTCAGCTAAAAGTTTGTGGCAGGTATAGTAGAATCATTTGGGTTTCATAAGGGCATGCTAGATTAGTCTTGGACTGTGCCTTCAAGAGCATAGCCATTAAAGTACTATCCAACAGATCCTATAGAAGTAACTCTTGAATCTTTCAGATTTTAAGCAGCTTTCTGCCCTGGTAGACTCTTAGCCTAAAAATTAAACTGCAGTGTGACTCTTGCTCCACCTACAGGAGACAAAAGGCAAGTCTGACTTGCATGTCTGAGACTGCAGTACATATAGAGCCGCCAACAGTGAATGCCTTCCAAGCCAGAAAAATTCTGGGATAAAATGGACAGTTTTCCCTCTTGTGGTTGGATTTGGACTAATACTAAAGCAGATGCATAAATTCAGATTTGAGGCCTTACCTGCATAATATGTATAGACTTGCTTAGAGAATGTTCGGGAGGAAAGGGGAGGGTGTAGTGCTTAATTCACCAGCTTGTCCATAAATAAAAAATGCTGGGTTTTTCAGGCTTTTCTCACAAAGCTTAGACTGCCTGACATGCTTATGATAGCCTATAGGATTCTGTTTACTTAAAGAACCATATTTTAACAGCCATGATTACATAAAGGCCAAAGGAAGAAAGATATTTTTATTAGAGACAAAATGATTTGAAGTTTAGAACTTAACCACTGTATTGGATTAGAAGCTTACAGCTGGGAAAGTGGGGCTTTCTGGTACAAGCAGAAGTGTTTCTTAGTCTTCTAGCGATTAATTTTGTCACAGAAGAAAATGCATTAAGATAAGAACTTGGAGGAAATATTTCTGTTGGCAAAAGCACTTCAAAAACACCACTGTGAAGTTGATAGCACTGATCTTGTTGAATATGTTACTTTTTGGGGGGGGGGAAGTCATGAGACTCACCTTTTTACACTCTTGAGTATAGATGTTTTCAGGAGACACTAATGTCTGCAGGAACAGTGCTACATTTGGAAGCATCCATCTTTGCCTAGAGAGTAACTAGACATCAGTAACTAATCACTTTTACACAGCAACATCTGGTTGCACAAGTGCTTCATTACAAGCTTGGAGGAATTTTTACATTTAATGGTACAGCGCTTCTAATTTTTTTCACTTGGAATTACTCAGGTAAAAGTATTTGCTTAAACCACTAATTGCTTGGAGGGAAAATAGAGAAGCTGTTAAGTAAATTCTACTTAAGAGTAATACTGATAACCTCACCTTGTGACTATGGGAGTACTGTTGTGAATCCTGATTTAGGATCTTGCCACGTGTTTTAATCACTTAGAGAAACAAAGTCAAAGGCGTTAGCAAAAGTGACTTAACAGAGCTCAATGTCAAGTTTCACTCTATTACTTACTGCATGAAGGAAATGCATAAAGGAAAATTGAATTAGAATGGATTTAGAATGATGTTCAGAGAAACCAGAGATGGAAAAAGGTAAGGGAGACCCTCCTATTGAATGATGAGGTTCAGAACGGACCTCCCCCTCCAAGAGCTGTCTAGGTGCAGATGGATCAAATCTTAATCCCAGATTTGGTCAAAGAGTTTATGTCTAAAAGAATGTGCAAAAGGTTAAGGAAGATTTTCCATAGAGTCAAGGAGTTCAGAATGGACTCAATATCTCAGAGAAGAGTCTAGGTGTGCCTGGATCCAATCTTGGCTCCAGACTTTGTCAGTCCTTTATATCTAAAGGATTACATATGCACACTTAATCCTTTATATATATCACTTGGCTAAAATTCCAGTTTCATCATGCTTATTGTTCATTTCACTTACCAAGTATCTGATATGATCTTTCTGGTGATAGCTCGCTCCAAAGTTTGAACCTTAGGTTTCCCAAAGCAGTCTCTCAGACTTTGGAGTAAATGAAAACCAATAGTGCAGCTGCAGGATCAGCTTGAGCTGGGTCTCTCCAGAGAGGAAGAAAGATGAAGCCAAAGAAAAAAATCCCTAGGCAATTATACCCTTACAGACTATTCAGCAGCCCCTTGCCATGACCATTAGGTCCCACAAGAGTCTGGTGTCTTATTCCTCCTTGGATCCTTTCATCTCCTAGACAGGTTGATATCTTGCCTAGCTGCAGCTGCTGCTGACAACTGTAGCCTCCTTATCTCCTGATTTGAGTTAGCTCTGAAGGCTGTGTTTTGCTTAATTAGGGACACATTCAGTAAATCTCAGTGGAAGTTCACAGCTTGCAGCCTAGGCCTTCAGCAAATCCAGCTGCTCAGGTGAAGCAGCACTAAGCAAACAGCAAACTAAATCACATGTTACAACTCTGAAGTGATTCATCCTAGTTAAAACTTAAGCTAAACAACTAATACTCAGTAGAGATGCTTCTCGATGTTCAAGGGGAGAGGTGCCTGGCTTGCAGTGCAGTTCCCATCTAGGGAGAACTCACATGGGGTTCATACCATGATCTATGGTGGGTAAAGGATCTTATTGCTTTGAGGAGCAACCTTGAGAGGTGTCCCAGCCCAAGGACAGATCCCTGCTGTGCAGCCATGCTGCCTCGCAGGCAGAGCTCAGAGGGTTTGCTCAGGCTGTTGTGTTTATGGGATTAATGTGGTTGGCTTGTAGTGAAATTGCATGCAGTGGGAGAGGTGTGCATGGGATTGCTTGCACCCACAGCTTTCTCTGTACCTTCTGCTCATTGTGCCCTGCTCCTCTGTGGGTCTCCAAGAGGAGTTCTTTGGCCAGCTACAGCTCATGCCTTTACCTCCATTGGAGCCAGTATCAAAGGGAGTGCATAATTTGAAAGAACTTCCCTGTGAAAGCTGTTCAGTACTGGTCATGGTGTTTGTGCATGTGTTGGATACCAGTTAACTGTCAAAGATTCCCAGGTAGCAGTTCAGAGAATCCCTCCTGCATCTATTAGTGGTGAGTTTCTTTGTCCTTCTTCAAGAAACTGTTGTCATGTAAATAAGGCCTTGGCTGGGACTTCTTAAAGAGCTACAAAATCTTAAAAGGTGCTTTGGTTTGGGCTGAGGTGTGCAGGAGTCATTTTATTTTTTCCCTCCCTCTGGTGGAGCACAGTCCCTTTAGAGCAGTTCCTTAGTACTTGGAAAAGCTTTTCTTAATGTTTGAGAAACCTACAGTCTGTACTGGGCTCTCTGTTTGCTTATTAAGCTGTATCTTTAAGGATATTAAACAGTCTTGTTCTTTGCTGCAACTTTAGGGAAGAAATTAAGAAATTATAAAACTTGTGCTGCACACTTGGATACCTGAAGTACTGAAAAAACACTTAATGCCACAGATTTGGGTTGTTACTTTTGCTGGAATAGGATGATAAGAAATTGTGGTTTTTTAGTTGTTCAGTTTGTCACAAATAAAAAAATCTTCAAGTATCTAGTAATTCCTAGAGAGGGCTGCATGAGGAGAAGGGCAAAAATTAAGGACAGAAACTTAATCTATCCTTTCTTAGGTTGTGTTTCTCTTTTTTTTAAAAGATACTGTCATGTTGAGGGAATGATTGATCAGTAGAACTTGAACATTTCTTCAATGTGTGTTTTGTTTAGGCTAATAAATGCTTTTTCATTACCCAGTGTAAAGCCACAAGGAGTCTTTAATGCCTGTTATGGCATAGCTGACCCTTTCAGACTAAAAGAAGGGTCTGTCACTACTTTAATATGTTGCCTAATCACTCTTCAGCAGATCAATCCACTTATGAATTTCAGCTTCTTGAGCTCTTATGTCTTTCCCTCATCACAGCAGACGAGAAGAATGTTGTATATAGTTTATTAACTTTAGGTTTCGCTCTTGCTCTAGATAAGCAAAAGGCTTGTTGATTTACACAGGCTGTGATCAGATTCCCTTCATCAAAACTGCTTAATAAATAACAGTAGCCATCTGCTTTCTTAAAGACAGACAAGGAAAACATACACTAGTAAGATCTTGGTTAGACGTATTGCTAAAGCCTGCCTAGTTTTTTATCAGTTACTCATCAAAATGTAGTTAAGGTCCATGTGGTGTTTTTTTTATGTAAAGACTTAAGTAACTTTCTCTGGTTAAAGCTAGAAACAAAGACTGAAGGCTAGAAAATGTCACCTTAGTGCTAAGAAGCTTCTATTTTAAGTATCTATTATAAAACAGGATTAAAAAAGATCGTAAATATGGCTTTGTCTATGAGTAGGCTACATTTGCTTTGTCTCAGGCATATGGACTGGGGTTTGTTTAGAGTAAATGTATGATCTTAAACTACTTCTGTTGAAAGCCATTATATATTACTTTGGGAAAAATAAACTGTAGAGTCTTAGCAGAATATAACAACTGCCTTAACTATATTCATCAAAATTACTAAGCACAGGCTGACGCACATAGTTGTTTTAATAAGTTGGAGTAAAACTCTCAACTGAAAGCCTTTTGTAATGTTACTAACTAGAAAAAGAACTTAAAACTGTAGAGAATTGGGGATATAAATTTGGTATTAAGCTTGCATGCCCAAAGCTACACTTGTCCATGAAAACTAGCATATATAAAGTCACTGTGCTGCAAGATCCACCCAGGAACCTACAGTTTTGTTGTATTTCGAAGACTTCGACTTAAGTTTCTATGTAAAACAGCAATGGAGTTTTAATGGCTCTTCTCTAGATTTATTATTATACTACTTTATTTCTTGTCCTGTCTACTTCCCTGGATAATTTCAGTGTTGGTTCTTTTAATTACAAAGCGCACGTGAACACTTTCCTGTTTGTTTTATAGGCTGGAGTAAAGGGAAAACTTGGCAGGCTGCTTGGGATATTTGAGGTGAGCTATTTCTTTTACCTTTTAGAAACAACAGAGTATTTTGTGAGAGCTGATCAACAACATCAGGCTTGAAGGTCTTGAGTAATACCTGCCTATAATTTTGCAGTGCTACTGGAAATGCTACGTTAGACAGATGATTTCCTTCAGTTGTTTACATGATGTGTGAACTTTCAAATAAAATTTCAAAGTACTTGGAACTTTCCAGGAAAGACTAAATTAGTACTTGCACAACATCTAAAACTAAAAAAAGCCCACACCAAAAAAACCCCCAAAACCCAACACTGACAGAACTAGGATTTCTGAAATATCACACACACCTTTTTGAGGGGCGTCATTTTGACTTTTCCACTGAATAGATTTTGCTGAAGTAACTTGTCAACTTTCACACACCTAAATTGATAGGTCAGTGTATAAGTATCTCATTATGGCTTTAATTCCCTAAAAAAGCTAAGGCTTTGCATAACAGATAAAGCTGACCTTTGGGAATGCTACATAGTTCAAAACTTGTGTTTTGTAGTGTAAACATCAGACTGTGAACTGCTGATGGCACAAAGGTGCGCTCTAGGTGTGACTCTAGTATCATTGCTGCCCACTTCAAGTTGCAGGCAGCAGGAGACTCAAGAAGTGTAGGTGGTAATCTTCGTGTTGTGCTGTGTCTCTTAGTCCAGTGGTTAAGTATGAATCAGAGGCAGTGTATTCCTGATGTTATTTCTTATGTGAAACGTTACTAGTATGAGCAGTTGATACAGTGCTAAAGGTGTTCCCATTATGAAGTGAGGAAACCATGACAAAATTAGACAAGTTGCTGTTTGTAGTTAGTAGCACTCGCCCTTTTTCTGACTTGAGTTTGAGTACACCTGGATGGTTCTACACATTAAAAACTTAACTGTGTTTTGACTCTGCTGGTTAGTCTACAGAAGTATTCTGTATTTCCCAGCTCGGACCAAAAGACAACAGGATATATATCATCTCATTGCCTTAAAACAGGGGCTGCAAGGGATGATTCTTTTGCTAATTAATGTGTATGTTCCTGTGAAGCCATCTACACACCATCTAGACCAAAGGAGATTTAAAATCTGAGTCGAGTGCCACTTTTCTAGGTTGCTTACAATTTAAATCAAGGCCTTAAAAGTTTCACAACATGCCCCACAAACACTTGTCAGTACCGCTGAGGTGGGCACACGTTGCAACCTCTGGGTGGAACTAAGAGAAGACTGAAATGATACTGCTGCTGTGTCCCTATGTTCTAGAACTACAGCCAGAAAGGATATATGTTGTAGATGTATTTACTCCATTTAATAGTGATGTTGACAAAACTATCTGAGTGGTTTTATTTCCCAGTAAAGCAGGACAGTTTAAAACTTACGTTCAGCTTGTAGTGGAACAGAGTTAAGTAGCAACAGTTGTCAGAAGGATAAAAACCATCTGTAAGGGGAGCTAGGGCATAAGATCTCTTGGTTCTTAATATAGTTGTAATAGTAGATGGCTGTGGGTTTTCTAGGAGCTCAGCCCTTTTCCAAGGGTCTGGTGAGGGGGTAGCACCGTTAACTGTGTGTTGCCAGCCTGCTGTGGAGCTCGCAGGAAGGAGCATGCACACAGGCCTTGTGTGGGCTGGCTGTGGCATAGCAGCCCTGCCTGCAGCAGGCCTCTCTCAGGCTCTCGTTTCACCTGCCTCACTTCAGAAGCCTGGGGTGCTTTCTAAATAGGTGGATGGTGCTGCAAATAGGGCAAACCTGTGGAGTGAACAGATGGCAATGGTTTTTGGATTTGTCATGGTTGCAAACATGGGCTATTTGATTTGTCTCACCCAGTGAAACTAAATTTATAGCCAGCATTACACAGATGATCTGGCCATGTCATGTGGAGGTTCCACCTTGCAAAGGCTTTTTTTTAATCACCTTTCAGCTAAGAACATGAGTTGTGGAAACACTTTTAGCAAATGCACTCTGTGGTACCTTACAACATAGCCTAAAAGGTAACTCCTGGGCAGTACTTAGTGGACAACTGCTAGTATTACACTTGGATGGCCAACAACACAGTTTGATCCCAACTCCACCATCTTCAAATTTACTTGGGTTGGGTTTTGGAGTTGTTTTTTTAGCCTAGTAAAATAGACTAACTTTTGTTTCAACATAAAACTTGAATTTGCCCATCCTTTTGGGCCTACTTGGTACAGATGTTTTAGAGAAAAGCCAGGTTTTGGCTGGCAAGTCACCTTCAGAGGTAAGTAACTTCTAATCTTATAGTTGTGGTAAGTCTGTAAGTTTATGTTTTTGCTGAGAATTAAAATGTCTGCTTCTACTATTCAAGCAGAACCAGGATCGGAAGCATAGGACATACGTTTATGTTCTTACTGTGACGGAAATACTGGAAGACTGGGAGGATTCAGTTAATATAGGTAAACCCATTCTCTGTCTTCGTGTGCTACAATTCAAATGTATTAAGCAAACATTTTCTGAAGCAATTCATGTAATTCTGAGGGGAACACTAATTCTGTTCTATAAACTGAAATGGCTGGAAACTGTGATGTTGTTCTACACTTTTTTTTACACATACAACTAGCATTGCTTCCAACATACTGTTATATTTCCTATGTTATATTAATTGGGACACTCTTAAGTGGTTATGATGTAGTAACCTTCAATATTAGTTGCTGGTACAGCTCTTAATGTTTTTTAAAGGCCCAATAATATCCTGATTGGCTATTTTGGCCTTAAAAAGTAGAATGTTTTGCTCTCTGATGCTCCAGGGTGTTTTCAAAAGTCTTTGGGGGAGAAAAAAATAATTGTAAAATTTTGATGAGGTTCTTCTTCCCAATTACCCTGGGAAGGTGGTGGGGGGAATCATTACTATTTACCTCCACCTTAGCACTATCACTACTGAAAAATTAAGCTGACTTGAAGAGAGTTCTATTTTATATATATGTCTGTCATACAGGTACCACAGTCATGCAGTTAAACTAACATCTTTTCTGATGTTACATGCATCTTCCACTTTAAATATCATTGTATGTAAACACTACCTTGGTTTGTCTTTAAGTTAAAAAAAACTAGCAAGCTTAGCTTTTTCAGCCTATTTGTCCAGCTGCAATCTTAGTTAAGAACTGGTATTTAAAAAATGACATTCTACTGTGATGGGTTATGCTTTGCCCTTTTCAGGTGGTGGTGTTTTAGGGAGTGTTAACATTCATCAGCTTGACACTATTAATCTGTCAGCAAATCACAGAATCACAGAATGGTAGGGGTTGGAAGGGACCTCTAAATCATCTAGTCCACCCCCCTGCAGAAGCAGGGTCACCTAGATCAGGTTGCACAGGAACATGTCCAGGCGGGTCTTGAAGACCTCCAAGGAAGGAGACTCCACAACCCCTCTGGGCAGCCTGTGCCAGGGCTCCGTCACTCTCACGGTGAAATAGTTTTTTCTTATGTTTAAGTGGAACTTTTTGTGTTCCAGCTTCATCCCATTACCCCTTGTCCTGTTGCTAGCTACTACAGAAAAAAGGGATGTCCCAGCCTCCTGACACCCACCCTTTAGATATTTATAAATGTTAGTAAGATCTCCCCTCAGTCTCCTCCAGGCTAAACAGCCTTAGTTCCCACAGCTTTTCCTCGTATGAAAGATGTTCCATACATGTAGCTGTAAGGGTAGTTTCAAACCTGGGATCAGCTTTTCAGGTGGAGAGAAAAATGGTTTGTTTCTGATACTACCAAGCTGTGGGGAAATGCACCATCTTAATTGCATGTCAGGTTCCTTGTACTGCAGCACTGATCAGTCATCCATTACTAATGAGGATCAATATTGACAGGGGTGGGATTGTTTGGGGGTTGATTTTTTTTCTTGCACCTAGAAGTGGACAGGTCTTGTGAGGACAGTTTGATCTGTTCCTGCTTAGAGAGGAGCATCCAGCAACAGGGCTGCAGCCGCCAGTGAGTGGATAATCAGCCCTGGTGGGGCCACACACCTTGGTCTGAAACAAGCAGTTTAGAGATGTCTTATTGGTGTTCAAGTATAGTACCTGTGGCACTGAAAGCAAATGAAAAATACAACTCTAACAATACTTGACTTTAACAATACTTGACCTTATCTGTATTTTCAGAGGCCTCTAATTTTAAAAGGATTTACTTGTAGAAGGTAGTCTTAAATCTGTCTTACCTAAGATAAGCCTTGGAACATATCTGAATGTGCAGCTGGTATGTGGGATATTGGTTTTTTAAAACCTTGGGGCTAACCTGAGTAACTCCATGCATGGATGTGTTTTGAGTATGGAGTGCTGCTTGCTAAATCAGACCAAGCCATTCTTCCTTATGTTCATTCTTCAGGTTGGTTTTCTGCTAGGCATGACAATGTTAGGAAGGCAGTATTAAGTCATTTCAATGATACCCTTTCCTGCCAGGACTAGATGTGATATTTTTTTTGGAGCATACAGACAGTTATATGAGCTTCTGCTCAGTGTCTGGTTCAAGAGTTGCCTGAAAGGCTTTATTATGAACTGTATTCTCAATAAGCTTGAGTGAATCTCGTGTTCATAGTTTCTTTCAAGACCTTTTTGGTGTTTTTAGCCTGACAAGTTGAACTTCTGAAGTAAAAAAAAAAAGGTGTGAAAAAGTGAATGATCAGATGGCAACAAATGGTGCTGTGACAAGTCTGTAACTCTGCTTTTCTTTGTGGATTATATTTATTCAGGAAGGAAAAGAGAATGGTTTAAAGTAGAAGATGCAATCAAGGTCCTTCAGTGTCACAAGCCTGTTCATGCAGAGTACTTGGAAAAACTGAAACTGAGCTGTTCACCCACTAATGGAAACTCTGTGGTTCCCCCTCTTCCAGATAATAACTCCTTATATGTCACTTCTGCACAGACTTCTGGCTTGCCCTCTACTGTGAGATAAACATTTGGATTACCTTTTTATTCCTGTCATCACAAGGGGAGACATCTGTGATCACATGTAGGCATCTGTATAACCGTCAGTTCTAAGTGAAATATGTGAATGTGTCATAATGTCAAATTTATTTGAACATGGTTTTTTTTTCCTTTTTAACAATGTAAAATAGTATTTCAGCAAACCAAAGCCATATGGATTTTTTTTTAATATGCCTTAATAGGCCATTTTTAAAAAAGAAGATACTTGAGTATATAACCTTCCATATCTGCTAAAGTAAAATATGCATCTCAGTGGTGTTCAGCTTACTTAAGGCTTGTCAGTTTTAATCAGTAGTTCTGCAGGAGTACTTGCTTAGAAAAAAGCTTGAGCAAATAGTCTTCTACTAAACTATTTGGTATCCACAGAGGAAGTGCCGAGCTCTTAAGATGGCAGTGTTTGGGTAGGTGGGTGTGTGTAGGGCAGAGATGCCAAGTGTGGCTTCAGTAAAGCACTGAACCACATGCAACCCATGAAGTGAAAAGGACACTGAACACTGCTTGCCTTGGTTATCCAAAAGGTTGCCTTGCCCTATGCAATCTTCATGTCATGTACAACTAGAGCAAGAACAGTAACTGTGTCTTGCAACTACCAAACTCTCCACTATACCTTTGTTCTGCCACTTGGTCAGCTGATGAACTGTCAGAAAACTTAAATGAAATGCATTGCAGACCCCTCCTCCCCAAATTTTTGCCTTCTACCACTTTGATACACGTTTTTGTTCACAGTGAAATTACACTGCAGGTTCCAAAAACTTGTTCTCCTCAATGAGAAGCATCTTAAGTAGTATTCCTACAGTCTGCTGCAATTGTATAAAGTTTAGGGGAAAGTGAGATTTACCCAAGGGGCACCCTTATGTTACAGGGGTCTCTACTAGCAAGCAGATGTTGAGGTGTCTTGCCCAGCAGGAGCTAGTAGTGATCCCTCCTGGGCCTGGAGACAAGAGGCTGGATACTTACACTAGTGGAAAAATAAAACTCCTTTGTCTTATTCCAAAGGTGTGCTGAAAGCCCCAACTTTAAGTCAGTTCTTAAATACTTCAGTTCTACTGATTTAACATCAATTGCTTTGGCTTCTTCAATGAAAAGCTGGCCTCTTGACAAAAACTTAGTTGTAATAAATGAGGTTCAGCTGCCAACTTCTCTCTGTTCTTAATTATTTTCTCCTCTCTTTCAGCCAAAAAGATGAAAACTAAATCCACTGTTGGTCTTAACATTTTTACCATAGGATAACTCTGTGTGTATGTGTGTTTGTGTGTATGGTTTCTTCTACAAGAACACAACCAAATTCATATGAACATCCTAGTTCTGAATTTTGTCTAGGATTTGAACCCAACTGTACCTCCTCTATAGCCAGCTAAAACAGAGGTTGAGGTAGAATTGTTACCTCACATGTGAAGTTTATTCTGGGTAAAGCTCCTTCTCTTACACAGCATTTGAACCTTTGTAAATAGTCCAACCAGTAAATAGTGAGTGTAAAATGGAAAATAAATGTAATTTAAACCTTTTGTTACTCAACACACAAATGGTTAACTTCTACTTTTTTAACACAAATTGTGTACAATGCTGCTATGACTTTTTTTGTGCTGTTACACTTTTTTAGGAAAAAAAATGTTGTTGCCACAAGTTACTCCTTAGAAAACAAACCTTGTGCCATATGTAAATGCAGTGAAACTAGGGAGACAGATGATCTGACCTCTTAATGCTGCTCTCTTTGAAGAGGCATAAATACTACTGACAAGAGGCATGGGCCACCAAGCTGAAGACTTCTGAGTTGGGGGATAGGATGCTGCTTTCCATCCCTTGTTTCTCCTCTCCAGTTCCCTTCCAGCACTGGAAAGAACACACAACTGCTGAGGTGTGCTTACAGGTCAAAGTAGTGCCAAGAGCTCACCCGTCCCTTCCAGGGGCAGCGGGGCCAGGGAAGGAGTGTTGATGTTTCAGCAGCATACAGCAGTGTATGTGCACTCCTCTATCCTGAACCTCATCCAGGTGGGGACAGCATTTGCTCAGCCCTTTAACCTGAAAGGTCCATCCAAGGCAGCAGGTTGCTACAGAAAATGGAAGAAGGTGGAGTGGAGCAGAGTGAAGGAGGTCAAATCTTTGTTAAAATTGTCCCTGCAGTGTGTAAGGGCACCTCTGGCTCTCAAGTTGCCTTTAAAAGAGTGAATCATTTAGCACCTTTTTATTTTAATCACTTGGATGCTCACTTTTTTGTTCAGTAGTCATTGTAACACTTTAAATTGAGCAAACTTGTACAGGCTTTCTTGTAACAAGATGATATAGAACCTGTGAAAAGCTAAAACAAGAATCTGAAGTTTGAGTTCTTATTCATAAAAAAATGCTCCTGTCTCCATTTCAGATTCTTGGACTGAACCCAATCCAAGCTTATATGAGATTTAGTGGTAATGCATGATCTTATTTTGTAAGTCTTGAATTATGTATTTGATAATAATGTAAAAATGTACAGTATTGCTGTTGCTAACAAACTCAGAGTTGATTGCCTATAAATATTTTGGTTATTTTTTAGTCACACACATTTGAGCTGTTCAGTAGTGCCAGACATTCTTTTTAAAAAGAGGCATTCAGTGTAGAAATCTCTTTGGTCTCTATGCAACCTTCAGACTGAAGCTCTATTGCTTAGTTGGACTTCTCTCTTCCCAAGGTCACTGTTCTGTAAATTGTAAAGGTGAATTGAAAACCCTTCTGTTATGCTACAGGGACTAACTCTAGTAAACAGGCAGCAGTCTGGCTTCGGTCCTACTGAACCACAGTGTCTGCATAAGTTTCAGAAGAGGAAGGCTAAAGATTTTTCTGATATCAAATTCACCTGTAGAAGTATTTTTGTTTTACTTGCATTGACATAGGCCAAACCTATATCAATTTTGTACGATGTATTCAGATTTGGTTCCCCAGAGCAGAAAGGGAAGAGACAGGTTTTCATCTGCAACTTTTTAACACAGCTAGTTTGTACTTCCACTCTTCCTACCTGTTAGGGCTTGATGTTATCATGAGTTGGATTATGGTGGTTTCAAAGAGAAATAGCCTTAAAGTTAAAAAGCATGCCTAGCCTGAACGAAGTGAAAGGGAGGTGCTTAACTACCCCCAGAAATGCTGAGGTATTGCAGAGAGGCCAAGAAAGTGAAAATTCTTCTTTTGGTGCTTATTGCACCCCTGACTTAGCCTCACATGGGCCTGTTAAAGTGCTGTGAGGGGAAAAAACCCCAAAAAAACCAACACCCACCAATACCACAACTGAGGCAAACATTTGGTTTACTACCACCATTGGTTTTTGAAGTGAAAACTGAAAGGGGGGGGGGCAAATTTAAGTTGTAAACATTTTTACTTGCTTGCATGGATTTTCTTTCAAGATTGATGTAAGAATTTTGACTTTTTATATTTGAGAAATACCAGAATAAAATCTAAATTAGTCCTGTAAACAATGTAGTCATTCCATTGCAAATACTGCAAAAGAAGTGTTTGTCCAAGAATCTTCAACTGCATCTATACAAGACTGTGCTTCATCTAATGTTGCTTACTTCTTGCCTCATCCTTGCACTCCAGCTTCCTCTAGCCCTTGGAAAAACCACCCTTGCTCACTAAACAGCACTCACCTGTGTAACTGCAGCCCATGCCCATGAGATTTCTAACTACTTCCTTTTGTTATCTTCATACCTGCTAGTTGTAGCCTAGACATGTATTAAATCTGCTCAGACCAAAGTTCCATTTAGCCCAGTGCCTCATTTCCAATAGTGCCTATAGGAATCCATAACATGAGAGTATTTGCTGAAGTGCCCTGTGTCTCTAATACCCACCTCAGCTGGGAAAGTGTTGCCAGAACTCAGCCTGCTGCTGCAGACTCACTGCCTCTTGCCTTGTTTTTTGAACCTGCTTGCTTCCAGATCATTGTGACCACGAGCAGTTACTCTGTTCCCCTTCACTGTATGACTTCTCACCAGTGGTTACCCACACATCCTTCTCCCCATTAAAAGAGTTTAACATAGTGTCTAGCTGCTCTCGGAGTATCCTGTGCATCATGTGAAGTTGAAGCACACAAGTAGGGGCAGAATGTGTCAAACCACAACACATAACAGAATGGTAAAGTGACTGACTTCCAAGACATGGAAGATGGTAAGAATCTTCAAACTTTCAAGCTGAATGTGTTTGGGTTTTTTTTTTTAAGCTTTCTCTTTTAAAATCAATACTGTTCTGGCCTCAGTACCAAGACACTGCATGCTCAGCTCAAGTGATGAAGCCAACACTGTATCCACATTAGGAAATTCTGTTTAAAGCCAGGTACAGATCACTGACTGAGCCTGGTCTATGATCAGCATGAGGGGCCATACTGAACTTTTGTCAGCTCTCAGCAGCTTTTCCTCATTACTTGTTGTCACCAAATCTGATGGCTGGGCAGTACAGAGCAGCACATGCAGCAACATGTGCTGCTGGCCAAAGACCGTTGCCCTTACACACTTAGCTGGGTGTCAGCTTACCTGTGGCCTGGTGCCCATTGCATCCAGACACTCTAACAACGCATATGTCCTGAGAGACTTTTTGCAGCCATTAAACTGCTTCATTCTCATCAACCTTCTTTCCTACTTTCTGGGTATGGCACTAGCACAACCTATCTCTGCATACAGCAGGCAAACATCCACAGTGACTGAAGGAAGGAAAAATAGTGTCAGAAATCACTTCCCTGTGTCTTACTCTTCAGAGATTAGCTGTTAATTGTGTGTGGGCCATAAGACCACAGACATCCCTTCATAAATTGACCTGTACCTATCTGAAGCCTTCAGTGCCACCTTCAGTGCTAACAGGCAGCCGACAGGGAAGCCACAACAGCAGCAGGTCCAAAGGCACAGCAGGTATTTGGGCTGAGGTGAGCACACTCACTACAGCAACACCTGAACAGATTTGTAGCTAGCCTCACAAGCCTTGGCTACAGAAACCAGACACCCGAACTTGGGCACCTGTCAGGCAGGGAGGTAAAAGTTAAGCTTCAACCAGGAACATTCCTGCACAGCAGCTCTCAGGACAAGAGCCCTGCCTACATCCAGTACCTGAAAGATGTTTTTGCAATGAGTACCCCTGTCAGAGGTAAGTTTCCCATGTGCAGCAATTTCTATTTTACTTTGTTTAAAAAACAAACAAAAATTATGAAAGTTATGAAGTTTAATGAAGTAACAGACTGTTACTACATGCCTCATGACTTTCATCTCTCTCTATCCCTGGGAAGGCTCAAGTGGCGTGACACAGAGGAGCAGCCGGTACTGTGCCTCCTGGGGCTCCCTACCTTGAGGAAGGTTCTCCAGTATCCAGTGTCTTCAGGGATGGGCTGATGAACGGCGACAGCCCCCCTGCAACAGAGACACCCCGATGAGGCACCTTGGGGTGCAGTTCCCTTTCCTACCACAGGCCATCCCGTGGGCAGTGTGCAGCTGACAGCTCCCACCAGCACCCACTTCAGATTAGAGCAGGTTTTATACTTCCTTTTCTGCCCTGCAGACAAGTAGAGAACAGTCTACTTGCTCATGCCTAGCCCCTTATCTATCCTTAGTTAGTTTAGAAAAGCAAACACCACAGATAAAGCAGTTACCCTGCTTGGTGCCACTCTTCCCCTGTACTTCAGTGAAACATAACAGATACTCACTTTCAAAATCTTCCTGCGTTCTTTGGCAGACAAGGTTGCAATACATGGTGCAAAAGTCATTAACAACCTCGTGCCATGCTCGTAATGTAACATGGTTTAGCAAAGCTTAATACATCAGTTCAGAAATCAAGTTTTTCTTTTTTCAAGGGTTATCTTGGGAAGTCTTCAAGACCCACCTGGACATGTTCCTATGTGACCTGATCTAGGTGAACCTGCTTCTGCAGGGGGATTGGACTAGATGATCTCTAAAAGTCCCTTCCAACCCCTACCATTCTATGATCTGTGATTTAAATTACTATAGGCACATTTGCTGTTATAACCACTTCACTTGTTGGACCAATACTAGCATACATAGAATCATAACAGAAGCTGGTTTACTATGATTTAATTGCAGTAGCAACTGTCAGATCTGCACTCAAGTAGGAAGGTCTTGTACTAAAACAGGCAGATTTAAACCCAGGCAGGCAAAAAAACCCACAAACAAACGTCACCTGAGCTCAGTACCAGAGCAGTCTCCTCTGATGGCTCAAGGACAGTGGTGTTCCTCTCTTCTCCCCATACAAGAGGAAACAACAAAACAAAAAAGCCACAGTAACTGGAAAGCGAGTTATGAGAAAAGTTTTCAATGCTTATCTTCCTTCTTTTAAGAGACGTAAGAACTGTTAGGAAATTATTGCACACTGATGGCAGTTCAATACAGTTAAATGAAGCTCAGTGCCTATGTAATGAATAATCACTCTTCCTTTTATTTCAGTGTCATATTACATTACAGTCAAAACATGTTACTGACAAAACCTACCAGACATTTTACTTTAACCTCAATAAAAAAACCAAAAAAATCCCAAGAAGGAATGTACATAAATCAAGATGTCACAACTTTTGATGTTACTAGTCCATTAAGATGTTTCACAATAAATCTCAGTGCTGGAAATACACTTTCTTGAAAGCTATAGAAGCAAGATTTCACTTGGCTTGGACTAAAGTCAGCAAAGATAAAACCCCTGTTCCATCAGTTCCTGGTGATACACACTTCACACCAATGAAAAATGATGGCTACACATTCAGAGATCACCGCTGAATGCTTATGCAAAAAATAAAAGCCTTTCAATTCCTCCTCCTCCTGATCTCCAGGAAACCACTGCAAAAGTACTTTGCATGTCTAGTTTCAGAGCCCACATGGTAGCTCAGGCTCAACAACTACACAGTTACTATCCAGACACTAACAAAATGCCATGTCACTGCTCTTGCTCAGGACTGCAGGATGTTTGACATATAGCACCAGTAATGCCAGAGGAAACTCATGTATTGTAAATTTACCCAATAGACAGCCACTAAAATTGGAGATCAAACTAACACTCCCTAAAAGGTAACTGCATTTGCTAACCAGTTGTACTGGTAGATGTAACAGAAGTAACTTTGAGTTTCAGAGAATGTTTGTGAATATACACCTGCTTAACTGATGAAAAAGTTGTATCTAACTGCCTTCAAAGAATTTAGCCTAAAAGTTTCACACATTCGTCAGCGTAAGACAGAATGAAATCCCAGCTTGGCTTTACACAGGGCTCAAGTCAGGTGTAAAAGTTAACTGCAAGTTATTTAATATATATCAACTTTAAAACAATTAAAACGTGCCTGAGTAGACCTCCCAACAAACACATTTTCAATTTTAGAAAGCCCATTTAAAATTTCCTTCATTAAAACTACCGACTGAGAAACCTCTGAAGTACGTTATCTATCCTGTCACACTACTTCACTTCAGTTATACCACCACTATGGACTCATACATTCAAACTCTAAGAGCACGGGCTTTTTAAATAGAACCTCAAATTTGTTGAGACACTTAAAAACCTAGACAGATAAGTACTGGGTACCCAAATGGTTCTATAACCCACTTCATTCAGTCACTAGCAAATGGAGGCAGAGGATTTTTTTTTCTATTAACAATATTCCATCAAGCTCTTAGTTCCAATTCCATCCTGCAATTAGCTGACAGCTTTAGCTGAGTTTTAAGCCCTGAACATGCAAACACCTGGCCATCTGCTAAGCTACCTTGGGTCTGGATTCATCCCACCTAGTCAGTAGTTAAATTAAGTGCCAGGTCAGGTCCCATTTTTCCACTGTAGGGAAGGAAAGCCCCTTTCCGAGAGAGTGCTTTGATGGGGCTGCCACTCCTACTTGGTCTAGAACCAGAACTGAGTACAGCCATACATGCAGTGGAAGGTCAAGCTTTAAAGAAGTGAAGTGAATGCAGGGTTTACCACACAGCTCACGTCCTCTCAGCTGCCTGTCACAAAAGGTGCCCATGTTCATAGCACTTACAGGGTGTATGTCAGCTAAACCAAGCACGTGCTCATGTCTAACAAGAATGGTGCTCACCCACTCTGAAGAACAATGTGTCACAAGCCCCGAATGCAACCCTGACTTACATTCAACACAGAAAACTTTTAAAAGTTTTTCCATAGCTGGGTCTGGTAAAAAAGTTGAATTCTGAACCAAGCTTCAACCGTGTTACATGGAGTACTTTGAGGGACAATACCAGTTACTAACCACTGAAAGCACTGTCTGTTGGAAAACGTAGTTTTAATAGATATTCTTCATCTTACATAAGAGCACAATAAATACACCACGTTCTACAGAAATCTCAGATGACACTAGAGTAAGAAGAAGCAAAAGAGAGAAAATAGACTACATCAGCATACCCCTGAACTGCATGACAAAACACTCCCTGCTGCAGCCACTACAAGCTGTCATTTACACACTTCAGATCAGCCTCACCAAAAAGCTTTTAAGCCTTGGGTTTTTTTCCCTTTTCATTTTGTAAGGGAGAGGGGCTTGAGGAAAGGAAGAGAACAGGGACACAAGAAATCAAGGGAAGCAATAAGATGGGTTACCAGAGAAGATGCCCAACTGCCAGACAAGATGTGTACACAAAAAAACAAGGATGAGAAGGAAGCTTTTAATCACTTTCCTTCCCTCCAACAAAGAAGCTTTGTTGCTATTTAAGCAGTTCAGTTGCTCAAGCACATAGCTTAATAAGGCTTGTAGAGAAAACCAGTGAGACAAGACACTAGCTGTAAGTAGTTAAGCAAACATCACTCCATATATACAAGCTGGATGTAGCAGTGGTTCTGCACACTGGTATTTCACCTTAATAGAGGACAGGAGCCAACAAAGTTAGAAAACTGTGTAACCTAACATCTGATGAACACCAGCAAGGAGAAGGGTAAGCACTCATAATTAGTGCTGTCCTTTGCTCTCAAACCTCCTACTTGACTATGGTTATTTCCACAACAATGCATATCAGTGCATTACAATTATGGTAACAATGGTTACATCAGAGTTTATTTCTAAAAGTCACTCCAAATGCAATTTCAGATTAAATTGGCCAGGTAGGGTCACCCACATAACACAAGCTAATCAAAAGAGGCAGCAAGCAGAAGGGAAAAAAAGAGAGAAGGAAAAAAAAAAATATTAGAATCTTGTGAATTCCACTTCTGTTTAATCTGTCAGATGGGTAAAGACAAATCATCAGGTCTGGTTTCCATTTTTTTTAAATACGATTGTCACATTAAAGAAAGGAAAACACAGCAAAATAAACTGTACAAAGGCAAAGTAGAATAACAAAAAATATTTTACTAAAACATAAGATTTACAGGAGGTTTTCCAGACAAGCCATACAAAATGGTCACAAGCTTTTTCTTGGAGGGATTTTTCTACACTTGACAGCAGAATCACAATATTATTAGTGAAGGTGATGGATGTTTTAATGTTCCCATTTTTTGTTCAAACAATGAAGCTTGTCCATCTACAGCGTCTAAGTTAGACTGGGCTAGAGGGTATATTCTAAAGTATAACTGGTTAGCTGCTTTTACCAATGCAATTAGCATCACCATAAAAAGGGAGGAGGAGCCCACAAAATTAAAACAATAAGCCCCACAGCTAACCCTGCCTACCTTCATTCACAGTGCTTATACTTAAACCATGATGGGAAAAATGATTAAAAGCAGAGATGTGCTGCTGCTTTCAAACAGTTTCACAACAATCCAGATGATACTTCTAGCCTCTGCTCATGCGGTACAATAGTGAATTAGGACAAGACACAGATTTGCTAATGTGCATTTAATCACCAAAGGACTGAAGATGTCTGGGCTTTTATTCTGTAATGTTTCTAAGACTGTGTCCATTAAATGCAAACAAAAAAGGAAGAGGTCTTGGCAGAACAGGAGAAGTGATGCACACTTGATGTTCAAAGCGCATTTAAATATTATTCATGGCATATAGCCTAGTCCATGCTCTGGCTGTGAAGAAAAAGAAACACATTTAAGGAAAGATGTATTTTTCGGGCTCATTAAAGTCATTTCAAATACTTATTTTTAATGATTGCTTTTACACCACTGCTGCAAGTACACAAAATGTAGCAGTTCTGAGATTTTAAGTGCAATTTTGACCTCCAGCAGCTGTCAGCTTTTGTATATTACAGCAGTGGCCCAACTGCAGCGGATCCAAAGTGAAGAGGCGTAACACAGTAATTCTTTCAATCTATTGCAGCCTGGCAGAGAAGCAGGTATGGGAGAGGTGTACTTTCTGACACCGGAGAATCTGCTCCTTAGGCTTTAGAGGAAAAGCAAGAGTGGGTACTTTAACACAGCTCCAAACTCGGACCCGCTTGCAAGTCAGGAACATGAAAACTCAGGACACAACGGACCAAGAGCATTTTTGCTCTAGCAAGCCTCACAGACTTGAAAACAGACCACTGCAGGCACATTCAGGGTACTGAGACTGTGACTGTGTGCAATACAGTATGCTTCTGCAAGTTGCAGACATAAAACAAGAGGTCAGGATTTACATGCCCCAACCAATTACTAATCAGCTACTTCCTCAAACTAGAAAAACTGAAGTGTAAGATACATCACCTGTTTCTATGGCTTGGGCTTCATTGGTCTTCCATTGCTCAGCTACATCATTTGCTAGTGGATCATCTGGATTGGGAGCGCTTAACAAAGCCTGGATTGATAGCAGAACTGTACGAATCTGCAAAGCTGGGGACCATTTATCTGAAGAGACATTTATTGCAGTATGAAACACCGTATTTACCATAACTGACAGAAACAGCACAGAGCTTTCCTCTCTCAGATTAAAGAGTAAGCAAGGTATTCTTTTAAACAAATGAAAACTCTTTTTAGGGTCAATTGACAAGTTTCTGTACTTAATGAGATCAAAAAAAGCAAGGTAGCACTTACCTTTCAAAATATCTAAACATATTCTTCCCAGCTTGTCTACATTAGGATGATAAATTTTGGTCATGAAACGTACTTTAGGAGCTGCCATTGGATATTCTTCTGGAAGGAATAGTTCAAGTTTAAATGTCCCACCCTCAAAGGGGGAATCCTGTGGGCCTGCAATGACCACATGAAAATAACGTGCGTTGCTTTCATCTGGCTCTGCTTTTATCCCAGGGACTGGCTCTGCCAGCAAGCGCTGGGTTTCCTGGAAGAAGAAGAAGATGCAATGTTACAAACACAAGCCATTTAAGATAAGCACTGCTTGTACAAACTATTTAAAAAACAAGTGTTCATAAAGAGCTATCTGCCTACATCCACAGAAATAATGTCAGGTAAATGCCTTCAAGTCAAAGAACACCCGCAGGAAGAAGCTGAGGATGTGGTAAACTGGTACACGTCTCCGTCTGGGTACTTCAACTGCTGTCATAATGTGTGCTTCTGGAGTGCAGGGTAATAGATGGCAATTAAGTTGTAAATTTCAGAACTTTCGATTAAACTACTGGCAAGCTGTTATTTTTTTCAGTATACTTAAAAGCACTTTAAAGAATATCACAATTAAAATACCAAAAGCATTTCCCACTTCACCTTAAACAGAAAATCCCGTAAGTGAAAAGCCAAAAGGGGTTAATCACTCACAGACAACGTTCAAAGTTTACTCTAACACGAGTGGACTGGTTCGGTAAATGAATCAGATCCCATTTTGAGGAATTTCAAGTACTTTGCTGCAGCATTAAAGGTGTTTTTAAGGATGTTTTATATATTTACATATATATATGCACATCTTTTGTGTTTCAGACTATGTACAAACCATGTTTAAAATCACCATAACAAACAGTAGGGGACAGGCAAGCTGTTCTGTAAGGATACTCAATTCTTCTGCTGACAGCACCAGTCCTGCCTCAGGCACCACACTGTGACCATGACTAAGATCTGCTCAGTTTCTGACTATCTGCACTGAGCAGACAGACCGACCAACTCCTGTACATCCTCCCCTCTCCTCTGCTGCCAGCCTTCACAAGTCTCGTAAGCACTATTCTGCTCTTTCTTATAAAAAAAGAACCCGAGGCCCAAATGGGCAAGAGGACATTAGAGAGGGACAAGAAGTCCTACAGAAGCTTCACTTCCTCAGGTAATTTTAGCCCCATTTCCTGTTTTTCCTCTAGCTTGTTTTCACTATGTGCAGTTAATTCTTTTTCACCACCCTTCTGTGTTGACTTTCACAAAGAAAAATTACTCTTTCTACTGACAAAAATGGTAACTTGCAGGTGTGATATTAATTTATTATTCTAGCTTTAGAACATATTTATTCTGTGTATCTACAATAGCACTAATGCAAGCACAAAACAGATGGATTACCTCAGATTCTGTGATTCTGGGAACATGGCTTAATATCTTCTTCAAACATAACTGGACTGTTACAACACTGGCATTTTGTAGAAATAAGTTTGCAAAAGTTTGTTTGACACAGCTGTCTTGTTGCAGTTAAATAACACCTCACTTTATATTATATATGAGTATTTTTTGCTAAAGAAGTCATAGTAATTAGTGTCAAAATTCAGTTCTCAAAATTGTCAAGGTCCTACAAATCACCGTGTTGAAGTTATTACTATGTACATATGCAATCATAAAAATAAATTTACTTGGTCCAATTCGTTGTTGTGACTACATTTAGCTGCACAGGCATTAGCTGCCAATGCTGCTTATACACCTTACTGGAGGGCCACCCACACTACACTCACTTCTGCAAGTATATTTTAAAAGATACACATAAATTTTTTATGTACTCTGATCTCTCATTCTGCTGGTTATTTACTTGTACAGTAATTCTGTACAAAAGCAGTCATGATGAATGCTTAAAGCTTTAGTTCAGTGGTATGAAAGTCAAGTGAATAAGAAACTATAGATTATCCCTCTCAATGCATAAAACATTCTCCATTTCTTTCAGCAAGTTTTCAGTACGAGCACTGCCGCAGGTAAACGGGGCAATTTGGATTTCTGCCTATGAAGACCCATATACTTACTATAGTTTGACAGTTTTGGCAGAGAAAACAGTGTCTTATGCCAAACACAAACTAATACAGCAAGCCAACTTGAAATTAAAAAAGAAAGAACTTAATGAAAAGACCCAATTCTTAAACTTCTTCACAGCTGCTACCATTTGGACTTGCCAGATACCCGCTAGGCAAATCACAACTTCGGTTCTTTTGGGCATGCTCAAATTTAAGTTTGGTTGTTTTCTTAAGGGTAATAATTTTAATAGTCAGCAGTCCCTAGCCCCCACTCAAGCTCTCTTATGCCCAGATCCCCTTCCCTAGCTATGCCAGCATGCTGACTGCAAGCACATTGGGCAGCCAATCCCGGCTTAAAATAACCTGGAATCAGCAGTTCTCCGACAGCAGCATCAGCACTGCTGTGACTGAGGGAGCAACGCCTGGCTGCAAGTTGCACATTCTGCCACTAAAATAACGTTTATCAATAAACAATGATCGAGCCCACATGAGAAAAACAATTCTTCTAATTGAGGTAGTGCACTATAAGGGAGGGGCTATGCCTCTGCTACTATGCAATCACATCCAGACAGTCCCTTCTGCTTCTACGTTACCTGTGGAAGCAGTTATCTTGCTACAAAAACCACAGGAAAGGGGAGCACGTCGACACTGCCTACAGCTACACTAGTGCTGAGGCTGCTCAGTACCCACATAGGCCCTGTGTGGAACATTAATATTAGATGAAACATGTTTTAAGCAAGCACACCTCACTTCCTGCACTGTGCACGGAGCTCCACCGCTACTGGCATAATTGACGCTGTCTTCAAACAGCGATGAGGAGGAATACTTGCAAGAAATCTGTGAGGGAACCGACTGACGGTCATATTTCATATCCGCCAGGCTTTCATGCAGCCATCATGCTGAGACACCAAGCACCTGGCTTAAACTTCTCTGACATGCACAAACTGAGAGGTCGTGACTCCTGTGACCATACATCACTACTGCTTTCAGCAAAGGATGAGAATGAGCTTTGGTTCAGAACAGGCACCTTTATAAAACAGCATGTCATGGTTTAACCTCAGGCAGCAACAAAGGGCCACGCAGCTGCTCACTCATTGTGGCCTGCCATGTGGGACAGGGCAGAGAAGCAGGAAAGTAAGGTTGAAGTAAGAACAGTTTAGTAACTAAAATGAAATCAATGTTTTTTTAAATAATGAACAAAAAAGAAGATATCTTAAAAAAAAAAAAGAGAAAAAACTCAAACCAAATCCAAAACCAAGTAGTGCCCAACACAGTTGCTCACCACTCACTGACTGATGCCCAAGCAGTGATCCACCCCTCCCCACCAACTCCCCCAATTTCTTTACTGGGCTTGATATCCTATGGTGTAGAATAGCCCTTTGGCTAGTTTGAGTTAGCTGCCCTGGCCATGCTCCCGCCCAACTCTGCTCCTACAAGCCCATGTGCTGTTAAGGGTGGGGTGAGAAGCTGTTTGAGTGAGAAATTCATCAAAAAGTTCTGGTTTAAAGTCTAAGCATATAAAATGCTTAAACATAAAAGCAGGTCTAATTCTAAGGTGATACCAGGGACTTGACTTTCATATTTTACAGTTAAAGACATGCTGATACTAAAATCTATTTGACTTGGAGAAATAACTGCTTCTCTCCAGTATGACTTGTCTGTTTACAGGTCAACAGTAAGCACCAGGTCAAGAAACTGAACTGCTTACATTTTTATTTCAAATAAAACTTTATATTTTATTTCAAATTTATTTTTATATTTTTATATATATATATATTTATATTTATTTATATTTATATTTATATTTTATTTCAAAGTTTTATTTCAAATAAAACTTTATAAACTTTATGGGGAGGGGGGGGCTTTGTAAGTGTACAAAACAAAAACCAACCACCTCACCCTCTAAGTCATCCAGAAGAGAGTCACGAGATGTAGACTCAACCTACAAACAAGGAAGTGCTTAACTACATATTGATCTTATTTTGTACTTTTATATTGCTTTCCCTAGAGGATGGTTATCCAAAGAAAAACAGTCTCTCAAGAGTCTGAAAATACATAAATAAATCACTTCTAATTAAAACTTTTAACTTTTCACCTTTTTTAACCAATCAGGAAGATCATGCATATGCCATATGATTTTTAGGCGAAATCTTTCTAACAGTTTTTAACTGAGGAAGCGTGTTTTACGCAATCTGTTACTTCTACTTTTCTCCCCAAGACTGCCTTTGAACCCTTTGCACTATTCAACTTTTCTATACCTTTTGTAAGCTGGTCAGTGGCTAAGACAGAATCCAAGCTCAGTGCTACCTAAGGGAGAGACTGGAAGAACCTTGATATTACACACTGTTTGGCCAGCTTATTCCAACCAAGTATGCGTGGTCAAAAACCTTGCCAGTAAGGATAAAAAGAGCTAGGACACCCAAATACTAACATGCTAAAGAAAAAGGACAAACTCACAGAAAAACAGGTTTTCCAGTTCTGCTGCTCACAATAAATGTTTTTACAGTAGAGCAGGTAAATTTGTCTTCACGGGAACACAAATTTCCATTAAATAAGTGTTCCAGAATAGCACTTTATGGTATTTCTTATTAACTTTCCTCTAGTACACTGATTTAAGTTTCACAGAAGAGATTTCAGGACATATTTTGAGCCCTAAGACATTTAATGAAGTATCCCATGCCACTGAAGGTAGTTATTTCTATTTGTCATACTTTGCAATATTTTAAGATTGAGATCTTGTCGCTCCTGCTTTTAGTCCACTTTTTCCAGTTCCGACTTAATGTAATAACTTCCATTGACAAAAGAAAGTTAATAAACCCAAAAAGAAGATATATGTCAGTCACTGCTTGGGGAAAAAAAACCAAACCAAAACCATAAAGAACAATCTGAAATACTGTCATTCAGAACTGGTTATGTCCCCCACAATTTCATCTTTCTCATTTTTAACTATGTGTTAAAAAACCACAGAAGTGTTGAAGGTGTTTTGACAAGCAAAAGCAAAGCTTCTCTTATTAACACAGGTGGCCTAAAGTACAGTGACAGATGATACGGATGGGACAGATGGTGTAGCTGACATCCTGCAGAACTATTCTTTTATGAAGACATTAAATTGAAAACTAATTGTACCCGAAGGGGGAGAAATCCTCAACCTGTTTTTACAGTAACCTGTGAGGACAAGAAGCTTCAGGAAAAAAAAGTGCTGCGATCCTTAGAAGAGGCCAACAGAGCAGGTAGGTATAGGTGAGGGGTTTTCAGATTGCCAAAACAGAGAAGGCACACAAACAGGAGAGATCTATTTGCAAGGGGGCAGGTATGTCTCAGTCTTTGAGCTTTTGCAACAAGCCAGAAGATGCTTTCACACAGACATACATGAAAATCAACTGTTAGCACACATGAAGATATGACCAAGTGCACAGAGAAGGAATCCATCAGAAATATACTATTTTTTAAATCCCTTCTAATCTTGCAGTAGTGTTTATAAAAGCCTCAAGTTGTCATGGTCTCAGTCAAAATATCAAAGAAAAGAAATCCTGTATGATAACGTTTTTTGGAAAACAAAAAACTACTTCAGAAATCCTGCTATCAAGAGACTAAGGCAGGATCAAACAGTGGCATACAGGCAAACAACTACAGTCGGAAAACTCACATACGCAAGTACTTGCAAAAAAAAAACAACAACCCAAACATTATTTCTTACATAGCAGAGTCATTGCATCTGAACTGAAATCTCTAAAGCTTCATTTGTCTGACAGAATTCGCTCCAGTACTGAAGAAAGAAACTGTTGCATGGAGTTAGACCATTTTTAAGTCTTCTCATTGCTTTCTAAAAAAAAGTATTGTCTGTTTGGAAAAAAATAACTGCAATTCTGGTTCCTGTACTATGGCAATAGTTAATCACCACAAATTTCACACTGCCTGCCAAGGGATGTGGCTAAAAGAGATAAGAACAAATCTGTATATAGCACCTACAAAATACAAGAACTTTAAGGCTACTACATGAAAGCCACTGGAATTTAAGAAAATAAGCTTGCTTGCAAAGTGAACACAAACTAGCTCAAAGAACAAATCCAAGCTCCATGTCTTCAGATAACTTTGTTTTGCTTCGTAATTCAGGTGTCTGAACACTCAGATTCCTGATACTCATTTCCTTGTTTCCTGTTCAATATTACTGCTATACCGTTACCTTCGGTAAGTAAAAATTTCTGCATATTAATCCACAACTTAAACACAGGAGCCTTTAGTGAGATGTTACAATTGAAGGAAGACACTTTTTGACAGAATCTAACATGGTGCTGGCTTCTCTACACAGTCCTTTAATATCAGCTGTGAAATCACCTAGTGAAATTCATAAAATTCATTAGAACAAAGGGAGTTTAGAGAAATTCCAACACCTTACAAAGCCTGATCACTTGAAGCTAATAAATGAGTGTCCACGTGGGGAAAGGGAACAAAAAATAAAGCTGTGCTGCCTTTCCACTTCAGCCATCCACCTTCACTTTTGCCTGCAGAGCTGTCTCTCCACCTCACAATGAAACACAGCATGTCGCTGATCCAGAAGAAAGAAAAGGGAAAAAATCATGCAAGGGAGAAGGGTCCCTGATGCATTTCACCACATGTCCATGCAAACAGCTGTGCCAACAAAAAGGAGAGCGCAAACACATGCTGTGAGAAGGATGGGAGAACAGACTGCTCCTTTTGGTTAAAGGGCTGGTCTAGAGAGTTGAAGACTGCAGTGTTAATCACAGTGAGATAGGAGCGTAACAGTTTACTATTCCATAACCAACCTAAAAAGGAAACGCAGAGGCTATCTCCTCATTCCAAAGGAAGAAGCTTAACTACCAACCGGGCTAATTTCAGTAACAGATGGTAAACTGCTAAATTAAAATTCTGTATCCATCTATAAAAGTCTTAAACACCAAAGACTCTGTGTATCTTCTTACTTGTTATAAACAGTTATCTAGCAATCTTTTACAGTGTTGAGACTAGGACTAGCAGCTTTATACTAGTACCTTAAAAAAGAGAGAGACAGCATCATTAAGACTTTCAGAGGTCAACATAGCCGTGATAAAATTCTTCTGAAATTTTTAAACAGAATTATAAGGCCTCTTACACAAAGAAAAAATATTGCTGGTCTTAGAGCTGTTAAATATTTTAAATGGCACAACACTACATCTTTATGCAAAGTCTCAGGGGAATGATTCTTTCCTTGTATTTTCAGCAGCACATTTACGAACTCATTTCTCCACGCAGTAGTCAAGCAATTTACCTTCAGCTTCACCTACTGAGATGGTTACACTCCTACAATTTTGTCAGGCCAAGGCAAGGTACAAGCCCCCTCTCATCTACTTCAATTAGTGAAAAACTGCAAGTAATATCCATCTTTACCTGTAGATTCAGCTAACCACAGGTGGTTTTATTCTTAACAGATCAGGGAGCACAGACGATGGCGAGTACCTTTGTCTTAAACTTAACCCACAACCAGAGTTGTAGCTCACGGCACAACTAGTGCTTATCAATCCCTTTAACAGAAAACACAATGTTGCAAATTCAATGAGAAAGTAAATCCTGTCACCATTCCCAATTCAACTCAAGAAAAGTAAGCTAGGCTAACTAGATCTTTAACCCTGGAGTGGTTTTTGGCTAGGATAGTTTTATTCCCAGTAGCTGGTAAGGGACCTCATTTTGGATTTGTGCTGGAAAGAGCATTGATAACTCTGGGATGTTTTAGTTACTGATGAGCAGTGCTTACACAGATCTGAGGAGGCGTTTTCTGCCTCTCACCCCACTCCATCAGTGAGCAGACTGGGGGTGCATAAGGAGCTAGGAGGGGGCACAGCCAGGACAGCTGACCCCAGCTGACCAGAGGAATATCCTACACCATATGGCATCATGCTCAGCATATACAGCTGGGGAAGAAGGAGGAAGAGAGTGATGGTGTTTGTCTTACCAAGTCACTGTCATACCTGTTTTCCTGAGGATGGCTGAGTACCTGCCTGCCCATGGGAAGTGGGGAATGAACCCTTTTTTTTTTGCTTTGCTTGCACACACAGCTTTTGCTTTACTCATTGAATTGTCTCCATCTCAACCTACAAATTTTCTCACTTTCATCCTTCTGATTCTCTCCTCCATCCCATTGGAGGGGAATGAGCAAGTAACTGTGTGGCTCAGTTGCTATCCTGGGTTAAACCGCAACAAATCTCAAAAATGTTGACTGACAGCATTCAAAGTCCTCAACCTCCAACAGAAACTGATGAATTACTGTCATTGGCTGTGGGTAAAAGCATCTTTTACCAGTACAAATGCATGAAATCTGCACATCTCTTGAAATGTTTCTTCCAGAGGTGCTACAAGCAAGGGTCTCCAAACAGCTGCCTACTAACAGCTTTTGGTAACCTTGGCCATTCATAAAAGGAACAACAGGATGCAATGCTGCATGAATAGTCCTAAGACAGCCTAAAAGGAAATTACTGGTAAAATGAAGGAGGTGTCCAGATTGAAAGAAATATCTATCAGACGTCACTTCTTTGAGACACAAAGCTTGTATTTGGCATGGTCTAAATTAATTGTATAATCATCTAGGCATATGTAGAGCTCCAACAGTCCTGTCACAGGGCATCACTCAAGCCCATCAGCCAAGCTGGGGCCACATCCAGGATAAGAAAGGAGATAAAATACCACATAGAATAATGACTGGGGGGAGGGGGGGCATGGAAAGTGAGAGCAAAACTAGTGTGAACACCAAGGTCAAAGAATGTAAGGAGGTGCTCCAGGCACCAGAGCAGAGATTCCTTTTAGTCTGTGGAGAACCAGACTTACACACTGCAACCCATGGAGAAGACCATCACAGTGGAACATGGGAAAAGCATGAGGAGGAAACAACAGAGAGGATCTGTTATAAACTTACCAAAAAACCCCCCTTCCCCATCCCCCTACAACCATTAGGAACAGGGGAGGCAGAGGAGTCAGGAGTGAAAGATTTGTGTTGAGTGTATGAAAAGGGAGACAAAGGTGTTAGTATAATTTTGTGTTTGCTTCTCAACATCCAACTCTATTTCACTCAGCAATAAATTATTTATTCAAGTCAAGCCTGTTTTGCCCATGATCAGGTAATCTGTAAGTAATATTCCTGTCTTTGTCATGACCTATGAGCTTTTCCATCTTATTTTCTTGTCCTGTCTGGTTGAAGTGGGGAGAGAAAGTGGCTGGGTAGGCAGCTGGCCAAGGCCAACCCACTACAGCATATATCCCAAGATAACTTCTAATCTTAAATGTGTTTGAACTGTTGTATCCAGAACCACTTTTAGAGAGAATGTGGAAAGACAGTTTGAGACTCTGCAGATGATACTGCAAATTAGTTTTTAAAAAAAGAGATGACAGACTTAAAATGAAAGCCGCTAGCTCCATTTTCTGCTGTAGCTGAAATGGTAACACTTGTCACTTGGAGGGTACCACACAATTTATGTGGGAGATGATGTGATGAGGAAAAAAGCATCTTTCCGTTTAATTGACTGCTCACCAGTCTCTTCAATATTTGCTTCCTAGGGAAGATCAGACATTTGCTGCCACGTTCTTCTGGAAGATTCCTAAAGTAGATGAAAAGTCACTAACAATAGCAAAAAGCATTGAGATTTTTTTTTAAAAGTAACCCCTCAGTTGCATTAATTTTCACTCATTGCAGTTGGAAGTCTTTTATCTCATTCTTCACTGGCTTCAGTTGTTATATTTACAATTACCTCAAACTGCATTTCTCCCCATCATTTCAGCCTGGTTCTCAGTCCTTGATCAATTTCACTCACACCTGTAACTATCTGCACCTTTTCCTGTTCCCTCAAAACAGGAGCGTTTGCCTGAACAGGAAGCCCAACCTTCTCAGCAGCAGCGCAGATTTGTACAGGCACCATTGCATACACCTTTTTCAGAACCAGCCTAACCATTTGCAAAGTCAAACAACAAAGGAGATCACAGAGCTGATTTGGCTTAAGAAATAACCTTTAGTGCAGAGTTCTGAGCCAAATCAATCCCTCGGTCCAAACATAAAAATTTTTGTGCCAGCACAACCCAGGCTAAATCTGTTTATACAACAAGGCTGCTTGACATGAATCACATGCTGACCACCTTGACAACTTCTGGTTCTTTTAACTTAACTAGGTGGTAGCTTTTCCACCTTGTGCTGACTCTCTGCAAACACCACAGAAGTACACCATCAACTTTAGCATCTCAGACTACATACAGCGTTTATTTGTTTCATATTTTCATTCTGATTGCCATTATCTTCCAACCATATCTGATAGTTTGGATTAATTTTGGGGTACAAAATAGAAACTAAAGGTTTTAGCTACATAGAGTGAAACTTAAAGCAGCACATTGGTACACAGGTCATGATTACTTGCCAAACGACAGTTCTTTCCTGCTCTGTCAGAGTGGGATAAGAGGGCAGACCACACTGATCCTCAAGAACTGAGAAGTTGCACACAAGAACGTAAACTGCATGCACGTTTTTGCTTTGATTTTTGAGGGGACAGCAGTAGGAGAAAGTGAAACATATTAGTAAAAAATGTCTTCTATATATAGGGATAAAGCTGCCTCAGAAAACCACAGAGACTTAATTCAAAAATTCTTATAACAGTACATCATATTTTGGCACCAATTCTTTCAGAGTCCATCAATTCATTAGGTATAATTACGTAAAGAACTGGCCAAAACAAGCATTACTGAAAATAAATTGGTTACCTAAACAGATGTCATTGTCACAGAGATTCCAGAATGTTTAAATTAAAGTTTTATCACTGTAAAACAACTACACTGGGGAAAATCTTCTGAAAATAATGTCTACCTTTTAGGAAAAGAAAGAATTAGTGACTATTAGATCCATCAAACTATAAAGCAAAGGTCAAACATCATAAATAGAAGGCTGCACTTGTGGTTTCCAGTAGCTGGCCTCCGCATGAATTCTTCTCCTCCTTGCCATATAATCCCCGAGTGTCAGCATCCCACATGCCTCCACTTCCTAGACTCATTACTGGGCTAACATCTCTGTATACTAACACTTCCAACACCCTGCAGGTTCTCAGACCCCAACACCAGCCCTGCTGTAGCTACTCCCAAAGAAAGGAAAGAAAATGTCCCAAGTGTCAAGATGTCAAAGGCAAAAGCTGTAAAAAAAAAAAAAAAAAAAAAAAAAAAAAGAGAGAAAGAAAAAAAGAACAGAAATCAATCAGTAAACTAGAACCAAATCTATGGAAAATAGTCCAGCAACTTGAAACTACAGTCCTGCCAAGCAAGCACAGCAAACTCGAGATTATGCAGTTTTCCCTCACGCACTTCTGGCTCTCCACTTCCCATCACCACACAGTTTTAACCACTGCAAAGTCACATACACTGAGGTGAAGATAAATGTACTCCAGGTAACAGCACCGCCCTGTAAGAAAAACAACCCCAAAACTAAAATCTACCCACTCGTGGAAGAGGACTTTGTTGCCAAACAACAGTAACATGAAGAGGGGCATTTTTAATGTTGGCATCACTCTCCCTTTTTTAACAGCCTCATTCTCGCATTTTCCACAGCAGATTGTGGGACTTTAGAACTGTGAAGCTGAGATCCTATACAAATTCCTAGAGGATTATCTACATACTATCACAGATCAAGCTTTTCATGGTGCATCTTCAGCTATAGTAAAGTGAGGCTTGACTGAATTCACAAAGCTAATAGCGTAAACCATTGCTGTGGTTATACTGACGGAGCACATCCGCATTAGTCTTACACTAATATATAGTGTGGTCAACTACCAAAGTGTGGTTAAAGCAAACACTGATTCATATAGAGCTTCTGGCCACATGCCATCCATCTGTAGTGTGTTTGCATGGCAAGGTTTTGGTAGTGGTGGGGGCTACAGAGAGGTTTCTGTGAACAGCTGCTAGAAGCTTCCCTTATGTCTGACAGGGCCAATACCAACCAGCTCCAAGATGGACCTAGGCCATGGCCTAGCCCATCAGCAATGGTGGTAACTACTCTGTGAGAACATATTTAAGAAGGAGAAAAAAAACCTGCCAGGAAGCAGCAGTCAGAGAGAGGAGTGAGAATATGAGAAAGCAACAACTCTGCAGACACTCAGATCAGAGAACAGATGCCCCAGAAAACTGAACAAAGATTCTCCTGCAGCCCATGGCAAGGCAGGTCCTGCCCCTGCAGCCATGAAGGCCACAGAGGATGAGAGATCCACCTGCAGCCTGGGAAGGACCCCACAGCAGAGCACGTGGATGCACCCAAAGGAGGCTGTGACCATGCTGAAGCAAGTTCCTGGCAGGACCTTAAGACCTATAGAGAGAACAGAGCCTACACTAGAGCAGGTTTTCTGGCAGGACTCATGATCTTCCCATGATGGATAAGTCTGTTCCTGAAGGTACCCAAATTCCTGAGCTGGAAGACACTCATAGGGAGCAGAATGAAGCCCCCTTAGTGCAAGGGGAAATGGTATGTGACCTGCTGCTCCACCTTGACGCACACAAGTCTATGGGGCTAGATGGGATCCACCCAAGTGTGCTGAAGGAGCTGGCAGAAGTGCTCATCAAGCCACTCTCCAGTCCTGGCTCACCAGGGAGGTCCCAGCAGACTGGAAGATGGCAAATGTGACACTCATCTACAAGACAGGACAGAAAGGGGATCCAGGGAACTACAGGCCTGTCAGCCTGACTCTAGTGCCAGGGAAGGCTATGGAGCAGATCATCCCGAGACACATGCAGGACAACCAAGGGTTCAGGCCCAGTCAACGTGGCTCCATAAAAAGACAGGTCCTGCTTGCCTACCCTGATCTTCTATGGACAAGGTGACCCACTTAGTGGATGAGAGGAAGGCTGTGGATGTGGTCTTCCTGGACTTCAGTAAGGCCCTTGACACCATTTCACCGAGCATCCTCCTGGAGAAACTGTCTGCCCATGGCTTAGATGGACACACTCTTCATTGAAAGTCCTCTCACCCTCTGGGCCAGAGACACATTCTCAGCTTCCCTCCCACATCTCCACAAAAGATCTGTCCTGTCAAACTCCAAGGCTTACAATACCTGCCTATACATCCCTTGCACTGCCTCAGTCAACCTATGCTATACCAGTTACCTGGCAAGAAAACTCAAAGAGGGTCACAAAGTAGCATATGTATAATCTTTCTCTCTTCCTGCATTTGTTAGCAGGTGGGAGAAGGCAGTTTTAAGAAAACTAGTACAAAACAAAACAAAAAAAATCACCTCTGAAATTTCCCACATTTTCACCCTTCTGTCAAATTTGTAATTATCCACAAGATTCAAACAACATACAAAAGGCAAAAAGACATTAAAGACTAAATATACAGCTACTCTGACAAATGCCAAGGAACAGCACCATCCAGAAGCAATGTCTTCCATGCCTCACCACCATACAGACTAACAGAAAATACCACAAAAAGATAATAAGTTTACCTGCTGTCTTTTTAAGTTTGTTTGGGGTTTTTTAATCCAGGAAAATAAAAATGCCTGGAAACTCAGAAATCAAAAAGCAATGGCAACTTACATTTTCATGTGGAGACAGATGTTCATGCCCCAGGAGCCTATAGCTTCCAAGGCAAAGAGAGAAAGTTCAACTTGACTGCCAGTAATGCTGTTTAGTAACTTCTAGAAAGCTTCACAAGTTGCAGACTAAATAGTTGATTCATATGTTTAAAAAAAAAAACAACATAGAAAGCTGATTACAATGACCTCTACTACAGAGCACAGTAGGTGCCTATCACCACATACACCATGAGAACCTCCATAGAATCTCCAAGAAATTTTACAGTTTGAGGTACCATTTTGCAAATCATCAATCCAAATCTTACCCAGATTCTCAAAAAAATACTGCAAGCACCAACTCACCAGCAGCAACGTGAAAATAGCTCCTCAAAGTAAACAGCAAGGAAAGAATATCTCAGACAACAACATGCTATCACGCAGAGGAGAAGATCAAAATCTCAGTAATTTAACACCAATAAATTCATTAATAAAAAACGTGAAGAAGTTTCAGATACTGTTTCAGATGGTTTATTTCATGATATGAGCAGCTATTTATACGATATTTCATGATATGAGCGATTCTAACAAGTGCTACTAACGACTGGCTACACAGTTAACACATAGACCTGGCTATCAAATTATGAACGATGAGATCACTGCAGCAGTGAAAACTGCAGAAAAAAAGCATTTGAAAAGATGACACAAGAAAGCACTGCTTATCCCATTCAGATTCACCGGCTGCACTTGACACAGCAATGAGGTGGTTTGAATGTCAGCCAAACGAAAACACAATACAAAAAAAAATTCAGATGCAATTCAACTCCTTACTCGACGGGAGCTACGTGACTTTGCAACACTGGAGATAGTTGGTCTAACGAGCACTTGAAAGTAAAAATCACTGGGCTTATTTATTGTGTCTATTGCAGTGGCTCACTCTTTAATACTTTGTAGTAGGAAAAAGAAGTTTACCGTGTAAAAACCACACATCTATGTAAATATGCCATAATATAAGACAAAATAAAAATGCAGTGACAGATTTTCTTGTCAAGGTGATTCTAAGAGGACCCTTGGGTTTGGACTATTGAAGAAAATAAAAGTAATAATTGGAACTGGAAAATCTTCTAAAGAGTCAAAACTATATCATCATTTTCTATGCACCATTTATGATGTGCCAACACTAAGTAATAATTCTAAAGCAAGTCACCTCTTGAGCTTACAGATCATTCCCCCTCCTCCATTTGTTTCAAGTCTGTGTTTTTAAGTAAACCGAGGACATCAAACCAAGAGTAATACTGTATCTTCTGTACCAACTGCTTCACAACATCTATACTGGCACCTTTTAATTGAAATTGGGGAAAGTATCGGAAATAAAAATAGAACTCCCTGCTGAGACAAGGAAAGCTACCGCTGTCCTACCGAGCTATATGACAGCCTGTACTCAGCAAAGAAGCAAGCTGAAGAGTCCAGGACTGCTAGTCAACCTGAGAGCCAGGCCATCTGCCAGCAGTCGGTCAAGATGAGGAACGCCAACTGCATGTCGAGCAGTTAGATTCCATCCTTCCTTATACTCCTGTCCCCAAGCAGCCATCAACAGGCTCCCTTGGAGGACAACACAAAGGGTGCACGTGGACCAAAGGTCTTTTCCTAACAGTAACCCAAGCTCTCTATTTACCATCAAATTTACTGCTGTGCATAAATAAAATCAAAACTCCCTGTTACTAGAGTTATTTCACCCTTCTACACCTCTTTCCTATCTCCCCCTCTCTCCCGTTCCCTTTCCTGATCTTTCAAATTCTCACTAGCAGCAGAGTTCACTCTCTCCCTCCAAGGCAATCTGCAATGGGAAATTTAACTCTTTGCATCAGGACTGGCAGGATAGAAAAGGTCAAAGCAATTCTCACTTGAGACTCCTGAAGGCTTATGCAGGCGTATTTCTAAGTCTGCATCTCTGCAGCTGCAATATTCAAAATATGACTTTGCACATTTTTGAGGCTGTAGTCAGATTCAAGTCCCAGACTGTAAACACATCTGCCAACCTAATGCATGCACCGTGTGGGAGCTAAAGAACTGTTGACCTAACATAACCAATACTGGCTGCAGACAATTTATAACGCATCGGTGGAAATACAGATCTCACCTTACACACCATCCTATCAGATATAATAATCCCCAAAACTTTTAACACGGACTCTCCAGAGGAAATCTGAAGTTTCTAGGTCTCTTCTGCTGCGCTGCACCTCCCCTCTCCAGGAAGAGAGGAAACATTCTCATACTATCACACATCTTTGAAACAAGTCATCTGAATTGCTACATGTTTTTTTTCTAGAAAAGCTTGATAAAAACATGTAAAACAGCCAAGAAAGAAAATCATGCACCACCTTACAAGTGGTGGTGTTTGTACTCAGGGGAACCAACGTCAATGGCTATTAAAAAAAAAGTAACAGGGTCACTGGCCTCACAACTGACAAGGCTGTGAAGAATGCCAGTTCCACCCTACAATGAACCTGAGTTCTCTCTCACACCTGAAACATGTTTGGCTTTGCTTGCCATGTACTAAGGCAGATGAATGAGCATCAAACTCACTCCGTAAGATTTGTCTTGTTATTTTTACTGCTTATGATTCTGTGCAGTAATCGTAGTTTAATCCGTTTCACACTAGATAAAATGCTATTCCTGCCTTATTTTCCCTCATGTCCTCTATCACCTACCAGATTACTCTTACCTTATTTTTACCTCATCTCTTCTATCACCTATTAGAGAATTTGACTTTTTAGAGAAAATCCAGTTTGGGCTTTTTTATCCACTATTTAATAAACTCTACACTCAGGTATTTTACAGAGGTTGCTGACATTGTGTGTTCAACCAAGAGAGTCTCAGATCATTACAAATGATTTGTGACATTCATTCACCTTTGTGAGTAACAATGGTGCTGTTCTTTCCTACAAGGGCTAAAGAATCCTCCTGGAATCACTCAGTAACTTTTGTAAAGAGCATGATCACCAATTTGAGGGCTTAAATTCACATCAACACAAACTGAGCTGGGGAGAGCAGTCAGGCACAAATACCCACACCAAAGACATGACCAAGCTATCTTTTGTATTTTTAACAGCTTGTAATTCTGTTAAGTGACAAGCTGAAATTGCACTCGGACGGGTCAGTTGAAAGTACTCCAAAATCGAGAGCCCTTACAATGGTTGGTATACGAAAGCCAAGGCCAGACGCTGGCCTGCCAGCATATGATAGCCGCGGCCAGACGCTGACCCGCTAACACCCTACAGGGCGACAGCTCAACGCGCACGCAGCAGTGACCAGGCTGGCCGGGCACGCACCGGCACGGATGTTTCCGGTGAACAGCTCAAGATCGGGTTTAACTACTCGCTATATTTCGACCCTTCTCACACGTGAGGAGGAACGCGACTACGGTGCCGCCGTCGCGCTCCTCCGCCTCAATCACGGTGAGAGCTGTGCCAGGGGCTGAAGCCAGGGCCAGGCCGGGCGCCTCGCGGCCCGTCGGCGGGGAGCCCCCAACGAGGAGGCGCACCGCCGGCGGAAGGAGGGAGCGGGGGGTGCGCCCGGTGCCTTCCTTGCTCCGGGCCCAGAAAAAAGCGCGCAAGCACCCGACGGACGGCAGCACCAGAGGCCGTGAGGTGCTGCCGCCGCCCGGGCGGTGGCTGCGATAGGCACGGGCCGATCCGGCCCGCAGCCCCCGGCCCGCCGGCAGGGCCCGGCCGTTCCCCGCCACCCGCGCACGCCGCCGTCGGGCCCGGGAGCCCCCGCGGCGGCCACAGAGCCAGCGGCGGGAAGCCCATGCCCGAGGCAGCTCCCCGCCCCATATCGTCCCCGCGGCGGCCAGGCCAGGCGACGGGTCGCCCCACACACGGGCAGGGGCGTGAGGAGGCCTGGGGACGGGACGGCCCTGCCCCCGAGCGGCCCTACTCCCCAGCACCGGAAGCGGCCCGGCCCGGCCCTGCCCGCCGCGTCGGGGCCCGGCTGCCCCTGGAGTCCCTGCGGGGCGCGGCACAGCGCGGTGGGTAAGGTGACGGTACCTTGATGATCCTGCGGGGCAGCCCGGCCATCTTGTCTCGTCGGGGTGCAGGCTCGCGGGCTCGCCTCCGCTCGGGGATCGCGCACGGCCGGAAGTAGTCCGCCCCGCACTTCCGCTGGCGCCGCCCTCCGCGCGGCACGCCGGGCGATGTAGGCCGCGCCCGCCCCGCCGGCGGCAGCGTCGCATCCTGCTGCGGGTGCCGGGCTGGGGGATCCCCGCCAGGCCGCGGCCCGGGGGCGGTGAGGCAGCGGCACGCGCGGCCCGCTGCCTCCCTTCGCGGCCCGGTGGGTTGCTCCCAGCCAAACCGCGCCGGAGCAGGCAGCCTGGTTCCCTCCTGCAGGGGCTGCGGGAGAAGGAGGTAGTGGCCTCGTCGGCCGCGCCGGTACGAGCTGGCAGAGCCCCCCTGTTAGAGCCGCCGGCGGCTCCTCTGATGGGCCCCCTCTGCGATGCGCACGGGATATCTGCAAAGGCCCGAGGAGCGGCTTTGTAGTGAGCGTGTGGGGCCGTCACAGCACTGGCAGGATTGTACCAGGACTTCACCGGCCTGTCCTGTTCGCCCTAACAGTGCAACGTGTTGGAGCAGTGGAAGCGTTTCTAAACCTGTCACAAAGATACCTCAGAAATCTTTGCCGCAATAGCACGTGGTTCATGAACCAGCTTTTTTAGCAGAAATACTGTAGAAGCATGTAATTATCAAAGGTGGAGTGTAATCATCAAAACAGCATCCTAGGGCACTGCTACGGCTGCATAGCAACATCTAGCAGCAAGCATTGATGTGAAATAAAAGCCCAGAAAAAAAGAAGCAGTTTGCCACAGGTTACCAATCAGGTCGGCAGCACAGGCAGGAACAGGTCCCTGAGTAGACATGGTTCCCTGTAAGGTGTTTTCTCCTGGCTGAAAAACAGGACCTGTAGATGTACGTAATTCCTGTACACTCTGGTAAAATTGAAAGTTCTGTGACAAATCTGAACGGCTAATTGCTGAAACGCTCCTGTTGCAGACACTACCAGACATGCTCTGTATGCTACAATTCTAGCATTCATATTCTTACACAATGGTTAGGGTAACCCAAAACATGTATCAGAGGAGTGGTATGTGCCTCCCTCCTTCACCCTCCCCATAATACTTCCTAGAAACCTACCTCAGTTTCCTTCCCTATCCTCGTTAAGCTGTTGGCACTACAGAAGGCAACTAACAAGTACGGAATTGTTCTGCGCTGTTTGATAGGCTCAGCTGTTGAACGCACCACTAATTCCAGACTTCATGTAAATCCATGAAAACTCATCATCTCTATGAACCCAGCCCTTTGAGCACTCAGCTGCTCTCCTAATTTCCTGGATGTAACTTTCTCTGAAGTCAGTCAAATCAACAATGAAGTGACACACACAACAAGAAAAGCACATGAAAATACACTTGCAGAACTGGGACATAAAGCACTCATCAATAACATCCCCTCTTTCTGCCCTGGAGGCCAATCATTTGCGTACGTTAGCATGTGAAATGGCCATGTTTAGATGCAGCCTTTCAGCAAAATCTGGTATTGCTAGTTACACATAGAACTGTTCTTTAACCGTGGATTTTTCATTTTCATTATTGCAACCTGTTGCTATGACTAAACTAGACTGAGCAGTTACTTCTGTATGTTCAGCACCTTCACAATATTTACTGTCTAACCTAAAAAGATGAAAAGCTGATCTCTAGAAAACCAAAAGAGCTGTAAAAAAGGGGAAAAAACCCCTCCTAAAGCATTTTATCAACTGGATGTCAGCCTGCTTTTGTCATAGCTTCACGGATAGTAAAGTATCTATAGCACATCTGGTGCCTTAGAATAAACAATTACAATCTGTGCTGATAGGGCTCTCCTCCTGAGACTGCAGTGTTTTGCTGTTTGATTATGGTGGCAGCACTCTTGATGGTTTTATACTTGGTAGCATTTGGGGTTGGGGTTTTTTTCAGATAGGTGAGATCACACGCAGAGATGTGAAAACCTCTTACAAGTGACTGTAGCACAGTTTCCCAACCCTCTGCAGAAGCAAATAGTCTGTATGTAAAGTATGGTATTTAAGATCTTCTTTGTATGGGCAAATGTAAAGCCTCAGGCCTGGGCTCATGTGGAGGGTTTAGAACCCATGTGGTACTCTCCATCAGTCTTTGACTGGAAGAATTTTGAGGCTGTATTTAATGCCCATTTCTAGAACTCAGAAGGCTTAAAAATGAAGGCTTAGTTTGCATTAAATTTTACAAGGCATAAATACAGTAATGCCTTCTCAAATCGCCTGTCATTTGGGAGAGCTGTGAGTTTGATGTAAATGAATTAACAATATCTAGCAACCAGTACAATGTGGTGCTGACCTGCATATAACTGACTGCTTACCACTGAGCAGCATGTGTGTGGGGTAGAGAATCTAATTGCTTTTGAGGAATGGATTACAGCCAACTTTGCTTAGGGAGTCAGGAGAAAAAAAATGAGGGGAGAAGGTTAAGGAAAAGTGTAGAGTCTTGAGGGCAAGAGCAAGTATAGAGTCTTGCATCTGGGAAAGAATAACCCCATGTAGCAGTGCAGGTTGGGGAATGAACTCTTAAAGAGTAGTGTAGGGGAAAGAGACCTGGGGGTCTTGGTGGTCAGCAGGATGAGCACAAGCCAGCAATGTGCCCTCGTGGCCAAGAAGGCCAATGGCATCCTGGGGTGTATTAGAAGGGCTGTGGGCAGTAGATCGAGAGAGGTTCTCCTCCCCCTCTCCTCTACCCTTGTGAGACTGCATCTGAACTATTGTGTCCATTTCTGGGCCACTCAGTTGAAGGACAGGGAGCTGCTGGAGAGAGTTCAGCACAGGGTCACAGAAGGGAATAGAGCATCTCCCTTATGATGAAAGGCTCAGGAAGCTGGGGCTCTTCAGCTTGGAGAAGAGGAGACAGAGGGGTGACTTCATTAATGTTTAGAAATATGTAAAGGATGGGTGTTAGGTGGATGAAGCCAGGCTGTTCTCAGTGATGTCCAACGACAGGACAAGGTGCAACGGGTATAAGCTGGAACATAAGAGGTTCCAAAGAAATACAAGGAAGAATTTATTCACTGTGAGGGTGACGGGGCACTGGAACAGGCTGCCCAGATGTGTTGTGGAATCTCCTTCTCTGGAGACATTCAAAACCCACTTGCATGAGTTCCTGTGTGACCTACTCTAGACGGTCCTGCTCTGGCAGGGGGGTTGGAATAGATGATCTTTCGAGGTCCCTTCCAATCCTTAGGATTCTGTGCTTCTGTGAAAAGAGGAAATTAGCATTCATATAATCTTGAAACTTTGTGAATAACTAACAATATTTGTAATCCTGTTGCTATGACACCCAGTTCTAACTAGGAGCCTTCATTTTGAGTTAGCAGGGATGCAAATATTCAGGTTATTTTCAAAATTGCTCTCTCCATGTTGTTTCAATGTTCCATAATACAATAGACAGTTTAGGGATTGAGACTAGATATGGTACCTAAACTAACTGATCCCTTTTCACCCTTCTGGCCTATGCTACCAACCCTTGTATGCACTTGCTAACTTCAAACAAATGTCAAGATACACCTAGAAAGCTGATGCAATTTCTTGTGATTTTTATGAAAGTAGGAAGACAAAAGGAAAAATTAGATGTTGCTGGTAATCCCAGTAGGAGAAAGATTCCATGACTCCAACACTTTATTAGACATCAAAGAATCTTCACTGTGCCGTATCCTCAAGACCAAAGTAATTGGAAATGTATTTTGTTATGCTGTTTACATAATTACCTCTTTTTCTTTGCTTCTGCCTTCTTCTAATCTTTTTTTTTCTTTTACCCTTCTCCCAGAACACTGGCTGTGAAAGGACAGGCATCAGTGGAAGAAGAAAACATGGTCCAAAATATACTTTTAAGTTCAATACGTATAAAGTGCCACTCTGTTTCTTGAAAGTGCTGGAACTTCTGTAAACCTTGCTCTGTGTCTGCAAGATGCAACTGCAGCATGGAGCTGAGTTCTCTCAAACATATGCTCGTGAATGTTCTGTTCAGTGTTGCCTTTCAAGTGTTGTAGACCAGGAATCTCATTTCAGTCTGAAGTTGCAGCCAAGTCAATCTGTTATGTGGCCAATCATGTTCTGGGAAAGTTGCAGTTTTCATGACATTCCTCTTTCAGACTCCCCTTAGGAAGAGATTTTTTTATGTCCGCTTGCTCAGGAGATGGCAAGGAACAAAACCATTGTTTTATGTTGTCTTATCTACAGAGACTTAGATTGTTCCCCTAAGTCACTGTAGCTCCTACAAGGATCCCTGAGTATCCATATAGGTGCTGGAAAAGCCATCCAAACTGACTACTGCAGAATACCGGCTTTAGACTTTGCTGCTTTGTGCTCTCTCTGTACCAAGGGGTATCTTCCAGGCAACTTAATGCTCTGAATCAGAGCTGGAACAAGACACATAAATGCAAGGGAAGTTTTGTCTCCTGGAGCTAGCCACACCCTTTGGAAGTTCTTGCATCTTCCAGGTGTTTTTCCAACTCATGACCTTCCACTGTCCACCTCATCCTTCAGAATTTTCCACTCAGACATTGTAAGTATAACTGGGTTCTGGACTGCAGCCTGCACCACTCTATATGCATATCCTTGTTTGCCATATGTCTTGGAAGACATCCCTGGAGAAGCACAATGGGTGATCCAGCCCAACATGCTTCTGCTCTCTGCTTCTCTAGGTAGAATAGTACTTCAGTTCTCCTGCTCTGGAGTTTAAAGTTGCTAAAACATATTTGTGCCACACTGCTCAGAATAAGTAACCTGACAGAGAAGAATAAATACATCCATACAGTTTTTCAAAGCCACATATACCATTAAATATATGATAATGTCATTAAAACCACCTTTTGGAGAGTTTAGAGGAGGGTGGACAAAAGAGGAGCAAAGAAGAAAAAGCAGATACAAAGAAATAGCTTTGCACAGTGCTACATAGGTACCTTGTCAAAAGTTGCAAGATGTATCAGCAATCTTTTTTTTCCTCAGAATCAAAGCTTGATGTAAAATAAAAATGTTCTGCTTTCACCCTGAGTATTGTAATTAATGAAGTCATGCATCCTCATTTAGACAGCTGCCCTCTCTGACACAGCCTGGTGTTTTCCTTTTGCTAAGCTGAAATATTTAGAGGCTACATGTTTGGAAGTCCTTTAGATCAATATTTTTCTTAAATTGAATTTTTTCAATAGCTTCATTGCCTGGAGTTCTGTCTGATGCTCTCTCAGCACCAGCAATTGCCAAGTGTTTATTCCTTTAATACCCTGTAATACACCCCGAGCCTCAGACAGAATGTGATGAAATCCAGAGGTATCATATGCCCGTATTTTGTCAGATAAATGCTGATAAACAGTTCAAGAGTATCAGACAGGACTCTGGATGATTGTACTGCCTTAGATCAGTAAATGCTTCATTATATACTATTTTAACTCCACAGCTTTGTGTCAGTGCACCAAGTATGCAAATAGACCTTAATTACTGTGACGCCCCTACAGGGGCCTCCACCCTCACCTTCTGAGGGCCCAGGTGTTCAGTCCTTCCTCAGCTGTGCCTCAGCTCTGCCTATCTGATGTCAGTGGCTCCTGGGCCAGCCTCAGAGATGGCCTGTTACTGGGTGATCACTGGGCCATGACTGAAGCAGCCACCATGCTCTAATTACTCATCCCAGGGCAACAAGGCTGCACCCTGCTGATGGGGTCACTGCTGGACACACCATGGGGGGCCCTTGGCTCCCCTACCCTGAGGGAGCAATGCCACCCTTCCTGCTTCCTCATGCTTTTCCCAGTTCAGAGTGCCTGAAACCACAGGTTTGTTTTAGAAATGTGACCTTAGAATCAAAGAATCATTTCAGTTGAAAAAGATCAAGTCCAACCACCGACCTCACACTGTCAAGCCCACCGTTAAACCATGTCCCTCAGCACCTCATCTATGCATCTGTTAAATATCTCCAGGGATGGTGACTCCACCACTTCCCTGAGCAGTGTGTTCCAGTGCCTAACAACCCTGTCGGTGAAAAAGTTCTTCCAAATGTTCAATCTAAACCTTCCCTGGCACAACTCGAGCTCGTTTCTTCCTGTCCTATCATTCATTACTGGACAGAAGAGATTGACTCCCACCTCACTACAATGCCCTTTCAGGTAGTTGTAGAGAGTGATTATGTCTCTTAACAGCCTCCTCTTCTCCAGATGAAACATCCCCAGCTTCCTCAGCCACTTCTCATATGACTTGTTCTTCAGACACTTCACCAGCTGCTTTGCCCATCTCTGGATATGCTCCAGCACCTCAAAGTCCTTCTTGTAGTGAGTGGACCAAAATTGAACAAGGTATTCGAAATGTGGCCTCACCAGCATCAAGTAGAGGAGGACAATTACTTCCTTGGTCCTGCTGGCCACACTGTTTCTGACACTATTTCTGATCTTGTCATGCTACGGTGGCTGCTGGTTGGCTTTTATACAGCAATATTTATATTTGCATTTCAGAGGAAATTTAGTTAGTGTTCAGTAAGACTAGTGTCAACTGTAGTTCTGATTCAAATCAGAGTTCATTCCTATAGCTTCACCTAAGCCTGCCTCCACAGTGGTTATTTAGGGTGTAGTTTCACATCAGTGTTACACCACTTTGGATTTGCATTGCTGCTAAAGAGGGCTCCTGCCCTCCTCCTCTGCCACACACTGCTGCTTCCTCAAACTCACCTCATAACCTCGCAGAAGATGAGTTGATCAAAAGATTGAAGAGTTCCTGGGTGTGCAATGAGCTGACGTCAACCATAGGCAGTCATGTAGCTGTGTAGATCTGGCATGAGAAAGGAGACATTAACCCCTTCCTGAAGCTGTGAGAAGGGAACTCTCTATAGTTCATTGCATTAAGGATAGTGTGAGACTACACATTTGAAGTTGTTATACCAGACAGCTGAGTCAATGTGCCCAAAAGTGGACCTCTTAGTTCTTCCCATCTCACTCCTTTTACCCTCCTTCCTGTGGGGCTTGTCACATTCTCTTGAGTTGATTCAATGCAGTAACTTGGCAGAAAACCAGCCATTTAGTTTTCTTCTGGACTGGCAAATTGATTTGGTTTACAGGGGTGTCTAGCAAGCACCAGAGACAACAAAAGGTAAGTAACACAAGTGGGAATGTAATATCCACAAGCTAATAACCCAGAGTCAAATGCCTCTTATCCTATTAGAGAAGCTGCAGGCAACACTAAGCTCTTGCTCCCTTTCTCTGCTCTGTCTTGTGTTTCTGATCTCCTCCTTCCATTGGCAAGTATCTTGTGGTACAGGGTTGTTGTGGTTTAACCCCAGATAGCAACTTATCTACACACAGTTATGTGTGTCCCACTTGCCTCCAGTGGGATGGAAGAGAGAATCAGAAGGACGAAAGTGAGAAAATTTGTAGGTTGAGATGAAGACATTTCAATGGGTAAAGCAAAAGCTGTGTGTGCAAGCAAAGCAAAACAAGGGATTCATTTCCCACTTCCCATGGGCAGGCAGGTGCTCAGCCATCCCCAGGAAAACAGCACCCTATGGTATGACAGTGACTTGGTAAGACAAATACCATCACTCTGTTCCTCCTTGTTCCCCAGCTGTGTATGCTGAGCCTGATGCCATATGGTGTGGAATATTCCTCTGGTCAGTTGGGGTCAGCTGTCCTGGCTGTGCCCCCTCCCAGCCCACCCACTGGTGAGGTGAGAGGCAGAAAAGGCCTTGGCTCTATGTGAGCACTGCTCAGCAATAACCAAAACAGTCCTGAATTTTTAACACGGTTCTAAGCAGAAATCAAAACCATGGTCCCTTACTAGCTGCTAGGAATTAAATTCACTGTAGCTGGCACTAGAAAAGCAGTAGGAAACAGTGAGATGTGGCCAGTGTGAGATTACCCCTTCTCACAACATTGACTTGTTCTGTTGGCTGAGGCAATCTATCCTACCACACGGATGTGAAGGACAGGATGGAGAGCACCATCCTCCTCCCACAAATCTATGACTATCACATCACTGCTGGGATTACAGCGCTTCTGAGAACAAAGTTAGGCAACTACGTTATTCACCTATAAAGTGCTCTATAATGTCACCGAAGGGAGAAAAGGTAAACAAATAATTGCAATTATGCAATTAACACTCCCAGAACAATTCAACACAGCTGCTGACCATCTTCCTATGACAGCTTTTGCTGTCATTGAGTTACTCACTGAGTGGGTGCACTCAGGCCAGCTAAGCCCGTGGCTGACTAATTTTACTTCCTCCTCCTACCTTCCTTTTGCAATCTTACTGCAATTGCAACTCTATTTCAAACCCCAGATTCTTTATTTTGCATAAAAGCACTTTCATATTTTTGTCAAGTATTGAAGAAAGTCTGTTCAACAGCAAAAACCAGACGGATGTGTGTACACTCGCAGAATTAATTCTCACAGTAATATGTTTTTCAGTATTTAAAATGTTTTTCAGGATGTCACAAGAGTTGTTATTATCCCTATGTACACATGGGTAAACTGAGGCACAGAAGTGCAGTGCTTTCCAATTAGCACTATTTGTAAGAGTATATAACCCACCAGTTATATGTTTAACTGGTTTAAGACATCAGAATGGAATACTGTGAGTAGGAGCCTTCACTGTAGCAATAACTTTTTTTTTCATTTTGTGGCTACTTGAATAGAGGTGTAATATTGCTTACTTAAACCACAGTAATCTACAGGAACATAAATCCTTTAGGCTGCATATGATCACAACAGGCACTATAGTTTTGCCATGTGTCATTTACAGTTGCAGCTTGACTCCTGTCCTAGTTTAGTCTAGGATAGAGGTTTTTCTCCCTAGTAGCTGTTACAGGACTGAGGTTTGAATTTAGTGTGAGAATAATGTTGATAACATGCTAACAGTTTAGTTGTTGCTGAGTAGCATCCCAACTGAAGGGCTTTTCAGTCTCCTATGCTCTGCCAGTGAAGAGGTGCACAAGAAGCTGGGAGGGACCATGGCCTGCACAGCTGACCCAAAGTAGCCAAAGGGCTGTTCCATACCATAGGACATCATGTCCAGTACAGAAACTCAAGGGAGTTGGCAGGGAGGGGCAGATTGCTGCTCAGGTATCAATCAGTGAGTGGTAAGCAATTGGATTAATCATCTCTTGTCTTCTCTTGGGTTTTATTTCTCTATGTTACATTCCTTTTCATTACTATTATTATATCATTATTGTTCCAATATATCATTATTATTCCAATCCCTGCCATTCTATGATTGTTATTATAGTTTAGTTTAGTTATTACACTGTTCTTATCTCAACCCGTGAGTTTCACTTTTTTTCCCAACTCTCCTCCCAATTCCACCAGGGTAGGGAGGTGGAAGAATGAGCAAGCGGCTTCCTGGTGCTTAGTTGCTGGCTGGGATTAAGCCACAGCAATTTCTTAACAGTAACCAAAAGGACCAGTGATGAGATGGTGTGAGACCTGCTGAAAAGTGAAGATAGCCTACTGACAGGAGTGCTGGCATTTGCTCTGGGTGTTTACAAATTGGTTTAAGACAAAGAAATCTGTCTGGCTACAGCATAACTTGAGAAAATTTAAGAATTAAGACCATAAGTGAACCAGAATGTCTCATTAGAAATTTGTATCCTAATTTTAAATTGCCAAAGATTAATATACATTACTTCAGGAGTGAAGGTTCATCTATTTCTATTGTTAAGACACCACCTTTGCAACAGAATGCATTCATTCACAAATTCAGCTCCACTTCTATACATAGTACCTTTTCTACTCCAGATTTAAAGGAAATAAAGGAAACCAAATGCTTATTCCTTGAATGAGACATTGGTTTGTATGGAAAAAAAAATCACTTTGCTAATGAGCAGCCTGAGTGATCTTATTAAGAAACAATTTCCTAAATATGCTGCTGCAGCTAAAGAGCTATAACAGCCAAGTCCCAGTTTTCCATTTCCCACAAGGGAGGGCTGTGTGAGTGTGTGTAACTGCTTACACTAAGCTCACACCAATCCAGATGCCAGCTCTGACTAATAAATTTGTTTTTCTAAACCAGAGACAACCAACATAGTCCTGCCCTCATTACTGCACAGCATTTGTTGCCTAACTATAGGGCAACTGTTTTATCAGTTAACGTATTTCCCGGAGAAATTTGTAACTGACTGTTTGAGTAAGAACAGATGGGTTTTCTCCAGCCAGAGAGCCACCTAGAAACAAAACTTTCCAGGGTTTCAAGGATGTGAAGTCACAGAGGTCTGCAGCTCATCATCGTTAATGCACAGTATCCCTGCAGTTAACGGAGAGAACAACCTCCTTCCTGTTGAGCCAATGCAAAGTGAGCAGCTCTCCTCTTTGCTGTCTACAACCTGCTGAAGCAAGCAAAGCTGTTGGCAGTTATTAATAACCTCATCTCCAGACATGTTGGAGAAGTGTGTAGTCACGCTTCTGAGCTTGTCCTTAAGCAATTCCCATCTCCCTACCAGAAAGTTGTAATCCATCAGAACATACTTCTAAGAATAGACATGCAGAACATTATGTGTTAGGGAGGGGGTAGACCTCATCTACTGTCTCCTAAAAAAAAAAATCTTTTTATAGAAACTGTCTAAAAATATCCTGGAAGCTTAACAGGGAATGTGGTTTAGGTTTATTAAAAATAAAGTTTGCAGTACTTTCCATTGCAATATTTCAGAGAGAGGATTTAAGTTTTGAGATTTGTCATTACAGTAATGTTTTAAAAGCACACATTTCCAGAACTGTGCAGAGTAAAATCATGACAGAAATACCCACAGGTTACCTCCAATTTAAAACTAATTATGCAATGAGGGTATAAAACCAGAGAACCTGAAAAATCTAGTGACGGGTGTTTTGTGAATCAACAATCTAGAAGTCTGTCATGTGTTCCAAATGAATTCACACAAGAGACAAAAGACTGCTAACAGTTTCTCATGAACCTTACAAGTGATATTCATTGCAGTGGTTGAAAGAGAAGACTAAAGATGTGGTAGCTGTAGGCAGCACATACCAGCCATCCTCAAATCATAAAATCGTTTCAGCTGTAAGAGACCTTTAAGATCACGGAGTCCAACCTTTGTTCCAGCCCTATTGACCACTAGCCCGTTTCCCTCAGTACCATTTCTCTCATGGTGGCTGCCTTCCTGTCTGGAATCAAAAACTCCCCCCGAAGAACCAAGTAGCATTTGCTATGTAGAAAAAAAACCCCATACAGACTGGCATGTGGTCTACTAAAAAAAATCCCCAAACCCAAGATATTTCAAATTCAAGATCTTTCGCTGTTCTTTACAATCGCTTTGGTGAATTAGCTCCTTAGCTCTTGACAACTGTTTACCACCAGCCTATAAAATCCCACCAGTAGAAGACTTGTTGGTCACATTGAACAGTAATGTCTAAAAAAACTACTTTTCAAACTTGTGTCTGAGGAGAGCACATGTAGATCTGAGTACGTGTCTGCATGATGTCTTCAGAAAGTACATGTGGCACTGGAAAGTAAAGAAATTGTCTTGATCAAAGCAAACACGTTGAAATAGGAAACAGGAACACTGAAGCACCACAGAAGACTTGTATTGCAATGATGACTAATATAATTGAGCACATCAAGATCTAGTATTTTTTTATGAAGAGGGTAATTTGCTAAGGGGCAAAGAGGTTTTTAAAAATTAATTTATCTAACAAATGCTGCTGAATATAGAGAAGATTAAGTTTAAAAAAACAGAAGTGTTTTACACTGGACAAAGAAGCAGGTGCGATTTGCAGTAGACTCCAGCTGTGAAGGGAGTTAATTTCAAGGTTTCCACCAGACAGCAAAGGATTTTTGTCTCCTGCATAGATGAAAAACATCTTTTTGAGAAAGCGTCAAAGAATTGCTAGGTGTCAACCACAGTCATCATCACCAATGAGTTTAGGCAATCTTTTTAAAAAGCTATGACAACAAAGTTGTGAGCACCTTAAAGATGTAAGTCAGAGAAGCTGTAATTGTACTTGATATTTCCTAGGAAACTACAGCAAGGCATAGCGTGCTTGTGTCACAGGTTCACGCACAAGTGCACACAGGCAGCACACAAGGCAGGCCTGTGCTAAAGGACAGTGGCAAGGTGGATTTGCATACAGGTGCTGCGGACATCTGGGAGAAAGGCAAGAATCCTGAGCAGTAATTCGCCCTTTGTCACAATCTGCTCCTGGTCATAAACTTGGCAAGAGTCGCTTTGAAGTAACTCTGTTTATTCCCACTATGCCTACGGGCAAGATATTCCTGAAGCTCACTCCTTAAATGCAACTTCACTCTTTTAATTTCACTTGTTTCAGATAGTTTGTAACTATTTTTTGTGAACACTGTCCTGGAGCTTGAAATCCGCAAGATGTTTTCTCTACCCATCAGTACAGCCGCTATCTTGCTTGTGTTCAGTTTCAAAAGACTGTTCTTTGTCCAAGGTCTGCCCTTATCCTAGTACAAGGATTTCCTTCTGAGAATAATGAGCTGACACACAGCAGAAGATATAGAGAACTCTGTCAGTTCTGTTTGGTGCTTGAGCTCAGATCAGACCCTTCTGTGGCTGCACACAGAAACTTGACGGAGATGATGGAGAAAGCTGATCTCAACAAATGTAGGAGTTTTCTAGTGTAGATATGATCTCCTACCTTAGTTGCATATCTCCAGTTGGCACACAAAACATTTTGGCTCATTTCTGCCCCCTCTTTCAAAGGCTTACTGAATTAATACTGCAACAAGGCACAGAACGGATGTCTTCCTTCTCTCTGCCTCCAGGAAACACATTCAGAAGCCTCTGCCACTGCTAATGAGAACAATCAGCCCTTGGCTAGTGATTTTGGGCTACACTTCTGGAAGTTACCCGTGTACCTACAACTCTGCAGCTACAGAACAAAGTCAGACATTGATGAAAATGTGAGGCTTTCACTTACAACTATGTTAAATTGCTGTACCAGTCAACCACCAGAAAACGTGTAATGATTTGAAGCTATTGGGAAGAGGCTGTGGCCTTTTTGGGAGCATTGTCCCAGACTCTCCAAAGGAATAATACTGCAAAAGGCACTGACAGAGACAGCTGATATGACTTCATGGGCATGTCAAGGTTATGGTGCTGGAACCATTTCAGATGCAGCATGTCAGGTAATTTATTTTTGCCTCTAGTTTTTGTCTTTTATCAATGGGTAAATATAATACTGCTTTTAAAACACATTATGACTCAGTCTCCAAACGAAGCAGGCAGCCACAGAGCAGAAGCATGCCTGGGGCATGCAGTTGAGTTTTCTGCATGCTGTAAGTATCTGAAATGTGCTACTTCGTGTACACAAAACCCAGGTCTTGCCCGTGCGAACTGGGGGAGTATTACAGGTGCTGCGAAATGCTGGCATGGTGAACTGAGGGAGTTGCTGCAGCCACTGAGTAATTTACCCTGGAAAGCGAGCAGGCTATGCCCGCGACCCTGTGACCTAACCAATATCGTTACACACATCCCTTCAGACCGGGGGTATTTTGCACGGCACGTTCCCTGGGCAGGAAGAGGACCGCTGCCTGTCGCCAGGACTCTGCTCCAGCTCCCCGCTTTACAGCGGCTGCCGACCGCGGGTGTCCGACCGCCGCGCCGCCCCGCCCCGCAATCCCGCTCGGCACCGCGACCGACAGGGGCCTCAAAGGATGGCGACGAGCGCTGGGTGCCCGCTCGCCCGGCCCGTCCTGGCACAGCCGTGGGCCGGGTGCCCTGTGGCCGGGCGCCGCGGCGGCCAGGGGTCGCGGGGCCAGGGGTCGCGGGGGCCATGGCAGCCGCGCTCGCTGCGCGCCCCACTCCGACCCGAGCAGGCGCCGCCCGGCGCTCCGCGGGGCAGCCGCGGCAGGAACCGGAAAGGCCCTGGCCGCCGCTTCCGGGTTGACGGGGGACGCGGCGGCGGCCGCAGAGGTGAGCGCTGCGCCGCGAGAAGGAGCGGTGATGGGGGCATCGATGTGAACGCACAGCGGTGCTCAGGCTGCGATTTTAGCAGGGCCGTCCGGGACCCCCTTGTTCCTCACACGCGGCTTGCTAACGAGCGTTGAAAGGCGAGTCCCGAGCAGCTCTGCGGACGCGGTGTTTGTGTGCTCTGGCGTTATCCCGCAGTGCGTGTCACGGGCAAAGGAAATCACGAGTCTTCATTTGCCAGAATTGGAAAACTTGCGCTTCTGGCCATGTTCTGAAGTGTTAAATATGAAGTAACTTCAAAGAGGTTCTGTTCGTTTGGGGTTTTTTAATGTCTTTAAATTGTCTCCAGTTACGTTTTTTTAAGCTGCATGTTTTTTCCCCTCTAGACAGTGAAAACGTGGGATGTTTGTGTCTTTGTGCTGCTGGGAATATACTTGGAACTTAATGTGTTCTAAGTGGTGGTGTGTAGCTTTTAGGTGTATTGCTTTTGAGGTGGATGAAACCAGCTGCATCTGGGCAGATCGTTTACAGAAAGGGGTATTTTCAAGTATTTCTGTTTTAATACCAGGCAATGGTATTTACATTGCGACAAGACAAGCACGTTTCAGGAAAAATTATCTTAAGTGGGTAGAAGGAAAAATGCAAAACTTAAGTGGGCAAGTACCTGTAGAAAAGCTGTGAGAAGACCCAAGCTTGGGAATTTTTAAAAAAGGATGTAACTTCAAAGAGTACCTCTTCGTGTCCTGTACCACGTTTGACTCTTATGGAGGCGGGTGCCCTTAATGACAACTTCCAAACAACTGACAAATAATCAAGAATACCCTGCATAAATTTGAGTTAGCCTTAAGATGTTTAAGAAATTAAATTGTAGGTCTTTTGTACACTGAACAGTTATGAAACTGGTTTCTTTCAGAGGGCGTTCTGAAGAAAACAAGGATACAGTGCCCATTTGAGTCCGTCTTCTCCGGGAGCGATTTCCTCTCTGCTGTCAGCATGGTGACACTGCTTAGAACCGCGTGGTCTCGCTGCTTTCAGGTGCACTCTTTAGCATCCTGTAAGTAGTGATGAAATTGTAAAAGTCCTGTTATTTGAGAGCCTGTCTTTAAAGTAATGGAAGTGAATTTTCATTTGAACATAAACAAGTCTAATATTCTAATATGTGACCTGATCTAGGCAGACCTGCTTCTGCAGGGGAGTTGGACTAGATGATCTCTAAAGGGCCCTTCCAACCCTACCACTCTGATTCTATGTTCTCTGCTAATAATTAAAAGATCTCCCCCCCCTTTTTCTTTTCTTTTAAGGCCTTCATTGTCCATGTATGATACTCTTCTAATTTATCAGTTAGCTTGCAAATGTCACTTACCACTGATTATATTTGAAGATTTAAATTCAGTTTTTCAGACTTAGTGGTGAGAAAAGGCTACAGTAAAATCTTGTTACTTAGCATAAACAGAGAACAAGTGAAACAGGCAATATTTGTTTCGTAGATTTTTTCCCCCCATGTTTTAGATGGCAATAGAAAGATGTAGGGGGGATAGTAAAGGTGGTAGAAAATAGAGGAATTGAGAAAATATAACGAGCATACTACATTTCATAGGTTAGTGGGCAAAGAGGGGAAAGAAATCTTGGGAAAAAAACTGGAACTATTTGCAGTAATATTTTTACCAGAACTCAACTTCTCATAACAAAGATTGGTTTAACTGAAAGGACTGAAGCATGGAAATGCTATCAGAAATTCTAAGTTTAAGAATTTTACATCTAAAATATTTCTAAGAGGGAAATAGCTATGCAAAAGTTTCTTCTTGGTTCTTTCATCTTTCCCAGTTTTTACACACTGAATGCTCTTCCCCTGCATTATGAACAGCCAAATAGAATGCCATGTGTATTAAAACTAATGATGATCTACATAAAACGTCAGAAAAAAATGAATGGGGAAAACGTTTCTCTAGTCAAGAGCCTGTCATTTCAACTTAGAGGTGTTGTTTCGCATCCTCCCTTCATGCACTGCTGTGAACAGGCTGGCTCGCTGTCCTCAATAACCCTAGTGATTGCAGGCTGCTGTTAGTTCTCTGCTCCAGGCTGCGCCAGCTCCAGCCCCTCAGTCTCTTGCTGCAGGGCAGGTGCTGCATTCCCTGACCATCTTGGTGGGCCTTCACTGAGCCTATTCCAGTTTACTTTTATAAAAGGGTGCCAGACTCGCCATAGTATGTTACATGTGGTCAGTCTAACAGGTGCTGAGTAGAAAGAACTAATCCCTTCCCTCAGGTCTATTGAGTACAGTCCAGGATGCTGTTCACCTTCTTTATTATTTGCAATTATTGTGATTGCTTTCCTTGGAGCAACAGGAACCTGAGGAAAGGGGTAAAGTTCTCTAGTGTCCTAGCAGCCAAGACATTATAGTTTTGTGTTTTGTATAGCACAGACGGCAGCCATCAGCAAAGTACAAGTTGGACTTCTATAATAAATATTGCCCTGAATGAAATTACAATCTTCCCCGTAAATCCTAAGGTAAAGGTGTTTGTATATATAAATAATATGCTGTGATGGTCATACTGTGGTTTTTCTTAGGAAAACAATACAATTGGAAAGGTAAATGTAGGCCATAGTTACCTAGATACTGTATTATTTGATTGCATTAGTAAATTGAACTTCTATTAGACAGTGTTTGGGTTTTGATAATTCAAAACTGAGTATGATTATAATCCTCAACTAAGAATAGAATGAAAAAGTAAACATTCCTAAATTTGGCACAGCTGTGCTTATTTTTACCTCAGTGTTCTTGATGTTTTTGCAGATGGAGCTGTGTATCATGCCTGCCATAAATCAACGTACTCCATTCTCCCTGAAGACTACAATTGGTACTTAAATGTGCTTTGATGTATGGCCTTTTCGTGTGGTGTTTATTCCACAGCTACTTTCTCTGTTGTGAAGTAGTCATATAATGGCATCAAAAACATCTGCGAGTTTTAGATATATGTAATGATTTTAACTAAAGTGCTGTTTCTAATCACAATGATTGCAAGTTAGTATTTCAAAACATAAGCTTAATAAAAAATCATGCAGGATTCATTTTGGACATGCTGATGACCCCAGTACCCCTGTAGTTTTGCCAGTGGAAGAGCAGAGGTAGCTAAGAGCAGTCCTTTTTTCGTTAAGACAAAATCCAGGTATTTTTGTGCTACTCTACAGCAAACTGAGTAGAAACCAGAAAAGACAATACAAATATAGTGAGGAACACAGCATGTGTGTTATACAAGGTTTGAAGAAGCTAATGTGTTATGGGAAGGGGAGGGAAGGTGCAAAGTCATATTCCTTGAAAGAACCAACCTCTCAGTAGGACATTTTTCGTCATGCTCATCATCTTTTATGAAACATAGAAGTTGAACCTAAGAGCTTTGTTTTCCTGTTGTAGGTGCTAGAATTCTTAGAATGGCACGTTGTCCTAGAGACCAATATCCTCATCTGTTGCTAGTTTTCTATGCAATTATTCAAAGTGTTGAAGGATTTTTTTCCAACTTTAATACTTTATTTTAGTCTTTTTTTTTCCTCTCCATCCAAAAAACATGAAGGTAGCTAGGGAAACCCTTATTTTGTAAGTATTTATTGTATAGAAAGTTCTTCAGATTTGACTCTGTGAATTCTTGTTTTCTGTGGGACTGGGGCTGCTCAGTTGCTCAGCACTTCTAAAAATGATAAGGGATATATTTAAGAGTGTAAGTTTTTATTTTTACAGCAAAGTGGAACTTGCCGTGACATCGGATTTGAAGACGATAGTCTGCTATCACCCTTCACTTGAGATTCCGTACGAGCATACAAAAGTATGTCTAAATGTCCACTTTTCTATTTGTTACTTGTGTAAAATTCCTAATTCTGAGTTCTTAGGGCATCTTTGTTTTTAATTGGAAACATGATCAGCGTGCCTGTGAAGTAAGTGAACAATGAATACACCTGCTGCCGTGAGGAGGACCTTATTCTTAGTTGAATCAAAGGAAAGTTGCAGAGTAAGCATTGCTCAGATACCACAGCATACAGCAAGTCAAGTAGAATTAAATGAGGCACTCAAATACTTGTGCACTACAGAGGAAGGTAGTGTATGTCTATGTGTGCTCCTCAAGGAGGATGACTGGGGTGCAGGTTATAGGTCAGACATCCTGCTGTGTACAGATGCTGCAGTCTGGGCAAGAGGACATAGGAAGTGCTGCTGTTTTCAACTTGAGCTTCAGGTTCCATTCAGCACTCCAGATTCATGAACACCACAAAAAAACTTGAAATACTGATTATTTTAATCCATCAGTTCTACTTTCAATGTGTTCTTGTGATAAAAGTAAGTCTAGATAAACTTTCCTAGTGTACACTTTATGTTTCAATTTCCAGTTTACATATGCTAGCAATATAGTGTAAATAGTAGCTACATTGCTGAAGGACCCAGTGTGAAAGTTCTCCTTTGGAAACTTAAAACATATTAGCACTCTTTGCCAGAAAGTTACATATCAAGATGTAAAAATGTTTCAGTTTCACGTCCCTCAGGATGAACAGGTCCAAAAGACTAAAACAAGGAGAAATACCTGTAACAGTGTTAGCAGATAGGTTTCAAGTTGAGAACAAGTGTCTCAGTCTTAGCAGAAGCACAAACAATTAAGAAGTGGCATTCTTCTCCAAGATATGAATAATCTGAAAGCTTTTTTTAGTGATGATAATCATCACTATGAAGAAATCACTAAAGAGGAATAATATGAGGACTTTTATATGACTAGAAGTGAAGGTTCCAATTCGGCCAGTGCAATAACGACAGCAGTGCTGAGGTTAGGGATGAGGTGATCCACTGTGGCACCTGGGGTAATGATGTGTTTCTTGACATCTGCTCCACAGTGCTATCGTTTTGTTCAGGATGTCGGGTGGGCTTTTACAGTTACAAGTATTCTTCTGTATTCCTTTGCTTTCAGCTCTTCAGAGTAAGTTGTAATGTCACCTAAGTAGCTTGGCTTTTTGTTTTTCTCAAAAAAAAAAAAAAAGAGAAAAAGGTATACACTACTGTTTTTACAGCCTGTACCACGACCAGATCCAGTGAATAATAAGGAAGAAACACTCGATCAAGTTTTGAAATCCAGATTGAATGAAAAAGGCCTTAAGAACAATCCAGGTCCTACAATTGAAGAGCTCAGCAAAATGTTTTACACAACAAAACATCGTTGGTATCCTGTGGGACAGTAAGTAGTTTCTTTTCAATATGTGATCTTTTTGGAGGTAGAGGGAAATACAGGAGTAATTTAAGACTAGATTAAATCTATGATAACTCATGTGAGACAAAACAGTGAGCTACTGCATAAAATCTTAGATGCAGTGTTTTGTAAATGAAAGACAGTATTTCATAAGGCTTTTTTTAACACTGTCCCTTTGGTAACCTTTGCAACTTTCTTTTTTTCTTTACTAATATATAGAGGATTTTTTCATACTGTATGGTTCAGCTGTTTTATGAGTTGTGTAAGTGAAATCAGCATAAGAGAACCTATTATGCCAAATACCTTGAATGCATAAAACCAAATACACCTTGGAAACATGCATTGTCTGTTCCTTAAAAACTGTTCAGAAAAAAAAAAAAGACTTAATAGCATGATTCTTAGACTTAAGAATAGTATAAGTTTTTTCATTTGGAGTGGTGCAAAGTGTACTTTGGTGTGCCTTGTACTTGAAAAGCTAAGAGGAAGAAAGTCACAAATACATGTGACTGAGCTTGAAGAGGAACTAGCTACATTCAGATGTATCACTGGAAGCACATGGCATTCTGCTATGTGTCTCTCCAGTTGATGTTACTACACCTTGGTAGCAGCTCATCTTGCAGCTATGGAGGCTGGACACAGGCAGATTGATTTAGCTTTGTCCTGAGAAAATGTCTTAATGATTGTTTTGGGAGGAAGTAGAAGGAATGAAATGTTAAAACTCTATATAGCCAAAGGGTAGCCATCACTTTAATGAGTATCAAAGAGGATCTTCATTGTTTTAGGGTGAGCAATTAAGAGGAAAGAAGTGATTGTATTTGTTATGAAGAGTTTGTTTTTTAGTTTGTCTGCAAAATATTACACTATTTAACGTACAGTCTGGCATAACTCCATGAAACATCATGTCTCTCTGTTCTATGGCAATTATTTTAACCAAAGGAGAAGCTGACCATGTAATAAAATTAACTTCACACCAAGAATTGTGAATAAAGAACAGCTTTTGGGCCTATTCAGCTGCAGAACTGATTGGATTATTGCATGCTTGTAGCAGATGCAGCAATACAAATGAGTAGTGTTATGTAACTCCAAGAACAGAGATGACATTTAATAAGTGGTGACTGTTTTTGTTCATGTATCTTGTATTTTGCTCACTTGTGTAACCCCCAGGCCTCTCACCACAAAGGAACTATCAGGGGAATCAAAGACTCTCCAAAGCTTGCATTCACTGCAGCTGTTTTTTCTTTCAGGTATCATACAAGACGCAAGAATCGCAATCCTCCTAAGGACAGATAGCCAAGTGCTGATGAACAAGAAGTTATTAATCTGTATTGGAAATAAAAACTACTGAAAGCAAGATGTTTGGCAGTTCTGTGTGAGTGCTGTAACAAAAACATGCAAAAGGTGGTGGAGTGCTCTGTTTTCACTTGGTGAAAGGCTTGTAGTTGGTATGTCCAGCTGGGAGGTCTGGAACTGGGCTTGTTAGGATTTGGTGTTAGTTTGGGGGGGGTTGTTTGTTTAAGAAATCTAGGTATTGAAAGGCTGGTGAGCTTGAATACTGAGGTTATCATGAAATACTATTCATGAAGAATATTACATGAGGTATTTATGAAAACCATGAAATAGTTTTGTTTCTTCTATGAGGCATGTAAAATACTTGATTTCATGTTTAATCCTACATCAGCCAAAGATACTAAGGATTAAGGATATTGTCGTGTACTCAAAACTGGCCAACTTAATTAAATTGTATCTCCCAAGGCATGATAACTTGCCCTTCTAAATCACTCAGCATTCCCAAATAGCTGAGAGAACTTCTGTGTGCATTTGTGGCTTGTGGGGTTTTGTTTATTTTAAACCCACTCCAGTTACTGTGTGGTGAGGATGCTGTGTTCATATATAAACTTTAATAGCTGCAGCTCCAGGAAGGAAGAGTTCTTTGCTTCAACAAGGTAATTGGTGAAGTCTCCGAGCTTCTTGTAGCCTACCTAGGTGGAATGATTGGCCATTTATCATATAAAATGATTTAAATTTAATGTGGTTTGATTCCACTTGATAGTTTTAATATGTTTAACTGCTTAAGTGTTTCTGCTATTGTAATACTTTGTCACCTAGCATTTTTTTTCTCGGGGAAAGGAGATCACTTATTCCAGTTTTAGGCCTCAGAGCTCTGAAAGGGCTCACTTGGAACGTTCTGCTTCTGCAGAGATCCCAGTAACTTCATTAACTCTTCTTAGCATATCCTAATAAATAATCAGAAAACAGTTTTCCCATGTTTGTTGTACATCTTCATGGTACTTTATTTCCAAAACAACTTACATAAGAAGGTTCTTGTCTCTTCTGGTAGTCTAGTGTAATTTTGCCAGTATATGTTACTCACGTGTTTTGTGAGGAGTATCATATAGTCTTTAATCCTGGTCATGGTTAGTGTAAAGGACAATTACTTCTATAAAGTTATTACTAAATAACCTTTTTCCCTTAATTTTTTTTTAATTGTGAAAAAAAGTAATGTCAGACGCATGTAAAAAGACTGCCTTTAAGTATTTCTTGAAAATTTTACATAAAGCTAGTCTAAGTATTTATCCTGATATTATTTTTAAAAATGCATTTTTAAATCTGCATGCCACTTAGCCGATAGTGGGTTATTGTGGCAGAACAGGAAACTTGTTTTGCTTATTCTCCCTCTTACACTTGCAAGATATCTGAGTCTCTAGTTAGGCTGCATCAGCCAAGTGATTTTGGCTCTACACTATATGATGTGTTGCTCATGTGATCACAAACGTGCTCTCACAACAGAATGTCTGTTGTGTCTATGAAAAGAATCACTGCTTCCCCTGCAAGTTCCATCACATGAAAATATTTTTTTTTCCCCTGCCTAGAATATAACTTTAAAAGTAATAACTTGTAGTACAACAAACTTTACTTCTGTCGCTTCACGGCGCCTGGTACTTACGCTGGTCTTATGTGAGAGGCTTACATCACATGTTTAGCATTTTCTTAGGTTCTGTAACATAAAACCGAGCACCCTTTATTTTTTTCAAAGATCAGACCTAATTTTTCACTCTTTGACTTCAGTGTAAGAAAATACATCCTTGGATTAATTTAAACGTTTAAATTACTGTTCCCCCTTATTCTCCCCAATACTTTTGCTTCTTGCCAACCAATACTGTCAAGACATTTTGCTTTTCAAATAGCTTCTGTTATCACACTTGTCTGTTCTTGCCTGTCAAGCCCTGTTTATGATTAAACATCCACAATCACTGTAGAAATATTTGATTTCTCAATGTTTCCCAAACGTTTTTGGATTCTTTACAGGCATTTTGAGGGCTAAAAATCTATGACATGCTGAACTGGTATCTTTAAAGCACTTCCTCTTCTGACCAGTTACTGGAAACCTGAGTCTAAAACACACGTTCACTACATGCACCCTCTGCCATTTTCTTATCATGTTAATTAATAAAATTGATATTTAAAGAATCCCTGGATTATGCTGTCTCTCTCAATGTTTGTGTTCTCCTCTACTTAATCCTTCTTCTAGGTCATCTGTAGCATGACCTAATTAAAATCTTCCTCTCACGGCAATTTCAAGCTTTCCTGGTTTTGTAGGTCTTGAACAACACTTTATCTGTTTCTCTTAACTTGAAAACTTGGAATTAGGATTCTATCCATTTGATTCTTGTCCCACTTCTATGCAAAAGAATAATCCTTTTTGAAAGTTGTTTTGAGGTTTCTGTTTTCTGCTGGTTATATTCATTGTAACTGAAAACTTTAGTTGAACATAATTGGCAATGTTAAATTTGCTCTGGTATCTTTGTATGCCATTGAGGCACTGAGCCATTTGCTTTGTATCCAGTAGTTACTGTTTCAGACGTGATGGAGCTCATTGCTGTGGATAATATAGTTGGGTACATCCTACTGGTTTGGTTTATTTTTAATATCTCACTGAAATTCTTCTTTGTCTTTCCTTTCTTTCAGTCAACTATCAAAAAGTTTGTCTTCAATTCAGACCATTTCAATCACAGTTCAATTTACTGTGAGGTTTTAGTGAATCATAGAATCATGGAATGGTAGGGGTTGGAAGGGATCTTTAGAGATCATCTAGTCCAACCCCCCTGCAGAAGCAGGGTCACCTAGATCAGGTCACATACGAACATATCCAGGTGGGTCTTGAAGACCTCCAAGGAAGAAGACTCCACACCCTCCCTGGGCAGCCTGTGCCACTGCTCTGTCACCCTCACAGTGAAATAGTTTTTTTCTTTTACTGCCTCTAGTCAGACCTGAATTTTAAAAGGAAGCATGCCTTTAAAAGAAGTTTTTGCCTTTTTCTCTGTGCAAATGATGTTGTTCTGCACATTCTTGGTACTACCACCTTGCACAATGATGCAACTGGATTTGTCTGAAACCATAGAGGATTGAGCTGTATCCTCAAATTTAACACTGAGAGTCGTGCATTAGCTGTTCTTGAATTAAATTCAGAAGTAGGTCTGAAACTGGTTGGAGTCAAAGAGTCTCCAGTTCTCTGTGGGACTTGCTCATTTCCTTCGGCAGAGTAGCAGAGGTGTACATTCACATCAGTCTTCCAGGGAAGTTTCCTTCTTGTCTGTTTACTGTTGCAATTGGTCTGAACATCAGCAGCCATGTCTAGATTCTGCTGTCCTGAGATCAATGAGGGCTGCAGCTCCGCTATAGGTGACAGCAATTATTTGCTGTTAAAGCCAGTACTGCATTGCCCAGTTATTCTAATCTTTATGAATTTTAGCAGCTGTTCTGCCATAATTTCTCACATGCTAATTCCATTCTCAAAACCGGTACAAAGTTACATCACAAAGAGATCAGACGGATGTAGGCTGCATTTTTCTTCTTCTGTAATAAAGGATGTGTATTTTCTTTTAATGCTACGATAAAATTGTCTGAAACTAGAATAAACATCAGACAAACTGTATACCTACAACACATAAGGGTTGGATTCATCTCTGAGACAGCTATGAATCAGACATCTAAGCCTGCATTAATCTGTGTAGGCACCCCTTATAGACAATTGACACAAAGTACCTACACAAGGAAGCTGATCTTAAGATCTTGTTGTCTAGAATATGTCACACAATTTGTTATCTGGAGGTGCCTTTTTCTTTATTGTTTTTGAAGGGTTGATGAAGCTTAGCTGAGAGTCAGGTGCCAGTAACACAGCAAGTCACAGTAGTTTTACTTTTCCTTTTTTCTTTTTACTAAACAAAAAGTAAACTTAAGAACACAGATGTAAAAGAAACATATTCAAAGACAAAAAAAAAAAATCCTAGCCTTCAATAGCATCTTGACCATATTTAGGAACTCTGTGTTCTGTACAGAGTAATTCACACACATTGAATTGTAATTTTGAATAAACTGTAGATAGGATTTTAATCTCACCTCTTTCTATTTAAGCAACTCTCCAATGCTAAAAGATAACTTCTGGTGTTTTGGGGTTTTTTTGTTTCTTTCAGTGTGTAATCAGAGGAGAATTAAGAAAGTTACTTATTTTCTGGATCTTTATAACACTTCTAATGAGCTCATGATCCAACTGTTACCTCTCTGTGGAAACTATGAACCAAATGGTGTGTTGGGTCAGCAGTTTTGTATTGCAGGGCTTCTAGAGAAGTAACAGCTTATGGCCTGGAGCACGGCTTTATCGGATGTGGTGATGTTGGTAAGAAACAATCATCAATGTATCACAAAGTTTTTCATCACCTAGGGGCACCACAGGAGGTGGAATGGTTAGTAGGACTAAGAAACTTTACCAACTGGATTTTCTGGAAAATCCAATAAGTAAAATAGAAGACAGTTGTGCTTATATTCAGTTTTTTGTCAAGATGAAAACCAGTCTGGGGTCAAAGGCAGTTTACCATTTCCAATAAGGCCAGTGTTGACTACTACCAAAGTTTACAATTCCTCAGCAAAAGAATCTCCCTTACAGAAAAAATATGAAACATCATAAAAAAAAATCTTGCAGAGATGTTTTTTAGCATCGATTCTACCAAAAATAATACAAGTTAAACTGATGTGTCACAGAAAATCTAAATGGTTGGAAAAAAACCTGTAAGATTGAGTCCAAACATTAACCCAGCACTTCCCTGTTCAGACCTAAGCCATGTCCCTCAGCACCACATCTACTTATCTTTTGAATACCACCAGGGATGACGACTCCACCACTTCCATGGGCAGCCTGTACCACTGCTGTGGGGGACATTTTTTTTCCTGATATCCAATCTAAACCTCCTCTGATGCAACTTGTGGCCACCTTCTCTCGTCACTTGTTATTTGGGAGAGGAGACCAACCTCCACCTCACCACAACCTAACATAATGCAACCATAATTGTTAATATAACCTTACTAAGTAACATTTTTCTGAAGCCAATATCTGTAGGCATTACACTGGATCAGAGCTGTGCTGCAACAGCCATCTTCATTGTCTGCTTTTAGTTAAGACATGCTGAAGTTTTCACTTGAATGATAAACTAGTAACAGGAAAAAGTTTCCTTGACTTCTCATTAGGTAACAAGTATACAGTAACTTCACATCCCTTTTTGTATTTTTTGTTACTTTGTATTGCAAGTTTGCTTGTTATTTTTCCAAGGATACCTCATGTCTTCGTAAAACTCTCTCTCATGCTGTTTTTCATACAGTTAAAAACCTGGCACTAGTGATGGGGAAAATGTGAATGGCAGAATTCCACAGATTTTAGAAGTAGATTAAGAAAAAGGATTTTCCATTCAGGGTCAAGGTGCAGTACAAACAAAATTCACGGTAAGTGCAGCATAAGTAGAGATAAGAAAAACAGCAGAGAAATCCCTTCCTAGAGCACATATTTGTATGTTCAAATCTAAAATAAACATGCTATATATTGGCTTCATGGGTTGCAATTTATTGACTTGGTGTGATTGTTGAAGAAAAAGATTTGAAATGAGCCCAAAGAGGCCACTGTTCAGGCCAGAAGGTGATACAGTGACCTGGGAAGAGAACAGCAGTGGCAGTCCTGCTGTAGAGCAGGTGTGGTTAGCCAGTCCTTGTCCAGACTGAAGGCAAAACCTTGAATCACTGGAACAAGGTGAGAGTTTTCCTTCAATCTGACCAAGATTTTAACTACCAATTTTGTGGAAATGATGAGAAGCCTTCTTCTTCTTTGAGGGAAGCATTTACCCTGCAGCCAAAATAACTGTCTACACTTTACCTCAACCAGAGGCGGTCCCTAGCAGCAGACTGACAGTCGTGGTGCCCGTGTGTTCTTGCTGCTGCAGACTGGCTGTACTTGCTGTTAATTCCCATACCTGCCTTTCCCTGGTTCCCCCTTGCCTTCTAAATCTATGGCTGTATACTCATGAGATCACACCTTGTTTGACTTGACCCTATGTGCTCTTCTAAACTGCTCCAGTTGAGTGTGCACCCTCAAACATAACCACATCCCACAACCTGTAATACATACCCTCACTTTCACACCAGGAAACCACCATTCTTGCAAGCAGCAGACAGTTTCACATAATTTCAGGTACTTCAAACTGAAAGGTACACAAAAAATCAGAATTACATGTTGGGTCTATACAGGCACCAGAAGAATCCAAGGAGTATTGTGGGATGTGAATATAGAAGTGTCTCGAGAGAACTAGCCTCAGCTAGTGTGAATATAAGCCAAGCCTCTTGTCATCTGGGATTTTTTTTAACAATTTCACAGAATCACAGAATGGTAGGGTTGGAAGGGACCTTTAGAGATCATCTAGTGCAACCCCTCGCAGAAGCAGGTTCACCTAGATCAGGTTGCAGAGGAACATGTCCAGGCGGGTCTTGAAGACCTCCAAGGAAAGAGACTCCACACCCTCCCTGAGCAGCCTGTGCTGGGGCTCCCTCACCTGAACAGTGAAATAGTTTTCTCTTATATTTGAATGGAACTTTTTGTGTTCCAGCTTCATCCTGTTGCTAGATACAATAGAAAAAAGGGGTGTCCCAACCTCCTGACACCCACCCCTTAGATATTTGTAAATAGTAATAAGATCCTCCCTCAGCCTCCTCTTTTCTAGACTAAACAGCTCCAGTTCCCGCAGCCTTTCCTCGTATGAAAGATGTTCCAGTCATCTTGGTGGCCCTGTGCTGGATTAGAATTTAGAAATACAAGCATGCCCTCTGAAATCAGGTAGTTGGGACCCACATCATTTTTACAGGTGACCTGACTTTAGATTGTCTTTGTTGGGACTGACAAGTCTGAATGATTTTGGTACAGGTTTACTGAGAAATGCAAAAACAGCAACTCAGATATATCATTACTATTCTCTAAACAATTTGAGTCATCAAGATTATCACTCCTGTGAAAAGAAAATTATTTTTCTTCAGGATAAACAAAATCAAATATGCAGAGACGAGAATGCATTTCTGTAACTTCAAAAAAAATCCGGACTTCGGAGTAAACATCATCCTTAACGTTCCATGTCAGAGCAAATGAACCGTATGAAAGGTCACTAAATGTCAATGTTCTGTAATTCTCAGCTTTTAGAGGATCAAAGAAATCTAAAGAAATGGTTCAAGTTGAGGCATTTGGCAAAATAATGAGGTGAAAGGTTTTCAAAGTTTTCTGGAGAAAGAACCTACAGTAATTGGACGTAGTTCTTAAAATCTTCACTTAAGCACTACTAAATTAAAATGCCGTGTTTCCACTTCAGGGATGGTGAAATGTCAACAAAACAAAACAGTAGTAAGAAAAAACAGAGCTGCTTTCTAGTTATTCTCAGGACATAGAGGGTTGATTTATTTAAAGATCCATGACACTGGCAAATAAGCTTTTTGCTTTACACAGCTTGCCAGGCTGTGTTTTGTTTTGTTTTCAGCTCCACTCATATGATAAATGAATTTTGTTAGAAATACATTACCAGTTCAGCATGGATTTTTTAACAATTTATCTCTTTACCTGGCACACTCTCACCCCTCAGAACGGCCCAAGGAGCTGATCCTGAAAATGCTCAAGTATATTAAAAGATGCTTCAATTGACTGATTGGGCATTTTCATTCTTGTTGCTACACCTTTTCCACAAACCAGTCCAAAAAGATTTCACTAACATCTCACTAGTACCTCAGAATAAGTAGGAATTTTGACTAGATTGTGAAGGCTTTTAGAAATAATCTATTTTGAAGTGTTAAGTATATAAATGCAAACTGAGTGGAAACAGCTGTTTTTTACATTCTCTGGATCACAGAATCACAGAGTCTTAAGGGTTGGAAGGGACCTCGAAAGATCATCTAGTCCAACCCCCCTGCCAGAGCAAGACCACCTAGAGTAGGTCACACAGGAACTCGTCCAGGATTCCATTCTCTGACAGACAGTGAAAAAAACCAGCCAGTGAAAGAATATGAAGAAGTCAGAAAAAATACGTATCTAATAAAAATACATGCAGTAGACCACACTGATGGTGGTCCATTGCATGTATTTTGGAATATATATGAATATATGCCACCATAACAATATATAGCCCATGTGCTGGGAAGATTTGAAGAGCTTCATGTATTTCTTGGAGAAAGAGAGGGGGAGGGGTTGAAGGAATGAACACATTGCAAACAAAGCATATGAACAAATTCATGTTTCAGCCTTTTACACAATGGCTAACAACGAGCCAGGTGCTTTCAGAAATAGTCTCGCAAAACAAAGCTTCCATTCACATTAAGATTTTATTGTGGACTTCTGTTATTTTGAGATTATGTTCTGGAAAAACTACAAAAGCTCCTGAAAAAAAAATGTAAGTAGCATATTCTAAACCAGTGTGCCTGAAAGTGGATGACTGCTGGCAGGAAAAGAAAGCATAGTGTGAAAGCTCACCTCTTCAATGAACCCAAGCTTTACCTATTGATTAGCTTGGCAGAGGCCCCCCTGCATGTCTTCTGTCCACATACCTCTTCACTTACCTGGAGCAGTTCCCTGCTGCCACAGTTCCACTGGAAAGTTCCCACTCCCTCCTGCTGTGCCTGCTTCCATCTGTAACATCCCTGGCAACCAACTAGAGTAAAATGAACAGTAACAGACTGTCCTCAGAAAAGCTTAGGCATGTTTAAAAATGGACACAAAATGTGTCTGTTAATTTCATTTGGACCAAACCCACTCATCAGTCAAACTGGCATTGGGAACCTGGGCTGGGGAGTTAACGGCAGGATGGCATTGCTGGATTTTCCTTACAGAGGGAAAAGGAGCTGATACAACCAACAGAGCTAGACCTCAAGCACCTCAGAAACACCTGACTCTTAGTGCCTCTAAGATGATTCCCTCCAGGATTAGTTGTTTTACTTGGGATTGCTTTGTGCCCACCAGCACACAAAAACTGTCGTAACACTGGCAAACATGGGATAGAAACGTCATTAGTTTCATTTTAGATACAGACTCCTGCCTGCTGTTCTGTCTTATACTACACAGATGGCTCGATGCATCCTCTAGTACCTCCCGAGAACACAGACTGATCCACAGTAGCAGGTTTGCAGATTCCTTCCATCTAATGTGATGTGGCCTGAAACACTGTGGAAAAATTCTGCTGTGCCTCAGACACCTTTCTGGATTAAAATTTTTCCCAGAGGGATAATTTATCAGAGAAGTGAGCTCTGAAGAGAATGCTAAAAATAGTGTTAAAATTTTGAAATACAGGGCAATGGCACTGAAAGTCAGAAAAGATGTCTAGCCCAAAGTCACACTTTATAAAAGGCTTTACATATTTTGTAATAATTCTGGATATTATTTCTCCTCCTGCATCCATTTATAAAGACAGATAATAACAAACCTCAGCAAATCTGAATTTGGTTACACAGAGCCATCTGTTAATTCTGGTACATGGCAGTAGAGGGCATCTAAGGACTTCAAGTGACATATGGTAAGGGATTAAAATCAGATGGCTGAAGGAGTTACTACTGTCATCCTCAACCATTTACCCTACCTCGTGACTGAATTTGCTACCTCACGACCAAACAGCTTATGAAGCTGCTTCTGAACAACTGTAGTTTTGAGCCACTCTGAAACTGGGGCTGACCATGACATACCACACTGAAAGCTGAAGTTGTTTAGGAGATGTGTGAGTTAATTTCTCATCTCCTCTGCAGGCAGCACTGTCGGGGCCTTGGGAAGGGTGGTTCAGGTACAGTACAAGGGGAGGCAGTAACTGCCTCGAGCAGACTATCCAATTGTATCTACTACTGCTTGAGATTTAATTTCCAAACACTTGGCAAAACTGCCTACAGGAGAGGCAAACAATCCTCGGAATGGGCAGGCAGTGCCAGGAAAAGGCAAACTGTGGACCAGTGCTCTTTCCTTGACCAGGAAGAGTAGCCCCGTGTGTTTCCTCTGTTGAGCCAAGAAAAGCGACACTTTTTCTGTCTGGTCTGTATTTCAGTTGATGTGTTCCCAACACACCCAGCAGTTATGGGACAATGCCTTGAGCCTTTGTGACAAAGCCCAAGAACTAATAATGATAAACAAAGAGAGAGAAGACAGCAGCTAGCACAATTTTCCTGTAATCTGTTCAGGTCTGCATGACATTCCATGTCCGGCCTCTCTTTGTGCTTAAGTGGGGAAAGCGGCCCTGCCTATCTAAGGTTAAATTCATTACCTGACAGTAACACTCACCTCACTCATCTGAAAAATGTATTTGATCCAAGCAGCATGTACACATACCACAGGCAGCACAGTTTCAATTAACTGTAAGAGGTTAAAAAATATATAAACATATCAGTACATGTTGATTATCCTGTTATTCAAACTCCCAAATACAGCAACTTGTCAGGCCTTTTGCTGAAGTCTATTACAGCCTTAGTTAGAAATTTAGAAGTGGCTCATGCCAAGGAAAAGGTTCTACAACTCATTTAATGATTCACAGCACTCCTGAAATGATATTCATCTGTCTGCTTTCCATGGCAGCACTCTCAATCATAAACACTTAATTGTAGGAATTCATCCTCAAGGCCAAATACCTCTGAGTGAATTAAACATCTTTAATATAAGAACTAGAACAGTGATTTCAAATGAATCTTTTTCTGATGGGAGACTATTTCTTCAGAGACATATAATGCAGTTTCTTCTTCATCTTCATTTTACTTTGCACTCCAAAATCTCTCCTTTGGAGATAGCCACTGCATCACCTGTTTCAATTTGCTTTACTAGTTTCAGAACTGACTCGTTGCCAACAGAGGAACTTTAATTGCTTATGGACTGGCAGAGCACAGGAGGGCTGCCTGCATGCCATTCGTCAGAAAAACTTTTTTCACAGACATTACTTGCTCTCTTTTATTTTGAGAAGTAGGACTCGCAACTGGCAAGAAAACATCTCAAGCCTCCTCAAGCATAAAAGCCTTGTTTTTTCTGGCACCATCTAGGACAAGAATGCAAGATCTCACAGTGCCTTCAGCTATGCTATCTCTAGGATTCTTCTGAAACAAAGACAAGAGCATACATTCCTCCAAAAATCCAGACATGGGTATGTACAGGTGTATGTGATTCTATACACTCAAACATTCTTTCTCAGGCATATACACACTTTCTCAGCCAAAATCCAAAGGTAAATAAATATTACAGTCATAGCATCTAATGCTATAATCTGAATAGCGAAATCAGTAGCAAATATTCTCCTAGCAGTGGTTTAAAGTGACCACTGTTCAAACAGTTCCTGCCAGTAGTTTTTTTTCTACTGGGTTCAGAAAAAGGAAGCATGGTAGGGAGGAAAGCGCTGTCAAAGCATATATGTTTACAAATTATCCTCAGGTAACATTCAGCAATATTTAGCTAGTTCTAGTCAGAGTGAAATTGGATAATTCACAAAATAACTAAGTGGTAGACTGGAATTCTGCTGTTTATAACGAAGCCTAACATAGTATAAGGTGAAAACTGCTGTGAAAATGATTTTTTTTTTCAAATATTTAATACCCTGTGTTGCCACATTCCATTTTTCTTTAACAAACCCAGCCAAATTATTTTTCTGTTATTTTGGTTTTACTTTAGATTTTAAATAGTAAATTAGAGAAACTATAAAAGCACTACAGTTAATGTTTTTAATTAAAGATTTTAAGTGTGTCTAGATAACCTCTCATTGAATGTAGCTGAGGCCTTTAGATTCTATTGTACATTTTGAAGAGTACAAAGCATATGATGAGAGAAGGATTTAAATGTCACCTTTTAACGGTCAGAGTTCCATGCTTGCCAGTGATGAGCCATCTACCTGTCCACTGAACTAAAGCAAATGATCCTTCTTTTTCTCGGTTGTCTCTGAAAGAAAATAATCTGGATGTTATTTCAAAGTACTGCTCTCTTCATGATAGCTCTTGACAGTTTGCTTTTTAATTATAAATGATGGTTTTCTTTTCGAACACCACTGATTCATAGAAATTATTCACTGAATTTTTGATTATTCTCCTTTAGCAAATGTATATTCTCCAGAAAGATAAAGCATTCACATCTGAATGGGTGAAAATGGCAGGAAATAAGGTGGCAGCTGGTTAAGAATAAAATTGTTTGGTATACATCATAATTTATTTCATCAAAACATTCTGTTCCTCGGGCAGCTGGAAAGAGCAGCGTAATCCCATTTACAAAAATACTTGTCTTCTCTTTGCCATATTTATTATGTTTTGGGAGCTCTATGTGAAATAAGCAAATGGTCCTCCTGACTGCTGAGTGAGAAATTCTCCACGGGCTCGCTCACGTTGTGGACCTTTTTCAAGGTGTGGAGCTACAATTAACTTGTCCTCATTTGCTTGGGGTAAAGGTTCAATATTCATATTTTTCTGCCTGACCACTGTCATCACAGGACAGGGAGGAACCAGGACAGTTACACGCTATTATTTAGATCAGTTCAGGTAAGCAGTTGCCACAATAGGGTCAATAAATTGTCACAAGTGACAAGCAATAGCTGTCCTTTTAACTAAAGGAGATTTTACAAATGGTATGTCATGCCCAAGGGATACTCTGTGCTGCATCTTCAGAAAGTAAGAAAGCAGAGAACAAGGAAAGGCCCTTTGCATTCTTCCCAGTAGCTAGATAAATCTAGCTCGATACATCATGAGTAAGCCTTTTGCTAAGTTTGCTTTGATTTGCTAAAATCAGCTGGGCCAGAAATGCATCACCCCCTCCTCCACTCACATCAATTTATATAAATAAATCATCATGTTAGCTCTCCAGTACATTTGGCATAGTTTTCAGGAGCAAAGTAAAAAATCATTTCTAGCAACAGGCACTTCACACTATTGTAAAAACATTGTTGCCTCCTTCTTTGGTCACGAAAGGGATTTTTGCCTAAAGGAGAAAAAAAAATCAACTAGCCCCTCCCTTCTCTTTGAGGAGACACGTTCGAAAACAAGTCGAAAAGATGATATATTCTGCTTGCGATTTTCAAGAACTCTTTAACGTTCATATTTTCACTACTAATACAAATCTTGATGAAAAAATATCTACCATGGAGATGATATACTGCTCAAACCAAAACGTTCATGCTCAGGAGAAAGTATCTTGAAAAGAAATCAGAGATTCCTTAAGTCTGTGCCTTTCATCTCCAGTCAAATGATACACCTCTAAAACCAGAATTCGTAACTGCATGCAACCAGGCAATATTTATCCTAGAATTGCTGCCCCAAAACATACAGACTGAAAAGAAACACTTGCTTTGAAATGTACTTGCAAATTTTAAATCCCCATTTGTATAAAGTAATTTTCTCTTCATATTAGTGATTGTTTAACTGGTTGTTACATGGCAGATTAAAAAGCCCTATTTTCTGTACATGATGGAAACCTGAATTTTCAGTCTGCTGCTTCTTTTATCTTTCTCCATGTCACATCTTTCTCCTGCTCCATTCTAATTTTCTGTACAGTAAAACACTTAAGGCGGACCAAGCATATATTAAACATCCCAACGCAAAAGAATCTAAAAAGTAGTTTAAAGTAGTTTCATGCACCACAGGCGGCCCATAATCCCAAAAGTAATTTAACTTAATCACCTTTTCTTACTATGGTTTTTTTTTTCTCCCCTGTGATTGTGTGAAAGGCTCTCGCAGGCAAAGGAGACAACTGGCTAACTAACACAGCTGAAAGAAACGGTGAAATACTAACTTATTCCACCGAGCCTATGGTACTTAAGGAAGTCTCATACCAGAGAATAAAGGTAACTGGGAACCGAAGTGCTCTCATGAGGTGCCAAAAGTGTCATTTAAAGATCGATTTCCAGTTTTTAAGTTTGAATTTCATTACTCTTGTAAATTTATCAGATCTTTACTACTATTTTTAAAAGACATTCACTTCCCATGAAAAAATAAAATAAAGTTAACAGAACTCTGTTTAGGAAAGATCCTGCTGATATACTGCCTACTTAATTTTTATGCTACCTTTTTCATAACAATATCTGAAGTCTTAAGTAACAAATATTTATGACATTCTTCTGTTCTTGTCTCTCAGTCACCACATAAATCATGGTGTTCCTCTCTCTCCCTTTATAGCAGCCTGCTGTGGTTTTAGAAACAAATTATTATGATTTCAAGTGACGAATGAACAGCAGAAGCAAAGGAAGTCTTGAGATACTATCCACATAAAAATGCCATTAATAAATAACATAGTGAAAGAGAGCCACAGAAAAGCTTTAAAAAAAGCAGCTCTGCATCTAGACAAGATGTATTCCCTTTCTCTAAGAAGAATTGGTGAACTCTGAAGAAATAGCCCTAATCTGAGCACTATTATATGAAAACAACACATTTTTAGCACAAGCTCTGTGCCTCCATATACAGAATTATTTTCATAATACGAGAAGATCCGTTTTGGTCTGGGGATTTTTTTTTTGTTCTTCTGAATATAGTGAAGCGCAGAAGAACTCTGACAAAGTAGATGAGATTTTACGCAAGATCTCACATCATCAGTACCAGAACTGTCAACTAAATTTTAAAGGATACAGACATAGTCTCTCCTCTCTTCACATTCAACTAAAGAAAAGTTAGCGAGGATTCCACACAAGAGTGTGGAAGCTGAATCTGAGGCTATCTGAATCTCACGGATGAAAACAGGAACAAGAATGACCTTCAAGACCTAAATTGTTTTAAACCGTTTCTGAGAATGCTTAAATAAGAAAGCCCACATTATGTTCCTCAGACATAATCTTAAAATCTGTGGTGCTATTAGTGATTAAAACCACCTTTTCTCATAAACTGAATACATTATTCAAAATTCAGAAGCTCATAAGCATTACAAACAGATGCAACTATACAGACCAATTAACAAAGTAATTTTTTTTTTCCTCAGATGAATCTGCTTAATTACTAAATACAGCACTTTTAAAGAAAACTATTTAATACCCATACTCTGAAGTTTAAAAATGGTAATATCTCTTACAAAAGCCTTCGGGAACTGTCCTCCACGATCTATTTTTTTTGTTGTTTTTGTTTTAAAGAAACGCTGAATTTCAGGAGTTGCTGAGGAGTACGACCGAAGGCAGCAGTGTCCCCGTGGGACCTTTCTCTAGAGGAGTCAGCATGCCGCTGCTGCCCTGCTCCCTCAAGCCAGAGCGTCCAGCCTAATACATATTCATCTGTCTTTTTGATAACAAAGGCTCTCCCTTCGCCCCCGATTTTTAAAGAGATTCTTTTGTATTATTTTACATTCTTTGTCCTTAAGCAGTTTAAAGTGACAGCCCTCAATCTTTTTCCCGTCAAACCCGAAAAATGCTCCCTCCCCAACACCGTCATGCAGGGAGCCCTGACCCGCAGCCAGGGGCGGGGGTGACACCAAGACGGCTACTTTTGCTTTGTTTCCCCTCCTTTGTGTGTGTGTGTGTTTTGTTCTGTTGCCTTTCCGAAGTCGGCTCGAGGCCGCTCGGGCACTGACTGGTTATCGAGCAGCACTCGCGGCGCAAATCAATCTTTTACGCCGAAAAACCAGCTTTGGGTTTATTAAAAAAAGAAATCGGGGGGGGGTGGGGGGGTTGGGGGGGGAAGAAGGAGCGGCGCGCGCATCGGCGGGTTAATGGCTGTTTGTAGCAACGAGGTATTTAGCGCCACAGGGTGAAGGGGGGTGGGGAGCAGGGTGGGGTGTCCTAGGAGTTTCGGCCGCCGCAAGCCCCTGGCACGGAGCTCTTGGCATAGGCCGCTGACGCACTCCCGGCCCTCAGGGCGGCCCCGCCCCGCGCTCAGGTGCCCGAGGCGGCGGGCGCCGGGCGGGCCGGGTACCCCATGCCCTCATGCCGCCGCGGAGGAGGAAGAAGTGGGGGGGTGGGGAGGGGGGGTGGCCGCGCTCCCGCGCTCTCCCAGTTACCTCAAGGAGGTGCCGCGCGGCCCGCGCGCGAGCGGCCGTTGGAGTCCGCCGGCGGGGCCGTGCCTCGCGAGGCAGCGCGAGCCACCCCACGAGGCACGGGCCCGCCCGCGGCCGCCAACGGCCGTCCCCGCGCCGGTACCTCGGCGGCCCCGGTCACTGACCTGCTCGCCGCGCGTCTCCCGCAGCTCCGCGGAGGGAGGGGGAGCGGAGGGGCACGCGGGGGGGGGGGTTAGGCCGCCGCTGCCCCGGCGTGACAGGGGCGGCGGCTCGGTGCGGCGGCCCTGGCTGGCCGCGATCGCGGTGGAGGCGCCGGAGCGGGTCCTGTCACATGATGCGGTTCCTGGAAAGTTCCTGGAAAGCAGCCTTTGTATGTAGCCATCCCGGGAGGGGGGAGCCGCGGGGGCAGGATGCCCTCGCCTCGCAATCAAAGGCGAACAGACCGCCCGCGCCGGGGAGAGGCGGGGAACGGAGGGTGTTGTTTCCCCAGGAGCACCATCCTCCTCCGGCAGCGGCAGCCTGTCTGTCTGCCCGAGCGCAGCCCCGACGCTTCTCCCCGGCGGCGGGCGCTCTGCCTTCCCCGGCCCCTCAGCGCAGCCGGGAGTGAGAACAACCTGACCGCCCCACCTCCAGGCGGCGGCAGCGGCGGCCCCAGCCCCGTCCCGCCGACCCTGGGTGAGTCCTGTCGTCGTCCCGCCGTCCCTCCGCTCCCCGAGAGCGGGGAGCCTGGCCGCCCCGCTCCCGGGAAGACGCTGCCGTCAGGCGCGATGAAGGCTCCCTTCGAAGCCGGAGCTCCTCGTCCTTGCCTCGGGACGCCCTGCTGCAGATAGCTGCCATCGCCTCGCAAACCCTCCGTCCCCGCCAAGCTCCCGCGGGCCGCGGCACCTCGCGGCCAGGCGCTCCTGACGCCTCTCCTTCGCAAGGGATCGCGCCCAGGCACCCGCGGCAGGGCTGCTGCCCACCTGCGCTTGGGGCTTTGCGGCCGCCGGCCCCGCGCCGCTGACAGGCGCACCTGCGCCCGGTGCCGCGCCGGCGGCGTGCTGGCGGGCGGCAGGTCCTGCGCGGGGGACAGGGGGACGGGGACAGGCTTTGTCGAGGGGGTGCCCGCGTGTGTGCCTGAATATGTTGCAGTAGAAACCCGGCTGAACAGCCTATATGCTGCCACTAAAGTTTAATTTGGGAAAGTTCTAAGCTCCGCCGCGCCACGAAACTTGTGACAGGAGGAGCCACCTCGGCATAACCCTTCACCTGGCGATTTAAAGCAGAGACTCTGCCCAGTTCGCTAGCGTCGGTGAGGGGCCCGCTCTCTCCCGCGAGCCCCTTTTCCGGCCAAAGCGGCCAGTCTCCTGCTCGCTGGCGCTGCCCGGCTTCACGTCGCTCCCGGCGTGACGGTGGGAAAGACAGGGAGGCACTTTTGTCCTTCCCGTTCGCTTCAGCAGAGCGGAAAGATACTTTTTTTTTTAATAGCCTCAGCATTTAATGGAACGGGAAAAGCACCTTTCCTGCCCCGCGCTAAATATATCGCGCCCTCCGCCGCGCTGCCCCTTTCCCATAGCCAGCAAGCCCCGGGAGCCGGCGCTGCCCGCGCACCCGCCCCGCAGCTCCTGGGGTACGCCGCTGCCCAGGAGAGGCTCACTCCGACCCCAAGAGCGCGGACCACGCCGGGCTCCCATTCCTAGAGGTACGACTTCGCGTATGACCTTCCTGAAAGCCGTACCGTACCATGCCATGCCTACGCACTGCAGCGTGCAACCCGGGAAGCGCCGGGTCCCGCTGCTCGCTTACCCCTCCCCACTCATACCTTTACGTGCTCGGCTCTTCCCCCACGACCTCCTTCAACCCCAAACGCCCTCACCTTTCAGCGCTGCCGGCCGGGTTCTCGTACCCTGGCCGAGGGAGCGGGCACATCGGCGGGTTTGCCCTTGCAATAAAACGAGACCACCTTCGCGGGCCGCCGCCTTCGCCTCGTCACCGGCGGAGAGGAGCCGGGGACTCGCTGGGCGGCTAGGGGAGGAGATGTCCCTCCCCCGCTCCGCCGGGAGGTGATCTCTCGCCTCGGGTCCTTCCTCTGGATGCTGGGAAGTTCCGAAGCGGGAACACCAGAAACGCACGGGCTGCGTCGGGAGCGCCTCTCGCGGGGCTCACCGCTAACCACGCTCGCTCTCCTCTCGCAGGCGGCGCCCGGGCCGGGCGCCGGGGCCATGCACCCGGTGTGGCGCTGAGCACCGCGGCGGCGAAGTGGAGCCCTCTTCCTGCGGGCAATCCCCGACCTGCGTGCGAACGGGGCCGTGCCTGCCGCCGCCGCCGCCCCCCCCCGCTCCATGACCCTGCGCTCCGCCGGATCCCTGGAGAGCGCGGAGGGCTCCTGGGCGCGTTGGGGGCACGGCGAAACGGCGGCGCCGGTTGCCGAGGAGTCCCGTGAGGCGGCGCAGCTGGCCACGGCTATGGAGGAGCTGCGGCGAGCAGGTAAGCCCGGGCGGCCGGCGGGGGGGTGCCCGGGGCGGCGGCGCTCGCCGGGGTTCTCGGCTTGCCTCCTCGCCGCGGTCCCGAGGGAGGCGGAGCGGCGCGGCGCCGCGAGGAGCCCCGCCGGGCCGGGGAGGGGCGGGCAGTGGGACGATGCTTGCCGTGGGCGCCCGGCACTGCGAGGGGCGGCGGCGGCGGCTCCGACTTTCCGCGGGCTGCGGCGGCCGAAGCGAAAGCGCCGCCCGCGCCGGCAGCGCCTCGCCTCGGCGGCAGCCCGCGATCGAGGGCTGAGCGCTGCCGCCGGCCGGGGCGGCCGCGGCGCCTCATCCCCTCGGCCCCGCGTACCTGCGCTCCAGTCGCCCGGCCCCGCAAGATGCGGGGCTTGTCCGCGGGCGGCGGGAAAGGCTTTTGTCTTCATCGCCTCCCCGCTAGGATCGCAGCCGCACCGCCGAAGTAGTTTTCTTACCCCTCCCAGCTTCCCCTTACTAGACAAAGCCCATTTCAACCGCAGCCCACCTAGAGTTACCAACCGCTGGCTTTTGCGGGCTGCGAGCCCGTGTCGCGGGGACGCAACACTCTTCCCGATGTGTGCACAGCGCGGAGCCGAGGGACGCGTCCCTACCACCTCACGGGCGGCCCGAGGGGTCAGCGGCTTCGGCGCTACCCTCGCAGGACACCGCGGGAAAGTTTGTGCGTGTGTGTGACTAGACATGAAAATAAACAGTGACTGGGAAGGCTCTGTCAAAACGAGACACATTGTAAAGCAGTTGAATTTAAATAGCAAATTAAAAAAAAAATCACAATACCTGCAGGACTTTAGCTTTGAAACAAAAAAGGAAACTGGTTATTACAAGTATATCAGCCAAAGAGATACTTTTTTAACAAATAGGAATAAACAAAACCTTTCCTTCTCTCCTCTTTTAACAGGATGGTACTGGGGCAACATGACTGTTGCTGAAGCCAAAGAGAGATTACAGGATGCCCCCGAAGGGACCTTCTTGGTTAGGGATAGTTCACATTCAGAGTATCTACTGACTATTTCAGTAAAAACATCAGCGGGACCGACCAATCTACGTATAGAATATCAAGATGGCAAGTTTAGACTGGACTCTATCACTTGTGTCAAATCTAGACTTAAACAATTCAACAGCGTTGTACATTTGATTGAGTACTATGTTCTTATGTGCAAAGACAGAACCGAAACACCTTCAAATGGAACAGTTCATCTTTACTTGAACAAACCTCTCTATACATCTGCTCCATCTCTGCAACACCGCTGCAGAATAACTATAAACAAATGTACAAATCAGATCTGGGAGCTGCCATTGCCAACAAGACTAAAAGAGTACTTGAAAGAGTACCAATACCAGGTATAATATATTTTCTAAATGCTTCTAATGTAGAGTTAGCTTTTAAATGCAATTCTTAAAATCAGCCAAAGAACTGAGTAACCAGTTGTACAACCCGGCATGGAATTCACTATCAAAACAGTAGCAGTTCTGGGGGAAAGGTTTTTATTTCAGTTGCCACAAAGGGAGACTTCATGTCGAATAATCCCAGTTTGCATCCTTGGAGGTTCGGCAAGGTGGCATACTATTCTTGCAAAGAGAGAAGCCAGGAATCTGTCCAGATTGTGTTGCTTTGTCAATGGTACAAAATACTGCACTGACTACCAAGTAATAACTGCAGCACTGGGACCGGGAGAGACTGTGTAAGTGGTCAGAAACATAAGAGAGTGCAGAAGTATCTCAGTTGTCTGATTCCAAGATTAATTTGGTGCTAGTGTTCGTATAATCCTGAAAGCTTAACTGGATCACACTGTGATAATCTTTCCAAAGTTATGCAACTAATCAAATCCAGTAAAAAAAAAAGTGATCATGTATTCAGTTTTTATTGAACTATATTTTGTGTCCTTTTCTGCAAGCAAAGGAGTACTATAAGTAAATGGTTTAAAACATTGTTTTTTAAGGTTCTCTAAAAGCTGACCTTAAGGAGAAATGTCACATCTTTCATAGGAACCCAATATGTTGCTGATTATACCAGATTGGTATCCCAGAGTCCTTAGTAATGTTCACATCTCCCAGTGGTGATATATCCATGTTATTACTACAAAGCCTCTTTTGGTCGAGGCTTCAGGACTGTATGCTGCAGACTTGCAGTTGCTCAGGTCCAATGTCAAAACATGGGTATCAGCAGTTACAGCTGTCTTCTACAATGTAGAATATTTTCTTCAGCTTGTTTCCCAAAATGTGGGGAAATAGGATTTGATAGGGTGGGGTGAGGTTTATTTTTTGTTCTTTGGTTTTTTCTTTTCATTCACTGTTGTAGCTATCGGACTATTACTCAATAAACTAAATCAAATTGCATGACAATCTCCCAATCTTTGCACATACAGATTTGCAGCTATTCAGGAAACAGTGATCTTACAAACGCGTATCATTTCCTAGTGAATACTCAAATCAATGTACGTGTATTGGTGAGGATGAATACTCACACTTTGCCTTTGCAGTGCTGCTCAAAGTTGTAGTTGGATTACGTTAAGATTAGTGGTTTAGAGTCTGCCTGCTGAATTCCCGTATTTAAGTATTAACGTAGGACATTGCTTTTTCTTTTATAGTAGTCTTCCAAATGAGAAGGGATTCAGACTCCTTGTACCTATTCCTCAGTTTAAATGCAAAGTATTTACTAGAAGAAATGTCCAGCATGAGAGTAATAGGAAAGCAGTAAAGAGAGAAACAAGGATATACAATTTCATAGTTTTAACTCTTTCCCTAGCATATTTTTTAATTAAAGCAAATAGACCTGTGTTTGAATAAGGAAGGTTGTCAAGACTTGCTGTAATCCAGCCCTGCCCGGGCTGAAATAGAAACAACATAAATTAATCTTGTTTTCTTTGTGACTGAACTGCTTTGTAGTACTGTCAAGATGCTCTGACCCTTTTCATAAACTCTGTGGCACCAAGCAACTTACTTGCTTTTGAACTCCCAGTTATGCACTCAGTTTCGTCACGAATGTGCCAACAGAAATGAGTGGCATGGCTGTTGCAACAAGGAAGACACCAAGAACCTGGGATAGGGGGATGGTCCCTTGCTATGGCAAATACTTGGTATATTGCTGTTCTCTCTGTGGTAAAGGTGACTCTTCTTCCTCCTCCATGCTTCAGTTCTCTCTCCCTGTTCTTAATGCAAGCTTTAGTATAGAACTAGGAGGAGTTTTCTCCTGAAAAACAAATCTTTTATTAAGTAAATTTTTTCCCTATGTCCTGCCAAAATGTATCAGGTTGTGGAAAGTATTTAATGTAACACGGCGATCACCCAACGGTTCTCATCATGGTAGAGCTCTTGTATTTCAGGTGTGCGTTGTCATCACGTTCTGTGCTTGTCATCTTTTTTGTTCAGATCTGCGACCCTGAAGCTGAGGAGCTTTTCCCATGAGCAGTGCCCATGAAAAGACCATTTTCCTGGGAATACTTTTCATTCTGATGAATCTGTTTTCTTACAGTTCCTGTGTAGCCCTACTTTGGGATGACATAGCTGCTGTATGGAATAACTACTGTATGGAATAACTGCTGTTACAGTAAGGAATTCTCATCAGCTGCTACATTAACCTTCTACTACTTCTACTTTTATCCCAGAGGTGATACTTAGCTGACACACTTGAGGTCTCAGTGGTATACTAAGGTCCTTTAAGTTCCCTCCAGGCTAGCCCCTGGCCTCAGGATTTAAAATCATGAATACCAATGCTGGAAGAAGCAGACTGAGAAGAGCTTTGGGGTGTAACAAGACAGTCATATTGTACACTTAAAAAAAGGAACTATGTCTAGTTGCTGGGAGCTTGCTGTATGCAGTTCAGAGGCCAGGTATAACCCCATGTCAGAGCCAAGCTCTGAGGAATGACATGGGGCAGATGCAGGGCAGCTGACTAGGCTTTTTCTAGTGGTTCTCCAGAGCACAGGGGAAAAAGATAGGATGAAGACAGAGTGCTTCTGGGAGAGGTATTGATTCCTGTAGTAAATAAACAGGAGTAGTTACTGTGATGTGGAAGCAAGTCACCAGATGTGGAGCACGCTGGCTTGTACTGTGTATCATTCAAATTACTGTGAGGAATAGGGTGTGTAGTTCTGGTGTGCTCACAGCAGGGAACAATATTTTGAACAGACTGGAGGGGGAACTAGTCCTCTTTGTATGAAAGCGTAGTTCTTATTAGGATGCCAGCCCTAGAGCTGATGCATTGCGCTAGTAAAACTAAACCACACTATAGCTTGCTGAGAGCTTGGCTTCATTCTAATACAGCACAGAAGAATGACTTGTTCTGCTACAAAACATCCTAGGATAGCACATGATTAGATGAGTGGTGCAAAAATCTTGCACATAGACCTCATGAATTTTCAGACACAATTATATTGACTAAACATTTTCTAAAGTTGCAGTGCTTTATTTTCCCTTTACTTTATGGATGTTCTTATAGCTTGTTTGCAGCACCACCTTTTAAATCATCGGACCTTCAGATTCCAAAAATGACTTCTAACTGATATATGTCATCTTGAATTGCCAGTATAGAGTGTTCAGTGAAGCCAGTTTCATAGGTTCAATGCCCGTGAGTCAACCAAAAAATCATTATAAGGACTTCAGTCTTAAGCCCTTTTTTAATGTCCCATGTGTTGGTTTAGTTTTTAATTTTCAGATCTTAGTTTCAGATTTTCCAGATTATACCTGGAATGTTAGTTGCTGAAAGCTTCTCCATTTTAATGAAAGGAAAGCTGAGAATCACATAATCATAAAAGGTGATGTTTGGAAAAAACCCCCAAAATAATTGCAAGATGAATGATGAAAATCAAATTGATGAACTATGGCTCCATTTTAGCTATATGGACATTTCCCTGTATTTCTCAGCAACAGAAAATGGTTCAAGTATCAGATGAGTAAGTAGAGTGGGAATGTAACCAAGCAGCTTGTACTCATTGCATTAGAAGTAATTTTATTTTAGTCTGATCTTGTCAGTATTGTCCTAATTATATTTTATGTTACCACATCCTAAATATACATTATATAACTATTAGCAAGAAGCAAAAAGTGTTCACCAGAATGTAGGAAGAAAGGGGTTTATTTTTATATCTTAATCTGTAATTTACTCATTAAAAACTGTGGAGGTTTAGAATCTGAGACTCAATTTATTGAGTCTCATCACCTTATAGAAACAGAATCTACACATGATAAGAAGGACAAGGTATTGTAGTTGCATGAATTCCTGTTTCTTGGCTACCTCTCCTGTTTTGGCGAAGTGTTCCTGTAGGTAAATCACCTTGTTAAAGATTGTAGAAAGACTTTATTTACTTACGTGCTCTATTCAAGAGCTTTTTCTTGTATTCCTGATAAAATTCCTCTGGATTTTTCCTTTGGCTATAAGCTTAGGATCTAGCAGAAAATAAGTCAAGCGGTATCAGGGCTTTGTTCTCCTTAAGCCAAAGCACATGATGGAAACGGGAAGAGATACCTCTAGACATGTTGCATCTAACAGTCATTTAAAATCTAACTTCTGCTGACTTTGCTGTCATTAAAATGAGGGATTCTAGAAGTTGTACTGCTGATTCTTAGTAAGAATTTTTTTCAGTTGAAAGGAGAAATTTTATTTTAAAAATCTATAAAGGAAACTTTTAGTACATAGACCATGAAATTTCTGAATAGAGTAACTAGAAATCACTTGAAAGGTCAGAGCTGGTTAGTGCTATATACACAAAGGGAGTGGAGATGACAAGCCACTTTGGTATCTCAGCTTAGCTCCTGAAAACCACGTCCTTATTAAAGTTAACTTCAGCAGGTCTCAATATTTTGCTAAGCCCTTACCACGAGCGAATATGCCTGGAAACAACATTCCACGGGCACATAACTTCAGTCACCAAAGTCTGAGCTCGCTTTACAACAACATGGCGGTTTGCCACAGTATTGCTGAAATTGGGCAATTTCTACAACGGGCTGAAGATCAGTCAGACACTGGGAGGCAGAGTTTGTGCTGCCAGGGGCTGTGGAGGGCATCGGTGCCAGCCACCGCTGGTCCTCACCTGCTGGCTTAGACAGAGGGCATACTACAAACTAGGTAAAATGCAGCTGCCAGGAAACCAGATGGGAAGGTGTTTTGCATGCTGAGGAGGGAATTAATCAGTCTGGCTTTTGGTGTCTGAGAAAGGACCAAAGGGAAAGAACACAGAAAAGCAGGCAGCTCCTATGAGAGGTGGCACTTTTCACGAGGTGTATCAAATGACTAACCATCAGAACTGGCACGATGCTGAAAGGTGTATTAGTAGACCTTAAAGGTCCAGAGGACTAACTTGTATTAGCACAGTTCAAAGCTGCATATAAACAAAGTCTGGCTAGATAACTGAATTTCAGGGGAAAAAAAAAAAGCTTTTCGCAAAATTAGTATGTCCTGGTCCTGGGGTTGCCAAGGCAGGGGAGGGATTAACTGTTTATTGATCACATTATCTACATGGCTTTGAAGTAGCCAGTGCCCCTTAGAAGGTCTAAGAACATAAAACCATTTCACTATAAATATAGTGCTTAATCTGCCTGATAAATTGTGGATTTTATTTTACTTAAATCCTGTTTTAAAAAAGAGATTGCACCTGTGTTTTATTTTGTTTTGTTTGCTTCCAGAGCTGGAGGCATTAATTCTCCAGTAACTGAAATAACAAAACAATACCATTGCTTGTGATAGAACTAAGAAGGAATAAAGTGCAGGAGCAAAAGCTATTTATATTAGCATAAAGAACAAGCTGGACTTCAGTAGGAAAAAAGTTCAAACAGATAACACCCAGGAAAAGTTCAGTGCTGGGTGCTGCAAAATCAAAACACATTTTAAAACCTCCAAATTCAATGTTTCTGCCTTTTTTTTTTTTTTTCCACTGATGGGCACAAGGTTTATGCAAGTAAATCCTTTTGTTTTCAGTGAAATTGTCCCATAGTTAATGTTTCATACCTGAAGAATTGCAATTTGGTGCACTGTTGGTTCACAAATAAATGCTGAGGTATAATAAATGTGGGAAAGGACTCAAAGCTCAATACAAATTCTTCTTTTGACTTTATTGAGGTTATTTGGATGAGGCTTGATAACAGAAGTAAGTAAAAAAATAGTTCTAAGATTGATAGTATAAAGCTGTAAAATCCCTTTCAAAATGATTTATTACAATTTAATTTTATCTCTGTAGGTTGTGGCTGTGAAAATATCTGTTCATCTACATCTCTGTGCTCACATTCAGTTTGTCTGAGGGGGAATCTACAAATTTGAGAGTTTGGTGTGGACACTGATATTAAACATGTCATACATTTGCTTTTTTTCTTACCCAGTGTGCTGTTTGACAGTCTGGAAGGCAGAACAAGTTGTGGATCAACTGTTACTGCCTATGGGATTTTTAGCCAGTTAGTTTCCTTTTAGGAAAAGCAATATTAAACAAACGGCAGCCTGTATCAGCTGCAATTTACTCATCTGTAAAGTTGGCAGTGAACTTGGACCTTTTGTAATTTATCGGCATGGGGTGAAAAGTTGCTTATATTTCAATTAACACTGAATAGTAATTTAAGCTGCAGTGATGCTATCTTTGACTGCATTGCTAGGAAGAGAGAAGAAAATAAGTTAGGAGAGTGAGATTTTTGTCCAACTAGATTGTAGTGGAAGTGTCATCATGAACTGAAGCCACTGTAGCCATGCATGCAGACAGGTTTCATTTTGAACGGGAACATAAGAGAGTAAGTGAATTTTTAATCTAAGAGTATTTTTTGTTTGAAAACAGGACCTGTAGAAAAAGAATAAGCAGTGATAAATCTCTTGCTAGGCTACCTGTAAAAACTTTCCATGAATCATTACTAGCTCCTAAAAATCTTAACCTGAAAGTAAGAACTTTAAACATATAGGTCCTGCATATGAGTTTGTCTGGTTCAAAGCCTGGGAAAGAAACAGAAGGCTAGAAAAAGCAGTAGTTATTCTCCTCCTAAATAAAACCACCCTTCCAGTCTTTTACCTAAAATGCTAGATGACCATTTCATGTGCTATAATTTGCAATCAAAAGAAGCTGGATTTGTAAAAAGGTTTCAGACTTGAATCTTAAATTCTTTTTACTTATTTGTCAGTGTTTGGATTTTCAGACTAATTTGTGGATTTTCTTTGTTCTCATATTATTAAAATGGCTGCTTTACATTTAAAAAAGATAGTTTCAGAACCCTGCAATAAATACTTAGGAGGCTGACAGTATTTCATCTGTCTTCTCAAAGCAGCTTTAAATTAAACAGCAAAACCAGAGAACTATATTAATATATTAATTAATATATATTTTTAAAATGGACTAAAAATTGTGAAAAATACCGAGTCCCATTTTGCAAATATTAATTACAGGGGGTTTATTACGATACATTGCAGAGATTTTTCTTTTAATTTCTTTTTTTTTGAATGATACAAAGGTTTTACATTTGATACCTCCATCTTATAACTTCTGCATTCATAGCTAGAGATTATTTGTATCAAAGTAAACAGCATTAATTCACTGCAGTACTGCAAGTGTTTATTAACACTTATTTTTATTACTGAAATTAATATAAATGTATAGACACTACACAGTCTTTTCAAACCCCACAGATTAAGATGTTTTGAAACTTTCTGTGCTACATTTTACCTATATGCTGAACATGTCTTTTAATAAAATACTGGTTTTAAGGAAGTTCATGATGTGTCACCTACATTTTATATTCATTGCTATCTTCAAACTGCATTTAATTTAAAGTCTTTATTGTTTCAATGAATGCGAAGCTAAGAAGAATCAGAATAATCTAAGCAGCAGTCCAGGGGCTGACACCCTTCAACAAAACGCTCCAGTCCTGGCTGTCATCTTTTCTCAAAAGAAACAAGGAATCAATTTTTGAGTAGCAAATGCCACCTGTAGAGTGATACTCCCTCCTGACTCAGTCCTCTGCCCTCAAACCCTGACAGCACCCAGTGCAGCAGGCCTAAGCTCGGTCTACAAGTTGGGCAACACTTCTGTACCAAAACCTTCCCTTACTTGGCATCAGTCTGTTTTTTGTGTGGCTGGTGCAGGAGACCTGGATATTGACATTAGGGAAGGCCCTGGGGACCAGGGGGAGGAGGAAGAAGAGAGGGACGAAGGGAAGAGATTATTATCTGGGGCCACAGTGGACAGTAATGGCTTGCAAGACCGTCATCTGGTCTTCTGGCCACCGTGTTTGAGCCACCCTGACTTACACTTTTAAGTATTTTTAAGATTGATCACACTCAGAAATGTTTTCTGTGCTCTTTCTAAAAATGATAGGCAACCATATAATCTATGTTTCTTTTTTTCCATCTTAATTTCAGAGGTCTTGTGAGTGATTAACCCAATTAGATGTGGTTTTAATAAAGAAAACTAGAGGCTCATATTTCTTTTCTTTTGTCCTTAAAGTTGGAATGCTGTCCTATGAAGAACTGGAAACAGCATAGTCCTAATGGATTAAATCTGCTTGCACATGGTTTTAAAAACACATTTTGGCTCTTGTTATCAGCAGAAATGAATTAGACTGTAGGAAACTAGGCTGTAGAAAATACAGTTGGATACAGCTGTATACAACTTGACTCCAATTAGCATAAAGGATATTCTCAGAAGTTTGTGGGTTTTTTTTTTAAAGATAAGTCTCATCATACCTGTACGGTTTTTCTAAAAGATTTGGGACTTTTCAGTGATCTTTAAAAAAGTGTATGGCAATTTAAAGATCTGGTATTCCGACTTGGAATAATCCATGTGTAAAGAGAATAGCATTGTCAGAAGAGATGTCACTTAGCTTGGTTCCCACAGATTTGGACTTGCTACCGTTGATTTAACAACCCTCAATAGTGTGGCCACTTGTTATTCCCTGATCCACAGAACCAGTTTTGAGTCTAAAAGTCTGATGATACTGATGTGTGTTATTAACTGTAGTCCACTGAGCTACAAAATCTGGGAAATACTTTTTAAATGTTAGTTAGCTTTGAGGTTTGAGCAGAGTTGAGCTGAGTCCAAACTGGCTCAAATATATATCTACATATCTGCTACATAGATTTGTCCCTAACACAAACAGAACCCAACCATCCTTATGAAGATTTGTTAGGGCTTCTCCCCTCAGACTTGAAGTATTACCAACATCCTTATTCTGTAACAACGCCTGGGGTGCATTGCTAAAGATGAACCTGAAATACTAGCAGCAAATTTACAGTTACTGCTGTTGAATTTCCAGCATTAGTTATTAACTAGTGGAAGGAAAAGGAAACACTAGATTTTCCCTTTAATGAGGCTTATCTGTTCCATCCCGCTGCTTTTCTTCTTTACATCTCTGTTTAGACTGTAAGCAAAGACATGGCTAAATGCTGGCTGTATGACTGCTGCCATTTACTTGAGCAGGAACGGGAGTTGCTCTGTGCATATCCATGTGTTTTGCTAACTTTCTAAGACATTCTTGGACAGTATAAAATAAAAAATTGTAATTGCCTCATCTGGCAAAAAGATATAGTAAATGCAAGAGATGTAACTGCTTGTCTTCGTTTTCTATTTAAAAATGTAGGCACATTATCTGCAATTAAATGCAGCTGTCAGGATTACAATGATGTGATATTTTAAGTGGCCAAGTCTGGTCCCTTCAGTTTCAGATCTAATACAATTCTTTTGATCATGACTGAAAGAAAGAAAACCAAAAAAGCTGGCAATCAGACATACAAGAAGCTAGGAAATAAAACTTTCAGAAGCTGTACAGTGCTGTGCTGAAGAAAGATCATATTGATGGTTTGTGGTGTTCTCTGCTCCCTGGTGCTGGTTTGTGTTGTTTACAGATGTATTTTCTCACACCCGGTATCACAAACTATCCATGACATGAAAATTTAGAACCACCTTAGTTGTACTTGAGCTACAGCAGCAGCATACTTTTTGTCATAGAGTTACTGATGATGGCTTACTCGTGTGGTTTCCAGTGTTGTCAAGGTCATCGTAAATATGTTAATGCATCACTCTGAAACAACCCATAGGAGTATTTGTTTTTCATGTCTGTATTCCTAACATGTGTGCCTCAGATAAAACCATTTACTTTGGCTTAGGAATGTATTGCAATAAGATATTATCACATTTAAAATACCATTTAAACCCTTTTTATCAAATGCATTGTCTGGAAATTATCCTAGACGAAAGTGTTATGTCAATTAAACCAAAATGTTGCTTTCAAATTGTTAAATAAGTAGCATCTCTGCAGGAGCTGGGTGCATAATAAATATATATAATTTTTAAATGTTTCTTAAATCCAGCACACATAATTTGACTTTAAGACTGTGATTTACATCGTGTCCTCATAAATTCTCAAGTTTGCTATCAGCCACAAGAAAATCAAAGGAAAAAGATCTAAGCTTTCTGAGTGTAATTAAGTGTGTATCTTTAAAAAAAATCTTGTAGATAAATATCATGTTAAGCATATGCAGTATATAATCTCTACCAATAATACTTCCAATTATATTTTTCCATGGCAAGTATTTCCTGGGTATAGTATCCAGGAAAGGCATGTAAAGGTTTCCATAACTAACTTTCAAATACTCTTAAATCTGTACGATTAATCTAAACTGACTGTACAAATGCGATTTCACACGGTGGCAACATTTGTAGCAGCAGCTGCGGCAACCACCTTTCTGGCTTTTCCACAGGGTATGCATTAGCAAGCCGAGCAGCCAGGCTGCTGCGGTTGCCTGCAGCTTCAAGGTTGAGTGTTCCAGCTCCGAAGGATCTTTCCCCGCCTTCTCTTCCCCCCCGCCCCCCCCCCCCCCCCCCCCCCCATTGCTTTTGTGGTCCCGACAAGAAAGAAAAGGGCTGACACCGCTCAAGCACTGTGACACATGTCATGTGACACCTGACACCGACGTAAAGATGGAAAAAAGTTCTTCAAGGGTATGCGATAGGAAAAGTCACTGCCTTATTTTCATAGCTCTGTGAATTGCATATTTACCTCTATTACTGTACTTTGGTTTCAAATATTAATATAAAATGATGTGAAAGAGATGCTTTTGTATTTAATAACAGATGAATAAGACCACTAGAACGTGCATCACACTGTGCCAGATACAGGCTGGATCTTACTCTTGAGTGGTTCTCCGCTATGACGTTTCTTCACATTTAGGCTGTTCGGATCAAAGTAACGACTCTAAACGTATATAGTATTCGATATACTATTGCTGTATGTTTGATACAACGATATCAGCACCTGGATAAAGTTTGGTTTAGCATATACCAGCAAATAGGAACCCGTATCCCTAGAGAGTAAGAGATCAGCTGTATCTAATGTCACAAAACCTGCTTTTTTTTTGTAACGTGTAATTTAATTTCAGATACAAGTCCTCCGGTCATTACCACACCCCCACAGAGCCCTGGCGAGGACAGTACTCCGCGGAGACCCCCCCCACCCCCCCGAGCAGCGGCGGGACGCGGGGGCTGCGCGGCGGCCTCGCTCCCTCGGGCCGTACTCGGGCTCGCGTGGGGCAGCTCCACGCGCTCACCAGGGCTCGCTCCCCTTGCTCGATGCCCCTTGCGAACGTCACCGCAGCCGAGCGATCCAAACAGCCCCGCCGCGGACGGCGACTCCGTGCTGTCAGCGCCTTCCTCCTCCCCAACCCACTCCAGCCTCACGGCCGCCCTACGTCAGCGCCCACCCGGCGCACGCGTCCCCCTTGCGCCGATGCCCACCTTCCCGGCTGGGAGGCGGGTGGGAAGCGTCCGTGCGCCCCGACCGGTGGGGCTGTCCCGCTCCGCTGCCCACAGCTGACATGGCGGCCGCAGCGCCTCCCGCGGCCGCGGCGCAGCCGGCAGCGGCGGCCCTTCCTCGGCCGGCCCGCAGCAGGGCGGTGGCGGCGGCGGCTTCCGGCGAACCCCTCTTGCCTTCAATAAAGATGGTGCTCCCCGCGCAGGCTCCTGGGGCGCCGGGGCGCCCGGTGTAGTTCCGCACTTCCCTCTTGTAAGTACGGGCCGAGGGCAGAGGGAGCTCTCCGCTCATAGCGCTTGCCGCCCTGGCCGCTCGGTCGTTCGCCCGCTCGCTTCGCCCTGCGTCGCCGCGCGTTGCCGCGGCCCCGCTCGATTCGGCTCCCCCCGTCCGCCGCCGAGGGGGAAGCAGGAGTAAAGGCGCCCGTCCGCGCGGTGCCGACGGGGCCGTTCGGCCGCAGCCCCCCCCGCGCCGCGACGCTGGGGCAGGGGCTGGGCTTTCGCGGGGCGGGCGGGGGCCGCCGGCCCGCGCCCGCCTCCGCCGCAGCAGCCGCGCCGAGCCGAGCCGAGCCGAGGGCGGGCTGAGGGGAGGAAGGCCGGGATGTCGCTGCCTGCCGGGCCGGAACCGCGGCGCTAGGCTCGGGGCCCGGGTGCCAGCAGGTCGGGCAGCCGACCCCCGGCTGCTGCAGGAGCCGCGGCTTCCAGATCTCACTTAGAGAGGAGAAATTAAAAGCAAAACTATGGCTTGGGGGGAGGGGACAGGAGACTTTTAACCTCTAGACATGCTGTGAATATCTAAAGTCACTCATGGATTAGGCAAGGCGGACCTTATTCTTAGCTGAGCAGAGACATTGCAACAGACTCAGAGTCATAAGCAGCCCAGTGCAGATGGTGTTTGGGAAACTTCCAAAGTGTTTCTAGTTGAGACCTAAGTGAATGTTCTTTTTAGGATCAGAATAGGTCTTTTTAAGGGTCAAGGCTTTCAAAAGTTTTATTTCCGTTCATGGACAGAGTGTGTGTCAGATCCAGAAGAATGCAAAGCTGCCCGTGTTGGTGCCATAAGTCAAGGACTGTGCTCATTCAGTGAGATGTGGGAGTATATTTCTCAAAATTTGGCTCTACAATGGAAAAGATGCATTTTTAGAAGTAATCAGACGAAGGTTGTTGTCCTACTGGTAAATGGATGTCTCATCCTTTCACACTAGCATTCACATCAGCATCCTTTCTAGCACCAGCATTACTACAGAAAACATTCTAGAGCTTACTTTGGGTCCTTAAACTCAGGCTGCAATTAAAATTTTTGCTGCACTAATTTCTGTTGCACTAAGCTTCTTCCCTTCAATGTTACCGAAATCCTGATTCATTTGCATATCTGTCTGCTTAGTTCCTTACTCAGACATGTCCTTCTCATGGTAGATGCACACAAAGAAATACTTAATCTTTAAAAAGAACTTAATCATCCTGGAAGTTTACTGTATCAGTGCTGTTAAGGGCTTAAAAACCTTGGTTGTGCTCTGCAGTCAGCAAGCCAAAGGCCGCCTTCAGCAGAAATTCCCCTTTCAGATACATGGCTTGATAGGCGTGTTCAAACCAAAGTTGTTCCTCGTCTAGCACATGGGTGAGGGGCCTCTTGGCTGGGGACTCTCAGTGGCCTATGCAGAATGTGATGCACAAGAGCTTTGTAGAATCTGAAACAGTTTTCTGCCTGGGTTGAGACAATGCCCCGAGAGCTGCTGCTGGGTGTATGTCTTGAACTCTGCAAGTGCTTTATGAGCTCAGAGACAGCCAGGGAATACTGGAAGGGAGAAATGCTGGGAATCTGCTGCCTGAATTTTACCTAGTTTCGCTTTAGTCCTGTGATTGCTCCCTGTGGTGAATGATAGTGCATGTTTGAGACCAGAATCTTCAGTCTCACCTGAAGATTAACAAGCACCTTAATATCAAATAAGGAAGTCCTTCTTGCTTACTCTTTTTCCATCTCCTTGCTTGCACCATCATCTCGCTTCATGAGGGACTTTGATGTTTAAGCTATGCTTAGCAAACTAGCATTTTTTAAGAGCACATACTGGGATGGCTGTTGTATTTCCAAATGACACCTAGACAAGGTAGACCTGAAAAGTCATTTCAGTTTGCTAGAAGCATACTCAGTAACCCAGGAAGGACGGTGTCTTCCTGGGAAGGTGCCATCCAGCAATGCTTTCAGCAGTCAAGAGAAGTGTTTTCAGAAAGTGCCTTTATTGGTGAGTGTCACAAACAGCGTTTTCCAGTCTCTCCCATGATCGTAGGCTCTTGCATTCTGTCCAAGATGTCATTTACATGCCTGTATGTTCTGTTGGTTGCTTGTCCTGGATTTTAACAATCAGGCCAACCAAACAACCTTTACTAGGGCCTTGGGAGTCAGTAGACACCTCTGATGATATAAAGGCTTAAGCTGGTTTCTTACAAAAGCTTTGAAAATCTCTGCCTCTCCTTATAGCACCAAGCTGAATGAAGTAAAATTTCTGCAAATTCCAGCTGTTAGAACGGAAGCTTCTGGTTTAATTGTCAGAAAAACTCTTGGAAATCACACTCAACACCTGCTGCTGGCGGGTTTTTTTTACTTCGTTATTTAGTCATGAGAAAATATTTAATTGTATTGTTCTGTCATTTTCCTTTTCAAGTACCATTAGTGGGCCTAGGGATATGTTTGTTGTTAATGTCTAGACAGGACATCTTGGTTCGGTTCATAAGTCTGACACAGACTCCTTGTGTGTGATCTTGGATGAGTTGCTTGGTCTCTCTGTACCCTGATTCCCCTTCTGTAGAGTGGCTATAAAATGCATCTTTTCCAGCTTTTGCCTACTCCGAGTGCTAGTCAAGTGAAATGGGAGCTGGCAGAGGGCATCTGATTGCTTCCTGTGAACACATTAGAAGGATAAATACCAGGGAGGGAGAAGAGCTACTTAAGCTAAAGAACAGCTTTGGCAGAACAAATGCCTATAAATAGGTTGTGGATAAATTTGAGATGGAAATGCAAAGAAAGTTTCTCATTATCAGATCAGTTGAGTTCCAGAGCAGCCTTCCAGGATGAGTCAGTGGGGGGAGAATGACCTTGCACGTGAGGTACATTTCTGGTCCTCCTAAAATTAAAACTCATTGCATAGGCTGAAGCTACCTGCTGGCTCTGTTCCTGGTGCCCAGCTGGGGTGCATCCATAAATCCTGCTGCTGTTTTTGTGCTGCTGCAACAGCAATAGCGTCAGAGACGTCAGTAACAAAGGGCATCTCTCTAACTTTCTGTGGATAGAGCCTCTTAAGTACTGGCAAATGCTATACCTGCCTTCAATGTAGACTTGACCAGTTAATGAATGCAATTGTTTGTCGTGGTATTGATTCCAGCAAAAGACTGGGATAAAGGACTTGTCTTCACAGTGCCAAAGGTTCTTTTCCTATCTAATATTTCCCAGAAATGGCTGCATGAGACAGCTCATGAGAATGCTCATGAGACAGTGAAATCCGAGTGGAAAGAAGATGGTAGGGATCATGAATAGTTTTCCTGGGTTGGTAATTCTGAGTTTGGGATTCTTTCTATATGTTGCCACTTCTGGGTGTTCACATATCACTTCTGGAAGTATTTTAATCCTCATACGTTTCTCTACTCCTTTTCTCACACTCTAGGTTGCCAGATGGATGCCAGAGACAAGCAGCTTTTACGCTCCATGCGCCTGGAACTCTGCACGGAGGTGCTGGTGGATGGAATTGTTATTCAGTATCTCTATCAAGAAGGGATCCTGACAGACAGTCATGTTGAAGAAATAAAATCTCAAACCACCAGTCAGAGGAAAACTATGATGCTCCTTGATATTCTCCCCACCAGAGGACCCAAGGCTTTTGATGCTTTCTTGGATTCCTTACAGGAGTTCCCATGGGTTAAAGAGAAACTGATGGTGAAGCGTAAGGAAATGACGATACAAAATCCTGCAGGTAAGGCCAGGATTGTTGTTGTTGATATTTAGAAGCTTCTACTCAAGCCATAATTTTGAAACTATTGAATGTACCAGTATTTTCAAGTTATGCATCATATTAGAAGTGGAGCGTGATACTGACAAAAGGGCACAGCCTGAATTTCCTGGAAACCAGCCAAATGCCAGGAAGTATTGTAGAATTGAGTTTCAGGTGGTAGGAGGACCCAGACTGCAATACCTGAAAGGGAACAGGCTATAAAAAGTAGTCTTGACTAGCTGCAGAACAGTCTCTTCACCATCCACACCTGCTTATTGTTTGTTTTATGTATGTTTTACAGTGGTTTGTTTCTGAATTGTTCATACTGACAGAAATTTTACTTACTTGTATTATCATTTTAGTGTCATTTTGATTTAGTATCATATGCTAATTTATATTTATTTAGTTCATTATGTTTACTGGAGTGCAAATGTCTAGAGTCAGTATGTCCAAAATTACTAGCCATTGCTTAGTTTTAAAACAAATTTGGGAGCTAACTGACTCAGTGGGTGTTAAATAACCTTATTTAGTTCAATCTTTGTCTTTCTGACATTTAAAAGTACTTCTAAAACTAGTTTTACAGACTTGATGTTTTTTCAGGAGTGATTTCTTTACCAATACGTTCATGCAGTTGTTGAGCTGTTTTGAAGTCAAGACAACTGCTTTAAATGCATGATTCCGGCAGCGTGCGCTGGCTGCTAAGCTCACGGAACCAGCGAGATCATAGAATAATATAATGGTAGAGGTTGGAAGGGACCTTTAGAGATCATCTAGTCCAACCCCCCTGCAGAAGCAGATTCACCTAGATCAGGTTGCATAGGAACATGTCCAGGCGGGTCTTGAAGACCTCCAAGGAAGGAGACTCTGCAATCCCTCTGGGCAGCCTGTGCCACTGCTCCGTCACCCTCACAGTGAAATAGTTTTTTCTTATATTTAAGTGGAACTTTTTGTGTTCCAGCTTCATCCCATTACCCCTTGTCCTGTTGCTAGCTACTATAGAAAAAAGGGATGTCCCAACCTCCTGACACCCACCCTTTAGATATTTATAAATGTTAATAAGATCTCCTCTCAATCTCCTCTTCTCCAGACTAAACAGCCCCAGTTCCCACAGCCTTTCCTCATATGAAAGATGTTCCATTCCCCTGATCATCTTGGTGGCCCTGCGCTGGACTCTCTCCAACACTTCCCTGTCCTTGAGCTGAGGAGCCCAGAACTTGACACAGGACTCCAGATGAGGCCTCACCAGGGCAGAGTAGAGGGGGAGGAGAACGTCCCTTGACCTGCTGGCCACACTCTTCTTGATAGTCAAATAGTTCCCATTTAGCAACATCTTTTTCAAGCAGTCTGAATAACATTTCCCCAAGCACTGCACTCCGTCCAGCCCCCCAATTTGAGTTTGGTCTTACATATTTTGATGCACGTGATGTGTGATTTTTTTCGAGCATCAGTGTTCTTTGTGTGAGGCAGGGAGCCTATCCATTGTTGGCCATTGTGTGCAACTGCACCCCAGTTAGGTGCACCTGACATTATCCCACCTTAGGACTTTCTTAACGGAGTATCATGACAGCTTGTCTTTCAGTTGGGTGTCTGGAGACGTTGCTTTATGCTTGCTTGGAAATGAGTAAATAATGTTCAGGATTTGGGCAATGAATATCTTGTGCTGCCCATGGGGGAATACACTGCAAGTTCTCAGCACAATGTAAACTCGTATCATTGAGTATGCTGGAAGAGACCTTGCTCACTGTTATGACCAATCCTGCTATGCTAAGGTTTTTTTTATTTGCCTTATAAATCAATCTGTTTTTTTGCTAATTGCTGGTTAAGCTGTTGAATAATCCTTAACAGTTCCAGAAACTCGGAGGCAGTTATCATTGAGTACAGTCAGGATTGTCTAGTTTGTTACTAGAAACATCGCTTCCGATTTTTGTTCTTTCGATTGTTTTGTGGATTACTTGTTGCCACTCTTAATCTCTTGTGACTCATTGTGATGGATTTATGCATATCAGGTTCTCTGGTTTCAAGTGTACTGACTGTACTTGATAATCCTATTGCCAAATTTTGTGTGCAAGTTAGAAAAGGCTTCCAGATTAGATCAAAAGTTACAGTTATTTTTATTGTGGCAATACAAGAGTGTAAGAACAGGGTAAGAGGCAGATAGCCAAGTTTGTTTTAGTATTTAGGCATGTTCTTTAGCAGGCAAAGAAAGAGAGCACCATCTGTGCCCTAATAAATGCCAAGTGCACTCTGGAATGAATTGGAAACTAGGGCAGCATCATCAGTGCTGATTACGTGCACAAAAATCTGGTTTGGGATAAAAAGCCTCACTTTGCATTCTAAACAACAAACTTGTAAGCATTTGTGGCAGAGTACTTGAGTGTATGCTTGGCCTTAAGCGTGGAAAAAGTCATTGGCTCTAACAAAACTATGAGCACACTTAAAATGCAATGTGTTCTTTAATGCCATGCTAGATAACTCCTGTCTTATTGGAAACAGTTCTTACAAATGATGATTTGTCAGTATCAGTTTCTTTTAAAGAATTCATTTGTAGTCGAAAAAAGCCTACTACATGCATACTATGTTGTTGTATTTTTTAAATGGAAGTTGGTTTTATGGCCCCAGATTTTAAAATCTTTTTTCCTTGGGATCATGCATACTTATGGAAATCGTATGCCTGCTGTTCAATTGTTTATGCTCATTTAAAATTCTGTTTACTCAAGCAAAATATCCTCAGTTTTTGCAGATCTTTTGCAGGTCTAAGGATTGGTGGCAACTTGTTCCTTGAAGGAGGGTTTTATTTTATAGCTTTTCACTTCTTACTGACTAAACATAGGATTTTTCAAGTCAGTAAAAGTAGACTATTAGGTTTTATCTATCTGAATGTAAAAACTGTGGCATGAACACAGTGCAGTGATTTTTTTTATATAGGCCTTTGGATTGTTGTGCATTTTGTTCAAAGACATCAAGCCTTCTGTCTTTGCTTCAGCTGAGAAATAGTTCACTGCTTCCCAGTTTAAAAAACAAAACCAAAAAAATCACAAGTGCAATGGTTAAGAAGTTTTTAATTTATTTTCTTCCCCTAATTAAAAAAAAAAGCCAAAACCCCACGACAAAACAACAAACCAAGTGAACCAACCAAAAAGCAATTTCAGAAGGACAGAAATAAAAACATTTTTGGTCATGTAGTGTAAATATGATCTGGTGGACGGAGCAGCTGCAAAATGTAAGCCAAAGCCTGAGACCTGAACAAGACACTGCCACTAAGTCACTGGGAGCCTTTGGGCAAATTCTTTCAAGGCAATGGATTTGTTGATTTCCAAGTTCCCTGGCTCAGTGTAATGTTCATGGAGCATTGTAGACTGTAAATTAGCCTGGGTTTCAACCCAGAGTATACTGTTTGTCTGCTTGCAAGTAAATGAACTTTAAAATCTGCAGTGTGCTGAGTTTTCTTGCTGAACATCAGTTATCTTAAAAATAATGGCTCTGTATATTGTTATCTGCTGTAGTTCCAAGGAACACAGAGACCCTAATCCCGCAGAACATAAGGAATCTATTCCTCGTGAATCAGGAGAGTGATGTGCAGGCAGTTAGAGCCGCTTGGATCTGTATGGTTGCATCAAAGAGACTCAATGTTCCTTCCCCTTGCTTGCTTACTTTGTGCACAGCCTTTTGCATAGGGTCACTTTTCTCCTGTCTGGTATGGATCTGTCGGATCTGTCAGATTGGGAAAATCTTTTCTTAAAGGAGGTAAAGCATCGCTGTAAATCCCCAGAATCTCAAGAAGAAATGTGCCTTATGGGGTAAATATTTATGATGTTAATTGATTTCAGAGTGATAGGATGTGTTTCTTGCTTGTGTAGGAATCTGTGATAAAACAGTTCACCCTGTGCTCAGTGGCATTTCAAGCCTATATCATAATAAAGAGCAACCGCAGCATGAGTAGCTGGTTTTGGAGAGCAAAACTTCTGATGTACTAAGAGTTAACAAAAATAATGTGGGACCGTTTCACTGGGAAAAGACTTGCTGTTTTTTATGCCCTAGTTTGGATAACTTTATGCCTTTGTCAGGAACATAAATCTTTAATATAGTATTATAATTCCTATGAAAAACTACAGCTGTTGGCAACAGAATTCCATTCTTTCTAGGAACATCAAATAGTTACTCAATATATTTTACACTTGACGGCATTTGTTTACCAGAATGTTTTTCTAGTCGCTCTCCACTCGAGAATTTCTCTGCCCAAGTATTATACTCTATGTTGCTATAAAATTATTTACTTCTAAAAGCGTTAGTACTGCACCTCTTTGTACTATAGATGCTTTCTCCATTCCACAGGAAATCGTAGCATATTGAGAAAAAGTCTGACATATAGTGTTTGCCAAAGAAACCGTACAGCAGCCGTTGCTATGTGGCGAATGTTAGTGAATTTGGGGCATGGAGTTACGCAGATTCATTTTGGGAAAGCTGTTCTTTCATAACTAGGCAAGGAATGTTTTCTAGTGCATGATTTTATAGTTGTTGTAGTACCAAGTCATCAGTCTGTGTTAGGGTCCTGTTGGACTTGGGTGAGATCTTTTGATTTGAACAGCTTTTGGTGTGGATGGGGTTTTTCCCTGGATGTGTGGGGTGCATGTGTTCTCATATAGTTATATAAAACTTCATCTTGTGTAACACTTTGGATGAAGCATGCAAATACAAAACAAAGCAAAACATGTACTTCTGCTGAGAAAGCCATCCTTCCCTCCTCCCCCAGCTTTCCCAAAGTCCTTTTTCCAGACATGGGTTGTAGGTTTCTAAGAATTTGGATTCTAATGCAATAGCATTAGGACATGGGAAGTTTAGCATCTCTTCTTACCTTTTGTTGTCTGTGTCCTGCCCTCATCCTATCCTGCTTCCTCTAATGTCCAATGCAGTGAAGAAACAGACAGGTCTCTTGTCTTTTCCATTTGGATGTCAGATAGGGGAGCAGATGATGAATCCTTTTCTCTCTTTAAAATGGTGGACAGGAGACAATGGGGTGGGGTTTTTTTCCTTCTCCTTCCCTCCCCTCTCTCCTATAGTCCAGTGGCAGAAGGAGGAGTTTCCTCCCATGTATGTCTGAAGGAAAAGGATGGGCTTAGCAGCCTTGGCCATACTGAATTGACCTGTAGATGAAGGAATGCCTTTGTGCCACATCCCAATGCCTGGAGGCTATAGAAAATGTTCTCTGGTTCTCTGGAGGGATTCAAAGGCATCCTCATAGGAGAATTTCTCAAACTCTTTTCCACATTCCCATCTTCCCTGAAAATCGGGTGTTACATTTATGGCTTTGGCTTTGTTCCTGACCGCAGCAAGATCTGTGAAGTCTGGCGTTAAAGGTTTGTGCGCACACTCAATATTAAAGCATGCATCATGACATGGGCAAGTAATCAGCTTCCCTGGTTCTACAGAGCGTTCTGTAGGAATGTGTATGTATTTTTGTTTTAATGTGTGTATGTAGGGTTTTCTTTTTTTTTTTTTTTTTGACAGTCTAAGGAATATTTGCTTTGTTGGGGTTTTTTGCCATGTTAATAAGCAGCTGTGTTTATGCTGCTTACATACATGGTTTTCACTTTGAGAAGCCCAAATCTTAAGCATCACTGTTAAGAACTATAGTGTCTTCTGTCCAGTCCCATACAGTTTCTTTCAGGTAAGTTAATAGAAAGATCTGACCATACCTGGTGTCATCCTCAGTAACACAAATATGCGTGGCTAGTAATAATACAGATTTAATAAAACTTATAGACCCTGGAAGCAAGAAAGGAGTGAGTTCTGGCAAGAGAATGTTTGGGCCAGCTGTGCCTGATCAGCTACTCATAACCAGTGTCACTCGGAAGAAGAAATTGGTAGTTGGGTTTGAAGGCTCTCTGGTGTAAGGAATGGAGACATCCATCTACTGACCAGACCTTATGACTTCCAAAATCTGCAGCTTCCCCAGGAACTGGATCCAGGACATCATGGAGGTGACTAACAATCATCAGAATTTGCTACTCTGTCATCTGGGCACTAATAATAATTCTGCAGATTAAGGATGACTATGGGACTCAGTAATCCCATGTGAAGGGATAGAGCCCAAGCACTGTTCATCCTGCCGTTAAAGGAGAAAAACTTGGGCAGCATTGGATGCATCTGGCATATTCTCACCTGTCTGTGCAGTTGGTGTCATGGTATCACTTTGGACTCTATGACTACAAGACACTTTTCAAGAAATGGAGACTACTAGGGACTGATGGGATCAAGTTGGCAGTGTGGGGCAAAAGTATGTTTACCAACAGGCATGCTGGGAGGAAGGGCAAGTCTGCACAGTTGCAGCACTACAATGTCATTGCATTTGCAGAGACATAGGATAGTTCACACAGCTGTAGTACTGTAGTGCACGGCCTCAGGTTCTCACTCAGGGAGAACCTCTTCAAAGGGGCATGTTCAGTGCACAAGGCTTTGCTATAGCCTCTGCGACAGGCTAGACAAGAGCGTAAGGATTAGCATCACAAGGGAGCTCAGTAAGAGAGAGATTATGGTGGCATATTTTATAGGGCTTTCCTGATCAAAAGGAGGTAGAGCCTGGAGAAGTGAAGGTCACAGCTTTCAAGTACCTACAAAGAGGATACCAAGAGCAGACAGGGATAGGTTCTAAACATTGATGCATGGTGGGAAGATGAGAGATGAAGGGTGTTAGTTGAAATGGGAAGTTCTGACTTGCTATAAAGAGAGTTTTTTGATTGTAAGAGAAGTCAAGAAGTGGAACAAATACCTAGAGAGGTTGAGTATCTTCAGCCTTAGCAGTTTTCAAGATCTGGCTAGATAGAATACTGAGGAATATATTGCGCAGAATCACGGAATGGTCAGGGTTGAAAAGGATCATCCAGACCAACCCCCTACTAAAGCAGGTTTACCTAGATCAAATCACATAGGAACACATCTAGGTGGGTTTGAAAACCTCCAGAGAAGGAGATTCCACAACTTTCCTGGGCAGCCTGTGCCAGGGCTCTGTCACTGTCATGGTTAGACCATGATTAGCCTCAAGTACCAAAGACCTGAGGATTGCCAAAGGGCAGGGAGAGCTTAATTGCTGCTTAAGGTGCAGGACAAAACAGAGCAGGGTACTTGGCTTGGGGAAGAAAACAGAGAATAATTTAATGCAACATAAACTAAAGCAAAACCATAAACCCCCAAAACATAACGAAAATAAACCAACACAGAGTGGTACAATGATGAAGAGTCTGACCAGCCCTTTAAGACCACCGTCTCCCCACTCCTCCCCTCTTCCTGGGTTCAGAGTCCTGATCCCGGTGGTTTTACCTGCTCCCCCTCTGAACAGCCCAGGGGGTCAGGGAGTGGAGGTTTCAGTCAGTCTATTCCTGATAGCTTCTGCTGTTTGTCTCTCCTCAGGGCAGGTGGGCTCTGGACTAATCCTCCCTGCATGTCTGTGCGGTACCTCACACACATAGCAGCCCTGCACGGGCTGCTCTGACTCGTATTTATCCCAAGGGCTGCAGCTTTCTGCCTCTTGTGTGGGTCTGCTCTGCAATGTGCAGGCTCTCCAGCACGGCCTGTGCCATGGCCGCCTCCTCACACAGTCCCTCGCCCATCCGGGCTCACTCACGTGGAGCTGCTGGTGGCATTCAGTCCTGCCATTGCCCTGCACGGGTTGCACGGGCACAGCTGCGTTCTTACCATGGCTTGCAGAGGGGTCTCTGGTCTGGTGCTCTTCCTTCCTTCCTCCTTCTCTAACTGTGGTCGCCTCCATCTTGTATCATTCTTACACCTCCCGCAAGCACTTCAAATTCCCATCCCCTAAGTAGTGATGGCAGAGGCAGCAGATTGGCCCAGCCGGGCCGGAGGTGGGTCTGAACCCAGGAGCCGGGGGGAGAATCCAAAAACTCTTTGCCGGCTCTCCACTGCAACCCCCTTCCCCTGTTACTAAACAAAAGCAGCTCCTCGCTAAACCATGACAGTCACCCTCACAGGAAGGAAGTTTTTCTTCATATTCAAGTGGAAATTCCTGTGTCTGTTACTCCTTGTCCTGACACTGGACAGCACAAAACACTTGACTCATCCTCTCAACACCTGCCCTTTAGGTATTTATAAGCACTGAGAAGGTCCCCTCTCAGTCTCCTCCAGGCTAAACAGCCGCAGGTCTTGCAGCTTTTCTTTATGTTCCACTCCCCTGATGATCTCTGTGGCCCTCACGGTCTGATCTCAGAGCTGATCTTGCTTTAAAGAGACTTTCTGAGGTCTCTTCCAACTCAATTTCCCAGTCATCCTATGAAGTCTTCTTAAAAGAGTGCTTCTGTTGCAGGTCTTGGTTCTCAGGGAAACTTTACCAACTCTAGTGTTTACTGGGAATGTGATACAGTGTGGCCATCCAAGAAACTTCTGGAACACAGAAGGGATACAGTATCTCGATGAATGTCCAGTTAAGCAGACTAAGGGAGGTGCTCTGCTGTCCTTGCTACAAGGAACAACTGTTTAGGGATGTGTTTGTTAAGTCAGTCTTGGCTACAGTTTCCATGCAGTGTTGAAGTTTAAGATGCTGAGAGAAGAGAGGAAAGCAAGTAACAAAACTGTTGATGGAATACTGTAGGAGACAGTTCTGAAGGAAAAAAACATCCAGAAGACATGACTGATGATCAGGAAAAGTCTTTTCAAAGCACAAGAATGGTCTACTCCTATGTTCAGGAAAAGCAGCAGACATAGCAGGAGGCCAGCTTAGCTGAAAGGGAAACACCCAGCTGAGCTCAAATTTGAAAAGGAATTGTTTAGGAGTTGGAAGTGAGGACTGGCTGCCCAGGAGCAATATAAAAGCATTCTGTGGACTTTTAGAGATTGAGTTATGAAAGGCAAAGCTTGTCTGAGTTTGAAACCATTCAAGGATATGAAGAAAAACAAGGTGGGCTTCTACAAGTACATTGTCAGTGGAGGGTAGACCTACTGAAGAAGAGCACGGAAAAGGCTGGGTCTTCATATTCAAAGTCTACTGTCAGTTGGCCCTGGTCTCTATGCCTAGTAGTGGAATTTGGATGAAGAAGATGCTGTTTATAGCAGAAGAAAAATGAGTTGGGAGCTACCTGAGTAGAGTGGACATACATGTCCATGGAGCTGGATAGATTGTATCTGAGAGTGCTGAGGGAGCCAGCCTGTGTCTTTCAAAGGCTATTTTCTGTCATATTTGGTAGACTGTGGTAAGCCAAATGCACAAAGTGCAATAAAGTGGGAGCAGCTACCTTGGGTTTACCACAGGTAAATCAAGTTTGACCAACTTGATTCTTGCCCCCTGTGATAAAATGACTGCTTCTGTGGATCACAGCAGTAGATTTCATTTAATTGGCTTCAGCAAGGCTTTCAGCACAGTTTCATAGTATTCTTGTGGCTAGCTGGGAAGGTATAGACTGAATGGGTGAACTGCACAGTGGGTCAAAAAAAGGCCAGACCACCAGGCTCAAAAGGGTAGTGGTGGTCAGTCAATCAATATCCATCTAACTGGAGGCTAGTTATAAGTCATATTCCTCAGAGCTGAGTGTGAGACCAATTCTGTTTAACCACTTTGTTAGTGGCTTGGGTGATAGGAGGAACTGAATCTTTAGGAATTTTGTAGGTGAATTAACTTGCACACTTGTCAGTTTGTGTTCTGGGATCTTCTAAACTGTGCTGAAAGCAGGAAGACAGAATGACTCCAGATCTTTGGGATCACTTGACACAGGAGAGCAGGACTGCCTCTGAGAGGGATGGCAGGAGGAATGCTGGATGAATGCGGCCAGCAAGAGCCTCATGATGTTCAGCAGAAATAAGTGTGAAGTCCTGAAACTGGGATGCAAAATTCCTGCAAAGTAACACAAGAGGGGCACTGACTGGCCAGTTGCAACTCTGCAGAAAAGAAGCTAGATGTTTTGATAGACAGCAGGTATGAAGACTGCATCAGTAAGAGCAAAGCCATCAGGCTGAGGGTAGTGATTATTCTCCAGTACTTGACATTAGGAGGCTGTATTTAAAATACTGTGTATAGCTTTATGCCACCAGTACAAAGGAGAGATTGCCAAACAGAGTCTTCTGGTTAGTATAACATGAGGTACAGGGAAAAGCTGAGACAACTGAGTTTGTTCTCAGAGAAAAGAAGGCCACATAGACTCAGAAAAAGAGTCATACTCTTCCTACAAGTGTGCAGCAAAAGGAAAAGAAATAGCAGCCATGAGTTGTAGCAAGGTGAATTCTGACTGGATATAAGCAAAAAACCAAAGCAGCAAGCAGAGGTCACAGCCCAAGGAGGGTTGCCCACAGAGGCTGTGGAATCTCCACCCTTGGAGACAGTCAACACAACAGTAGAAGATCCTGACCAGTTAGAGTTTGAAGCTGGCCTTGCCTTGCACAAGAAGATGGACTAGATGACCTCCAAAGATCCTTCTGAACCTAATTTTTTCTGTGATTCTGTAAGCTTGGCATCACAGTCTTTGTACTCACTATGTGGTATTTCAGTACAAATATAACTGGTGCTGACATAGGATAGTTTGGAAATGTATGCATGACTTCTAGTTAAGATTAGGAAAGTGCTTTTTAAGTGAGTTGGAGTATTTGAATTAGATTTCTTTCAGGCCAATCTAAACAGGAAAATGCGTTCTAGGTATTCCCAGAGTCCATAGGACAAGACCAGAGCAAGTTAGAAGTGCCACCTTCCAGCTATGTAATCTGAACACCAGATTTCAGCATGATCTTTATCAGTCTACAGGTCCTCCTCTACTGCTCTATACTGCTTGCTAATATACACATAGCCTTTTCTGGCTAGCGGATGAGGTGGTTTTGTCCATAAACACCTGCAGTCTTGGAATCATTTCTTCCTGTTGAGGTTTAACCCCAGCCGGCAGCGAAGCACCACACAGCTACTTGCTCAGTCCCCTCCTCCATGGGATGGGGGAGAGAATCTGAAGGATAAAAGTGAGAGAACTCGTGGGTTGAGATAAAGACAGTTTAATAGGTAAAGGTAAAGCAACAGCCGCATGCACAAAGGAAAACAAGGAATTCTTCCCCATTTCCCGTGGGCAGGCAGGTACTCAGCCATCTGAAGGACAGTAGGGCTCCATCCCGCATAATGGTGACTTGGGAAGACAAACACCTTTGCTCCAAAGATCGCCTTACTCCTCCTTCTTCCCCAGCTGTATATGCTGAGCATGACACCATACAGTGTAGGATATCCCTCTGCTTAGTTGGGCTCAGCTGTCCTGGCTGCGTCCCCTCCCAACTCCTTGTGCCCTCCCAGCACACTTGCTGGTGTGGTGGAGGGAGAGGCAGAAAAGGCCTTGACTCTGTGAAAGCAGTTGCTTGGCAGTAACTAAAATATTTCTGAATTATCAACACTTTTCAGCAGAAATCCAGAACATAGCCATATACTAGCTAGAAGAAAATTAACTCTGTCCCAGCCAAAACCAGCACACTTCTCAAAATTCTGTGTTCATACATGCATACCAATGTGGATGTGCATCATAGCAAGGATACTGCTACATGCAAAGAAATACTTAAAAAAAATTCTTTGATTGTTTAAGTATCTCTGTTTCCCAGAATTTATAGTACTATTTCCCATCTTGGTTACGTCCATTCTAAATGGCTTATGGAGTTCACTACCTGTAGTTTTCCATTAGACTAAATGTCTCAATTCTCTGTCCATTTTCTTTCTCAACTTACAGTATGATAAAATCATTCTAGGCCTTATATTTCTGAAACATGCATAGTTGCAGTCCTTTATGATCCTTGAGATCTTGTGTTAATTGTTGTCAGCTTCCCACTGTTGGTCTGGTCTCAGGATGTGGCAAGCAAACCATTGGAAAAATTTTGTACAGACAATAATAATTGTTTTTCTAGAACAGACTGGAAACTTTCTTGTAAAGACCTGATCCTGCAACTTGATAAAACCACTTGTAAACATGAAAAAGCAAGATGCAGTTGTTATTTTTGCATCATGCCATGACTATAGGCATTGTGTTGTTAGTAGTTAATGTCTCGGCCCATAGATACAGATTAATATATGCTTCAGAGTAACTGAAGACTTTGAATTAAGACTTTGTAGACTTCATGAGATTTTTCTTCATTATTATTTACCTTCAGAGCTGATCAGCTTTTCTTTTGACATCTCCAGAACTGCCTTGCAGCTCCACCTGAAATTATTTGTTTAATTTTTGTATTCTCATTGCATATGGAGAATCTACTGTGTTTCGTAAGTCTATGAAAGTGGTTAAAAAAAACCAGTCAAGCAGCAGACACCCACCTTAGCTTGCATGTGTTGTGGAGGCTGCAGAGCCACCCAACTTGGTGAAAACATTAGCTCGTGTCTCACAGTGGAAGTCTGACTCCACTGAAGTCAGAGGCCAGACTCTTGTTGACCAAGAGCAGGACAAAGGTTTGGCCACTGGTGACTGAAATGTTCTGTCTGGTGAAGGAATGAGTGCTGTGCTGTTCCTCCCTGCACTGACGTGGCAGCATATCTCAGCCTTGAAAGAAATATCATTTCTGCATCTGAAAAGCTGTTACTAGTTCAGACTCTGCACTCCTTTTGCCTGTCAACTGAGATCATCAGCAGCAATGTGAATCACTTCTCCCTGAGAAATGTCACTTGTATGGCAAAGGTCAGGAAGTTCTTCTAGGATAGAGTTAATTATGGGATGCTTATTATATCTTGAAACTCTCCCTTCATTGCCATACAAAACTAACCTTCCCTTCCAGTTTTGTTTACAGTCATATATGTTTATATGAATGAGAACTAGAGCACCTCAAGTATCACTCCTTATTACCTCAAAGTGATGCAGCTGCAGTTTATCTTGTTAGAAGATTATGGGTTTGTATACAAGACTTTTAAAGCCAGATTTTATCTATTTGGCAATTGTCTGTGTAAACAGAAAACCACTGTTGTTGCTTCTTTTAGTCATTGGACCATTGCTCCAATATACTGTCAGATTTTCTTTTAAGTTTTTCTTCATGCTCTTGCTTTGTCTGTGAGTTGACTTGTGTTCCCTCATATACTGATGAATTGACAAGGAATTGTACACGTGTTTTGACAAACATTCCTGCAGTGAACTGAAGTGAAGCTTCAGTGTTTCTTCCAATCTACATTTAGAGGAGGAGACGATTTGATTTATACTCTACGGCTTGTGTGTGCAGGAAATAAGCATTAATGCATCGGGTCAAGGGGGATAAATTGCCATTAGTGCACCACTTCTTCTGGCAGCCTTCTTAATCTTAGTGTTTCACCACCTTGCCTGGGATTTTCAAAATGACTTATAGTTAACCCAAACTCACCCAACACTCCTCCCGTCAAGGTCAAGGGTAATCTCCCCTTGGCTTTAAAGAAGGCAATTTTAGTCCTATGCTGATGCTTTTGAAAGTCTTACCTTTCATTTGTAGTTAATAATATGTTGAGCTCTTTAATGAATGACCTGTTTCAGTCTTTGGATCTTTCTAATAAAACATGTGCTATGGTTGAGTGAAAGGACTTTACACAGGTAAGGGGCTGACTGAGCCCCTTGCCAGTCCTGGGGGTCTCTGACTGGCTCTGGTGGGAGGCAGGCAGGCTTCCTCTATGGCTAGCTGGTGCTGCCTTTAAGCAGGGGCATATGAATCCTCAGCAACATAATTGTTGAGAAGCAAAGCTAGAACGAAAAGTACTTTCTAGTATTTCTATGTGAAGAAAGTATTTCTTGAAATCTGTTTTTATTTACTGCAGACGATAGCTGTGTTTGCTCAGCTTTTCAAAGCAACATATTCTTTATTCTTACTCCTGTATTTCTCTGTGATCCAGTTCTGCCACATCCCACATGAGATTAGTTTCGTCTTCATGTACTTGAACAGCGATTGCGGCACTTAGTGTTGCAAAACGCTCTCATCGTCCCCTCAGTTCATGTGTTCCCGGTGGATCATGAGTTCACCTGCAAAATGCTCATTTTGAAAGCAGTGTCAATTATAGCTAGAAATGCTAGCCAGCTCTTTGCATTAGAAATTAACTCAGAATTCCTGAGGTGTTCCTCTTGCAGGCATCCACATACAAAATGGGAAGCCTTATGTTTTTCACCATTGAGCTGCTGTCTGTGCCCACAGCCAAATCCTGAGGCACCACTACTTTTGCCATCAGAGCTCCCTGGGCATTTCAAAGCCAGCTCTGGGCAGGTCCCAGGTTGCCTGCCTCTCCACAGCACCCAGTTGCTTGTTGCCTTACTCAGGACATGTGCCCAGGTGTTTCTCCAGTGATCTTGCCTGCAGGGACAAATCCTGTGGGCGTCTGCAGTGCACACCCGTCAAGATGGGACTGTGTTCTTGCCCGCAGCTGGCAGCGAGGTGCAGCTCTTTGCATGGTATAGGTTAAAGTTAACATGACCCCACAGTGTAATAGGTAGGATACTACCTTGTGGCTTGACATCTTAGACACTTCCCAAGTAAGCACATCTGTGGTTTATATATGAGTGATGTCCGCTGAAATGTGTTTTGTGAGTCTTTGGTGGAGGCACTGCTCCAAGAGAGAGCTCAAATCTTGAATTTTGAGTAGAATAATGTCCCTCCCAGTAGCTGAAAAAAATGTATCTAAGTCCCAGGAAGAAGTAGGACAGGGCTTGAGTTATTCTCCTTGTTTTATCAGGGCTAATTGAGTCAGCTTCTCAGTTGGTGCTCTGACCTTTATGAATCCCCTTCTTAGTGCCCCTGACTTTTCCCATAAATTGTGCACAGGTTTTAGCAAAATAGTTCAGACCTGTCCTGGAGGAAGATGATTGATGATAAATCTGTGTCTGCCTTTCATTTGAATCCTGGAGAATTTTAATTTGTCATAGTCAATAGCTATGTTTGTTTAATTAAGTGTATGGTCTTCCTTTACAATGCAAACTGTAAATACATATATTACACTTGGTAGTTAAAAGATGTTACCTATGCTAAGGATTTTTCAGTATCCATTATGATTAATGAATAGAATACAGCTAAGAAAGAAATGTGTAATACATGCTTAGTCCAAATGTCTACCCTTTTATTAGAAGGCTGTTACTATACTTCTGTTTAGACAAACTAAGCTGGCCAGCTGCTGGCATGGCGGTGTCTTGATTGGATATCTTGCACAAGGTGAAGGCCTGAAAAGAGCAGTTTTTAGGAGGTGATAGCCATCTTACATGGTATCCGTATCCCAGGTAGTGGGAATGTGCAATTAGTAGAAACGTGCATCGCTAGATTTTGTTTAATTGGAATAGCCAGTTAAGAAAGAGGCCTGAGCTAATATATTTTTATTGTTAAACTCAACCTGCAAACATTTGTTTGTGTGACTCTGTGCATATCAGCATGCTTATTGGCCTCAGTCGGATTATTTGCATCTAAATGTGCTTTAATTATCCACAGGATTGGTCCATAATGTGTAAAGAGTCTGTAGGAGTGAAAACAACCAGCTTCAGCTGAAGGATGTAATATCCAGGGGAATATTACAGAGTTGCAATGTCTCGTTTGGGTTCTGTTAGCATTTTTCTTTTTTTTTTAGTTTGTCACCTGCAGTAGTATAAAGAATAAACATCAAGTCATTTAGAGAAAAAGTGAATCTCAGTCGTGTGATGTCTTTGCATTCAGACTAACATCAGGAAGAACCGGAGTGTAAATCCTGCTCGTTCACTTGAATTTCATGCTCTAGCTTGCTTCATGGCAAGGTGTTTTCCTGGTTTATGCTGATGAGAAGCATTCCTAGTGTGATTCTATGCCCATTGCAGTGTTCATTTTGCCTTTAGTGTGTGCACCCTCTTACAAAACTTTTGGCAGACCCGGATCTGGTTTAGAAGATTTCTCCCCGTTTGCTTTATGAAGCCAGGTAACAAGAGAACGGTGATTTACAGCCATGAATTTATGATTTAGAGAATCACAGAATTATTTAGACTGGAAAGGACCTTGAAGATCATTGAGTCCAGATGTAAATTTAACAGTTTTCACTTCCACTGCTTAGTAGCCTGTGCACTTGGTAAAACTCCTATATCACTATTTTTATTGACAGGGATTATATTAGATATTGTATTAGATATCAGGAAGAAGCTCTTCACTGTGAGGGTGGTGAGGCACTGAAACAAATTGCCCAAAGGCTGTGGATGCTTCATCCCCGAAAGTGTTCAGGGCCAGGTTGGATGGGGCTTTGAGCAGCCTGCTCTAATGGAAGGTATCCCTGCCCATGGCAGGAAGGCTGGAACTGGATAGATGATCTTTAAGATCTCTTCCAACCCAAACCATTCTGTCATTCTACATTCTGATTAAGAAAGCAATGTGCTGTGTTTTCCCCCTTTTGTTCTGCCTTTACAAATGTACTACTTCTTCCTGTTCAAAAACTCTTTGATAAGTGCTGAAATCCCTTTAGAAAATCAGAAGAAAATCAGTGTTGATAATGATAGCAACAGTAATCCCATGAGATTTTTTGCAAGTCTTCTGTAGTCATCTGTAAATATTAGGAAAGGTAGAACTAGCTTTTTGCTTTTGTGTGTAAGACATTCACCTTGGTCTTAAACATTAGATTATGTATTACTTGTTACTGTCTGGCCTTCCTGATCATGTTACCCCAACAAAGTTCGCCACTATAGACTTCTTCACCTTGGTTTTTCAACTCCAGCATCCTTTTGTTGAGTACTATCAAATATGAGGTAAGTGTTGTCCATAAAACTTCAGAGATCCAAATTAAGGACATATACATATGTCTGTGTGTTGATACTGCTTTCATGCCAACTGATTCCTCCTCGTGTGAAATGAAGAAGGGTTATAAATTACTTATGCAGGATACAGCATTACTAGTGGTTCTTGACCTAACTAATATGCTATCCGTTTAAAATTGCAAACCCTACAGTTTATGTACAGACAGACACTATTTTTTATATGTGCTGTCTTTACCTTGTAGGTCTCATTCTGGGAAACTGTCATCATGTCAGCAATGTTGTCTGAGATACATATCCAGACAAGTCTGGAACATTTCAGACTTCATCACTGTCTTACATTACTGCCTATGGTGTAATTGTGAACTCTTTCCACGCAAGGCTGGAGAATACCACAACTCCTGGAACTGGGGATCCTGGAAGATCAGAGTCAGCACACAGTCTGAAAACATGCCTATTCCTGATGGGGAGAGGCAGGTGGCAAGATATTCTGTACTGCCAGGCATTAATTAGCCGCCTGATTTGGCACCAGCTGGCATTTGTACACCTCTAGGGTTTGCACTGATAAACAAAGTCCTTTTCTCCTAGTCTATGCCATAAGTGTGTCTTTTTTGCTTTTTTTTATTGCTTAGTTCCTATTGACTGTACAAGTTGTTACTGTAGCCCTTTTTCCTCCCATAGAGCTACCACTGTTTATTTACTATTACTGCTAATTTAATCTTGTGCATCAGGAAAAACATCTATATGGTCATGCTGTTAATGAAGAGTTACTCTCTGAATAGATTAAGTCGTTTGGTTTATTGAGTAAGCTAATACACGACCAAAGTATAAAATCCCCTGGAAAGCCACTTGTGATCGTATACCCCTTCCATATATACTTAATTCTAAATGAGTCCCTTTTTCTTTATCTGCTTCCAGTCATGTCTGAGCCACAACATTTGAGCCTTTTTCCCCATTCTGGATAGCTTTTTCCTTTTCATTTTACTATTCTCATATGCATAACTCTTTCCTAGATCTGTTAACGTTGAAACACGTAGTTGATGCAAAGCGCATTGGTCATACATACATACCAGAGAAGAGTTTAATAGCATTTCTGTTAACAAATGAACGTTATTGTAGTGCATCTTCTTTAAAGATCTGAAAGCAAAGTTTTTACTTGGACCTTTCTGTAGGACTGCAGGTTGTGCCTTTGTCAGGATGATTGGAGTGAGTATATTATTATTTAATGTCCTTTCTAATCAGCTTCTGAGCCCAATGGTATCACAAGGCTAAAAACATGTAATTGGCACATAGAATTTACAACAAATGCTTTACCTCGCCATAGGTATCTGCTTTGAGTTATCTACATGCTTATTTTCTGCATGACACTGAAATTGAATATTGCCCTTGGGTTTCTGGATAGAATTTATTCCTTGTGTTGAAAATTGTCAATGCCAAAATGACCCTGAAGCATCTTCTGCAGAAGTTGTTCATCTTTCTTTCGCAGTGGTAACATCCATTCTTGCCATCATGGTCTTTTCTCTTTTGCAAGTTGTAATCCATCTGGTGTAAATTCTGATGTACAGTTGTGATGCTTTTTCCTGAAATCATTATGCCTTCATGGCAGACACACTGATTCCTGACCACAGCTCATGGGTCCTACTACTACTACTGTGTTTTACAGATTTCCTCACCTTGGTTTTCAGAAAGGGCATGTCTCAAGACAAGACAAGGTAGGATTCTTGATCCTACCATGTCCTTGCATAGCCTACATTACAAACTTACCAGTGCTCTTTGCCTTGCCTTTGAGCTATAGGGGAATGTAGGCTCTTGATGGGTTTTTCTCCCACCTCTGGGATCCTTTATTAGTAATATTCCTTCTCCTATATTAGTCTTGCAGTTGCTTAGAAAACTTCCTTACCCATGAATTCTCAGCTATAAAAGGGGAGATGCCAGAGGTTTTGTTGAGCATTTCTGTAATGTAGTCATTGGGACAAGAAATGACTGAAAGCCATGCTTTGTCCATCTTTCTCAACACAAACTGTGTCAAGGAACTCACCATTAACCTTTGCCAGGCTTTGCCAAGCTGGACACCCACAGCACCATGAGAAAGAAGCTTGACTGGGGGATTTGCAGCAGTGGGGTAGGACCTCTTTCCATTCTCCTTTGCTATCCTGTCTTCAGACGGAGAGATGCCAGGTGGCATGTGCCTGTTCCTTAGGGAAATTGTGTCAGGGATGCCTTGTTTGAGGGTCCCTTTTGGCCCCCGTTCTTACATTTTTTGAACCCCTTGACCCTTAGGCCTCTCTTTTTTCCTTCATAGGCATATACAGTCATTTTCTTGGTTTCCCCACATCTGGCTCTCTGATGCCTGTTCTAGGTAGGAAAAGATAAACTAAGTGTGAGCATTTAATCCCAGGATTTTCAGTGACTGCCATTTTAGGCATAGATTTTAGTAATCAGTTTGATTTATTTGATTGGAGATAACCTATCAAAGTTCTGTCTTTTAATACCACACTCATGATTATTTTCATGCTAAGTGATAATACAACACATGCCTGAGGGAAGTATATATGCTGTGTTTGGAACACCAAAATAAATTACCTCAGACATAGAGGCATAAGGCAATCACTGAAAGTATGATTTGGGATCAAGATATGGGAAATGCACTATTAGATAATCTTTCCCCACCATTCCAGGTGTATAAAATAAGTATTGGCATTTGCACACAAATGTGGTTGGTGCTTTAGGAATGTCAAACAGGATGTAGCTATTTGAAAGAACTACAACCAATTCTACACTTGTTTTTGCCTACAGGTTATGAAAAAGTGTTGAGAGCTGATCCCAGCTTTGAGTGGGTCACTGTGTTTTGTAGCTTGAATTCAGAATAGACATACATACCTAAGTAGTTTATTTCCTGTGGAAAATGAATATGCTTAAGTAGCCAAAAAAACCCAAACCACATTGTTCAAGAAAATTGGTGCTTCTGACAGACCACGATTCTCTTACCTTTGCAGACTGGCTGGTGAACCTTTGGCCTTGAGAGGAAACACAGCTGAATCTGTTTCTGTTCTTGATGTTCTCACATGGGGAAATCTGCATAATTTCAGAAGAAGGCTAAATGTCTTGCCTTTTGAATTGTTGTCTATCACTTACTTTTAAACTCCCTGCATGAGTTAGGTGTGTTACGCTCTAGGCAGAACCCAGCTGAGCTGGGTCTTGCACTTTGAACAAGAAGTATACAGCGGCAAAGGCTTTGCTGCAGCACAGAAAGTGTATGTGTATGGAACTTTAAAAGATCATTCTGTTTGGAGATAAAGCCAGTCATAACATTTTCTGCCACAAGTTGAAGAAGTTGTTTTAGTTCTGAACAGAAATTAACTTTTCTAATATCAGGAAAGATTAAGGAAAAGGTACTCTTGATGTATGAAGTCCTGTCCACCTGTCCATTCCATATGTTCTTACCATGTTTCTTATTAGTTCTTGTTTCCTTTTTCTTTTTGTCACAACTTTGTGTTTCAATGAGATGGGGTTTTTTTTGTTTTTTTCTTACTGTGGCTGAACAGTTGGAACAGTAATCTGTAAAGAAAAATATGTAGTAGGACCTTTAGACAGTGACATGAAAAATCATTTAATTTGCTAATACTTTATTTAAGTTGCTTTAAAGAAGCTTGCCAATGGATTAGAAGTCACTGCATCACCTGCTTACTTTTATTATATGCATCTCAAGGTGAAGGTGCTAGTCTGTGACCTGCCTTGAGGAATATGCAGGAGAAATCTGAACTTCAAACTAAGTACTTCCACACATCTCAGTGTGGAAACGTCTTGTATTCCCACCAGACACTGGGACTAGTGCGAAAGCTCTGGGATTAAGCTTCCAGGATTCTTAAAGGCTAGCAGTGAGATATATATATGTGTATTATTTTTTTTTTTTTTTTTTTTTTTAAATATTAGGAAGCACATAAATAAATAAATAAACCTATTGAAAGCCTTGATCTTGCAAAGGTGCTTGACTCTTAGGCACTGGAGCTTTTACAGTAGTCCATATTTTAAAACTCATAAAAGAAGATACAGCTGACTGGTATAATACTGAAGATCTTTACAGCCCAGGAGCCCCATAGCATGATGTTTCAGAGGATGCATTTTCTAAATATTTGAATTTTTTTTGCAAGGCTATTGCTTTTTTTGCTGGAAGGGAGTTTAACATAAAGAGTGAAGCCCTGAAGTGTCAGGTATTCATAAATTAGCATGGGAGACATCTTTGTTAACTACAGTAGTTTTTTTAGGGTTTCAGGAGATTGTGATCAGCACCTTGTATTGCATTTGGAAGAAAAAAGGAAATTGGTCTAAAGTATATGTTGATATTCAGCTGAGCTCATGGTTTCAGTAGCTGCACAGACCTCAGATTTCCTTTACTCAACTTGTTTTGATTTGACTGTATGATAGTATGTGTAACCTAACATTTTTGTCTTCCTCTGCTCCCCCGGGACTGTGATAAGGTTTGCTGCTGGTGATGTCTATTCTGTTAATTATCATAGTCTGACTTGACTGCTTTTAAAAACGGCACTGCGTAACTGACTTTTCAGGAATAGTTGTTCTTTTAAAGGATTCAGTTTGCTATATCAGGAAGCATCATTACTGCTTTATGCTATTTGGTTTTGCGATTTCTGATCTGAGTGATTTATAGCACTTGAACTTCCTAAACTGTTCTGTAATTTAGTCTATGTGGCTCTTAATCTTTGTTGAGGACTGACTGGACCACTGACTATCCATAGAAATTGTTTTAAAAAGGAAATTCCCCTTTTAACTCAATAACAAAAGGTTATGTAAAAAAGTTAATATAACTGTCCGCTCCGCTTCCATGGGTGGCTGAGATAGGCCGCAGTCACACATGCTGTCTTATCATTCTCTTCCTAAAAAATGTTACCAAACAAAGTGGAGTTTAGATGATTGTTTACATGACAGATGTGCCTGCAGAAGAGATATTTATACAGGAAACTCTTGTCTTGATCTGGACCATGACTGGTCCCTTTATCATGAAGAATATAGGGGTTTTTTTCTTCATGAAAACCACAGGTCTGGCAAAATGATGCCAGGAGCTGGGTGTTTAAGCAAAACAGCAAAGAGTGTTGTTCCTGTGGAGAAAGAGCTGTGGTGCTGGGTCAGTAGGAAAGGCGAGGGTGAGATGTGGATACCATGGAGAGGTGGCCTGGAGACAAGCCCATTAGCTCCTGCTTCAGACTGCAGCCTTGCAGCTGAGATGGCCTGTTCAATTTGTGCCTGCCTTGGCATGCAGATCTCTGTTTATTTGTGGTAGTGCACAGAATTTTTATTCTTTAAAGGACACTTTGGTAACTCTCATGTATTTGTAATTCTTGGCTCACTCACCTAGGCTTTACTGCACGTTTTTTACAGCCCATCTTTCAGGTCACAAACTGTCTCCTGATGTGCTGTTTCCATTGCTGACACCCCACCCCCACCAGTTATGGTCTAATCTATATTTTGGTTTAGGTTTTGGCCTGATCTGGTGTGTGCCATACATCTTACACTTCCAAAGGCTGATCCTGTCATTGTTTGAGGGTAGCAAGCTCCCTTCCTCCTTCAAGACTGTTGAATTTATTTCCTGCTCTTATAATCACTCTATATGGTCTCTCCAAAGACTTCCTCCTTGAACATCAAACAGCAACTGTAATAGCCTTTTAGTTACATTTTCAGTAGATGGTTTCTTCAAACCACTCCCAGATGTTCCATCCATCCAAATATTGGGCTGGTTAGTTTTAGAGCTTCTTGAGAAACATGAAAGAATCCCCATATTGTTGAGTTATGAATAAAACTCTCATGAAAAATTCCTTTCCTGCCTTCTTAGGGTTAATGGTTACATTGAAGCTGTGGAGCACAAGAAAGCTTGTTTTGGTATTTAAAACAAAACAAAAAAAAAAAAAAAGGAAGAAAAATTGCTGTGTCTCTTGGTGCCTACTTGGTTTCAGTTTGATGCTGTGTCAGTGCAGGCCATAGTCCAGCCATTAACTGGGCAGGACTTTGCTGTCTCTGCTCATTTCTGTCGTCACATAAAGTGCTGTGAAGCTCTTTTTCACTTCAAACTTTACTGAATCAGCACAGAGAGCTGTCTTCTGTGTCTATGTGCATGTGTCTACCAGTATATATATGGTACATGTATTCTGTAGGTAGTGAAGTGGTTACTGTTGGCCACAGTGTGTGAAAATCCCGTTTGTTTCCTGAACTGATGTGCTAATAAATGCCCAGACCTCCTAAAATTACTGACTTTTCTTAGAGGCTTCTCAGCACTCCCATTTCAGGTAGGTGCTCTTATTGAGCCCAAATGTATGTTGTTCAGCTGCTGTTAGCCTTGTAACAGTGCTCTTGGAATAATTTTCCCTTTACACCAAACTGTTAATTTTGCGTGTATGCTTGTTTGGGTTTTTTGTGCTGCAATCTACTGAATGACGCCTGAACCAGGAAAGCAAAGTGGTTTGGGAATTTTATTCCCCATTCTAGCGCTGATTTAAAACGTGGTCTTAGGCAAGTGACTGCTGTTCTGCTTTCCCTTAGTTCAATGGAGGCAATGATATTCATTTATGCACCTCCTGGAGCTGCTCAGCTCTGGTATGAATGCACAGGGTGGATGGACCCACAGGACCTGCAGTAACTAGCTGCAGTGGGTATCGTAGAATACTTCTTAATCACTTTCTGTATATTTTTATTGTCCCCCTCCCAGGCCAGATGGATTTGAAATTTATAGTTCTGAGAAACTGGATGCCTTTGTTTATACTGTATGCCTTCCCCTCTCCCCCCCTTTTTTTTTCCCCTTTCTTTTTTTTTTTTCTTCAGTATGGGGGTATCTAATTTAATAAAGGATTCCATCAACTGGAATGTGCACGTTGGAAAGTGACAGACAGCAAAGGCTTCCAAGGGAGGCCAGGCGCGTGAGCCGGCTTTAGGAGAGAGAAAGAATGAGGCAACTGTAAAATAAAAGATGTCTAATGCAGTTAACATACAAATACTGTGCACAAAATGAATAGTCTCTTCTCTTTCTTCATTGCACTAGAATGAGATGGTGTTTCAGACCTCATTACTTCTTTGCTTCAACAGAGGTTTAATGCTTTATGACAGGTGACAGATTTGGTAGCATCTGCTTTTCTCAGATTAAAAAAAAAAAAAATACACCTGCCTCTCCTTTCATTTGGGGCATGCAAAGGGTTAAAGAGTGCTGAATGCAGACATATATGGTGCTGTATTGATATTATGTACTTTGTAATAGAAAACAGAACCCATCCAGGTCAAATATCAATAACATTCTATAAGCCTTTCTAGGAAAATATAATTAAAACCATTCAAAGCTGTTTCCCATAACTGAATTTACTGTGTCTTATTGACTTCAGTCCCACATCTACAATGTGATATTATTGACTTTTAGAGCTCTGTCCACTTTAAAAATAAAGAAAACACAAAATCAGATGGTGTTATTAATTTTATTAGAAATCTTGCCTTCCTTTTCTCCCTGAAGCAGGGATCACATTGAATTGTTTGAACAACAAAATGGTGGGGTAGCCCTTCAGCTGGTTTAAATTGTCCCACTGAAAGATGCTAAACCCGTGGACTGTCAACTGAGAACCTGTCCCACATTCTGCATTTAAGCAACTTATTCCTTTGCACCCAAGGCTACCAGTTACAGCACTACCTCTGGTTTTATTATCAAGCTATATTGACTTGTTTTCATATTGAATATCGTGAGTAGGATTTAGAATAGGAAGTTCACTAAATTGTTTAAATATTTCAGACAGGATGAATTTGCTTTTCTAATTCTGTCCCTCCCTCCCCACAAAGCAAATATTTTGTAATATCATCCACATTTTAAAATCACGAGTGTATCCCTCCAAGCATATAATTTTAGTGATGAATATACTTTATATATTCGACAACTTCTTAAAACTCATTTGCTAGCACAGCTTCTTAAAAAAAGTGTATCATAGTCTTAAAAATTGAGTGTTTCTATAAAATAACTGATACTATACCATATTAATGAATTATATTTATTCTGAAGACTTGTACCAAATATTAAGTATGTCTGTATTTTTCACACAAATCTTCTAGTGGAATAATTTTTTAGGTATAAATATTAATAATATAAAACTATTTCTGCAAATATTACAGGCGTCTAAAAAAATATTTTCTTAGAATAGTTTGGTATTGCTGTTGGAAGCTTAGCACTTCATGGTTATCACACAATATGCAATCAATATTTAAGAAGTCAGATGTATGCAAATGTCTAAACTATTTGTCTATAAACACCCACCCACATATATATGTATAAAAAGAAGAAATGGGTGTAGAGGCTTACAAGGAGTTTAAAGATTTTATTTCAATAAAATTCAATGTGCTCTTGTAACATTGGTCTGATTTTCCTGAAATACGAAGTTTTCCAGAAGCTAGTAAGGATTGCATTGTAGAAGACAGGGAAGAATTTGGACTGTTTGCTTTCTACTTGAATTGCACTACATTGGGTATGTTTTGCAGCTCAGATAGAGTACCTAGATTTAACATTAACTTCCTTTAAAATAATTCAGACATGAATATTTATTGGTGGACCTAGCCTGGAATAATTTTTAGTCCACTAACGTTTTACGTGGGTTTTTTAATATAGTTGGGGTTTCATTGTTAAAATAAGGAACACCCCTCATGTTCTGAGGCAGACAGTGGCAGCATTTAGAAAAATCTCATGGTCAGTGCTATAAATGTTCTCCAAAGGAGACAAGGTAAAAGCAAATTATTCTGAAAGTATTGAGAGGTGAACAGGAATATTGTGTATGGAAGAACAAAAATTAAATTTTTTTTCCTTCAGCAATTACTTTTTAACCTTATTATAACTTAATAGATATATGTGAAGTTGGTAGACAGAAAGGCTTCTGAATGAACCATAATTATATTCCTTGTGCTGTCAAAATTGCTGTAATTCTGTGTCTGAGTTTTAAAATTACATCCTAAAGTTGATACGAGCTACTGCTTATGTTGATATTTGATCTGAATACTCAACTAGGAATTCATTTGGGTGAATAGTATCTTAATTTATTTTTCAAGTAATTTTAAGTCACCTGCAAATTGTAGACAGGTCTGAGCCATAATTTTTTGTATTTAACTTCTTGGGACAAAAAAAATCTTAATATGTCATTTTGAAATGCAGAATATTTTGCACCCTAGGTATTTGTTTAATATTGTAATAACTGTATATTTTGATGTCTCTATTTTTTTTGCTCATGGTATTAGAAACTACATTAGTATGTAAAAGGAAACAGGAATAAATAATTTTAAAATCTGTAGGGCTCTTCTGTCATTTTCACTAGTTATATAATTTATATTTTCTTCATGTCTATCTTAAAAATGTCTCTAAAGTCTGATTTTTTGATTGATGTATGTCTTCTCTAAATATAAAAGTGGTGGTGGTGTTAAAATATTTGCCAAGAGGAACGTATAGGGGATATTGATGGACTGTCCTGTTTTTCTCTTATAAAACTGCTTGCAAACATTCAAGAACAAGCACACAGATGGGGCAGTGGCTATGGACTTTCACTCACACAATTCTCTCTTTTATAAATCTGATTGTGCTGTGCTGTGCCATTTCAAGAAAGAATATTGATTACAAGCATTACAGTATAAAATATTCTTCATTAAAACTTCACTATTTTAGCATCCAGGTGGCAGTAGGAAGATTAAACCAAGCAGATGAATATTACTAAAAAACAGGAAAAACAGTCTGACCCTGACCTGCATCACTTGTTTTTGCTGCAACTTCCTCCGACCTTCAATTTTTCACATAGGCCATAAATGCTTGGAAAAAAAAGCATTCTTAAATCAAATTTTTACACACATCTGTAAATTTGGCAAAGTCAATTACTTGCCAGGGCCTGCCACTTTTATGCTTTTAACTCTGTTCTTACTTGCTGTGTGAGATGCATCACTGCACTGTGCAGAGAACTGTAATTTCAGTAACATATGCAGTAGCATATTTTTTCCAGCTGCAAATTAATTATTCCCTTTATCTTAAGTATTATTGTGGGATGCTATGATTTTATGATTATTATCAGGCCTCTTGAGGTAGTTAGAATATTGTGTAATACTTTTATGAGTTCAGAGACCAGACTTTACTGTACAAGAGTGGTTAATGCATATGGATACACCCCCAAAGTTTCCAGTAACAATTACATTCCAAGAAAGGTGCTAAATATATTGCTACCAAGAATCTTCTGTTTTTTTCCTCCCTCAATCTTTGATGTCATTTGGGAGTGCCAAGAATTTGCACTTCACCTACTTATAACATTTAAACGTGAATATAAAAATTTGCTTTAGATTTTTATCCTACCCAGGAAGCTCGATCTTGTGGCTATCACCTGGCAAAAACTCCCACTGTATTAAATGCAAGTCTTCCATGTGTCAGGGCTGCAGTAGGATTGGAGTTGCAGTCAGCTCTTCGTGGTGAAATTATTCTGAGCCCACGCGAGGCTGCTGGTGGTGTTATTCTAGCTGAAAACTTCACTACAAAGGCACAAACCCTTGAAAAGAAAGTTTACAAGATCAATTGTTTACATTTTATAATTCAGAGATGCAAACTGGTTGGTAGTGTTATGGTCAGTGTTTGTGTTAATTTAGAGATGTATTAACCTTTTAAGTTTTGGGGTGGTGGTTTTTTTTAGGGAGAGGAAGCAAGTCCTTGATGTAATTTTTTTATATGCCCAAAGCGAAAGCTGTAAATGTATTTGAAGTTATGACATACTTCTTTAGGTCAGCTTTATACTTACTACACAGTTTCTACCCACGATTACTTTGGAAAGTGAGAGCAGATGATAACCGGGGTAGTTTGCAGGCAATAACAACCTGAATTTTCTCACAGGAACCTTGGTAACAGTGTGACATAACGAAGGTAAAAGCAAATTGAATTAGAAAAACAGCAAACATTGTGTTTTATAACCCAAAATAAAATTCTTCAGCAGCAACTAGTCCTGTAATGTAATCCAATCTGTTTTAATACTGAGATTTTTCCAAGAAAGCAGGAAACAGTAAAGGGTAAGGCTTTCAAACCTCTGCTGTTTCGTTTACAGATCCCTTGTGTTAATTTAATGCTTCTAGGGAACTGGGGCTCTTTCTTTTTTCTCAGAATCCCTTCTCTAGGAAATACTGAGTGGTGTGGCGCTGAGAAGCAGTCATGGTTTACAACAGATAAGCCAAAGGACCTGGCTTCAAATTCCACACTTCTCTGAGAAAACAAAACACGCCAATGCATGCTTCTTTCTAAAGCGGATGATTTCTTGCTAACAAGCTACAGAAAATTTACCTTAGAAGGAGCTTAGCATTCAACCTTCTGGGCCTTGACTCTCCTCCCTTTCTCCTGTCCTTCCAGTGCATGCACCAGCATCTAACAGTTCTGTGCAGATATTTTAAGGGTAAAAGATAAGCTATTACTTTTGGAGCATTACCCTGAAAGTTTTACTGGCATGAAATTCACACTTGGGCCGGCGTGGCCATGCCAGCCAAAACCCCTGCAGTTGCAATGCCTGCCCCTTCCCAAACCTTGCAGTACTTTTTTTCCATGCTTGAGACACCCCCTCCCTCCCTACAAACCAGAGACACCCACCTGGACAACTGGGTTTTGTCTGAAAAAAAATTAGAATGAGTTGCGTGCAAAACCCCAGCCTGGCTGATGTCAGCTCTGTGCTCGTTAGCAGCCCTGCTGCAGCAGCTCTAGGAGTTGCCTGGGCAATGCATGTTTTGGCCTCTCGCCGTTTCTTTTCCTCGTTTTACTGGTTCAAAAAAAGGGTTCACAGTGTGATTTCTGAATTTCCAATAGCCCCAGCTTCTGTGGTTTTGTTGCAGCGGGGATTTGATGTGTAAGTTGCAGTGTTTGGGCAGAAGGGGCTGTGGGGTGCCCCAGGTGGGGTGCCTCAGTGAGCTGCCCGGCTGTGGGTCCCTGAGCAGCCCCTGCTGCCTGGCCTGCATGTGCTGGGGGAAGAGCAGTTGCCGGGGTGAGACGGAGGAGACATCTGGAGGGGGACCGGAGATCCTCTTCTGGTCCTTGGAGGGGCAGGAGGGAAAGAGATGCGTTGAGGAGAAGGAATGAACAGAGGCACAGTAGAAATAAACAGCTGCCTGACCACAACTGCCTGTTCTGCCTGTCCTCTCACAAACTGAGCCTGGCATGTGGGGAAAACAAGGGAAATTGAGGCTAGGAAGGAGGAGTAGTTAATGTCTTCTTTTTATCTTTTTTTTACCCATCAACATCTGAACCAGTAATTAAAACTTTGTGTTAACTGGCAATAAAGTTAAGTTCCTGGAGCTGGGACTGTTTTGCCCACAAGAAGAAGGGAAAAGCAAAAATTAATAGCATGCTTTCTAACTAGCAGGCTCTTCAGTCTTTGGTTGTAGTTTCCCTGGCATTGGAGGAGATTTTCAAGAACTTTGTTCTTGTTGTGGTACAGGACATCCTGATAGACCAATACTTTCCCTCTGGTCATTGATTTTGGGGTTTTTTTGCATTACAGTGTAAAGGCAGGGAAAATATGAAAGGCTGAGCTGTATGTATCCTCTCCTAGTCTCAGAGTAGGCCAAAAGGTTCTCAGATTCACATGTTAGGAGCAGAGATTCAGCACAAGGGCAGAGCACTGCCCTATGTCGTACATTCTTGGTCCCAGCCCTGCCCCTAGTACCACACAGCCGAGGAAAGAAAATTTAGCAAACAGTGGTAGCTGTGCCATCAAGAATACTGCTGCCAAGCCAGGACCAGTACAGCTTCCCCGAGAGCCACCTTCACAGCTTAGGCTTACAGCTGTGAAACTGGTAGTTTGTGGGATCAACATCACAGTGAGATGTCATGATCCTTTAGAGATTTTCCAAGATCAAGGAAATATTTTGGGAATCTTCTTCAAGGACAGCTGTTACTCCTATAAAAGCAGAAGACAAATCTCATGCTACAGTAGATACAACACTGCCGTGACTTTCTTCCTAAGACTTCTTTCTTGGATTTTATATGGGAGGAGACCTCTGCATCCATTTCATCAGCAGGTTCAGTTTATGCTTGCAATTTGCATTAGATGAGCTAATATTGAGGAGTGCTGGGACAGTAAAAAGAACAAGGAAATTCTAATTTTAGAGGATATCAACGTGCTGAATACTGTGCTGCTCAGACCTGTAGCAATTTTAGAGCTTGTTTAATTTTTTCCTTTTGCAACAATACTTGAGTCCTGCAAAGAATTCTTGAAAATATTAAAGTGTTGCCCCTACCAATGGTGGAAACAAACTTTCAAAACCAATTTGTCTACTCTGCCAAAAATTTGCAAAGTAAACTTCCTCTCCTGTCCCTGCCATTTCCAGATTTTTCTTTTGTTTTGTCATCCTGGTGTGTAAGCTGCTCAGGGTTGGCAGGGTTGGCCAGTTCCTTCTAGTCTATTAACTCTTTGAAACAGCACATTGTATATGTATTTTTTGCATGAACAGACTTTGAGAAAACATGAACATAAAAATAATCTAAGGATGGCCATGTGAAGCCAGACCAAGGTCCATCTGTCTCAGATACCTGTTTCTTGTTAAGATCAGTAGCCCAGTGGCTGAGGGAAAGCTGCAAGAACAGGGCCTGTCCAGTAAGTATCTGCCATGCACTTCCTGCACAATGAGGCTTGGAGGTTTCATGGGCTGCAATTTGTGTCTCAGTGTTGGTTAGCCCTTGGTGGATTTTTCTCTCCCTTAATTTAAGAATGTGCTTGTTGAAATCTGCTGCCTGGAGATTGTGACAGATTTAACTTTTGACCTACTCTCCCATTGGGTTGCATTTGATGCACTTCTGTTCCCTGGACATGGTTGGCTTGAAGGAGTACAACACGCTTTCTCTAGGGATGTAGCCTGTGATGACCTTATAATAAACACATCTACCGTTAAGCACAAAGAGAAGACCCTTTATATTTGGTCTTCCTCTCCTCTTCGTTCACCAGGGCTTTTCCTAGGATTGGGAGACCAAAGTGGTTTGGGTTTGGCTCCATAAAGTCAAATAATCAGACTGACAAATGCTTCTGATAAAGAATAATGGCACCCAGCTGCCTGAGGGTGTCAGTTTGGTGTTTATTTGCACATGAAGTCTCACATAAAGACTTGAAACATTTCCTTTTGTCCTGTGAAATCCATGACAAACCAGCCTTACAGTGGAAGGGCAATATCTGTTTGTCTGTCTCCCCTGTATAAAATTGTCACCAGCAGTGGCTGTCTTCTGGCCAGTGCAGCTTTCAGCATTGATTGTTTAATTTCTGCATAGGATTAATCTGTGCCATTTCTGTAATTGTTTTGCAGTAATGTGAAATAGTATGTGCCATGATGTGAAAGTTGCTTAACATGGGCGATCTTCCAGATCTATCAAAAGAGCTGCTCCATATACTCCACCGCTTCATCTCTTCGCCGAATTTCTTGGCAGTCAGAAGGAAGATAATAAAACTGTGTTCTCTGCATACCAGACAGATAGAATTTGTCCTGTGTTATACTAAGTAGTGCTTATTAATTCATAGCTGTTGAGGTTTTTTAAAATGAAGATGGAAGCTTGTAGGTGTTTCATTCACAGGAAGTCGAATGGGTTTCTGTGTTGCCCTATAGGTTGTAAGAATAATAATAATCAGCAAGAAACTTATGAAAGGCCTCACATTACAAAATATGGATTTAAACAAATCAACTTTTATGCAGACGTGGCACTCCTTGTTTTGACAATAACTTCTTCAGACATGCAGTGGGGTTGTCTGCTTACATCAAGATCCTTGGGTTTTTTCTCCTGTTTTCTTTCGTTGTGTTGCTGGGAGGTACTGACATTTAATAAAATAAATTTTCAGAGAGATACCTTAAAATGTAGGGTATATTCTGTGAAGAGCAAAGATATCGAAGATTAAATTAAAATGTACATTTTATTTTTACTTAAATAGTAACAGTATGACTGAGTTTGACCTTTGACTTGAAGACTAGGGGTTATTAATATGAGGGTTTCTGACTGACTGTGTCAAGTGTGGTTATAATTGCATTGCCTTTCATTTATGTATTATTCATTTGCAAGATAGGACTTTGATCTTTCAACTTGATATAGATCTGATATTGTTGATATTTTGACTTTAGTCATGGTTGGGTTCCAGGTCATTGCATGATTTTACCTGTAAAAGAGCAGCTCAGTCAGTCAGTAGAAGCTGGCACAGTGGGAATAAGCTGGTAGAGCCAAAGTCATCCTGAGTGGTCAACTTGTTGGTCACAGTAATGTGAGAAATAGAAAATGAGCACTGGACCCATTATTCTTGACAGTCACTGTCTCCCAGTGTCTCCCATACTCAATATGTAGGGTAAAAGAAAAAAAAAAAAGAAAGAAAGAAAGATTATTTTACAACAAATTAAACAGCAGAATGGATGGTTTCCCTACAATTTCTATCAGTCAGGAACTGAACTATGAAATCCCAGTCCACTGTCCTCATCACAGATGGCTTTTCCTATCATCAATTAAATTAAATCATGTGAAATCTTTCAAGGCTGTTTTTCAGGGATACCTCAGAGCTGACAGTGCAGGTCCTTCTTAACCTGTGAGTGTTTTAATGTGTGGTATATATTTTACTTAAAAAAATTCAGGAATTTGATTTCTGAGGTTAAAGTCTCCTACTAGCTCACTTCTGAATTCTTACATAGTCTCCAATGAAGAAAGAAATTGCCGTTTCCCCTTTAGATAATTACTTGAGATAGTATTTCAAAATCATCAGTGTCTATGTTTTCTAGAAAATATGCCAAAATAATTCCTTGTATTCCTGAAAGATTGCAACCCTGTGTTAGCATTAAATATCTTTTTTTCTTATTGATCTTATATCCTTCCTTGTAAATCCAGGGGTTTATTTCTCCTCTGGAGATTAGGTGGCACAGAGATGAACATGTTAATAAAAAAGATAAATCCTTTTGCAGTCCATCTGTATATGTCTGAACATTAGATTCCAGTGGGCATGAAGAATAGGTATCGGATTGTTTGCATTGAATTTTTGCTTTGACTCTGGAATTGGATTTGGGGAATTTTACCAAAATACATAACTCCAGAATGTATGAACTTTAAGCTGTTTCAATAATTCTTCATTTTTATAGTTATCACTGTTCCTAATGAATTTGCTGCAACTTATTTAATGGCTTTCAGTGTGCTAGCTAGGATTCCAGGATACTTACTGTTTATACATCATAAAAACATCATGCTGTCTTTCAACAGAAAGATTTTCCTTTTGATAGTCTTTTTAAGTACATTTCTTGAAGTTACAAAGACAGCCATTAAAAGATAGCATTTCTGCCAAGTTTCAGTGAACAAATTTTTATTTAAATTAGGAATGGAAAAGATTTCCTGAACCTAGCATTAGTTCTTTTACTGTTCCAGGCAACCTCCTCCTGCTTTGTCATTTGCAAAGTGATCAAAATCCCGTTAAGTCCTTTGTCTTCACTACTGTCATTAAAAATATGTTCCGAAACCTCAATGTGGTCAGGCCAGAAGCCTTCTTCTGATTTCAGCCTGGATTTCGTTGTGGCCTGTTTATATCCACTTACTCTTGCCTTAACATTGTCATTTTACTTAAAAAGCTTTTACTTCCTCTGCAGTGTATTTATAGAAACAAATCCTGTAGCCCTCTCAGCGTATGTCTTCCAAGTCAAACCCAGCCAAGCTCCTCAGGTCCTCTTCTCGCCTGGGAAAAGCTTGTTTGTTCACTTGATCATCCCAATAATCCTGCTCTGCACCTGTTTGAGACCAGTTTCCTTCAGTAGGGGTAGTGAAAACCTTTGCTTGGTGCTCCAAGTGAGTTCCTGCTTGGTAGAGCAAGAGCACTGCAGGGATCGTTATCTAGCAGAAGCACATCTGATACACGTTAACAGTGTCTTTGTCTTTTATGGTTATATGAGAGTGACTCTCTCTGTGATTTTATGGATTTGTCATCTTTGACATTTCCAGCTTATGAGTTTCCAGTTTATAACAGAAATTTTGCTTTCAGTCCTTTTTTTCATGATCTTGCTTTTTCAGTTGTATTTCTATTGCAATCCTTCACAAGCTCAGATAGTTCTTCTTTAATATGTCCTCAGGCCAGGTGATTATTTAATAAACTGATTTCTTTAAGTTTATCAAACTTGCCACTTTGAAGTCCTGAACTTTTATTACAGGCATTTTGCTTCTCTATCAAAAGCAACTAAGGGTCTATGATTATTGTCTTAACCTATTTGGAATACAGATAAAGTTGATATTCTCTAAATCAACAGCAACAGTACTCTCAGATGCTCTTGTTTAACCAGTGTTTGGTAAAGAAATAAATAGGATATCACATTCGGAAATAACTGGGCCCCTGCTGTTACTAGATCCATTTGTACTGCTGTCTGTATCTCATAATTTAAAGCCTTGTTTTCTACTAGGAGTTGTGTCTTTTGAGTGTCAGGTCAAAATTTCTTTGGGTAAAAATGGAAAAAATGTGCTGCAAAGTATCTGAGAGTCTACTGCAGAGTGTCTTTCTCCCAAACAGATTTTGTATTATTGATGCTATTCATTCTTACCACATTTTCATTGATATTTATGTTCAGTTCTTGTGCATTTTTAACTCTGTTTTTACCTTTCCTAAACACAGTCATGTTCTAGTCCTGATTACATTTTCTGTTATACCTGCAACAGATTGCTTCACATTTTGCACCAGCAATTAAAATTCCTTTTTCTTTTTTTTTTTTTCCTTTTGGTCTGTGGCCTGAGTATTGGTACACAAAGATTTTACTTGTTTCGCACTAACCACATCAATTTCCCTTACTGGATTAGGTGTAATCCTGTGTTTCCTCTCAATTACTGCACTCTACAGTATTGGATCTCTTTCTCACTTTTTACTCACTGACATTTGCAAGTTTTTTCAGGATCATTATAAAACGTAACTACATATCCTATATCCATTTGATATGCCATTCTTATTTGTAGACTCAGTCAGACGACAGGTTTTTAGCTCTTTTTAAGGACAGTCTCACATTGTATGCGTCTTCTTCTTCTGCTTGGTGTTGATACAAATCTGAGTCCCTTCTTTTGATGGAGCATCCTGCTTGCTATGTTAGCTGCAGTCTCCTGTACACTGATAGGATCCAGACCCTCAATGTTTCTGTTCTTTTCTCTTGTAAGGCTGTTTTCCTCATGTTCCCTTTCCCTCCACTGCTTATAGGTCACATTCTCTGCTTACATGATGACCCTTATCTAGAGGATATTTGTTTGGTTTTGGCAAATCTATGCCAAGTCCCTGATGCAATATTGAACTGTTCTGGTTGTCCCCCTGCATGCAAAAGCATCTGTCAAATACCCCACCAGGAGTACGGGTCAGCTCACTTCCTATATCAAGTCATATCTATTGTCTTTATAATTGTTTGAATCTGACTCACTGCTGCCGTACTCACTGTCACTGTTTTCTCATCCTTGCCATGAACTTGTAACAACAAAACCAATGAGAAAACCCTTCCCCTTCCAGCCTCCTTAACAGCCTGCCCTCTTCCCTGCTCTCCACTACTGGATCTGGTCCATGGTTACTGACTTATTTCTTGAGAAAATACATACCATAATCAGTTGGTGAATTGCATAATAGAAAGTCTTACATTGAGGAGTTGCATGCAGTGTAGTGAAAGTTGATGAATTTAATATTGTTCATTCTTGTATTAAAGGAGATTCTGACTACAATCCATACCAGAAAAACCCCAGTGTAAGCAGCATTGCAGGAAAGCATTTTAATATTTGACTGTACGTATTAACAGAGATACTTTCAAGATGCAATGTCAAGGAATGCTTTCTTTTCATGAAAAACAAAGATGCTTCTATAAATTAACTTTTTCTGGTTGAAGCTGTTGAAAAGCATATTTCTTTAATATGGCTGATTCTAATAAGATAAATTCTCATTGTATGTTTGAGCCTGAAAAACAGTGCAGACGTCATTCAGAATAACTTCATATCATTCCTTTAAATCTTTTACAGCAATTAGGAAATTATTAAAGCTTGTTTGTTGGTAGAGTCACAGAGATTTACATTTTTGTTCTTAAGACTGAGGAATGTTTTTTACTGTAGAACGGCATAGTTTAAAGCTTTTGAAAAAATAGTTAGATGATCCTCTCTCTCCAACAAAACCCATGTTAAAAACATATTAAAGTATAGAAAATTGATGAGTTATTTCAGTCTGACAGTTGAATAAGAGGAGAAAATTTCTGTTACAATTGCAGGCATTTCCTGCAGCTGAATATGAAATTAAGTAAATTTTAATTAAGTTACAGTTGCTATTTGTTGAGCTTTCGCTGTTCCTAGGGTTTTTTTCTCAGTTAGTCTTACTGTTTTCCAGGAATTCTGGAACTAAGAAATGTTCTACTTAGAATTTGAAAACATAAAGCCTTCAATTCACTGAGTTTGTTTTTAAGTTTGGAAAGCAGTGAAATAGAGATTTCTAATTTGTGACTCTATGTCCTATCTTCTAAACTTGTTTAATATAATTTAATTGCACTTCATGGAGCAAAAATCACAAACAATTATTGCAGATACATTCTTGCTACATTAAACAAACAAACATTACCCTCTGAGAGTTATTTTAATAGCAAAACAAAAAAAAAGAAGGAACAAAATAATAAAAATTCACCTTTTTTTATACAGAAATTATGTAATAGCTTGTTGCCATTCTTCTCTGCACTTGAATTGAACACATCATCTTTTTATTCTCACAGGCTTCTGTGAAAGTAGGAAGAACCTTCTTTCCTATCATTTTTCTAATTATTTATTTTTCACATTAAACATGCCAAAACTCAACCTTTCTCTCATTTTATTCTTTCCCAGCCATTTCCTCAGAAGTATTCCAGCTTCTTCTACGTTTTTCATATTTTCTCTACCCTCATCCTTCCATTGTCAGGGCCCAAGTTCAGTGATGCTCGGAGAAAACCAGGGTCATGTTTTCTTTAGGCTTGCAGATCCCATCCTGTTGTTACTGAGGAAGAGTAGAACATCCAGCTCCAAGTCAATCCAGCTTGCACTGGAGGCTGCAAGCGGAAATGTATTAGAATGCATAGTATTTTCTGAATTATTTTAAATGAAAAGAAAAAAAGAGAGAAGTAAGCTAGTGAAGAAGTCAAAGTTGGCTAGTAAAGGTGAAACAAACAGGTATCACATTAGCAGAATTCAGGCGTGGATTTAGGAGGTGAAATTCACTTGCCCTGTTATCTCAGAAATGTTTGTCTCAGTTGCCAGACCCTATCTTGTTGGTTTTTAATACTTAATGTAGCTCTTCTCCTTCTCTTTTCAGGATCACAACAATCACTCCTGGGAAAAGATGAAATAAGTAGCCTATGAAGTTAAATGCAGTTTAAGGTAAATAGGGTGGTTCCCACATGATGTAAAATGATCTCTCTCTGCTAATCCTACTTGAGATTACAACATTTTCTGTCATCAAAGTGAATAATGTCTTTGCTGAAAGACTCTGAGCTCAGCTTAATTGAGTTGTCAATCAACAGTATTAAGTGCTCTCCCAGTAGTCAGTCAATCCATGGTGACAAATACTTCATTTATCACAGCAAGTTTATTTTATGAGTAAGAATTACTCTTTTCTGACAGTCTGTAAGGGGAAAGCAGGTCTGAAACAGACAACTGATAGTAAAATAGGATCTTCCACATCTCTGCAGAGGGCTGCCCTTTTCCCTTCGCATCAGATCTGGGTCTTGGCAGCTTCTCCTCCATGAGACACAGGCTGCTCATTTGAGTCTGTATCTAAAGTGACCGTCAAAAAGCTAAGACTTGCTACCTCTCAAAGCAGTACCTCCCTACTCCTTATCCTGGCATGCATCCTGGGATGCTTTCCACCCATTTGAGGGCTGGTGCTATATAGCACATGATGGCTGTGTGCTGTTAACTAAGCAAATCCTAAGTAAGCAGTACATAATACCTGAATTTCATTGAGATTCTGCAGCATACCTTCAGAACCAGATACACCATCACCCATTTGAAGATTTAATACTACTCTTTTAGATTGATGGGCAAGATAATTGATCTTACTGATGTCTTGAATCTTGTCTTGCTCTTCTTTTTCTTCACTTGCATTTTCCTGGGTAAAAGCTTTTCCTTTACTTCAGCTTAATTTCTTCAGTAGATTCTACCAATACAGGCAACCTGCTTTCTAGTAGCTGGTTGCTTTATGTCAACCATAGTAAATTAAATTGTAGTTTTCTCAGTGCTGAGAAAACTGCATTCGTGTTGATACACATGCTTTTGCTTGTCATGCTGGCATTGGCAATTGTGTGTAGAGACTGGCTTGAGTCCACTCTGTAGCAGGTACAGGTGACAGGAGTAACAACCATTTTCTCACTTCATTGTAACAGGTAACTTGAGTGAAGCTCTGTATTTGCTAGGCATTTCTTCTTCCAAACCTGCAATTTTCTCCCTGCCGAGAAGCAGCAGAGTTAGTTTTTCAGTGCAGATTTACTTATGATGCTGCTATCAGTTGTGTTTTTCACTTTTTCCCACTGGGTTCCCTGTGAGAACTAAAATTCTAATCATAGAATCAAAGAATGGTAGGGATTGGAAAGGACTCTTAGAGATCATCTAGTCCAACTCCCCTGCAGAAGCAAGTCTAATATTTAAGATTAATTATTTAAACCTTTAACATTTTCTCACATATCATGATTCTGTTGGTCTGAAATCACTAGCTAGCTGAAATGTGTAAAAATACCAAGAAAAAAAGAAAATCCCTCTGTAAAATGTCTCTGTGTATGTGTGTGTGACTGGGAGCAGGCATAGAAATTGAGTGTGGTAAATGCCTGTGCTGTCTTGGAAAGTAATTTTTCCTTTGAATGACTTATTGGTAGATAACTGAAAATAAGAGAGTGTATGCCCTGGTAATGAAATGTGTTGAAAATAGGATGTAATCTGCATAACACCTTTCAAGGGAGGGGCATGCTGGATCCCTGAAACTGGACCTCATGCACCTCATGCAGGACTCAGTGCTGGCTGCTGTTCTTGCACATCCATCAGGAACAGGGAGCAAATCACTACCCTTCACAGAATCACAGAATGATAGGGGTTGGAAGGGACCTCTAAAGATTACCTAGTCCAACCCCCTGCTGAGTCATGTTCAACTTGGTCAGGTCACACAGGAACATGTCCAGGTGGGCCTTGGAAACCTCCAGAGAAAGAGATTCCACGGCCTCCCTGGGCAGCCTATTCAGGTGCTCCCTCACTCTCACAGGAAAGGAGTTTATTTTCACGTTCACATGGCTTTTCCTGTGTTTCAGCTTGCATCCTTTGGAATGTTCATGTGCAGACAGTGCCTCTGTTGGCGCCTACTAGATCTGTCTTGAGCTTGGAATCCCATTCTCTTCGTGGAGCCTTCTTTTTCCTGGAGCATATCACAGCTTTTTTTCCCATTCAGCAATGTTGACCACAAAAGTGGATAAGAGAAACCATCTAAAATCTAGTCACATAGAGAAGTCCACAGACTTTTCATTCGGCCAATCCTCTGAATGATTGTCACCCCTCAGAGATTGTGCCAGCAAGTTAATCTGCCAGCCCCTTCAGCTAGTAGGCCTGTGCGGAAGAGACACCTCTTTCCGGAAGGTAAGAGGCTGATTCAAGGCTGTATAGTGTGACTCATGTTACACCCCAAAACAGCATTGAGAAATTGCCTTCCTCTTGCTTTGTCTTTGCCTTGTATGTACTGTAAATTGTATTGACTTAGCAAAATGATGAATCTGGCTTCAGAGCTGTGAAGGCTTCTACTGGACAGTGAGACCTGTGCTCCTCACTCTTGGTGATATGGCATAACCTCAACCCAACCCAGGTACCCAGCATGGAGCAGAGATGAGATGATAATTCCCTAGAGGGGAAGACAGTGATGTGATGGAGATATATATATATATCAATGTATATGTATATCAATGCCTTCCTTAGAGGGCGCTCTCTGTTTTTGCCCAGTCAAATCTCTCTTTGTGATTTGTCCCTTAGAAACCTCAAGCTGCTCATGCATCTAGTCCTTGATTTCCATATCCTCATTCCCTTCTATTAGACCTTCTCATGGCCTTGAATGTGGCCAAGGCCTCTGTCCTCACCCATCCCCCTTTTTGGCTGCTCCCAAGAGCATCCACTTCACTTTCCAGATGCTATCACAGACTGGTGCATCTGTATGCTCTTCCTTCTCACTGCTTTCTGGAATGAGCTGAGTATTCTGCTGATTAATATTGTGTCCATGCTTACGACTCTTCTTAGGATTCAGGAAGAAACCAGCATGTGGATTATCTCAGTGCTTGAAGCAATCTACAAAAGAACAATCTGTTTCTTGTCCCTTGAATAAGAGAGAGCTGCTCTTCTCAAAAGAAGCTTCCTGGAGCTTCCTTGCGTATGATATTAATGAGCTTCCTTTTTTATTCTTAGCTCGAAGGCAGGCCTAGATGGTTGAGGAAAGATTTGATCACAATCCTGCATAATCCTTTCCAGCTCTTTTGAAGGAGTATCTTTGTCTTTACTTTTTACTCTTCTGATATTACTGTGCCTACTACTCTGTGTCTCATCTGGGCTTGGCTTTCCTCTGCAACTTTTTCCTCTGAATGTTCTTACTTTCACATACCAGCTGCCTTTCTTGCCATCCAAGCAGTTTTTTTAACACCATATGATGTTTTGCTGTTTTCCTTTCCCTGCGATGTAGCAGGATGGCTTGCCAAGCCAGGACACACCTCTGTCTGACGGGGAATGTGGAATATACTAGGGGAGGACAGAGAAAATTGTGCTGTGGAGTGCTTCATGGAGCAGAGTAAATAGAGTACCTGGGAAGAAGTGGCTGGTATAGGAATGAGAGAGTCTTCAGTTGCTTGGGGAGGATGAAGGAGGAAGGCATGGTGAGCAGGAGTGTGTGGTAACTAGTGGCCAATGCAGCATCAGTCTTTGTCATAGAGGCTACCAGCCTACTGTCCTCTAGCTGTGATCAATTCTGGGTGCCCAGCTTCTGTCACCTCTGCCCAGTAACTGCTAGCTGCCCTTCTCATGGTTTTCCTTGCAAGAGCAAACCCTTCCTCATAGGATACAGTCTGCAGTTCTTCATCTCTGCCTTCCTTATTTCCCCCAGGAACAGCAGTTCTCCATCTGGTTGGGGAAGGCACAAGAGGGCATAAGAAATTTATTCCAGGAGAGCAGAGAGGAAAAGATGTTGAAGAAAAGCTGCTGTAACTTGCTACTTCTCAGTAGTAAGAGTGGTGTTATGTGAGCTGCTTATGACTTGGTAACATGTGTATCCAGGACCTCTGCACAAACATCATTTGGTATGAGCTTTGCTTGGTGGAGTGATACAAATAACACGGGGACTCATAGAAACCAGGGACTGCCAGCTGTAGTTGTTGCTTTGCTTTTTCTTATACTGTTAGGCTTTTAACGTGACTTGAAATACTTTTTATCTGTAGTAAGCCAGAGCCTTCTAAAGCTAGCATTAGCAAAGAAGTCCTTGAAACTTAGGTGCAGTCATTGAGGTTAGAGAGGCTACAGCATGTGGCTTGAGTGTTCAGAGCATCCTTCCCCATTCCTGTTAGTCTTTTCTTCCTGTGATTTGTTTGATCATTTTAACAGAATCTCTGTATAAAGGCCAAAATACTGAATATCTCTGTTCCTCCTTTCTGGACTGGAATTTGCTTTTACCAGAGTATAAGGGGAACTGGAACCCCTTGGGGCCCTTTGATGCCTGTGGAAGGTGAAGAAGGCTGATCAGTCCTTTATTTAGAAAATTTACTGACATTTGGTAAAGGACCTGAGCTACACTTCTCAATTTGTGTGTTAAACGGTAAAATTAATCTTGTGTCTGTCTTTTTATGTGAAGGAGAGAAAAAGAAATGGAGAAACTGATTATTCCCATATTTCTTTTATTCAAGATAATAAGAAAAAAGAGTTCTTCAAGTGTGGTTCAGTATGACAATAAAAAAATAACTCTCTGAGTGTGCTTAGGGAATATTTGTTCACCAGCCCTGCTTCTGTGTAGCATAAAAAGACACAGCTCTCTGGTACTTCTCTGAGAGTTACAAGAAAAGCAACATGCACACTCAGAATAACTCAATAAACCCAAAACTTCCAACTCTCCAAACAAAATTGCAGCCACAATGGGACTCCCTAGTAACACAACCACATATTCTGAAATTTTCTATCCCCAAATTATCATTTTCTTTTCCCTCCAGAATACCTAAATTAAAAGGAGAACAAATTGCCAAGCTGATTTGTTAGTGAACAGTGGTGAACCTGGTTAGAGTTTTCCTCTCCTTATTCCTGCAGTCCTCTTGACCTTTTTATGTTAAAGCACACTGGAGATTGAAGTATCTTATGTTTGTGGATCCCCTGGTGCCCTGTTTCTGCTAAAATGTCCCTCTATCAAATAAAGTAACTTGTACTTCCTCTGTGACGTGTTGTATATATCTTACATGTATGACTTGTTCTATTGATCATAGGACTGTGTTGCACATCAGTGGATATCTCAGGATCATTTCCATTGCAAGGCATGTTTGTGTGTGTGTGTTTCAGAATGACCTCAGTTTCCTGGTAGCAAAGCTATTTTGCCATTTTGACTCTATCTGAACATTTCCAGAAACCTTGGTGTCTTGTTTTTACAAATCTGAAATGGAGATAATTTCTTATCAGCTTTATGACTGTAGACCAAACTGATGACAAATTGTTATCTGTGGCATAGAAACTCTGTAAGCAAAGTAGATGTAACTTGAAGGACTAAAGGGTATATCCTTATCATCTTGGGATGATTAATGAAAACCTAGTAAGGTGTATGGCTGCATTTGAATTAGTGTGGCTTGTTTGGATGATTTACACAGAATCACAGAATGGTAGGGGTTGGAAGGGACCTTTAGAAATCATCTAGTCCAACCCCCCTGCAGAAGCAGATTTACCAGGAACATGTCCAGATGGGTCCTGAAGACCTCCAAGGAAGGAGACTCCACAACCCCTCTGGGCAGCCTGTTCCACTGCTCTAAACTTTGTCCATATGCTGAGCAGAATTCATTGTTTGATACTCTGGCTCTTATTCAAAGGAGTTCTTAATCACAAGTCTAACTTCAAGCATATGGATAGTCCCACTTCTTATGAGTGCTGAAAAAACCATCTCTAAGAGTCCATTTGCTGACTTCTCTAAATATAGCCTGTTGTGTTTTCTGCTTGCATAAGAAATTATACTTCTTATACACACACACACGCACACACACACACAAACACACACATACACCAGTATTATGTTCCCCTTCCTGCTTTCTCACCCTCAAAACTCATTAGGCTCTTTCTGACTGGAAGGATTTAATTTCTTTTAACAGAGTGGATAAGGCATGGGAAAAGAGAAGGCTAAGAGAACAAAATTCTACAGAGCATGATAGTTTCAAAACATGTTTGCGGCAAGGGGCAAATGACATCTCAGAGTGGCAAAATTATATCCCTAATTAAAATAATTTCTACATTCACGTGCACAGTCGTAGCATCACAGGAGAGTTGAGACTGACAGGGACCCTTGGAAATCATCTGGTCCAACCCTTCTGCTAAGATCAGGATCAGCCAAGATGGGTTGCTCAGGACTGTGACCCATCAGATTTTGAGCATCTCCAAGGATGGAGACTCTCCAGGCCTATTGCCAGGCACCACTGAGAAAAGCCAGACTCCTTCTTTTTTACTTCTCCCCATCAGATTTTTACAAACACGGGTAAGATCCCCCTGAGCTTCTTTTCTCCTGGCTGCACACTCCCAACTCCCTCAGCCTCCCGCTGTCTGTCAGATGCTCTGAGCCCTTTCGTTATCTTCCTGGCCTTTTGGTGGACTCAGTTCAGTGTGTCTGTGTCTGTTTTTGTGGGCAGCTCAGCACTGGAGCCAGCCCTCTGGCTGTGTCTCCCCAGGACTGAGGAGAGGGGTCACCTCCTCCTGCTGACAATTCTCTGCCAAACGCAGCCCAGAGGCTGTTGGAGTTTTTTGCCAGTGGGGCACGTTGCTGGCTCACGGTCAGCTTGTCTCCCAGGGCCTTCTCTGGGAGCTGCTTCCCAGCATGTCCTGGTGCCAGGGGTTATTTCTGCCCAGGCCAGGACTTGGCATTTCCCTTTGCTGAATCACACATAGAATCATAGAATGGTAGGGTTGGAAGGGACCTTTAGAAATCATCTAGTCCAACCCCTCTGCAGAAGCAGGGTCACCTAGATCAGACGGGTGTCTAGGCAGGTCTTGAAGACAACCGCCCTGGGCAGCCTGTTCCAGTGCTCCATCACCCTCACAGTAAAATAGTTGGACCACTTCTCCAGCCTGTCCAGGTCCTTCTGGGTGGCAGAAAGACCCTTTGGGGTATATCAGGCACTGATACTAGTTTTGTATCATCTGCAGACTTACTGATAGTACCCACTGTCCCAGTGCCCAGATCATTGATGAAGAAGTTAGTGTACAGTGAATTTACTAGCTAGCCGTTCAAATCTAAACAGACTGTAAAACTCAGATGCAATTTTAAGCCTTCAACTGGCTAGTTTTAAGATGAAAAAATGTATTTTTGTGTAATTTAGCAAATAATTAGTAAAACTTTTCAAGCTGTTTGTTTTTAGTTTTCTTTTTTTAAAATTCTATTTGCAAAAAAAGGACAGAAAGTCAGTGCAAAAAATATTCTTGAACTTTGGATCAAGCAGGTTAGTAATAATAATTTATGAGCTTGTTAGTCATTAGAGGGAAGAAGGCGACATAACAGTGCAATATTATGGCTTTTCAAATGTGACTGAACTTTTTCATCTGGTAAACTAAATCAGTGAAATCTGGAGTTGAAATCCGGAAATCTGCTATTTGGTGTACTGTTTGGTTGGGATCTTTTTGTTGTTGTTGTTGTAGTTTAACTTTTTAACTTGTGTGCTAGTTATTAATTTATAAGTGTTCAATACTATACTAGATTTACAGGGAGTAATTTTGGCTCATTGCCTGCATAAGTACTGCTCTTTTTTTCTTAAAAAAAAAAAAAAAAAGAAGCTTGAATGTGTTGCAACTCTGTGGCCACTGTTGAGTCATGCTGTGTAACTAGGCCAAGCAGGGATGTCTTGCCTATTTTTGTCTTTCTAAGGATATTTCTAACATTTGGCTCTAATTAAGAGAATGAAGAAATGAGGGAAAACAAGTTTGGATTTTTTTTACATGACCTTCAATTACTTAAGGAGAGAGTTAAACTTAACGGTTTGAGTTCTTTTGTTAAAATGAAACTAGAGCATTGGTCATTTGTAATGTGTTAGTGCGTTCACAGGGAGAAAAAGCTTTATGCTAAAACAAGGTGTTGCTAAAAGGTCACTTTAACAGAAACAGAAGGCACAACAGGAATCAGTGGCTGGAAGCTGAGGGCAGAAAATTTCAAATTTGATGCAGTGTTCATATTTTTAATAAGAGAGTTGTCTGACCTTTGGAGGAAACTGCTGGTTGACAAATTAAATACTTTTTAGTAAAGACTAAAAGATTTTCTGGAAGATGTACTGTAGCCAAACATAAATTTGTCTTGTATTCAAACACAGTTGTGCAAGAGCAACAATCTGAAATAAAATAGCTTATGGTAATTCAAAAGGTCAGACAAGACCTAAGGTGTTCAGAAGCGAACTCTAGGTCATTCACGGCCCTTCATCCTGCCTGCCACTCTCTCTTGCTTTAGCACTCGCCCATCATGAGATGGGTTGAAAAGTAGCATGCCTCTGATGAGATTTGGGTTAATATCTCCTTCTACTAAGACACACAGTTGTTCAATCTGTAGACTACTTCATGTCTGCTCCCGAGATTTTGCCAGAGAGACTGTTCCGGTGGTGGTAACCTGCCCCCAGGTCCCTCGGAGGACAGTGAGGAGTACATGGGAGTGCTGGCCCTTGAAGTTCAGCTAGTTAGTGTCACACTTCTACACTGTCTGCTGGAAGATTGGGATTAGATATGTGGAAAACGTTGAAGAGAGATGATGTGGGTATAATAATTTAGAAAGACAAGCTGATCTACCCACAGTCAGAATTTGAAGACAGGAAAATCTGGGAGAAGCTCATAGCAACTGCCCCAGGAAAGTTCTCGTCACCGGCATAGTGCAACCATATAGGAATGGAGCTGAGGAACCCTGTAATTCCCCCTTAAGAAACAAGTTGGTCCTGCAATTAAGACCTAGGGAGGATCCACAGAAGATAAGGATCCTGTCAATGCAATGTGAAGGCTGGGGCTGGCAGGGAAAGTGGGGATTTACAAGGTGCTGTTTAGCCTGCCCTCTGACATTTTATCTCACGTATTTTGCATAGTAATTATTCCATGATCCTCATAACTTCTGTTGAACTCATTCAGACTTTCCTGGAAAAGCAGATGCAAGGCAGGGTAGGGCAAGGAACAGAAGTACTGTACCTCAACATGTGCATTTATGAAAAGGAGAAAACATTTGGCTAATTCACAAAGGCATAGGTGTGTGAACAGAGTATCCTCTGATCCTCAGATGGAAGGTACAACAAATACAATGTATTGGTTTTTTTGCTGTGATCCTGGACATGTGTGAGGCCTTGATGGTGAGTCAGCTATGAATTAATAATGTGTGCAGCAATTAAGAAACCCATAAAATTTAGTAAAATTATCTTCTTATTAAGGCAGAAAGTACACGCAGACTCCTGTAGCTAGGTCATAGTTCTGTCACTGCTTGTGATCCTCCTACTGAAATCACTGTGGCAGTGAGAATGTTTGACATCTTGCAGAATTCTGTCCATAGTCCCATGAATCAGAAGTAACAGACTGATGTGAACCAAATCTGAGACTTCCAAAACCATGCCAGTGCATGGGGTTCACCTCTCACTGAACTCTGCTAGTCTTCTCTAGAAATCTGAGTCATGCATTTCCAAGCAGATTACCTGCTGTTATCTGACCCACCTATAGAAACTCCAACTATGAGAAAAAATTGTTTACTCAAATAACTGGCCTAAAAATAAAAATAGCATTTATAATGCATTTCAGAAATTGCTCTATTATAATACCTGGGAGCTTGTGTACAGAACACAGGAACGGCTCTGATCCTTCTGCCTAGGGCTGGAAAGATGATACTAAGTAATACGTTGTTGGGAACTTTGTATGAGATTTATTATTTGACTGTGAAATATTGCTTTAAGTGGTGTGGTTTTGTTGTTATTTTTATTATATGTGTTTTATTATAGGCTTAGGGACTAACCAGGGACCATTATGCAAATGTAAAGTGTCATCCATTTTGCAGATGGTTCCTGCTCTAAGTCATACTTGACATAAATTGTTATAGCACAAAATAAATCATTTGATACTTAAAGGAAAGTTAATAGGTTGTGTAAGCAGAAATATTTTTTGTTACTAAAATCAAAGAGGTAGTTTTAAAATGCATAACTCCCCAAGCACCTTGAGATTGCTTTCATACTTATATTTTGGTCTTCTTGTTCTGTTGAGATAAAGAGGTAAAGTCACCATTTTGGAGGAAGCTCCACATTGTGTGGCCTTTTATAAATCATACAAATCAAACCATCAGATTTTATTTTTACTACATGTTTTTATTACATTTACTCTGCTTTTGAATTTTGGATATAATCAGTGTCACAATGACCGTATAAGTATCCAAACTTTTTATCTCATAATGTCATACCTAAATACTCTCATCATCCCACATCACATTATCTTCCCCACTTTCTCAATACATTCCAAGCTGCCTAATTAGCACAACACACATTTTGTTGCCTGTTACCTAATTAGCAGGAAACAATTCCTTTTTCTGACTCATGAGAAAAGAAATGATTTGTCTTTTAGGCCAGCCAACAGACAGCTTCATCTGATGGACTTCTCAGATCTCAAAATAAATCCCAACTTTTATTTACACCACTGTAATTATTTAGCAAACAAACCAAACACTGTGGTCCATGGTGTGTTATGAAGTGATATTTGTCGGCAAGATGGTACACACTAAACTCAGCACGTCTGTGCTCTGAATAGTGCTTAAGTTTTGTAGGCAGTACAGCAAAGGAGAATTTTGGAGGAGTTAGTCAAGATTATCTGAAGCAAATTACAGATTTTCTCTCCAGGTTAGTCACTTCCTTGAAAAACAGATACTGTCTGTTAGAGGATGCTGACTTAACCTGTTAGCAGCAGTACACATTGCTAGAAGTTCTACAAGCATTCTTGTGATTACTCTGGGTATTCAAGCGATCTGGAATTGTATGTCTGTATTGATTTGTTCCTTGCATCTCAGTGCCTAATATTGCATGATAGCCTGATAGGGATATTCAGCACTAGCCTGGAGTATGACAGCTGAGACAAAATGGTAGGATTTTTCAGCTAGAGCTTAAGATGAAACTTTGAGACAGTTGCTGGGAAGCTTGTTTTGGTTTTGCTGCTTTGGTTGCTTGTGGGTTTTTTTTGTTGGGTTTGTTTTTTTTATATGAGAGGCTCTATTTTTAAGCATTTCTCTTTATTACAGAGGGCTCATAGAAGCTGTGGACTGGCTTGGAAAAAGAGCCTATCTAGTGTAGTGTTGCTTCTCAGAAAGAGGCTGATAGGAGATACTGATAGAGACATATAGGTCTTCATTGTGTCCAAAGGCTGCATTTGGATCACCGTGGTTTTTAGTTAGTGGAGACTGTTTATCCTCTGTATCTGTCGATCCTCTTTTGAACTCAGTTTTACTTTAGCGCCTAGAACATCCTGTGTTTATGAGTTTGGCAAATTGTAGAGTGAGGAAAACAGCTAATATTTTCCTGATTGCTTTTTGCTTTTAAGCAGCCTGTTAAGGTATGTGTGGTAAGCAGCTGTGCTCAAGAGTGGCTTGCATCTGTCTTTTTGTTGCTCTGTTTTCAGTAAGTGTTGCTGACATGGTGATAGGTATTAAATATAAAAGAATATTATCAAATGGGAAGTGTGAGGACAAATAATCTTTTCAAGAAGATTATACACTCTGTAGAGATGGTGGCTTTTTAGTGTTCACAGACTCCATTTCAAATAAGAACATACTTTTTTTATGATCCTTTGAAACTTACTGTAGCCCGCAAAGCTGTTGGGAATATTGCTATTGTGAAAACATTCATTTTTGCGTAAGTGATGCAATCTCTTGTTGTTCTGTAGTGGCATGAGGTTGGAATGGACTCTTTTAGTGGTTAATGGATCATACTCCACCTGGAGGCCTCTGACAAATGGAGTAGCACAAGGTCTGTGCTGGGACATGCCTTGTTTAACATCAGTAATGTGGGGCAGGAGGCCAAGTGCACATTCACCAGGTTTACAGATGAGATCAAACTAGGGGAACCAGTCAGTATGCTAAAGCACGAGGTTGCCATTCAGAGGGACCGGGGCATACTGGATGAATGGGCCAATGGAAACCCTAGGAAATTCAACATGGACAAATGTGAAGTCCTGCATCTGGTAAAGCAGCAACATAGGCTGGGGACTGACTGTGGGGACCAGCTGTGCTGAAAGTCACATGTGACAAATAGAAAGTATACTATGCCCTGGCAGCAAAGAGCACTGACAGTATCCTGTTCTCTTTTAAGAGGGGCAAAACCAGCAGACTGAGATCTGATCTGACAGCTGATCCCGCTTTGAACAGGAATTTGAACCAGAGATTTTCTGAGGTCCCTTCCAGTCTAAATTATTCTGTGAACACAGGATCCTTCAGTTATGCCAAGATTTCACCCAAGATGCATTTGTATATCCTAGTCAGTGGCAAGCTTGATGTGTGTTAAGGGCAGTTAGCATCAGTATTGTGTGGATTGTTTAAAGATAGGTTCAGTGCATAAGATGTGCTCCTTCAAAAGACAGAGACAAATTGTTTTGATTTTGGTTTTTTTTACAGTATTTATCAGTGTCCCATCCTATAGTAGATGTGTGTCAGCTTGGGAAAGGTTCTTTAATGGTATCGTTTGTCAGTCACTCATGTTCTGTGTATGTTCTTGTCTTTCCTATGAGGATATTAAAGAATAAAGCAAATGTGGTCCTACTACAACTCCCCTTTTCTTTTTGAAGTAGTGAGATAAGCCTTGACATGTATCCAATGATTTATTTTTGTTAGTCTTCAAATTTGTCCTTTTTAGGTTTGCTTGATGAATAAAGCTTATCCTCCTTTCTCCTTCCATCTGCTTATTTTTTGATATTGCAAATAAATAAATGAAAGTACTAATCAACTTCTCCACAGTACACTTTTGTTCATGATACCTCAACATGGTTTCAGATGTAGTATAATTAAATTCCTGTCTTGCAATGTAGTAACCAGAAATTCTGCCCAAGAGAAAGAAAAGAAACTGGAAATAGCCTGGAATATGTTTTCTTCTTGGGTTTTGTGCTGTGTCCTAACAAATGCAGTAATGCCATCTTTGATGAAACCAATGATGACAAATGTTACAGGAACTATTATAAACATGAAGATCAAAAATTATTTCTGTTAAGCATTGTTGCTGTCAGTGCTACATGGCCTGAAATCAAATCCAGGTATGACGATCTAGATAGGCTTTGTTGTGCTGTAAGATACCTTGACATTCATGAATGTGCTGCTGTTTGCTAGATCTTATCTGTGTTTCTTAAAGCTCTGGCTTCAATGCCAGTTCCTTGTTTTAACAGCAGATATACAGAAAAGGTTTCATGCTGGTTCGTGTCCTCTCACTTGACAAATGAGGTAACTCCCACAGCAGGTTTTCCCTCTTAGCTCACCAACCTCTCAGTAGAAGATTTGATCATTGATGTTTTCAAAATAATTTGGGGAGCCTAGTTGAATATGGAGTTTAATTTATTTAGTAGACATCATATCCTATGAATGCTTTGAAACTCTGAACCATAAATATGCTACTTAATTCTCACTTTTATCAAAATTCCATAGTGCCACTCTGGTCGACGTTATGGCACTTGACAAGAAAATCAAGTAGATGCTTATTGATTGTTTCTCTGGAAACGCAGGAGCTCTCAAACTCCAAAAACAGTGGTTACAGTATGAAGTATCTCTGTAAGCTCTTCGCCTTCAGGAGGTAAAAATAAACTTGTGAAGTGGAAGGGCAATTCATCAGAAGCTGATAGAGAGCTGATACATATCAGTGGAGCTTCCTAGGATGGATCTCATTGCTGCCAAAGGTGTTTAACAATAGCAAGATTTTAATTCCAGGAGCATGAGTTCAGGGACACTGATCACTGTCCTGTTGCTTGTGGTCTCCTTTTCCCCAATTTCCAAAAAGATTTCTAAAGGCTGAAGAGAGAAAGCCATGACCACTTTCAGAGGTCCAAACTGGCTGTGATAGGGTTGGCAATACCCTCTCTCCATTGAAACTTAAGCATCTGGTGCTTGCTTTATAACATAAATATATGTTAAAAGCAGAAACAGTGTCACATTCTTTCCAGCAGACAGATTGATTGTACGTATGATCATTGTTACTGGTCCAACTTAGCCAAGACTTCACAAAGTTACAAATGGATAGATGATTCAAGCCCAAGGCTCCAGCAGTGTAGAGTCCAACATGGGGCAGGATGATACCACGTACAGGGCCCCCACTGGAGAGCCCTGAGGTGTCTGCCCTCCACTCCACCTTCTCTAAGGACACAGAGCAGATTTGTCAGTTGGTCTTCAGGCTTTACTCTGGGGCTGCAGATCCTGGAGCAGAGCTCTTTGTCTTTTAGAGTCCACCTCTGTAGTCCAGTCCCTCTCTACCTCTGCTCATAGTGCTGTGATTGCTCATGACCTTGCTACGGAGTTATCCATCAACTAGAAACATGCAGTGCCCACAGTGTCTTGAAACTCATCAGTTCCTTTTTGGTTGCTTCCCCCCCCACCTCGCCCCAGAATGCTGATTTATTTGCATAGCTATGAACTGTTTTCTATTTGGTGCCACCAAATCAGCTCTTTTCTGTTACTACATTCTGCCTCTACTTACACTGCCCTATTCTCTGGAATGCGTTTGTTGTACTACATAGTTGTTACTACCAGTGTCAATAACTGGATAAAAAAAGGGTACAGCTGAATTTTCAGCTCCTGGGCAGTCAACAAGGCTGAGAGTTAAGAAAAGACACCACTAAAAAATTCCCCCAAGCCTATACTTTGTAACTGAATTAATTTTATCTGGAAGTCGCTGAGACATAAAAGGTGCAGAATTTTAATGTCATTTTGATAATGACAGAATAAATTTCACTTCAAAACCTAAGACTGTTAATAGGTAAGTATGTTTGTTCAAAGCCAACAAGTACAGACATATCTTTAGAATTAATAGAAAGAACCAAACTAGTACTGGTTATTCAGAGAAAGCACTGGAACATGTAAACCTCTGCTCTGTACTGAAAGAGACATAATGAGAGTATTTGGGTTGCTAAGAGAATTATCAACAATTAAGGAAATGCTGGAAGTAAAATTGTCTTCACTATTTAACTCCTCATGGCTGCATTTTGTAACACTCATGAATTACGCAGTAATATCTGTGCATTTTCAGCAATAGCACCACATCATTACAGTGACATGAAAATTGCAATAGGTGAAGGGACTTAGGTTTTATTTAAGTCTTCAAACAAAGTCAGGCAGTTCTTAAGCGATTCTTAGTTTCCTTGCAGGAAGTATATTCTCTTTTGTTATGTAGTCAAGACACAGTACTGTACAATGGCTTTCCAATGGGCTGGGGTTTTTTCTTGTTTTATTCTTCAGCTAGTCTTCACACTGAGCTGAGGAAGGATAGCATGTAATTTAATATGATGAAGGTTATTGCAGGAGTAATTGTTGCATGGGTGATATTAAAGCAGCACTTTGCAGCTGATGAGCACTTCACTTCCCATTTCAAAGGTAAAAAAACCTCAAGAAACAAAACAAAAGAAAAGAAACTCCATCATTTAGATCTCTTTATAAGAAAGCATTAGAACGTTCTCCAATATGAAGAATATTTATCATCTGTCCTTATATGTGATTTACCAGCATAACCAAAAAGAAAAATAACACAAAGCCCCTAAATGCTGTGATTGTGAATCCTCAGTTACTGACATTTTAACGAGGTTTTGAAGTTTGGGAATAAATGAGTCCATATTTTTAGATGTTGTTGCACAATGGAGACACTTATGTGCCATAATTAAAATTTATCTTTGTGTCATTAGTGTTCATAGCCCTACTTCTGTGCTGGCTGGCCCGTACATCCCTTTGTGGGAGGATGGCCTGATCTGGGATTAATAGTTGGAGTTTGACTGTGTCCTGCTCTACAGTTTAGAATCATGGAATGGTAGGGATTGGAAGGGACCTTTAGAGATCATCTAGTCCAACACCCCTGCAGAAACAGGTCCACCTAGATCAGGTGACACAGGAATGTGTCCAGGTGGGTTTCGAAAACTTACAGAGAAGGAGACTCCACACCCTCCCTGAGCAGCCTGTGCCAGGGCTCCCTCACCTGAACAGTAAAACAGTTTTTCCTTATGTTTAAATGGAACTTTTTGTGTTCCAGATTCATCCCATTACCCCTTGTCCCGTCACCGGGTACAATAGAAAAAAGGGATGCCCCAACCTCCTGACACCCACTCTTTAGATATTTGTAAATATTAATGAGATCCCCCTCAGTCTCCTCTAGACTAAACAGCCCCAGTTCCAGCAGCCTTTCCTCATAAGGAAGATGCTCCAGTCCCCTGATTATCTTGGTGGCCCTGTACTGGACTCTCTCCAGCAGTTCTCTGTCCCTCTTGAGCTGAGAAGCCCAGAACTGGACACAGGACTCCAGATGAGGCCTCACCAGGGCAGAGCAGAGGGGAAGGAGAACCTCCATCGACCTGCTGGCCACACTCTTCTTGATGCATCCCAGGATGCCATTGGCCTTCTTGGCCACAAGGGCACATTGCTGGCTCATGTTTAATTTATTATCAACCAGGACACCCAGGTCTCTCTCTGTAGTTTAGACTCCAGTGCATTGTGCTCCTATGTGTATCGCTTGACTTGTAGGGCAGCTGTCTGGCTGTTCTGAAGAATTGGAGAGAAGATGTGGATTAGGGAGAACAGCTTCTGGTTTCTTGGAAAAGCCTTCTAGATTTTCAGCAAATGTCCAAGGCCAATTTGATTAACATGAAAAGTATAGAATGTGATTTCAAAGGACATAGCCCTTCAGCAGCAGAGTATAAGACAGCAGAACTGCCATGATGTTTATCTATGCTTTAACAGCTTTAATAAGCAGAACATACTGCTGCCTGCTTGCAGAGCCAGACCATGAAGTCTTTATCTTGTAGATCTCTACTGAGCTCAGGGGACTGACTAAAAGTTTACAATATTATCTCTAAGAACAGATGCCTAAATACAAAACCACATCTCAAATTATTTAGATTTTAAAACTTCAGAGGGAATTTATCAGAACAGAAAAAAAAAACCAACAGTATTTCTCTGTACTTATATCTATATACTTTCCTCTGTCAGAACTGCCAGCTTTCAGCTGCCAAGTTATCATTCAGATGAGGCTGAATTTCAGTAACAGACAAAATTATTCTTCAACACAACTCATTTGTAGAGCTGCTTGGGACACATCAAGGCCTTGTGTAAATGTTTTTAGTGAAGGTAGAATATTCAGGTCAGGTACATAGTATGGTCTGCCCCTGGTGTCTCAAATTTAGGAATTTTCCTACACTTCAGTACTGTCTATCTCAGTGTATCAGATTTCGAAATAAAACTGATAGCCAACTGGCTTTTCTTTTAAAAAGACTCAGAATTCTTGAACAAATTAACAAGTTGTGAGGACTTCCAAAGGGAAATTGCCCAGACATGGAGCTTGTCTGAGGAGAGTTTGTCATCAAGGTAAATTCTCTACCATCTAAGAAATCTTTTGCCAGCAGTAGACATCCCTTACATAGAAAACACTGTCAAGCACTTATGGAAATATTTGAACTGGAAATAACTGACTAATTGATTGAATGGACTTTTTCTTTTTTCTCCTGTTCCCCCTCTTTTTTTTTTTTTTCTTTTACAATCAGACAGTTTAGAAACCAAAGACGTTCCTGGACAGGATTGACTCAGTTTTCCCATTTCCTCCCCGCTTTCCGCTGGCTGCGCTGGGTCAGGAAGTTCCTCTGTGCCTTACTCGAGACTCATCTCCTTTTGCAGCTCAGGCTGAGTGTTTCACTAGTCATTTGTAGACCCTTGAGCAACCACTGGTTGTGAACACAGAGGCAGAAGTCCAGAATGCATGCTTTCCATAACCAAAGGCAGCCAGAAGAACAAGTTCATTTAGGAGGGACAAAGAAGTTGGAGGAGTCTTCTGGAAGCAGAAAGGTGTGGATTCAAACCTCCTTAGAAGTGAGCTGTGGGTGTCTAGGGATGTTTGTCAAAGTAAGTCAGCAGCAGCAGTAGTCCTCAGATCTTATTGTGACATTGTGACTGTGACATTGCTTGCTTTTGAAATGAAGGATTTATCTAGCTCTGGAAAAGGATTCCAGGCTGAGAACGTAGCTATGAATGGAACCAAACCTCCACGTGGCCATGTGCTAGGCTTTCATGTTATCGAGGGCAGTATGGCTCAGCATTTCTTTGTTTCTTTCTCAGTCAGCCAGCTGTTACAGGTGATGCTCTAAGAAGTCTTACTCACCCTATGCACAGCATGGAGGGAGCCTCAGCCTCTGAAGGTCCCATGAAAGTCCAGTCTTTGAAATATTGCAGATACGCACTTGCCACTTTCCATTTTTTCAGACCTCTGCAGAGCCCTTAGCTGTTTGGAGCAGCTTTCTCTTTGTAGGCACACAGCACGATACCTTTCATTAGTATCTTTTCTCTGGAGCATTGTTTACATTAACCTCTTCCTTCTAAGAACTGCAGAGCTTGCTTGCTTCTGAAGCCTGAAGTTCTCAGCTTGCAGTATTACAGTTGGTCTTCTCCTCTGAGTCAATTCCAAAATACAGAACTTGTGTTTTCTCTTTTTTTCCCCTTTACTGCTTTATTGGGCTATAGCTTTTCCTGCAAGATGACACGTAGATAGGTACCATGTCTTCTGCCTTCTCAGAGAGTTTCCCTTCAGCCTTGTGGGTCTCAGGAGAGATTAGCTTTTCAAAGGTTGTGTCAGCATCCTCTGAGAATGTGTCAGACTTATCTCCCAGAGCTTTTATTTCTTGCTCTAGTGCTTCACACTGCTGATTATTTCATTCTCGAGTAAGATCACTTCCATCTTAATGCCGTTTGAAAAGAAGTTTAGAATTGTCCTTTCTTTGACTATGGTGTTTGGGCCTCAAGTGCCTATATTTCAGGAAATTTAAGGCTTAAACCTCTGGTTCCTATTTAATGGCACACGTCTCTTTGTCAAAGTGCAGCTGGAGAAGAGAGAAAAATTGCCTTACAGGCATTTTGCGATCTTGCGAATTTGAGAGACATCGAGGGGAATTGCGAACATTGTTATAAGAATCTACTAGGGATGACATGATGGCTTTCCATTGCCATAACGCTCATCACCAGCCTTCTCTTTTCCCTCAGTGACTTTAACCTTGAGGCCCAGGGAAATGCTGTAAAGGAGAAATGAGCCTACGTGAGCATTAGGGTGGTTCATGGTTCAGCATGATGGTTCAGCATCAGTGTAAGTCGGAGGAGTTATCAAGCATTAAAAAGGTTACTTTCCTTCAGTTGTAAGGAACATTGCAAGTAAAGAGAGTGTTGGAATGTATGAAACTGTCTGGCAAGACTAACCTTATGGCTATAAAATATTACCAAGGCATCTGCCCCATGCAGTTTTTCTGATCTTGGTGGCAGTCAGTCTCATAGGAGAGCTTTGCTGAGGTTCTCTGTCTGCAAAGAGGCAGCTTGGAAGGCCTACAACAGAGGGCTAAGGACAGTTCATAGTATTTTTAAACTGCCAGTTTCAAACAAATATTTTAATGTAAGCTTACTTATAAGCAGTAGTACCAGCTTGGATTGCTAAGTCTGGAAGAATTTTAGAAGCTGGACCTGTATTTTTCTGTTAGATTTCCCATGCAGTATTTACTGCATATTCCCATTCCAGTGTTTACTGATACTCAGTGATGCTACCAGAGCCTAAATTTGGTTTTCATCGAAGAATTTGCATTTTATGGTCACAAAAGGTAGAACTAGATTGGCCACTTTCACTTTCCTTTTTAAGGGCTATTTTTAAAGTGTTTCACTTTCTGGCTCCCCTCCATTTGACCTGTGGTGTAATGTTTGGATGCTTCTGGGGAAACATTAAATCCAAACAAACTCCCTTCCACCCTGTTTTTCATGAAATCTTTCTTGGATGGTCACTAATGCTCTATTTTTTTTTCCATTACATTCTCTATTAAACACAGACATGCACTAGAGATCTCATGATTAGTAATTTCCCCAAACTAAAGCAATTTTAAATGCTTTTTTTGTTTGTTTTACTTTGGAAGGCAATTAGAAACACTGCGGTACTTACTTGTTTGGTTTGTTTTATTTTTCTTGCTTTGGGGATTGAGGGATTTGAGGGGAATTTTTTTTCAGCATCCTGTATCCTGAGAATGGATTGGGAAAAATGAGGAATTGGAAACCCTGGAAATCCTTGGCATTAAAATGAAAATAAACTTTTCCCTTTGGTATTATGTCTGGAAATGAGGAGAGATGAGTTGATAAAGAGCTGATCCGTTACACTCTGATTTATGGAAAGTTGCGATGGTGACAATGCCTTCAGTTGCACCTACAGACACAATAGTTCCTTCTTTCACAGCATGCTGACATGTTAGGTCTTCCCAAAGCCATGAAGCTCATGTAGGTGTGAAGCAGGCAAGCTCTTGAAGTGTTTTGGAGAGAGATCTTTTATTTTTGCAGGGAGTGTGGCAGAAGCAGAATGAAATATTCAAAGCTCACTATTAGGAATTTAATAAATGAGCCCTCCTTGGCTGATTCTTGTCCCAGTAAAGAAGGAAATAAAGGTCAGAAGCAGAAGAGAAAAGGGGACCAAATGATCAGGGTAGAGTTGATGTGAAGGCTTACTGTGGCTGTGGCCTGTCTGAAGCTTTGCTGAATCCAGCTTCCTAAGAAATTGTAGTATATGTCTATCTTGTTTTATCCATGCTTTATTATTTTATTTCAAGTCTCATCAAATAATTCACAATGCAATAAAATCTCTGCTTGCTTTGTTTCTGTCTAACATATATATGTCTTCCTCTGCACACCCCACACCTGGGATAACATAACAAGAGATCCCTTCCTCGTATGTTCACAGACTGCCTTTGTTTCAGAGGTTTTAAATAAAATCATTTAATTTGTATCCTATTATTAGATAAAATATGTATGTCATATGCTGCTTTGGTAGCCCAAGTATCTTATGAGACTTAATATTCTTCCTGCTGCAGTGTTTTTTCAAAAATATCTGGTTTGAGTTGATGAATCTGAGAACTATAATCTCTATTTTTGTTATGAGCTTCTTGGCACTGATATGTAATAAATTCACTTCGTTACCCCATCCAAGAGAAATACTGCTAAGTTGAGGGTCATGAATGTTTCATATCAATATCCTGTCCTTAATAAATCCTAGTCACTTCTGCAAAAAATCTGTCTGCTTTCTGTTTGGGGAGATTCAGGAGGAAAAATATGGAAAAATGAAACATTTTAGTCAGGGACTTCCTTCCTTTTCACTGTCTCTGTCTCCTTTGTCTTTTTGGTAGATATCTCCAGGATGTGCTAACTTGTCCAAGCTGCAGCTGAGCCCAGGAGCCAGAATGGGGTTGATCCATCCATACTTTGTGTGGCTCACTTTCCAATATGTTCTAACCTTTCACATTTTAAAGTCTCTGCCCTGTGAATCCTAAATCATTTGTATATAAGAGCTTCCCCCCCAAGCCAAATATTTTCTCTCAGTGGCAGTGGCAAACAAAAGGCAGTATGAGACTGACAGGCTTATAGATTTGTGGAATAGACCTGGAAAACCTAATTGATGGCAGCTGTGTTCTGTGCCTGGCATGTGGCTGGGGCTCATGGGCACTGCTGGTTTTAGTAGTAAGTCCTGGTGCTCTTACTCTGCCAGTATCCCTGTCTTCCCAACAGGCCATTGCCTATGTTGACAACACCTTCTGATTTTCTTCAATGATTTTGTCTATTGGAGACGGACAGATAGCTTCAGGGGTCAGCTGATAACTCTGTGAGGGGATCACTTAAAGTGAAAGTAAATTAAACATGAATAAATTAAGACTGAATGTTTTCAGTCTGATCAGAGTTTCAGGAGATGATCTGTAGGGCCCGTGCTGGTACAAAAGTCTGGTGTGGAGGAAGATGAAGCCACATCATTAAGTAGAACACCACCTGTTATCTACGAAAAAACTCAAACTATGTTCTCATAGCAGATGAAAGCTATGGCATAGTAGTTTCCCAAATGAGCTGTGATATCAAGATTTCAGTTTATTTTGGAAAATGCTACCAGGATGTAATTTCATAGGTGAGTTTTCTGGGCTGTTACAGCTTGTCAAAACACACTTCAATTAGTCCAGTTACTGGAATTCCCTGGAGGAATGCAGCCTTCAGAGCAATGAAAACCAGAGTGAACCAGCACAAATAGTTTTCCCATCTGTTGCATAATAGGGTGACTTGCTTCGTTATTCCATGGTTGGCCTTTCCCATGCTGAAAGAAGTATTTGGAAGCAGAAGTCCAGACTGTGTTCAAGGGCTTGATCTTTTTTTGAAGTCAGATTCTGAAATGAGGAAAGAAAACAAAGTAAGAATCTCCTTAACATCTCATCTCCTCCAGGATGAAAACAAAAAAAAGATTTGATGTCTATGTGTAGGACAAGAAGCATGATTTTGCAATTATGTCATATGACAGAGACTCCAGAAATCCTGAGTTTTTAGCTCTGCCACCAGGTCTATCTACTAGTCCTACCTCTCCTTGCCACAGGCGATATGAAAGTCAGTCTGGGAGGACCCTGGAGTCTTGTGAGGAAGGACTTACATTGTCTTTTCTGCCTGATGCTGTTGCAGAACATCAGGAGCCATCAGCTTTGCATCATACCTATATCTCCTCCCATGCACAGCAGCAGGGAGGGTCTAGATTCAGGCTGCTATGTGAGTGAGAGTGCAAGGACACTTCATGTGCAGTACAAGCATCATGGCTTGTATCAGTCGTAATGTGGCCAGCAGGACCAGGGAAGTGATTGTCCCCCTGTACTCTGCATTGGTGAGACTGCACCTTGAATAGAGTGTTCAGTTTTCGGCCTTTCACTACTAAACAAGATTGAGGTGCTGGAGAGTGTCCAGAGGTGGGTGACAAAGCTGGTGAAGGGTCTGGAGAATAAGTCTAAGAGGAGTGTCTGAGGGAGCTTGGCTTGTTTAGTCTGGAGAGGGGAGGCATGATGACTCTACAACTACCTCAAAGGATGTTTTAGTGAGGTAGGAGTCAGTCTCTTCCCAAGTGACAAGTGACAGGACATGAGGAAATGGCCTCAAGTTGCACCAAGGGAGGTTTAGATTGGATAGCAGGAACATTATTTTTTTCACCAAAAGGGTTGTCAAGCTCTGGAACAGGCTGCCCAGAAAAGTGGTTGAGTCACCATCCCTGGAGATATTCAAAAGACGTGTAAGTGTTACATTAAGGGACAGGGTTTAGTAGTAGACGTGGAATGCCGGATTAATGGTTGGACTCAATCTTAAAGATCTTTTTCAACCTAAACACTTCTGTAATTCTGTGATTCTAAATACAGAGGTAATGTGTTAGTATTTCTTCAGAGAGAAAATGTCTACAGTGTGCATAACTATCCTTTGTTTTGAGAAATAGGAGTACTACCAGCTATTAAACCCTTTGGCTTGAAGCTCTGGACTTTATCTCTCATTGTTTGGTTTGCTTTTCAACTTATAAAGCAATACTTTCCCACTCTAAATACAGCTTATTGCACCAAAAAATGTGTCTTGCTATTGCATTTGCTGTGGCAGACAGTACTGAGACGTTCCATGTGGAAAGCAGTGATTCCACACTGCGCAGGTCAAGGCTCACTGAAGTTAAGGAGAACAGCTGGTTTGTCTGGTCTGTGCTCCGTTATACAGAATTTGGGCTGACACCATAAATTCTGATCTGTTGGTGCTTTATTACTGGTTTAGGATTGCTGCGTTCCAGCTGCAATTGCTGTTATCAACAGTTGCTGGTGGTGTGCAAAGTCGCGCGCGCGCGTGTGTGTGTGTGTGTGTGTGTGTGTGTGTGTGTTTGGGGTGTTTCTTCTCCAGTTTCCAGGTAGAAGCAGACTCAGAATCATGAAAGAAAGAGGATTACTTTTGTTTGTTTCTGTTATTTGTGTTGGTTTGCATGGAACTTGCTTGTGCTGGACTGGTTACTGGACTTTTGTTTATTTGGTATTTTGTAAATAGTCATTGAGTTTTATGAGGCCAACACCCTGCTGCTGGGTTGGGGCGGCATTGGGTTACATCTTGTTGTGCCTGTGAGTCCTGCCATGCTGTCAGAAGGAGGGATACCCAAACCAAGCCATGCTGCCTTGTGGTCACAGCGCACCCTTGGAGACTCTTCTGGAAAAAGCCTAGTCGGTTAACAGACAAGCATTATAGGAGGTTCCTGGCCAAAAACAAATAGCAAACAAAAAAAAAAGGGTGCTGAAGGAATAAACTAAATCAGTATGTGTTTCACTCTTCTAATAGTCCTGTCTTATGCACTTCCTATTGCAGATGAGGTTCCTATGTCACAAGCATTACGTTTTTCATCTGAGACATAGGATAGCCAGAGTGATGGGTCACCTTCTGCACCTGGTAGTGCAGGCTCTGCTCTGAACTCTGTGAGTTTCTAGCTGGGAATTCAGATTTTCCTAGTAGCCTAAAAGAAAATATCCCCCTCTACCACCACCACTAGTTAAAGCAGGAAGACTGTTGCAGGTAGTTAATTAAAAATTGTGTAATGCTAATTATATAGTCTGGCTAGATATGTGCTCCTGTAATACATAAAATCATAGTTGGAAGGAGGGAATTGGAGAGACAGCTATTTTTGCATTGGTAAAGAGAGCAGCAGTCTTTATTTTTGAAAACAGCCAGGGGCTGGTTTGGCAGCAAAATCTTAACCCAGCAGCCGTCATGCTTTGCCATCTGCTCAGACAAAGCACGGCTTAAACAAGGTTGACTCCTGAGCAGAAACAGAGACAGTGTGTGGTGTATACACACTCTCTGTTCTAGTCAGTGACTGTAGGGTCCCAAACCTCTGCCCATCAAGGCCATTGGAAAATCAATAGCCTCGGTGCCTTTTTCTTCTCCTTTACCAGCTGCTCTGGTCTGTGCTGATCTCTCTCTGCATGGGAAGGCTGCCCTGTTTTTTGGCCACTCCGGTCCTCTCCTTGCTTACCAGTGCTTTCCTCCCTCCGTCTCAAACATGTGGAGGCAGTGGGGATTAACACTGGGGGCGTGCAAAGCCAACTGGCAGAAAGCAAGTATCACAAGCTGTGCATCCACGCTGGGCTATGGGGTTTGATTTATACAGCCGAAATCCTGAAAACTGATTTGCAAAGATAAAATTCAAGCTGACCTCTTGCCACACTTGAGGCTGGGATCTGTGCTAAATGAAACAGAGATACCAGCTCCTTGCTACCATCAACACCAAATGCCAGTATTAAGTGAACACTTATTTAGAAATTTGAAATTAAAAAAAATGGCTTTTGAACCTCACTGGGAAAAAAAAAAAAAAAGGAGAAAAAAATTTCTGTCTTGGTGGAAAATTTTTTGTGTTTTTTTTTCCAACAGAAGCTGAGGAAATCATTATTCTCCCTGCCACTCCCCTTCCTGCTTGAAAAAGTGGGTGGAGAAGCAGAGAAAAAGCTGGAGAAGGAAGAAAAAAAGAAAACCCCAAATTCATTATTTAAAAATAGGAGAGGATTTTTGTTACGGAAAAACTTGCAACATATCTTTGAGAAAGCCGGGTCCACCCATCTGGTGGGAGGGCTGCATGCATGCCTGACATGGATTAGGAGACAGACCAATTGCCTTTCTGTGATGGAGGGACACGGTGGTAGCACCCTGCCCCAGCTACAGAGTCCTCCAGCAGACACAGTGCAAGGCAGGGAGGAGAAGAGAGATGGAGGGGATGGCAGATGGTGAAAATAGAGTCAGTGCTAAGAGTGGGAAAATAAAAGGAAACCACACTGTGAACTGTCTGGGGAAATCTGTTGCTGTATATAAATGCAGAAGACATCAGAATTTGCCTCAAACATGTTTTTCTTTTTCCAGATTAAAAGAGTTAATCCCTTAAATTCCATGTGGAGCAACTAGCACAACAGAGGTGAGATACAGGTGTTGGGGGATGCTTTGGTAAAGCAGTGACAGTAAGCTCTGGTCTTGATGTAGCTTGTCATGTATTTTCCAGAAACTATCATGACAGCACCTGCATGCACAAAGAGCACAGATAGGAGATGTTTTCAGGTACTTTCATGAGTTACCTGTGGTCAGTGGATGACTGAAAACAGAACAGGGCAAAACCTCTCTGTCTCCATCTTCAATGCATGGGACCTCTTCTGTGTGCAGCCTTCCTGGCTCCATGGGAGAGAAGCTTCAGGGGGATCTGCTCTGTACAGAGCTGTGAGGTCAGAGCCCCAGCCTCATCCCAAGCACATGTGTGCATATTTGTCTCCAGAACATTTCAGCCTTTCTAGCTGAAATAGCTACTGACCCCTTTGGTTATCTGCAGCCTTTGGTTATCAGTACCTTAGTGGATTTCAGAATTCCAGTATGCTCACTTCCATACTTGAGAATATTTGGGACAATGTATTATTTATGTTTCTAGAACCTGGTAAATAAAGTACTCTGATAAAAACTACAGAGATGTTGCATCTGAAGATAGGCACCTTTTAAGGCAGTGGTCATGAGCAGGAAATGCAGCATGGATGAGCTGCTGGGCTCTTGGCTTCTCTGATGGGGGAGGAGCCAAGAAGGCTTGTGAAGGCTTGACTCTTTGGAGTTATTTGAAATACTCATGGCATTCTATGCATACATAAACTAATACATGCAAAGCCTTTTTTCACAGCCTATATCTGAGATTACAAACTCTCTGGTGCAGTGTCTCTCCTCCCTCCGTGTTTGTGTTTAACACAACAAGGCCAGTTTCCCAGAGAGTTTCCAGACAGTACAGTGTATAAGCCATGAAATACAGTAGTTCAGATATAAGAAAGGCTAGGAGGCTGTTGGTTCAGAGTTCCTGGAAAGCCTGGGATGGAGTACAAATGAGGTAATATCTAAAACATCTTCAAATATATTTCTGAAGTAAATGTTGCACAATTAAATTAAGGCTTCAGAGGAATACAAAATAGAGGCAGATTTGTTTTTCTGTTGAACAGGATGGACTTCAAAATTAAAGCCACAGCTGTATTGTCAGTCTAACAAAGGATGTTGGATTAGGACATACAGAGTGGTAGACTGTTGTATAAAACCGAAGGAGTTCTCACCATCTCTTTCTAGTAGAGTTTTGTCTTTTCTTAGGCTTTCCCCCTTGGTCTAATATGTCTATTCCTGCAGTAATTATATTTTTTCTCAGGGTGAGAGACCAATGAGCACTAGAGCTGTGCTGCAGATTGCTTCAGCTGCCTCCTGCTGTCCCTACGTGTAGCTCTGATCTTATTTGATAGATATTCTCAAGCTGTGTTTCTTAATGAAACTGTCTTTAAAATAGCAATCCGTGGGTTTACAGAGCTATGATTTTTTTACAGTTGTGTGTCTGAGACAATTTTATATGTTGTTTGAAATTACTCCATTAAGCTTATGTTCAGCTGTTCGAAACATACTTCTGTTCCCTATAAAAGGTGTATTCCTGCTGCACTTACAGACACAGGCATTGTTGGTTGACCAAATTTCTCTACGTGCACGTGGAAATAATTGCAAGGCACAAAGAATAGTGTTAAAAATTGCTTCTGCTTTCCTTGCTTGGTTTACAGAAGGGGTCTGTCAAGTTTCTTGATTGACTACTTTGCTCCTGGGTTGTTTAAAAAGAACTAGTGGCTTCTTGAGGTGATCCAGGGATTCTTGTCCTGAGTCTTACAATCCACCTGCACAGAGCTTTCTGACAACACCTGCACAATCCACCTGCACAGAGCTTTTCTGAAAACTGAGGCACTCCACAGTTTTCAGCTTTGACTGTCCTCTTTCAATTTGCAATTTTAGAAGCAAAAACCTTAATAAATCTTCAAATTCCAAGATTCCTTGTGCAAGGACTTTTCATGGCATGCCTAAAGCTCTCAAAAGATTCAAATACAGTATAAAAAATGTGTCTTGAAAAGCCTGAGTCATAGCGGTACCTTCATGTTGTTGTCAGCATCTTTCCAGTAGACAAGAAGCCCTTGTTTTTAATCAACAAAATGGAATAAAGATATTTAAATAGGTCAGCCTTGTGGCTTTAGGACTCAGCTCCTAGGCTGTATAACAGAAAGGTGGACTGTCCCAAACTGACAGAAAAACAAAGCACTGCAGCCAGATTTTCATCTGTCTTCTGCATTTGAAATTGTAAACGTGCACATGGACCCTCTGTGTCTGTCATTAGCATATTAACACACTCTGAAGTGCAAGTGGAAGGTCAGGTTAGACAGCTGGGCCCTGTTTGTGTGGTTTGTACCCAGCACAGTTGGGTTTGCATACACTGATATGGTGTGGCACATTTCCACAAATGGAAATTTGAAGATACTTCCACAGAATGTGTCTAACCTCGCATTGCCAGAGCATTGGTCTCTTCCCTGAGGAGCACACATGCAAAGTTCGATAACACATTGAATCTGAAGCTCGGTATACTTAGCCCTATCTGACACCGAAATCAGTTAAAAGGCTTATTGCAGAGTGTGTTTGATTTCTTTAATACAGTCAGCCAGTGCATGACAGTTATATCTGAAGAAGTAAGGAAGAGAACGATGTTGATGTTTGCAGTTCTGGCATTAAAATTTTCCTGCCCCCCCCAATCTCTCTGTTCACGAGTTTGTAGAACTAAAAAGATGTTTGCTTAAGGAAAGAAAAATCACTTTTCCATTGTTATCTCAAGGAGGTAGCTCTAATGTCAGGAACAGTTGCTGAGGAACTGAGGAAATAACAGCCCTTCTCATTTGTTTGTAGCAGGATTTCAGATTTGGCTCCCACAGGGACACAAGCGTCATTTGTATTTCTGCATCTGCGGGTCGAAACAGATTTGTCTAGTGTTTTGTTTTGCCTTTTGGTTTTGTTTCAGTCTTACTTAGGTTAGGCATGGCTGTGTAAAAATCCCAAACCAAGTAAAACAAATCTTTTATGGTCTGTCTGATCTTCCGGTCTTTTCATTTCTAATGTTAAAACATTTCTATTCCCGATTTGCTACGTACGAAAGCCAAAATGACTGAAATTTCAATTCTGGATCAAAATCTCCAGCTAGTAGACTACAGAACTGTGAGGGAAAAAATTGTTCTGTATGCATGAGACAGGAAAATTAATTGTTTAAGTAAAAGATTTTTTCAGATGTTTAGATTTTTTGTATGAATTGCCCTACTAATATTAGTATAAGTCTTCTACAAATACAGTAAGTAATACAAATGTTTGCTAATAGCTTGTTTGATTTTGAACTTGCTTCAGTTACTTTGGCAAAATGCTATTCCTGAGTGAGTAAAAGAATAATCTGCAGATTACTCGGCAGCCTTCAAGTGTGTGGCTGCAGATTATTGCTTTCAGTGCTGTCTTGAGATCTCTAATGAGTGCAGCTGGCCAGCCTGCTGTGTCACCCTGTACAAGCCGTGTCACGGGGCAGCCACAAGCGAGAGTGTCACACGGGATGTTAGGTCAGTGCTGACTCAAGAGGGGAAAGGAGTGCTCATCAAACCCATTGCAGCATGAAGTACTCTGTGAATCACGACCTCTGTTTATTAAATGACTTCACCCACACTCCCATTTTCATCCTTTTTCTCACAGGGTGGTGTGACAGTTCCCTAACCTGAATTTGTGGAAATGAAATGAAAAAGAGGATTAATTGGACTTGCACATACCCCAGAGTTACGTGTTTTTTTCTTAAGATGTGTGTGTATGTATGTGTGTGTGTGTGTATGTATGTGTATATACACACAAATATAGCCTCACATTTTCTCTATGGATAATTGAAAGTCCTGTGACTGTGACCTTCTAAAACTACCCTGTTGGTCAGCTAAAATTGCTATGAACAGTACCTATCTCTCAGACCAGCCAGGAGGTTGCAAATCGGTTTCTTTCAGATCCTCAAGAGGCACTTGAGAGGGCTGGTTGCGGTGCTAAGCCTCCCTCTGGTCTGGAAATGGAGAGAAGCAGGTGATGCCCCCTGAAGCTCTCCTTCCTGGCACCTGTGGAAAGCCCTGCCTTCTGACTTGGTATGTTGAATTGCAAGCTTGGCAAGCCAGGCGTAGCAACCAGCTGTAGCTGAGCAGTGTATTTCAGTACCAGTACCTGTTTTTTCCTGTGAATTTTGAAATGTTAAGGCAGTGACACAAGAAAAGGAGGAAAAGAAGAAGCGGGAGGGGGCTGAGTCCTTATTACTTATGGCATTCCATGAAGCCTTTTACACCTGAGCAAAATATCTATAAAGAAACACTAACCTAGCCTGTTGTGTTTTGTTTAATTGCTTTGCATGAGTGTAAATCATTAAATAAAATGGCAAGCACTGAAGGATTCAGCATAATGATGGTACTGTTTCAGCTTGCTCTGCATGGCTTGTTCTATTAATATATGTTTGTGGTCAGGAAGGAACGCAGTCTCACTTCGCTAAAATCTGAGGCTCGGTAAAGCATAATATGTGCAGTATTAATTTTGGTTTGACACCTGCCAGGCAAAGATCCTCACTAGCCAAAGGCATTCTTCTCAACCGAGCTCCATCTGTTGTGCAGATCTTCGGTCCTGATATTTCTGACTACTTGAGCCAAAGCAAAAAGAAGAGCCAACTTGAAGAAAAAAATCCCTAGGAGAAAATGAACAGTTTTATCAAGGCTAAATATAACGGCTTGTTGTCATACTTGGTTGAAGTCCTGTAAGGGAAACATGTAGGATTAGTTGTGTTATATAAGAAAACAGTCTTTCATACTGGCAGTGTGATTTTTTTTGTTGCGTGAAAAGAACATCAATAGCTAAAGTCCAAGCACACAATTTTGTTATTGGAATGCTGCAGCCTTTAGAAACATATCTCGGTAGGAAAACTTAGTAAAAAATTTACTCACTTATTTTACTTGTCAGATAAAAAGCCCAAAGAGGCTGCCGTGATTCTTGCATGCAAAGGAGCAGCAGGATTAACACTTGCCTCAGCTCTTTGAAAGACAGCTCAGGCTATTTGAAATAAGCATTCAAGTAGCATCTGTCAAAATAAATTAACTTCCAATCCCCTGACAAAGTTTTGTGATGACTTTGTCACTTAGCTGACAAAATAATCATTAATTGCTCCAGTCGTCTTTGTTTTGGATTTAGTGTGGTTGAATTGCATTGTCAGAGCTGCCCAGCCCACCAGGGAAAACATTTGCCTCCTATGAAACCATGAGAAGTCTACTGCGAATATGAATGTGCTTTATGATCGTCGTAACTTCATATAGCCACCTGCTGATTGTTATTATTTGTGACAGTGTGGAGGAGAAACTTGACTGAGGGAAATAGTGACTCTGCGTGCTTCAGACCAATAATTAATGGTTGAAAGTGTCATCAATCTTTTGAATTCACTAAGATCTAAGAACTAATCCGTTGACATACTTCAGAATTTGATTTTGAGCGTTATTTCTACAGTTGACTCTTGGTGTGACTGCCAGCACGTGAACTGCAGACTCTTGTCTCTCTCAGGCTCACAGATGCCCTTGTGTCATCTAACAACAAGTTGCACCCACCTTCAAAAAAAAGGGTCATACATCTTCTCCATGTAACTTTTCAAGTCATACTTTTTCTTTTGAAATTCAAAAAAAGCTTTGGCCAGGGTCTGAACGCTCAGTATCTGTTCTTTCAAATAATTCCTAAAAGCTCAAGTGTTCCTCAGAACCTCCCAACTATGTAGGTATTTTCTTTTTTTCATAGTATAACGCTGCATGCTGAACCTGTTCATGCAGTGAAACCAAAGGCATCACTGCAAGGACGCTGTCATTAGCTGTGGTTTCACTGCTGATGCATGCTGCTTATTTATGTATAACAGTAGAGAAATTCACAGGAAATAGCAAATTTTGCTTCCACTTCAGTGTCTACAGCAGCGCTAAATGCTGCTGAGAATAAAAAAGCATAAAAGCACGGTGTGATTAAGTCCAATCCTGCTTGTAGGGTAATCCTGCTTGAAAAGAGAGCAGATATTATAGTATGTCTTATTTGTGTTTTCTTTACACAGGTATTGTTTTCCTTGTGTACATCTGTTGTTGCAATTTTATTTATGAAGTTAATTATTTGATGTCATGGTATGCCACAGCAGACAAATACTAGGTGGGATTGTAATGAATTTTTTTCATGGGAGACAGAATAACATCCACACTATTAACTGCCAGTACTTCCTATCTGCTCTCCCCAGTAAAAAGCAAAGAAAGACATGAAAAGCCAATCTGTTTCAAGTCCTTAAGCCCAAGGAGAGCTCCTTATGGCTTGAAAAGGGTGAAAACTTACGACAGCACGAGTTTATTTAGGGACTTCCCTGTCAATCTGTTTAACATGCATTAATACTGAAGGCCATCAGTATAGCAGAGATCTGTGGAGCTGCAGAACTTGTAAAATAGATTTTTTTAAAGTTCAGGAAAGCTGTGTAGCTGCTGGAACTGAATAGTGGTAATATACCTCCACAGCTACTAGGCAGTCATTAGCAAGTGATAGAGAATACATGAATTAGGTGATGATACTGAGCCAAAGCAGAAACATCTGTGTCCTTGAATTGCCGATAGATGTACAAAATTTGATGCTGTCTTCTTTTCCTATCCTAATACCTCAAATGTATTTAATGTCACAAAGCGTGTTGCTTTAGAGCTCACACAGGAGAAGAGATTACCAATAAATGAAGATATACATCCTTTTTAATCACACCAGTAATGCAGAGCCCCAGCAAGGTTTTGGCAGGATGGAGCTGAATTTGGGACCCTGGGTGGATTATGCTTCACTTGAGGGAGACTGTTTAAAGTTCCCATAGATTTGATTATCACAGGATCATGGCCACAATTTATTCTGCATGTTGGCTGTCTTACTATTAGATTCCAATTTATTTAAAGTAAGACAGAGAACTTCATGTCTTTTATTACAAGTCATAAAAACCAGCATGATGTGGAAGAATGCCATCAGTCTTAAAAAATTATTTCATGTTTGCTCTCATTTTGATCAGTGCCTCTCATAATTTGATTACGAGACATGGGAATGTAAATTGCCACGATAGAAGCACGCTTACGAGGAAGCGTTTTATGATCGCTAATTGTCAGAGGATGGTTTTCTTCATGCACATTCTGTGTATTAATGACTTTGCATTCATCAGATCAGGAATTACCACGCTACAGAAACTCTGCAATCCTGCATTTGTGAAGCACAACTGCAGTACCTACTCAGAAGAACATCAAGTTCTCTGTCAAATTTGTTTTACTTTAAAGTGTCAGTTGAAAAGAACGTGACACTTTTTAATCCCTTGGTTTAGGTATTCCTCTTCTTTTAATGTGCTTATGGTATAGTTTCCATTCCTTAACTTAGTACAGGTATTGTACTCACCAAGATTGGTTTTGATTGCTTTAGATAACATAGTATTTATTCTTAGAAGGTAACTGGGCCTGTTGTCCCTACAAAGGTGCAGCAAGATTTCCCCATGCTGAGTCAGGTCTATGGGAGGAAGAAGTGGGAATTCCCAAGCAATCATCATTAAATGGTGTCCTCTGATAGCCTCAAAAGCAGTGAAAGAGGTGGGCATCTCTTTGGTAGTGAACTGAAGCCTACAGAGGAGGCAACCAGCGCAGTAAGTCGAGTAATTACCACAGTCTTCCACCTCGCAGCTACCCATGTAACTGACCACTCATGTTCGGCAAGAGGGACAGAGAAACAGCTAATGCGTGTGCTAAAAGGAGGGGAAGGCTGTACATCTTCTCAAGTTATTTTAACCTTCTTCTGTAAGTTATTTTAATCTGAATGCATGAACTTTATATATGGAAAGACATCTATAACAGAGTTGACTATCTGTCTTCAAATATTATAGGATTTACAGTTTCATTTTTCTTGCTCCTTGGTCAAACACTTTTTGAAAGCCACACCGGGAGATGGTAGTTTTGAATAAACTTTGAATGGGCTGCATGATCCATGCTGTTTGCAGATGTATAGAAAGGATATGTATGTGATGATACACAGAAGGGAAATATTTTCCCATGTTCCCTGAAGCATGGTTATTTGGAGCTGTTGCACAACACTAATGTTCCCATCCCAGCCTTTGAATCAGTCTGGTGTTTAATTAGCAGCAATCACAACAAGAAAAAGAACACCACCCAAATTATATAGTAGGGGTTGGTTTCTGGGTAGTCTGTTCTGCTGCTTTTTTTTCCACTTGTCAGTGATTTGACCTTGTTTTGTGCTTAAAGGGGTCTTGAATTAGACCCTTCTAAAGTTCACAGCAACAAAATAACCTTCTTGATCCTTTTTCACTTGCAAAGGAGGAAATAAGTGCTGCATTCTCCTTGCAGGCCTACCAAGTATTGTATATCTAGCATGATACTTTACCATCTGTCATTCTCTCACTCATTGCTGCAGGTAGGCTTAGAGCTCATGAATTTGCATGTGCTATAGGAAGGGGGCAGGCATTTGCTTGCAGTTCTACCTGTTAGAGTACCTGTTGGGAGAGAACAGCAGAACAAGAAGGTAAAAGAGCAGCCATACAAATGGAAGGCCACTGTCATCAAACATCCCTTTCTCTAAAAAATTGAGCTAAGCTACCCCCTGCAGTTACACAGCATATTTTGTTTATTCCACTCTTCTCTGCAGGATCTGGTCTTTGACTTAGTTATCTACAGCACCCCCCTGGGATCCCTCAAAATGCTTACTCTCTGCTGACACTTTCATCCACCATCTCTGTCAGCTCAAGGGGGTCTGCAGCTCTCAGGAGTCTCTGATCCCTCTAATAGTGGGAGTGTTGCATATTTACCTTCCAATTCAGGTTCTGAAGCCCCACCTCACTGCTCTCGAAAGCCTGTCCCAACCTGATCTGCCAAGTGTTATTCTGCTTCATGACCCACTTCTACCGTTGTGCTCAGGCCAAGGGGATTTCTCTTTAAAGCAAATATACCTGGTTATGTGCAAGTTGTTTGCAACTGTGTCATTCAGTCATTAAATAATTTCTGGAACATAATACAGCTGCCGAAACACACAGCACACAGTCTGGCAACAAAGGCTATTCAGTACCCACTGCTGGGTCTATGACTCAGGCTAGTTGACCAAGTGTACCATGCTCCAAAGGGACTGGAGGGAAGCCTGGCACTAGATTCTCTGTTATACAAGTTTCTCTTTAGCTCAAGTGTCCCAAATGTATCTGGCTGCTGGCATATTAACCACGATGGTTCTGTGGAGCTTCAAAGTCCCTCCTAGGATAATTTCCTGTAATAACTAAGGCTATGCACTCCTTCACTGCAGGTCACTGTGTGTATGTGTCTGCCTGTAGTAGCTTCTGAACCTGTTGGCCAACTTCAAGAAGCACGTCTAGTTGCTGTTGTGGAGAGAAGCAGTTTCATGTGTGTCTTGAGAATTGGTAAGCGGCCAGAGCAGACAAGTCCTGAAGCACATGTCAGCTGTAGGACTTGCACCTGGGGGAAACAAGTCTTCTTTGGTTTGCTGCTTGTAGAACTGAATGATCTAAGTTTAGCACTTTTCAGGGAAGAAGTGTACTCCAGATGGCAGGAAAGACAATTAAGGAGGAGTCTGAAGTGCTTGCATTGAACTCTTCAGAAATTATGAGCGGGATCTGGTAAGAAGCTCAAGTGAACGTTAGTGACGAATTCAGGTCGCTGAAGGAGGCTGTACACCTATCAGGAGGAGATGCTGAGGCCAGATGAATCCCAAATTACTCCTTTTTACGGTTCCATTCCATCTATGGAAGATTTGAGGCCTAGAATCACCTTCCTGTTTTTGATGTGATTATATAAAAATTAGAGCATTTGCCTAGCATTGGTTCTGCCAAGGGCTCTTGCATTCAATTTTACCCTGTTTCAGTGTAACCCTTCATTCCCAGGAGAATGTTTTCTCCAGCAGGCTCCATTCTGGAGGCTGAGGGCATTCTTGACCCTTCCCAGGGAAATCTTTTTACGTTTTCTGGAATGATTTATCAGGAGAAAGGGAATGAAAAGGAGCACGACTGTGCACCTCAGCTTTCAGATATACAGTTCAGAGAGACCTGGATTCCCATCTCCTCTTCCAGGGCTGCTTCTCTCTCCTTATCTAATGAGCATGGACATGGTCATTTAAACAGATAAAATACAGAGGCAGTGCTGAAAGTAAGAGGCCAGACCTCAGAGCATCCTTTCCTGAAGGACAGATTTATTAGCTATTAGATAAGGTGTGGGCCGTTGTGTGCTGCTGTCTCCCAGACTGTCTCCTGAACAGCCTGTGGGCTGTCCTTGCAGGATTAGGCAGCACCTCGGATTCAGGTACATCTTTTCCATTTAAGTCCTTTTTACATGGCAAAGAGCAAAAGCCCAAAAGTTGTTTCCATGTTGCATCATGCAAAAATGTATTGACTGCATAAGGAAGAAGGCTCCCTGAAACTCCCAGCAGATGCTTTTGGTCATGCACAGAGAAGTCACTCTCGTATGGAGAAGAATCCCTTAGACAAAACCATAAGGCACTTTGGTCTGAGAGCAGTTCTGAGGAATCAGCTTAGTACTTTGCAAATCACCCAAAAATGCCTCAGGGCACTTTTCACTGCAGTGTCCTGTATTGGAGCCGAGCTCGCTTGCTCCCCACTGTGTTCCAGAAGCATGGAGGGCATCAGGGCAGTTCCTCTATGCTGATAAAGGTTTTCCCATGGCACATGACAGCTTAAGAGATGATCTCAGCTTTTTTCATCACCTAGAGATTGTGATGAGAAACAGAAAGCAAAAAGAAGTCTTTAAGTGATTCAAAGCCCATTTTCACCAGACTTCATCTTGCATCCTCCCACTTGTGCCAAGTGGGACAGGGCTGAGATGATTTTATTTTCCAACCCCCTGATTGTTGCAACATCTTCATGGTGTCTCCTACTTAAAGCTGGAGCGGTCCTGAAGAAAAAGAAATGCAAAAGTGGAGGCCAGCTGCCTTTGCCCGATATACAACTTTGGTATCTGTGTTACTCTGTTTTGTCTGGTACCTATCTGTGATACTCTCTATTTATATCCAGTTCTGTTTCCTGTCCACGCTCACCAGCATTGTTTTATCTCCCAGTCTGTGCAGTGGTCTGTAATTACACACGTACACACAGGCCAGAAGCTGTCAATGTCTCCCTTTTTTTTTTCAACTTGGAGAGCTAGGAGAGAGGCATAGGGTGGATGAGCTTCCTTGACCAGGGAGAGCTGGAGACAAGGCAAAGGGTATTCTCTTGGCTGCAACTTCAAATAGAAGGAGCTGTTGCTCTTTCTCTGAGTTGGTTTCAGCTCCAAAAACAGAGTGGAGAGTGTCCTCCCCCACTCCAGCCCAGAGAAAGAGGATTTTCTTGGACCCAGGCTGGCCATCACTGAGCTGGCTGGCAATCCCAGGAGAGCAGCTCTGCAGCAGGCTGCCTCACTGCCCTGAGAATACATACAGCTGTTGGCTCCCCGTTCCTTGGGGATTTAATGGCTGCACTGTAAGGAGTGAGACTTTAGCCTTTAAACCTCCACAGCATGTGGCCCTGGCCCATTGTGACATAGACCATGTCCACAGCTGAACAAGGTGTGTCACTTGGTATGCTTGCTGGAGGTAACAGCACTACAAATTGTGATCTCCAGAGAAACTCTCAACACCCTTTGGTGATGCCCCAAGCTCTACTTCTCCCCATTCCTAATAGTGCAGTCCTTGTTGTGCTAAGCTGAAACATATATCTAATAAAGTCACGTACACCTCCACGTCAGATCCACCTAAAGCGAGAAAGCCTCAGCTTGCCGAAATTGAGGTCTCGGTATCGTAAATGTACCTTTGAAATGCAACTGCAGGATCTGCATAATTGAAACTTTTACTGTATTTTCTTTACCTCCCTCAGGCAGCACCTGACAAATGGAGATCATAAGTGAGAGTCTGTAGTATACCCAACCAAAAAAAAAGCATCTTTGAGTGTGTTCAAAGTAGCCTTGGTGCTGAGCACAGAAAACTCATTTCCCTTTTACCCAAACTGACATGATGTTTATTAAATTAGGAGTGGCATAATACTAGAACATATCTAAATATTTTTGTGATTTTTGGATTTACCATAACTAAGAGATCTCACTAAATATTTCTCTTTACCTTTAAATGGTGTTGCCCATAATGTAACTCTTGTCTCAGATTTTCCTCGGCGACTGTGTATCAAAGTTGAAAAAGAGCTATCACAGAAGATAAAATGGGACTAAAATAACAGTCCTTTGTATTAAATTTAACATTTGGCTTCCATCCCAGAATTTTCAACATCCCTATTAGAATCAGATGGTAGTGTAAGATGAAAAGATTTCCTAGATGGGTTTTATTCTTATTCTATTAAAGGGCTGATAAGAGGCTAAAGGCAAGATACTTGTCATAGTAAAAAAATCTGCCTAATATCAAAGGCTGGATGGACAGCTTTGACATGTATTATGGTTAGGTCTCCCTGCCTGATCACATTTTAGTGTCGTGAAACCATTCTGCTAGAGAACATGAAAAATTCCAACATGAGAGCAAAAGGCTCAGGCTGGCAGGTAGTGTTCCTTTGGACACATTGCTTTATGCTTAGTAGCTGACTATAAGACAATAGCAAAAAGTAGTGTTGGTGGTGACATGGTGTAGCCATATATATTTTAACTTGTAGTTGTCCTCAATATTTGCATTCATGAAAGACTCTCTCTCCTCCCGACTTACCTGTAGAACTGGTATGCCATGTGATGTGACAGCACAGGGCAGCCCCATCAGTATTGCTCAGCCTTCTTCAGGAGCCGTGCATCCTCTTCCCGGTCCTCGAAGCAGCCACTCGCCCCAGGTTCGTTTGGCAGTCTGGAGACAGAAAGATCAAAGAGACTTAAACACTCTTCAGAAAGCAATTTTCCCTTTACTCAAAGCAGCTTTGTCAAGTACTTATGTGTGATTGGTCTTAAATTGTACAAACGTTTGCAGGCTCTGGGTGTTCTATGCAAAAAACAATTACTTTTGATAAAATGAAGGAGAGGTGCTTTCTAGAGCTGCTGTTCTGCTGTAGTGGAGACTGTGAGCATGATATTGGAGCTATAAATTAGATTTTGCAAAGCAGCTCTTCTGCAGGGAGTCTGCTGCTTCAGACCGACAGGCTATAATTAGCATTTTCTTGGGGATATTTTTGCTCTGTTTTGACGCAGTATCTTCAGCAACAAGAGCAGAGCGGCAATTGCAGGCTGCGTTGACCCATCATTTAAGCTTGTGGTCACAAAGGGTATCAAAGAGCAAATATGCTTTATAGATATCTTACGCTGCTTTTCTAAATGCACCTTTTTAAAGCAACTGGTATGTGGCTCGAATTTGCAGGCAGAGAATCATTTCACCAGCACTGAGTGTTTACAGAATCGACATCAACATCTGAGCTTATACCCAGTACTGCTTTTACAGTCAATGGAGAGAAATGTGCGTGTTTAGGGGAGTAATTAACCTGATTATTTTAGACATCTTCTTGCCAGTGAGATGGACTGTATTCTAGAAGAGCCTGTTTCTGTCCTTAACGACAATTAACCCTAGTATGATCAGTTCAGGAAGGGATATCCGTAGTTAGATGAGATGGATCCCATACAGCATGTTTCTAAATAGCACTGTGTTCTCATTCTGCTGTTGACACTGTTTGTATTAATGTTTTATTTGTTGTTTTGGCTTTACTTTTGTTAATTATCAGATTACCACAGGGAATACACAAAGAGATCACTTGTATTTGTAGGAAATACTTGGCTTCTTGCAGCTGATAATTACAGCTGTTTTCACATTTCCTGTGAAAGCTATTTTGGTAGTTGTATTGATCCTGTCCTCTGTGACTCAGGTACCAGTTCGACGCTAAACGTCTTCTCAGGTGACGAGTGCGTTCTGGGGCACGTTGGGTACTTCAAGAGTATTAAGAGACATAGGGCATATGTTCTCATATCTGAGAGGCTGTATGTTCTCTCCTGAGAACCACCTCAAGGAGGCCAAGTGAATGGGGCTGCAGCACATACACACCTGTTTCCACAAGTGTTACTACAACAGGGATGAGAGATAAGCGTAATTTGTATTGGGGAACAGTGTTGTCCTGTTTGTTTGGGTTCATCTGAACCACACTTACAAGTTCATTCAAACAGAACAAAAACCCTCAAAGCTGGTCTCCTCGAGGAGTTTGCCATAAATGACAGTGCACAAAGGGTAAGTAGCATTTCAGGAGACAGAAGAATTTCCTGTGAACAGCCCTCAGCAAAAAAAAAAAATAGAATAATACTTAGTAACTAAGGAATCAAAGTTGTTTCTGAAGTACATAAATGGAACCACAGAACAGAAGTAATAAGATGTTATTGCTCCCATATTTTGTCTCTATATTCTTAATTTGTCACTATGTCATTCATACTGGTGCAAGCAGATCGATTTTCAGAGGGTAAAAGCTGCTGGAAATGTGTTCTTTGAAAACCTTTCTTGTTCACTGCCCCAAAATCTCTAATTACTTTTGGAAGTCTTGGCTTTGGAGCAGAATTCTGATATCTGGGTTATCGACACCCAAAACCTCAAAGCTCCCTGGTATGTGTACACTGAGCATCACTTTTCCTCTAATTAATCTTCCGTTTGATGATGTAATTAATTTTTCTAGAGGAGTATGTATTCACTTTAATTAATCCATTCATTCACCTCAGCTTTGCTTATTCCCTCCTTTGTCAAGGCCTTACATTAATATTTGCAGCATTGCTAGTCACATGAGTATTCATTGTCTTTTTATTCTCTCTTTACAGATGTAACTGCAATTGCACCGTGTATTTTGAAGGCGTCACCAACAGATCAGCAGCTGAACAAGCTTGCCAGGAGACTGGGAGCAGAATGGGAGCACATAGTTCTGTGCTTGGGTCTGTCTCATACTGACATCTATCGATGTAAAGTCAATCACCCTCACAACCTGCAGTCACAGATTGTAGCTGCCTTTGTCCTGTGGAGACAGCGTTTGGGGAGCAAAGCAACAATCCAAAGTCTGCAAGCTGGCCTGATGGCAGAAGAAGTGGATCCTTCTGTGCTACAGTACATGCTTGACTGAAGCCTTGCTGTCGATTGGGAACTTTCAAGTATTTTGTTAAATAATGAGGATTCACTGAAATGTATGTTGAAGATGTGACACTTCAAACTAGAAAAAAATGAGGTTGGGAAACTGTGGTTTTATTACTCTTAAACGTTCCAGTTCTCTGTGACATCTTGTGACTTGTAATTCTTTTCATGCCAGATTAATTTTTAGCAGGCATTAAAAAATGGATCACTCTTTCCTCTTTGCTTTTGTACTATTCCAGTGGGGATATAGGGTGACACTTAAAGTCCTTGCAAGCAGGAGGCCCTGCAGTGAGTTCAGCAAGGTTTCTGGTTTCATTGCAGGAGCAACACTTGGTTTAACCTATTTTCTTGACTATGTAGGAGCCTTTTTTAAATGCTGTTCCATGCTAGTTCCCTGACATCCCAGCAAGAAAAGAGAATAATCACTGTTACTAATTTAACAATTTTACAACAGTTATTGCAGGTGGCCAATTCCACATTTGTAAAAGTTTTAGCATGTAGAGTTTCTTGCTAGAATAGGTGGCTGCCACCTTAGTCAGCCTTTGAAATTGTCTTTAAGTAGAAGTAACAGGAACCTTGTGTGCCTGCGAGGGTTTCTTTCGTTATTATTTAATGGGTATAGGTTTCTGTGTACCATCTCAGGGAAGATAAGCAGGAGAAGAGTGACCAAAAGATAGACAAGCACAGGCCAGCAGAGCGAGAAGGGGCCTATAAAATGATACAACTTTTAAGGTGTCTGCATTTGTCTCTGCCAATAAACTGGGAGATAACCTGGTGTCTGCTGAGACTTTGTACTGTGATCTGGATCCAGGCAATCTTGTTTCACAGAAGTTTTACTCTTAGGTTACATGCACATAAACACCTTTCTCTGACTACCACATGCCCAACAGGTTACTGAAGCGTGCAGCTCCTTTCTGGTCAAGATGAACTCCTCACTGCTCTCCCTCCTGCTTGCACCATCCACCAGGCTCTTTTGTTTTCAGCCAGCTTTTCTATACCTCACAGGGGCAGTTTCAACACTCCTGCCCCCATTTCTTTGTCAGCTGTAATTGTAACACCTGTGATAATTAGACTTTATCCAGAAGAACAATAAAACTTGGGCTTTTCTCCTCCTTTCCTACTGTCAAGGAGATTTTCTTTCTCATGAAGGAAAACACTGAAGTTTTTGCTGCCCAGGTAAGTGGGCATCGGTTCACAGGGTATGTCTCCAAATGCAATGGAAGTGACCAACTGCTCTCTGAAGCCTGATGATCAGAGGCAGAACACGTTTTAATTCTCCCTGAGCAGTTTGCTGTACAAAAAAAATGAGTAACAAACCTTGGATGCAGGGTTTCCAGGCCTATTTATGAGCAAGTTACAGTGGACTGTTTCATCTACAGAGTCATTGCCAAGTAACTTCCCATCCTACAAGATCTGGCCCATATAATTTAGCAGCTTAACAGCCTTGTCAAATGTTTTTATTGGGGCAAGAGTGAACTTTACTGCCCTTTTATTTAACTCTTTCTATACCTAGATTTTGAAAGGCATCTGGAAAGTTAGGAAATACAAATTAGATTTTAAGGAAGTCCTGTCTGCCTTGATTTTCAGAAGCATGGAAACAGAAAACATATTCTAGCAGCATCAATTCCTGTAGGTCCTGGAGCAATCTGGTGTTGTTTTTAATTTTCTATATGCAGTTCTGACCTTCAGTAAATTGTGATCCTGTTATACCTCACTCCAATCTTAACTAATCGTATCCTGTTGTCATGTGTGACATATCCTGTGTGACCTGATCTAGGTGGAACTCCTTTCACATGGGGGTTGGACTAGATAACCTCTAGAAGTCCCTTCAGACCCCTACCATTCTGTAGTTCTATGATTATGGCTGCTAACAGAGCTGAATTCTGTCAACAAATCCCAAATAAACAACAGAAATCAATTTAGGCCTTGGTATTTATTTATTTTTCTGGTTTAATACCAACCTGTTCTTTTTGGGGTTGAAAACCATGCTAGAGCAGGTATATGGACGTTTGGCAAATTTGTGTGAGGAGGGTTTAGTGTGGTGAATGTGGTGAGGACTCCAAAGCAATTCTGCCAGTGAGGTGGGCAGGGATGTGGTCTGCATGTCTGGGAAAGAGAGGCAAAACAATGTCCCTGGCGGGAGTTTTGAGGATCAAAAGCTGGTGATGGGGAGCAGTAGGAACAACTGAAAACATGATTTAGAGGAAGAAACTGGCTTCTGGTGACATAAATGCAAGTACCATATCCTGTTCTGAGCCAGCATGGACCAAGTCTTAACATAGGCTGGTCTCCAGGGGAGTCATCCCCAGTTAACCCAGTGTGAGTGCAGTGGCAACCAGTTGCCAGGAAGGCAACCAGTCCAGGCAGTAGAGGAGTGTAATCTGCAAGCTCCTAGGGCCACAGTTCCTTCTTCTTTGGGTGCCCTTTGCATTTCATGTTCTCCTTTTGCTATCTGTAACTAATATATTTAAAGTCTTTTTAATGGTTACAAAAACAGCATGGAGTAGGTATGATGTGTCATGCCAAGAAGCCTTCCTTACAAGTCAGGTGTCCTTCTGGGTATCTGCCATGGGCCCTGGAAACCTGATGGGTGAATATCATAACAGGTAATTTCTCCATTTAAATTGGTCTTTAGGTGGGCTAAGTTCTGTATCCCAGCAGTGGTACTGAAATTACAGGAGCCACGGCTAGACAAGGAATTTAAAACCTGGCCTCTCATATTTTAGAACAAGGCACTTAATTCATCATTTATAGTTGCTTTCACATTCCCAGGCCCTAAATTAATGCTGTAATACTTGAGTTGCAAGGATTGAAGGGAGAGGTTTACTTATTTTACGAGATTGTTTCCATTGCTGTTATTTTTAAATTCATGGAAATGTTCCTATTAGACTCTTCAGTTTTATTAAAGCTTGTTTTTGCACCACACAAATGCAGGGACACACTTAACTTGACAGTAGTATTCCTTTAACTCAGTGGATTTTTCCATCCACTTTAAAATATTTTTGTTCTGTATGTAATGCTTTATTTTGCACAAGGATGCAATTAAGACAATTTAATTCTTCAGATGTATAGCAAAGCTTCTTATTCTCTCTTAGGACAGCCAAAAGGTCTTAAAATTGTTATTCTTGTCTGGCTAATTTGGGAGCAAATGTTCTTTATTTAAATCTCACTCATAAACGAGCCTGTGACTTGATTATTGTTCAGGAGTGAGGCAACTCAGTGAGGGAATTTCGCCATCTCTCCCTTTGCCTCAGCTCCAGTTTGGGGGACAACAGGGGGCTTGCCTGGGAGCTCCCACCTGCCATGCCCCCAGGATTGGTGCACAGGGCAGGCTGATGGCCAGGGGCAGCAAGGACTCATCCTTTTCCTATTGCTCATCACTTGCAGTGGGGTGCCTGGCTGCTCCAGGCCATGGGCTAGCCCCTGGGCTCAGAGGCAGCTGGCAGTAACTGCTTTCCGAGTTGTTTGGGTTTCTTAAATGATGTCAGAAAAGCCTTTCTGGTGAAAATGGTAATATTGCTATCTACTTATTTGTAGCGATGTTCAGGGGCCCTGAGGGAGGTAAGCATAAAGGTGGCCCCTGCTGGACCTTCCTCTGAAAAGGATGGCTTAACTTCTAGTCCTTGGGAAAAGTGGTTTTGATTTTCTTCCTTGGTCTATAAAGGAGACTTTGAGAACCCATTTAACTCTCGTAAGTGGTGAGCAGGCTTTATAAAAGCTGTTTTGTACTCTGCAGATACAGGTGGACTCTTAGCATAGCAATAGGCAGTGTCTAAGGAGTGCTACTTCCCCCCTGTAGAAAGCAGCACGGATGATCACAAAGGAAGGATCTCCTCAGGGCAGAACCATGTCAAGAAGGCTCTACACTGCATTGAACAGTGGCTGAAGAGTAGACTACAATGAAAATGTGGTCGTCTTTGAGCCGCTCCTCTCAGATGATGCGGGGGAGGTTTCCATCTTGAGTCAGATGTTATGGCAATCATCAATCTGGGGAATAATCAACTTCTGCAAAAGGCTGGAAAAATAAACAAAGTCATATTACATTCAAAGAACGTGAAAGGCACGCTCGTCCGATGCTAAATGTGGTTACACTGCCAATTTTGTTTCTTATTGAAAAGAAAAGCCAGTCTTGTTTATGAGCTTCCATATTCTCCATAGCCATAGACTAATGTCAAGGGGTAGTAGAAGCAGAGCTGAAAAGGCAGTTCCTATAAGCTTTGCATATTTACAATGAACGTTCAAAAGCTTTGTCCAGATTTCAGTAAATGAAAAGAATTTTGACTTTCAAAGTGTCTTTCTGTCACTTGATGAATAGACCTAAAAATAAACCCAGTGATTTGGGTTTTTTTCTTTTTCTGGCCTGAATACAGTGTATTTTTTAGCTGATTTCCGAAGAAAAAGGAACATCTGCCGGAAATGTAAATAATCTTTCAAAAGATCTTTCCAGATTAAAGAAAGAAAGGAGTATGGGATTTAGGCAAGTTCTCTTCTGAGCCTCGCGTTTCAGTTGTGACCAAAGATGAATTGGCAGTGTCCCTTTGAAGCCGTTTGGGAGAGCTGAATGATCGGCAGAGCTGCTGACAATGGTGCAGGAAGACTCCCAGCCCTCCTGCAGCAGTGGCTGTGCTAGAACGTCTGCATGTGTTAGAGATAACCGTTTCTGACACCGATGTCTGGTCCAAGCCCCAACAGCAAAGAGACAAAAAATCTCTTATTAAGTTCAATGCGCTTTGGATTAGCCCAGCTTTAATTGGAACCTGCTGAAGCGTGGTACTTTTACTACCTCGCTTTGAAAGGCAGTCTTTATGGATTTGGGGCAATAAAAAGGAAGGGGGTTTTTGTGGGTGTAGTAAGCACTCTAGGTTATGGGGTCCTCTTTTTGCTGCCTCAAGTACTGCTTTGCACTGTTCACTTCAAAGGACACGTCATGAGGAAGGAAAAAGAACTGAGCAATTGAGCCATTCAGCAAAGGATATGGGTGCATTTCCAAAACCAGGATCGTTTGGAGTTCTGAAATGTGAATAATCCGCTAAGAGGTGGGATTTGATGGCTCAGGAGACCGTTAATCGATTCATGGAGTTTTCCACCTCAAGATCAAGGATACAAACCCATGCTGACCCAAAAGAAGCTCAACCTAATGGCAGTCTCTACAAAATGAATTAAATGTTTTCTTTCTTCTATCTTTAGGGCTTTCGTTTCTGACCTATGCAGCACCATCCCTTGCCATCAGACTTAAAAAAAGACACAGAAGATTGAATGAGCCATGTACTTGAACTGCCCTCTGCCCAAAAGAGGGATAAACCTGTTAGACCCTGGGAGGGCAAAGCAGGCAGTGTGAATTGCCACAGCCGGTGTTAACATTCACACGGTGTGTGCAGGGAGGCCGTCGGCTTCCAGGGATGTCACCCAGGCTGCCTCTACTGAGGACACACAGAGGACACACAGAGGACACTACTGAGGACACACAGACACACAGAGACCTCCTTAACAGCTCCTTGCAGCACACACTCAGAAGCTGTTTTCACTGGCCAGGTAGTTATTACTCTATTGTGAGCATTGTCATAGTCCTTCCTGAGGAATGTGTTTCTACACATAACATTTAACTGCCCAAAGTCCTGTTTCTTCATGACAGAGTCTTCTTCGTGAACAGGCTCAGGGCAGGGTAGAACAACACCTTAGCTGGAAGCTCTGCTCAAGTGCAGATACCATCAGCAGTGTTTCTGGTTGAAGATAAATTTCCAGCGTCATTTTCTGATTAACAATGCTTTTTAAAGTTATTCTTCTTTTAATTCAGAGTAGATCCAGCACATGCTTCCCAGTTTGGTTTCTGTGCTGTCAGAGCAACTTTTGCCCCGTGATCGGGGTGCTTGCACTTGGCCATCACACAGCTGTACATCTCCCTGCCCCGTGGCGTGTAGCTCAGGAGTGGGCTGCAAAATTAGCCCTTTGGACTTTCAAAATACGCAAACTCTTCTACCACCTGGGACATCAGCGTGTTGCTGTTCAGTATGATTTCAATCATCAGCTATTTTACTTTTATCGGCTCTCATCTTCCACCTTTGCACCATTAATTTTGCATGCTCCTGAAGAGAATCGCTGCAAACTAGAGTGGGGATATTTTTTCGGCTGAACACCCGCTGAACACCATTCCCTAGGAAGCAGGCACACAGAGACTCTCACGCTCCTTTGATGTTCATTTTGGTTTTTTAGCGATACTCTCTCCACCAGGAGGGTGATGCTTCCCAGCTCACAACAATATGAACTCCAGCTGGGGCTGGTTGGGATGATCCCCCAGTCACATTCGCCTTCGTGGCACTTCAACGGGAGCATCAGTGAGGACGCACAGGCATAGGCATAGTCGTTTCCTTTGAAAAGCCTGACAGGCACCCAACAGCCTTGGCAAAGAAAGGGAAAAAAAAGGATGTAAAGAAATGCTAACAGGAGAATACAGCTTTCAATTATCTTAGCAGGCAGACCTGAGTGGTACCACCTTTTATGAGATAATTTTATTTTTATGGTCACATTTGCTAGGCTTTATTTAACTAAGAAAGCAATTGAATAACTAGAGCATGTGGAAACTCCTGATAAGGATCCGTCATTCAGGTTATTAAACAAACTGCATAGCAAGTGCTCAATTATTCTTCCAAATGCTTAAGCAACACCTTTTGTTCAGATTCCCATCTAGAATTACCTCCCAGTAGTTGCCTCCCAGTAATTTCCAAGAAGCAGCGTGCGATCAGCACACACCCCTGTTCCAGATAATAAAGACTTCTGAGAAAAATCGCAGGATTAACAAACAAGCCACGTAGGGACCTGGGAAATGAAGCCTTCTGAAGGAATTTTACTTGCCTCGTGCTGGGCTCGCTGTGCCTTCAGGTCTGATGTCTGCATTTGAAATGAACCTCAACAATTACATATTCTTCCTCTCCATTGCTGGGCCCAACTTTGCGACATCCGAGAAACCGCTTCAGGCTGCAGCTTGTAGAGCGATGCAGGCTTCTGATGAGCAGAGTTCGACGAAGGCATAGCAAGCCCAAGATTATTTACATCATGCATGCCTGGGGTTTGCTGCCTGGGCAAGCGGCTGTCGCAGGGCAAGCAGGGTGGAGCACTGAAACCTCTGCTGAGCAGAGAGAGCTCCAAGGAGCGTGGGCGTGCTTCTCAGACATGGGGCAAAGCCTATCTGGGAAAGAGGTGTTGAGGGATTTTACTCTTTGTGTTATACGCAGGTTTGCTCACCCAGCAACAAATATTTGTGTCCCACAGAACTCCAAACAATCCCCCGCCCCCAAACCCCTGAAACTAACTGTCTAAAGCAACTACTCAGAGGGGTTGTGGAGTCTCCTTCCTTGGAGGTCTTCAAGACCCACCTGGACATGTTCCTATGTGACCTGATCTAGGTGAACCTGCTTCTGCAGGGGGGTTGCACTAGATGATCTCTAAAGGTCCCTTCCAACCCCTACCATTCTATGATTCTATGAAGAGTAATAGCAAAGGTCTGAAGAAAAGCAGACTGGAAACGAAGCTGAGTCTGGCTGACCAGCCTGTTGTGAATTTGAGGACTGTGATTTTCCTGTTTCAGCTGCAGACTGGGCTCCATGTCATAGATTGTCAGCTTCTCTACTTCCATGTCAGCTTGAGGCTGTGGTGAGTCAGCCCCCAGGCGCCTGGTAAAAACAAGGAATAGCAAACAGGTCAGAGAAGGACATGTGTGCATGTAGAAGACAAGAATAAAAGGGTTTGAGAGAAGAGAGAATGAACTCCTTGGAGGGCTTGGTTCCAGCACTGCCCATTCTTGACAGTGCCCCATTTTTCTACCTGCTGTCTACCCATCCCTGCCACGAGGTCACGTGCTGGGAAACATGTCCTCTGACACTGGCAGACTCCACAACAGGTAGGATTCTTCTCTCTCTTATTTTTCTTTTCGTAGGCAGACAAAACCGACACATCAGATTTCACCCTGCAATCCAGCTGACGGGCTGGCTCCAGGTTTAACATGCTTTCCTAGAAGGGACATTGCTCACAGGGCACGCAGCTGCAATTTCCAACAGCTAATCCCACGAGGCGTGCATCCTGGCAAGGTGACAAGCCATGAGCCAGTGAAGCAAAGTCATCATCTGAAAGAAGTGCCAGCAGGAGCCCGGCCAAGCATGGCCGGCAGCAAACGCTTCTGGCCACGGCTGCTTCCCACCCAGCGCCGCTCAAGGGGTGCATGGCCACCGCCTCCCCGAAGAGGGGATGTGAGTGCTGGGACACAGGCTGTGCAAAGCTAGATGATGAGCCCTGGACATCCCATCCAAGGCCTCCTGATGGCTTTTGGGCTCCAGTTTGGGATGTGTTTGACCACTTGAGCCATTGGGTGCAGCTTTGGTGAAGCTGGAGAGCATCATGAGAATGAGGCTCCATCGGCCAGAGAAATCTGCCTGCTGGAGGCAGGAAGGGGCTCACTTGGCCCTGAGGAGAGGCTGTGTGTCGATACATTGCCTTGCTCCAACAAAGTGGCAACTGAAATAGCTGATTCCTTGGGAAATGAAATAAGTCAACAGAAGTATCAGCTGCTTCAAAACCTCTCTTGAGTGTCTTGGCTTAGAAAAGCAGGTTTGTTCTCATAAGTGTTATAAATAGACCACCTTGAGCATGGAGAAGAAGAATGGATGAGTGCTGTCTGACGTAGGTGCCTGTGCTCCTGCTCGCTCCTCAGGGAAGTCTTGTGCTGTAATCCTGAGATGGCTCTGACCCCCATTTGCAGCCAGTCCTGCTCTGCCTCTCCCACCCTGGGCATTCTCAATATGGGCCCAGACAGATTCTTGGGGGTCCATCTTGCTGCTCCTCACCATCTGTGCCCGTACAGAGAACTTTCGGCTGGAGGGCAAAGGCATGCATGATGACACTGGCCTGCCCATTGCCATTTCTGGCCCCACACAGCGGGACCACACAGCTCCACTGGGCAGAGCAGCCCTCTGGATGCCTTCCTGGAAGGGCTCAAAGGCAGCTAGCTGCCAGGCTGGGCCCACTGCACAGGCAGCATGGGCCTCACTGACCTCAATGCCATGGAAACCAGTGGCCAGGTGTGCTGTGCTGTGCCCTGGGGCATGCAGAGCCACTGCTCCAAGCCCAGGTCATGGTATGGGCATGGCCAGAGTAACCCCTGTGGGTGAGCCCAGGAGCAACCCAGCAGAGATGAGCATGGCCCATTGAGTTGGAGCTACCCATGCAGTGGTGAAGGCCCCTTCCCTTGGCAAACAGCAGTGGTTTTCGTTAAAAAGGCCAGCATTTCTCAAATAATGCCATTGTGTTTTCCTGTACTCGAGCATGTTAGCAAATGCCTATGTTTTTTAAGGGCCATTACAGCAACAAAGTAGGAGTGATGCACAAAAGTAAGGCAGAAGCAGCATCGAAGGGCTGCCACAATTGTTGCTGTGAACTCTCCTTTACCATAAGCCTGGTAAGAAAAAGAGGAAAAGGTGAACAGCACCGTTTGACATTGGCTATAACTAACATGGTAGGAAAAATTCAGACCTGGTGTGTAAGAGATGGTCATATGGCATAACAGAATTGCTCATCTGTTAAGCATTACTAAATGCTTACTATACAAAGCATTGCCGATCTCCAGGAAATGTACCTAGTTGAAGCTGAAGATTTTTAAATCTAAAACTGGTGGCATAAATCAAACCCTTCTTAGGCTTCTGCAATAAGAGGAGAAAAGGAAATTGCTTTTCAGCCAGAAAGCATACTCCTGGTAGCTGATAAACTGGCTGTGACTCCCCACAGAAGGCATGATGAATAGCGAGAGCGTCAGTACTATAATGACCCTCCAAAGGGACACAGGGAGCGACAGCAGCTGTTGCTGGAGGAATCTGGGGCTTCGGGAGATCCTCTTGTGAGGGAGGGTGGTGCACCCTGGGGGTAAAGCCTGGAGGGTGGCTGGGGTAGAGCTGCTTACTATCCAGAGGCTTTCCCGTGTCACTTTAACTGTTTAACGCTGGAGCCAGAAAAGGTATCTGAGGAAATGTAAAAACACTGATGCGTTTACACCATGCCAGCCAAAAGATGAGCTGAGGCCTTACTGAGGTCGTGGGTGAGGCTGTGATCCTGAAGCCAAGTAACCCTATGAGATATAGACCTGACTTCACCCCTTCTAGCTTTCACCTGGAAAACCACTTAATGTCTGAAAGCCAAAGTAGGATCCATCTAACTTTAGAAGTCTACCATAGAGACTCCTACCTCAGAGCTGATCCCTGTCACATTCTTTTATAGTCAAGGGATAGAAGCAGACACCTTTTGGGTACAATTCATCTATCTTCCTGTATGGTTTTGCTAGGATGAGATGAACTCATCCCCCAATGACTATAATTAATGCCTAGCTCAGCTGAAGGTATGTACATTGAGATGAATCCCATTGAGATTAATGAGTCCCGATTTTTTTGAGACGTGCTCCATCAGGACCTTGATGGTTCTGTCTGCCAACACCGACAGCCCCTGTGGTAGCGCTGCCACCTTGCCAGCTGTGGAGGTTCTGACAACATGAGTTTCAGGGAGGCCTTTCAGGGGGTAATAAATGGCTCAAGTATCCAATAAAAGGAAATGGAAACTTGGTAGACAAGCTTCCCTGGAAAAAAGAGCTACTCGGTTTGTATAAACAATTCACACACAGCAAGAGGGATTCTGGAACAAAATATGCAGGCTTGTAACCCAGTTCTAGTCCTAGCTGTGTATAAACATAGAGCTACAAAAATAGATGTTATCACAGGAAGCCAATAAAGACGAGGGTGCCTAACAAAGATGATTAACCAAGAAGCAGTGGGCCATATATGCTACCTTTACCAAGATACTTCACTGTCTGCTATGTGAAGCACCAGAGCAAAAACATTCTATTTTGTGCCTTGTGAGAGGTTTGGTGGGGGCTTTTTTTGGTTTTTTTCTTCATTCCCCGCTCTTTGTTGCTAGAGTTTTGGAAGCTTGAATTTGGAATAGTCTTGCATTTCCTCATGTCTGTGTGTCTCACCTCAGCGCCATTAAAAGACATGACACGTAATAGAGAAACAGCTGTGCAGGAAACTTCAGGCATCTGTTTAATATTAATTGCATGTATTCCTAAAAACTCATAGCATGTTTTAAAAATTTCACTGCACATCTGGTGCGTCACGGCTTAGGGCTTTTTAAAAATAGTTTTTAATCTGTGAGTGACTGAGAATTATCAGCCACAAGCTGGCCAGACAGTGGGGAGATACACAAGCAAGGAAAATGGAAGGAGTGTTTCCGTATAGCTTCTAAAAAAACACAGCTCTGAACAAAAAGGACAAAGCACCATTGACTGCTAGCTGCCCATCAGCAGACACTGAGTTATAGGGAATCCAGGTTTAGGGAAAGAGAGCGTATTCTGTATGATTTAAAAGATATATTTTCCATGTGAAACCTGTCCCAGCTCTAAGCTAGGATTTCTTTCCTAGCTGGAGGAGGATGAATTCTCTTGCAGCTGCTCAAAAAGCTACAACTTGTCCCCTTCTGCTATACCTCATCCCCACTCTTAGCCCAGCCTACTTGTACTTAGCCATAAACTGCTTTTTCTTGCAGACTTGGCAGTCTCACGTCAAAGAAAGTGAGCTCTTGAAGATCAGGTGAATGGTGTTTACTTCAGCCTGACATGGCCCTGCAAAGCCTCCAGCGCCAGGGGATCCTTCCGTTGCTGTGCCCTGTGCTAGCCCAGGGGACCACAGAGCCACAGCCTCCTCTCGCTATGGGGGGAGCCACAGACCCCAAGGGAGGCATCATCCATGGGCTTCTGAAAATTATACCTATTCTCTGAGAAGCTTTTTATGAATGAATGGATGGATGAAAGAATGAATGAATGCAGGATAAAGGAGTTCTACACATTTTTCAGTGTCTCCATCCATTAGGGAGGCAAAAACCCCAAGAAGTGTCACTATGAATGACTCCTTTTTTATTTTAGAGATCTTTTTTCTTCAAGAGCTCATCTTTTATATTGTGCATGACAGGATGTTTCCCACTGTCAGCTGTTTGAAATGTTTGCGGAGTGGTGACAGGCGGTAATTAAGTCAGTAACAAATGATGATTTGAGATGTTTAGCAATGCATAAAAAAAAGGACTAGAAGCCATAGATTGGAAAAACACAGCTTTGTCAATGTGACAGAGCAGGTGCATCTCACAGCGAGCTCAATTTAGAAAAATCTATCAGTAGGTATGTGGTGTGTGTGTGCCTGGGGTTATCCTCAGCAGATGGGAGGCCCCACAGGGGCTGGGGCCAGGGAGGGAGCAACGGAAACCACGGGCAGGGCTGTCATCCCAACCTGCTGCAGCACGCACCTGCACCCACGCATAAGAGGGAATCTGTGGGAGATGTTCCTCAGTCCCACGCTTTGGAGGAGAGAGTAAAGCCTGAAGAGTAAAGTTGTGTTCGTGTTTTCTGCTTGGGAGGGTTACAACTTCCTCACTTTGAAAGAGTTTCTCTAAAACAAACCTTTAATTTCATGCCTTCCCTTAGCTCTGGGGAAAGTTTGTAGCTGGGGGAAGAGCCATGAGTGCCATGGTCCTCCTTGAGGGGTTTCTAGTTTGAAGTTGGTGGCTTGGATGCTCCATCAGCTGTGAGCTCAGTGTGACGCTCCTTCAGACCTCTCTGCTCACCGTTAAACAAGGGCAACGATTTTACTTTCTCCTTGAAAAAATGCTTTGATTTTTTTTCAGATGGAGAAGACTTGTAACATCTAAAAGAGTGGAAAGATGTGACATGGGTGTGCTCCAGAGGCTGCAGGGACCAAGTGACCATTGTGTGCTGTTTGCCTCTGTTTGCATTGTTAATACACAAAGTACCTTACAGTAATTATTTTTCTTGGCTTAAGATACTGCTGCACTTGTATGCTAAAATGTTAGGAACATTTCAGCCTAGAGAAGATGATCTCCTGGCCATTGGTAATCAAGAAGGAGGCAATAAGGGAGAAAGGAAGCATCAGTGCACGTATCCATGATGTGAGAGAGGGAAAAGAGAAAGGCTTCTCTGAGCCTCTGCGTGGAGACTCAGAGGGTCTGGTACTGCCACTGGCAATTGTTTGAGCCAACTGTGTTTTGTCTTGATGCTTTTACAGATATGGATGAAATTTAATTCCTGGCAGAGAGCAAGTACATTATTTGTGGACAGAGTTGAAAGGGGACAATACAGAATCTGCAGAGCATGATTTAAAAATAATTTCAGTGAACAGCTGCATTCACAGGCTGGAAAAGAGAAAGAAAAAGCTCATGGGACTCAGGGTAGAGACAATATTTAACTAAATGCAGAGGCAAGGGTGGCTCTTTGCAACACATCCCAGCTAAGCACCTCATTTATCCCTCCCAGTCCTTGTCCTGTTGCGGAGAGACATGCCAACAAGCCCTGCCTGTGCTCCTCTTCAGAGACAAGGGCAGGGAGCATTAAAGGGCTGCCATTGGTTGTACCTGCATAGACTTGTTGGGCTGGGCTGATACAGAAGCAAAGATCCTTTAAAGTGGTAAGATGCTATCTAGGCCAGAATTAAACCCAGCCAGCCATGATCAGTCTCTCTGAACGTGGGGACAAAACCACGTGTGTGGGCCAAAGGGCAAGCCTGACCCTGGAGCTAAGACACAGTGAGGGGATGTTGATTCCTCTGCAGCCAGGCTGGTGTAGGATGCTGCAGAGCCAGGCTACGGCTTTTTTCAAGTGGCAAACTTGTGTGTTTTTCTTAAACAGAGAAATTTTCTTCCCTGCCTGGTACCCTGAAGGCACAACCCCATGCACAGCCTGGTAAACAGACCCTGGGTAGGCTGGATGGCTGCCCCTGCTTGCAGGCCCTCCCTGCTGCTGCCGGGACATGGCAGCGCTTCCTTGCCGCGGGTGGGAGTGCCAGTGAAGCATCCTGAGCTGCCCTAGCTCAGGCTGAGTCGTGATCACTGTCCAAGACCTTTTCCTCAGCTAGCAAGAGGTGCCAATATCCACCCCAAAATCAGTGAAGGAACTAGATCTCGCCAGGGCAGTTACAACCAGGAACAAGTTAAAAACAGGGGATGTGTCAAAGAAACTACCCAACATGGATCTTTGGGTTTGTTTTTTTTCCTTACTGGCATTGCCTCACCTTAAGCAACTTTCTCCTAGCATGACTTCACCCTGCGCCGCTTCGCTGCTGGCAAACAGCAACGTGCTGCCAAAGCTGAAAGCGTACGCCTCAACTCAGAGGGACAGCCAGGGACAAGTGGGGATGGCATGGCCAGACAGCCCGCCTCGCCCCGCTCCCGGCCACCACCTGCACGTGTCTGTGTAGGGGCATGAGATTTCCACGGCACTGATGCGGCTGTGCAAAGGGTCAGCACTGGAATTCATTGCCAGGGGCCACTCATCTCCATGCAGCCATTGTTCTGGCAGCACAAGACAGCCGTGGCGGTGCTGCCAGGAGGGAAACGCAGCTCGCCGCACACGAATTCTGCGGGGCACTGCTGGGCAGGGAGGGTGAGGTGTGGGGCCAGTGCACCTGCAGCTGGAGATGGGGCAGGGAGGGTGCCAAGGTGGGGGAGGACTGGGCACAGGGTGAAGGCCGTCGTGAGAGAGGGAGGGAGCGAGCAGCGTGCGGCACGCAGAACAAGATCTGTTCAATTCCATCAGTCAGCACTCTCTTCCAGAAGATGACCTATTGAACATTTCCAGGAATAGCTGTGCCAAGCCTGTCAACTGTTTCTTGGAAATACACTCAAGAAAAATGGCTTCCTTCCAGTAGGGATCTGCAGAAAGCCTGGACTGGATCAAGGCTGCAGTCAGTGTCTGTGGTGATGCTGTTGCAGCAGCTCTTTCCAGAGCAGGGAATGCAGACGGCTGGGGCGGGGAGGGCTGTGTTTTCTCCCCCTTCTCCTCCTCCTTTCACATTAGATGAGAACAATGGGGAGAGAAGAGGTGTTTTTTATTTCTTTCTTCAGATTGTCTCAGCTCACTGGTATGCTTATCCTTACTTGGAGGCTTCAGCGGTAAGCAGATAGGAAAACCTGCAGCACTGCACATGACTGTGCTGTCAGCCCAGAGCACAACCTACCCGGGCTATTCCATAGACAATCACCAGTATTGGCTGTCAAGGCTCTGGCACAGGCTCCTGCTATCGTAACTCATTTCCAACATGGTATTCTTGGTATTTCCTTATCACTTTATTGCTGGAATTAACATGATAACCTGAAGTTATCGCTCTGGTACCTGCACCAATAGTTGCATGGGTGATAGAATGGGGAGATGGGTTGAAATGCGGCCTGGGAAGCTCCTGTCATAGTGGCCCTTTCTCAGCTGAAGGGTCCCATAAGCTCAAATCAACTGACAGGGAGAGGGGTTGCAAGTTGCAGGTGATAGAGAGTACCTGCCAGGACCTGTCCCAACGGCCCACACAGTTACCTGCTTCCCTGCCGTTGCTAAACCCAACCCTCTTTTGACAGCTGGAACCAATGAAGTCCAAAGCAGGGTTACACACTCACCAGAGTTGAAATTTAAGATGATTGTCTCACATTTATGTGTCACAATGTGGGATCAGTGCAGCAGATGGTTTTTGCAAAGCAGGAGTTCAAGTCCCTTTTGAGATCTTACTGGTCTCTTTCAACTGTTGTCATCCAACATGCCTCTGGGTGTACAAAAATCTGTAGAAATGAGCCTTTCCCCACTGCTGCTGAAACTGGGCGGATGCTGCTCTGCCATGTGGGAGAGATTGTAGAGGTGCCTTTTGGAGTCGCTCTGGATCGACTCCAGATCTGGATTTGCATGGGGTCCTTCCTGACGGGTTACAAATAAACCAAAGTAATGGGATCTGGCATAGCTTGGCAGACTGTTAATAGGATATAGAGTCTTTCATTTCTGGGTCATTAATTCAAACCAGCCCAGAACAGTAGTGACCACATTTTGTTGCAGTCTTAATAGCTATATAATAACCTCTCTGAATGGAATTACAGAGTCCATCACCACAATTTATTTTAATTATCATAACTTTTGTTGGCTGTCTCAGCAAAGAAACACACGATCAAATATGCCCCAAAGTGGGGGCTCCCTGGAGAAGCAGGGGAAGGTAGGAGCTTTTTCTGCAGCAGCCAAGTGCAGCCCCTGGGGCCATTCCTCAGTCGGTGCTCACGAAGCAAAGCTCCCCGGCGTGCAGAGAGACCACCTGGGCAGTGAGCATCTCTGAAGCTATTAAAAACCGACCTCCAGATGTAGCCTCCGGCTTAGAAAGTCCCAACAGCCCTTGCTCAAGTGCTGGAAGTGTAGGATTGCTCTATATTTGCTTGATTTCTTATATCCTTGCTAAAGCATCTGTAACTGGCATCTCTCCGAGTCAGGACACCAGGCTGGCCAGGTCTGTGTTTGACATAACAAGGATCTGTTTTCTGGGTGGTTTTTTTTTTTGTTTTTGACTTTGTTATATTTTTAAACCCTCGAAGGGAACACTGATGATGTGCACTTGTCTAGGATCTATGCAAGCTCTTACCTTTAAATTCACGCATGTACTTATATATGCTCAAGCACATCCAGTATTCGTCATCTGCATTCTTGTAACGGCCCAGTAATTAAAACCCTCTTTGAATCCTTTGCAAGGAAGGAAGGTTATACTGCTTTGTTTTGAAGGGTTTTTCCCCCTCCTCTTTCTGTGTCAAATCAAGTTAGCTGCCCACCATCTCATTTCGAAAATTAACTAAAATAAGCTTTCTGTTTTCCTGGGAGGAATATTTTCATGTTTCTCTCTGGGTGTGGTCCGAATTTTTGGCAGCAGTTCGCTGAGCCCAAGCATTTGTCTGACTAATGCAGCAAACAGGCTAGTATGCCATGCCACTTGCAGAGATTATTCATATCATACCATCCCTTTGCATTGTTTGTGATCTGTTACAGCGATTCCAAAGAGCCCGGGAGCTTGGTGCTAGGTCCTCTTCACGTGTAAGATGTTTTCAGCACAAGGCAGAGGAGGCTGTGAGGGAGGGGAGGAATTGTATGAAGCTCGTGTATAAGATAGAGCTGGTGGAAAAGGCCACCACCTGAGTGTCAGGAGTCTGTAAAGGAATTTCTCTCCAAGGACAGCTTATCTTCAACGGGTTGTGTGCAGCAGAGTTGTTTGTCACAGCTGGCTGTTTTCACTTCCTTGCTTCACTAGCTATGCCCCTCCGATTCTGCTTTTTGAAAATACTACTATTAAATGTATTGTTGTTTTAAAAGAGAGTCTGAGGTCATTTCTTTATTACATGAACAAACAGAACTTTGAGCATCTGCTGCCTGTCTTGCCAGCATCCTTACAGGTGATTCTAACTCACCCACCACGGTCTCTGCTAGCAAAGGTTGCATTTAGCACTTGTTCTTCCTGGTAAGGAGGCTTCTTTGTGGGTATCAGTTTGCACCACTATATCTGAGTGGTCTCCAAGTCTTACCCCCCACCATTTCTCCCTGTGTTGCACAGCTGCTGGCTGTTTGCTGTGAGCACAGCCTGAACTTTTCCACCTGCGAGTATGAATCAGAGACCTGAAATGTGGTGGAAGAGCAGGAGTTAGATCCTGGGGACCTTTTTTTGAACTCAGGGAGATTTTGAACCCTCTTGCTCCCTGCACGGCTCCATTCTCATTGCATTAGCAATGTGATGGTGTTAATTAACAGCCTTGTGATACAGAGGACTGTAGTTTTGAAGGTCAATTTTCCCAGAGACACTTGGAAACTCTTTTAGTCGCTATCCACAAGCAGTTTAAGCTGGACACAGAATGAAGCACATCACTCGCAAACACTTCAAGCACTGAGTGTTTGAGATGCCGCTGGAGTAACAACTGTAGATATTATTTGGATAATGCAGGGATTTACATTTGGCACCATGAATTGGGATAAATTTTGGAGGAGCATAACCAGGAGCTCTGAGGAATTTGGAAACCAGGGCTAGTAAATAAACGACCAAAAACCTAAGAGCCTAGCAAAGCGTGAATGCTGCAATGTGTATAGATAGATCTCAGCTCTGTAAGACAATCGTCAACATGCCTATGCCAGTGACAGAGGGAAACAAGCCCTTCGATGGACAAACAGCTTAATGGGATTTGCAAAACTATTGCAATTTATTGTGAAGGCTGCCATTCACGTGCCACAATCATGAGTATGAAATTAAGCTATTGTAGGAAAGTTTTCTGAACAATAGCAGCACAATTCTCTTGCAAAAGCATGTTCAAAGTAGACCAGTAGCTTAACCTGTTAGTATATAAAGAGCCCTGTGCTCATTTTTGGGAAGGCTATGCTGGTTAAAACTGCCCACTACCACAGCAAGGAGCTGTGAACAGCTGTTGAGTGCACATGGTGCCCTTGATCACTCAGGGCAGAAGCGCAGGTACCTAAAGGCTGGAGCTGGGGAGTGTGCTGGACCATAGACCTCACCTTGGGACAGCTCCGCTCCATGTCCCTCTACAGTTCTGCACGACAGGTGTGATGAAGGAGGCTGTGTGTGACCCTGATATGGGTCTCAGCTGAGCAGAAAAGCAGCCCTATACTGGGCATGTATGAGAGATCTCTGAGCAGAATGAGGCAGAAGGTCGCTGTGAGAGCTACACACAGATGTGACTGCTCAGACATAGCTGGAGCAAGGCTGAGGCTGTATTGATGAAAATCAGCATTGGTGGCTGCTTGCTATTGTCCTTCATTCAGCAGCTGTTTCCAAAGGGTACAGGGAGATCTGCCCTCAAGGACTCTCCAGGTTTTGGTCTGGCTTAAATTTAAGCCAATGAGATTATAAGTGGGAAATTGCTTGAGACAGCCCTTGGGCTAATTTCTGAAGCAACCAGCAAGGAAGCCAATTGTACAGACCTTGGTGACAGTGTTGGTAATTTGATCACTTATTCTCTGAGAACTGCACTGACATCAGCAACTCATGTCCCATGGGTGATGAAACAGCCATCCTGGGAGAAAAATCTTTAGTCACCACCACCAAATCCTGGCTTTCAGCCCTCAATTCTGCCATCTGGTGACACGACATTGCCAAATCCTCATAGATGCCATGGGATTGCTCTGAACCCAGTCTAAACGACCCATAGGCATATCTAGCTAGGTCAAGAGAGGAAACTCACAAAGGGAAACACCCGTGTCTCAAGCTCTTCTCTTGACTGTACAACCCATTACCCTTAACATATTGATCAGTCCTCATTTAGGAAAGATGTAATATGGATGTCTTCCACACTTCCTGCAAGCAAACAACTTTTGCTTGTGCAAAACAACTGTTGTGTATCTCTAAAGTCATTGTGTTTTAAGTAGAAGCGGGACTGCCCAATGAGCTCTGAGGCACTTTGAGATCCTCAACGGATGTATACTATGAAAAACAACTGTATCATTGTTATTTGAACACAGATGTGGAAATTGTTTCCTTGTACATGTCTGCTGGGCTAGCCAGTTTGATTTTTCTCATCATTTAAAGGAAGATACTAATTTTTTTCTTCTGCCTACACCCCTGCTTGGAATTCAAACCTTTATCAGTCTCTTCCGTGCAGAAAACCACAAATGTCAGAATGCAAATTCTTTACAAATTAAACCAAATTCTTTTACATCTTTTTATATCTAGCAGGGAGCTCTTTGTTAGACCGATTTCCATTTACAGAACCATGCTCTCCCTATGTGTCTGTCAGACCCTTCTTCATAAAATTGACCAGGTTTACCAGATTCCACCATATTTGACAGTGAGGTAGAAACTTCAAAGATGATGCAAGTCTTGGGATGGCAGGCAGATGTGGAGGGGAAGGAGACCCAAATTCATGACCTGAGAGGAAAGCTTCTAAGCAGTGGAGCAATTATTTTATCTAACTTTTATAGCTCTTTATGGCACAGTATGTTCTGTCTTGGTGCCAACTGAGGGACATTGAAAGAAGTTGATACAAAGAGGGCTTAAGCGTGTTAGGAGAGTGAGGTATCTAGGAGATATTGGAGGCATTGAAAGTCTTATGGCAGGGAGTAGCCATTGGAGCTCAGAGTCAGCTAGATTTGCTGTGGTGCAAGGGGACAAAAGTAGGAGCAGGAAGGGACAGCGGATGGAAATCCCCATGGAAGTAGCTTGTCTTCCACTCTGCTGCACCTGGAACAACGCATGCCTCTAACACCCTTTACACTAACCTTCTGCTCCTCATCTTCTCCCCACCAAGCAGTGAGCCCTACCATTGAGTCAGAAGACTATCTATTCACCTCCTGTTAGCATAGGTTGCTATTTTCCAGACACCTCTGCATTGACAGCAAATCACCTGTACACCCTGTCCTGTAGACCACGATTACAATATTTTTACCCTTCTTTATGCAGATCACAGTGTTTATGAAGTCCTCTAGATCTGCATGCCTAAAAGAGATCCTCTTTGTGCATGCCAGCAGTTTTTCTCTCTTCTGTTGAAGAGGACACTTCTCTCCGCACTGCTGCTTCTTTCTGGGCTATCACAGTTATGTCTACACTGCCTGGTGTGAGGTGGGGAGGGCTACTCTCAAGACCAGACTTGCCTATGTTGCACATGAGCCAGGAAGAAGAGGTGCAAGTGTGGGGAAGGCTCCGGCACAGTCCTGCCTGCATGGCGGGCCAGCATGGCAGGCCCTCAGCTGGGCAGAGGGCAAGACCAGGGCACCTCCAGCTAACACCCCTTCAGAAATCCAGCTCCTGCCTGGGAGATAATCCACTAAACAGCTCCTGCTCCGAGTGCCCTTTACTGTTCCTCAGAAGGAAGTGCCTTAATCAAAATCCCATAGTTTAGTCTGGCAGGCCACTGTTGAAGTAGTAGCCACTTAATTCAAGCTTCCTAATCAAATAACATTTAGGTCGAAGGCGCTGCTGGAACATACTGGGTTCACATAAGAGACAAGAACTGCAGCAAAAAAGCCTGTTTGCGTAGCGAGGGCTCATCTTTGTCTTCATGATGTCCTTTCTCTTCCTGCTTTTTTGTGTAGTTGACTTGAAGGGTAGTTATGAAATGCAATTGTCTTCTGGTACACTCCTATAAGAACTTTCTGTTTGATCTCTTCTAGAAAGAATGTGCTAATAATAAAAACAGGTGGTTTTTTTTTTAACTACAAGCTTGGCCTAAACCCAAGGAGATTTGAATACTGTCAACAAGAAAAAGAAGTGTTTCAGATCTGAGACTCGTTTCAATGTTTGTCATCTCACATCTGACTAAGTCTGAGTCTGGAATGAGAGACTGATCTCGCAGGAGGCTTCAGGAGTAAAACCCTGGGCAATAGCTTCAAGCTTTCACCGTGCTTTACAGCCCTTGGTGCTTTGGAGCAGCATAAGGGCCCAAGCAGATGCTGTGATGCAATGTGTCACCCTGGCTTCCCACCCACCCTCTCCACACCAGGTGGCTATGGGCAGTGACAGGGCAAGGTGAGTGGTGTGGGGGGTATGTGTCCTGCCTGAGGGCTCAGCACTGAGCACCCGCCTAGGTGCCCTGCAGGGGCTGGAGCCCCTATACCTGCCTGCCTGCACCATCTCCTGCTTCATACTGTGGTGAAGTGCCTGCTGGAGGCCACTCCCGAGCCTCCAGCGTTTGCTGCCTGATTCTTGGATGAAAGCATTAGCAGAGTGATTTGCTTGTGAAATTACATTACAGAGAGCAGTGTGGATACACACATGTCTTACCACAAATGGGTACAGAAAATCACAGACATTCTGTCTTAAAAATAGATGGATTTTTTTTTTCTGGTTTTCCTTCCTGTGAAATTTTCATATTTTGTGGCCCAAGAGGATGGCACATTCCCACTTCAAACTATTGACAGTCAGAATACCTGTTCCTCCCTCTCTTATGCTTAAATCCTCATCAAAAGGTTTCTTGTGTTTCTCTCTTCCAGTGCTTAACTGGTTTGAATTGCTGCTTGCTTATCCTAGAATTACAAAATCATACCTTTACTCATTGAAGCAGGTACTTAGCACAATGAACACAGCACAATGAAGTCTTTCTTTGCTTTGTTATTGAGAAATTAAAGCAAGATAGATGGAGACAACACATGAGGAAGAGGCAGTAACTGCTACCTTGGCAAACAAGATGCGTATATGGAGAAGGAAGGAAGGAAGTTTTTGCAAACTCATTTCTCAGATGCTTCATTGTGTCTTGCTTTCTCATAGTCCTTCCTTTGCCAATCAGGAGGTGCTTCTTCTCTCCCCACAGCTCTAGGTATGGACAGACTCTACAGATCCACACAGGCTGTGCAGAGGAACATGTTGGGCTCTAGCTGCCTGGTCACTTACACCTTGCAGCGACTGACCCTTTCCCTGGATGAGCTGCAGGATGCAGCAACTTTGCAAAGCCAGAGCACTTGTCCAGAGACCTTACCACTTTCAAGGGTCCTGCACCAGCTTTGCAGGCACCTGTACAGCAAATAAGTTGGGTCAGTGTTCAGACATGTCAGCAAAGATGTGAAGCTGCTGTGCACAAAGGCTTTTTATAGCACTTACTGCCTATTCCCACAAGTGCTCAGTAAGAAGCCTGCTCGTGCTTCCCATCACTGGGAAGAGAACACAACAGTTTTAGCCTCATCAAGAAATACGCTGAAAGGAGATTCATCCTCCAATCCAGCTTTTGCAAGGGTGCAAGTGAAAATGTGAGCTTGTGGAAAAAATAGCAACCAGGTGAGCACGACTGGCAAACCAGCTATCATCTGCCCAAGGCTGCAGGCAGTCGAGGGAAATGCACTGTGATTCTGTGAAAGTCGGCAGGACATAATGACAAGAGAAAGGGAAACCTTAGAAAAGCAACGTTCACCTCACAGAATACCCCCTAACTCCCCATCCCCCAGCAAGAGATTAGGAACAAAGAGATGCAAGTGAGTCCGCCTCAAAACCCCGCCACCATAATAGTGTGACGCTGTGCTCCCGTCAGCTTTGTGTTGCGGTCAGTGCTAACACAGGGTTGATCTCGAGCTGGCTCGCACCCATGCCACACTGGCAGAGGAGCAGGACTCTGTCTGCACCTGCTCATCCGACACTCTTGGTCTGGAACACACGTGCAACCTAATACAGGCCAGGACTGCTAGTGCATAGGCCTGTGCACTCATTATACCGTTACCTTTTTATTTACCTTCCCTCCTGACTCTGCTTTCACTCCGACTGGGCTGGTTTTGCTATCAGCATGTTGGTATCAAAGTGCCACCCCATGGTTGTGCCTATGAGGGTGGCAAGGGCTGAGAGAAGGCTCAAAGGGCCAGTTGAGTGTTTGGGAAAAAAGCCCACATTGACTGCCTTGTAGCTCACATGTGGGGTGGTCTCCAGGCTTTTCTATGCAGTAGTCTTCAGCACAACTAATCAAATAATTCATATTGATATGAAAAAAAACAACTACACAGCAGAAAGTGAGGATCATAACTACTGCCTCATGGGCTCGGTGGGCTTTGTAAGAGCCATAAAACACGTGCTGCATTTCAGAGGTACAGGAGTCCCAAGCTGGTGCAGGGTGCAGCAAGGCCTAAATCAGGGAAGGAGCTGGAACCCATCTGTGGTAACTGCTCCAACAAGAATCCCTTATTCATTCCCAAACCCTACTGAATATGTGGAGAACAGGAGTGTTTGCTATTACATCCAACAATTATCCTCTCAGTTAACACCATCAGTTATGCAAAATCACAATTACCCTTATGCAAAATTTCAATAAACTTTTTTTCACTTAAGTTGATAAAAGCTAATGCTTTCCCCAGATAAGCTCCTGCCAGCCAGTGCTGGCAAGGCAGAACAGGTGGCAGCCTGAAGCAGCGTCCTGCCCCTAGCCCCAAAACAGCCCTACTGCCTCTTTCCACAGCAAAGATGGGGTAAAGTTCTTCAACACTGAACTTTTCTCAAGCCCTGTCCTGCCCCTGTCCTGCCCAGCCCATAGCCAGGCTGTTGACCACAGCAAACCACAGGAGCATCTTCATCCCTCCCAGGAAGCATGAGTCCTGTCTTCTTTCAGAGCTCCAACCCCACCTGCACCCAGGAGATACTCAGGCATCCACTACCCATTTCTCAGTTGCCAAAACCCCTTCTATAGCCACACACAATGTAATTTATGAGCTCTGCCTGTTAGCCAGGGAGGCCGTGCACCTCTCGTGGTTGCGTGTATGGTTTTCCAGTGAGCGTGTTGCATCTCAGAGTACTCTCCACAGCAGATCTGCACGCCAGAAACTGATGCATTTGATGATGTAAACTGCCATATGTAAAAATATATTTGTTCAAAGATGATCTTTGCAGTCTATCCCCTTCTCATATGATACAGAGAAGAGCTTTTAACTGCCTCTCACTCCAACTGCAGCCCTAAATTGGGATTGCCATGTTAGAATGAGCAGTGAGGTGGTATTTCTAGGACCAGTCCCTGCAAAGCCCAGGGACTTCTTGAAGGAGTATGGGAGCTACTATTCACACACTTTCTGAAAAAACACCTTTGGCCCTGCCCTAAGGGATGGAGAGGAGGTCCCTGCAAATAGTGGAAGGTGTTTGAGATGGTTGCCCCTGTGTAGACCCATGCACCACATGTGTCAGAGACATATGTCACATATGTCTGTGCAGAGTGCCCATCCCAAGCACGGCCATGTGGCATCTGGGATGACTCCAAGCAGTCATCCTGCAAGGGTTCATGCACCAAGGGCCATCTGGAAAGCCTGAATGTGGGGACATGGATGTGATGGGATGCCTTATTCTTTCTCCTTCTGAGAATGTGCCTTTCTGGTGGGATGGGGAATGGCACTGAACATGTACCCTAGTGCAGTCTCTGTGCTGGTGACTTGGCAAAATTCATGCTGAGATCCCTGAATAGTGTTGAAACTGCATCTGTTCCTGCAGATTTCCTCTTATTAATTCATACTAACTGTGAGTGTTGTTCAGATTTTGGGAATCCAATTGACTACATAGCATTGCTGACAGTGACCCTACCAACGTTTTCATTCCAAGAAGGCCAGATATTTGTCAGCTGATGCCAAAAACAGCATGCAGGTTTTCACCATCCAGCAGAGAGGCAAAATTCTCAACACCACTTCAGTCCCACTGGCTTTAAATGAAAGCAGAGAGACCAAAAATAATCCTAGAACCAGCTTCTTGAAAGTATGCAAGCATCTAACAGGGCTTTGAGATCTGTAGGCGATGGGCATCTAAATACCTTAGATTTAATTTGTTTCAAAAAGAGATTACATTCCTGAAATTCTTAAGAAGTCCAGGCTTTCCTGATACACTTGCATCTCCTATGGTTTTGATTTTTTTTCCCCCTCATATGTGTTTAATTCAGTAAAAGCTTTTGTAAGGGCAGAGTTCAGTCAGGAAACCTTATTTTAGCTGGTCCTGCAGCAATCCAGTCCATTTTTAGCACTTTGATATTAGCATAACTATACCCAGACTTTAGGGGATTTGCTGCAATTACCAGCTGAAGATTGGTCACTGAAAATCTCTGCTTCTGAGACACAGCTCTAAATCTTCAGCTTAAATGTTCCTTCCATCTCAACAGGTGGGTGCAAAAGCTGAAAATCCATCAAGAGCATATAGACATTAAAATAGTAAGAGCATGAGTAAGTTCTTGGGTTCCCAGGTGCTCAAGTGATTTTTGAAAATGGTGCTTAAGCTCAGCTGTGAGTTTGAAGCTAAATTGAAAGCAACCTGTTACCACCTGAAAGTGGAAACACTAGAGCCCACAGAGGTAAAGCTGTAAGTCTGTAACATTAATGGCCCAAAGCCAGCATGGGTCAGGAAGGACAGCTCGCCCTGAGCTATGACACGTCACCAAGACTGGTGTTCTAGTAAAAAATTGCCCTTAAATCATATCTTATTTATGGTCCTGTTACTGTATGGCCCTTTCTAATCCTCCTACAAAAGATTCTGTGAAACACAAGGAGAGATTTTGAACTTGATTATGCACAAGATAAATTTAAAGAAAGTCTCTTAATTTTTTGTTGTAAGAACAACATGTGACAATGGCTCCTGGCAGGAGCTTGCAAACAAGGGGACCAGCAGAGGGATGAGTTACAGCCCAGTAATTGCAAAGGGAGGTGGAAGATCAATGATGGGCCATTGACCATTCCTCCTGCCCCACTGCCTGACAGGTGGGGCAAGTGTGACATAACCCCATGTGAGCTTTGAAATTTAATTAAAAATAACCCAGGCGGTCCATCACACATGAGCCAAAGTAGTAAAAAGACCCTAAGCCTGCAAAAAGGACAAGTAACATGAAAGTCCTGTGACATCTGAACTACAGAAAAGCTTTCTAGAGCTCCAAGGCAGGGAATGGGTGGCCAAAGATGGTGTTTTGGTCACACAGGGACAGACAACCTGAGGCAGAAAAGCAAACTACTATCTAGAGATTATTTCTAACCACAGTGTCCAGAAGTCTTTAACATCAAGGATGTGGGCTATGTATCAAAAACATTTATACCACATTGTGGAAGCAGAGGGCATTACTTCACATTTGGATTTCATTGTAAGCAGAAGGGAAATACAAAATCCTATAGACTAAAACAAGCATGAATGTGTGATTCTCTGCATGAATAGAAGGAGAGGTTTGTAGGGAAAAAGAAGGGAAAAAAAAAGGCTATGAAATCCTTTTACAAGGCTAGAAACCCTAAATATGTCCCAGTCCTGAAAAGCAGCCAGGACACCTCCTAATCCTTGGCCCTTGGCTTGCAGGCCAGATCTGTACCCCCTGGCACAGCTGCCCCTGTAGTGAGGCTGCAATGAGCTCTGCCAGGCAGTTTTACAAGAGCCTGGAAGAATCTCTTCCTGTGTAAAATCACATGGAGATCCTTCATTTTCACTGGATGAGGATACCTTAGGGTAGGTAATAATTTCTGCCATTAGTTATTTGGACACCTTGATTATTTGATCATGTGCACTCTTCCTCTCTGGTGTGGAGTTCAGTATTTTACTTCCTTGTGCTGAGGTACAGCCTTGCACACTAAACAGTCTGCTAATATCAATTAAATTCTAGTAGAGGTAAGTTCCCTTGATAGTAAAATTACAGAGCAAATGTGAAACAAATACACATAATAGCATTATTTTGGATTAGTGCTGCTACAATGCACAGCAGATAGCCAAATGCCTTCAGCATTCAAAGTTACAAAGCCTAGCTATCTTCTATGATTATCAAACACCAGAGGTGAAAAAAACCATACCTAATATTATTAGCTTTTGGAGCATAAGGATGTTGGAGAAGTGCAATAATTTTGATCTTATTTTTTTCTTGTACAAGCAGTTTCCTGAAGTTCTATCAGAATTCACACAGGAGCTCAAGGAAAGGGAAATGAAACAATTTAACAGAAATTTGGCTCCTCAGTTCCCTAATTCTTTGCATGTTGGGGGTTGTTTGTATGTGGGAGAGAGAGGACATGTGAGTGCCCATCTTCTCACAGTTGTATTTCATTTATATTCATTTGGATCAAATATTTTTCAGATGCAGTGAAGTGCACAAATCAGGTCTTGTTAAAAGCAGCAGTGGATAAATGTTTCCATTTTGGGGAGATGGAGAAATTAACTGTGTTTTTCAAAATGTATGATAATAAGGTTCTGATAGTCTCTGGTTTGTGTACGACAGAAAGGTTACAAACGCTCAACTGTGCCTGTCTGCAGTGCTTTGTGGGAAAATGAAAAATAATAGGTTTTAACATTTACTTGAAAACGCATTTAGCAAAACTGAATGATACAGAGATTGGAAAGACTGAATGCACAGCCTGAGTCTGCTTCAAAAGATGTCTTCTGACTCCTACAGGAAACACTGGGAGAGTCATTAGTGTTCTAGTTGTTAGAATAAAGCTAAGGAAAAATCTACTCAGAAGTATCCAAAGTGAGATTCTGTGTTTTGGGTTTTTTTTTTTAATTGTGGCAAGGCATGTATCCAGCAGGTTTAGAACAGAATGAGACCAGTCCTAGATTGCTGGCCCTGCAAAGCAATCTTGGGGAAGCGACTTGGTTTTAGTGATGGGTGGCAACAGTACCCCCATGATTTCACAACGTGGGATTGTTCTAAATTGCCCCCTTAAGATGTTTGGGGGAGAAGGGAAGAAATGATATATCACATGGTGTTGTGATTTTGCCCAGCCAGCAATGAAGCACCACCAGTCTCTTGCTCACTTCACCCTGTCCATGCCCACCCTCCTTAGGATGTTGCAGACCCCAGCAAGACAGAAGGGAAAAAAGATAACCAAGGATGTTGTGGATTGAGACAAGGGCAGGGAGGGGTCACTGCCAGTTACAGTTCTGTGCAAAACAGACTCCACTACTCAGAGAGGAAAGTAAGGAAAGTTTATTCTACTATCTACAAGAAAACAGGACAGAAAGACGAAACGGCAGGATGATGAGAAAAATACAATCAGTGCTTTAAGATCTCCCTTCCCCATTCCTCCCTTCTTCCCAGGCCCAGCTCACTGCTCCCAATATTTCTACCTCCTCCCTGCTCAACAGCTCGGAGAGGTAGGGAACGTGGGATGTGGTCAATCTCTCACAGATGGGCTCTGATGCTTTTATTGTCTCAGAGGAGGATGACTCCTAGCATTCTTCCCCTGCTCCAATACAGGGTCCCTCCCACGGGACACAGTCCTTAATGAACTTCTCTGGTGTGGATTCTTCCCAGCAGCTGTGGCTTGTGCAAATACAGAGTCCCTCCCACACAACACAGCCTCCTCTGGGCATAGTCACTGACCCTGGCACGGGGTCTTTTATGAAGTGCAAACAGATCTCAGCTTCACCAGTCCTCTCCACAGGATGCAGGTGAGTCTCTGCTCCGGCACACCTCCTCTTCCCTCACTAACCTTGAGGTCTGCATGGTCACTTCTCTCCTCCAATTCCTTGCACCACCACCAGCCAGAAAAGAATGAAGAAAAGAACAGCACCAGAAGGAACAGGAAAAACCTTCCTCTTCCAGCTGCTTCTTCTTAAAAAGTGATTGTGAAGGCACCTAATTAGCTCAGCCCCAGCAGGGAGTCTGACTCAGAGCTTGGGGAGAGTTTTGAGCAACTTCTTACAGGAGCCATCTTTACAGCCCCTTCCTCATTATTAGAAACAACTCCACAGAAACCCATGACATGTGGAAAATCTCAGTGCCAATTTTAGCCCGGACACCATTATATGGCCATTGTTACTGAGTATGTCAGGCAGTGCTTGAACTTTGAGTTTTGGGGTGCCTTGCTGGTCGATTGCCATAGGTTCTGGGACTGTTGTCAGGGGAGATGGATCAGCCCCCTTACCCCAGCAAGCTGGGTTTGTGCAGATGGAAGAGTTGGCCTATGTGTCTGGAGAAAAGGCTTATGAGCTTTGCAAGACTATAAGATGTCGGGTTTATAGCTGTGAAATCTTTACAGTGATCTAAGAAAGCTTCCTAAACTTTGGAATAATCCTTTGTTTCCTTTTGAGTCCTTGAGAACTGATATTTTCTCTCTTTCACTCTGAGTGGAATTGCCCTGTATTAGACTTATGTAAGTCTGCCACAAACCTTCCCCTCAGTCAGGAGCCAGCAATTACATACTACTCATTGCATGTCAGATGGGAAGCTGGGGCTGCAAACCAAAAGTTGGAAACAAATGTGTTTGTTTATCTAGATTTCACCTGGTTCCTGCAGGAAAATATGGTCTTGAACTGTGTGTATAACCCCCTTCCCTGGTCTCATGTCAACTCGAGCAAACCATGTGGCCTCTGTATGCTATCCCTAGCCTGTAGGACAAGCATTAGGATAATTATTTTTTGTCTGTTTAGATTATTAATAGATTACAGCCTTTAGCCTGAAACCCATGCCTAAGTATGGGCTTCTTCACTTAAAGTTGCTTTCTTTCTTGTGCTGGCATCATATTAGATGTTTAACCCACTGACTAGATTGACAGCTTCCTCCACACATCTTGGAAGAGAAGAAGTTAACGACATATGGCCCATGTTAAATCAAAGAGAAATTGGGATACACAGCTCCAAACTGAATTCCAGCTTCTGTTAAGTCAGCATGGCCTCATTGTGCAATTCCTAATACCTGAAGATATTTGACTATGACACTTCAGCACAGCTTCCCTGTGTTATCTGTTACAGCTGTCACATGCGATTTTCAAACAACAGCAGTTGAGTGTGATTTGGCAGTTTGAACCTCAGGATGCCATGTATTTCCCCATGACATAATAGGACCTAATATACTGACTACCTTGGATTATGGCAGCTCTGAAAGGTAGTATAGGGGTCATGATTTAACACAAATAGTAAAATCCATTTATTGCTTATTATACATGAAGCAGTAACATTTCTGGCATTCCACCTCCCTGCTCCTACCACGGTCTCTCCTGAAGCAGAGAGAACATGCTGTTTGAATTTAAGGCTCTTTGCTGGTGCTTTTAGAAGTGCACTTTATGCTGATGGCTGTGCTTGGTGTAGCTGGGTCCACACACACTATAGCTTGGCACACAGGCTTCTGCTGATATGCATCTCCTACGCTCCCTGCTTTGTCTGCTCTAGTAAGGGGAGATGCTACTTGCTGTTCCCCAAACTCTTCTGTGCAGGAGGCAGTGGTGGGAGGCCTGTGAGATGCAGCTCATGCTGGAGGGCTGCAGGGCAGGAGAGGTGGGTGATAAGCAGCTCATGGATCACTTGCTGGCATGGCTACAAGAAAACATCTTTGGGGACCTGCTGTTTGGGGCATGATGTGCACTGGCATAGACAGTATAGAGTCTGGTCTGGTAGGCACCACCACTCCTGGTAAAAAACCCATTTTAGAGAGACAGTCTGTGGTGTTGATAGTCTTTCTGTCCCCAGTAACTGAATTACAATTGTTGTTTACTGTAGAAAACCTTCAAGCATGTCCTATGGCTGCCATTAGAAATTAGTTGAGATGTTTAAAGTCCTATCTTTGATGCTATTCCTTTCTCATTGCTTATTTTTGAAGAAGTCTTTCCATTTCATTTCCCTTTATTTTGTCACCTTTTATTTAATGGATATGATGTACCTGTGTCATGGTTTAACCCCAGCTAGCAACTAAGCACCATGCAGCAGCTTGCTTGCTCCTCTCCAGTGGACAGGGAGGAGAATTGAGGGGGAGGGGAAAGTAAAACTTGTGAGTTAAGAACAGGTTACTAACTACAATTAAATAAAATGTATTCATAATAAATATTATTATTATAATAATAGTAATGAAAAGTAATAGGAAAAAAAAAGGGATATTTTTGAAAAGGAACAAACCTTCAACACACGGTGCCCACTGCAATTGCTCACAACCTGCTGATCAATGCCTGAGCAGCCTTCACATCAGCTCCCCCCAGTTTCAGTACTGGGCATGACATCCTATGGTATGGAATAGCCCTTTGGATAGTTCAGCTCAGCTGTCCTGGCCATGGTTCCTCCTAGCTTCTTGTGACCCCCCACCCAGCCCGCCTGCTGACAGGGCAGGCTGAGAAGCAGAACCAGCCGTTATACTGTGCATCATTGCTGGGCAATAACCAAAACATCCCTGTGTTGTTAATGCTGTTATCAGCACAAATCCAAAACACAGCCTTGTAGCAGCTACTAGGAAGAAAATTAACTCTATCCCAGCCCAAAGCAGGGGAACCTGTTACACAAAGATAAATTATTTCCGCAGATTTGGCATTGGGTTATTTATTAGGTTGAGAAGGAATCTGAGCTTGAGACAACCAAACCGCTAACAGTCTGTCATGTGGGTGCTGCTGCGGGATAGATTCTGCTTTCCTTTGCGCTGACATAAAATGAGTTGTTTAATGTCATCTAGTCACAGCATCTGTATCTACATCAGATATGAGGTCTGTTACGCTCTGAACTCCATCCTAATGTCTAAGAAATAAGCTTTTGAATAAAATGTTTATTTTTAAAAGAAGAAAGTATTTTGGAAATCGTATCAGAATTAAAATATATTTTATGTACTTGACAGCACTTTAACTAGATGTACTTTCTCATTCAATATTCACAATGCCCATATGTCAGCTGCCAGCACTGCCTCTTGCCTGTTACCATGATCTTCTCCCGGCACATAAACTGTTCAGGATTTGATTTTCCTTTCGGTTTAACCCCTCAGATTTCCATTCACAGTGCCACACACGATGTACATTTAAAATGCTATAAAAGGTATTAATAATGCCTCAATCTACAAAGCAGAGCACAGAAAGAGAAAGGACAGAAAAGCAAAATGTAATTCTCCCTGTTGAAATTTAAGCAGCACAATGAGATTAATTCTCCAGCTCTTGCGGAAAGCGTCATGGGATCTTTAAAGACCACAGACAAACCGGGCCAAGATGTTTAAGCCGCTTCAAGAGTAATACTCTCTTCACACCATATAAACCATATATAAGAACCACCAAGGGAAAGCCTCCCAACAATTTAAACAGCTGTGTAACACGTAACCCGATGCTGGGAGGGTTTATGTGTCCATGCACCCAGAGCATCCTCCTGATTAGTGGCGAGCGCTGTGCAACGTGTTCCTGCCAAAGCCGGCCGGCTGCGTGCTGCTGCCTGCGGGGCGTAAGGGCCCACGCGCGGCGGTGAGGCCTCGCTGGTAGCAGCTGAGCGAGAAGAAGGCATCACAGCATTATGGCAGCCTCTTCAGCAGATGTTTGTGACTGCCCAGCCTGCTGCAGATGTATTTAATGAGATTAACCCTCTAAATAGGGACTCTTCAAAAGAAGTGTATCGATAGTCACCTGTATTCTCCCCTTAATGAGACATGTCATCTACTTGGGACTGAAATAGAGGCACAGCAGCCCCGGCAGCCCCAGTGTCACTACCAGCAGTGAACTACTTCCCTCAGGGACTCTATGGGCCAAGTGAAACACCATGAGTCAAGCCATTGTCCTTCCTCACTCCTACACCAGGGCTGGACCCAGTCGCAGAGGTCCTTGTTCCACCCAGGACACAGGGTCTCCTCACCTCTGCGAAATAAACTTCTGCAGGAAATAGTTTGAGCAAAACTCAGACATGGGCAGCCTTTGGAGAGAAAAAAGAAACTTATAATGTCATCATGAAAGCAAAGGAAAATGGCATTGACGGATTGATAGGGAGATCACAGTGAAACTGCGGGTCATTAGATGAAAGGAAAGAAAGTGAGTGCTGAGAAGAATGAGCCCAGCAGCAAGCAAGAGGCAATGGTAGGGGTGTTCAGCACCATACTCACAGCGTGGTCAAACACCAGAGAAACAGTTTCTTGGATGCAAGTATTAGGTCTCAGAGCTTGCACATCAGAGGGAAAGCTATTCCTCACTAAGTCTTAATGAACACACAGGAGCTAATTTAAAGAAAATTACAGTGGTTGAATAATATATCATTAAGGACAATCATACAATTAGACTCACAAAGGGAAAATAACAAACCAGAAAGTGACATGGTTTTGGTAAGCATTAAAAAAATAAGATGAATGGGTTCATTTAAAAGGTTTAAAAATAAATTTAAAACGAAATCCTAGAAAGTCACCTACTTAAAACAGGTATGTAGTGTCAGAAGATATGCACAGGGCTGAATAAAAGGGAACCAGACGGGGTAGAGGAATGCCGAGTGGCAAGACTTAAGAGGTAATTTGAGACAGTCCTTCGGCATTTAGAAATCTGACCCTTCTGAGGGCAATAAACAGGATTATAAATTATGGTAGGTGATAAATTAGCAGGAAATCAGAAAGATCAACATAGGCTTCAAATGAATAAAGCTATTAAAAAAGAGTACAGATAAAAAGATGCTTTCTTAAGTCTATCAGAGGCGATAGTCATAAAAAAAGCATTCACATGCTGGGAGAGCACCAAGGACTAAACGAAGCATCTAATTTTTCAGCAGTAAAGTTATCTTTCTGTGTAAGTCTTTGCCACTGATGATATTGGATCTGTTTCTAAGGATAAGATGAAGTTGTTGAGGAAATATCACAACTGAGATGTTGGAACAAACTGAAAAAGTTACAAGTTGCTACATTCAGATCACAGAGTCATAGAATGGTAGGGGTTGGAAGGGACCTTTAGAGATCATCTAGTCCAACTCCCCTGCAGAAGCAGGTCCACCTAGATCAGATTGCATAGGAACATGTCCATGTGGGTCTTGAAGACCTCCAAGGAAAGAGACTTCATAACCCCTCTGGGCAGCCTGTGCCAGTGCTCCCTGAACAGTGAAATTGTGTTTTCTTATGTTTAAATGGAACTTTTTGTGTTCCAGCTTCATCCCATTACCCCTTGTCCTGTTGCTAGCTACTATAGAAAAAAGGGATGTCCCAACCTCCTGACACCCACCATTTAGATATTTGTAAATGTTAATAAGATCTCCCCTCGATCTCCTCTTCTCTAGACTAAACAGCCCCAGTTCCCACAGACTTTTTGCCCTATGAAAGATGTGCCAGTCCCCTGATCATCCTGGTGGTCCTGCACTGGACTGTCTCCAGCAGTTCTCTGTCCCTCTTAGCTGAGTAGCCCAGAACTGGACACAGTACTCCAGATGAGGCCTCACCAAGGCAGAGTAGAGGGGAAGCAGTACATCCCTTGACCTACTGGCCACACTCTTCTTGATGCATCCCAGTATGCCATTGGCCTTCTTGGCCACGAGTACATTGCTGTCTCATATTTAGCTTATTATCAATCAGGACTCCCAGGTCTCTCTCTGCAGAGCTGCTCTCCAGCAGGTCAGTCATAGCTTGTACTGATGCATGGAGTTTTTCCTCCCCAGGTGCAGGACTCTGCACTTGTCCTTGTTGAACCTCATGAGATACTTTGTCTAAGACTGGGAAAGAGCTCCGCTCCTCAAGGAGGCTGATGGTTGAAAGAAAACAAACTTCTTGTGTGCTTGAGGACTTCAAGTAGCAAGTTTATTCAGTATTTATACATACACAATGAAAAATCTGTCCATCGCTAATCACTGAATTTGTACCTCAGAGCTGGTCAAAATTATCATTGAAACTAGACCAATTAACATCTGGAAGCAGAATGACTTAGCTGAATTTCAGTTGGGATCTACAGGGGATTCTACTGGGACTTTACGGGTACCACCCCAGCAGCTAAATAGAGAACAAATGAAAGAGCAGTCATGAGTCAAACATTATGCCAAAGGCTAAAAGACAGGTTTCGTTATGACAAAATGGTGAAATGCAGAAGATCCTGTCCTGGCACATATGTTATTCACTATGTTTATCAATAATTTGGAAATCAGAGTGGGTAGTAAGGTAGCAAAATTACAGGTGATTAAAAGAAGGAAGTAGAGAAAGATTAATTAAATGCATTATGTTCTTGGCAGATGCTTGCCCGATCCTTCTTTTTTAAAAGCTCTAGTGATGGAGAAATCACGGCCCCACTTTGCCAGTCTGCTCCAGCACTGCAGAGTCCTTACTCTTGCAGAAATTTTCCTGATTAGTAACCTGTTTTCTTTGCTGTGATGCCTGGCATCACTCTTTGTCCAGCCTCCAGCAAACACTGAGAAGTGTTTATTCCTTTTCTGTGACTTATCTTTTGCATAATCAAAGTGACTTATGTGTGTCTCAGGGCTCATCATGAGATATTTAAGGACTCATCACCTCTGACTCCATACTACTCCAAATTCCTCCAATTCTTTTCACGACCATTCCCGAGAGGACAAATCGTTCTTGAATCACTATAACCTAAATGGGATACAAACTAATCAGTAACACATAGAGCAAAATAATTCCATCATATTTTATGGACTTCTCTTTTTTATCCATTACAACACAACCGTTGGTTGTGTCTGAGTTCTTGATTAGCAGGGAATTTGTAAACTCTTATACCCCCAAGCTGCATTACCTTGCATTAATTGGTCATTTTCCTCCCATGTTTCTGGAGTGTGCTATTCATATTTAATTAGTAAAACTCTGAATTTATCCTTTTTCAGTTGCACCCTATTTCTTCCAAGCCATTTCTTCAATTTGTCAAGATTGTTCTACCTTCCCATCTTGTCCTCTGTCATCACTACAGCTTCTCCCAGTTTAGTCATTCATATAATTAAAAAGCATATGTCTGCTCTCTCATGTAACTTGAAAATCTTGAATAGTGCTGGACACTGTACAGACACTGCTGAACTTCAACAGATACTTTTTGCAAATTTGAGAATGAGTTGTTGATCACTATTCTTGGAGTAAGTGGTTTTAACTAGATATGGTACTTCCTAACATTTATCTACGCTTTTTTCCATTCTTAGTTATGAGAATGTCATGCAAGGTATATTGAAAGTCTTAGTAAAGTAAAGATATATGCCATTGTGGTGCTGGAGCATGTCCAGAGATGGGCAACAAAGCTGGTGAAGGGTCTGTAGAACAAGTCTTAAGAGGAGTGGATGAGTGAACTGAGGCTATTTAGCTTGAAGGAGACTGAGGAGAAACCTTATAGTTCTCTACAGTTACCTGAAAGGAGGTTGTAGCGAGGTGGGGGTTGATCTCTTCTTACAAATTACAAGTGATAGGAAAAAAGGACATGGGTTCAAGTTGTACCAGGAAAAGTTTACACTGTTATTAGGAAAAATTTCTCAACTGAAAGGGTTGTTGACACTGTTGACACAGGCTGCCGTTGTTGACACTGGCACAGGCTGCTCAGGGAGGTGGTGGAGTTATCATACCTGGAAATTTAAAAGTGAAGATGAGGCACTGAGGGGCAAGGTTTAGTGGTGGGCTTGGCAGTGTGAGGTTAGCGGTTGGACTCGATGATCTTAAAGGTCTTTTCCAATGAAAAGGTTTCTATGACTGTAAGATTCTATGATTAACTTCCTCCTTCTAACCAACAAGACCTGTTGCCTTGACACAGAGAGTAAATTATATTAGTTTGACATGACAGATTCTTCTTAGGTGTCATTCATCTGGCTCTTATCTTCCAGATGCATCAAATTCTCAGATTTCTTGTTCCAGCATTTTTCTAAGAATTGAAGAAAAGCTGATTGCTTTGTAATTCCCTTGTTCTCTTATAATGATGAGAACTAATGTTAACTTTTTTTAGGCTTGTGATTGATCCAAGTTTACCTCTGACACTTAATTCAAGACATCCTCCTCACTGGGATAGACATGCAGAGACTCTCCATCTTCCTTCAATCCTTTCTCTCTTGCATTTGTTTTCTGTGTTGATCTTGCCTGATAGATCTCTTGAGCATTCTAAAGACTGCTTTCTTAAGTTCTTTCTCTTTATTTTGATCTTTTCTCTTCCTGCTTTTTTTAAGAGTTATAGGACATGTCATATCATGGTCACACTTGTACAGATGACCTTCATCTCCATGATCTTATGTAGAAGAAAATGAAGAAAATCCTCTCTTCTAGTTGATTTCTCCACTTTCTGCATTAACAATGCTGCTCATTACACATCCCAAGATCTTTTGGCCTGTCTTCATCCTGCTATTTTTCTCTTCTAGTAAATTTCTGTGTGGGAGTTAATCTCATTAACACCAAGTCATCTGTTTTGGGTGGTTCTATCTGTTGCTAAGAAAAAGTTGCATTCATCTGATCTTCCTGCTATTGCAAAATCCTGCTGTGCTCATGCCTGTGTGAATCTTCTCCTTTTCTATTTACTCTGAGACTTGATGTCTGTGAAGGTACAACAGAGACCTGTATTGTTTATCTTAGGTAGATTATGTGGGTAGTTCTTTCTCCCTTCTAATAATAGACATGTAAAAAGCAAGAAATTTGAGATGGATAAAAGGAAGTCTTTTCTTTCACAGACTCATCATTAGACCATTCATTGCCATGGGAACTGTTTTTAGCTGAGATGTAAGATTCAAAAGCCACATGGGGCATGGATGTGGATAGGACACATTTCCAGAGAGCATGTTTGTTGAAAACAATGTTTAAGAAAGTTGTTAAATCTTACTCTCCAAAACTGATACCAGTCCCTAATAACACAGTGCCAGGTTGATTCATGAGGTGCAGAAGTAGCTTACCTTCCCAAGGTGAGCATTTCATGAGCAAATCAACTCCGCCACGCGTGGCACATTTCTGACTACCGGGGCAATGTAGTCAGACTGTTCCTCCCAAGCTGAGCACAGCTGCATTAAACTCTGCACCCACTTAGAACTCTGACATGACAAGGTTTCCAGACTGAGTCAGAGAAGGAGCTGTTCTCCTGTTCTGAAACTTCAGTAACTTTTTAGCAGCAGTTTCCAAACTTTACTTACGATCCCACTTCTTATGTCAGTTATCTACTTCCATTTGCTTTTCCAGACTTATGAGCCCTTCTGCAGAAAACACTGTTTTATGGCATTGTGTGCTCCCCACATTCTCTTCCTCCCCATCACATCTTCCCTGCACCCCTACCTTGCCCTGCTGCTCACATCCCTCCTCTCTCTGCACCTCTCTGCCTGCTCCTTTCCTCCCTTTCTCTCCTGCACCTCTGCCATACAGATGCTGCCATGACTCCTTCATTTCTGTATGCTCAAAGCACCCCGTTTTCCCCCTCAGACTCTGTGAAAATCTTGCCATACTTTCAAAGTCCCTCCAGACTTCCCTTTGCCCCATCCCTGCATCTCCTGGTGTGTACTCCCAAACTGTCCAACTCTGCTTTGACATCACATTGTGTCACCAGTGACAAAACTTGTTTGTATTTGTTCTCAGATTTCAAGAGGTGAAGTCCATGCCAAGAGAAGATGGGATCTTCCTAGCTTGTTTTATTGGAGAAAACTGCAGGGAATGAAGAAGCAAGGTGGGGGAAAGGATAGTTAAAGTTGATAGTTTATTGGGAATTGTGCCATGGTGCAAGGAGCCCATAAAACATATACAAAGGAGCAGTAATAAGTAACGGGCTGCAGCTTTCTAAAGGAAACTTTATAAAGTTTGAAAGTGAACAATAAGGATGTTAAGATCACATTGCTCTCAGTAGAGTCTTCATCTAAGCAGGACAATGCTGGCTGCAGGGCTATGAGTGGTCTTCTATAATCCCCTTGCCCTTAGCCCCATTAAGTACACCTCTGCAGAGACTAAAAATTTGGTTTCAGGGAAAGGAAGAAACGGGATTATTTTAGAAATGACATAGGGAAAGAAAGCTTGCAACACATTAAAAAATGCTTTTGCTGGCCCTGTTCTTGAAGAAGAAATTTTTCCCGACTTAGAAACACCTACAATGGCAACAAAGACAAATCTCCTAGAAAATTACTGGGAAAAATATGCAAGAAAGAGGCAGATTAATTTCCAAAGTCGTTTTCCGGGAGATTTGTCTTTATTGTCATTGAAAGTATTTCTAAGAAAGAGTCTGATTAATTTCCAAAGTTAAGACTGCCCCTGTTTAGACAGAAAATCATGTTTGCCATGTTTCTGCTCTGGTGACTTACATTTTTCTCTTTGGGCATAGGCCAGAAGGATTCACAGCTTGAGAAAGGATCTTCCGTCTTCCTAGGAAGTTAAATCATTGGCACCGTTTCAGCTTTTGTGTATAAAGGAGATTAACATCATATTGACGTATAAGGTTGAAAGAACCACAAAACAGATGTTTGGATAGTCAACTGAACACTGAACTCAATGGAAAAATTCCATTTTGATCAGTTCGAGGTAGTGCTAGTCATCTTGTGGCTGTGCAGGATACTAAAATCTGGACTTTATAAATGAAACATAAAAAAAAATGGATTCCTGGAGAAACACAACTGTTTCAAGCTTCTCATTTTATTTTTTTAGACTGCAATAATCTCCGGCATGAATGGTCTGTCCCAAGTGGAACACATTAACATAAGTCATTCTAATAATTGCAGATTTTCAGATGATAGTCATCTCTTAATCACAGCTGGTCCCCATCTACAATACTGCTGGTGCCCTGATGTGATCTTTTCGGTGACTTACCACAGAGGTTGCTCTGGGAAAAAGGATGGAGAGCTGATGAGTTCTACTGTGGAGAGGTGGTTCATTGCTGAACATTTACTTTGTTCCTAAAGAGCACTGTGAGGAATCTCAGTTAAAGCAGCTGCTAAGGACTGGGATTAACCATGGCCAGTCTTTACCAATCACACACACAATGAGCAACCACCTGCATCCAGACTGCTCATCCCACGGAACAGAGATGCCGTCACAGCCAAGAAGAATAATTAGCTGCCGCCGCTGAAGATGTGATTTCCCTTTCTTACACTCCCTATGCTTTATTGGCTTTTTCAGACAGGTATTTTAACACTACCTTTATGATATAAAGCAAATTTCCTTCCTTTCCACACTTGTTTCTTTAACAAGCCAATCTCCTTGACTTTTTCTTACCTGAAAAGGGATCACAGTGTAAAGTTTTTATCTCACCTTTAGGGTGAAGGGGAAAGGATGGCCTCTCTAGCATGTTATTAAGGCCTTTGTTTTAAGCACACTTATTATTGCTCACTTCCTCTAACATATGGAGTTCATTTGTTGGACTAGCCAGAGCAGCACTGAGGCAAACATTAATGTTGTAAACATTAGACAATTGGGTCCAGCTCTTGCTCAGAGCTTGCATAGGGGTGGTCAGGGATGCTAATACATCTGCCACTCTTTGAGACAGATTGGTCCAGTAACTGTATAGAAACCAAGTGTATAGAGACAAGTGTCTATTTTAATTACTAAGAATTTGTAGCGGTGCTACAAATACCAGCGTGTCTTGGATTCCATCACAGGCAGACTGTGTTTGTTAAAGGAAACCTGAAGGAGAATCTGACCTTTAATCATTACTACACTAGGTAATGGAAAAATACTAAATTAAGACCCTTACAAGGAACAAGAGAGGTGGGTTTGGTGTTTTGTTTTGTTTTTTTTTAATTTGACCTGACAATATCTGTGTAAACTGAAGAAACACATGATACAAGCTGCAACTTTCTATGAAGCCTCTGAGTGTTAGCACTGGCATAAAAAGAAATGGCACCTTTGAAGTACTTCAGTATATTGAGATACTTATTTAGATAAGGAATGTGACTGCAAGATAGACAGCTGGTCAAAAGGGAACCTGTCTCTTTTGACAGTGCTACCTTCATGTTCTGCTTTAAGATATTGAGCCCTTTCTCTCAGCTACAAAATTTGCATATATGTTGACTCTCATTTGTCTTTACCGGAGACTGAAGTGGACCCAGTGCAGAATCCTCCATGAGTATTATTTACTTTCCTTCTCTTTCTTAGTCTCTTTAGGTTGAGATTCATCTACCCTGACTTCAGATTATTTAGATTATGATACCCATCTGCTACAGTCAATAGAGAGATATTGACAGCAGGGTGTAATTCATGTCACTCTAAATTTCATCTCTCACCTCTTGAAGTGACTTTCTGGAAGTGACTTTCCCTCTTCACTGTCTTTACACAGACCATGGACCCATGGCTCTGATTAGATGGCTCAAGGTAAATTTGATCAATGATCATGCTAGCATCTGCAATGACTTTATACTTTCCCCCAAAAGTCAGAAAGCTAAAAATGACTGCCAGTGACATCCAAGGTACCCAAAGGAAAGCTTAGTCTCTAAGCCCCATAAAAGAAATCCACTTTTGCCTCTTCTCCTCCTTTTGTACTCTTCTCTTTTGAGCTCTTCCAAATGTTGCTGTTTATATTTCACATCCATCTTAATTTTTGGAAATAAATACCTGACCCTGGGCTGGAGATCTGCCATGGTTTCATGATAAGTGATCCCTGCTTAAACAATTTGTTTCATCATCATCTAATTTTGGTTTCTACTGTCATTTTTGTTTTTCTCCACTTCAAACGCTTTAGCTAGTATGTATGTTGTCCCAGCAAATATTTATTGTAGACCCTAACTGGAAAAGCTCCTTTCCATTCCAGGGATATGTTGAAAGCATGGAGGTGAGTCTGGACGTGTCTACATGGATGGGCCCAGACAAGTACTCTCCTCTGCCATGCTCTGAGCTGATGCATGGGAGCCAGTTCTGGTCTGGAAACCACTGAGACATTTTCCTGCAGCTCTGTGCCCAAGCTAACATGCCTTGCAGAGGAGACCACATCCGTCTGCACCCATCTGTGTAGACACAGCTTATGCACATAAACCACATGATTTTGGTTCTTTCCCTCTCATTGGTTGTTTCTCCTGATGCAGGAGCACGTTCACACATGAGTGTGCACACTCCCATTTTTTATAGCCATTACAACCTGCAGGGGCTCAAAAACATATAGAAAAAATCACAGGAATTGTTTTTGTGCATATCTCAAATACTTCCTTCTAAGTGAAGAAGCAATTGAAAAGCAGCCTATATACTCTCTTTGTGAAATGTCTTACTGGCAGATAAACTGGATGACTTGACCACATGTCCCGTCTCTAATTTATGATTTGTGATGTAGGTGAAATTAATTGAAAGCTTGGCACTTGTAAGCGCTTTACTCCAGGCAATACACTCCAGAAGGAATTAACGAAAGAGAAGTGTTAGTTCAAAAAGCAATCTCTTCCAGATACATCTGCATGAAAGGATCATTCTGCGAACTCACACGCTGTACTGAAGTAAGCAAAGGGAATAGGGATCCTGAATTTACCCATGTGCAAACAGCATTTTGCTATGCAGATGCAGACTGTGGCGCGAAACCAGCTAACATGTTATTGGTTTTTTTACAGACTTTGCTGCCTCTGAATCCTTGGGGGAATTCTGGCTGGTGCAGACTTCCTCCTGGAGCCTTAGCAAAAAGCAAGCTGCAACAGCGGTCTGACACCACCTTCAAGGGGAGCTGCCCCAGCCCTGCACGCGGAGCCAGTTCTCCTGACGCTGGTGTTCGCACGCCTTTACTCCCTGACTGGCTGTGATTAATGTCCCTTGGAAGACCCCAGGTGTTCTGGGTGCCTGACTCTTATGACTGTGGACAGCTGTTTTGTGGAACACAACTGGGATGGAAAAAGTCTTGTATCCTTTTCCCGTTTTCTCACATTAGTGGAAAAAGAGCCCTCAGTAGTGCCTGAGAAACTATTTTCGCACACAGTGCTCTCATAGACTGTGGAGGGCACATATTGATATATGAAGTGGATGCCTATGGATATATTTCAGTGGTTTTGGCTAAACAAATGCAATGGATGCCTTCATTACTAAAAGTCTACTCCATTAGCCAGAGTTGTATTTACTCACTTTTGTTTGCAGTGACCAATTGCTTCCTCATCTTGCAGCATTTAAACAAGTACCACTCCCTTCATACTGGTTGGAGGTACCTCTGTTTCTAAGGGCTTGTATACAAGGGGGAGGCTAGTGTGCATTAAGATAGGGTATGAATTTACAGTGCTCTTGGGGTATCTGCACTTGATAGAAAAGCTATAAGGATGGAAAATGTGAAATTACGCCTGGTGGAATGGTCTGTCTAACTAAATCTGGTCTAACTGTGGATAATGCCTTATTCAGATGGCAATTTTGGTCACCTGGCAGATATTAATGTAAGCTCACATAGCTTTTGAATAATTATTCCACAGCTTCTCATCCCATTTTTGCGGCATGATTTCCACTCTCTCCATTTACTGTTTTTCTTGGCCTTTTTCCAGATGTGAGTGATTTGATAAAATCCCTGTTCAAATGTAGAGTTTCTGCAGCTGTAATCACTTTTGGCAGCCTGCTGAATAAGATAAGCTGATCTTCAAATATTAAAAAGATTGGACTGGTGCAGAGCTTTACTCCATTATCCTTGAAAAACAAACAATACTCACCACTCTGTGAAGGGCTATTCTTGGAAAAAGAAGATCTATTTGTTATCACAGAAAGCTGAGGGCAGTAATAACAGCCTTGCTCAGTTTCTCTTCTTAACATCAGTGATGCCACGACTCTGTGTTTTCAAATGAAAATATCCCTTTAAGCTATTGGTAGGTCTTATAACTACAACTATACAAAGACAGAGATTGAGTAGATGTATACTGATATTTATACATCACTCCAGCAGTTTTTGGCAGTGTTATCAGTATCTGCAACATCCAGACTTTCCAATGCTACTGCCTTTCTGAATGTGCACATAAAATGGCTAAAAAGAGAGCCTTAGGCTCACACTTACTCAGCGATGTTGTGCTGGAAATTCACTGGGCTTCAATGGTCATACTGACATATATGTTAACTATATCGTGTAATGACAAAACCATTCAGGCTGCAAGGCACCTCAGGAGCTCTCCAGTCAACACTGCTCAAATCAGGGTTAGATCTGAGATTGAGTCACGTGGTTCAGGATTTCATCCACCTCAGACCTTAAAAATTCCAAGGATGGAAACTATGCAGCCTCTCTAGGCAGCCACTGCTTGACTTTCCTGATGGACTAAAAGTTTCTCCCTACATCCAGTCTTTGCATTGTAGCTTAGTCATCAGCTTCCTGCTGAGTGAAGCCGATTTCCTGAGATCTATGCTTGTTTTCCTTGGTTTTGTGCTTGGAAGAGGTTGTCATTAAAGACTTGTAAGTTTTCCTGAGCCTTTTTGTCCTTCAGAGTTGGTTCTTATGGGATTCTGAAGAAACTAAAGTCTCTGCTCTCCTGAAGTCCATATCTGTAGTCTTCTACTTTTCTTCCTCATTCTCTTCAGTATCTTTAAGTCCACTATTTCAGGGTCTCCACAACCAAGCCTACCATTGATTATCACTCCTCCAACCAGTGTGAATACTTTGTGAATAGCAGATTCAGTGTGTGTGATCCCAGGTTGGCTTATCTAGTACCTCTGTCAAGAAGTTGGCCATGACATCTTCCAGAAACCTCCTGGCTTGCCTGCATCCCTCTCTAGTCCCCAGGATCCACGTAGTCTCTCCTGGTATGCTTGAAGTCCCTGGCAGTTATGTTGGTGCCCATGTGGAAGAGCAGCTAGGGTAATAGTCTGAGGCCAGACAACCTTTGGTCATCTCTGCTATGTCCCAGACATAAGCACGGGTCAGGTTGACAGGTAGAGACTTATATCTCCTGCAGCAGCTGTTGTCTCCAGTAACTATTGATCTCCTATTCCTCTTCATGCAGATACTTGGTTGAGGCCCAGCTGGCCATGACATGTCCCAGAAGTGTCATCATCTCCCCATGGTCCCGGGGAAATGTACTGGTTCTGTAACTGCAGAACTACAGGCCAAGAAAGACCCTTGCATAGGATGTCTGAGATGGTGCAACCTTCCCCATCTTGTGAGCCTGCATCCATTCACCCTCTGTGGGCTCTCTCCAGCTCATCTTCACAAACTCAGGGTTTAGCTCTGCAGGGTTTTTGCAAAGACTTTCAGTCTCCTCCTGCTCACTGTCATGGGTGCTGTGTGCCCACTCACCTCCTCCTGGCAGTTCTCCTTGCAGGCCTATGAGGCATATAGCCTGTTCCCTCACCCAATGCTGTCTCTGCAGAAAGAATTTATAGGAAACATTCTCTGAAAACCTTGTCCAGATGGGAAAAGATAAGTTTGGCCAGATATCAAACAATCCAGTCAACACACACATCATTCAGTGCACATGCAGTAAGTTGTACGTATTCAAGAAAGATGAAAGATCCCACCAGTCTTCTCTCTCAACCAACAGTGTGGAGCAGCCTTGGGGTCCCCAGTGCCATAATCACTGTAAGTGATAAATGGACCCCAGACCAACCTGCCCGGCAGGCAACAACTCAGCACTGCAGAAATAAGGCAGAGCCCCTTTGCTGGGAAAGGAGAGAGATGCTTTTGGGCATCTGAGTCTCAGTGTGCCAGGGCTCAGAGATGCTGGGATGGGGAAGTACATAGTGTGCTGTAGCAGGATGATGATGGACTGGCCCTGCAGATATAGCATGCTCCATGGTGATGAGGAACTGACAGAAGGACCTCTGCATGCCAACACCCTGGCACTTAAAGGATCCCTGATTTCCCCAGCACAGCAAGTCCCCTCTTGCTGTAGTATCTCAGTGCTTTCACATGATCTTGTCTTCACAGTGGAAGCATTGGTGTGTTGAAGTTGTCCATGTGTGTGAATCTGTCGGTCTGCAAGTGTGTGGAAGTGTGGAGCTGGCAGTGGCCCTAGGACAGGTAGGAAAGCAGTGGCACATTTGTGCTCCCTTCAGGGCAGGAGGGACCTGAGATCCCCACAGGGGATGTCAGGCAGAGGTTTGCACTTTCAGTGGAAGCCTGGAGAAGTCAAAAGAGATCAATATCAAGGACAGCTTTGCCTTGGCAGACCAAGAGGCACTGATAGGACTCCAGACTGGGAGTATCCAGAAGGTGGTAAAGCCTCTTCTGTTTGGGTACAAGACCATGTACAGAGTTCATAAGATATCTTAGTTCTAAAACTACAGCAAAGTGTATCACAGGGGCTAGAGGTTGTAAAGAAAGAAAAAGCTTGGCCTTCCTTTGAAGTGGAGTCATACAAGTCAGCACAAAGGTTGCACCTGCAAATCTGAGGGTATTTCTAGCTAACAAGATAAACACACAAGAACAATTCAAACCAGTGGGATAAAAAGGGAGAAAATCAATACATAAAGCCACTCGTGTCATTTTTTTAAACTTCACAGCATTTATCTTGCTCATTTCTCCATCAGTAATGGAAATGCCGTCTCTGTCTTCAAGAGATGTGGTATTTTCTTCTCAAGAACCCGCCTCCTGACCTCTGTCTCCAGAGAGACGAAATGTCATGGCCTGAAATCAAGAAAGAAATTCTAATAATTAACTGCTACTTATAGTGCCTCTTTCCTGCACAGTGTAGTGGCTCCCCATCAGCTTCGTCTTACAGCTAGGGAAACCAGAGGAGACTGAGTTAAGCAGTTGCTTTGGGTCTCACAAGAACTGGAGGGTAAGTCCCCTGCCTTTCTGACCAGCTCTTGTGCTTCAGACTGTGCTGCTTCTATCTATGATTTGGTAGTGAAATCGTGGCACTGGTATGCCTAATCCTTTATGGTCTTCATTTATTTTAGCTATTGTATTTTCACTTATTTTAGCCATTGTAAACACCAAATCACAATCCTGGTTGTCCTAACTGAGATGGTGGACAAAGACAAGAGCTTAGAGGGAAAGAAAATGACAGGGGTACATAGTGTGGCTTCAAGAAATCACTTAATGACGGCATGTGAAGAAACTCAAAGACAGATACATCAGAGGGAATGACGAGAATGGTGCCACCATAAAAAGAGGCTAAAATGCAGTGAGCAGAGTGAAGCCCTAAAAAGGCAGGCTTGCAGAGGGCTAATATAGCATCTCACAGGACGTTGTTGTGTGCCACACACTAGAGATTAAATGACAGCAGTGTTACCCTGACGTCAGTAGAAAAGAGGGACGAAGGACAGGTGGGAGTATGAACAGGGAGTGAGAAAGAGCACGTGTGTCTCTTACTTCTCACTGCAAGTGTCTTTTCACAGTTTGTTTTAATCTGCTACCAAAGAACATAAACTACACAATGACACATGTTTTAGATGCACACAGAATGACTATCCAAGGAGCGATTGCTGCTGCCCTTTACATTCACCCGTAGTGTACACAGTACTAGCTGCTTCAAGTAAACAAGCTCCAGATCAGAGGAGGCAGGTTGCATGGAAGAATTTCTTATCAGCTCATTTCTGGTTCAAAACCCACAAAAGTCCTGAACCCACAGTGGGTACTAAAATTAGAAAACCTGTGACAAAAATAGAACTCTTTCTTTTAACAGCCTGGGTTTATTTTGTGATACTCTGCAGGGAATGCCCCACTGAAATGTCATTTGAAGCCAAATCTTTGATTACACAAAACTCATCTTATTTGTGCAGATGGTTTAATAGACTACTTTTTCTTTTTATGTAGTAGATAGTAATGAAAAAATGCACAAAAAGTAGCTGGTGTGTTCTGAAGATGCTGGCAAATGGGCTGCTCAGGCTGTTAGCAGTGTAGGAGAAGGCAATTTCACCTCTTCCCAGTGCACACTGTGCCAGCAGGTCCTCACACATCCACACAGAGCTGAACTGAGATTACATGCCAAATATGTCAAAATGTCCCTCTTGGTGTCTCGAGGAAACTTCGGGAGGGAATAACGCTACAATGAAAGTCGGGTAGGTCCTGGACTGCTGAGGATTTATTTCCCATGTTCTGACTAGCACAAGTCTAAGGGTTAAATAATAACGTTCTTTGTTTAAATGAACCTGATATGCTTAAATGGAATTTTTTCAGGTCCTCTGTTATTGAAGTTGCAGTGTATTACTGAGCCTTTGTGTCCCAAATTTACGCAGATGCAATTCCAGCCACGAGCCAAGTCATAAGATGGCAAAACATAAGCGTTGAGAACATCAGGCTTAGGAAAATATACTGGTTACAGCCCCTGCAATGAAGTACTTGCAAAGGCCTAATTTTAGATGTGCACATTGGAATCAAATAGCAAAGGGATCAGCGGGGTGAGGAATGGAGGATTTTTTATTCAAATGTCAATTATAATTAACCTAGAGCACGATGATATTCCCCCGTCCCAGGGCATTTGTGGTGGGATGTAACACCATCCTTGGAAGCTGGCAGGGCATGCTGAGAAAAACGTCCCTGCCTAACGTTTCTGCCGATGCTAATCCATGAAGGCTTATTTTGGTGTCTGTCCAGTTAGGACTGGCCTTGGCCCTTCTTACCACTCTCTTCATTGCTGCAAAGCCACCTTAGGCACATGTTCCTGCACCGCCATGCACGACATCATCTCCCTGTTTCATATTGCGTAACTGCAAATCCCCTGTGATAAGGGAGGAGCAATCTCTCTCAAGGTGTGAAGGGAGCAAAAGCTCCCAGTGTTTGGGCTCAGAGAAATGAGGAAGGAGTGTCAGTCCTCTCCCATGGGAAGGTCTTCACCACCAGCCACCCTGGTCCCAGGGTCTGTCTATAGGATATCATGTACTGATGCTGCAGTCACACTTGGGACTGTTCAGATTTTGAACCCCAAATTTTGTCTCATGACATAACTATATACATAAAAATGGGAGAATCTCAATTCCTCACTCTAGTCGTTTCATGCTATTTTAACACTCAGTTTCTGTATGATGAGGCTGTAATAAAGAAGGGTAACAGAGTAGAATGGTGCAAAACAGGCAGAGGCCTCATTTACAGGGAGTCTCAGAAAACTCCCTTTTGGGATCCTTGGAGCTCAGAGGTGCTCACTGCAACTTCATCACATCCAGAGACCTTCTTGCAGAGTCTTGCATCTGGGAAAGAATAACCCCATGTACCAGTACAGGCTGGGGAATGAACTGTTAGAGAGTAGTGTAGGGGAAAGGGACCTGGGGGTCATAGTGGACAGCAGGATGCCCATGAGCCAGCAACTTGCCCTCGTGGCCAAGAAGGCCAATGGCATCCTGGGGTGTATTAGAAGAGCTGTGGTCAGTAGGTCGAGAGAGATTCTCCTCCTCCTCTACTCTGTTCTCGCGAGACTGCACTGGGAATGTTGTGTCCAGTTTTGGGCCCCTTGGTTCAAGGAAAAGGAGCTGCTGGAGCGAGTTCAGCACAAGACCACAAAGATGATGAAAGGAATGGAGCATCTACCTTATGATGAAAGGCTGAGGGAGGTGGGGCTCTTTAGCTTGGAGGACACTGAGGGGTGATCTCATTAATGTTTACAAACACGTAAATGATGGGAGTCAGGAGGATGGAGTCAGGCTGTTCTCAGTGATGTTCAATGACAGGACAAGGGGCAACAGGTACAAGCTGGAACATAAGATGTTCCAAAGAAATGCAAGGAAGAGTTTCTTCACTGTGAGGATGATGGAGCACTGGAACAGGCTGCCCAGATGGATTGCGGAGTCTCTTCTGGGGACATTCAAAACACATCTGGACAAGTTCCTGCATGACCTACTCTTGGAGGTCCTACTCTGGTAGGGTGTTTGGACTAGATGATCTTTCTAGGTCCCTTTCAGCCCTTGAGATTCTGTGATTCTGTGAATCATACTTTCTCAAGTACGATTTCCTCAAGCAGCTCTCTCACGTGTGACTATCCTTACTGGAGAAATCTAAAATAGGCAAGATGAACTCTAATGACTCTTTCCATACCTTAGTAAGCTTCCAACAAGTCATTAACTGCATTTGAAGCATAGTGCTGTGTCCCATTTTCCTGGAAAATCAAAGACAGAAACTCCTTCTCATAAAAAATAGCATGTGCAATACATAACAACTTCCTGCTCCCAGCCAGAGGCTGGGATTACTGAATGCAGTTGCATGACTGCATTTTACTTGTTGAGACACGGTAGCAACAAATGCCTCCTAGGTAATAAGAGGTTGTGGAAACTGGGCCACCTTCTGGCTTCATCTTTTGAGAGATACAGTGACAATGGAGTTTTTAATGAAGCTAATAAAAAGAAATGAACATGAGAATGTTACAGTAGCTTGTAGACTTCATTTTTTATGCAATTTAACAAGTGTCATCATGCTCTGTGTCAGACTTCTGACAATATTACCACGGTGGATGGTAGCAGCCAGTCAGCACAGACTTGTATAAACTCAGTGCATGCAGATGCCTTCATTTGGGCCATAAGAAGGAATAATTAAACATTTTCTACTGTAAAGATAGCTGAAGTCATGACCAAGGAAATGTCTAGCTATCACCACAAAGCCAAAGCAGAAGCTAGGACAGCACTAGAAATTCAAAGATTCTCTGAAAACTGACTGCAAGCTCGGGATGCATCAGTTTTATCACAAGAAAAAAGCTGCAAGCAAGCAAGAGAAAACCAGCAAATGAGGACTGTTGTTGTCATGCCTCAAAGAGAAATCACGGGCAGAAAGTATGCTCTCTGGAAGAGTCATCTTGGAAATGGTGAGCAAGGGAACTACCAGGTATTTGTTTTTACTGCAGTCACAGAAACAGATTTTGTGTAAAATATTGCATTCTTGGTAAATAATCAGTTAATTTCAGAGACCTAGTAATTGACTTCTGTAACCAATTCTCCTTGCAAACCCTGACCGTTGGCCAGCCACTCCACCTAAAGGACATTAATATATTGTCCAGGAGCTTGATTAATGAAGGACAAGGCAGATTTTTGTGGCTTGCACTGAAAAAAATAGAACTGTCAGTACCTTGATATGAAGTGACCAGGACAATTTTTTATTTAGTGACTCATTCTTGAAAGACTGTTCTGAATGCTACTTACCCCTCTGCTTAGTTTGGCTGTACTCAGGGATGCTATCAAAATCAATATTAAAGATAGGTTTTGTAGACTTGGCTGGAGTCAATGAGATGCTACAGGGAGATAAAAAAACAGTAATTCAAAAGTGCATGGCATGAAGAGTACTCTCTTCATTTTCAAGAAATTAGCTACCCATAAGAAAAACTAAAAATATCCATGGCAGATGTACATTCAAAGAAATGTACTTCAAAGAAAGTGTACTGAGACATCTTCTTTCTCAATAGATTTGAAAACATTTTCCATGAAAAACAATATAATAGAGTCAGAAAAGGGCAATACAAATGGTTTATAGCACAGCCACAAAGCAGCACTAAAGGTAACAGGCAGGGAGGTACCCTGTAGTAACCCTGCTATAACAATTGGGCGTGCTGGTGTGTACCAGGAAATAGACCACTGGGGACTATACACTTTCTCTAAACAGCATCTCCATCCCATTTCTCTCTGAGGGAAAGGGAAAAGAAAATAGAGAGAAATAAAATGATTATGGAGTGCAAGAATGAAGGTAAGAAAGAGGAGTGGGAGTCGGAAAATGAAAATCAGATAAACATGGCCCCAGAGAGCAGCTGGCAGTGCCATGGGAGCCCAGGTAGCAGTGGAGCCTGCAATCATAACACCAGACCTCTTTTTTATCTACATTTTCGTAATGTTTAGAAACAGTGCTTGAACTGAGAAGCAGCAACACAGGTCAAATTCTGGAGGACTGGAGCATGTCCTTTCCTGCTTCAAAGCAGTGGTTTCTCATCATCCCTCAGGATTGGCATGGAATGATGATCTCACAAGAGACCCAAATGAGGCATCTGGGAGCCAAATTTGTGATTGTTCTCAGCAGGGAGATCAGGGCCTTCAGTGAAATGCAAAGAGCCACCATCTCCAGCATCCATCACCATGGATCTCTTTCCTCTCCAGTACTTTTCTCACATCTTGGTCTCCCATCTGGTAGGGTTTTACCCTGCTTCCTCAGTGTCCTAAAATGTACTTTCCTAAAAGGCTGCAATGCCAGGTGGTGTGCATGAACAGTGCTAATTCAGGTGGCCTTGCATAGAGTTTTTACCTGGGGAACAGATCAAACAAACCACCCCACACTAAAACAGCGTGCAGAGTGGAGACACAAGGGTTGCCTGAGTTATTCCCTGTGATGTACAGGTCAGAGACCAAGATCTTGTAGGAGATTTTAAGGCTCAGAAAATGCTCTTCAATCACAGCTGAGCTGCAAAAGGTCAAAGTGTTTGACTTTAGGAAGCGGCAGAGGTTTGTTATGAAGTTCCTCTTTGTTTAAAGAGTTGAAAATAGGGAGGTTTATAGTAAAATAAATTAACTCTGGCAATCAAGTTTGAACAAGTTTCTTATCTCTGGTTTCAGAAAAGAAAGGGAAAGCAGTGAATCTGTATCTGAGGCAGTAGCAGCAAGAGCCCTGGGAGCTGCACCTGTCCTGGCAGCTCCCGGGCTCCTCTTGGGTTGATTAGTCTTTCCACTTGAGCACAGAAAGCAGTAATAAAAAGCTGTTCTCCTTAATATAGTGAAGACTTGTTCTTTTATGAAGAACAACAGTCTGGCTTCTCATCTATATATGGAGCATATGCATCCCCATCCCAGTTACGAAAATGTCAGTGTCTGTCCTGACTGCTGTAACAGAGCTTCTACTAGCAAGAGACAATTAGGCAGAAAGCTTGTGTAAATAATTTATCATTGCATATAAATGATTTCAGGAGATGCAAATACTAGCTATGAAAGTGCTGTCTGCTCAAATGGGAAACGTTGTAAGTTCAGTGGCTGGAAGCCAAAGCCATATAAAATCAAATGAGACTAAAATTTAGATTTTGACCAATGAGGTTGTTTAATAGTGGATCAGACTGTCACAGGCATGGTGAAGTTCTCATGTCTTGATCTCTTTGTATCAAAAGTGCATGACTTGAAGAAGGCATATTTTAAGCACATGCTAAATGGAGAAGCTTCCCTCCTAATTATTGGTGGGCCAGAATGAAAGTGTTTGTGACGGACTGGGGGACAGAGTTAGGCAACTGCTGGGTCATTGCCTTTCAAGTCACTCTGTGTCTGCTAAGTTAGCTGTCTATAATCAGATACACCAACTTACTCTTTTGAAATCAATATAGAATCCAATAACCCCATAAAACACGATTTGTGTATTAAATGTATTTGATCTAATGTGTAGTCCCAAGGTAACCTTTCTCGTACCTAAGGGTCTTTAAATGCTACATAATCTTTAACTCAGCTCTCAACTTGACTGTCTGTCTTCTGATTGTTTCAGAACCAGCAGAGGGTTTACAGAAAAAAATCTGAAATTTTTCTGGCCAGCATGTCAAGAAGAGAAACCACAGTCCTAGACAGACTCTCCAGCCCATTATGCGGCATATCAGTTCTCTCTGAACCTGTCCCAGGACCCAGACAGGAGATGTCTTGCGCTGTCCGTGACAGGACATCACCAGATGATTTGCAATAACCTAATTTTAATCACAAATCAAATAATCCTGTCTAATTTGATTTTGACTTTCTACTTATATTTGGATATTAGATTCATTTTCCTACACACAGACTGATTCTCTTTGGTTGGTAGCTATTAAAATATGTTGCTTTGTTACTAAAAGTAGCCCATAACTACAACTGGTATTTCCTTTTTGGTAGCCAAGGTGATATACTATACACATGTTAAATACATAGCTTAGAAGTACAATTTTTGTGCTGAATGAACAAGGTAAGTTTTAATTGGAACATGTTACGCATTTACAACAAAATGATACCGTAAAACAAAGAAAGCATTATTCACAGAAAATTAGTCAAACTAATGGTTTCTGATTGCCATGTTCTTCAGCATTTTAGAACTAATAGATGTCATCATCTCACACCTCATTTTTATAAGTAAACTGGAAGAGGAAACCTGCCACCTTTGTTTTTTTTTTTCAAATCCCAAATGGTTTGTCAAATTCTATTACATTATTGACATAGTTATTGAACTGAATATATCTGGTAGGAAGAAAATATCCTTCCAGCAGAAGAAACTACAGATTGCTGCAAAGAAATATAATGCTTTAGTAAGTCCTGTTTCCAGAGCTCAGGTAGTGATTTCATAAGTAAATTGAGTTTTACATAAATACCATTTAAGCAAATATATACTGGCTAGATAGTGTTCCTTATATAAGCGAAAAGTTTTCAATAGCATTAGATCAGGAGTTAATATAGGTTATGATGATTCATTAAATTAATTTAAACCAAACCCATTAAAGTGCATTTATTTTTAATGAGGAAACAGCAAGTTAATTTTTTTTAAATGTATTTTTATTTTATTTTTTATTTACTTAGACTTTTGGCAGCTCATTGTTTGCTGCTGTATTCAAAGGCTCCTAGGATCTTGAGAAACTTTTTGCCTGCCTGTTACTGACAGGGATCCTATGCAGACTTCTCAGCCTTATCACAACCTTGTGACTGATTTCTGCACTTGAATCATGTAAGGACAGCTAAACAAATACCAACTGAGCAAGACAGGAATATTTTTTTGTCTGCAGAGCCCACAAGATTCTGTCTTCAGTCTCATAGATTCAGGGACTTAAAGTTCTCTTCCAGTCCTGCACTGATTTTCTGGAGCAATTTCTCCCCTGCTTACCGTGCTAGCTCTGCCTTCAGGGAGGATTTTGGAGTGTTTTTCTTCCTTCCCGAGGTATGCAACAACTAGGCTTGCCTACCACAAGCTTCAACATTTGTGTTTAAGATATTGCCTTGAAAAATACCTTTTGTCTTTATATAAAACAACATTCTTTCAGCTCTCTAAATACATGCATTGTTTGATTTACCTTTATATTATAAAGGCGTATTGCCTGGGAAAAAGCGTTGAGCTAAGACACATAGAAAAACGAACATATATATGGTTATATACTTAAAAAAACACATATGCATGTACATATAGACACATGCAATTTGTGAAAGATTAGCAAAATTGTTTTAGATCCAGGAACAGATTAAATAAATTGCTGTAAGAAAATTGACATCTGGAGACTTTTCTTCAGACTCAGTGTGAAGCAGGAAAGATACTTTTTTTTTGAAACAATGTTTAGCTTATGTGTTAAATTTTTTCCATGACATTTTGCAGGATTGATTATCAGCTTTACTGACATTTTCTAATATCATTGCCTCTCTTTACCTCCTCCTGCTGTGCTCCATTACAAACTCAGTGCCTGGAAAAAGTTTCTTTCTCTTTTTATTCTCCTTTTAAAAGGTATAATTAGTGGTTTTCTGTGCGGGAGGGTCAGCACATGTATATACATGTGTTCATGTATGCTTTATATCCACAAGTACGTCTGTGTGTATATATACACACATATATATTCAATATTGTTTGTCATTACAAATCCTCTATGTTTGAAACTAATAGCAAAATAGTAATTATGTATAATTTTTCTGTTTCTGAACTGAGGAACTATGATAAGAGCATGAAAAATTATTCCTATCAGGGAGATTAACAGCACTGAGATGAGCTTTTACGGGCATACCTATGGAACACCTGGCTCCACCAAGGAGCCCACCTTCTCCCAGGACCACAGAGCCAAGCATGGCTCCATGCTGGCACAGATCCTCCTTACTCTGGACCAGATCAGTTGACAGGATGGGGGCCAGAAGGCAGACCTACACTGATAGTAGTCAGTGAATATTTCAAGGCTATCTCTTAAAAGAAGTTCCACTAGGTACCATGCTTCTCTTGGGTGAAAAGAAGAAAAGCAAGAGACAGTGGTTTCCAAATGGATGTAGTATCTAGGTGCCATTTCTGTTAGCTTGAGCTGCCCTGATGCATCTCTGTTGTTCTCTCCTAAAATTATTAAAAGATAGATGCATTCCTAATGGAGTTTAGCTCTCCTATTGTTGTTAACTGGGTTATCTTATACTAAGCAGTTCAGATTTTGTTAAATAAGGTCGTACAGTGGTCATTGAAAACATTTGAGTTGTTGCTAGATTAGTGTTAGCAATCAAATAAATCAGAAAAGAATATGGACACTGCATCGCAGAGTACAATTCCTAGCTTTATTTGAATGGAATAGTTTGTAAATAGAGTCTCATTGGTACCAGTCTAATGTCATTCTGTACTTTTTTTCTTGCAAGTGAAAAGAATGTAAGAGTGAAAGAAAGATGAAAAATGAACAATCACACCCAATTTAGGATGATTCATCTTCCAGAGGGGAAGAGATAAAATCTTTGTGTTCTGGAAAAATAATATGCAAAAGAAGACAGTAAAATCGCTGGGCAGTATTGTAGAATAAATAAAGCTACAATGAAATAGGGCATAACATGAGAATAAGAGCAAAAAATGTGTAACTTCTGTAGGCAAAAATTAATGCTTTAAAACCAGAGACAGATTAATAGAAATGCTTGGATCTAAATGAGATATTGTTATATGACATTGCATGTGAACTAGGATGAAGGAAAGAAAGTTAGTGTAACACTACAGTAAAAATTATATCAGAAAGTATAGCTATTTGTGCTGGTGGACAAACAATACATGTGTTAAAGAAAGCCTTGACAGTCAAATAATATGATCAAGTCATTCATGTCAACAAGTCCTAGGGTATCACTGTGGATTGAAATTGTGTATTACACATCAAACACTAGGACAAAGGTACACATCAGTGGAGCACAGTGGTGATCCCAGCCTCCAGGATCAGAAACAGAACAATAATGGAAAATTTCAGTCACTGCTTATCCCCAAGACAGTGGAGGAATGTCATTACAGACATCATACAAAGACAAAAGTTGTAAGCATAAATGACTGTTTTCTCAATAAAAGTGGAAAAAAACCCCACTAATCTAGATATGTACAAGAAAAAAGCATCTTGTGGGCATTGTACAAGACATAGTTCAAGATATAGTCATAGAAAAGATTGTCTGTAGTAGGAGATAAATGTCAAAAAGTCAATTATGTTATCATGGCTTTTAAAGAAGGGTGATTAATAAAAACAAAGCAGCTTTTTAAATAAGCACTTTATCAGAGTCTTTGAGTAAATGTAAATCATCCACAAAAAAGATTCAAACTCAAACTCAGGCCTAAAATAAAAAATGTAATTGCTTTTACGATTAAACATTTGAACAAAGGAATGGTCTAGAATTGAAAAATCCAAGTTGACTCCAAATGAAGAAAATAGACAAGAAGGTATATCATAGAATCACGGAGTCATAGAATAGTAGGGTTGGAAGGGACCTTTAGAGATCATCTAGTTCAATCCCTCTGCATCCTGGCAGCTAAATGCAAAAGTGTAAGAAAGCATACTAAAATCATCTTAAGAAGCAAGAAGCAAACGACACAGAAACTATTGAAGCCTTTTCAAATGCATCAGAAGCAAGAAGCCTCTCAGAATTGGACAGGTAAACAAGACACAGAAGAGATGCTTAGAGGAGTAAAGCCACAACAACAAAGAAAGACAAAAGAAAGAAGAAAAAAAAGAAATATGTAGAAAAAATAAAGATGGGGGGGAGGAAAGAAATACAAAGGAAAAATAAAAAGGTAAAAAGAAGAAAAGCCAAAGAGATTCTTTGTGTCAGGATTCAGCACAGAGAGGCTTAAGGAAGTTTGCACAATAAAGTCTTTATTTACAGGGGTGAGGCTGTGGGGTTGTGTCAAATTGAACTGTCAGTAGGGAGGTTTTAGAGCAAATCAATAAAGTGAGTAGCAACACATTGCTAGGAATAGGTAACAATCACTCGAGGGATCTGAGGGAATTCAAATATAAAATTGCTGAACTTTTCACAGTAGTGTGTAACCTATCGCTTACATTGGCCCAGGTTCCAGAGTAATGGAAGGTGGCAAATGTGGCCTCAATTTTTAAAATAATCTCCGGAGGGGAGCCAGGAAACCAGAGAATTGTAAATTTGACTTCCTGCTGAGGCAGACTGATGGAAGTTATAATAATGAGCAGAATTAGTAGACGTGAATATATACAACTTACTGGAGATAGTGAGCAGGGTTCATAAATAAAGAAACCATGCCTCACAAATCCTGTACAGTTCTTTGAAAGGATCATTGCACTTGTAGACAAGGGCAACTTGAGCAAAAAAATTACCTTTGGATTCCTAAACCTTTTTATAATATCCCTTCCCAAACAGTCTTACAGAAACCAAACGTCAGGGGCAGATTGCTGTGCATTAATAACTGCAAAGGAGACGGAACAGCAGGCAGGAATAAATGGTCAGTGTTCTTCCTGGAGCAGTCACTTGGGGAATCCCAGGGGCTCTTGGCTGGGAATAGCAACAAATCACCTAGAAAAGCTGAAGAACAGTGAGAGGAGAGAGTTTTCTGGTATTTTGGAAGAAGCTGAGACAATCAAAACCAAAGGAGACTGGAGAATTTCGAGTTTGCGTGGTGCCGAATAGGTGATAAAATGGAATATAAAATTCATCCTTCATGCATACAAAGTAATATACTGTGGCAATGAAGTCCTAAGTGCACTTAGGAAATGATCTGATCCAAATTTAGGAGGTTTTCTTCTGGAGATTAGGGAAAACTTAAGACAATCCTCCAAAGACATCTGCTTGACGATCTGTCATTGTCAAAAATGTGAACAACATTAGGGTGGACTAAGAGAAAACATCATTATGCTAATAATGCTGTCACAGTTTAGAGACAGGGTCAGCTTTTTTCTCAGCCTCTGTCTCGTAAAGGATGCAGAAGAACTGGAACACTTAAAAAAGAAAGGTAACGAAAATCAGCAGAGGCTTCTAAGCAAAAAGGAGTTTAAAATACGAAGACCACTAACCCTGGGAAAAAAAAGTCCAAACAGGACACACCCAAGTTGTTTAAAAATCCTGAATAATGTGAGAGGAAGATATGAGAGAATTTTGTAAGAGTAAACAAAAATAAATCCTTTTCCACACCATACACATAAAATTATGGAATTGCCATAGGATGCCATGGAAGTTTAGCATCTAACCAGATTCAGAATAAAATCTGGCAGCCACATGGAGTGAGATCTGTGGCTGTTAAGCAGCCACTCTGCTCAGCAAGTCCCTAACCTCTGATTTCCAGAAACTGGAGAAATGTAACAATGTAAGGATTATACTCAGCCTGATTCTCAAGGGCTCTCCCTTCGTCTGCTGTGGCCAGACGGAGTAGGTGGACCCTTGTTCTGACCCAGTATGTCATCCTTAAATTCTCTCTGTGCTTTTGTTCACTTTAGCAATTGTGTATTCAGTGGTGCTGAGGCAAGAGGGAGATGGACTGATGGTTGTGTGCTAAAGCTCAGGTGCACAGAAAAGCTCAGAGGAAAAGAGCAAGGCTCTCTCCTACTTCCAAACAGCTCAAAATAGGTGGTAATTCTCCAAGGCTGAAATCTATTATGGTAAAAGGTAGTAATCCCTCAACCAGAGAGACACATAGTTAACAGGTTTGGGTCAAAAACAAGACTGTACTGTAGTTGGAAGGAAGAAAATTATTAATGCAAGCCCAAGCCAATACTGATGAAGCTCTAATGGCATTAAAGGATACAGGTCGAAGTCATTCACCAGGCACTTTGGGATTCCCTTGCACCATATTTAACGTATGGATTAGCACCTTTCTTTTCAAACATTGAAGTTTCACAGACTTAGAAATCCCTGAAATAAAATGAGAGAAAGGTGTGATGAACTGGCTCTAGTATGTGTTAAAAAAGGTAGTCTGTAAAATGGTCCCAGTCATTGTTAATAACACAAAACTCTATTTTTAAACTAAAAGAGCTTGTTGGATGAATGGTAGTTGCAGCATTGTTTCCCACAACAAATGCTGATGAGGGTGGAAGCTGCTCTGCTTGCTGACAGCTCTCCAACTCCTGGGAACTGCTGCTCTCTGGTGCCCGCCTTCCTAACAAAATCCCAGACAATTTCCCTTTCATCCTCCTCGCCCTGCTTTTGATGTTGCTACTTTACTACCTCATCAAGAGAAGAATCAAAACGTAGTAACTCATGTTCAGATGCATATCCTTTCTAATTAAGTGCTGGCAAATAACATGTACTTGAATTGTAAAATGAGCCTATGCAGTATGTAAATGTGGTTGAGTCAATTCGCACAGCAGAGTGTCTTCTACCCATGTGACATGAAGAGCAAAGAAAACTCTAATTTGGGTAGCAGAGGTGGCTTGATTTAAACATTTTCAATAGAAAACATCTGGACTCCTCGTTTCAAAACTGTTTTTATTTTGAAATTGATGGAGACATCTCGAAAATGGGACTAAATAACCTGAAAACAAAACAAAGCACTCCTTTTTTGAGATGAATGGCTGAATCATTGTTTCTCAAAGAAACTGTTTGCTTTAGAAGGAGTATAAATCTTGTGTTGGGTCCCTACAGTCACAAGGGCCTTTGATGAATTTTGCAAGTGATGGCTTAAGTTCTGGTTTGATTTTATACTGCAGAAACTACGTGGCTGAAATAATGAATTATTTGGTAATATGTCTTTCACTATTTATTGCTTATTTTCATCACAGTTCTGCCATTTTTATTCCCTCTGCAAGCCAGTACATCTTCCGTGATGTTAGAGACTGGTGAACTAAATAAATATAAAGCAGTAACTGTCTGCAGCAAAATTTCTGAAACAAGTTCTCTCTTTTCCATTTTAAATAATTATGTTCTATAAACGGCACAAAGGAAATAACAAAGTCAGCCAGTAAATCAGAGGCAGTAAGTAGAAAAAGAGACTGTTGATGGTGTCTTTTAACTGCTGAAAATGGATATATGCATGAAGTAGCAATACTTTACAAAGTCATAGTTATTTCTGACTTTATTGAAATGCCTGCTGCTCATTACAGAGATTTAAGAGGTTGATGCTATGAGGTATAAGAGCTATATTTAACGAAAGTTGCAGCACCCCTGTTTTCTGGGCTACTGCGATTATGTTTTACACAAACTATAGACCCACTAGGTTCACCTTTAACTGACCATCAAAACATCCCATGTTGTTATTCACAGCAATTTCAACATCTATTGCTTGCAATAACTGAGTTTCTGTTAATAGTTTTACTTCTTGCTTGTGTGGTTTACGTTGAAATGCTTGTCTCTAAAATATTAATCACTAATTACAGAAAACGTCAGGTTAAGGGTGCCATGGTTCAACCCAGCAGACAGCTAAACACCACACAGTGCTTGCTCACTGCTCCCCTGCCCCTCGCAGTGGGACGGGGGAGAGAACTGGAAAAAATTAAGATTTATGAGTTGAGATGAAGGCATTTTAATAGGACAGAAAAGGACAGGCAACTAATAATGGAAACTAAGAATAATGGTAAAAGAATATACAAACCAAGCGATGCACAATGCAGTCGCCTGTCATCCACCACCCCGATGCTCAGCTAGTTCCTGAGAGGCAGCTCCTGCACAGCTTTCCCCCCAGTTGCTATACTGGGCATGATGTCCTGTGGTATAGAATATCCCTTTGGCCAGTTGGGGTCAGCTGTCCTGGCTGTGTCTCCTCAGAGACTCTTGTGCACCTCCAGCCTTCTCACTGGCAGGGCAGAGTGAGAAGTTGACAAGTCCTCAGTTTAGTATAAACACTACTTAACAACAACTAAAAAATCAGTGTATTATCAACATTATTCTCATCCTAAAATCAAAACACAGCCTAGTACCAGTCACTAGGAAGAAAATTAATTCTATCCCAGATGAAATCAGGACAAAGGGCCTAGAGTCAAACAAAGATCTAAGAAGGTACTTATCCTTTTACTGTAAGAAAAGCTGAATTGTCCTTAAAGTACATTGACTCCATGCTTAATATGAGTCCGTGCTCAGAGCTTTGCTGGATTTGAAAGTGAAAGAGCTTATTAGAAAGCAATATTTAGAGAACCATGTAAAATAACAGTGAATAACTTTCTTCCTGTGAATAGCATTCCTCCCTTCAGTTGTATTTAAATTTCAGGAAAAAAACTTAATGAAAAGCTTTTCTAGAGGACAAAATACCTACGTTACTGCCTTGTTTTTTCTTACCACTGAACATGTGGTCTGGGTTATCCCAGGCTACCACATTCCACTCTGAATTCAGTGTTTTTGCTGGGAAAACTGATGGATGTGCAAAGTAGAAGCTTGCTGGAAGCTCATGTAATGAGTCCCTCAGGAATAACTAGGCAAGGCTCAACTGGTTTAGGTGTCTTTGGGTAACCAAAGTACTCATTTACTTTAAAGGATAGTCTTCATTACTCATTCACTTAAAATGATGAAAATTATGGATAAAATTATATATACAATGTGGACTGCATAAGGAGAGTGAGCAAACAAGAGGAAGGATCTGTCTTCTTAAAAGATGTTTGGAATTTAAAGACATTTTTCAGAGAAATGTTGTCCATTTGCAGAAAATCTGTTTTTTAGAAGCACCTTGAAATACATGTTTAGAAGTGGATGTTTTTTCAAAGAGATAGTCTTGATGAAATTTCTAATCACATTGTATTTGAGTCCAAAGCTACTATCAGTCAAACAAGAAGTTTGTCCACATTTTGAAAAACTGTGATCTGAAATAGTCTAGTTTTCATTTATTTATTTCTTATCTTGTCCATTTGATAATGTCACTCAGAGCAGAACTGTCTTTATCATAAGGTAGCAAATCAGGAGTCAGGAATGCACATTGAGGGCTGATGAACAGTACCCCATGTAAAAGAAACTGTGAGAAGTGTTGTCGCTATCCAAACCACTTCTTTCAAAATTATTACACCTTTTCAGTGTGTTATTGTGAAATAGTCAGAAATCTGAGCTATTAGAAGAACATTTCCACAGCAAAACTCATTCACTCATACCCTGTTCTAAAGTGAATAAGCCTCATGGCTATGTACAACAAAAAGAAGAAAACATGTGACAAGAGAAGAACCCAGTTAAAAGTCAGCAAATTAGCAATGACGAGATCAAACCTCCCTATCATCACCAAGAGGGGTAGGGAGTTAATAGAAAGAACAAGGCAATAGGTGCTTGCAAAAATCTATGCATACCTGCAAAAATTCAATAATACACTTAGAATCATGGAATCATAGAATTAAGTCTATCAGAGGCGATAGTCATAAAAAAGCATCCATGTAGCTGGGAGAGCACCAAGGACTAAACAAAGCATCTAATTTTTCAGAAGTGAAGTTATCTTTCTGCGTAAGTCTTTGCCACTGATGATAACGGATCTATTTCTAAGGATGAGATGAAGTTACTGAGGAAATATCACAACTGAGATGTTGGAACAAACTGAAAAGTTGCAAGTTGCTACATTCAGATCATAGAAACATAGAATCATAGAATGGTAGGGGTTGGAAGGGACCTTTAAAGATTGTCTAGTCCAACTCCCCTGCAGAAGCAGGTTCACCTAGATCAGGTCACATAGGAACATGTCCAGGCAGGTCTTGAAGACCTCCAAGGAAAGAGGCTCCACACCCTCACTGTGCAGCCTGTGCCACTGCTCCATCACTTGTCATATGAGTATTTACTGACTGTAAAACATTATCAGAGAGGTATTACGTTTTATTTGAGTTTTCTCCTGAATATACAATCATTTTGCAGAAATCGTACTTCTCCTTACTATCCTTACATAGTAATTTTTATCATCTCTTGGCATCATGTGTTCTGGGATATCTAACTGCACAAAGGCTATTATTATCCTATAATTTCTCACTTACAAATATGGGCTACGTTTTAGCTGCCAACAGCACAGGAATCATTTGTGGTTGTAGGTTCCAGTTGAATACTTCCAAGGCATTTATGTGTTGTGGTTGCAATAGAATTATTCTTCAGATCACCCTAAAAAACTAGGAAACTATGAGGTCATTTCCAATAAACAATTACCACATAATTCACTAAGTGATTGGGGCAGGCGAGGGGGGGAAGTGCAGGGAGAAGCTGTTGTTTCTTGCCCATTGTGTATTCTTTAAACGAGTACAAGGTAAACATTGGTGGAACAAGTAAAGGACCTGAAATTAGTCCCGAAGTATAAGAACGAGATAGAGAGATCAATAGAAATTGAAGATTGAAAGGATACTGAGGGAAAGAGAAGTGTAAACTCGTTATTAAGGTTCACTGTTGTTGTCAAGGTGTTGGTGCTGCCTTATTGATGAAGAAGCTATGGTACTAGATATATAACTTCCAATGGTTGTTTTGGGTTCATGGACTCATATAAATCCTTCCATGTGTATCTCCATGTTCATATTTGTAGCTTAGGGATTTGTAAGTAGGAGAGGGACCTACATACCTTGACTTATTCTCTCCTGCACCAAATCTGGATCTAAAATGTAAAGACGTGCTGTGACATGATGAGTGAAATTTGGCTTTGTTTTGTATTCCTCTTTTCCTGCTTGCAGTCTTTCCTCACACACTGTGGGAACGCAGAAGCAATGAAAACAGCCCACATGGAGATGAAAGATCTATTCCCACAGCATCTCAGAGGATATGGCCAGAGTGGATAAAATAGGAAAGGTAATAAGCAAGAGGAGAAAATAGATGAGGAGAGGTTGAGGGCTGAAATACTCCAAGACATGCTTCAGGAGGTGAGAAGCTTTTCCTAATATTGCCTTCACCATCTCCTCTTGGGCACTCATTCAAGGGGCTCCTTTACACACTTTTTTGTTGCAGCTGTGCACAGCTGTGTCAGTACCCTGGCAGCACAGTGGCTGTTGGCTGCTGACAGAAACTCTGGTGCCCATTAAGCAGACAGCTGCACAAGGCACTATACAACACATTATCCATACTGGAATGCCACAGAGGCAGCATCAAAGGATTGGTCTCCAGGTCTTCTCCTTCTAAGATTGGTGGTACAGGTACTGGAGTTGTGCCAAGGCTGAATGGTCTTGATGCCTCTGATCAAATCCAACAGAAACTGGTGACACACAGGATTCCCACTGAACATCCCTGGCAATTGGATCAAGGCTTTTTTGACTGCTGTCAATCATACTTTGATACTCCATAAATGGGATGGACTCTACCTGGAGAAAAACGGACTGTTGTTTGCATCAGGCCAGCAGGAATGTAGTCACCAACATATTGAAAACGTTTCGTACGTAAAATGTTCAGCTTTGAGGAGCAAGGTCTGAAGTCCTTACGTAGTCTGAGATGGTTCTAGATTTGGCTGAAGTTCAGAAGCTTACTTTCTGTCTGTACAAATAAGCCCCTGGAAGTCCAGTCAAGATGTTCTTAAAACAGAGCTTCTTACAGTTTGAAATTAATAGTCAGTAGCAAATCATTATGATTTTACATAATAAGCCAGCTATAAAAGGGTTTGCAGCCAGTTCTTAAACTTCCAGGAACTGTGCTGTGGGATATAACGTTTCTATAGAGATCTTTTGTCATGCCACAAAATAGGTCTACAAATGTACAGCAGGGTGTCCCTTTGCAACAATCCTTCTTGTATCTCTCTGCCATATATTACAGTGGTGCCTCACGCAACGAGCACACATCTTCCCATGATTGTATTTTCTTTGTGCCTTCCAGCAAGATGAAGAGATAGAAAAAGAAGCTGAATTTTTCAGTTTTCACACGAGTAGAATCTCAGCTCTACAGTTGCTGCTTTTGTTTCCCTATACTGATACTTGTATTCTACCCTTTTGCTCCTGCATGTACAACTTCACTGTATTTTATGTATTCTACTCTGAATTAGAAAAAAAATCATAGATTTAGGAATGAGAGGTTATTGGAAAACATTAACCTAGAATGATTCAGATTTAAAATAAATAGCAAGCTGCCATAACATATTGAAATAGATTTTTAAGTGTTTTTTTTTACATAAGCAACATTTTGTTGGAAGCTCAATGAACTGGGAGAGTATCATAAGCAAAGTCATTGTCTTTAAAAAGTAGATAAAATCAGAAGGAACATCATATATGGATGAGGATTATTGATACAGAACAACTTCATAACAAGCTATTTCTTAAAGCTGCTCAAACTAATAAAAGAAGCCATGAGAATATTCCTTCCAGCTAAAAAAAAAAATCTTTAATGAAATTATTTTCATAGACTTCTGTAGACTCTATGCATAATACTCTGTTACATTAAGAGAAACAGTAAAATCCATTTTGCTGGAGAGAATTGTTTCAAGAAACACTGTAATTTCCATTGAAACTGCAAATCTTTTCAAAATAATTTTAAATGTATAAACATGAACTCTTGCATTGAAAATTGGGTTCAAAGGATTAAGTGCATTGTGACTAAGACCACATTTTTATTCTGACTTTTTTTGGTCTAGACACAGCTATCCTAACAGTGAACTTTTTTTAAGCAAGATTTAAAATACCTCTATCATTTTCTATAGATCAAGAATTTTTCTGCAAATTATAATGAAAAAGAAAAAAGAGAGATTCCAGAACTTCCAGAACAATGCCAGAACAGATTAAAGATTTAGGATGCATATTTTGGTGTTTTGGGTCTTTTTTTTCAACTGTACTGGGGAATACTCTTTGTATAAAAAAACCAAACCAAACAACAACCATATTCTGAACATCAGAACTGCTGAATAAAAGAGGGTAATCTTGCAACATGTTTCTTGAGAAACCATTAACGTGCTTCCCTGTTTAAAACCAGCTGGCACATCACAGAAGACTTTTATGAATGTTCTGATTTTAATTAATCCCTTGGGGTTCTCCATTGACCTCAGGACAGTTATACAAGGATGAGATTAGTCTTCTTGTTAGGAACAATTCTGTTTATAAATATGTCTTTAATTTGGGTAGGAGCTGAGTGGATTCTTCACTCTTTCTCAGAAGAGCACTATGTGCATAAAGCCAAGTTATTTGTTCTTTGTTTGGCTGCTGCTTAATTAGACTTCTCAGTTCTAACCAAACTTGTTTTGGAGCTCACCTGTTGCTGGGCTTGTGTTATAAATTCAGCTTTCATCACAGGTTCACACGCTCTTGTTTGTTCACATCTATAGCATGCTTTCTGTGATTTTCTTGATGAAAGAGGTCAAACTTGTGCCTTTTAAGACTTGGGTTAATCCAAGGGAGAAGGGTCTTACGTGATATCTTTTTTTTTCCAGATATAATTTCTGAGTTCACATGAGCTGGGGACTCCATGCAAAAGTAACCAGGAACAAACCAGCACAGATTAAGATGGCAGTAAACCATCCCATTAAAACCACCTTGGCCAGAAATTTTTGCGTGTGTCGACCTAATCTTTGATTGCCTTCGCAGCAAGTAGCTGTGATGTTGCAAAGAGATTTCTCAGTGTAGTGAAAGCTGTTGAACTTGTATAGTTATGCAAATTCCTATCATCTCTGTGTCAGAAAACTTGTTAATGAACATATCAATAAGGAAAGGTGGGGAGAGGAGGGCACGTGGGAGAAGAGCCACACGCATGCCAGCATTACGCCTTCTCCTTCAGGGGAGAATGAGTCAGAAATTTTTCTGTTTTGCACATCCTTGCTTTGAAGTGGTTCATTTTTGGCTTGATTTCACTGCACAGGAGACATTGCAAAGCAGCGTTTCTGCTGATACTGTCAGCCCTCCGGTGGATAACGAATGTGGTGTAGACAGACACCACAGCACTGCCCAAAACATGTTCAAAAACATCAATCCTGGGGATTACACAATGTATTTCATGGCTATTTACATGCAGAAGTCTCACCAGCTGGGTTAATCTTGTAGAAGCAAGTACAATTAGATGATATTTTATATGTATTATAAAGGCCGAGCCACAGGGCTCTACGCCAAGATCTGTTCTCATAAACAGCAGTGTAAATCCAGAGCAACCCTCTCAACTTCAGCAGAGATTACATCAAAGATGAGCCAGGATTCATATTCTAGGTTGCTTCCCACTGCCTACACACAGCCTACTAAGTTGCCTAAATTGAACCTTGGCTGTCTCATTTCTGGCACCTTAAAGGAACAGCTACATATATATATATACGTACATATATATATATATGTACATATATATGTGTTTTTATATATCTGTACATATATATATGCAGCAGGAATTGTTAGCAATGTTGGAAATAGCAACCTAACACCAAGAATTAGCTAGTATGGATCTTACATTTCAACAAGTGGGCATGTTCTTGTGCATGCACCCATGTGATATTCATACAGACAGTAGATTTTATGGATGCATGTATGTGTCCTGAAGAAAAGAGAAGGAATTCAGCATAGCAACAGAGGGAGATGATAGGGTGATTTCAAGGTTATCCTTCCAATCTTACAGCAATGGCAAGAAACACTCAGGATGATTGCACTGGGAAAAAAAAATGTGTTATGTAGTGTGTTTTGGACCTCTGACATGACTTTTAAGCCAGTTTTCCTATTTCCTACTGTAGTCCTTTAATGAGGATAGCCTATGATTTGGGTAAGCCAGTCACACAGCAGGAGCTTAGAGATGGGCTATTTTTAGTTGAATTTCCTACAGATATGTGGCTGTTCACATGATTATAGAGCTTGCAGATTTATCCATCTTTTCCCTGTCCTCCTCAATGACTTTTGGTGAGCTGCAGCCATATCAAAGATAGATGTAGAATTCTTAAATATATTAAATTCTTCTAGGTTTCATGATCATTTGTGACTTGACTGGAGGAGAAAGACCTAAAATAGTGCTCTTACTGTGTGCTCTGAGCACTATTATCAGACATTAAAGGAAGCCACCCAGGAGAAGGGAAGTCTAAATATTCCAGACATAGGAAATGCTTCTGTCAGAGCTTGCACTGCATGAGGAGCAGAGTGTCATTAGTCACAGAGGCACAAGTAACCAGAGCTCATTGAGTCTTCTGCTCGGGGAACTGTTGCTTAAAAAGATGAGAAATACGATGCTTCCACTGCAAAACCTGATAAGAGCAGAAAGACAAAATCTGAAAGTAGCTTTAAGTCAATAGCCTAGTTTCTAATAAATCTCTAGTAATTTTTGAATTGGCAGTGAACTTTTAATAGTATCTCTCTTAAAATAGTGTCATTTATTTGTTTCTATGTGTTGAGTTTCCTTTCCTTCCTGTCTTTAAAAGCAAATTTTTGGTATGTTGTAGTATCTTGTATAAGAAGCTCTAGTGAGTGAAGGAAGATATTTTTGCAGCTGCATTTTAATCTGGAGCTTTACAGGAGCCTTGCAAATAAAATCTTTACTTAAATATGACTTCCATAGCCCACAACAAATAGCTCATATCTCTGGATGGACTAACTGACCCATGGGAACTCTGCCATTCCCTGGAGAAGCTCCCTGTGCTCATTCCACCCTTCACTATGGCTCAGTATTAATTTAAGATAAAACAATCAGTCCGGTTCTCAAGATTTCAAAGAAACTCTTGAAAATAGATATCCCAGAGCTTGAAATTGCAGCTGTCTGGACAGTGGCTGGGAAATACAAACTCCCAACTTTGCAGCTCCTTGCAGCTGTTAACTGTAAAGTTTAAAGCTGACATATTAGGTACTGAAGAGGAAAAAAAAATATGTGCATCTAATTTAGTACTCAACAAAACAAAGTTGGAGTTCCTGTAGCTTATCTTCAGATGGAAAAAAACACGCCAAAAACTTTAGTTCCTCAAATGCCAACAAGTCTCACAGAGTATTTGTGTCACAGATGGCAAGCACCATGCTGCAAAGCATACAAAAGCACGAATTCATCTGTTGGATCCTCGATGACGGTATACTGTGCTCATACTTAGAAACATTCAATTTATTTCCAGGAAGCCAAACTTTCTAAACTATAAAACTATAGATGCAAGATTAACGCTTCCAGTCAATACTGATATGCTTTCTTGGCTGCTGAAAGAGACCCTTTCACATCATTAAGCTGCACCTCCAGGGCCCTCCCCTTTTCCAGGGGACACGCCGTGCTCCCATCCCTAATTACTGCATTCTCAGAGATGTGTGTTTCTGTGAGGCCTTTCATAGCACATCATGCTGCTCTACAGACGTGCTTTCTGACCATGCTGAAACCCTGTGGAGAAAGAAGGAAAGGAGGTTCCCTTTGAAAACAAACAAAAAAACCAGGCAGGCAAAGAAAATGTCTGTTACCACCTCCGCATGCCAGTGCTGCGTGTGTCTGCTTCCCCGGGCAGCCTGCTGGCACCACAGCCAAATTGGCTGAATCAGCCACACAGCAAGTTGAACCAATTGCTTTCCTACCACCTTTCTCAGTGGTGGCAAGGAGCCAAAGCCTGTGCCTTATCTGTTGGACCTTCATACCCCCAGCCGATGTCAAGAGCATCGCTACCCAGAAGCCATCACCTGGGAGCTCCCCCTGCATCCTCAGCCAGCTGGTGGGCTCTTGGGGATGCTGGATCCCACAGAGCACAGCAACATTGCCTACAGTCCACCTCTCCAAGCATCTCAAACCTGCTGTTGTGCCAGGATGTGCAGAGCTCGGGCTCCCCAGTCACACCAAGAGCTGCTCTTTGAAAGGGGAGCAGCAGCAGTAGCAGCTCTTGCACCAGGGGATGGCTTGACCACTGACTGCCAGCTGCAGCGTTGCTCATTATCCCAGCCACACGCATGGCTGGAGTTACAATAATTTCTACCAGCTTGAGGATAAACCCATAAATGTACAATTTCCTGCCCTTAAGGCCTTGGCATTCAAGCATATGTCAAAGGTGCACCTCTCATTTAAATAAAAACAAGGATTAATTGCCTAAATCTCAATCAGATACTGGTTTTAGACACTTCTTATCACTTTCTGAATGATCTCTCTTAAGCTGGAAAGTGTTACAGAAACAAGCTTGTTAAGTTGCATGTACATAAGCCAACTCAATCTGGAACCGAAGGACAGCAGTAAGGGAATAACTGGGGTCTGGAAAGCAAAGGTGTAATTAGCTGGGGTGCATTAGAAGGTCTGATAACAAGTACAAAGCAGTTTTTAGATGATCTGCATGGACGGGGAAGACTTCTGTTGTTTCTTAACCAAGCAGGAGGGTAATAAACCTCTCGCTGTGCCGGTTCGTTAGGGTTGGAATGCATTGTGGCTAAGGAAAAGAAAAGCAGCTCTGACACTTTTAACCGATGAGGGCTTTTTTTAATGAGACTAGCTGGCCTGATTTTCAAGTGTTTGATAGATGTGTGCGGGGTTGATTAGAAGTTACTTCATAATTGTAATGATATTGCAGAGTAAATGCAAGCTAAGTTATGTGAAACCAGTCAAATGTGGTGCTCTGAGTTACTGTAGAGATATTCTTATAGACTATGTCTAATGAATATGGAAATTGGCTGATTTGGAGATAAAAAGGTGTTAAAAAATAATTCCTTGGATCTCTTTCTAGGGGTTGTGTTTTGACATTTCTTTTTCACCTTGTGCCTGTCGAGCCAGGCTTCTCTGAATGCTGAACTTGCTCGAATTCTCAGTTCTTAGTACTGGTTTTAATTTTAGTAATAGAGTTCATTTGGTTTTTGTCTGGTTTCTACTACGTGAAACCATCAGTTTTTAGGGGACTAACCTAACAAAAACTACCTAAATTTACAACATTTCAAACAATATTTATAACAAACAAATCAGAAACCTCATTAAACATTTAGGATCCTACTTGTGATTACCTTGACAGTGAGTCTTCCGAGTTAAAGCAGGCCAAGAGCAAATCCTGAAGAAGCTTGTGTTCACAAACTGTAGGTAGGCTTTAACAACAGTTAAAAATCTGATTGTTATCTAAGGCTCCTTGGAGTATTTCCCTTATTTTGTCCAACTCAGGACAGTTGTACATTCAAGCCTTCTTGAAGAAATGAAAAGCTGAGGGAGGAATTACCCCATACTTTGACATCATACTGGAGTACAGGATCACTGGGTGCAGTAACTTGTTTTCACGAACCAGGAAGAGATTTCTATAAAGACTGTGTTCTGCAGTGGATGCCACCAGCACTGGAGCTGCCCCATCAACATCTGGACCATCTCCTTTACTGACAGCAGGAGAAGCCAGTGACAATCTTGGTTGATTTTTTTTGTGCGGGCTCTACAGCCAGAGCTTGCAGGGTATGCAATACAAATGCTACCCAAGCTTGACCCACTTGCCTAGGGGCAGAGGCAGCAAGCATCTTCAGCAAGGAGAGTGTCCCTACTGTGGGACAGAGGCAAACAGCCCATTGACACAGCATGTCAAGAGCTCAGAGCTGACAAACTACCTCCCTTAGGTGTCCTGAGTGTCTTCTAATGAAATGGTCACTTGTGGAAAGCAAACTTCTTGCTGGAGCATATTCAAGCCAGGTGGGTTGAGGCATCTCATCTGAAAGCCAGCAAGAATGTCACTTCAGTGAGTGGATCAGAGAGGCTTACACCAGGCAGGCAGTCTCCCTGGAGCAGGAGATTGCCTGCAGCCCAGTGTCCCCCTCCTGTACCCCACCATCCCCATGGGGAGAGCAGCCCTCACTTTCCAAACCTTGATGCAGCAAAGTGTTTATTTGAGGAACAAAAGGTTCCTTATACCTTGACAGCGGGGCTGCCTTCAAAGCCCTCGTTCAAACAGAGCTGTGTTTATCGAATTCCTCTGCACTGAGTATATACATGCCCGAGATTTTAATTCTTTCATAACTGTGAAACACTTGGTCGTATTTCTATCTGAGGCATCAGGATGGGAATTATTAGCAATTTGTGTGAATTTTGGTCTGTTCAGATCAAGACTGGGCAAAAATCATGTACTTGGGACTTCAGAGATTCCCCAGGCAGCAAGACTCAGGAGGAGGGAAATCTCTTCTCCCTAGTGGCCTGTTTTGTGACAAAGTGTGTCATAAAATCTCAGACATGGAATAAAAAAGCCCACATATTGCTTTTGATAACTACTCACCCTCCGGCTTTCTGAACAGATGGGAGCACTAAACACCAAAATTCTTCAGCTTACAAACTGGCAAAAGGCCCGGCAGCACTGCTAACAGAAGGAGTTGTACGAATTCTTCATTATTTACAAATTGAAATTCTTCTGGAAGGAATTACTGTAATATGTAGGACATGATCCCAGGGTTTTGGCAAAATGTATTAGTAACATGAGCTATTGATCCTAGGAATTAAATTAGATCTTGGAAGGTTAAAGTGTGATGTTGTCTAATGTATCGGGAACTTTACCTCTAATGAAAAGTTGTTTACACCTGTTGCAAGTGCTTTAGTTAATACATGAAAGTTGGTCTTTCCACAAGGGAATAGCCTGGCCATTCCTGTCAAATGGTGCCTGTGGTAATCAGGAGAGAAGTTCTGAGTTAGAAGCAGGGTTATAGTATCACTACCACATCTACTTTAAAGAAATGTATTTTAACAAAAAAGCTACATCTACTTTAGCCCCCAGTTTTTGTCAAATGTAACCTTTTGGTCCCAAACATCTCATTGTGGGTACTGCCTGCAAATAATTCAAAACTTAGAAAGCTGATTATTGAAAGAATATTTTAAGAGGTGGGTTCTTTTGCTTCTAGGTACCATCAAAACAGTTTGCTTTTAAGGATTTAACGACATCGTATCAAATTAGACTCACAAAATTGTCAGTGCCTTTGTAGCACATAATCAAGCAAAGGTTTGAAGCACTGGAAATAAAGTGGTAGGAACAGAAGGCTCAGCCATAGAGAGTTGTTTCCATAATTTCAGAAATCTAGGGAGCTCTGAGTTCTGATTCCAGTAGGAGCTGGGAGCTGCCGACCCAGGCAACGGAGAGGCAGCAAAGAGATCTGCTGGGAACGGAGAGGGCGGTATCCAGCAGACATTTCCTGCTTCCCAAGGAGCTTCCACCAACATGCTTCATCTCTGATCTGGGAAGGCAAGATGCCATCTAGTACACTGGCTGTGAAAAGGGTATGTTCACAATTTATATTGCAGGCAGCAGCTCCAGTGGCAGCTGGAGAGAGATACCCGGGTACAAATTCAGTGAGCGGTCAGTCGTTTCCTGCTTGTCAGATAACGTCCCTCCCTATGGGGTACCTATCAGTCGGAAGAGGTTGCCCTTCTCTCCAAAACACTTTCCTTGTTAAGCTTTCACTGACACTCCTTCTGTCTCCTTTAGATGTTTTGGTGTTGACACATCATTTTGTTGAAAAATTCCTGTCCGGCTCTGCTCAGTATCCCTTCCTTCAGTAAGCTGTCATCACTCTTTGATTTGCCAGACTTAGGGCAGTCACATAGCAGGGAAACTTGCAATATGAATCAGTGATATATAAGTGTCTCCCAGAGGATGCAAGTGATGGAAATCCCAGTTATTGGTTATTATTGGATCAGTGGGAACTTAGGACTGGGAATGAGATCAACTTACCAGTCCCACCGTAGTAAAGAGAGACCCTTCTTTGTTCCCTCAAATCCACTAATTGCATTGGCAGTTACATCCAGGCCCCAATTTTGGGACCATCCACATGGGGTGAGTGAGACTGTTTGAAGCATTGGGATTATCCTGCAGGCTCAAGCTCTTGTTGGTTTTGAATCAGAGCGAGATCTCCAGAGGCAGTCAGACTATGACTAGTGCAACGCATTTCAGGAATACCCAAACCAGCTTTAGCCAAGAAACACCAGTGCTGATTTTTTGCAAGAGTTGTGCAATTTTCAGCTGAAGATTGCTATTCCTGTGCTGTGCTCAGAAATCTAATAGAGGAAAGAAGGCTCAGGCACTGTATCTTTGGATTGTAGCAAAGGCAGAGCATTTGTTCAGCTGTGCATGTGAAGGTAGGCAAGGTCTTCCCCCTGCTGAGGGGTTTTAGCAGATCTCTCGGTGTTTTATTCTTTAGTCCTTGCTACAGAACACTGTGCTGGGTTTTTGGGGTTTTTTTGAAATCCTAGATTCCTTCTCCTGCCAGCTTGCCTGTGTGGGGCATCAATAAAAAGCATCTGACTGAGTCAGGCCTCTTTCCATGCATTTGTACTTTTGCTCCTGTCAGACCTTTTTAAAAAAGCAGTCTTGAGTTTGACTGCAAGTAGAAAAGCTCTGAAGGACAAAATCAGTCGTCTTTGTTTAACACACATATCTGTGGTTGATCTACAGCTGTCTGCTGGAGGGTCCTGCAGCATTTGGATTTTGTTACTCCCTCCTCTCCCATCCTTCTGCCACACTCTTCATTAGCTTAATTCTTTAAATAAATGTTGTTCTTTGCACTGTTGCAAATGCAATTGTCAATCATCTGCCAAGTGGCTTAGCAACTTGAGCCCACATCCCAAGAACTGCAAAAACTGAAGGCGCTGGCCCAGCCTGCCCTTACACCTGCTGCAAGCAGGCAGCTGAGAAACCATGCAGAGAGATATTTATCAAGGTAAAGAGGACAGAGTTCTCAGTCTGGGAAAACACAACACCAATTACATTTGCAAATAGAGTCATGTGCCTGTCCTTTCCCAGCAACTCTCATGCTCTCCCAGCTTCTATCCTAGCTGCCACTGTAAACATTCCCTTGCTTTCAGTTCCTCACAAGAGAAAAGCAAGAGGATGCAGAGTCCCAGAGCAGCTATGACAGCTTCAGAAGGAGATGCATGCCTCAACTTACGAGGTCTTGGGGACCATCTGTTCTCTCAGGACACAAGTTCATTGATAGCAATAACGCTTTCACGTGGCATTAGCTAACACAGGAGTAAATAACTCCTGTAAACAAAACCCCATTGCAACAAGTCTGTAGGGGAAAAAAGAGTTTTAAGATGGTGATTGGACTTGCCAGAGCAATGCCAATTTGTTTCAAAGACAATGTGGGTGTTTTGGAAGGTGTTTTCCTCCTATTGGGGAACAGACTCCAAACTGCTTCACGTTCTCTGAAGGAGATAAGAGCCATGGACTGCTTGGACCCAATACCAAAGGCAATCCAGAAGCTGAGCTGCCATGGAGCAGGGCAGGAGTATGTGGAGTATGTGTGTGCCTACATACGTGCACACACTCACTCGCACACCAGGCAGGAGACTGCCAGAGCTTTCTCTGAACGATTTCAGCAGAGTGTTTTGATTTCTACAGTCTGACACATTCCAGCCATTTAATGAGAATCTGGGGATTTTTACTGAGCTCACATTTAGGGAATTGAGCAGACTATTTTCCTGTGGGAACATCAGTCCTGTGCCTTGCACGGAAATGGCATGAAATCACCCTTAATTTCTTTTATTTACTTTTTAAAATCCAGGATCTTGCAGAATACAGGGAAGTGAAGCAAGGTGATATATAACTAAATGAAAAATGTGAAATTCTTTTCAAAGGTTTGACATTGAAATGCATGCCTGAAACTCACCGTTGCATGAGCTAATATCAGGCAAGTGAAAGCAACTGGCTATGAATAGAGGGAAATTTCTGTTTAAAGTATGAAATCCCCTCCACAATCAAGAACAGCTCTGTGATTTTATTTGTCAGGCTCTCTCACCATGCTGCACTATCATGAATTGATTTCAGGCAGAGGATGAGTGAAATCATATCTGGCTTGGCCAGCTGCCAGCAGCATTCAAGAAGTTTTGATTTCCAGGAAAAAAAAGATATTCCCAGGATAAAGACATGGTCTCTGTCACCTGTAGAACCACAAATTGTAGGTCAGTGGCTCCCAAATGTTTTGTACAAAAGCCTCAGTAGACAATATTGATAGTATTACATGCCTTTCCCTCCATTCTCTAAATCCTGCTCCTTTTCCTCCTGACATTTGTCCTTAGTACTGCTGCTTCCACCACTCCCCTCTTCTTCTCTGGCCACTCAACACAGGATTCCCACCACATATCCTTTTGTCATTGTCTCTCAAAGGAGACGCAGGCAAATGCTTTGTCAGTGTATTTCAGTTGGTATCTGCTCATGCAGATGACTTGACAGCATGACATTTTCTCCCTCTATCTGAAGATGCTGCAAAGTACTGATGGGTTTTTCAGTAAATAGTTTCATCTGTTGAAAATATGCATTTCCCATGTTAGAAAATATGCATTTTCCTAACCACTGAGGGCTCCAAATAATTGTTTTCAGGTCTGAATGTATCATTAGACTACCGTGATGGTATTTGCATTTATATCCAGCAGTCCCCAAGAGAACAAAGATTGCTAAAACAGTGCACATAATGTGAGAAAGCTGTATGAAAAAATCTGCATTTGATCAACAAAATATATGAAACAGCACTTTTCTAATGATGATGGAGGAGGTGTTTGAAGTTTGGAATAGGATTAATAGATCATCTTCTTTCACTATCACTTTTTATGAGATTGTAAACAGCAGAGATGTATAACACCTTCAGTAGCTCCATCTCAAACCATATGATAAGAATCAGGTTTTTTAACCCTCTATAACCTGATGATGTTTATGAAATACCTCTTACAGTTCTCTCTTAGATCACTGTATTCTGTTTTCCTTTCACTTGTGCACTTTAATAAAAGGCGGATCTGTTGTGAAGAAACATCTTGATTGCAGCTGAACTGAAGCCCATTTACGACTGTGAGAAAATTATTATTGTATGAACCTTTGGACAACAGGCAGCCCCACAAAACCTAGCGTCACAGGCTGAGTTAGAACAAGGCATGCTGTTAAAATTCCAGTATCATATTTGCTGCAGAAATTGGTTTTGTCACCTGAATTGGTAGCGGCACCCAGTGGCTAAAATACAGACTGCAAATTTTACCAATCCAAAAATTCCCCAGCTCAAATGCACTTGTGCCCACCAGGTAAAAAGCTTCCAGCTGGGGTCGGGGAAACCCTAGCAAGTGGGAACTGTTTCCAGCCTCTCTCATAATTACCAAAAGAGTTAGACATTGAGGTATCTAATTACCCTTGTAATACGCCCTTTGTCACTGAAACTGCTAAATATACGTGTTTTCCTAATGTTATTTTCCTGTGCAATTGCTGCAGTTGCCATGGGAGGGTTATGTAATGGTTTGTGGGAAGGGATGTGATCCATGTAATTGCAAATAGGAAGCAAAGTATCTGCAGCAAGCTGCTGGCTATATATAGCCTATGCTACAGCACACTGTAATATTCCCTGTCTCTGTCATATATATATATTTCTATTTACACATATATGTGTGTGTTAATTATAATTATATATAGTGTTACATATAATCACATATTGTGAACACACATATTTTGTAGGAAACAAGTAGGTGGACTCCAAATATAAATACCAAGACTCCACTGTATCTGCTGGTCCATGTTGCTTGTGATTTAAAAGCTGACATTAAGTTGTGTGGTATCAACACTTCATGAATCAGTGTTTGTGGAGGAAACACCAGGGATGAAATACCAGCTCCCTGAAAGCATTCATTCATGTAGGTACGAGGGCAGCTGATGCTCGCAGTTTCCTGCAAGCCTCATACCCCATGCCCAGGTAACAGGGGCAGCAGAGCTGCAACGTCATGGGCTGTGACATGTGAAGTGGAGATGTGCTAAGTGTCCCTTAAATGTATGTAGGAAGGTTTCTGCTGACGTATCTTCTCAGCTGCTGACAAATTTCTCATGGACCTCCTCGAAACACGGGTTTCTCACTGAGTGTCCTTGGGCCTTCAGACTGATCCCCAAAATCCTTTCAGGAGTCCTCAGGGTTCCTGAACCCTGGGTTGGACCTCAGGGCACTTGTCTGTAGATGGGCACCTACTCTGATCATAGTAGCTGGAAACATTTTGCTATAATAATGACTGTATTTCTAACTAATCAGCCAAAGCTCTTAGTACACCACATACAAGTAAAACATCATTTTCAAGACAGTGTAAGATCAGTTCTAACAGGAAAACCACCAACTCACCCTTCACACAAGATTAAATAAACACACATGTTGTGAGGTGCAGGCAGTTACAAATATATGGCCACCAGCAGTCGTTCAGAGACAGAACCAGGCCTGCAGAAAGCTGGGAAGGAGCAGCAGAGAGCGCCATGAGCTGCTTAAACACGGAGAAAGCTGCCTGACAGGGAGCAGCGGTTGGAGCAAGCGCTCACTGAGTGAGCTCACCACAGCCCCAGACCTCAACTGACGGCTTGTGGTCCTACCTGCAGAATACCACTGACCTACAAAGCCATCTGTGAAGTTGAAGGGGAAGCTGCCAAGCACACTCACCATAAAGTTTTATAAACACACACATCAGCAGGTGCCACATTTTTCTGTCACTTGTACACCAAGATAAATGCCTGGCAGGACAGTTTCTGTTCTCTGTTGTTTCAGACAAATTGGTTTCTGTTCTAGTTGTTTCTCCTAGTTGAAAGTCTCCCTGCTACCATGCTAGACTTTAAGCACTAGAGAGAAACACCCCTACTGCTCAACTAGTTACAGATGTGATCCTCACTTCAGTGAATTGTTCCTTCTTTGAGAACCACTGGCTGAGATAATATCCTGTGATATGAATGCTCTCTTCTAAGTGAAAGATGTTGGAGATAGCAAGCAGCAAACAGCTAGAGATGTGCCTGTCTCTAATTCCCAACCCACTTCCAGGGTTTCCTCCACCCATGGCAGAAACAAATTTGTCTCAGCCACTCACCTCCATGGGCACTTTCACATGCTGGACTGTGAACTTGTGCTGTGGCTTTCTCTGTTTTCACCTCAGACAGGTGGACAGACACCTCAGACAGCAAGACGGGAGAGGAAACCTTCAGTGATAGTTCCCTAAACAGACAGAGAAGACCTGATTCATCTTATTCTTTCAGGCTCTGCTTGTACCATTAATGAAGCACAGGAATAGCTCTTGGGAGGCAAAGGACTCTCCACCACTGATGGCTCTTACAAATAGAAGAGACAAAAATCTCTTGAGAATTTCTTACTTCTAGCTGTTCCTTCATTATGAGAGAGAGGATAGACTAGAAGACATCTTAAGGTACTGTGAAGCCCTTTTTTTTAATGATTTTTAGTTGTGGTTGGAATTTTCAGTCTCTAGAGACCTCAAACTGACACGAAGGGACTTTCTACACTGCTTACAATCCTAACAAGAAAAAAAACATCCAGTACTCTAAGAACAATGACACTTCTTTGTAGCGAATGTAAATCCTTACTCTGTCTTAAGTCCATTAAATATTGATTAGTTGTGGTTAAGTCATAGCATAATAGAATGTTTAGGGTTGAAAAGGACCTTAAATATCATCTTCCAGAGATAGGGTGTTCACAACCTCTCTGGACAACCTGTTGTAGTGCCTCACCACATTCCCAGTGAAGAATTTCTTGCTAATATCTAATTTGAATCTACCCTCTTTCAGTTTAATGCCATTACTCTGTGTCCTATCACAACAGATGCTAAAAATATTCTTCTCTACCTTTCTTGTAGGCCCCTTTAGGCACTGGAATGCTGTTAGAAGCTCTCCCTGGAGGCTTCTCTTCTCCAGTCTGTACAATCCTTACTCTCTCAGCCTTTCTTCACAGGAGAGGTGCTCCAGCCCTCTGGTCATCTTTATGGTCCTTCTCTGGACTCATCCCAACAGGTCCATTTCCTTCTTATGTTGAGAGCCTCAGAGCTGGACACAATACTGCAGGTGGGGTCTCCTGAGAGTGGAGAAGAGGGAGAGAATCACCTCCCTCAACCTGCTGTCAGGCTTTTTTTTATGTAGTCTGAGATATGGTTACCTTTCTGGGCTGCAAACACACATTGCTAGGTCATATTGAACTTCTCATCATCCAATACTCCCAAGTCTTCTTCAGTGCTTCTCTCCATCCTCTGCTCAGTCTATATCTGTGCTTGGGATTGCCCTGACTCATGTGCAGGACCTTGCATTTGGCCTTGTTGAACTTCAAAATGTCTGCATGGGCCCACCTTCAAGGTCCCTCTGGATGGTATCCTTTCGCTCCAGAGTGTGGACCAGACCATACAGCTCAGTGTTGGCAAACTTGCTGAGGATGTACTCAATCCCCCTGCCTATGTTCCTGACAAAGATGTTAAACAGTGCTAGTCTCAATACTGACCCCTGAGGAATGCCACTCACCACTTTAAAAAGCACTGATCAATATATGACATCAAGTTTGTGTTGCAGTTAAAATTGTACTAAAAAGAGGATCCACATCACTTTTTCATGCTTCAGTAATAGCTGTCTTTATTGCTGTCTTTCATATCTGAGATAATTCTTCTACTTTTAATAAATATGTATTAGTGAGATATTTTCTCATCAGTTTTCCTAGGCAATACTTCAAAAAGGTTTTGCCTGCAAAATCTTGACCTCATTTTGCCTTGCTCAAACTTAGTGATCTCTGCAGCTATGAAGGATCTCACACTATGAAGGACCCTTTTCTCACAGTGGTAATAAAGAAATTGGCATCCCTGCATGGATTCGCAGTACTTTTTCCCTAATCCCTGTAAAATGCAGGACAATCCAATAGGATGAGAAAGACCCCCTTTCCCCACCCCCCCCACCCATACTCAAGGAAAAAAAAACCCAAACCAAACCAAAACCAAACAGTTTGAAAGGGGAGAATGAATGATAAAAACAGGGGATTGGCAGAAAATGGGAGAAGCAAATACTGTCCTGTCATCGTACAGGATGTTACTGGCCTAAGTTTGGAATAAAGACAAGAAACATGAATGCATAATGCATCTTCCTCAATAAATGGTGTCAATCCTATACACATTCACGTATCTCCCTCTTCCAGTTATTTATTATTCATGTTTGCTCAGACCCAGTTATTTTCCACAAGACAAGAGTCAGAACATCAACTGCAAATTTAGTGGGATGCTGTGGAACTACTCAGGCAAGACCAGCTCTGTCTGTCATTCCTGACCAAGGCTTGCATTCTTAAATACCGCCCAGAGATCGACCCTTTGAGACTTCACTTTCCTGACGTTTCCTGATGTGAAATCTGGACCTTACTCACCGTACTTTTCCTGTCACGCAATCAGCCACAGACAAGGGGAACAAACAGTTTCCTTCCTTGTTGCATAGTTGAAGATCAGTGCAACCCTTTTCAATTTAGCCTTTTTTTCTTTTCTTCTGGAGAAAACAAATTCAAAACATTTCTAATCAATCCAGTCTTGTCTTCAAAGGCCCATTTTGGGTTTTGTTGCTTTCCACTGGTTGTCCTCATCCTTGAAGGGCAATGTCCAAAAACAGAAGCAACACAGCAGCTGCAGCATTGCCAGTGCAGAGCAGAGCTGGATTGCTTCACACTCTTGCAAGATTTCTGCTTACACGGAAATTTTACCTCCAAGTGATTTTGCACAAAAGCACGATGCTGTTGACTCATCTTTCAGCTTATGATAGGATATCCCACGAATCCTTTTCTGTAAAACTGTAGATTACCTTGTTTCTCCTAGTCTTGTGCCTGTGACATTGGTTGTTTCAGTTATACGTGGAACTTTCTACTTTCAAGGAACTCGCATCATCTTTATAGCCATGAGGTTTACAGAGAAACAAATTAAGTGGATTTTTCTTTTCCTTTATTGAATTTAATTCTATTTTTCCCCCAGGCTACTTCTCCAATTTGTAAACATAATTTTAAATTATAATCCTGCCCTCCTAAATGTTTGAAGCCCCTCCCAGCCTAATAACTGCCAACACTCATCACAAACAATGATCCCAGGAGACTTTTGAACACAGGTGTTAGATGTTGACTTTTTGCTGAGCTGCATTGTCTGTTGGTCAGGTTTAGAAAGTATTTTCCTCAGGCTTGGTTAAGAGACTCCAAGTACCTTCAAAAGAGAGAGACTTCATTTACTGTTACTCTTCTAAAGCAAGAGACATCTGGGCTACGTTAATCCAGAGCAGTCCTGCAAAGATTGTATTACAGGCAGCTCTTCCCCGAGTTAAAAACAAGCTTCTTGTTTTGCTCTCTGAGCTACTGTCTGGCCTCCACATACTTCCATAGCCTTAGTTCTTGAACTATCTTTTTAAAAACTATACCTAACTACATATATGTCCATTAATCATTTCCCTTTTTCTTCTTTTGTTAAAGACAATGATTCAAGGCCTTTTTTGAACATGTTGAATGTTCACAGAAATACTTAACAGAAGTGCTCATGCAGAAAACTAGTTCTCATTAGGATAAATAATTGTGGATCAGGATGAGCTTCTAGGTCGTTATCACATACTTTACACTGTCACAAAGTTGCATTTTTTTTCAAAGTATATTTTTGGCTTAGGGTCATGTTATACGGGGGATTATTAAAATGGGAGACCTCATACTAGATTATTTGGTGAATTAATGAATACAGAGGTTATAAGATAAAATTGTAAGTATACAGAGACTATGGACATACAGAGAACTCCATAATCTTTCAGGCATTGATTTTGCAGACAAATAAATTATAGCTTTTTTTTTCTTTTGTTTCAGACTAAATGTTCTCCTCTGCTTCACATTCTTCTTTGAGACAAATTGCTCTTGCATCATTGACCACAACAAACTTGTGACATTTCATACCAGCTGAGGATTTGCCTCTATTATACTACAACTGGAATATTAAAAGCAATATATGGCTCATTAAAAAAAAAAACCAAACAAAGCATTTGCATTTGGTGTCCTTTCATGTAGATGAAGGCACGGAAGGTTTTAAAGCATAATATGCTTCTGTAATTTAAGCTCTATTTCTGTTTCAGACTGTCCAGTAAACATTTCATTACGTGTGAGTGGTGTCATTATAATACCTAGAAGGTTATTTGGATAGGACTTCTAGCAGATTGTATGGTTAATTACTGAAGTTAGAGGATATGGGGAACATAAGGGATCCTGGATGCATTTGTAGGTGATGAGAAAAGCCACAGGTTTTTGTAATAACAGAGAAAATAAGCGAGATGTTTCTGAAATAACAAATAAGGTCATTGGCACTTGCAATGGGGAAGCTGACAGATCTCATATACATTGAGGTTTCTTACTTCCACCAGTCTTTATTCAGGTATGGAATCTACCGTCTCTGTCTTACTCTGAGAACCCAGAACCCTCTGGCTTCACATTCAGAATGTGGATTTTGTTCAAGAGGGCAAACAGAACATGCAGCACAGGTTTGTGGCTCAGATCTGGCACTGAGTAATGCCCCAGACTGAAAGGAGAGGAATGGAGAGGGAATATGTGGGAACATGGACATATACTGGGGTGTAAACAATTTTCAAGGAGTATGCAGCATTTTTAGAAACATGAAGACAAACATGCCTGAAATATGGGGTGATTAAGAAGAGAAGAATGGGCGGTGGGAGAGGAGAGAGAGAGCGTGCAATCTGTCTGTCAGACTCTTCACTGCAAAGCGGCAACAATTAAAAGACTGGAGACAGGCTTTTCAAATGGTATCCCAGATCGATGTAGTGGAGGTACAACCATTAACTAACAAGCTCTTCTGGGTAAATTTGTTGGTGACTCATCAGAGACAACGACAATTCAATCAGATCCTTCTCAGCGTGAACAGAGTGAAGGGAAATATTAGGAAAGAAAGAAACAATTTCAAGTAAATTCATATAAAATTAAGGGGTTTGTCCCTGTTTCCTTCAGGGACACCACTGTTCAACAGCATTCAAGGAAAGGCAAGCTCTTCCATTTAGTGCATGTCACTAATTAAAAACAATTATTGTTGTAATTAAAATACTTAATTCCACCTCTCTCTGGTGGTAAAGGCAGCATATATCTTGGCTTTTTCTATTAGCTCAGAGTAGGAATACTGAGGAGATTATTTGGCAAAAACGATTTCTATAGCCTCTGGACACAAACCTGAAAGTTGTCTTGGTTAATTTCATTAGCTTAACTAATTTGGCTAACTTAATTAATCAGACTTTCATTAAAAACCAATGAAAAAAAACCCCGAAGTACTGTTTTTGTGTTGATAATGGTATTTTTTAAAAATGCTCATTAAAAGATTGTTCATACCTAGACAACTTTGAAAAATACTCTCTACAGAAGCTGGAGGAGGTTTTTGTGAGTCAAACTTGCCTTCCACTCTATTGTCTTTTTGATTCCATTCAGATGCCAGTAGAAGAAAAAAAGATACATCAGCTTGCAGATTGCACCCTGCAGGCACTGAATACCCTGTAGCATTTGGCCAGCTAATCTGCCTCCAATGTCCTGTTTCCATGCAAAAGTCTCTTCAGCACAAACAAAAAGGGGAAGTGAGACTGCAATACATGAAAAACAATTGCCAGAATGATGAATAAGGAGTTAAACTTGGGTCAGCTTTTACTTTTCCTTGAAGACTTGCTTATGGAAAGCAGCCATGGAGTCAGACAGGAAAGGTCAAGCACCAGCAGTGAGAGATCAAGATTGGTCTGAACAACAGAATAGTTTTCAGGTTACCCCAAGTGGAGTGAACATCCTTCATTGACGTCCCATACATAACTAACTGCAAAGTTATTTTTTACCTGATATGCCATTCATTTCACAGCATAATTGCATAGATCTTTAACTCTGGGAAGCACTGTAGTTGTTTCAAAATACAGAGGTCAGTATGCAAGAAGTAGATACATACATAGGTGCTGACTTGGACAGTCTCTTAAATGAACATGCATTTGGACAAACATTTTGTTGTCTATTCCAAACTCAGTTTTCACTCCATACATCTCTCTGTATTAACCTATCTAGCACCAGTATGTTTTTTACATGTTTACCTACAAAAGAAAAATCCAAGATGTTTTCCTGTAGATATGTTTGACCTTTGTCTAACATAGGTCAGTACTTTAATTTGTTGAACTGAGTATATGGAAGCCTGCACAGTGACTGAATGCCACGGTCAGTGTCTCAGAGAGGATCTCTCCCACAGTCATTAGAATCTGGACTCTAGGATGGTAGAACTGCAGGACAGTAGGACTGCCAGGCTGAAGGAGGAAAGGCACAAGGAGGGAATTGGAATTTCTGGCACACGAGAGACTGTGGAGGATCATTTTCCCAAACTGCCCTGGCGAAACAGATTTGGTATGCTGTCATCTTTTAGTCCAAGTCCTGGAAAATAAAAGACACGACACCAGTGTTACAGTGCTGAAGGGTGGACTTGGAATATTATCTGAGTTTAGATCTGACTGATGCAAGAGAGTCTAATGGCAAGCAAGAGTAACACTTCATATTGTAAGTCACTGTAAGGATTAGCAGGAGGGTACTTGAATACTTTGGAAGCCATATGTAATTAAAGCTTGTTCCTTTGTAAATAGTAGCCTCTAGTATCCTTCTCTTCAAGTTAATAAACATTCCTATCTGTCTGCTATAGTGGCATATATCTATCACCTGACTCAACTCCCAAGTGATGTCTTTGTGTCAGATTATGAAACTCTGCTGTGAACAGATTAACAACCACAACCAAAAGCTGGAGTTTTATAAATACCACCAAGTGTGTTTAATCACATTCGCAGTGGGATTGCACAAATTGGTAGCATTTTGAGAAATCAGAGAAAAGAATGGTGGAAATAAATAGTACTTGATCAATTCAGAACCTATTCTAATCCTGAAGCATATCAATATGCGATAATGCTACGATGGCTCTAGCATCAGTCTGTAATTAAAACTGAGATGACTATTCTTTAAAGCAGTCATTCATTTTGCTTGTCACTGAAGAAGATTACACCATCTTATTCCCAAAATTAGAGTACTTGTAGTTTTTTGTCTTAATTCTGAGTGAGCATCCCAAGTTTAATTTGAAATAAATTTGATGAACAAATTTGAGCATGCACTTTAGTTTTTCTGTTACCTGAAGGTGCAATGACACAGGCTTTTCGAATCTTACTAGGTGAAAATTTCTTGAATTCAGATGAAAGAAACCTCTATTTTTAAAAAGCTCTTGCTAAACTTAACCATTAAAAATTAATATATCCATTAAATGATATGTTTATTAGAAACTAATAGAGTGAGGAGAAAAGTGAGGAAGAGAAGGGTGCCAGAGACAGGAAAACATTAAGGATTTAGGCAGACAGTGACTCTGCGAATAGCTGTGCTGATGCAAGACAGTACTATGGAGGCTTTGTGCTAGATTTCTTAATGGAGATGACAAGTCTTTAATAAAAAGGTAAATTAAGAAACAGTCAAGGCATCTGTGAAGGAGATGTGCACATCTTACAGCCTCAGCTCACATCAACAAGACATTAATAGACAGACCGAGCTTCTTGGAAGGTCAGATGCCATTTCCTTTACCACTTCTTGGCCCATATCCAGCTGTTTACCACCACAACCCCTCTGCTTCAATTTATCATCCCTTCAGATCTGCCAACAGAAAACCCTGCACAAGCTCTCCTACTGCTGTCTCATTCAAACTGGATGGGCTGGTTTAGATAGCTGAAATAGTAAATGTGCTGACCCAACAGATTTTGTTTGAAATGGCTTAGTAAGCCTTTGGATTAATATCTCTTCTGCAGGTATAAAAGTGCAAAGTGGAAAAATGAAGAGGACTTTAGGACAGGTTCTTGACAGTTTTCCATTTCTATTGGCAGAGTTAGACACAATGGATTAAATCTGTTCTTGTTTTACTGGGTGTGTTTGCCTAACGCTGAGGAACTGACTTGATGCAGTTTTTGGTTTGTGTTTTGGCTCATACAGGAAAAATCATATCATACAGCATTTGCTTTTTTCTCATTTGACCAAAATCACTCCTGTTTCACACCTTGTTCTAGGTCTTAGGCTCCTCTGCTACATGATTATTATCACTGACTGAAGACACAGATAGGTCAAGAGCTCGGGTCACTTTTAAAAACACTTGAGTAACACCATGCATCATCCTTCCTATCTGATTTGACAGCTCAACTTTTACAACAAATAAAACCAAAATACATCTTAGGCAAAAGATAGTTGTCAAGGTGTACCAGCTCTGGGAGCTAAGCTAAGCTGAGGATAAAACCCCATTATTTCTAGTTACGTTGTTACCTGTTCAGCATGTGTGCCTTCCTGTAATTCTGTTTTGAGAGGTTTTGTCCATGCATGGAATGGCTCTGCTTGTGAGGATTCCCAGAGCCTCCTTGAGAGGTAAGTAATTTTACTTCTTTCACAAACAAAGGAGATAAACATGGGATTCAGAGAGAGATTTGTCTTGTTCAGTGTTATAGAGGAATGTCATGGCACAGATCATCTCAAATCCAGGTTTCCTGCATGTGCTTCTGATACAAAACCAACCTTTTCAGTGTCGCTTGAATATGAATATTGCACAACGTGGAGAATAGCAAACTACAGTTTTCCTTTGTGTATATACCTCAGTTCCTTTTCTGTAACATCAGTACTACATATCAAAAATCCCACATTCTGAAAGAAGGAAACATAACATGATTGAAAAGAAAATGTTTTACATATATAATTGTGGTTTCCTGATTTCTTATCCAAAGTTTTACAGTATTATAGTGAAGACAGGATTAAAGCCTTCTTCCTCTCTCCCTTCTTTCCTTCTTTCCCTCTTCCTCCCAGAATACAGAAAGTATATGTACCTGTGAATATTTCAGTATAGGTAAATGTGCAACCAATACATTCATGAATTCAGGACCATATCCTGTGCCTTCAGTGGCATTATTTGCAGACCTTTCACAGTTAATTGCTCATTTTTTTTGCAATGAGGATTGGAATTTCCTCCAGGCTAACAAAGGTGCCTGTTCCTGAATCTGGCATTTCCTCTTTGTGAAGACCACCAGAAAAAATTTTAGATTAAATGAAACAAGTTTCAAGCAGAACTAAAATTCAAATCTGCAGACTCAGTTTCAATATCAAATTGCATTTACTTTGCCAGGAAGGGAATCCTTCCCAACAAAGCCTTTTGAAAAACTGCCCAGTATTTCCTTTTTGTTTTGTCAACATTCAGTTATAGCACAAAATTGACTTTACTGTATCATGAGAAAAGCAGTTATTTCAAGTATTACACTGAGGATAAAACGCATGTAAACATTAATGTTACCTATTATTAGCTCGTAAACAGAGGGTTATTTACCCTCCAAGAAAGAACATTTCAGAACTAAACTAAGGTAACCATATGCATTAAATAAACAAATCAAATCAAATCTTAATTGGGCTTGGAGCTTTGAAACAGGGAAAATATCGAAGTTCAGCTAAATAAATTACACACAAAAATTAAATCTCATTTGCAGAGTAATATTTTGTCAGATTGTCTGCAGAGTCATAACTTTAGAGAAATTTAGCATGCAGATGAGAAATAAGGAGGAGGGAAGCAGGCAGATGAACTAGCTGTAGTGGGAAAGCAATCTAAGTGAATTCAATGTGTGTTCTGCCTAACAGTGATGAAGATCTAAATGAGAGCTCTTTAAATTGTACACATAGAACCAAGTCTTGGTGTGATTCACATTCTAACTTCAGATCTCATACGCCCTGCTGAAATATATAAAGCTTGCTAAGGATAGCAAAGGAAGTTCAATTTGATTTCCTGGCTTTTTAAAGCAATTTTAGTCCCAGCAATACCTTGTAAAGTTCAACATTAACAAGTGAACTCCCTTGTTTGCCCTTCCTTCAGTGCCTGAAAAATAAAGCACAGTGCAACAGCAGGATAAAAACATCAACTACAGAAAAGTGTCAGCCAAGAAAATACAGAAAGACAATTTGCTGTTGTCTGCTCAGTTTTTATTAATTGTAGAGTGGTTTGGGTTGGAAGGGACCTTTGAAGTTCATCTAGTTCCAACATGAACATCAGTTTTTTGTTGGAATCAGTTCAGTCATGAACTGATTGCACTGTTTTCTGGTCTGCTGCATTAATAACAAATATTATACTCTGTGGCATTACAAACTAAATTTGTAGCCTCCCTTTCTATTTCCATAACATCAGCAGAAGCTCAGCTCTTCTGGTATCCTAATGGATATCTCTGGAAGAAGGAGTTGAAGACAAGAGCTCTTATTTACTTGGGGGGTTTTGAAAGGAACTGAGATATTTTGCTGCTTCAAGACCTGGGTCACTCATGGGTAAAACTTCATGCACTAATTCTCAATGCAAAACTATGTCAGCAGCTCTCAGAATTGTATGCAAAATTAAACATTGCAAGATGATGCTCTGGTCTGAGCTCCTGCTTCCCTGGGAAGAGGGAAGAAAGAACATAAAGAGAAAAGTTATGCAGGCAGGGAAGAATCTGCAGACTTGAGCTTCAATGGCTGTCCCTGGAACAGGTGGGTGTGCATCCTATCCTATCCTATCCTATCCTATCCTATCCTATCCTATCCTATCCCATCCCATCCCATCCCATCATGGTAGTACCTGCTACCCCACACAACTAGACAGTTTTCTTGTGACAGCAGTCATATACAGTTCAGTCTTCTCAGGTCCTAGAATAAGCAAAATTTGAAGCAGAACACAGAGAAGTCTGCAGCCTTAGGGGCATCACTGTTTGCCAAGATTAGAATAAGCCTGGCCCCACTCATTTAAGCAAATTAGTCATTCGGTGAAGTACATGTGGCTTATTTTAAACATAAAGCTTTAGAAATAGGGTATTTGGTCAGTCTTGAAAGCCAACACATGCAGGGCTCAGTGATTCTGTGAAGGGAGGGATGTCTGCAGAAGGTGACCTATTGCTGGACATGCTCTGAGGCCAAGACCAAAGATGTCTCACAGATAGGAGGTTAGTGTACTCTCCCAGTTATCCTCATAGGTTGTGAGCAAGACATAGACCACTGAGAACTTTCCATTTGCACTGAAAAGCAATTAGAAGGCAAGGTAGTGCATAATGCACTCCCATATGACACGTTCAGCCTACTCTGCAAAGCTGTACAAATTGCATTTCTGCACGCAATCTCTTTTGGCGATACTGGCATGAGGATCTGCTTTGCTTAGGTGTTGATTAGAAGTTCAGTCCTGCATGGGGAGCTGCAGGCAGTGTTTCTAAGTACGTAGAGCATCTCTTTGCATTTGGTGAGAAGACAAATCACTTTGTTTCACATTCTCTACTACATTTTGCAGATTTTGGAACACATTTTGGAGTCACTATACGAGAGATCGCTGAGTTGCCGAGGGCTCCAAATTTCATGGTAATATTTGTCGTAGACGCTGATTTCTGCAAGATGGTAAAATATTTTTGCTGACCAAGGCAACATCAATTCTTGCACAATAACTGCTGCTGGATAATGAAGAAAGATAATAAAAAAATTGCTAATTGTGTTTCACTTCCTACTTCAAAATGTTGTGCTTGACTCATTTCTACAGAGGTTACTTTTGTTCCAGTTTGTACAGTTCCACTTATTCCCACTCTAAAGGTATTTTAAGATAAAAGCATTTCAAATGGAGGGTCAGATGGCTTCTCGGTTTTGAACATTATGTCCTCTTCTCAGAAAGAATGGCAATGGGCCCTATGCCCATCCTCACCCATAGTTTCCAGAGACACCCAAGAGAGAACACTAAAATGCATCTTTGCTACCTTTCATAAGCCCGTTTACCATTTAAAATTCAGCAAAACAATACTTTACTGTTAGCTGGGCATGCAGGCTATATACTTCTCATTTTGTAGAGCCTGTACCAGCGACGACCCAGTGGGAAATCAAAGCAAACCGGTCACGCCATCCAGCACGGCCCGTCCTGTCCCCGGGCGCGCGTCGGACGGGCGGCGATCGCGCAGCAGCGCAGCGGGAGAGGGCAGGGCGTCTCCGCTGCCCTGCTCAACTCGGCAGAAAGGCTACAGCCTTTGTTCTGCCTCAGGCAACACGGTGAGATTTCTAACTAGAGATCTCACACCGCGGTCTTCCTGCTCACGGTGGCAGCGACCGGCTGGGCTGCTGGGGTGTAGTTTAGCAAGGATGGGTACGCGGAGCATCGTAGCTGGTCTAAGCCGGCTTCCCGAGCTCGGAGCGTTGCGGGAACGGGCGCTGCCGGCGCCCAACGGAGCTCGACCCCGCGCCCACATGAACCTGCCCCACTCGGCACCTGCCCCCCAACCCCCCCGCCCGCCGCGCTGCTCCCCTCCTCCCCCGCTGCTCACACGGCGGCTGCAGGGAGGGTTCGACTGGGCAGGGAGCGGATCGGAGGCCGGATGCCTCCGGGTACAGGGGGTGGCGCGGCGGGGGCCGCTGCCCCGGGTGGGCGGCCGGGCGCGGCGGTGCGCCCGAGGCGCGGCAGGTCTCGCCCCCCTCCGCGCCTCGCCGCGCGGCGGCGAAGGAGCCGCCCCCAACCCCGGCCCCCCCACCCCCAGCCTGGCGGCCACGGTGGGCGCTCGCGCCGCCGCCACCGCCCCCCGCCCGTGCGCGGCGAGGCGGGCCGGCGGGGCCGGGGGGCGGAGGGGGAGCGGCGGCGCACGGAGGCGAGGTGGCTCGGCAGCCCTCCCGGAGGAGCCCGGCCCACCGCTCCCGTACAAGCACCCCCTCCTCCCCGCCCCGAAAGAGGAACTCCCCGCCCGCGCTCAGCCCGGCCGCGGCGGAGGGAGGGAGAAGCGGCGGCGGCAGCGGCAGCGCGCCCGGCCCCTCCGCGCAGCATGGCGCAGCGGCGCCCGCCGCCCGCCGCCGCTTAAGGCGCCCCGCGGCGCCGAGCCGAGCCCGCGCCCATGGCGGCGCGGCCGCCCGCCCTCAGCTGGGCGCTGCCCCTGCTGGCGGCGCTGGCGGGCGCCGGCGGCCCCCAGAGCTTCGAGCTGCCGGGGGCTCCCATCGACAACATCGAGGTGAGCGGCGGCGGCGTGCTGGTGGCGGGCGGCAGCTGCCTCTACGAGCTGCGGCCCGAGCTGCGGTTCCCCCGCCGCGTGGTGCCGGCGGCGGCGGGGCAGGGCTGCGGGGAGCCCCCCGGCGTGCGCAGCAACCTGCTGCTGCCCTACCAGGAGGCGGGCGGGACGGGCGTCCTGCTGGCCGGCTGGACCCAGAAGGACGGCACCTGCCAGGTGTGGGAGCAGCCGGGCTATCGGCTGCGCTTGAACCGCAGCGAGGTGGTCAGCTGCCTGCCTGACGGCTCCACCGCCGGCGTCGTCTTCCAGCTGGCCGGTGACTGGTACCTGGCCGTGGCGGCCACCTACTCGGCTGGCCGCTATGGGAACCACCTGGGCTGCGAGCCCTCCCAGTCGGACGAGGCGACCGTCATCACGGTGCGCAGCATGGCCAACCTGGAGTCCAAGGAGGAGCTGGGCATCATCAAGCGCAGGGAAGAGCCTTTGCACTTCGTCGACGCGCTCCAGTGGGGAGACCACCTCTTCTTTCCCTACTACAGGTTGAAGGCCAGATTGGGTGAGGACACGGAGCCACCCAGCATGGCCGTCCTGCGCCAGCTGCGCCCCTCAGAGGGTGGCCTTACTTTGCAAGGGCACGTGTATTTGGACTGCGGGTGCAGGAGCCTCATCATTTCCTCTAGCCTTGTCCGCCAAGGCGAGCGGGGCTGGTGGGTGGGAGTTTTCCGCCACAGCCATGGTGCCAAGGCCTGGAACGCCACCGCCATCTGCATCTTCGGGATGGAAGAGGTGAAGGAGCAAGCCTGCGCGTCCACTCACTTCGTCATGAACGGGAAGGCCTGTGTAAGTCTGGGCATCGTTTTGCTAAGCTTTCCTCGAAGCGAGCCATTGTTGTCACTGTTGTTGTCGCTGTGCATGACTGCTAGGGTGTCCCTGACCTGAAGTTTGTGGGGAGCTTCAGAGCTGCAACAGGCTTTGCTCATCAGCGCTGACTCCATCAGCCCCAATGATTTCTGCAGTGCTTTCTAAAAAGCTCATCCCTTACCCGATCCTGGCGTGTCCTTCCCACCTGCATCTCAGGAAAGACATGTCTGGGGGATCATCTGAGGGCATCCTGGGTCAGGCCTGCATTTCAGGCTCCTCACTCAGTTAATGCACCCTTTTCTGTCAGGGATTAGTTGTTCTTCATTGCATTTTCCATACAGCCAAGATAAAGCATCTCCTACCTTATTCTGTTCATTTACATCTCGTGTCACTCCAGCTACATCAGAAATGAAAAAAAAGCCCATCAAATTGACTCCATGTGCATTGGGCTGTGTGTGTTGTTATCCTCATTGCTCACTAGATATTTATGGTTGCTTGTTCGGTGGTAGGTGTTTCCCAAACCTCCCAGGATTGGCCGTGCTCAAGAGGACTCACAGTCACCCCCCCAAACCCGTATGCACAGCAGACAGCAATAGGCAATATGTCTTTGTTGTTGGCAGTGGTTACATTTTCACAGGCAGTGGTATCCCATGGAGATCCCCTGGTCACCTACTTCTGTAACACTCTCTTCAGCTCCTTCCTCCTTTTGAAAGTGAGCTAGGCACGTAGAGGACAGGATGGACAAGATTACTGGCTTTGCTATAGCCTTGGTAGCTAGTAAAGAAATGAACAAAAACTTAAATTCAAGAAGCTATAAATGTCATTCAGGTGAAGCAGGTGCTCTTGCAAGGCCTGTACATGCTTTTAAGTCACTCTCAGAAGTCTTTTCAGAGCTGTTGCAAAAGGAACAACACTGGAGAGTGTCAGGGAGAACTATAGGGGATCAAGTATGCCATCGTAAAGCAAGCCCTGGCCTTTTGCAGTTCCCCCACCATCCAGGGACTTGGCAGCTTAACCCCTGAATCCCTGCTATGCTACAATAGGATTCTATTGAAAACTCCTTGAAAGAAGTGCGGTAGATTTACTGTCACTCTTCAGCTTCCCAAAACTAGCTGATAGCAGAGCACAGTGATGAGATTGTTTCAAATACAAACTACTGGAGGGCACGTGTGATTCAGTCTGCTTTTCTCTCTACCGAGTTGCAAGACTATTGTCAGTGTTAGAGGATGTAGTTATGAATGAGAACCCCATATGTGGGTGAAACGACTGTGCTGGAGTAAATAGTGAAACTCTTGCAACAGAGCTGGAGCCAATCCTTTGATTTCCAGTGCCAGTTTATAGCTTAATGCACGATTCCTGTGCTCTTGCAAGGCAAACTTGCTGAATGAATCTCAAAATACTTATATGCTAGTTGGATATTTAATTTGTATTCTTTGTTCCTAATTACTTGTGGAGTTTCATTGCGAGGTGCTTTCTGAGCCTGCAAAAAAACTTAGGTAAACTTCCCTGGGCAGCGGATTTATGAACACTTTCCAAACCCCCATGCTAGTAATTCCAGGCGAGTCTCATGGATTGCATAGAGCCACATACTGTGGGTAAAGTGAGGCAAATATTTCTGTCTGACTGATGTTGCTCTCAATCCCCCATCCCCATTGCCTCCCAGTGCCTGAATATGAAAAATCAATCATCTGCTTATTTAAGGATTGGTCTGCCTCCTGTGACTCCACAGTTATCATCATATCCCAAAAGTCTCATCTGTCCTGGAAATGTATATGATATTTGTGTACAATGCTGACGAATCCTAACTTTACAAATGATTAAAAGGATTGTTTACTTAGCATTATGTCCCTAACCGTGATGATGTTACTAATGATGGTATTTTGGCACAAGAAATACAGTTTACCACTGACACAAAAGTGGTATTTTAATATTTTGTGAGATGGCAAAGCATCTGGGTGTTGTGTAGTAATATGACTTGTAACATTACATGGCTAATTAGCCTCCCTTTTTAAGCTAATTACATGTGCTTATGGTGTATAAACATAGAAATAAATGCACGTAGTTCAGCTTTAATATGTTTTTTATACTACAGAAGGTTAGGCTAGGCTATTGCAGAGTAAGCGTGGGGATGACAGGCCCATATGCTGCTGCTTCTGGGTTGTTTTAGACTAGATCCTTCTACTGTCTCTCACCAAATCATGGGAGTCCCTGCAAACGTGGAACATACTCTTCTTCAAAACCGTCGGGAATGTGGTGTGCAGCATGTCCATCAGTGTGCAGCTTGTAGGAGAAGCGTGTGCGATAAGCTAGCAGTGGCTCTGGCCAGAAAGGAGCAACTAACTGGGAGCATGGAGCTGTCACAGGTACTTTGTAGCACGATATGTAGGAGTGGCAGCAAGCAACAGTACTGAACGTGTGCTTTGAAGTCCGATCTTTTAAAGATGGACTGAATAAATTAATGTGTTGCAGCATCACTGTTGCCCAGAGTGCAAGACCTATGTGGTGCTTGCATAGGAGATCCTGCTCTGACAGGGGGATTGGACTACCTGATCTTTCAAGGTCCCTTCCAACCCTTAAGATTCTGTGATTCTGTGCTATAGGATGTTATGAGTCTCAGTCTTCTTTGCTGGGTACACTTGAATTCTGGGGCTCAAGCATGATGTGATGAGGTACACAGATCGTGGATATGGACTGTCAGTTTAAGTAGGAACTGAAAACACAGGGAATTTTATTCACTGTAGCAATGCAATTTATAGTTAGGGGTATACATTAAGGAGTAGTGGCAGTTTGTTTTCCTTCTACTCTTGTCATTTTTCAGATTTCTGTAATTATTCTGGTTACCTTTAGGCAAGACATCCTCTTACTTGTCTGCACTCACTCAACTTTGCACTATGTTTTGGCACTTTGCTTCTCAACAGTACACTGCAAGCTTAGCCCAAATTATTTGTGCTCCTGAATTCCCTGCTGCATTACTACTGCATGTTGTACTCAGAACTCATTCCTGGTAGGTACTGAGCTTTCTGGCCCTAACCCAGTAAAGCACTTAAGGGCATATTTAACATTAGGCATATAAGTAATTCCATCCATGCACTAAGAGTTAAGCATGAACTTGAGTACTTCACTGGATTGGAACCAAATTGCTCTGAGTCCTGTAAGAACTTGTTGTAGGTGTGTAATCTCTTTAGCCTCACATTGCTACTTAGGCCAAAGTTGACATTTTCATTAAGTGTTAATGCTGGATTTGGTGTGTTGTTGGAAATTAGTAACTTTTAAGATCCTTGCTTACCAACTTTATCAAAAAAGCTTGCTACCGCTACAAATTGTGTGGAATCACTCCTTTTGAGAACTAACTAATTCTGGTTTTATTTTGTGCAGTACTGTGCACAAAGCATTTTATCCAAGTTGGATGTGTGTATTCTGGACATATGATACTGGATTTCCAGAGACATGATCCCTTATTAGCAAGAGGCCAGTGGTGTCTTAGATGAAACTACTCTGAACACTGTTTGCAGTTTGATGTTCAGCCCGTTTCCCTCTGATCCACATCGTAGTTTTGAGTGTATCTACTTATGCAAACTGTCAAGGTATATGCATATATGGACTCTCAAGCGTAACCCTGCATGTATGTAAGCACACCATCTTCACAATTTCTTTAGTTAATCAATGTGAATTTGCCAGATCTCATTCTCCATTTCTTTTCAGAAACCTGATTGAGCACTAACAAAACATTTTTTTGTGGTTTGTTATTGTGAAATGGAAGCTCCTTAGTCTATATATAGGAGGAATGCTGGAATTTGTCATGAACCTGTTCCAGTGAGCATTAAGAAAGGCTTTTCTTCTGTTCTGTGGCTGAATGGGGGCTACTAGAATCTCAGATCTCTCCCAGAGCTCCCACAATCTCGTGGAGCACAGCTAAGCAGATGAGTAGAAGCGTTCAAGTTAGAGAACATCAGCAGGAGGGAGTTATAATATGTTACCTAACCACAACGTCAAATCTTCAAATTAATTTTTCCATTAGAAAAAGTGGCATGAGAAGAGAAAGTTTCTACAGTTCTTCAGGGAGAAAATCCAAAAGAAGTGTTAGGCATATACCAGTAGGATGGAGAGAGGTTACTGTAATTTATAGGAAGGTTTTTATCTTGTGATATTCAAAGGCTAAGTAGCTGTGATAGTTACTAAATTATGAGCTATCTTCGACTTTCATCTGATATTTAATGCAAGTAAAGATATATATCAGTCTGTTCTTTGATTTTTTGCATTTTTCAGTGGGTGATAAATACGGGGGTTGATATATGCCCCTGAATTTATCTACCATAGTTTCGAATCCTAGGACAAATCTTAGCTGGTATAAGCTCTGCTGAAATGAGATTTTGAAGTCAACAGTGTGACATGAGTTTAATCATTAGTGGCCATTAATTTGCAGGGCTGACATTTGAATTTGTGTGGTAACTCATTCCAAAATGGTCTTTTATTTAAGGAAGGAATGGCAGACTTCTAAATATCATTTGGTATCAAAATTAATCCTGTAATTAATTTCCTAGTAGTGAAGTCATCTCCTGTGTATTACCAGGCTGCTAGTATTTCATCTGATGCTTGATAGATTTCTAGAGTTAATGTTTCTGAAGTGGATATTTCTGTTCAGTTACAATAAGTTTTCCATTCATCCCTGTTTGGTGTGGGAAGTAAGCCGTAGGAGACTTGTAAACTGTCAGTAAGAAGAAGAGTTGCTTTTAGTCATCTGGCTTCACCAGGTGTTCTTAGCAGAAATTTTGAAGAGCCTGGGGGCTCTTGAACAAATGATTCACTTTCTTGGGGTCACAGAGTCATTCAGGTTGGAAGGAACCTCAGTGGAGGTCTCGAGTCTAGCCTTCTGCTCACAACAGGGTCAGCTCTGAGATTGGACCAGGTTACTCTGAGCTTTGTCATGTTGGATCATGAAACATCCAGAGATGGAGACTGCACAACCTCTCTGGACAGCCTGTTCTGCTTATTTGTCCTCATAGTGCTGGGGTTTTTTCATCTCCTGTCTGCTAGAAACCTCTCCTGTTTCAATTTGTGTTACTATCTCTTGCTGTTCCGCACACACCTCAGTCAAGAGCCTAACTCTATTTCTCTGGTACCTCTGAAACTGGGTCTTCTGTAGGCTGACCCAGCAGAGTTTGCTCAGCCTTTCCTTATAGGGCAAGTGCTCCAGGCTCCAACCATCACAATGACCTTCTGCTGAGCTCTCTCCAATTTATCAAGATTAGTGCTGCACTGAGGGTCCCAGAACTGAGTGTAGTATCTTAGATACAATTGAATGTGTGCGAGGTAAAAGGAGGGTAATCACTTTCCTTGTTCTATCTGGCTGTGCATCTGTCGATACAGCCCAGGATGCTGTTAACTGTCACTGCTGCCTGGCTACATCAGTTAGCCTGCTGCTCTCCAGGGCTCCTATGTCCTCTCCAACAGAGCTGCTCCTCCACCTGTACTGTGACAGGGGTTTAGACCATCCACCTGCATTCGTTATTGTTGAATTTCTTGGGGTTCTTCTTCTCCCATTCTTCCAGCATCTCTAAGTCCTTCAGAACGGCAGCCCTACATTCAAGCTCAGCTCATTTTTATATCATCCACAAGGTTCGTCCAGAAGCTTTCAGTGTCTTCCTCCAGGTCATTGATAAAGGTATTTAACAGGACATATCCCAGGACAGTTCCCTCAAGAGCTTCCCTTGTAACTAGAGTCTAGATACAGTACAAACTGTAAACCAATACCCTTTGAGCCTGATCACAGAATCAAAGAATCATAGAATGGTAGGGATTGGAAGGGACCTCTAGAGAACATCCAGTCCAGCCCACTTGCTCAAGCAGATCCACCTCAATCAGGTGACACGGGAATATGTCCAGGTGAGTTTTGAAAACCCCGGAGAGGGAGACTCCACAACTCCTCTGGGCAGCCTGTGCCAGGGCTCCCTCACCCTTGCAGGAAAGGAGTTTTTCCTTATGTCGAAGTGGAACTTCCTGTGTTGCAGCTTGTGTCTGTTATGTCTGTTACTCCTTGTTCTGTCACTGGGCACTGCTGAAAAGAGACTCACTTCATTCTCTTCACACCCACCTGCTGTTGATTATCACATCAATGTGATAATATCACATGGATTATCACATCTCCAGTCAGTTCTTCCTTGTTTATGAGCAGCAAATTAGGACACTTTACCAATTCCATACACTTAGATCTGAGGGCAGAGAAGAAGTATTTTTGTTACTGCAAGAAGTCACAAATTTCTAGCATCTTCATCTCAGGAGTTGCTATTAACCTCTTGTTCAGGCATGACCTCTGTCCCTCCTGTCTTGTGTCATAAGACTCAGGATCTTGCCTCTGTGAGGTGTCTGTGAAGACCCTTTCATTTCCTGATAACCTTTCTGATTTTTTTTTTGTACTTTGCTCATCTGGGATGGTTTGTCCATCTAGCCTTGCTATGTAGTGCACAAATTCAAAACATTCTGTAGACAAAATTTGGGAAGAGTCCATCTTCTCATTCCTTAGCCCTAAGGCTCACCACATGCACCAATAATTAAGTTTGTTACCCTCTGCTATAATAAAAATTAATGCAGGTGGTTGAAGAGTGGTGAAGTTAAGAAAGAAGAATAAGGTTGCAGGAGTCTTTTTTTTCCCTGTAGGAAAAAAAATCTATATATTGTTCCAGTGTTGACTACTGCTCCCAAGTCCTGTGTCCTTTTGTATAGCTGCATCTGTTCTGGTGCTCAAACCCTGTATTTTTACTTTTTGCCCAGCTGCAATATGATGACTACTGTGAGCTAAAAATGCTGCCCTCCCCTCTGCGGCACACAACATAAAATAATCAGGAGGAAATCAAGAGAGAAAGTAGAAATGTGAATATGATTGCTGCAGTTGGAATCGTATGGAGATAAATCTGAAAATGAGATGCAAATGGAAAATGAGTATAAATACCTTTCATGCCAATAACCAAACAGCACAGTAAGGTGAGCTTAAAAGAAAACTGCAAGCTAATTCAGGAGATCTCTAGGCTTACCTGTGCACATGAGGTTTTGGGAGAACTATACAATAGAACAAGAACAAGAATAAGAATAAGAATAAGAATAAGAATAAGAATAAGAATAAGAATAAGAATAAGAATAGAGGATGAAACTGATGAATTAAAAAAGAAAGGTCTTCTAGAGCACTGTTGTAATTTCTTTTGCTTTTCTTATTTTTGTAATAGCCTTAAAATGTTGCAGGATAGACAAATATGTAGATGATCATGGAGATGAGTGACTCTTGAAGTATAAAGAAAGTTTAGACTGCAAATGTATTTTAAGAATGGATTTAGTTATGAAAGAAAAGGCTTGGGAAGGGTCTACAGTGCTGTAACCCCATTAGTCACACTGGAAGAGGTAAAGGGGCTTGTTAAAAAAATAAATGCACATAGAAAGGGGGTGACAGAAGGGTGAAAGCAGCAGCTGCACCCTGGAGGGAATGGGCAAGCTGGAGAAATAGGCTGCAAAAGAGAGGAGGCAATTTTTGTTGTGACTGCCCAGCGTCTAAATACCCCCTCTTCTTATCTGTATGAGCTCAATGTCGCATTGACCCTCCCTCTAGCAAGCAGAGTGAGGAGAGGAGGCTTCCACACTTGTCAGTATTGGTTTTTCAGTCAGATGAGGAGGATGCAGTGATATGACACTAGTTATTTTACTAGTATGTGGGTCAAAATAAAATCTGGCAGCAAAGCTTTTCAAAGACTCGGTGAGTCCTCCCCTCTTCTGTGATCTTGTTATACAGAGTCTGTGAGGAACCTAGGTTGGTTTGTTTTCCTTACACTACCACATGGTACCCTGCAGAAAAGAAAATCCTAATTATGGTGAAAATGAAAGCCTGGAAGCTTCACCTCCTCCCTCCTTAGCCTGAGTGAAGGTTCATTGTGTGCACCAGTGCTGGAGCTCTGTTACCCTCTGGTGTAATAGGAAAAAAGTGAGTTAACTTTTTCCACCTTAAAAGGCTTACGATCGCTTTTTCCCTTCCCATATCTAAACCAGACCTCCATGGTACTGGAGTCTCATGCCCAAGCGGGTTTTAATGAAGTTCTGTGCCAGTACATGGCAGTCACTGTGTCTTCTTTCTGCTGCATGAAAAAAAATAACCATATCTTTAAATATGAAAGTTAATCAAGTCTTCTTTTATTCCAAATGGCTGTTCTTGTGAGCTAATTAAAATAATTCAGATGATTGAAAAAGATTTTAATTGACTCAGGATTGTAGTTCAGAAAAAAAAAGGAATTATTTCTGTGTGAAAAGACTTTCTGGGGTTAAGCCGGCAGCCTGGCATGCAAGGGAGTTAAATTCAGCTGTTAACTGTGTTATGGATTCACTTCGGAACTTTGAGAAATGCCTTCACCTTTCTGCAAAATGTCTGTTTTAATGGTCTGTTCTTACACTGTTTTGTGCATTAAAGTGAAATAGGTTCTTGCACTCAGAGGGATCCTTTAGGCTTAGGGATCCATCCTTGAGGCTGAGATTCTGGGCTTTGTAAGTTGACCTACAGGGATTGTTCTCAAGAACGTGGTCCTACCTGATCTCTCACCCCTCACCTCTCTATGCCTGCTGCTCCTTTATGCGAGCCCTGGTGTCTGTGCAACCACATGTTCATGTGATGGGGAGAATGATTTGAATGAAAAATTACGTAGGTAGGTAGATGAACTTACAGACCATTTTCTAGGCACATCATTTCCTTAACTAAATTCACTGAAAAGCATTACACTAATAGAGGAGAAGGATTGGTAGAGCTCGACTGGAGTTGGATCTATTTTGAGAGCAGGTGGGATCACACCTTTGGTAATGTCTGCAGTGGAAATTGACTTAAAGCAATTACAGAGCTGCAAAACTAAATTACTGCGTGTTAGGGAGACACCTGGGCTTGTAGGGAGTTTGAGGCTGTGACCGTCTCTTACCTGGTGAATGACCTTATTCTCACACATCAGGGCTTCCTTTCAGCATTTGATTGTTTACAGTTGGGCTTATTTGGTTTGGTTCTTCCTTCCGCAAGATACAGGGGTTTCCTGCATGAAGTTTTCTTTCATGAGCTGCTTATATGTGTTTGTCCCTTAGCTTTCTCTGGCTTGGATGGAGGACTGTAGGTAACATGGTGATTTAAAAGTTCACACAGGTACATTTATGTTCTCCCTGACATGAATTTTATCTCATTTTTATATTGATATATTACACAACTTCCTTTAGTGTAAAGCAGGAAACCAGAAGGAGGAGGATGAAGCTCCACAGTTTTTGACACATACACAGAGAAAAGAGTCTTGTATATTCAAAGTGTCTCCTTTCTCCAGCATGTTTGCATGCTTTTAAAACTGGTTGCTGATTGTATTGGTAGCCTTCATGGTAGATGCAGCCAGGTGATGCCAAAACATGGCTTCACGAGGAGAACTGGCAATTCAGAATAAGCATTATGTCTCCAAAAAAGATAAATTCTGTTACAAAGTCATTTGCCCTACAGAGGTCAATGATTTAGCTGCAGTAGATGTAATCTTTATCACAGATGTGACCAGTTACTGTGTATAAAAAAGAGGTACTTTCATGTTTTATGTGCCATTTCCAGTGATAACATTGCTCTGAAATCATGTCAGAATTAAAATGTTACCCAAAGTATTGTCCAAAGTTGAGTTCCCCGAGACTCTTTCCAGGGATTCCTCTTGTTCTTAGTGTTTTGCAGTACAGGTGAATGATTTTGTAATAGCTGTCTCTTACATCTTAGTTTCAGAAGGAACCATCAATCAAGAAATTACCTACCTTGATTCACTCTGGATTAGTGGCTGTTTACGGCACAGTTGTTTTGAATCAGATAGTTCTCTTTTTGGGAACAGATGATGGACAGTTACTGAAGGTAAGCTGAGTGTGGTATTCCTTCCCTTTCCCATCAACTGCTGCTGTATTCAAGTGAGTAAATGTTTCCTGGTTTAGACACTGTGTTATAGAGAAGTATCTTCCATTGAATCTATTTCTTTTTTGTTTGTTTATGAAGTAACTGCTGTATTGTTACTTGGAGAGCAGAGTAGCTCTCAAAAGCAGTTATGCACCCTGCTTGAGATTCATGAAAACATTTCATTAAACTGCTAATGCCCACAGTATCAGCTTATGGACTGTTGAGTGCTCAGTTACTCTGTCTGTTATTTCCTTCCTTGCTCTCCTTTTTCAGTAGAAATATTAAATATTGTTAGGTTTTGAAAGCATATTTATTTGTTCATTAGCCTATGTGTGACATGAATAGCTACTCATTAGAGAGAAAATTCTTTTTCATTTTGCCTTAGCTTCTGAGGAGTTGACCTACACTAGCTTAAGTCAATCACTGGAAGTGAAAGTCATCTTATCAGACTTTTCAATCATCCAGTCAAATGTTTCTTATGGTTTAATTTCTTTCTGAGTTTTGCAAGAATGTGCATTTCCTGCCTACACTGCAAAGGATGATTCTCATTTTTTTGTCTTTATTAAGCAGGCAGTTGGAGCAGAATATAGTAGAGAGCTTGAAAAGCTTTTGCCCATTTGATTTCACTGTGCTTTTAATAGTGATAAAATAAATTGAAGTCTTCCATGTCTCCTTAGCACAGTGGAGACCATGAACATATCTTCCTCATTTAGTCAGGTTTATGGAAAACCTTAAATCAATGTTGGTGTGCTGATTAACTTGCAAAGTAACATTTCTTTAATCTCTGCGTCTCTTGAATTCTATGTGAAAGCTGGTAGAAAACTGTGGAGTTGGGTGAGGTAGTAAGATGAAGTACCACCTCATATGTATACTCACAAAACCCACAAAGAAACTTCTGTCATAATGACAGTTGTCAGCAACTTACATAGGTTCCTTTTTACATTCTGGTTGCCTGGATGTTTACTTTGTTTACTGGATGTTAATTTGTTTACTGAAGACGAAAACTTTCTTCTCCATTCTCCATAGGAGTATTTAACACATTATGACTTTGGGATATAGGTGTCTCTTCCACATTCAGTTTTTGCATCAGTCGGGAATATACTTTGTAGGAGGGCTGTTTTACACTAAACCAGTGCCAGATTCAGTGTAAAATGTGTCTGGAATGGATTTTGCTAAAATTCTGTTCTGGTGGTCTTTTCCTCCATCTTCCTGCAGTGTGAGACAGCACAGTGGATGAATTGAATCAGGGCATAATGAATCATGTCTGAAGCTCTGATATAGCTGAAATTAGGCTTTTGTTTAAAATGCTGATTGATCAGTACAAGGGCCTGTGAATAATTTAATTTCATGTGTTTTAGGCTATTCTTAATGAGGATATGGAATCTAATTGTCCAGAAGTTTTATACGAAATTGAGGAAGAAACTTCTGTTTTCCCCAAACTTCGACTTGATCCGGTAGATAATAACTACATCTATCTGTCCTCTGCCAATAAGGTAAGCACAATGTTAAATAAAATAGTAGAATCAAATAAATGACCACTTTAAGGATCTCTGCCGTTTTATAAGTAAAACATCAGTTTGAGTCAGAGTGAAACCTTAAGTGTCCAAACTGCAGTTACCAACTTTACATCTAGTACCTGGTTACGTTATTTAAGTTTGGGCTTCTCCAGATCTTAGAAGATCTGCTGTCGTGGTGCTGCCCACTGTTGCTATGATCCAGCAACACCCTTCATCTCTTGCTTACTTTATGTCATTCTGTTGAGAGAGTCTTTGTTTCTCTTTTTCCTGGAGACATCATGCAGAATTGGAGGTAGCAAACAAAACTTGTAGACTCTTTAGATATGGAGTTCCTCTGAATTAACAATCCAGGTATTGGTAGGCTAGCGTTTACTAGTCAGTTATGGAGTTTCTGACATGGAGAAATCTCTTAATTTGAGACAAGGGTTTGCAGTACTAGTTCTGCTGAAATCAACAATCACAGGATCATAGAATGGTAGGGGTTTGGAGGGACCTCTAGAGAACATCCAGTCCAACTCCCCTGCTCAAGCAGGTCCACCTCGATCAGGTGACACAGGAACGTGTCCAGGTGAGTTTGAAAACCTCCAGAGAAGGAGACTCCACACCCTCCTTGGGCAGCCTGTGCCAGGGCTCCCTCACTCTGACAGGAAAGAAGATTTTCCTTAAGTTTGAGTGGAACTTTTTGTGTTCCAGCCTTTGGCCAGTACCCTTAGTCCTGTCACTGGACACTACAGAAAAAAGTGTTGCCACATCCTCCTGACATACACCTTTCAAATACTTGTAAGTATTAATGAGGTCCCCCCCTCAATCTCCTCTTCTTCAGGCTGAACAGTCACAGGTCTTGCAGCCTTTCCTCATAAGAAAGATGCCTTCAGTTAGACATTAGAAAAGAAAACCAAACCATAGTAAGAAATTATTAATGTTTGTGTGTAGTAAGGCCAAGCAGTTCAGCAAGCACTGGGAGCTACTGCATGCGAGCAAACGCATCGGAGCTGCATGTCAAGCAGAGACTATCTCTCAAGAGTCAATGCAATTGTTGCAGCACATCCTCCAGCAGGGCCACTGAGCAAGAAGCTGGTAAATTTGTTTTTGTCTCTCTAGCAGCAAGGATGGTGGAAGTGAAAACGTAAGGGTTTGTTGTCTATCTTAGCACTTGATTACCTTCATTTACAGTCAAATCACTTTTTCACCAGTGGACATGGTATTTTACCCTGCCCACTGAGAGAGTGGATAAGGTGGTAGGAGAACTCCTGACTGATACAAACCATCCATCACAAATGCAGAAGGAATCAAAATTTTAGTCAAAAGTGTATGTAGATATCCAAAGTAAAGACTTGTGTTTTCTTTAGCTTTGGTAAAAGAGCAAGTTGTTGTAGAGGAACAACAGCTTTGGGGAGTAAATGCCTCTCTCTGATCATCTCTTGGAGCTTAAATAAGGCTTCTAGGCTGTCTTTTTAAACTTGCTAGTAGTGTACAATGTTGGCTGGTTTCTGAACTGATTATCTCTTCACATAAGCTGAATTTTACAAGATATGGCTGAAAACCACAGTAAATATAGTTTTGCAGAAAGCCGCATACCCTTGTTTCTCTTAACAATATATAGGAACATTTAATCCTTGTGTGAATCTGTAAAAAATGATTTGAATTAGGTATATTTCTATTACTAAGATGATTATTTAACATTGTTATTAATAACATTATTTGTATTCAGTATTTTTAATCAGCTTTCTCTTTTTCTTTTTCCTTTCTTTTTCTGAAAATGGCTGGCTAGGATATTCGAGATGAATGTACAAGTATAGCTACACACAATATAGCCACAATTATCTACATTTACTTATTGAAATGGCATTTTCATGCATGCTCAGTAGTTGCATGCGTTTGTTCTAGTGTGCACATGCAGTAACCTGACATGGTGATGCAAACACAGATGCATTTTGTTTTGCGCATGCATTTTTGGATGCACCTTCATCAATCATTTTAAAAAGCTCAGTTCTGGTGAGAGGAGAATGATCTTCTCCTAAGCAGAGCACTATTTGTAAAATATACCTCCTTTTTATTGTTATCTCTAATTCACTATGCTAATCAGTCTTTTTTGCCTTAATCTGTCCATGCTGGCCTTTGAGTAGTAGAATCAAATTGTCACTGTCAGAGGCATTTCATCATCTGATGGCAAAATACAGCGTGTGTAAAAAAAGGCTGCATATTTCTATCCAAAGGTCTTCTGACAGAGGGGAGTCCATAGCAAAACTTCCCCAGAGGGATTGTGCTTGGTTACTGTCAGATTTTTAATGATAACCCTCGATTTCCCTGTTTATGGAGACTATTGTAATTCAGTGTGCTATTGCATTCTTTGGTTTTAGGTGCGAAGAATACCAGTTGCAAATTGCAGTAGATACGTTTCTGAGCAAGAATGCTTATCTGCAAAGGATCCCTACTGTGGGTGGTGTTCTTTGAATCAAAGGTATTTTTTGGTATTTTAGACTTGTGTATAAAAGCGATGCATTATCTGTCAGTGTACATTTTTTCTGTCTTGGGGCTATTCAACATCAAGATTATATCTACTGAATTTTTAAGGAATCAGTCATAGCCATTTAACCTTTTAAAGACCATGTTAACCGTCAGATTTTTGAGATCTGCTGATAAAATATGTGTTGGACTGAGAAGAAAAAAAATATTTTGGGTTTAAAACAAATGATTTTGCTTTCCAGATTGATTTAGAGATGAAATTGTATACTCATGTTTGAAGCATGTTAATAGATGGGAGCATCTTCCTTGTGACAACAGGGAAAGAACGCTTAGTTTTCTTCAGTATTCATAGTTCCTTCCTTTGGAGCCACTGCTTTGTTCCTTGCTTTGGTTTAGGCCAGAGGAGAATTTCTTTCTAAACACTTCATGCCCACATTTAAGTCATTAGTTCTGCCACTTTGTTTGCAGCAGATTTGAAAGCTATTGTGTCTTTGGCCTGATCTGGAGAAATTCCTGGGTCATCAAGCTGAGTCTTCACAACAGCAAGCAACTGCATCATGTAAACCTACTCATAAACTAATCAAGGATCATCCTAATGGGATCATCCTAAATGGGCTTCTTGTCCTCCCTGCCCTGGTTGTGTGGCTGTCTGAGAGTCTCGTTTTTCTGTTGATGAAAATCTGTCTGCTCATTTTTATCATGCGTGTGTTCATGGACAGATATACTCATTTGTTCTGGTGCTCACATTGCCTTGGCTTAAATAGGCTTCTCCCCTTCACTCACGCTTATCTTTGTTATGTTTTTGTGAAATCACTCTCTTTTTTGACTTCCATTATGGTGTGCTAAAATAGCTAACTTCGCTAAGATCCCCTCACATAAGACACAGCTTTACTTCAGTATCCCTTCTGTGAAGTTTATGCATCCTCTTAAAATACGGATGGCTAGGACTATTACAGTATTCCAGAAGAGATTTCAGCTGTGCCTTGCTCTATAGTGTTTAATCAGTCTGTCCAGGAAAAACCTTACTTAGTGTGTCCTGGGATTGCAAATGTCTTTTTCATGACAGCATCACATTGATGGGCCACAATCATCCATGATCAAATAATGCCCCGAGGTCATTCTCTTTCTTTGTTTTCTTTCCAACTGATAAGTTTCCAGTCTATAACACACATGGGTTATGAGATTTTTATTGCTCTAGATACATGTTCTTGTACTTTATGCTTTGAAATGTCATCCCATTTCAAGGTTATGCAAGTTTTCTTGTGTAATATTCTCATCTTCCTCTGCATGGTAATGTTCCCAACATTATGTCATCTGCAGATGTTGATGGGGTAAACATTTTATGATAGTTTATCTGTAATTCAAACATTAAACAAAAGTGGTTGAAAGATTAGTTTTTCAGGAATTCCACTAGTAACCTTCTTTTGGAGGTTAATATCACCTACCCATTTTCCCTTGTTTCAGTGTTAACCCGATTTTGCTGAAGACCTGCTACTTTGTGTTTGCAAAGGTAGTTATTAGAAGAGAGTAGGTATTTACTCTGCAATGAGTATTCTTCCAATTCTCTTTTGCTACCTTGTTAGAAACTGTATATGTTCTAGTGCTAAGCTGTTCAGGCTTTCAGTTACCTTGTAAAGAGTTTACGAATAACAGCTATTAGTCAGTAAACCCACTGTTAATGAGGGGAATCACCAAAGTTTCCGTCAGATTGAAACAGAAAAAATCTACTCACTTGGAGTAAAAATTAATTACTATAATATATAATATAATAATATCCCATTCAGCACTCACATAATTCACTGTTAAGCACTTGGCATTGTTAAATATTTGGTTTAGTGAAGAGAGAGGTCTGAGTTAAACTTTAGAAAAAGAAGACCTATTTTTAGCCAGTATTTTCGTCAAAGTCCATATATATCCACTGAAGCAATATATTCCATAAAAAATTTTGAGATCAGTGATATGTTTTATACTCTCATTGGGAAATACATTTTGTATTAAATATTTACTTCATTTCTAAAGTAAAAGTTACCACCAGTGCTTCATTTTAAAGACAGTTTGAACTCAAATCCAGTATTTTAATCAAAAAAATCTGCACAACTTATTGCAAGTGAAAACAAAATGAAACAAAATGTTTCCACTGTCATTATTTTTACTTTTTCTTCTGTAGGGACAGATATATAAATTTTCCTTTTCACTTACCATCATTCAAAACAATTAGTCATAACATTGTGTGATTTCACTTAATGTTTATAGATTTTGTATAGATGAATGAGATTTACTTGAAGTATGCTGAAATTATTCCAGTATAAGGCACTGATGATTTTACATGTATTTTCCATATGGAAATAACACAGAATCTTTCAGTTATCTGATATGACCAGACTTACTTTTGAATTTGGTCAGTATATGTGACATCTGTGGACTTTATTCAGGGGCTAGTACCTTGGAAAAAGAAGCCAAAACTATCTCTGAAACTATGTTGTCATTCTATGAAGAAACCAGGATGCTTTTGCAAGGGAGAGAGGGCAAACTCAGTAGCATCTGTAGTTAATACAAGATTAGCTAACCAGAGACTTCAGTAAATATGAATTAAGTGGTATACATAGATATTGTGTTATCATAATGAAATAAGAGGAACTTCATTCTAATTGTGAAGAGGACTCTTTAGTAATATGAAGGACTAGCTTGCTGTGAAAGATTTAAATAAATTGACTCTGCTTTTCTCTGTACACATAGCTATCCATGTCTGAAATCTGATCCTAGGTTTTGGTGCCTCATACCTTCCTACTTGTATAGGCTCCAGCCCAGTCCACCTCTCCAAGAAAGCCAAACCTTGTAATTCTCTGAGTCTAGAGGTTAATTTTCACAACCATGGGGTTTACAAATAACATTTATCTGTTATATTCATTCCCATGTGCTTGCAAGTAATATTCTTCATTGTAGATGAGGAAAACAATTTCTCTGCTTGTGTTCCTCAGGAAGTCTAAGACAGCAAATAACTTTGTTCCAGGACAGTTTTGAATATGCAACTTTCCTAAACAATATTATTTGAAAATAGTTTTAATAGTAGTATCACTGAAAATGCACACACTTACTTAGTGCCAGGTATAGCAAATGGGTTGCCTTGCATCTTCAACATGATGTTCAGCCTGTCAGAAACTACAGGATGTCAGTGAAAGTCACCTACCCATATATATGTGAGCATCTGGTGTATGCACATCTGTTGATGACAGATCCCATCCTTTCTGCTTCTAAAACTGTGGTGCTAATGGACCTTCGTGATCTCAGTAAGGTGAAGAGAAAGATAAATGAGACTGAAATTTGTCCTAGTACAGATAATTTGAAATATGGCAGGCAGAGTCCCAGTTTCTTTCGGTATAGTTGTGACCTGAATGTATTACAATGCAAAGGCCCATTAGGTTCTTGTGCAGCAGCAACTCAGTTTCCTGACTTATACCACAAAGGAAGTGACCTTGTGCTTAACTGCATTCCAGTTGCCAATGCCTTGATCTACAGAGAAGAGAAGGCGGCTCTCTGGTTTCTGTGGGGTGTGGGGTTGTTCCAGGTGCTTTGGAAAGAAGTGGATTTTTTTTCTTGAAAGTCATTCTTGTGTTATTCTGATGGAGAGAAAAAACATTGTTTGAGAAGTATGTTTCTGTAGTGCTTCTGGGCTGTCCTTTGCAAGTATTTACTCATTTCTAGTTTTCAGTGAAGGAATAGTTCATTAAGACACCTGTCACTGGTCACTTGATTATCTACATATGCTTCTAGATTTGGTAGAAAAGTAGTATTATTGAAACAATATTAACTGCTACATTTATTTATTTATACATATTCAATCTTGAATAAAATACTAAAATAGATGTAGTTGGCACTTGTCTTCAGTTGCCAGCTATATGAAATTACTTGGAGTTAATCTGATTGTTCATTAACTGTCCACAGGAGACTGCATTGTAGGGATTCACCTTTCAAATGCAATGACTGTCCATCTGATTTGTATGCCCATGTTCTCTTCTTCTCACCACATGTTTATAATATGTGTAATTTTGTAGCACTTGCTTATCCCAGTGTTCCCTCATTCTTCCTTAATTTTCGGTGGTGTAGTTTATGTTTCCTATAGTTTGGCACCCGTGACATTTTTACTTGTGCCATCCTACTTCTAAATGGATTTTATTCTTGAAGACAGAGAAATCTATTTTGAACTACCTTTTCAAACACAGTGTTTTTAACCAAGTGCACTGACATAAAAGGGCAAGATTACCATTCGCATCAATGGATGACAGAGGAGATTGGATGGAAGATGCATCTCATCAACCGCATGCATCTGTAGCATAGTTCTACATCTGAGCTTCACCCTCATCTCCTCTTAAGCTGCTTGGAGAGAATAAGCAGTTTCTATAGTGTAATTCATTGCAGTTTTGAATGAATGACTAAAATAGGTTAGGTGAATTGCACCTTGAAAGAGCATATTTTTCTCCACTGAGTGCAGAGAGAACTGAGGGAAGGGGGTCAGATCTAGAGCTGTACAATGCAGCAATCAAGTTGGGGGTGATGAGTTCTTTCCCAGGCTACCAAGCCCACTGTTACTGGCCAAGCATCTAATATGTGCTTGAGTCTCATAGACATAATCAGGACTGTAGAGCTTGTATAAGTGCATTGTAGTTTATTTTGATAAGAAGATTTTCCTGATTGTTTTCCTGAAGCTTGTTGCAGTTATAACCATATTCCTGTAAAGAAAATCTTAATCTTTTACATGAAAATTATGGAACATTAAATAAGTTGAAGTGTGGTGAAGTCAAAGGCTAGCATAATTTTGTGTATACTTCTAGGTGCACATTAAAAGAAAATTGTACACGTTCAAACAGCATAAAGGGTTGGTATAACATTTCACATGCACCTGACAAAGATCTGAAAATCCTGCTAAGTTTCCCTGCCAAAAATCAGGTATGTGCACCTAGTTATTATGCATGTTTGTTTCTTGTGACTTACAGAGTGTCATTGTGTTGCTTATTGCAGCTTCCACTCTTTTGTCCCCTTGTTCCCTATATTAATCGCTCTTACCTCACCAATTGGCAAATGTATTGGAAATTCCAGTAACCTGAATGGATCAATCAGATAGATGTTGTGTTCCTCCCCTATAAAATGTATCCTGAAGCTCTACTTTGTGACATTGAGTCCAAAATTCACCATGCTGACAAAGGCAACGTTTCCATTATATCGCTTCATCAGCTATTTTAATATTTCCAGTGACTATATATCAAGTGCATTTATGTAAGTTCTGAGCTTTGTAACAAGTTATAAAATATTCACTGGGACACATATGCTAGCACAAATGCATCTTTAAATGTTTGGTATTAGTATTTACTCAGTATCTGTTCACAGCACACACAGCCTTAAGCATTTGATTATCAAGTATTGTGACTGGCCACTTAATCTGCATGCTATTGTTTCTGGTTTCCTGATTGAATGCCCTAATGTGATCATACTTGTAAAGCACTCTCAGCCAGAAACAAAAGATAATTCATTACAAGAGAAATTCTGTTTCATAATTAAATGCGCTTTGGTTATGGATGCAAGCATTGTCTCTCTGTAAGGATTCTTGATGAAATATTTTTAGGAGGCTATAACAGCATATAACAGTTATAGCAAAATTCTTGTCTTAAAATCCAAAATGATTCCAGACTGATCCCCTAACATACCTTATAGATCTATTTGATTTCTGGCAGTTAGCAATGCTGTTTCTTTCAGAACTCTTTCTGTCTTGTGTCTTCAGCTGGGACAGGACCCTACCTTTTGAGAGGCTACCTAGTGAATCATCTCCTTCTACCACAGAAACTGTCATTTTGTACATTTTATAGTTTGGGGTTTTCTGAAGAGACAAGGTGATGACTTGACAAGTATGACAAGAAATCTGTTGTGTCCGTTTTATTGTTTCATAGGTTGCTGTGACTGCAAGCATAAGCAAAATCCTTACTTCCTGTATGATAAAAATTGTAACACCTGTTGAAATATTTTATGAAAATGTAGTGCTGAGAAACTCATCATGTTTCTGCAATCTAACCAGTCCAGTGATAACTGATAAGGGTATGTTCTGCACTTATATTTCTTTAATCTTTATTTACTGTCTTTAATTACTGAGGAGAACTGATCATAAATATAGGCCTAATGAGTGTGAGAGTAGGTAATGCTTTTTATTAAATCTCATTGGAAAAAAAAAGTTCATGTTTTGTCAAGTGATTCGAGTGTACTCACATTATTCTTGGCAATTAAAGATTAGTTAATATGGTCAGTTCTGGGCTCCTCAGCTCAAGAGGGACAGAGAACTTCTGGAAAGAGTCCAGCGCGGGGCCACCAAGATGATCAGGGGACTGGAACATCTTTCATACCAGGAAAGGCTGCGGGAACTGGGGCTGTTTAGTCTATAGAAGAGGAGACTGAGGGGAGATCTTATTAACATTTATAAATATCTAAATGGTGGGTGTCAGGAGGTTGGGGCATCCCTTCTATAGTAGCTATCAACAGGACAAGAGACAATGGGATGAAGCTGGAACACAAAAAGATTCACTTAAACATAAGAAAAAACTATTTCACTGTTCAGGTGAGGGAGCAGTGGCACAGGCTGCCCAGAGGGGTTGTGGAGTCTCCTTCCTTGGAGGTCTTCAAGACCCACCTGGACAAGTTTCCTATGCGACCTGATCTAGGTGAACCTGCTTCTGCAGGGGGATTGGAGTAGATGATCTCTAAAGATCCCTTCCAACCCTACCATTCTATGATTCTATGACTATTTTGCTAGAATTTATAAAATATTTTAACTTATGGCCAGAAGCAGCTTCTTCAGTTCATCCTATAGCAGTGCAGTGTTTTAGCTTTAGGAGCATATTTGTGTGGTACCATTAGTCACTGTCTAAGGAAACTTAAGATAGCTGCAATGACAATGCAGCTGGAACAAGTGGTGTTGGTCCCGTGCTCTGCTTTTGACAAATTAACCCACCTTAACCTTTCTCTCATCTGCAAACAGATTTTTTTTTTTTTTGCAGGAAACTGTAGTAGCATCAGTAAGAGGAGGATCTGAATATGAATGTCTGAATCTTAACATTCAATTAACTGTTGCAACCTACCTTAGACACTTGCAGGAAACAGATTGTTCCATGTAGACAATCAGCAGAAAAAAACATGATTCAGGGGCGTTCTGAGTGGCACATCGTTTTGTCTCATTTTCATTCATCTTTCTAAATTATTAGTTGAATCATTTTGCAATAGTTTTTATACTACTTTGTTCATGAGTATTCAGAATAAAGAGCCCTGAGTCATTTGTGTTGGACACACGATGCATGTTATGTTTTGTGCATCCTATGGGCAACTGCAGGTTTTACAATGAGATGGTAAATTACTGAAGTTTTGAGCTGTTCTCTAGGCTTTGCTCTCAAAGATCAGATGATAATCCTTCACAGTAGAGTGTTATTTGGCTAATAAGAAGAATACGTCCCCTTTGCATTGCTTCAAGGGTCTGATAGAAATGCAAAGCTTCTTTATACAGGTTGACCTTGTACCTTTTTTAAGTTGCTTATTTTAGAATACAAAAGAGAGCTTTAATCTAAAATGAAGGACAAAGATAGCAAGCTCAAGGATACCATGTGCTCTTAAGTGACTTGAAGAGGAAACAGAAAATTCAGATAAATGCCTGCCTTTATCTTTTCTAGATAATATAACCCAAAAGACATGTAATACTCTGCATGAATCTGATTATCTTATAATACCTTTCTGTAAAAAGACGAATGGAATGTTAACCAGATATTACAATGACCTGTTGTTCTGAAGAGCTCAGTGCTGCAAAGAACTCTCTCTCTCGGGGACCCTTGTCCTTGAAGGAGATTCCTTTGAATATTGGCATCTCAGGAGGTCATCCTATCTATGGCCTTTGAATGGGAGAAGCTCCTCTGACATCAAACAAATGTTGTGTCAAGTTCCTGTCCAATATTGATTAGGGAATTGAGAAGAAAAAACTTTGTCACTAGCAGGTGATAGGCTGATATCCATATGTATTACAGTCTATTAAATTGTCTTTAGTAAAAACCATTAGTGGATTTTTAAGAGGGTCAAATGCGTTAGGGAGGAAAACAATGTCTTTTATTGACCAAGTCCCAAAAGCCAAGATTTCATATAACTATGGAGTATGTTGTTTTTGTTCTCTGTCTTCTGGGACTAAGGCTTTCTCTTACTCTGTTAGTAAGTTTTCAGGGTATAGTTTTTCAGAAGCCAACTTGCTGTGCCTGTGCATGGTGACAAAGATGAGCCCTTTGACAGTGTCAATCAGAAGGCTGTGAGCTCAGCTCATCCCTGCCAGTATTACTGCCCCTCACATGCTGCTACAAGCAGAGATATATTGGTGGATAATGCAAATGTGGAAGTTAGGCAAAGTGACCTCAGTCTCACAAGAAGATGCACTTGCTAAATTCCTTCATGTATCATTTTGAAAATACTTGCTACTCAGTGCCGTCTGGTCCATTTTGAAAGGTCAGCCTGGGCCATACAGAAGATAATAGGTTCCATTAATTTCAACGCTGACATAATCAACAAACCATATTCAGCAATGTTCTTTTTAAAGTGTTTATACAGACTTGAAAGAGAAGACAAACTCTGTCAGAAGCAGATAAATCCCATACTTCTACTTACTACTATTTTTCAATAGCTTATGACTTCAGACCCTTCTCGTATAATGACCTAGACAAGTGATTTAGGCAATTTTGTGCTCAAGGTACCACATTGCTGCAGGTATGTAGATTTCTGAGGATGTGGATAGGTGCTTGGTGAAGGATTTCAGAAAGTCTGTGTGTGCTCATCCACATCTTCAAGCATTTTAACACCCTTAAAAATCAGACTCTTTGCTATCCGTTGAATAAGATATTTAAGCATCCAAGCAGTTATAAGGACTATTTCCAACAAGCATTTCAGGTGACCTCTACAGCCAGCACCCAAGTGCCATGATGACCTGTGGAGCTAGGAGATACTTCTGATCTAACAATGTAGTTGTAGCCAAAGCCAATTTTCATCTGAACAAGCTACCCTGTGAAAAAGACAGAACATTCTCTACCTTTACAGAGTAGGTATAATTTAAATCTATGTAACTTTCCTGGATTAAAAAGCTTTCTACTTCCTAGCATAGAGAAGCCAGAAAAAGTCTGCACACATGGGTTTCATTTGATCTCAGACAGTCATTCATTTCACAGACGTACACATCTGCAGGCACACAGATGAAAGGGACCATGGCTTAAGTGGTATATATCTAACTCTACTTTTCGATGTGGTATTCTGCTCGTAGGAGAGGATACTCTTTCATTCCACAGCTGCCAGTGAATTGTTGGTATAGTAATTGCTAGCTGAAATAATGGCAAATTGACTCATGCAATCATAAAAGATTTAAATAGGATGAAAATTGCTACTGCATAGATTACAAAAGAAGACTCTGAAACCAAGTCTCTGAGACAGGGAGAGAGAGAGAAGTATGGTATGTTTGGATCTTGTATTATTAGAAGGCTTGGATTTGGGGTCTGGCCATGCCACAGTATACCACTGAGCACTCTTTGGGAATGATTTTATATCCCAACTCCATGATAGCATTTCCTTATTTGTATCCTGACAATAACATTATTTTTGTGTGTCATGCAGTGTCAAGCTTAATTAATGAGTGTATATAAAGTCTTGGAATAACTCAGCTGAAGGGAGCTATGAAAGGACGAGATCTAGTTATTTTTAGCAGTAAAAAGTGTGAGTGTGTATGTGAGATAAGGTGCACATCATGTAGAGAACAGCTGAAGGCACATGAGCTTTCAACTCTGGGGTTCTTTTTTGTTTGTTTTTAGTTTTTTTCTTGTAATATCCAGCATATGTCTAACAGTCACTTTTTTTACAGATTGTCTAGTTCTCGAAGCATCGCTGTCCTCCACCTCTTGGAATATCACGCAGACATTTTGGTTGAAAAAGTAAGAGCCTGGTTCCTACTGAAGTTCACTGAGGGGTTTATGTGGGAGGGCACCTGAAGTATGATCATTCTTTTGGGAGGAGTTAATTAAGGAAATACGTTTCGATAAAGATAGCCAAATCCCTTTTCTTGGTCCATTTCCTCCTTCTCTTCTTTCTTTATTGTCCTTAGAAAACTACTTTTTCTGATAGCCCTTTTATTTAATAAGATCCTGGCAGCTAGCTGTAGGAGAGTCATTACAATGACTGAATTTATGACAAGTGCCTGAAGAGATAATAAAGGATGTCACAGTGACATTAAAAACCTTTTTGTCCTTGTGAAAAAGGTGGGCCCCTGGTACTCAGGATAAGACCTAAATCAGAGGAGTCAAGAGATTCTGTAAGAGTCCCTGTATGGAGCTGGTTTTTAATAGAGCCAGATGCAATTTAAATATGATCCTTGGGTAACATGAATACAATTAAACCAGAAAGTAGCATCTAATCTGCTAATAAGAATAATGAATGCCTGTTATTCCATAAGCATTATTTTTCAGAGCTGCAGTCTTTGATGAGGGCTCACGGTAGAAAGCATTTGTGCCCAATCATGACCTAACCCTTTGTGAAATGTAGTTGTTAAAACTTAGAAAGATCTTGCTAACATATACTGTAGGTAACTACCGCGTTCCTATTCAGAATAGGACTTCCCCTATAACAAAGAGACTAATTCATAGACACTTCGGATGAAATAGAACTCCTGCATTTAGGGAAGTGGCACATCACTTCCCTGCCCCTGCAGCAACACAGGGAACGAGCTGTCTTTCTCTAAATCAGAGCATTTCTCAGCATGCATGGAGAAGGTCTGCACTGCTCTTGGCTCTCCTCTGTGCTCATAGATGCATTGCAAAACAAGACAGAGACAAACTAGTCTCCAACAGGCATTTTTTTTGGTAAGGGAAGGGAATAGCAAACTAGCAATACTTGCTAGCACTACACACAAAACAGAAGTTCGTGTAAGCTATGGAAGAATCAATGATGGTGTTTTGCCCTTTTCTGGTTAAAAAGTACTATCTGGCCATTTATGTACTGGAGAAAACCACAGCAAAATGAAACCCAGAGTCTTCCATCTGCTTTATGCTTTTTTGAAATTTATGACTCTCAACATCTCAGCACAGATTGTATTTCATACTAAATTTATCCTCAGAATAACCACAACAGAACAATAGGCTTGGAGAGTAAATGCAGGTTATGTGTTTTACACATTTCATTACATGTTTGCCAGGTTGTTCTCTTCATTTTGTGCTTTTTTCCCGTCACTTGAAATTTCATAGCTGAATCTCGATTGAGTTCCTCTGTCTTACAAAAACTCTGTTTTCTATGTTACCAGCTGCTCACGATGTATGCACAAGGGTGAGTGTGCCAGCTGTAAATGGATGCCTGTCTCTCCTGCTGCCACCTGCCAGGTGAAGTTTGTTGGGGAGAACTGGAATCCCCTGTCATGCTTTTTCCTTGTATTTTTTACATCTGAGCAGCAATCTGTCTCTTCATTGTCCTGACATGGAGAAATGCTGATTTTTTTTTTCCAGGATAGTTGTAATGCTGCTGCTTCCAAGAGGATCACCACTGCACAGAAAACAGAGGTTAGTTTAGCATTTTAGGATTTACATTATTGAGGCTCTGTGGGTTGGGGGAGAAATATATTTAAATATGAGGACTTTGGAGGAAGAATAGAGATGTGGATGAGGAGACAGACGATTGGTTACAAAGAAAGATAGTGCAGGATTGGGATTGATAGTACTTTTCCCTAGTGCTTTGTTGATGCTTAAAGATACCAACAAAGACTTGTGTTTCAGATCCAGACATTGAGACAGTGAACACTGCGCTCTAGATGCAGCGTTTACCATATTGCTTTAAATGCCAAAGTCCCTGTATGCTGTATTTAGGCACTCCCCAGGAGCCAACATGCTGAGGGCTGGGACCTGTAAGCTGACCAACAACAACAAAAAAAACCTACAAAGCAAAGCAGAACATCTTGGACTTAATCTCTTACTTAGATTTAAATACATGTTTGGGTTCAGCTGTCACAGACAGCTCTGTGAAACTAGGTTTCAGAGTCTCAAACCTTTTCCTCATTTTATGCAACCAGATCACAGCTTCTCCTGAAACGTAGCTGCCAGGGGAGCAGAAGGAAGGGGAGGATGTGCCACCCCGTTTCTGAATAACAGAGAAGTGGCTAGAGGATGCATCCAGGAACTAAAATCCGTTGGTATTAGTAAATCCCTGGTTCACACTTCCAGAAAAAAATGTCCTTGCTTCCAGGCTGTGGACAAAACTGGGAGACGGAGCTACTCCCCATCCATCCCACCCAAGCTGGATCACTGGGAAGGAAGGAGTGTCACTGGTGCCAAAGTGTCTTCTGAATCTGGTTATTGAGTTTTTTATTGAAATCATCTAGACTGTATGTGAGCACACAGTCTATACAATTTGCCTCCTAGGCCACCCCTTGAGCTTAGGTCAGCCCTTTAACCACAAAGTTATCCCTTGATTCTTTATAGTGCCAAAATGGTTTTATTTTCTCATAAAACCGAGCGATCATGTCATCAGTGGTTGCTTATGACATGCCTGTGTTAGGAAAGAAGTGAGTACTGAAGAGAAATTTGACAGATGAGTAGGTACATAGAGGTTTGCTGCCTACACTTTTTGGTTTCTGCTTTTCTATGAGTGATAGCATAGTTGGTATAAATAGCGATTATGTTCTTACCTCTAAATCTTTCACTAGAACTACCCAAACTTTTACCTGTGAGGACAGGAATTGCTTCTTAAATTCAGCTATTCAGCTGAGGTTTCTTAAACAAAATCACAAAAATCCATTTTGTTTTTCACAGAGATGAGTGGGATTGCAATACTTGTGCTTCCAAGCATTAATATTCTGGGTTTGGTCTGCATATAAAGCATAACGGCTGGTGAAAGAACAGAGGAAATTCTTCTTTACTCTGCTTCCAAGTGCATTAATTTGACATTGGTAAATAGTTGGAATTGCCTGGGAGATGGCTTTCTTCCACACGCCTTATCTTGGAAAGACAGTGATGGACAAGGCAGTGAGAGCACTAGAGGCAGTCCAGAGGCAGATGTTTATTTAAAAGTGATTGATCCATTCAGAGGGCTTGAAATTGCATTTAAAATCCTGCTCTCCTTTGACTGCTGGTGCTTTAAGGAGAGCATGCTGGAGAGCTGAGAAAGAGGATTTATGTTTTCCTACAACCCCAGCCGAGCATGTAGATTAATGCACATTTTTTTTCAGTGGCAGCCCCAGCCCTCCTCCTGACTCTAGCTGCTGGTTTCCATGCATGCACCTTCCCCCTCACTGCGCCAGAACAGCGGTTGGAGTGGTTGCATGAGTATGCTTGGCTGGGGAAATGATTTGGCTGTAAATAACCGTTGTCTTTCAGCAGGTTATTTTTCATCTGGGCCAGTTCCCTGATCCAATTCTTTGTGTGGCCTTGGGGCCCCTGTGCTAGTACCACAGGGAAGGCTGTGCCAGAGTCAGGGACAGACTTCCTGGGGTGACAGAAGCTGCTTAACCTGAGCCATTGCCAGATACCTCGGATGGGACCTGCAGCCATGCTAACCACACCTCTGAGGATGTGGCTGCCACTGTTTACGCAGCCCCAGGGAAGCATTAGGCTGTCCAGGGGACTGGGGCTGCAGCACAGAAATGTGGAGCTCTACAGAAGTTGACAGGGCTCTGCTGATTTACATTACCTTAGGACCTGGTGTACGCTCTCTGCATGTGTGTCTGCATGTTTACGCTGCTTTCATCTCATGCCTCACAACTAGTGATTTTTATAGATATCCTTCTGCCTCTCTACTGTCTCCCTTCTGCCTCTCTTGCTGCTGGGCATCTCTTCCCCTGCCACACAGTGATGGGAAGGTCAGTGGTTCTCTGGCACTGTGCAAACGAGCACCACAGATCCCAGCAAGGACACTGAGTCCAGTGAGGAAATTCACAGTTCCTTTTGCTGCTGAGGAAAGTGTTGCAGACCAGGGTGGTCAGGCTGGGAAGCAGGCTCTGGAGTAGCCAGGGCCAGCTTGCCTCAGCGCCATGAGTGGCTATACTGACGCCACGTGTCCAAGGCAGGACGTAGTGAGGGAGTCCGTATTGTGTAGCCACAGAGAAGGCAGGATTCAGGGGGTGACTGAAGCTTCCACAGTGAGCCATTCTTCCCTTGATTTCTTCTTGGTGTGAGAAAAGAAACAAGGCAATAGCTGTGGTGCCCTGTGGTGTGTGGTGCCTGTTCGAAAGACCAATGGGAGCCCTGAAGCGCCGCAGCATCCTGCTGCCCCCCTGAGCAGGGGATGTCTTATGTTTGCCTCAGCGGGACTCATGGCCCGGAGGCAGCTCTGGGGGATCTCTGTGTGGCTGTGTTATACAGTGTTAGTCCTGTGCTTTGGGGCTCCCTGCTGCTTACCAGTGAGAGCCTTGAAGCAATGTTTTACTCCTTTCTATGGTATTTGGCTTCTGGTTTGTGTGAGGATATTGATTGTCCTTGGTGCTCCGGAGTCCAGGCACAAGCAGAGGGATGGGATGTGGGTGGAGAAAAGCCCTGATGCTCCGCTGGCTTTAATCTCTCAGATTTCTGCTTCGGTTGTCCTGATTCCCAGGTCAGAGTGGGAGGGAATTTTCCCCCTCAGGCTCTTTGTCAGGGGTTTCTATTGCCCTTCTCCATTATCCATTCCAGAGGTCATCTTGGAGGCCCTTTCGGAGGCCCTCTGGCCCCAGCCTTTTCTGTCTGTTCCCTTTCCCGAGGCACAAGTTGCAGCTTTCCATCAGTTATGACAGGTCTCGCATTTGCTCGGGAGCACTCTGGCATTTAGCAGGCCATGGTAGCATTTGGGGACAACATGCCAGGGACCTTTCTGAAATAAACAAAGGCTGTGTTTGCAAAGGATGGCAGCATGAACCCAGCGATCCCCTCAGGCCACCAGCCCCAAGTCTTGGTGCTGCCAAAGAAAAACCCTGAGTGGTGAGAAAAACCCTGTGGGAAGGACTTTCCTAGAGGTTTTGCATCAGTGCCCTGCTTGGGTTTGGGAAGGCAGGAATCAAGATAATCACAATACTCTACAAACTCACTTTAAACTAGTATTATAGACAGTCTAAAAGCAAGCTAGAAACCATTTGCCTGTGAAGGTCCCAAACAGTTTGTGGTTTCACATGCGTATTTTCCTGTTTTTTTGAATGTTTTCAGTTTGTCGTCTGAAAGATACACAGAGAGGAAACCATCTGTGTGATTATAAAACTGGGGAAGCAGCAAAACTGATTAAACATGAGATGCTGTCAAATCTATCAAGTAAATACACCAAGGGGAAAAAAAAAAAATCTCTCTTCTTGCTCAGTAGTGTTAGTAAGTTAGGATAAGTAAAGAAAAGCACAGTTTAAAAATTGTCCACGTTTATGCTAGACCATGCCAGTGTCAGAGCAAACTAGGATTATTCTGAAATGCTGGAAAGTAGATTTGTAAGCTTCTTAGCACCAAAATGGGATACCAAAAAACCCAAATCCCTGCAGTTGTGTTGTACCTTTTGCTCTGTGTGTGACTTTGAAAGATTTCCTAGCAAAGCTGATTCTGTGGCTCTTTCTCAACTTTCATTCTAGGATTTGACCTTTCTTCCCCTTTTTCAGGTCACGAGAGATGCCTTCATTTGTTTCTGTGATCTCTCATAGTGACGGTACCAGGGGTTTTGCCTTGAGTTGTTTCTTAATTCTTCAAGGGTCACACGAAAGATATCATTTCAAGCTGGGTTTTTATGATGCTTACCTTCCACTATGTCAGCCTGTGATTCCTTTGGGCTACTTTGTTATGAGATAAATTGAAATATAAAATACGTAGGTATAAATAGTTGGCTCGTAAAGCAGTTGTGATTGGCAGTTTGTCCCAGGATCAAGCTTAACAAAAGTTGAAATCAATAAGAAAATTGTATCCCAGTGGCATGAAATCTGCATGGTAGTTTATACAGCTCGTGTTTAACTGCCTCGTCTTTTTATAACCAGATTTTGTTTTGCTCTGTTTTCTAATAGCATATCAGCATTCATTCCATTGAACCTTTGTGGATTTCTACATTAGGCAAGAGTGAAATAACGGTCAAAGGAGAAAACTTTACACACGCATCAGGCATAAAACTGATCCTGACTGGAATCACTGGCTGTAAACCAGACATGTGAGTCAAGCTCTGAGAAATAATACTATTTACTTTAAATGGTGAAAATTATGCACATTTTGCCCAGACAGTACAGTTGTGTGAACGGTTGTCATGGATCTCTCCTCAGCAGAGTGGGGAGTGCTCTGCACTCCTTCAGTTATAGTTCCATTTAAAGTTCCCAAGGGGTGGAAACCAATTTGGGTGCAATACAAGGGACAGATGGGTAGGTGGGCCATTCTGTCAGCAATAGTAGGACAGTTCTGTACCTGTGGCCCTCGGTTCCTTGCAGCAGGGCCTAAGAAGTTAGGTCACAGGAAAGCCTCAGCTTTTGTTTGACTCTCCTCTGCTTCAAAATATTCCCCAGATATATATTTTCTACTTGTGAAAGCACAAACACCATGCCAGGGAAAGGAATCTCTCATGCAACAGCTTGTACTTTTCTCTGTTGATGATTGCACAGTGTAACCCCCTAATTAGGCAATCTTATTCTGAATCCATCATTTTCAGGTGCAGCTGCGATGGCTGCCTGTGATTACCAAGCCCATTTTACATAGCTTGAAAAAGTACTCAAATGGTACAGTTCCATTTTTACTTCAACCATGAATTTCCTGGGGACCACAGAAAACAAAGGTGAGAGAGGGGAAGTAGAGAAAGAGAAGTGAAATGGAGGAAAGAGAGGAGGAAGGGGGAAAGTGAGAAGAAAGGAGAAGGTCCTGAAGGTTCTTGAGTAGGTCGTGGGCCGTGTTGGTAGCACGGGGAAGTGCACAGAGAACAGCAAAACTGCATGTTGTGTTACGTAGCCTCATCCCAAGGCTGCGAGGCCATATCGGTACTGTCTTCTGTGATTATTGTGACACACAGCAACTTCATTCAAAAGATGCCCTACTTTGTCTTTTCAACTCCCTGCTCAGTCTTTCCGCTTCCATCTGGCAGCTCAAAGAGAGATTAATTTGTCTTTTCTCCTTATCCTTTGCTTTCAGTTATAGTCTTCGTGTAGTAACACCAATGAGTGGCGTAGTGGCATCTGTGCCTCAGCGTCTGACTGTTTTTCTTTCTCCTCCAGCATTAAAGTTAGAAATGTGCTAAACGATACACAAATGACATTTACTCTCCCACCAACACGTAAAGAAGCCAAAAGTATCTGTATACAGGCTAATGGGAAAAAATGTTCACCACCGGTGACCCTGCATTATGTTTCACTGCCATCGTGTTTTGGGATCACACCAAATACCTCCTGGATCAGGTAAATGTGTCTTTTTGTACTTTTAATGCATTTATGAAGGTGTCGTCCTGCTGACCCAGTATGAGCCTCCTTCCTCAGCCAGACTGCAGCTGATGTAAACTTGGATGACTGCTGTAACCTGGGGTGGAGGATGAGTTTACACCAGTGGACTGATTTAGTGTATATCATGCGGATAGTCATGATACACCTGCAAGATGGATTGTGTGTTCTGCAGGATTCTTCCTGCCCAGCCCAGGTCTCCTTTGTAGAAGTAAAAAATAGTCTCTTCATGCTAGAGCTAAATCCAAAATACAGTAACATGCATAAATTCAAACTCTAATTAACTTTAATTTCTTGGTACTTACATACTCTTAACCTCCAAAGCACTGTAAGCTATCAGTGTATTGGAAAAGAAGAGAAAATAATCACCGCCGCAGTGGTACATGCAAACTTGCTTTAGCTTTGTGTTCTCTAAAGCCAAAAGAGCACTTTTCAAGCCTCTACTGGGTTCTATGGGAGACTCACAGCTCCAGTGAAAGACTTAGAGGGTGATTTTAAGATATTCTTAGGCACAGCTTTCCACCTGTCCCTCTGCCTGCACAGTTTTTACGCACTTTCATGTTCTTAATCTGATATCTTGGCGTCAAGCCCTGGCAAGTGTGGATTTGAGGTAATGAGTTGGGCTGGCAGCTGCAGCAGCTGAGCAACTAGGATGCCTGCCCTCATCTCCAGGTGAGAGGCAGCTCAGGCAGCTGGAAATTAATAATACCTTAAACCACTTCGGCTGTGTTCAGCAGAGATTGTGAGCCAGAGCCCTTGGACACAAGCACCATTGTGTGTGCTGAGACAGATGGTCTGAACACTGCTGAGAATGTTTCCTGGGAGGTGCCTGGCACCATCAGTTTGTCCTGAAGAAGGCAAGAATTAAGGGCAGGCAGGGCCCTGAAATACTATGACGCTCTTTCTTCAAGATAGAATATTAAATCACAGCCTGATTCTTTGGCTGCATGAATAGGAAACAAGGTGGAGAGTCCCTGAAAGGGAATGTGCTATCAAGTCATTTGGTTTTGCAGTAGCAGAAATATTTACCATTACATTATGAGGAAAGAATGGAAGTGCACTGTATGGCTCAAATTATCTCATCCTACAGTATGGCTTTATTATATTGTCTGCCACCGAAGCAAAATGTGCATGAGTAGTTTATTCATGGCTGAAACCTTAATGCAGGACTTACCTGTGATAAAACACAGAACATTAACCTCCCTCCCTCCCCTTGCCTTTTGTTTTTTTACAGCGGTGGTCGCAAAATTACTACGATTGGTCGAAATTTTAATGTGGTGGACAGTGTGATTATTTCAGATGACCAGAGGTCAAATCTCACCGTAAGTCTTAATGTCTTAATCTCCTTTGCAATAACAAGTGGAGGTCTTTTGAGGGATTAGGTTTTTGTTCCTAAGGTTTCAGGAGAATCTCGGTGTTTTTCAAACACTTGCTGAAATAATACTTGTAGGATTGCAGTTGCACACGTCTCAGTACAGGATCATGGATACACATAAGCTACTATGTTGTGTAATTCCTAAGCCTTTTTTCTGTCCTTTTCTGAGACTTGTTTCAAATCTGTCCTTTTTGACTCTCCCCAGCCTCCATATATGGGTTTGTTGGAGGAGGGGGTGGTGCACTTTTCTATGGCTTTGTGCTGAGAACCCAAATGGTGCCAATGCCTCAGCAAGGGGCAGCAGACTGGGGCTGATGTTGGGACGAAACCCTTTCTCCAAGTCTGTGAGGAGGTAAGCACCCCGTTGACTCCTGGGCTTGCAGCACAGAGACCAGAAAACAGCAGCACTACCCCATGGAGTAAACAATGCTGTGACTGTAGCAACTCTCCTCTCTTGGGAGTTAAACCGGGGAGAGGCAGTGCCCAGGGGTGCTGGGGAACTCATCCTGCTCTTCTCTTGTCACCTGCATTGAGGGGAAGGAAGGAGAAATCACTGTCACTATTCCTGTCTCACTGCAGGAAATACCTGCCTTAGCAGTGTGCAATCAGCCTTAAAGCAGCGTGCAGAGTGTGTAATAAATGTGCTTAAAGGTAGACACAGACTCAACACAGAAATTTTCCCAGGTGCTCTGCGTGCAGCCCTGATCTCAGAGAAGAGGTCTAGGAGAGATCTGTGTGAAGTCAGGAAGGCATTAAAATGATTTTGAATGCCTGTGTTTGTAATTGTACCCACTGTTGAGTGCTTAATGACTGTTACAGCTTTGCTATTGCATTTTTAGGTCTCTAGGAGTCCTGGCAATGAATCTGAATATCATTACTTGACACCAAGCCTGAGCCATGCAACAGAGGGCAAAGTTGTTGACATGATGTTAAAAGTGGAAACTACCTTTATACCGTGTGTCAAACTACACTATCACCCTGACCCAGTGTTCATTAACTACCAGCTGCACACTGAGCTGGATCCTGATCTGGAATTGAAAATATATGTAAGTCTAGAAGTGATAAATGGTTATTCCTTATTTGAAACTTGTTGCGAATCACTTTCTTGCTGTATTTAGTGACTATTATCTTTGATTTTTTTCCGTCTAGAAAGAAAATGACAAGTTGAATATTTCTAAAACTGAGGTAGAGGTTTATCTGTCATATATGAATGGTGCACAGACCAAAAAGATATGGTTCAGTGTCCAAAATATTACCAAAAAGCCAGACCGTAGCACCATACTGTGCAAATTCAAAAGGGAAGGAACAGACAAGATTGATTTCTCCACGGTGAAAGTTTTTGTAAGTAGATTTCCCTTTTGTTGCAATTGAGCAGTGTTTGGATGCTTGTACAGATGCAATAAAATGTGGCATTAACTCTCTTGTCAGGAATGTTCTTTATAAAGGGAGGAACTAGATGCATTTTCTGCTCTCCCAGTACTTGGTGGGACAGTTATCTTCCTCATATCTAAGCGCGTCTGCCTAGCTGAAGTACCACTAATGGTACTTGAGTTCATTCCCTGTCTAGTTTCTGCTGTAGTCTCAGAAGGTAGCCTTTGCAGTCCAAACTGAGCTCACTGCTGCTGAACTCCAGGAGAGCAGTAACTTGTTACACGTCTAACTGCAGTACAGACATCACCGATACAGCACAGCTGGCTCCAGGAGAGCCTCTCCTCTTAGATCTGCAGGCAATCTGATGCTGTAGTGTGGCCAAGAGGAAAAGGAATGTGTCCTCCCATTCACTTTTTCCCACTACAGTAGATAAGGATCTTGAACAGTGCACAGGGGTCACCAAGGAGAGAAGAGAAAGCATTTCTGGATGAAAAAGAGGGTGAAATTCAATGTGCCCTGGGAAGGCCAAAATGCTTTGAACATATGGCGCAAAGCCAGGCCCAAATATAAGGACATTAGCACGGATGTCAAAGCTAAATGGCAGCTTAAGATACTTGCTCCGTGAATCAGAAGATTCTATGAATTTTTTAAAATACAGTCATCATCATTTAAGAGGGAGAAAAATTATGCCAGACTCTTATTGCAGTGTATGGTGGTATAAAACTGAAATAACTCTATTGACTTCGAGGCATATGGCTCATAGTAAAGACTAACGAAGCTATTCTCAATTTCATATCACTGTTAAATGATCCCCCATCTGTGGATCCTGCCGTCTGAGCCAGTTATGGCATGGAAAAGCCTTTCTGAGACTGGTGTTGCATTTAAATATTAACGTTGCCTTGCACTGTCACATGCTCATTCTGCAAGCTTCGTAGGAGTGACTGTCAGAGAAAGGTCACCACTTCACTAAGGCAAATCAAATATAATAGCTATAATGTAACATTTCACTTCTGGTACCTTAAAATCATTTTTTCCAATGTCAAAAAAAATGTAAGAGCAGGGAATCATCATGTGTTTTTTCTATCTTATAAATAAAAAGTAGGGCCACTCTGAAGAAGGGATAATCTGGGGATAAAAGATAGGTATGGCCCAAGAATAAACATATCTCTTGCCTTAGTATTCAGGAGGAAAGATGATATTCGGCGTGGGGTCAAAGAGGGGACAATCAGTCTCAATGAAGGTATCAAATGAGTTAATACCATACATGTGACCAAAGCAAGATTCTGATAGATCTAGAAGCTCAAGGCAGCAGGAACAGGATCGTTCCCACCATAAAAGTGAGAAAGAGCTAGCAGATGATACTGTAGGCTTAGTAGGAAAGATTTTAAATAAAGCTGCAGCCAGGAGATGTACTATATGACTGGAGAGCAGCAAGTATAAAACCAGTATTTAAAAGAAAAAGAAAAAAAGGGAACTAGGCAAATGGAGGCTGGCTGATTTAATCCCAGCTCTGTGTAAAGCTCTATCATGTACTTTGAATGAGGGACTCACAAAGACCTGGGGGTGAGTGGATAATTGTCAACTTATTCTTAATAAAAGCAGATTACGATAGATAACTTTGTTTCATAAGATGAGTGATCTCCTCAACAACAAAAAACCAGTAGATCACATGTACCTGGAAGTCATTCAGTAAACTGCTTAACATAGTGATTATGAGGATTCTAGGGATTAGGAAAACTGGAAGCTGTGTGTGGGGAGCTGGCTCTGGGCAGTGTTGATTTTCATACAGATATTGTTTAGTGTCACTAGTGACTTGAGCACAAGAAGATGGCATGTACTAATAATATTTACTCATGGCATCAAGCTCAGAGGTTTTACCAGTCCAGAGGAAGTTTTATAATGTCATACAAGAATAATGAAATGAATTTAGGAATAGGAATTGGATGAACTCAGGTGTACCTTGTTCAGTCCATGACTCAGAAGCAAGATAAATAAAAGATAAGGAGAGAAATGGGGCCACTGAATGGAAAGGTTATGGTGAAGATTAAAGAGAATCTAATTGTGAGCAAAAAAAATTAAATGAATGCTTTATTTCAGTTTTCAAGAAGCAGGGATGAGTAACAAATTTCTGCCTTTGGAATGCTTTGGTTGGACATGATGAGTGGAGAAAGGCATGTGTGTTAGTTACAAGATGATTCATGTATTTAACCATCAATGTATTTCAGCCTTGGAAAAGGCAAGTGGGATCCTAGGAAGGCTTGGACCAAAAGTACTGTGTATAGGAACTTTGAAAACATATAAACCACTGAGGAGAAAAATAACATTTGATAGAGGAAATCGATCTGCTTTGTCCTCTGTTCTTTGTAGCCACAGGAGGCCAAAGAGGCTGTGTCGTTCCAGCACCGTGGGGTTTATTTTCTTGCTTGTGTCCATGTAGCTGTGATGTGACTATCCAGTTGGCAGCCTCCAGCTGCCCTGGCTGCTCACCTTCTGAAACAACCCAGTGACTGAAATTAGCAGATCTCTGCCTTCCCTACTGTAACCCGAAATAGTTTCAACCCAACTCTCCTTTTCAATTATCTCCATCTCATTTCTATCCCTGGCACTTGGTGGTATTCTTTTTCTGTGTCAAAGCATATTTTTACTTCTAGTCTGTTTGTAGGCTTAGCTACCCTTTGTTTGTGTTTTTGTAGTCCTCTCTGAGATCCTCCATTGTGAAATTTTCTCTGCCATAATTGTCAGTGGTGAATGCCTCAGTTCAGCATCTGGCAGACTTCAGCACTTGTGTGTATTCCTAAGAATTAATGCCTGTCCTGCCTTTGATGTGCCCAGTGGCTGTTGGGGGTGTTGTCTGTGGATGTTGTGTTTGTTCTGAAGCTGGACCTTCAGGAATGCCCTACAGCCTACGTAAAGAGGTTAAACTTCTGCAAATAAATAGGGAAGAGGGCTGTGGGACAGGCGGCTATCAAAAAACTTACTTCCCATTATCAGCTCCTTATCTTGCTTGTCTGCTCTGTGCAAAGTAATGTTTTTAACTGTCAACAATGTGCCTTCTTCAATTCAAATGCCCGGATGTTTAGCAACAATTCTGAAGTGTATGAGTCATTTGGACAGCTGGAGGCCAAATCCTGCCCTTCACTTGAGGGCTTTTGACAAAATTTGCTGCTTCACCAGGACCTCCAAAGATTTGTCTTGTCACTACTTTGTTATCCTGCTTTAAGTACAGTGAAAGTTAAGGGTTTTTTTGGTTCACATGATTTCCCAAATTGCTGCTGTCTTCCTAATAATCTGGAGAATCTTTCGTGTGCCTTCAGTACTTTTAATACATTAAATGTCATTTAAAGCACTGATATAATACTTATTCTCCATTAACACAGACATTCTCTTTCTTCAGGTCAAGTTAGGAAACTTTGAGCATGAAGTGAAACCAACATCATCACACATATATTTATATGTCCTTATTTTGCTACCAATTATAGTGTGTGTCATTATAGGTAAGTACAATAGTGTGTTCTCACTTTTTTGTTTGCTGATCATGACACATGAACACGTATACAAACACACATACGTCTTTGGGACTGTCACAAACATTCAGATGGTTTTCCTCACTTCCAAGTAAGAACAAAGTTAACTCTGGTCTGATGGTGAAGTCCATCTCATCAGACTAGAGCATATCAGGAGACTAGTTTTGGCTGTTCTGCTGGGTTTACTCACCATCATTTAGTGAGGCAAGCCATAGGACTGATGTCCTTGTGTCACAATTTGGGCCTTTCCAGCTGTCAGAGCTGGGCTACCCTCCCATCCCTGTGGAGATGTTGCCTAAGGAACTGCCTGTCCTCAGGCAGTGTTTGTGCTGTTTCGGCTCTGTTGCATTTGCATCACTGATGAATTTGTCAGTCATTACTAAATTGAGGGGGTAAATAGTTATCCCCTCCTCATTTTTGTCACTCTTTTTTTCTAAATGTTTTTGCCCTGATTGTATACTTGACAAGTTTCTGTTTATTGCAGGAATTCTGGCTGTGTGTTCTTCTTCTGTTTCTTTAGGTTTCTTTTTAAAAAGTGTGTTACCTTTACAGGAACCATATCTCATACCTTTACTCTCTCTACCTAAGCTTTAGAGGAATTAACAGTTTGGAAATGCATGTCCTGTTCAAAGGAACTGTTTTTCCTGTTTGGTCGATGCTACTTTAAGTGGGTTGCTAGTAGCTGAAGTGGTTGTTAGATTCTGTGTCTCAATGTGAAGGTTGTAGGTAGCAGAATGTGCTGTACTTTCAAATACAGTTGGATTGACAATTCTAAGACCTTGTTACAAGGAATGGTTTGTATTAAACATGTGGGTTTAGATGGAGATGACTGGGGCTCATGGGTACCAGCATCCTCAAAACAGTAGAAGCAGTAATGCTCCTGGAAAGTGCAAGTGTATATCAATCTTTCTGTTTCTTAAAATAGTATTAAAGTACATCTTGTATAGTGGTTGCCTGTTACCCAGTTTCTGTACTCAGAATCTCTTTTTCTTTTCCTTTCTAGCAGCATTTATAGTTACTAGATACAAATCCAAAGAGTTAACTCGTAAACAGAGTCAGCAACTGGAACTGCTGGAATACGAGATTCGGAAAGAAATACGTGAGGGTAGGTCTAAAGAGCTTTATAGAGCTTAAGTACAGTGTAATTTCTGAACTGAAGCTGTCTAGAAGCTCACATTATATAAACATGTTAATTTTATAGCTGTTAGAATGGTTTTGTGTTGTATCTGACTTCCCCTTCAGTGCTGGTGCACACTGTAGTAGCAGATAGCACTGAGCTAATAGGATTGCATTTAATATTTCCTTCAACAGAAATGGGGCGGGGGGAGGGAAAGATTGATACTTTCCCAGTCATAAGATTTTGGGTTAGAAAAACAACCCCTCTTGCCTGACACCTGTTTTTTAAGGAACAGCTGTTGAGGCCAATAGTTGTGAAGATGATTTTGTGTCAATTAAACTAACTGTCTGGGTGGGGACGGGGGGTGCTTTTTCAGGATTTGCAGAGCTGCAGATGGATGAATTAGATGTGGTGGATAGTTTTGGAACCATTCCCTTCCTTGACTACAAACACTTTGCTCTCAGAACTTTCTTTCCAGAGGTAAATATTTACAACTCTTTCAGTTGTCAGCCCTACCTAATAATGAAAAAGCTAGGAAGGTCAGTATCAAATAACTAAAGCAAATCCTACTCGGTAGTTGCACATTGTTTTCCCAAGAAACTTTTCTTAAATCAAGAATTACCAAAGAGTACTTAAGGCTTTACAGCTCTATATTTAAAAAGCCTAAACGCTGTATATGAAGCTTTTGAATTTTCAAGGGTTGTGTGTGCATCCATTTCTTTTTTGCCTAGCCTCACTAAGCTGCTTGCCTTTCAGGCCATCCTAGCTAAGCTGTAATTTATCCATTGCTCTTTTTTTTTGGTTCTCATTCTTTCACTCTCTGTGCTATAACTAATTAAAGTAACCGTCAGGCTAGCTAACATGCTAGCTAACATCATGACTCTTCCTAATTAGACTTGTGACATGAGGAAATGGCTCTAAGGTCGTGCTGACTTTCTACTTCAAGCTGCTGGCAGAAATGGTAAAACCTTGGTTCAAGGGAGTGCAGGGTCAGATGCTTAACATTTTCATAAGTATTTAAGTTCTATCCAGTTTAGAGGTGGATAGTTTCATTGTTCTTCGAAGCAGTTTGTGCCACTGCATCAGAGGACCAAAGAGGACTTCTCTTGAATGTTTTACTTCTGCTGGCTTTTTTCTTTCAGAGGCGGCGAGTTATAATGCTGATAAGTGCATTTGCCACAGCTTTCAAAATGATGTCATGATGTTAGCCAGTGCTTACTGGCATTTACTAACTGGCAGAAGCTCTGATCTCAGCTGATGATATTTTGTTGTGTAGCTGCCACCAATGAGTAGAACCCCTTGGTTTGTGCCGCGGTGGTTTAGGTTATAGCTGGTATGTTTGCGTGTTAGCTACTAGCCTTCGTGTCTTACTCATCACTGCTGCAGCCCAGTCCCGTAGGCTTATCTGCACACTGCTTCACTTTATCACAGTGTGTGATACACCACTAAAAGCTCGTTGTGATAAAGTAAACAGATGTAACAGCACAGATTCAGGGCCACACCAAATACCAGACACTACAGCAGAATAATATCGATCAGTTACACATACGTAATCTTTATATGCTTTGAGCCCAGTTCTCACACCAAAGGATCCTGGAGTTATCTCTTCTGGTACTACTGGGATGCCCCCAGTCTAATTTGTGTGCAGTTTGGAGGAGATTTTGAAAAAATGGATGAAGGAAACCCTACTTTCTACATATCTTTCAGGTTTTTTGTTGTTGTTGCCAGGCATAGTAGCAATAAAACAAGTGGTTTTATTTTTAGGACTATATCTTTTCCCAGTGATAGTCCCCTGTCAAAACAGTAACAATCTGTAGAAGCTGCTCTGAGTGGAAATGCTTTGCTTTATGCAAATAAAAGGAAAGAAAGAAGGCACAAAGTCTGCTACTCTCTTGCATTATGTGAGATTAGAACAGGAAGGGCTCCTGTTTTGCCTTGGCAGGTCTCATTACACTGTATGTCCCAGAAATAATTCCTGTTAGATTTTATCTCAATTAGAAGTACTGATACCACAAAGGTAAATTTGCCACTATTAGCTCTCTACAGACATGAGCTGTGCCAAACAAGTTATTTAATGTATTGTGTACCATTTTTTCCTGCTAAGTACTAATCATTTACATGGCAGGAAAGTCCAGACATGCCTTGTGCTGTGTGAATGTGGTTGGTCAGCAGTGCTCCACTAAACCAGTTACAGATGAACAGAAAAGGCAGTGTGGTAGCAGATGGCAACCAAGTGTCAGAGGGTTGGCAGGAGGGTCGGAGTGCCAAAGTGCCGCTCCCCTCGCTAACCTTGTGTGTTTGAATGGTGTCTGTATTGCGCCCTCTCTGCCTTTTGGCACGTTCCATGGGTTTTGTCTCATCTACTCTAAGCTGTTTAAACATGGACATCAGAGCTGTTCACTGAGCATCTTCTGTAGTCAGTGCAAAGACAAGCAGCTCAAGAAAGTGATTCATCTCACTTGCCTGAGACATCTGTCTCGGGATGGGATGACTTGCTTACAGAGGGAGTCAGATACCTAAAATTAACAGTGATGGACCTCATCTTCATTTTGAGCATCTAGCTTCCTGCTGCTTCTATTTTCTATATTTAATCTGGCTTGGTAGCTTTTGTTTTGTGCTTACTGCTTGTAGGTGTTTAATGGATATTGCATCTCTTCTTAAAATATTCCCTATGTTCAGCCTGATTTTTGCTTTACTTGTTAAAATTGGATTATTATTTCTGTTTGCCTGCAGTTTCCCACATTGTTTCGATTAATGCTACCACGCTTGTTCCCTGCTCACAAGCATGTTAACCTTTCATGTGGTTCTGGGTGTTTCACTCTGTGTATGTGTGTGTGTTTTATTGGTAGGTGGTGTTAGGGGTGCTGAAGAATACTTCAGAAAATGGGAATAACTAGTAGAGGAAGAGGAAGAAGGATGTGGTAAGGGAGAAGAGAACAGGCGGCTGAGGAAAGGGGGGTGTGAAAAGTTAGACATGTAGACGAAAAATTAAATGTGAGCCAGCAACGTGCATTTGCAGCCCAAAAAGCCAATAGTACCCTGGGCTGCATCAAAAGCAGTATGGCCAGCAAGTCAAGGAAAGTAATTCTTCCTTTCTGCTCTGCTCTCCTCTTGTGAGACCCCACTTGCAGTACTATGTCTAGCTCTGGGGTCCCCAGCACAAGAAAGACATGGGCCTGACCTGTTGGAGTGGTCCAGACGAAGGCCACAAAACCAGTCAGAGGGCTGAAACACCTCTCCTGTGAAGAAAGCCTGAGAGGGTTGGGGTTGTTCAGCCTGGAGAAAAGAAGGTTCCAGGGAGTCCTTACTGCAGCCTTTCGATACAAATGAAGCTTATAAGAAAGACAGAGAGACATTTTACCAGACCTTGTAGTGACAGATCAAGGGGCAATTGTTTTAAACTGGAAGAAGACAAATTTAGATTGAACATAAGGAAAAAATTCTTTATGTGAGGGTGGTGAGACACAGCAACAGGTTGCCCAGAGAACCTGTGCACACCTCATCCCTTGAGGTGTTCAAAGCCAGGTTGGATGGGACATTGAGCAACTGCCCATGGCAGTGGCTTGAATTAGATAATCTTTGAAGGTCTCTTCCAACCCAAACCATTCTGCAATTCTATAAGGCAGCTAGGAGCTGCCAGCATCACGGATAAAGCAGATGACAGTCAATGTTACTAGGGTGAAATTGTTGCCCAAGAGTGCTGCTTTGGGAACGTGCAGCTGTGTTGGGACCTTACAGGCTCTAAGAGTCAGACAAGAGGCATTGACAAATTGTATGAGAACTAGGGGCTTCCTTCTGTTATGAGAGCTGTTGCTTGGACTGAATGTGTGATGGCACCTGTGCCTCTCCGGAGACTGATAGCAAGACCTCCCGGAGAGTTCATTAGTGAACATTCATGAAGGGCCTTGAAATGAATGAAAGCAGATGAACTCAAGTGTCACTGTTGTAGAAAGCCCATATACCAAAGGCTATCATTGCTGTCCAAGAAGGATGCAGCCTGCAGCACTCCTGGCACACCAGCACGTCTGCAGATGAGGGTAATATTCAGCTTGTTGTGCAGAGCATTAGTTGATTGCCATGTAAGCGCAGCACAGAGGAGCACACACGTGAACACTGAAGTCAATCCCAAGTCATGTTTGAGCGTTGACTTTTCAGTGAACCTTGGCAACACCTTTGCAGAAGTTATTGTGTAGAGTTTTTCTGTTGTAGCCACATTAGAAGCCAGCATTGGTATTGTTTTATTTCAAGTTGTGTGCCATCAGGGACGTGCTCAGCGTGTTTTAACATACGTGTCTTAGAAACTTTTGGTACAAGAATGATAAATATCACCTGTCTTGTATTTTAGTCAGGAGACTTTGCATCCATGTTCAGTGAAGACATGCCACAGGTAAGTTGATGCAGTGTGATATGCCTTAATTCATAAGTATTTTTACAAAAGTAGTTGTGTCCCATATCTCAGTGTTGTCCTAGAAGTCATCAGATTGCATTTTCGATAAGTTCCCTTTCCCCTGTGAGGGAGGTTACTTGGATTTATACATAAAAAGAATTTTAATGTAAGATGCTTTTACCCAGTGTGTATTATGACTTATTTAAATAAAACTAATAGAATCTAGTCATGGGGAATGACAGGCAAGCTTAACTTACTGGCATTACTTCGTGTGTATGACAGAAAATGTATGCTCTGCATGTGTGTACTCTGTGTTGTACACAAATGCAAATACATCTTTGATAAAATCCTGAGACCTATGAAATTGTTGCAAAATTCCCACTGAATTGAACGAGGCCAGGATCTTATCCCATATGTTGCTTACCATTTTTTTTTCTGAGCATTAAGAATCCATCATAGCCAAACTACAGTTTGCTTATTTTTGTTTAACTATTCCAGAGCAGAGACCAAACGAGCAAGGATGAAAGCTTCAACATGTTGCATGCTTTAATTTGTAACAAGAACTTTCTTGTTACTCTCATTCACACCCTTGAAAAGCAGAAAAATTTCACTGTGAAAGACAGGTATAGTATGATTATGCTTATCACCTTCAAGACAAAGAATTAGCAGGAGAAAACAACACGGATTGTAGTGCACAAATGTAATTTCTACTTCTTACAAACCAAGTTTGCATTACTCCAGAGCATTTTTGCATCTTCTCCATCTGCACACACCGAGGAAGAAAAAACATTGCCATTGAAACAAGCCATTAAAAAGAGATAAGAATGTTTGTACATGTAAACAAAGAGGCAAAGGAGCAGGGAAACTCACTTCAAATCGGTAAACACTTCCTGCAGTTAGATCAACAGTTGTACAGTTTAGAAATGTTCTGTCACTGAAGCAGGTGTTGTTCTGCAGAATTAAATTTAGAGACACAAATTCTGTGTTTAAAAAATAATCACAAGAGCAGATGGACTTGAATTTTTTATATTTTTGTAGAGATTGGTGGACAGTTTCTGTGCCTGATGAGGGAAAACTTAGGATGCAAACTACACTCAAGTGTGTTTCATTTATTAAAGATGTCTGGGAAACTGGGAAGAGAAATTCCAACTATTACAGCATTCTTTTCTTTCTTTTCTGTTTTTTTGTTTTGGTGACAGGTGCTTGTTTGCATCCTTCTTGACTATTGCACTACAAACTAAGCTGGTTTATCTAACCCATATTTTGGAAGTGTTGACAAAGGACTTGATGGAGCAATCTAGCAATGTACAGCCTAAGCTCCTGCTCAGACGAACTGAATCTGTGGTAGAGAAATTGCTGACAAACTGGATGTCTGTCTGCCTCTCTGGATTTCTCCGGGTGGGTGTACAACTTGTTTTAACTGATTTCTTGCATAGGAATTGTTAGAAGGATCAGGTTAAAGTTTAAAAATGTTAATATTTAACATTTATAATGTGCCCTCTTCTAGTTTAGGTGACTTAGATAGTCATGACTAGCTATCATCAACGAGATGTAGGCAAAGAGTGTGTCTGTAGGCGATGAGCATGTCATTTATTTGGCTGAGATTTGGGTAATTCTGCAATCCCAGCGTATCTTTTTCTCATGTCAGACATTATTTCATCTCCATGAGACGAACTGTGATCGTACTAAAAGACTGACACACTTGTTAAAACGCAGCTGCACCTTTCTATGCAAGCTGTTGGAAAGCTGCCATGTAATGGAGAATTAAGGAATACCATCTTTTAGAAAAGTAAACTTCTTTCCAAACTTTTTAACCTCATAACAGCATTGCAGGCTTCATGAACTATGTGACTTCAAGTGGCAACAACATAAGGATTGTCTTACATTTTACAGTTTGTTTATTTTAGCCCACTTGGTAGCACTTTGGTCTTGGTTTCAGTGCTTGGTTATGCTTCCTGTCTCTCTTACCAGCGCTATGGTATTGCACTGTTGGTATCACTCATATCAGTCCTTGCATTAATACAGCAGCAGAATTGTTTGTGGCTCAGCAGCTCGCACCTCAGGAGAGAGCCAAGGAACTGTCAAGAGATCTGTTCTCGATACATCAGTTATCTTTACAGAGCTGTGCTCGTGAGATGCCTTAGCCAGGCTGCAGGAATGGCGTCACGTTGAAACAAAGATCCATCCTTCCCTTCTCAGGTGCTTTCCTGAAGCCCCGAGGTTCAGGCAGGAGAGAGAAGCCCCCGTTTCATTCCCTCTTTTGGCTAATAGACCAATGTATCTTTGGCTGATAGGCCACCTTGCTCCCACGGCTATTTTTTTCAGGGACAAGGAGAGATACCAATTCTAATGAAAACTAGTTGTTAGCTTGTTTTCTCACAAGACTGAAAAAGGAAGAAATAGCTGAATATGTGTGTGAACACATGCACGTCTCACCCCCCACCCGCTCCTCGCTGGAGCTAGGAAGCGTCTGCCAGGTGGAGTAGGAGCAGCTTGTCTGTAGTGTGCTTGTGAACAGCAAGGGGCTGTGAGCTAGCTTGCCACACACTCCAGCTGTCCCTTGCTATTTGCATGAGACTTTCGCACCAAAAAGCAAATGATGGAGGTTAAACAAGTAACTAGATAAATCTGCTCGGAGGGGTTTTCTTTTCTAACTGCAAGATAACAAGTTAGTTAAAAGGATATGACTTAATTTGTTACACTTGGTTCTTTTCTCAAGCTCATCTAGTGATTACAAAACCAAACGTGTTCCTTGCGTTTCTTTCATGGCCTAGGAGACAATTGGTGAACCTTTCTATTTGCTGGTGACAACCCTCAATCAGAGGATAAACAAAGGACCCGTTGATGCGATAACTTGCAAAGCCCTGTACACGCTCAACGAAGACTGGCTGCTGTGGCAAGTGTCTGAATTCAAAACAGTGGTATGTTTGCCTGTTTTCTGTTCCCTCCAAACATGGGCAACTACAATAGTTTCTCTTTTTCCAGGAAGCTAAATTAAGGCTCTTAGACACTAAAGTGATAGTTAAGTACTCAGATAATATAATTGTTATTGCTGACATAGTTTCAAAGCACAATAGAGTTTAACTAGCTGGTATTTCACCAATGTACAGTCACACATAGCACTCACTCCTCGCTTCACACCGTGCATTAGTCACCAAAGGTCAGGTTTAACAAAGCCTTAGGGTATCAATATTCCTTCTTATGTGGAAGTGTGCTATGAAAATATAAACATATGCTTAGAATTTAAACCAAATTACACTTTCCCAATGAATGAAATAATGGAATGCAGAGGTTTCATTTTTCTATTGTGTTTATGTGTGGCTAATATTCAGGCAGCCATAATTTTCTGTGGGTTTCCATGTTATTAGCTCCAAATTAGCAACGTTACAGTGTGGTGGATTTTAATTGGTTGCTTGGTTAAAAAGCAAGTTAACTGGGAAGCCTAGCTAGGATTCTGAAATTTACCAGAGATTTCTTGCCTTTCTCAAGTTAGACACGGAATTCTTTGAAAGCTGCAGTTTCCTTATTGATTGTCATTGTGACACCGAGGGGAGCAGGGACCGGGAGGATCATTGCTCTTTGGAGCATGTAAAATTGTGACTTTTTGAGAGGATCTGAACAAAATTTTCAGAATAAGCAGAGCACTTTTGGGGATTTTTTGGGATTTCCAAGTGATTTTGAGCCTCAGAACTTTAAAAATCTGGGTTTCTGGTCATTTCCATTGTTTCCTTCCTCCTTAACTCTTGGCTTTCTGTCAGTTACAAGGTATGCTTAGGGGTGGGAGAAGTGCAACTGAATTGTGGTCTTCAGAGCTAGGGAACAGCAACTGCCACAGCAAGGACACAACAAGTGCTGGTGGCTTTGGAGGAGAATTCAGTCATTTTTAGGGCCCAAATCTTGAGCCTCAGGTAGGGCTGGAGCTTCCAGGTCTGCTCATCATCCATTTGTGCAACGAGAACCTGGCGACACTAAGATGCCACGTACTGGGGTGGACTACATAACCCCAGGAATTTTGGCTGGTCAGGAATCCATTGGACTTAGCTCACTGAACCACGTAGGAAGCTCACTGTAGTGACAATCCCTCTGTAAAACCTTTCTGAATTGTCATTTTCTGCTGAAAGCTCTGGGACTGACAAATTTGTAGTCAAATCTTCTAATAGTTATTTACAAAGCTGTTGTTGGGAGCTTCATTTGAAGGTGCTTCAAGCTAATTTACCATGGCACATCATTGGAAAGGAAGTTTGCGACTGAAAATTAAATGCATAATGGCATATCTTTGTTTTCTTTCTTTATGCCCTGCATTCTGACATGCATTTGGGATCCAGAGTAAGCTTAAATATATTGCCATGTATAGCCATATGATACAAACCTCAGTAGTTAGGCAGAGCAACAATTTTCAAGCAAGCTCAGTATGCCTGTTAGTGGTAGACTGCACAGCAACATCTGGTCCTGTGGAATTGATTGACTTTTCTTATTTATAGCACAAATTCAAATTGAGAGCACCTTGGGGGATAGCTGACTGAAACTGCTGAGCACTGTCTTAAATGCTTCTCTCAGTGCAACTTCTATGTGTGCACTCACTGGTAGGGTCTTATGGGAAGCCTGCAGTGAAGAGGAGAGAGAGGAAGTGGTCTGAAGAACTCGGTATCAGTGGGAAAGGCTGAGTGTGGGATGGATGAGGAAGTGAGAGAGCAGATACCCTTTCTCAGACTTCGTTTGCTGCCTTTGTGCTTTGTATTCCTGCTTTTAAGTAGGAGATGATGGTAGTGGTGTAGGTTTAAGAAGTCAGCTTTCCCTGCTAAGGCACAGCAGTTTGCTGGACTTGTGGCTGAACATTCCCTTTAGAACCATCAGAAAAGGAGGGATGATCCTGTAGTACAGAGGTGGAGCCCAAAAACTCTAGTTGTGTCTGGAGAGGGAAACAGTTTTGTTTGGTGCTTTGTCTAAGATTTGCAATAGAAACAAAAACCATTCCCTGAAAGAGATTTAGGTGGAACAGCATGGCTTTCTGGGCTGGGGAAGCAGGCCACGTCGTCTTTTCAAGAACAGCAAAAGTGGAAGGAGTCTTTTCTTCACTCAGTAACACCACTTCACACGCACTGCAATGACACGTAGGACCTGTGAGCATACAGAACCACGTGTTTTCTCTTTTCTTTGGAAGAAAGTTTCTGCCTAAGGGGTTGCAGGTTGCATTTAGTAAATGAAGTAAGTCTGAGATGAGTTTTCAAATGCATTTGTACATTTGCTCAGTGCAGTTGCATTCTGAGTATTTTGTTGGTATTTTATTTTGCCCCTTTCCACAGCCCCACAATAGCAGTAGGTTAAAACCTACCTGTCCAGAGCGAAGTATAAAAACACAGCCAAAAAGAGGACAATAGGAGGATTCTGAAGGACATCTTCAGACACTCAGTATCCAGTTTTTAAACCTATCTCTAGGCACTTGAAGGCACAGGGATGCATCTGGTAGGGAGCGCAACTTTTAAATGGATGTCAGGGCACAAAGATCATAGAATGGTAGGGGTTGGAAGGGACCTTTAGAGATCTAGTCCAACTCTCCTTCAGAAGCAGGGTCACCTAGATCAGGTTACATAGGAACATGTCCAGGCAGGTCTTGAAGACCTCCAAGGAAGGAGACTCCACAACCCCTCTGGGCAGCCTGTGCCAGGGCTCCCTCACCTGAACAGTGAAATAGTTTTTTCTTATGTTTAAATGGAACTTTTTGTGTTCCAGCTTCATCCCATTACCCCTTGTCCTGTTGCTAGCTACTATAGAAAAAAGGGATGTCCCAACCTCCTGACACCCACCCTTTAGATATTTATAAATGTTAATAAGATCTCCCCTCAATCTCCTCCAGACTAAACAGCCCCAGTTCCCGCAGCCTTTCCTCATATGAAAGATGTTCCATTCCCCTGATCATCTTGGTAGCCCTGTGCTGGACTCCCTCCAGAAGTTCCCTGTCCCTCTTGAGCTGAGGAGCCCAGAACTGGACACAGGACTCCAGATGAGGCCTCACCAAGGCAGAGCAGAGAGGGAGAAGAACCTCCCTCCACCTGCCGGCCACACTCTTATTGATGCATCCCAGGATGCCATTGGATTTCTTGGCCACGAGGGCACATTGCTGGCTCATGTTTAGCTTATTATCAACCAGCACTCCCAGGTCTCTCTCTGCAGAGCTGCTCTTCAGCAGTTCAACTCCCAGCCTGCACTGGTGCATGGAGTTGTTCCTTCCCAGATGCAGGACTCTGCACTTGTCCTTGTTGAACCTCATGAGAGTCCTCTCTGCCCAACTCTCAAGCCAGTCGAGATCCCGCTGAATGGCAACACAGCCTTCTGGGATGTAGGCACTCTGCATGCAAATCTCTCAAGATTGAGACTTCAGCTCCAAACCAGTAACGCAGGATACAGACAAGCTCCTAAAAATCAGGGAGAACTCCACAGCCATTCTCCTAAACACACCACTGTGCAGATGAACTCTTGGAGCACAGAGAAAGACGGAAGGACAGATTTTTCAGGCCACTTGCAACAGGAGAAAAAGAGAACTAAGAAACACGTTGGTTTTGAACTGTGTTAGAGCTTTCCCTTGACTCAGCCCCATGCCCTTTTTAAAAATGCCACAGACCTTGGGACCAGCCAACCCCCTGCTGTTACCCTTCTCTGCTGGAAAGGGTCAGATATTGAACAGAGATCAACTGCTGAAGTAAATACTCAAGTAGAGGAATTGAAAGAAAGACACTTGTTAAAAAAATGGTCCAGTATGAGCTGAGGAGCTGTGTGGTTTCATGCTGTGCTTGTATTTTGAGTATTGAGAAATAAAACGGCCTTGAAAGAGACTTGGATATGTCATGGAGCCTTTTTGCAGGCTGAGGAAGCAAGCCTGCTTCCTCCCAGGCAGACAGGCAGCTGCAGCCTTTGGTGGATAATTTACTCAATGACTGATGAAGAAGCACAGTGCACAGCTGAGTGTTAGCATTTCACTGAAGTGTTTAAAATGAAATAGAAAAGCCACACGATGCCAGCCCAGCATGGGAGAAGTTCTCAGTGGAATCTCTCCTGTGGAAAACCGGGGGAGACCTCTTCATGTGATAGACTTGGTGCTCGAGCATTCTGTTGAATAGTCGCTGCTTCTTTTACAAAAGGGATTCGGGCAGTTCAGAATTATTTGCTGAAATGAGTTTACATCTTTTGGATGGGAAGAAATGATTGAATTCACCTGTGCAGCCAACAGCCTTTTGTTGAAAGTAAAGCAAAGCCACGTGCTGGAAGGTTGTTTAAAAGCATTCAGCTGCTTTATGAGTTAAAAGAAAGGTGTAATAAGAAGTGGGAGGGCTGCAAGGGAGTAAAGCTGAGTGGGGGAACCCGGTTTCCTAAGAAGGCGGCATGGCTGTGGTATTTAGGCACGCTTGGTGAGAGATGAGGAAGCTATTCAAAGCATGTGACATATGGGGATTTTCGTCAGCAGAAAAGAACACAGCAGCCCTCGCTCGGAAGCGAGTGGGGCAGATGTTGGCTGCAGGAGAGTCTTCTGAATTCTGTGCAGATTGAGCACCATACTGTAGCATCAAGAAGTGCAACCCTTGCTTTGCACAGTGCCCAACTAGCCTAAATTTAACTCCTGTAATGTTTTCTTCGCCAATTTGTTAGCAGTTCTATAACCTCTTCATGGGTATCTGTTCTGGCTGCTGCACAGAAGGATCATACCATCAATCTGATTTTTCCTGTTTGTTGTATCTCATAGTCTGGGAGACAGAGGAGTAGGTTTAAGGCAGTTTTGTTGCACTGTGTGTCGTGGTGCTGTCTCCTTTACAGAAATTCTCTAACTCTGTCAATCAAAAGTTTGTCTTGTTTTTTTCAGTCTGGTAAATAGAAGTAGGCTTTATTCAGATGCATAGCTGAATAGACAATGGAGTCATAAATAATTCCCTGAGCCCTTGAGTATCCCTGGTGATTTTTCTTTACTTCTAAGGCATGGAATTGTCACATTTCTTTATGAAACCACATCTTCTTTATTGCCTGCTATGGTTATTAATGTCTTTGCTGAATAATTCATTGTTAGAAAGTCATTTGCAAGAAAACTAGAAACCTGAAAAAAACATCTGTAAACACTGGCTTCAAATGTCCTTGTTTCTGTCACTGCATGAGTGAAAAAACGTTCCTAAGATGTGTTCCTGTCTTTCAGCTACGTTCTGAGGTGGTTCCTGTACAAGTAATTGCAGATGCTCGCCTTCTCCTCAACAGCCTTTAAGAATTCTTGTAACTTATGTTAGGCCTTTTCTGAAGAGCACTGTGACTTTATGCTGCTAATCACTAAGTTCTCACACGTGACATCTCAACTCGAGCTATTACTAGGTAGAACTACATGTCCTGTAATTTCCTCCTGAATCTTTCCCTAAGTTAACTCGTATTTTTATTTCCTTTACAAAGTGGGAGAGCTTAGAAAAGGACCTGATGATATTTCCTCGTGACTTCCATGTGTCACGATTCCTCCTGTGATTTCTCTTCAATGTTTTCTGACCTTCAGGGCTGATCATAAAAGCGATGGCATAATTTCACGGTCATTTCTGATTCTTTTTCCAGCTCTACACTTCGTGTCTAAATGCGGTGATTGTGACTGTCAGCTTCTGATTAACGGTTTCTAAAGCCAGGGGTTGTGCCGTCAGACAGGTTGAATCTGATTTATGAGAACTTCAGCGACAAGAGGGAAAACTTAATAATAGTCGGCTTCTCTAGCTCCCCATCAACTGCTTCATCACCTGGGATTAACTTCTGCAGGAAATCATTTCAGCAAAACTGTCTTGGTTTAGAGACTTTTACACATTTAAATCTTTCTTCCCATCTGACCACTTTTTTGAGTCCAAAAGTGTTGTTGTTATCCTCACGTTGTGGAAATGACTTGTATTCCACCTACATAAAGGACTGCTCTCTTTTACACTCCTGCCACCCTACATTGGGTTGAGTGGGGATGAGAAGACTCTCTCATGCTGATAACTGAAGAGGCTGCACATTTATGTGTGATCTGTGTGAGAGCATGTGCTGAAAAGGAAATGCTGCATAGAAAAACACAGTTTCTCTTGACAGTCTGAAAGGAAGACGGAATGAAGGAGAAGCAGGAACATGAATATTGCAGTGTAGGAATTATGTTAGGTGGAAAGGATCAACTAAAGGAAGGAATGCTTCCAAGGATTTGGAGATAAATCAACATCAGCTACAGTGTAACTACTCCAGAAAGTTCACTTTGGAGAGTAGAAGAGACAAAGGCTTTGATTAAAATGAGTTTTCCAAAGGCAAATGCAGTTAGTCCCTGTCCACGTTTTTGTCCCGCTGGTCCATGGCCTCGGGGCAGGCGAAGTCAAGGACAGGTTTGCTGTCTGTTCAGTTGGTCTGTGGGCCTAACCAAGCACAACTTCCTCATCCCTGTGCCAAGATATTTTTTACTAATTTTCTGCATGAAATCCCAACCTGAGGCACAGCATCCAGTCTGCTTCTCGTTCTGCAGGCACCGTTCCCACATCTCCTCCTCCTCCGTTCTGTCTGGCCTTTCCATGGACTTCTTTTCCTCTCAGTTAAACACCTCCATGTCCCAGTCAAGTTATTCCCAGTTACTTCAATTACATCCCAGTCTTTGTTAAATCCCAATCTTCAGAGCTTTGCAGCCCTGTTTTTAAGACTCCTTTTGCTTCTGTAGAAATAGTAAAACTCATTTATCTCTCCTTGGGCTACTGCTTTTCACCAGCAATGTGTAGTAGTTTCCACTCTTCATGGGTAATAAAGCAGAAAATAGCATTGTACAACTATTAATAACTACCAGTTTTTATAAGAAGAGAGAAAAAATTGTCACTGTAGCAACCTGGACAGAAGTTCTTTTCTTCACATGACAGAAGGGGACAAAAAAAATGTTAGTTGCTTCCTCTTTAAACTATCACTCCTTCAGTGAGTCACACCTGCAGCCTCTCACTTCAGACAGAAGATAGGTGTTATTCCAGAAGTGTCCAACAGCCAGCACGTAGGTTCAAGTATGTGGGTTTTCCTGTGCCACTTGTAGTTCAAGTGCTGGCACGTAAACCACTTGTTTTAATTCTGTCCCAAGACATCTCCAGCAGAGGGTCTGTGTCTGTGTGTCTGAGCAGTGATTTCTCTGCAAGGAGCAGCCTATGGCACTGGAAAGGGTTCCAGTTAGCGCTCGGCACAAACAATTCTGTGCTTCTCCCTTTTTCTCTGCCTTTTGGCACTTGATCTGCCTGACCTGCCCAGAAATATGACCTGACTACAAACATTCCCTGGAGATGGTCACCCAGTCTTATTGTCAGCTCCCAGTAGCCCATGCTCACCTTGTGTGCAGCCGAGCAGATGAGTCGTGGCCCAGCTAAGAGCGGCTGTGAGCTAAAGGGCAGGGGTGTAGGAACTGGACAGGTTGTGTGGGTATTTGACCTGGAGTAATAACTAATAGAATAAACCACCCTTTTCTGTGCAGGTCTGGACCACTTTGGGTTCTGTCTGATGCAACGTGCCTTTCCTTTCCACTGCTTCTGCAATAGCTCCATCACTGCTGCTTCTGGAGGCACATCTCTACACAGACAGACACTGATGTTTCCAGGGGAGGTGTATTTTTTTGTGTGGTTTAAGGCACTCAGCATAATCTGCTGGTGTAAATACACATTTTAGCACTGCTTCCTATCCTCTCAAAGTCAATCATGCTTGCCATGACGACTTACTTAGCAACCTTATCAGATCTCTAGTCGCTTAGAGTTCTGCTTTTAAGGCATTCGTTTTCAGTACAAATCTGCTTTTTTTTCTAGAAGGTGCATTGTCATTTTTCTTCGTCTGCCGTTGGTTTTTCAGTAATTCACTGAAATAGATTTGCACAAATCAAAATACTAAACACCCTTTTGGAAATAACATGGCTGCATATCTTTGATTCTTTGGGACTGAGGAGTTCTAAAAGCTTCATCGTGGGATTCCTTCAAATAGTCTTTATTGGAAATAGCTGTAGTAATAAATATGCTGAAAATTTCTCTGGCTTACTCTCAGGAGTTTGTAGGTTTCCCATACCAGATGTTCCCTGTAAGTCAGAATGACACTTGTTATGTTTCTCCAGGCATTGAACATTATCTTTGAAAAAATCCCGGAAAATGAGAGTGGAGATGCCTGTCAAACCATCCAAGTTAATGTTCTGGACTGCGACACCATAGGCCAAGCCAAGGAGAAGAGCCTTCAGGCTTTCCTTAATAAGAATGGCTTTCTTTACGGTCTTCAACTGGATGAAATTGGTCTTGGTAAGAGATTATCATTGTGTTATATCTTCACGGAGCTCACCGGCTCCTGGTTAGAAATTCCTACCTTTAGCTTTGGGGTTTTTATTTTAGTCTCTAGGCAGAACATAGCTTTTGTAAGGAATTTCTAGGGAAATACTAGATCATTTATGCCACCAGGTAGAACATTCGAACTACATTTACCTCACTTCTGTGAGGACTTCAGCGTGCAGTTAACAAGCATGTCTTATTTGTTGAACTCATGTAATTTGTATGTTCCTTTTCTGAGTCAAGGAAGGTAGTGCACCCACACAGGTACAGATGGTTGATACATCTTGTCAGTAGGTGAAATGATGCAGCAAGAGCTGCATTCAATTACCAAGAGCTTTAGTCCTTACCTACTGCCCTGCCTTCCAACAGGCCTACGTTTCCCTTGATCAAGAGAACCCACAGATAGAGTTTATTTACAGTCAGATTAGGTTGATCTAATAGTTTGCATGTGACTCGGAAAGATATGTGCATATCTACAGATATAAATGGGATCATTCTGGCAGATGAATTCAACCACCTTTTCCTGTTGGGTTTTCAAGAGCCCAAGGTCAGATAAAAGCTTGCAGCTGCCACCATACTGCTTCCCATGTGCTGCTCCAATTAACAAATTCAACATGGTTTGCATTTGTCACTTCCTGGCGTCACTTTCTAAAATGTTGGTGTTTCCTCACCTTCTCAGCTGCTATGTCAGCAAGGGATGCTAATTTACTTTAATACCTGATTTACGATGTATCCAGCACCGGTGCCCAACCACCCTTCACAAGTACCATGTCAGCTTTGTACAGCTCATTTAATGATCTCTTAGCAGTGGCTTGTGAAATCTTTCTTCTAGTCCCAGCGTGGCCTTAATACCAGGGCACGCTTGTAGAACAGGGTAACCAGGTGAGGTGAAATACCCTTCAAAAACTCTGCCTTGACCAACACAAAGTGAAGCACCAATAGCCTGCAGCAATGGAAGCCACCCAGGCTGTCACCCCAGAGCAGGAACCTGTTGTGTGGGAGTGCAAAACCACACTTATGTGACCCAGCACGAGGACAGAGAGAAGCAGCACTGTGGGGAGCCCCCAGTCCAAAAGTGCTTAGGTATTGTGTTTCCCTACAAACATCTGCATGGTGAGAATGTCACCGGGGTGTCATTGGTTTCTGTTGCTGTGATGTTGCAGAGCTCGTGTCTGAAGAGCGGCAAAGAGAGTTGTTAGACATCGATGGTTCCTCAGAGGTGATGGAGGATGGGATAAGGAAGCTCAATACCATCAGCCATTACGAGGTAAGCCCAGAAGCCAGACCTGTGAGTCGAGAAGCAGTTGCTCCCCAAATGCTGTCTGCACAGAAGTGTCTTGATTGATCAAAATCTTGAAGAGATAGCTGAGCATCATCAACAGAAGGAAAGAAATGTGTGACACGCAACTTTCTTGCCAATGAGTCATATGCTTTCTGTTACATCTCAGGGGGTTTGCTTGTTGCAGGGTTGCTTGGTTCACGCATACCAGGTAAACTGTTACTTCTGTTGAGCATTTCAGTTAAAGCAGCATCTGATTTCCAGTAAAGAGTCTTTCCTGCTCTCTGCTGCTGAGTTTTTCTTGTGCCATGAGCAATTGTTTATTTCTTCCCACCTCATATTTTGATTATCTGAACAGGCAGTAGCAGTACTTGTCAAAGCTCACTGAGAGTCAGAATAAGAAGGACTGATGAGTTTGCTCGCTATTCTCCTATGTCAGTCCCTTTCCCCTTTTCTCTGTTTCTGATTCCATCTGCTGTTGCCACTTGTACCATGAGTTTTTCTCCTCCGCTTCCGATTGCAGCTGTAAACCAGTTGTTTTCAATGCTGCAGTAGCCTGTCCGTCACAAGGCTGTGACTTGGGGCAGAGCCCTTCTGGGTGTAGCAGACTGCAAAAGTGTAGCAAGCAGCATGGCCTGAGGAGTTGCCACAGACATTGGTCAAAGTAGAGGGTGAGAGGCCAGGGTAAAATGTGCAACGGGTGAGTGGCCTCAGGTGCTGTGGTAGCTCACGTTCTGATGCTTACAGATAGAGTTTGGGAATGAGGTTAGTATGCTCAGTGCTTTTAGTGGACTTTCTTCATCTCTCATTGTTGAGCTTGACAGCCTTGGGTCTTAACAGGATCATCTGTATTTGTTTAGAAGTGCTGCTGGTGAGTGGAGGTCTGTGCCACACAGGGCAGTGTCGTGCTGGGAACCCCGAGGCAACCCTGGGCACGCTGCTGTGTGTGTGAGGGAACACAGTGCTATCCTCAGAGAGGAACAAGGACTCCTTGCAGGATTGCCTGTAGCTTGGGCAGAGCACGAGGCTGCTCAGAGCTGGAACACACTCAGCTGGAGTCCCTTCACACATTTCTGTCGGCATTTGTTGCTCTCCTTACCTACCAGGGACACAGCAGTGAACCCAGATGTCCCAGGTCACCATCCAGTGTCTTAAATACAGCTTTTTCTGTTCCTCTCTTGAATCTTGTCTGTAGATTAATGTGGGGCTTCCTCCACTCCACTTGCAAAGGTTTTGTACAAATTAGGACATGGTAGTGTTGCAGTCAGAGCCTGTGCAGCAAAGGTCAACTTAGATTTGAATTTGATTAGACATTTGTGGTAGTAGTGCCTGCCCTCTGTAATACAAGGCAGCTATTGCAAATGCTTCCTGACTTCACCTGGCATCTTTTGGCACTTCCTGAGCTCCTGGCATGCCGTGGTTCATGGGTGCCATACCTCATGGCAGATGAGTCTTCTCTGGTTGGTCACTGTGGTCCCTGGGGAGCTTTGTCCCAGCCCTTGCTTTCGACTGAGGTTTCTGCAGGCAGATGCAAGTTAGGTTGGAGATTCGGTTGTTTTTGCAAAGCTGTAACTACACTAATTACAGCTTTAGCAGCTGCTTCATAGAAATTGTGCTGGGTATCCATTTGGTAGATATTTTAGTTCACTTTTTCTGACACTGACAAAATACTGTAGGTTTTAGGCAGAAGCACAGTGGCATTTCAGGCAGTGGCTTAGTAGCAAGTATCAGCTATTAGCATATCTAGTGTATTGTCTTGTATGCATATTGATGCAAAAAGGGATGTAAAGGTGTCTAGCTAGCAAAAAAAAGGAACATTGCATACACAGTGTGAGGGAATTCAAGCCCAAGAGTGCCAAGAGTCTTGTAGCAAGCCTGACTTTTTGTTTGCCAGCTTTAAATGCTAGAAAGTAAACAGATTTTTGAAATGGGGAAGTACCACCAAGCCTTTTTAAGTTACTGAGACTGAGGGTTATGTTGTAAAGGTCACAGAATCACCATCCACTCTTGAAAAAAAGCAGCTATAGTTTCCACATTGATTTTTAAAGTGCTCAAGTAGGGGATGTTTGCATTTTTGTGTGGTGTTTCTGAAGGGAAAAACATCCAGTATGCTCTTGTTCGACTTTCATCTGTCTCTGACTTGTGTGCTCCTTTTGCTCTGACTTTTGCTCCCAGTAGGATTATTGGTGTGATTATTTACAAGGTCTGCACTACTGCTTGCATGAGAATAACCACAAACCTTGACAAGAAAGTTGCTGATTATCACAATGTCCTGTTCCCCACACAAGAAGAGATGTGAAGAACCTCTTTCAGATCTGCTGTCCAGGCACAGGTCTCCAGTTTCTCACCCTGTAGCAGTGTTGCAGAGAGTGAATCTGAATGTGTGATCCAGGGAGCTCACTGACAAGAAAGCCACACTAGTACATCTTCTGTTTTGCTCAGCAGCTGTACTGCATGTTGTGTGGATCTGAACAGTTCTCCCCTCTCCCTGGTTGTCCCCTTAAGTAACACAGCTGACAAAGTAAAGATGTTTTGAGGTGCCCATGGGAGCAGTCCACTGTGAAAAGGGATTTAGGCAGCAGGACACAAAAAGAAGGCTTTTTTAAAATGGTTTTTTTTATTTGGATCACTCTGCAAGAAGCAGCAAGTGTGGCTGCTGTGGTGGTGATAAAGAAGGGGAGGCACATTCCACTCAAGGCTAAAAGCATCAATTTTTTCCCAGAAGTAAAACCTGAAGTGGGTGCTTGGATCCTAGCTGCACTGCACCAACGCCTCGAGTTCCTGGAGGGAAGGGTTCTCCCTCCCAGCTCTTGCCCCTCTCTCTCAGGAGAGGAGCCAACACATTTCAGCTTTGAGCTGCTCTCCTGCTTCTTGGAGCAGGAGTGGAGACAGTGCATTGCCCACATTGCCCTGCGAGGGAGGGGATGAGCTGCTGGGTGGCCCTGTTCCTGTTTACCTGTCTTCAGGGCCAAGTAGGAGGACTCTCTGGATGTTTGTGTCACCTCAACAAGCTAGCTTTAGAGAGTATTCCCACATAGTCTGGTTTTAAAGTGCTCTGTGTTACCTGAAAGAGCTCTGAAGCACTGGATGATAAATAGAAACCCTGCAAAAAAAAAATCATAATATAGACTGCATTTGCTTTCCGGGAGCAAGTGTAAGTGCAGATTTCTTTGGCGCAAGACACAGCTTTTGATAGAGTATCTTCATGTTGAAACTGGTTTCTCACACCAGGCTGGCTGCCAAGGTTTAAAAAACACTTAAATTATTTTGGCAGAGATCCTTTCCTAGAACTGGCCAGTTGTTTTTGTAATTATAGAGGAAAGTACACTAGCACTTGGCAAGACCCAATATCTGACAGCAGAGCAGTGGCGTTCTCAGTGGGAGACATTTTTGAGTTACTCTTTGACAATAAAAGCAAACAACAAAAAGGACTTGGCAGTTTCTTTTACAGATTGTAGTTACCACCCTGGCAGCACTGTGAGCTTGGGGTAGGCAGGGGCTCAATTTTTCCTAGAAGTGCCAAGGTGACTGGATGTAGATTTTGACCTTACAGTCCACAGGGCATAAAGATTTTGCTCAGCTTGAAAATAGTTGTTGGGAGCACCAGGCTAAACTCTCAACATGGCCCTTCCAGAGAGCAGAGGGGGAATGGACTGAGCTAGAAGGAAAGGGGCCAAAAGAGGAGTGATCCTTGTATTTCCCTCCCTGCCTCTCTTTCGCAAAAAACCCAGTTGCGTTGGAGACAGAGAATTCTATTGGAGCAATCCATAGGGAGATAGGTGCAAGAGGCAGCACAAGGCAGTACATGCAAGTGAAAGTGTCTAAACAGGGGCTAAACCAGAAAAATAAGAGAAAGTGAAAGGTACAAAAAGTTCCATTTAAACATAAGGAAAAACTATTTCACTGTTTAGGTGAGGGAGCTCTGGCACAGGCTGCCCAGGGAGTGTGTGGAGTCTCCTTCCTTGGAGGTCTTCAAAACCTCCAAGGTGTTCTTGTGTGACCTGATCTGGGTGGATCTGTTTTAGCAGGGGGATTGGACTAGATGTTCTCTAGATGTTCTTCCAACCCCAGCCATTCTGTGATTCGGTGTACTGAAGGCCAATTTGTCAGAAGAGCTGCCTTCCCCCTGGTCGAGTGAGGCCAACAGAGTGCAGCTGCTGCCAGAGCACGGGGTGCGGAGCGGGGAGCGAGGAGTGGGGCACCCCCCTGTGCCCTCACCGGTGTCGGCAGCAGGAGATGAGGCTGAGGGCTTCTTGAATTCCAAGCACTTTGGTTTCAGCATGGTATCTTTGGTTTTGCTTTCAGATTTCAAATGGAGCAACCATAAAAGTCTTCAAAAAGAAAGCAAACACCCGATCAGGTAACAAAGGGACTGCTGCCTGTTTAGTCTTTTGTGGCGAGTGGGCTGGGAGTGCAGAGAGCAGAGCTGTGACAGGTGGTGTCATAGTCAACAGGAGCTCTGAAAAATGGGCATTTTGATACAGCTGAGCCAAATGAAGAGCCATGTTACACTGGCTCTAGGCCTTGTAAAGGCACAGTGGGCCTAGGAAGAAGGCAAAGGACAGGAGGACTCACAGTCCTTGGCAGGTGAATGCTTAAAGATCCATCCCTGTAGGCAGGAAAGCAGCACAGGAAGGCTGGGTGACACAAAGCCACCACGGGGAGTGTGCCCTGGGCCAGCACTGGCGTTGTGTGACACAAACACAACAGGGCACTCTTCAGAGTGGCACAGCAAAAAAATGTCCTTTGGGAATTTTCCTTGTTCTCTTGACTGTGTTTCTGAAAGCTTTGTCTCAGCAGGTCTGGAGTTAAAGGGTGCTTACAAAAGGTCGGTTCAGCTCACTTGCCCCTGCCATGCAGGTTGCTCCAACCCAGCTGGTGGCTGGGGGGAAACAGACATTCCCAGCATGTGATTCACCTCAACATCAAAGTGGACATCTGAAGTTAGGAGAGATGAATCCCTGAGGTGCAAGTCACAAGGGTGGCATCGTGCCCTCCCTCAGCAAGAACAGGGTTGTCTCTTCTCAGCCATTGCTTTCAAGTCTGATCTCAGCCCACCTGCACTGAGTGCTCTTAGAGACTAAACCAATGCACTCATCTCACCTGCTGCCCCTTGTCCTCCTTTCAGAGGAGCTTCCAGCTCGCCCTGGCAGCAGATGATGATGCCCCAGCTTAGCAAGCCCGAGCTACAGGTTAGCACTGGTGAGGTGAGCCAAGACCTGTGTGTTTCTCAGAGGCTTCCCCAACACGGAAGGCAGGAAGGTGTGACGTCGAGCCTGCTTGCTCTGCACCCTGACATGCATCCTGCTGCAGAGCCCAGAGCCAAGCAGAATTCACAAGCTTGTAGCTGTGTGTTTCACTAATGCTTGTTTGCTCTCTGCTTTCTGTTGTTTAGATGTGGACTACTCGGATGAGCACTGTCATTTGGTGAGTTCAGTCATTACACTGTTAAGTGGTAGATTTAATCCTGATCTGTATTTGTATCTGTGTAATCTCTCTAATCTCTTCATGGCAGATTTTACCAGACTGCGAAGCGAACAAAGATGTGAAAGGAGGAGGTCACAAAGGAAAGCAAAAATTCAAAGTGAAAGAAATGTATCTGACAAAGCTTCTGTCAACTAAGGTAAGTTGCAAAGGCCTTGGTTTGAGGGAAGGCTGATGTTAGGCTTGGCTGGTTTGGCACAACAGAAAGAGAAATCAAAGCAGAAATGGTGAGGACTTCCTGCATGTTTAGCAAATATGTTCAGTAAAAAGGTAGCCTCTAAAAATCACTGTGCTAACTGTGCATTATGGCCCTTTGCAAAGATCAGCTCATTTCGTGTTTTCTTATGCTAAAGTTCTAAAATTGTCTATTCTTCACCTTCTTTGTCTCTTCATTAAGCACAACCTTTTTTTCTCAGGTTAAATTTAAAAGGTAGTTATTGAGCTTAGAGAAAGTGAGTTTTGCCAGTGAGAACAATCCCTTCTGGAGAGATTGTTTCGACCAATAATCTCCTTACCCTCTACTAGAGTTTACCCAGCTCAGAGACAACTTCCAAGACCCGAGTCTCACAAATCACTGTCTAGGAATGATATCATCTTTTTAGGGTCTCAAATTAAGCATCCAAAATAACTAGATTAGTTTTAAAAACAAGGTCTTAGGATCCACAGTATGATCACTTAACTTACACGATGTGCATTCCTTAGGAATAAGGCTTGCTCCCTCCCTCTGGTAATGTCATCTTGTTTCTCACTGACTCTAAAGGGTTACAAAACTCTTTGCAACAGCTTATTACTTAAAATATTAATCAGTGCACAACACTGAGTGCTGTGCTGTACAAGAGGCCTGAAGGGATGCTGATTGTGGCCTTCTTGCATTTAAAAAGCTATCAATCATTATTTAGTTAGCTCGTTGATAGCATCTGAAGTAATTGGGGACACTACCCAAAGTGAGAGCGAAGACTGATCATGTCTCATTAGCTGTGGAAACTAACATAAGCCTTTAGGAGCTGTGGAGTAAACCAGTAACGTCTTATGGTGAAAGGCTGAACTACAAAAGGAAAGATCAGGCTCTTGAGAGGCAGACCTTTTAAAGTGCTTTAAATTAATCATAAGTAGGATAGTGCTCTGAACAACAGTGCTGTGGTATCCTTCACTGTGCAATTCCACCCATGATACGCCGTGCACTAGAGGAACTTGCACTGAATCATGTCTCTCTCCCTCTCTCTCGCCCACATACCCACACAGACACGGCTGCAGCGTTTGCCACGTGAAATGAACTGGCCAGTAGTGCATGAGGGCCCTGGGATGCACTTAAATCCTTCTTGTGGAGAGAGGTTTGGGCTCAACTAAGTTGCAGAAGCGATGTGGAGAAAAAAAAAGCACAAAACAGTGTTTCGCTTTGTTTGCCTCTACTTACGAATACTCTGTGACAATGTCAGTGAGTCCATCGGCAACCAAGCCCTTGCTTTTGTGAGCCAAACAGCTTCACTTCTGGATCAGAAATACCCAAGTTTCAGTTCTCCTCTCTAATATTAGTGCCCGTGTAGGCCACCCAGAGCTGTGACCCTGGGGTTAGATCAAGCACCGCAGCGCTGGTGAGCGCATGTGTCGAGCACGTGTGGCAGGTGGCCCCAAGAAGACCTGTGCCCTAGAAAGCTACTCAAAGTCTTTTTTGCTCAACCTCCCTGTTACTTCCAGTCACAAGTTCCAAATGCCTTTAGCAGTGATGCAAACAGTATGCGAAGAGTTGCTGTTGTCTTTGTGAGAAAAGTGATTCCTTCCACCTACAGTTTCTGACAAAGTTCCCCACAGTTGTCCTGTCGGTCATAGGGCTTGTGTGCAATTGCAAGCAGCTCTTAATGTATTTGTAGTGCCATTTTTTGCTACTGACTGTCTTGTTTGCCAATAACCTATGACCTGGGTGTTTGCCACAAGACTATTGCAGTTTCTGTGCCATGTTGCCTCTGGGGCACGCTCAGCTTTCCAAGACAAGAAAGCCCATTCTTTTCTTGCGCAATAATAGCACCGTTGGTTTTCTTACTTTGCAGGTCGCAATTCATTCAGTTGTTGAAAGGCTTTTCAGGAGCATTTGGACTTTACCCAACAATAAAGCACCCGTTGCCATCAAGTACTTTTTTGACTTCCTGGATGCCCAGGCTGAGAGCAAAAAAATCACCGACCCTGATGTGGTCCATATATGGAAAACCAACAGGTATGTCCATGGGTCGTGCTCAGGAAATGGAGTTGCACAGAGGGAACAGGTCACCTGTGATCAGGGGAATACCATTTGGGCATGTCTGGGTGAAGATGTGGTTTGGCTTTGTGGATTCCAGTGATTTTAGTGTATTGGATACTGCTATGAACCACCTGAACTTCCAGGACTTCTAAGTCCACATACTGACCTGACACTCAGAAAGAAGCACTATTATTTGAAGATGCAAGGGTGACTGACCAGTGTGTGTCCTCCGTAGCCTTTATTCCTTTATCCCTTTTTAAACATGATTAAACAGCCCGGAGCTGTGCTTCTTTCCACGAGTGCAGTGCAACTAAACCACCATTTTAAAGCAGTTGTGCTGAGTGGAGTAGTAGTGACCTGATCTAGGTGGACCTGCTTGAGCAGGGAGGGTTGCCTAGATGATATGTGGATGTCCCTTCCAACCCCTACCATCCCGTGATTTGGTGTGCAATTAAAGATGTTCCTTCTTTCTCTGTCTAGTCTTCCTCTTCGCTTCTGGGTGAACATCCTGAAGAACCCCCAGTTTGTCTTTGATATTAAGAAGACTTCACACATAGATGGCTGCTTGTCTGTGATCGCCCAAGCTTTCATGGATGCCTTTTCTCTCGCAGAGCAGACGCTGGGGAAGGTAATGCTGCCCTTCCAGTCTTTCACTAACTTCTCCACCAATGTCTTTCTGAACTGTGTAATGATTTAGAGGATGAAGTGATGAATCTGCTTTCAGTGGCCTGATTAAGCTCGGTTTCCATTCCTTGTTGCCCTGTCTCACCAGACTTTGAGGAATTCGCTGGAGCAGAGAGATACAGCTTCTAGAAACCCACCTTTAGGGTTAATTGCTGCCTGTCTCCTCTGCAGTTAGTACCTGCAGTGTGTTTATGGAATGGAGGGTGGGAACTGTAAGACTTTATTAAGACTTTATTTAATGGATTTTTAAGCAAAAGTCTTAAAAGTATTAACATTATTTGATAAGTAGTCCAAGTTTTGCCTGCTGCACACCAGTGTGCAGAAAACACACTTAGTAAGCTACAGAGAGCTGTAAGAATACTTGAAAGGGGTTTGAAACGGTTCCTTTCACATGTATTCACTGCTCCCTTTTCATGTGCAAAATTGTTTTGCTGGAGAAACAAGTCCAAAAATCTTACATTCAAAAGCCAACTGTAGTGCAGTGTCCAGAGCTTTGGGGATCAGAAGTACTTCCTTTTTCCCCAAGGCTATTTTCCTTTGCTTTGCACTAAAGCAGGAAGCATTTTTCTTCAGGCTCACACTACCCAGAGCAGGCTTGACGGTTTTTACCCTAAAAAAAAATTGGTTATCAAAATGGACTGATTTCCTGTGTGATCTGAACCAGCTGCTCATCTGTTAAAGGCAAATAACAAATAATGTGCTTGTTTATCTTATTGTAGGAGTGAAGTGTCATGAATTAAAACTAATTACAACACTTAATTGATGGAAGAACTGCAAATGAGCACGGTCTGTGCTCAGCATCCACTCTGAAGTAGTGCGGAACTCCCATTAGCTGTTTGAGAAGCGATGCTGAAACCTGATAAAAGTTGGCAGTGCAGTAAACATCCTGTGGCCTTTTTAGTACTAAAATGTATTTACTTTCATTATTTTTTAGCCTTTTATCTTAAGACGTTCCTCTGCCACTTAGAAAATAAACATCTCAATCATTTAATCACCCAGCAGAAGCGGTAGTGACAAGGTATCACGTGCTTGTGTCATTCCCCAGAATTTAAAGTAGAGCAGTGACAGGAAACTACCAACCACCACTTTTACATTTTGAAAACATAGTTTCCAGGTGGGGCTTCAGCTCCTGCCACAAATAGCAGCATTTACTTCCTCGGATGAGCCTAAAGCTGTCTGGTGGGTCACTGCTAACCCAGGCTAAACATCAAGCCATCCCTTCTGGCTGTGCGTGCCTGGCAGTCAGCTCTCCCTGCTCTCAAGCCCCTGAGAGGAAGGAGGAGCAGGGACTAAAGAGTTTATAGGGGAACCTGTGCCAGGCCAGGATCGAGTGAGACTCCCGGGCCAGTTTCCCCAGGGGAGCTTTCCACTGCGCCGCTGTATCTGCAGGTAACCAGGGTAGCAGCCACAAGCCCTTGGGTCAGCTTTCACAGCCTTTTAGGGCCTGGGGAGGGGTGAGAAGGAAGGGTGAGAAAGAAGAATATGTCTGAGGGACAAATGTTCATCACTCCTGATGCCAACAGAAATAATTATATGGCAACTGCCGTGAAACACACCGGACTGTTACTGAGGTCCCCTTTCTGTTCATCTTTATTTCATAACCTTGATTCCACTACAAAGAGAAATGAGTCACACAGGGAACAGACACAATTAGATGCAATTAACTATGTGGAGGTGGAACCTCAGGAAATCTGTGCTGTGAAAACTGACAAGGCTTCCAATATTGTCTTTTAAGGAAGCACCAACAAATAAACTTCTCTACGCTAAGGACATTCCACTCTACAAGAAGGAGGTGAAAGCGTACTATAAAGCCATCAGGGATCTGCCTCCATTGACCACTTCAGAGGTTGAAGAATTTCTAACTCAGGAATCTAAGGTATGGCTGAGAAGCAACAGCTTCATTTGCTTTACAGGTTAAAAAGGAGAACTACCTGACCAGAACTGTGTTCTGTTTTAGAAACATGAAAACGAATTTAACGAGAAAGTGGCCTTGAATGAAATCTGCAGATACATAGTGAAATATTACGATGAGGTAAGTGCCTCTGCTGTTCTCACCCAACCCATTAACCTTAGCTTGCCACCTCAAGCTTGAAAGTTGGGCTCAACAGAGAAAGCAAGGGCTGGCCTGGCATGTAACTTGCTGGTGCCACTGCAGGGCCAGCCCCTGGGTGACGCAGCCCAGGCTGCTCCTCAGGCTAAGCTCAGACAGCACCGGAAGTTTTTAAACACGTGGCTGCCTCTTCTTCTAAGATTCTATGCTTAATAATTAACTTAAGATTGATTAGTAGAGTATGAGACAAACACTAGCATTGAATACTAGTTCTAGCATCTTTATTCTTGGATAAATGAAACATTCTAGGATCTTGAATTCTCTTCCACTTAAAACCACTTTTTATGCCCAGAGGACTTAAAATAAATGGATAGCTGAGCAGCTATGGAACACATTTTACTCCATACTTTTTGTGTGTGGAAACTTGATACTTGTTTATGTGTATTACCCCTTGGAGGGGGTCACAGGCCAAAGGTTTGTTGGTGCACCTTTACTGTCACCTCTGTATTTCACGGAGGACGTAGCAATGAGATGCTCCCTGTAGTCTGGAGGAAGCTCCCCTACAGCTTAGGCTTCTGGTTGTAGTGTGTTTGCAGAAGATCTGCTAATGCCTGTCACAGCTCTTGTGCACGCGCTCCATTTCCCTGGAGGTTTGGAAACCAGATTAGACTGTTGCACCAGGGATCTCGAGTTAACAGTCAGTGCAGACACCTCGGCGGAGCACACTCAGCCTTACGGCAAGAAGTGTCTGCTCCTTTCCCATCACAGCCCTTACTCTCCTAATAATCTTTCTTTCTCTTAAAGGCGGGAAGCTAGAGCTTCCAGTCTTTGCTATTGCTAACAAAGGAAATCTTTTCTCAGCTGAAAGCACATAGTCACAGGCTGCCTCTAAGCTGCTTTGTAAGAAAATCCTTTGCGTGGTAAGATTCTCCACTCAGTTTTGCTCGGCGCCCTTAACAGAGGCTGCGGAGCCGGCTGGGAGGTGTTGCCTGAAGGCCTCCTTACCACTTCCAGCAGGTTGTCTTGGTCTCCTGGCAACCAGACCTCTCTCCCTTTCATCCCCAGCAGCACAGCAGCAGCGCTTGCTGTAATCATCCAGCTCTCAGTCACCTGTTAGCCAGCTCACCCCTTCTGATCTCTAACATCTCACATTATCTGGGTTCAGCGTCCTGTCTGTGCCTCTTCAAAAAAAAGCTTGGGACAGTGCTTGGAATGGCACTAGCCCATTAAAATTGTTGACACGTGAGGCTTCAGAATGCTTCTTAATCCCAGTGTCTTATTTTTTGCCTTTTTGAAGCTAGTACTGGCTAAATTCACCATATCCTTAGAAGGAATCTTGCCCCCCTCCCCACTCTTCTCCCTCTGGCTTTTGACTGGGAGCAGCTGAACCTCATTCATTGTTTGCTGAGACCTCAATGGCTTTGCAGAGCTGCCAGCAAGGAGTTTTCAGACAGCAGTAGCGCTCCTTCCTATTGCCTGGGCCGGTGCCAAGTGGGCCAGTCAGAGGAAGAAAGGCAGTTCCTTGCCCTCAGTTTATAGGGCAGAGGGCAGAAGGAGAGAAATAAAATACCATTTGCAAATCTGCTTTAAGGGCAAAGCTGAAGCCCTGGCCTTGCCTCAGACTTGGAGAGATGAACATGTGTTTGATTTGTTTTGGGTTTTGGAGGTTTTTTTGCTTGGCTCTGTCATTCTTTTGTGCAAGTGTTGCAAATCCTGTAATCGTAAGGACTTGAGAGGAAAACTACCAAAATAAAGTGTTAAAATCAGAAAAGAATGTTTACATCCAGGCAGGCATTCAGATGGATTTATTTCTGCCAGTAGTTGTTGGAATGCAGAAAAGCAAGCTTTAAACAGCAAGTAAAATATGCACTAAAAAAGAAAATGATTCTCTCTTTTCTTTTTTGCTAATTGTTAACAGATTGTCAGCAAACTCGAGCGAGAACGGGGGTTTGAAGAAGTCCAGAAACAGCTCCAGCAAGTAAAAGCCTTATTTGATGAAAAGAAAAAATGCAAATGGTTTTGAGCAGAGAGCACTGACTCACAGCGTCGCTGTGGGGGATTTCAAATAAGAGCTACTGCTCCCAAAACTGTTTTGACTGACTTTATGTACAGGGTTTGAAACATTTGGACACTCTTCTCCGCTCTGACCATTCCAAGCGACGCCTGCGTTTGGGACTGAAGGACGAGCAGGGTCACCTGTTCAAACGTGGGCACGTGAAAGGGAAAGCGAGGCTGGCCTCGGCAGGGACAGCATTTTTAGGTACTTGAACACACATATACCTTTGGCTTCAAAAGTACTGCCTAAGTAAGCTTCCTGCTTGCTTCAAAACAAGCTCGCAGGAGATGCACAAAACACACTGCAAGTTCAGCGGTGCCCGCGTGAACTTGTAGGTTGCTTCACTCTTTTTTTGAAGAGAGCGAGCTGCAGCCTCGCCACATCCTTTTGGCAGCCCTGGCAAACTGTGGGGATGTGCTCTGCCTGCAGAATATAGGTCGGCTACAGTTGCCTTCCTGCCTTCCTTCCTCCCAGGCAAAGCTACACTTCTTCCTATTCAATAGGAAAACAACCCCCACAGCACCAAAGTGACGCTTGGGATGAGTGTGTTTAGAAGAAAAAGTAGGTCTGAGGTCTGAAGGCCAAACGTCCCACGGCAGGACTCTCCTTCCTTAGGTTAGAAATTCCCCGTAGCAAAGTGAAGCCAACCGCTGGGGGCCAGGGGGGAGGCTTTTGGAGAAAGGCACTAGACCCGCATCAGTCTGTGTTTACATTTCTACCTTTCCATCCTTAAATAAGCTGTGAAACAGATCGTGAGCAGCTTCACTTCACAACGCGGAACCTCTGTGCAGCTGTGCCGCATCAGAACGCCGCCGGGATTTGGTGGAGCAGCCGGTGGGCGGCTGCACTTTGGTGCACAATCCTGTGCTCAGGTGCCTGCCCGGCCCCTGCAGCAGTGCTGGCAGTGCTGGCCATCCCTCTACACTGGCCTCACAAAGCTAAAGCCAGCAGTTTTCGTTTTCATGTTGTCCACCGAAAGGCTTTGGCAAAAGAGGGTTAGGGTAAGAATACGTAGGAACACAAGAGCTGGTGTCAGCTCTGTGTATGAGAAGCATACAAACATGAGAGCTCAGGTTGGGCTGGGGAGGGGGAACTGTCTGCCTTAGGCCTGCTGGGGTGTCTTTTTTTTTTCAGGCTTAGAAGTTTTAAGAGGAAGGCATCCATTACATTTGTCTTGGTGGCCATAGCCCAGCTGGCAATGGGTGCATGGCCATGCTGCTGAGAGGAGGCTGGTGCCACGGTTGTGGTTCTGCTGCCGTGCCAGCACGGCCCTACCCTCCATCACAGGGCTGAAGTGGTTTGTTGCCGTGGGCTCTGCTTCTGCCTCTCTGCCTCTCCTTGGGGCTGAGATGGGCACTGATGGGACTGAGATCCAATCGATACATTTCAGGGTTCTGTGCCCTGAGCTGGAGGTGCAGAGGCAGCCTGGGGGCCACAGGGAGAGCAATCCTGGCTGTGGCAGCAGGGACATGCCCCGGGCTGTGCATGGCACAGGAGGCCCACATGTAGCATAGAGCTCAGCCAGAGGCATGTATGGAGCTGCCAGGTGCTGCTGCCATGGCAGAGCCTGGGGGCTGCTGGCCGACAGCACTGAAGGCACTGGTTTGGTTCCAGGGGCTGCCAGAAAGTGGTACCAGGCATAAGCCCCCAACCCACAGCCAGCCAGAGCTCAGGCAGCTCCCAGCCCGCCTTGGCAGCAGCAAGGGCCACCTGTTAACGTGGGGAAAAGCAAACACAAAGCCACGTTGCCTACTGGCCTGCACTCTCCCTACTCAGTGATTGCACAAGTTGTATCTCTGGCACACCCAAGAGGGCAGCCACCAACCCATACTGTGAGTGAGGGCTTTTGCTTTCTTCTTTTCTTCTTCCTTTAACTCCAGTCTTACCCGTGCTGTTAAGTTTACACTTGATGGAATGTATGGCTTTGGTCAGGAAACTGCACTACAACGTTGCAGTACTTTCAGCAGTTCTCTGCCTGGCACAATATATTTTGGTAAGTTTAACTTTAATTGGGGAAAAAAAACAACCCCACCCCAACTCTAACCTATTTTGCCCTCTCTCCTAAAGGAGTGGACTGTGGCTTGAGTGGCACTTGAGCTTAGAATACCTGTACTAAAGGGCTTGATTTTTATCATTCTTAACCTAACATTTTAAAGCAGCATCAAATAAAAAATATTGGGAAAAAAATAAAGCACAGTAGTTCCTATGAAAGGAGGGGTAGGAGCAGATTTACTCTTTCCAGTTGGGCATCTGAGCGGCTCCGTTCCATGTCAGGTGGTTGCTGGCAGCGCGTTTGAATGAACTGTGATGGTTTTGTTCAACAGTAACCTTCTGTACAGGCAGAAAGGAAAAAAAATCCCAAACATTTCTGCTTGAAAAAAAACTGTAAAATATAATCTGTTTGCGTGGGTCTGATCCTGTGAACTTCACTCTATGTGTTTATATGATGAGGAAATGAAAATCAGTCCTATTCTGTATTTGTACTACTGCTTGTTGGCTACAATAGCTTTAATGATTTCTAGAGATTAAGTATGTGTTGAAGCAGGCCCTGTAGCTTTAGCCTACAGCCTGGAATAGGAGTATTGCCTTTTATTCAAGCCTCCTGAACAGCGTCACTCTGTTAGTAAACCATTTAAAGTCATGTTGGGACTTTGTAACCCATCAAGTGGATCTCACGAAGTGATGTGGAGTATAATTAAGTGATTGTGGCTCTTTTGGTAGGTTTGGGTCAGCACACAGAAACACTGGCACACCTTCTGTATCTGCAAGTCGCTGTTATGGTGACACGGACAAAAACAACAACCTCTGACTAAAGCTGTATTACGGCAACCCAGCAATTCTGATAGCACTCTCTGAAATGAAAGCAAACTTCTAACTCCTTTTCACATGTTTACAGGCAAACAGCTTATTTTCTAACACTAGCTTACAGAGCATTATTTTGCAGTCATCTAGTTTAAAGTCACATCTTACTAATGTGTAAAGTAATTCCTGTTGTACAGAAGTTAACCTGTTGTTTAAAATGAATGGTTAAAAAAAAAGTGCAGGTGACAAATCCATGTTGGTGTTTGTATGGGTTTATCTAGAATAAAGTGCATTTGGAGGTTATTTGGATTAATGTCTGTACTTTACAGTGGCTGGAAGCAGTGCCCCCACCCAGGAAGGGGCTAACTGCAGCCCAGGAGCAGCACGGCAGCTCCAAAGCAGAGCCATGGGAGTCAGCCCCCTGCAGTGCAAACCACTTTGTCACTCTGAAGCTGGGAAGTACAAAAAAAGGAAGGTTGGAGTCAGCGTTGGGTGATGCAGGGGGTGTGGAGAGATAGCAGCCTGAAACCCAGCAGCTCCTGAGCAGAGACCTCTGCGTGGGCAGGGAAGGGGATTCCCAGTCTTCTCCACAGGCCAGAGCCCTGCTGAAGGTGCAGCTCTCTTGTGCAGTCTTCAGGAGCCACACTGCAACAGCATTGCTCTATGTCCTGAGCCTGAGGGCACTTTTAAAAAGTTAAAAATGTTTAAATGAGGATTATCTGGTAAGTGTTTTTCTGGGAGAGGATGCTGCAGAGGGACTACCTCTCCTGCAAAGAGCCTGAGGCAGACTGGGAACGGGAGCCCAAAGACCATCATTCTTCCTCTGCCATCATTCGTTTTTTTGAGCTCCATGACTACTGCAGTTTGCATGACTGCTGTCTGTGCCCCCTGGCACCCAGAGCTGGGGACAGAGGTGCAAGGCTGCCAAGTCAGAGCTCTGGGTCACCACTGATACCTGACTGAAGGGTACCATGGGCAGAGCTGTCCTGGGCAGCTGGACTGACTCCTTCCAAATTAACCCTGGGGAGACAGTAGGAACAGCTTCTAAGCATCACACTGTTCTACTCAGAGAAGTCCCCAGGAAAGTGCAGGACAATACACACTGTGGGGAAAATCAAAACACAGACTCTGGAGAAAAGAGCTGCCTCAATGACAATCACAGAATCACAGAATGGTAGGAGTTGGAAGGGACCTTTAGAGATCATCTAGTCCAGCCCCCCACCCAAAGCAGGTCCACCTAGATCAGGTCACACAGGAATGCGTCAAGGTGGGTTTTGGAAACCTCCAGAGAAGGAGTCTCCACCCTCTCCCTGGGCAGCCTGTGCCAGGGCTCCCTCACCTGAACAGTGAAATAGTTTTTCCTATGTTTAACTTTTTGTGTTCCAGCTTCATCCCATTATCCTTTGTCCTGTCACTAGACACTACAGGAAAAAGAGATGCTTCAACCTCCTGACATCCACCCTTTAGATATTTGTAAATATTAATGAAATCTCCCCTCAGTCTCCTCCAGACTAAACAGCCCCAGTTCCCGCAGCCTTTCCTCAGAAGGAAGATGTTCCAGTCCCAATTAGCTTGGTGGCCCTGCGCTGGACTCTCTCCAGCACTTCCCTGTCCCTCTTGAGCTGGGGAACCCAGAACTGGACACAGGACTCCAGATGAGGCCTCACCAGGGCAGAGTAGAGCGGGAGAAGAACCGACCTTGACCTGCTGGCCACACTCTTCTTGATGCATCCCAGGATGCCATTGGCCTTCTTGGCCATGAGGGCACATTGTTGCTTTTTACTATCAGCCGGGACTCCCAGGTCTCTCTCTGCAGAGCTGCTCTCCAGCAGGTCAACCCCGAGCCTCTACTGGTGCATTGGGGTTGTTAGTTCCCAGGTGTAGGACTCTGCACTTGAACCTCATGAGATTCCTCTCTGCCCGCTCGGAAGCCGGTCAAGATCCTGCTGACTGGCAGCACAGTGTCACCATACACAATGCAGTTACTCAGCTGTCTGTTACTACCATCTAACAACAGCACCAAGTAAAATATTATGAGAAATGACACTGCATAGCTCACTGCTTTATATTTTTACTGCAGTATTTGGGGAAAAAAAAAAGCACCCAAAACCAGAACCATAAACCAGATAAAATCATTCCTGCTCTTCCAGGAAAGTTTTCACGTTCAGGTCAAAAAAATGAATTGATCCTTTACAAGTTTCTGTTGTTAAACTGATAATGAAGAGGAAACCCATCCAAACAAACATTACACCAGAATAAATGCTATTGTAGTGAAGTAAACAAATAACAGTATGTCCTGGTTTGAGCTAGGATAGGGTTAATTCCTGTGAGGAACCAGGAAGAGGTACAGCCTGGGCAGCTGATCCAGGCTAGCCAGTAGGTATTCAATACCATCCTAATGTAATGCCCAGTATACAGTGGGGAGCTAGCCAGAAGGAACTCTTCTGGGGTCGCGGTTCTTTGGCTGCCGGTCCATCGCAGTCGCTTAGGTTGGGTCCCGGGTGGTGAGCAACTGCGACACTCACCAGTTTTCTTTGTAATATTTCTTTATTTTTTGTGATAGTTGTTCTTTTCCAACCTGTATTCTAGTAAACTGTTCTTCTTTACACTTCCATGGGCTGTTTTCCTTTGTTTCTGATCCCCTCCCCATTGTGCCGGGAGGGGGACAATGTTCTCCCTTTGTCCTAGCTGGGTAAAACCATGACACAGTAGCAACAAACTTACATTTTCATAATAACAAAACCAAAGTATTGCTTATTCCTGTTATAAAATTAGAAGGCACATCCTCAAGGGTAACAAATAGAAGTTTTCAGCACTTTTTCCATTTCTGTTTCATTTCATCTTCTTTACCTTCATGGAACTCATTGTGCCGACGTTGCAAGTCCTTCAGTCTCCTCTGGAGCCGGGTGTATTCTTCGTAGGAAACATTCTGCCTAGGAAAGAGAAGATTTCTTATTGCTCCAAACCTTTACTATCCTGGCACAGAAGCCTGCCTCTCCACAAGTAGCTCTGCTCTCTACTGTCCCTGTAAAGAAAAAACGCATACCAGAAGAACTGGAAGGTAGAAGACCTGTGTATATTCTTCTGCCTAAATGTCCAAAAGTCCCTCCCAACACATCGAGCTCCCTGCCATATTACAGATTAGAATTCACATGGGATAAATTAAGCTTTCAATGGTGTTCACAGGTGAGAGCCACAGGAATCACATCAAATTGACTCAAGCCTTCCACAGGTGCCCAGCAAAGAGAAAAAAAAAGATAGGAGTTTGTCTTGCAAAGAGGACATGAAGTGCGTTTGGCTTGCCATTGCAAAGTCTTTCTTCATTTCCCTCTTTAGAAGGGATTCCTGCAACTGCACCTGTCTGATATTCTCCCTCTGTGTTTTCCTGAAGAGATGGTCCTGCAGTTGTCTTAGAAACTCTCACCTGTCCATCCTAAAGGGATTCCACTCAAAGAATCCTAGTGCTGAACATGCCATTAGACTGGACTCTTGTTATTAAACTGTCATGTACCTCCAAAAGTACTTCAGAGCTGTCAGATCTTCAGCATATATCATTTTTCAAGCTACAGTAAAAAGCAAAGTTTGTTACCTATTTAACACCTGATTTTCTGTTTCTAGTTGTTCTATCTTGGCTTCCAAAAGTTCTAGTTCCTCTTGCATCCTCCTGTTGAGAATCTTTCTCTGTCAAACAGACATTTCAAGCAGCTAAGTAAGGCTTTCATAGATTAGATTAACAATTAAATCTACACTGTACACGGTTTCATGCTGTGACAGATTTTAGGAGTTTCCTTCCTTAAGGAGAGGTGCTGAGTCCCCACAATAGGAGCCAGAAAAGATGAGAAGTGACCCATAGCTGCCACCAAAAGCTGAGGAGCTGCCAGGCCCTTGTTGCTCAGTGACTAACTGGACTGACAAACACTTCCTGTAGTTTGAGAATTCAAAGCTCATTTGTCAAATGACCAGGTGTAAGTGTATAAACATGAGCCAAAAAAAGTACACTTTGGTTTCAGGTTGTTAGGGTTTTTTTTTTTGCTCAGGTTGACCTCAACTTTTTACAACCTTAAAAGCTACTGGTGGTGTATGTGTCCAAGGTGTAAAACTGCCAATTAATCTTGAGCTTTTACAGGCAACTAATCAGCTTTTCATTTCAAGTTATTTCACAAAAAGCAAGCTTAGGTGATAATGGAAAATTATAATATTCCATTAAGGAAAAGTAAAACATCATTTGCCCAGTATCCAAAGCATCATCTTTAGTGATCAGGCCCCACCTCTTAAATAATCATGTGTACACACACACACATTTCCCTGTACACAAAAGCTTTGATGGCTTTGTAACAAGCCTGTTGGCTGTCCTATTCTTTTGCATATTACTTCAATCTATTTCTATGCTGGTCTTGAAGAATCCCATAAATTTTGTTATTTTATACAGTGGACTGCAGATAAGCCCTTAATGTTCTAACAATTCTAGCTGGCCAAAGTACAGCTCAACTTCTCACGAGGAAGAGTGAACCTGCCTTCTTCTGGGCCACAGCAGCTCGGGATAGCCTGTTCTTCATTTGGTTGTACTTCCCTTCTGTCTCTGTGATGCGCTGAGTAAGCACACGCTTCTCCTCCAGCCATTCCCTCCGCTGGTGTTCAAAAGTCCTTTGAAAAATATCAGGTTAGAAGATTAAGAAATTATGTAGACAAAGTACTGCATCTGGTGTCTTGAGGCTCTTAAAAGAGATGCATCATTTCACAACCCCTCTCTCTATATACTTGAAGGATCTGATTTAAACTTGATTCTGCTAACAATCTAATTGTGACCGAGGACATTTCAACCTTTGCATTAACAGCCTCCTAGGTTTTGTTCAGCTAGGAGGCCAATTGTGGAAAGTGATTCCAATAAGCTAGTTAATTGCTGGCTGCTTGCTGCTCTGGCCTGCTGCCAAACCAGCCATGGAAGATGCCTAAATTCAGCTCAAACAAGCACACTGCAACACATGAGCAGCCATCTCTCTCACACAGCAGTTGTTGCAGGAGCTGACTACTGCCTTCTCTGTTTGGGAGCCAGGACGTAAGAGAACAAGTAACATGCTGCTGCCCTATGCAGTCTACTACATCTTTGTCAAGTCTGTACTCCTCTGTTCCTACTACATGCTCCTGACCAGAACAAACACCAACACAAGAGGAGGCTCCACATTCCAGCTACACATACTCCACCCCCCGGCACATGTTACCTGTTCAGGCTTTTGCATGGTTAAAACACACCAAAATGAGGCTGTGTTCTCTAGCTGTGCCTGTGAGACCAGACAGTTTCTCTGCTGCTGTGTGTGTTTGGGCTGTCTCCATTTCAGGTAACAGTAGTCAAGAGCTAACTGCATATTTAACTACATTACTACAAAAACCCTCTCAAATGCTGACATTCTGAGCAGCGGTGTTTAACAAATAGACTCCAAGGCTTGGGATCAGTGCATCCATCCCATTTGGGACTGGATGTGATGCAGTGTTGCTACAGGGATTCATACAATCTCCATAAATTTCTCACCAAACAGCCTTTTCTTTCCCCACCGTAGAGTTCCTGTATCAGAACCAAGATCCCGGCCCCCTTGCTACTCATCGCTGTTCTTTTAGTAGACCCAGTGTGGTTTGTACCTTGCTGTTGTTGCTCTAAACAACTACTACTGCCCAGGAACCAAAGAGCTTTCTCAAAAAGTACTGCTTAACAGCAGAAGATTTTCATTTGAACAGTGGTTAATAAAAGTCATAAGGTGGGGTTTTTTCTTTTCTATCCCACTAATGCTGTTCCTGAAATGCTTAACAAGTGCCTGCTTGAGCTCATCTCTGATCTGTATCAGTCTCATAATTTGCCTTCAGCCCTTTTTCTCATTTCACATTTTCACTTCCAAGCCTAAGATTGCCACAGCCAGGCAGGCAGCTGCCTTACTTATGGCTCAACTGGCATTATTTTATTTATCTGACACTTTTCATCTGAGACTTTCTTATCTTTTGGTCTCTATTTCAGTTCCTCTTTAAGCCAAGTAACTTTGGTGCAACTTAACTCTTGGAGTTCACGCTGGTAGAAATTACTGAACTGAGGAAGGAAGCCCTACCACCCACAGAGTCAGAAAAAGAATGGAAACATGGAGGCTCAAGGTTAACAGTACGACAGACGTGGAGGGCTTGGGTATAGGCTGAAAAGCTGCTTAATTTCTGCAGTATCGGCCTTGGTGCATCACCCATTACCCTCACTCTTACAGAAAGACCTCTGAGGACTGCCAAGTTCCTTCTATGGCCTTCCCGGGAAAACCTACTCCTGAGTGGTCTTTGGCCCATAAACTCATTAAAGACATTGACAGACTCACTAAAAATGTGAATACATCCTCCTGAAGTATTTTTTAAGTTACCACAAGCAAGGTTCTTATGCACACTGCATAACACAAGGTGTAGCCATTGTTTACAATTGTCTGATATTTCCTGTTCAGGTTACATTTCCAACTTCATTCGGAACCCACAGTCCATAGTTAAGTAATCCACGTGAAAAGAACACAAGCAATATGAAAAGTAAAGCCAAAAAGGAAGAAAAAGATTACTTCTCTGTTTCCAGTTGAGCTTTTCCTGCCTGAGTCCTTGCATGTTGACATTCTTGTTTCAACCTCTCTATTTTTCCCTTCAGCTTCTGATTAGACTCCAGCAACTCATTTTCTGATTGAGAAAGTGACGTGACCTGGAGCTGCAAGTCGTCAATTTGCTATAAAACAAAAGAATTTTTTCCATTTGAGAAGGTTTGTGAGTGACTAACAATTAATGATGAGATATTGAGACTGAACAAAATGCAGACACCAACTGGCTCCATTAGCTTTCCAAAAGCCTTTCTTCTTTGTTAACTTTTCTCCTTATTTGACACTTTCTCCAGAAGGTTTACAGCAAATCACTACTAGACAATGAAGGTTTGCTCTTGTAGTGGAAACACGAGGGGGAGGGAGGACTCTTCTTCAGTCATTGATGTGTTCCCCAGAACTTAAGAAAACTAACATTAAGCCCCAGGGCTGAACAGAACTAGAGCACCAGACAACATTTCCGAGCAGAGCTGTGGAGCTACCTAGATTCTGCTCTCATAACGCGGAGGCTCTTACAGCCCGGCGTGGCTTTACCAGCCAGTTCCCAAAGTCAAGTAAGTGCAGAGTCTGGGAAGTCCAACCTCTGCAGCAAGAACATCAAAAGAAAGATTTCTCTTGCCCTTTTTCTCTCCACAGGGATGCCCAGATACCCCAATTTCTGGAGGGAAAAGACTAAACCAACGTCTCAGAGTGCACACAGCTTGCAGACCACTCTGTGGCACAGCTACGTTCCCACCTCCCAAATAACAACACAGGCGAGTGGCAGCTAAAATAATTCAGGTTTATTTTCAACACAGACATCAACTCACACTGAAATACACCTCTTTACGCTAGTTTATTCATTTGTGAAACATCTGTTGAGCACTTGAAGAACCTCAGATGAGAGATGCAGTGTAAATGCAAAGCATTACCTAGAAACAATTTGTAAGTCTCCATGGAAACTGACTCTCCAGTTAAATAGTGCATAACCGTGTGCAATACACCAGTCTATAAACATTCAGCTTTGAAATCCTCAGTACCCACAAAATGCACAAAGCAAACAGCAGTAAGCTATTTATAAAAGTCCAGAAAAACATGACTGATGGCTGAACACTTTTGCAACAACATATCTGTTGTTGTATGCATTTTGTCCCTCTGGAGGGGGTGGGGCAAGGAGGGGAAAAGCTTTAAAGACTCAATCTAATCTGCAAACACTGGACATGGTCATTGCAGGAGAGCTTGCATTTCTCTATAAAACACTGCAATGCAACAAAACCTTACCTGTCTCAGATCAGCAATTTCATGTCTCTTCTCTTTCAGTTTCTCTGCTGTACTTGCTTGAATAGCTCGAATAGCTTGCTGTTGAATTTTTAGTCTAAAACAGTATAAGACATCTTAACGTTTATGTAATTAAAATACAGATGTGAAGACTAATCAGGCAGACAATAGAACACATTGGATAGTTCAAAAGGCTGATACATATTTCAATAATGACTGAAAGATGTGTTTATTACTGAATTTCTACACAAGTAAGAAATATCTTGATTTGTTTGCTTTTGGAGTGTGACTTTTGGTCAATTTATCATACTGACTTTCATACTATAGTAAAACAACTCTACTGACCAGCTCAGAGAGGTACCATATTAGGGTCCCAGTTTGCCACTTGCTGATGTGGTGCCATTGCAGAAAGATAAATAGCTTCCTCTAACTCATGGGCTATGTCAGCAGGCAACAGGGACCCCATTTTCATAAAGGAGAGTAGTGCAAAATGGTGTCTTTAAAATGTTAATTGAAATCATGGAATTTGTAAAGGTTTGGATTAAAAAAAAATCTGTTTTTTTAAAGAGCACATTTTAAATCCACTCCTCTTTCTGCACAATGCCAAGGTAATTCTGTGTAATGAACACCTGTGTATCTATGAATAGATATCTATGAATCTCTATGAAAAGTAACCTTTTTATACTGACTACTGGAAAGAAATTTGGGGAGGGGGGGAAAGAAAAGAAAGAGAAATTTGTGTGAAGGTTAGAAAAGCCACACTACCGCAAACGCTGAAGTTCCTTCTTGGCAGATTCTTCTGCCATCTGTACAACACGTAGTTTCTCCTCATACCGGTCCTTTTCAGATTGTCGCCAAGTATCTTGTTCCAGTTTCATCTTCTCTAGATCAGCTAATCTGTTCTCGAGTTCTAACCTGAGACACGATCCGACATGCACAAGAGTCACCACAAAATGCCAGAAGTGTTTAGTTGCCAAAAAATGACATTTTGAGAAGTTACTCAAAACACTCTTCTTTTAGAAGTTGAGCAGTAAACCAACAAACATACTTTTCATCCTGTAAGGCTGTAAGTTTTTCAAACACTTCCTCTTTGGCAGCTTGAACTTTATGGATTAGCTCCCGATCCTTTCCTACTAAAAGCAACTTATGACGCTCCACACCTTTTGGAGAGTAAACATCACACTGAGTCTCTGTCTATTAGTATTTTAACATACAAAAGTAATTAAAAAGTTGATACCATTATAAAGTCTAAAGCAATTTCTGCTAAACAGTCGTGTCTGGATTGAAAACAAAAAGTGATTCTCAGAGCTACAAAAAGGTCAAGCAGTAAAATTTGTTATTTTCTATTTTATGGAAAACTTTCTGCTGCCCAGTGCCTGGTTACCCCTGAAACTGGTCTAAAATTGTGACTCCATAGGCAGGGACAAAGAGAGGCAAGATGCAAAGAGGCCTGACACTAATGAAAAACTTGTGATCCTGACAACTGTGTCCACTGGCAAATAAGCCAAGATGCTATAACAGCGACTCCTGGTTATTATGCTAATTTAGTGATGCAAACTGGATTCCACTGCAAGTTCAGCTTGGTTGGAATCTCATCTCCAATATTTTTAGCTCACAATATTTTGCATTGTCAGTAGAGAAAACACCACTTTTTAGTTGCTCTCAGTGAACAGAAACAACTCTCAGAGGAAGACAAAGGGGTTATGTTGGGGTTATGGCAAATCAGTGAGGTCAGACCACTTAAAAGCTGTGTAGTGATTGAAATCATGAACACATAGCTAGTACTAGGAAGCTTTGGTCTTTTCACTCTAGAAAGCTATTTCAAGTTTTCTACATACTCAGATGTATTAGGTAGCTTAGAACATTGCCTGTTTTCTTCAAAGAATCATTTGAAAACTGTCTTTTGCTTCACACAGCTGCCTTACCCAATTGTTACCAATTCCACAGAGACAGAATCTGAAAACAAAACTACCACTGAAGCCCTGTGGTGTCAAACAGAGTGTGAAAGACTCTAGCATTTGGCAATAACAGCAAAAAGAACCATTTCAAGTACACATTGGGAACCACACTATGCTCTAATTGTGTCACAGAGGCACTAGTTTACAGAAATACAAAATTCTTCTCTCCTAACCTAGCAGACCCAGCGAAACACAGTTTTTTGGGATACAAAATGAATTGTCAGATCTATGACCTGGACCAGAAGGGAATGCTGGGGAATGTTTAAAGGAAAAATAATGGTAGTATTCTAACTATAACTAACAAAAAACATCATTAGAAATTATTTGCAGATATTACCATCCATTTCACTTTGGATCTTGTTTCTCTCTCTTTCTACCTCACTCTTTGCTCTTGCTGCCTCAAGTTTGACATTGGTTACTTCCAGTTTATGTGAATGCTTAAGTTCTTCTACCTAGAAAGCAGAAAAAAAACCACAACTAAGATAAATATGTATACATTTGCAGCTTTACAGTGAGTTTTTCATGGGACACCTTGCTAACAAGAAAATCTGCCAAATAATCATGGACTATGCTTACTTTGGACATATCTTAAGTCCTTTCTTTTCCCCATCCACTGCTCTCCCAAAGCCAAACCACTCACTTTAGCAGAGAATTCCTAATGGTGATGATACAGATGCTGTAACACTACAGCTACTGGCTTGAGCTGTTCCCCAAATCACAACCAGCGCTAGTATGGGTTTTATTCATTTCTCAAGGCACGCACTAAAGACCATTGAATGAATTGTCAGTCATCTTCAAATGCAAGTTTATATATTCCCTGATTAAAGTGCTCTTACACAACAAATATACCAAGACCACTGACCTGTATTTCACCTTTAACCAGCCACTTAGCATAAACTATAGTGTAGGAAAGCTCCTCTTTGAAGCAGCCTTGGCAGTACAAGCACAGATGCGCAGGATTACCTGTGAAAACTCAGATTCTGAGCAAATACCTGACACTCTACAAGCCAATCTCCACATACTGGGGTGTTTCTGAAGAGACTACTCTTTGGAAATACCTTGCTATGACACTGATCCAAATTGGATATGACCCCAGTGCCTTACCACCCAACTAGTAGCATGTCACTTTACACATAATTCACTTCTGACTAAAAGTTCCCCAGAGTCAAGCTAAATAAAGTTACATTTAATCTCCCTAAGTGAAACAAAACACTGACATGCAAAACTAGATTAGCAGTTGCTCCCCCAAGTAATTTCACTTGGGTGGCTACTTGCAGTCCCCCCACCTCCTGGAGTACTACCCGACTTTCTCAAAACCCAGATCTTTGTAGTTTTAAAGTGCGTTTTAATTCCAGTGCTTCTCTACAGCTGTGACATACACATCAAATGGCCTGATGAAAACAGGAGCTTGAAGAACATCCAATCAAAAGACAATGACTGCTTGCATGGAAACTTTCCATAGTTTAGGCATTTGCACGCAGTAATTACACGGTCAATGCAAATTAAATATCTAGAGGAAAGCGCTTATAATGAAAATCCATTCACAATGACAAATGTAATTACAACCTGCTAGCACATACAAGTGGCAAAAGGTTAAGAATGACATAGTAGCTTATTAAGTAACTACACAGTGGATTTGGTTGCTTAAATACTAAGTTGGGAACATTTCAAGGTAACTTGCAAAGATTTAAGGTGGCTTTTTTAAGGCACAAAATCCAGAAGACAAATGAGTGTGCCTGTGCTCAGGACTAAGTTTGAGTGGGTGCAGAAGGGAGTGGAGGTGTGTATAGAAATCAGTTTCTACTTTCCTCCCTGAAAGAAACACTACTGAACATATTCATTTTCAGAAATGTAGAACAGCATCAAGTCATAGAGCTTAAAGGCATTCTGCATTCAGCTAGTCATGCAAGACCAAAGTTACTGGCTTTACAGTTAGCTCAGAACTAACTAAAGCCTCTCCAAACAGGGGGAAAAAAACCAGAGGATTAAATTTCCTACCAGGAACTGACAGATGTGATAAAAAAATGTTATCCAGTATTCTCTCCAGAAAGGAGGGAATAAAAGGCAGCAGAAAGCTAATATTTACCCATGGAACTGTTTCATAGAATCATATAAACGTAGGGGTTGGAAGAGACCTTTAGAGATCATTCAGTCTAACCCCGCTGCCAAAGCAGGTCCACCTAGATCAGGTCACACAAGAATGTGTCCAGGTGGGTTGTGAAGACCTCCAGAGCAAGAAACTCCACATCTTCCCTGGGCTCGCTCACCTGAACAGTAAAATAGTTTTTTCCTTATGTTTCAATGGAATGTTTTGTGTTCCAGCTTCATCCCATTACGCCTTGTCCTGTTGATAGATACAATAGAAAAAAACGGGGGGCCCAACCTCCTCACACCCACCATTTATATACTTGTAAATATTTATGAGATCCTCCTTCAGTCTCCTCTTCTCTAGAATAAAGTTTCATTAGGACTCGTATCCTGACTCAAATGTACATAAAGCAATCCAAGCACTGTGCAACATTTGAAGGTAAAGCTGTTTCCTAGTGTTTTCATTTTTCTTGTTTTTTTCAAATAACCACATAGGAAACTGCACACAGGATCTGTCGGTTTTAACTTGTGTAGCTGAGGGGTCACTCTAACCAGACAAAACTGTCGACCTGCTTGAGGGTAGGGAAGCTCTACAGAGAGATTTAGATAGGCTGGAAGGCTGGGGCAAGGCCAACGCCATGAGTTTCAACAAGGCCAAGTGCCAGGTCCTGCACTTGGGCCACAACAACCCCCAGCAGCCTGGGGGAGAAGTGGCTGGAAAGCTGCCAGGCAGAGAGGGACCTGGGAGTGTTGATTGATACCAGCTGAAATTTCTTGAAATTTCTCAATCATGTGGCAAGACAATGATCTACTGAAAATGCTATGATGCAGTGCTGTACAGAGATGTTCCCATACAAGCTATACAGGCATTGGCCCAAGAAGAGTGCGATGCTCATGTGACCATCCTGCTTCTAACATAACCTAAATCTCTGCTGGCAGTTCCAATGCAGCTTCCTTCCTGGAGCTATCACAGCCCATTCAGAGGATACTTTTAAAATCTGCAGAAGCCACAGCTCCATTAAAAAGAAAAAAAAGGCCAAACAAACCACACTGTGCAATTTAAAGCTCTATTGCACTCTACACACTTTATGAAAAAGTAATGCTTCTTTCCAGCACATAAGGCTGCCTATTTTCATCAGTACTAAAACCATGAAGAGAAAGACACCTTTTCAAGCCCTGTTTTGTTTAGGAAAAAAAGAGATCTAGAACATGAAATAAAAAGGAGCATAACCACCATCTTTAGAGATACTTTCAGAGATGTTTTTCCTGTAAAGTCACATATTCTGTATCTCCCAACTGAAACTGGGGGAAAAAATTCCAAACCTATTTTGAGTCACAGCAGAAGACACTCGATTCTTGTTACTTGATTCTTCTTATAAAACATAAACAGAGAAACTTAAATATAATGGGATATGAAAAATGGATTTCAGATATCATAAAAAGCACTTACTTTAGCAGCTAAGTTATTGACTTCTCGTTCAGATTTGTGAAGTTTGCTAATTAAGAGAATGTTTTGCTCATGACTCTTCTGTAGTTCTTTCTCCATTCGATCAATTTGTAGTTCAGCAGACTTCTTTTCTGCCTTGAATAAAGGAGGTATTTGTAAGTTCTGGAGCAGGGCTGTCTTTTGCTGTTCACTTGAAAGGCTCCATTGATCTGGGATTTCAGATACTACTCATCTTTAATATTTTTCAATAATATGTCAATATTTCTCTTTGCCCAATAATCTGTTCCAACACAATAAGGGTCTTGAGCTTTACACAGAAGTCACAACTGGTTTTACAAACACTGCCCACACAGAATCACACATATTTTCAATCCCACTTCACAAGAGGCAGAGGTAAGCTGACTTGGTCAGAAAGCAGCAGATATTCCTACCAATGAATTACTTACTGGGCTGTAAGCAGCAACATGACTATAAGCAGTGCTCTGAAAGATGTCATATGTTGGCCTATGCAGTTACACAAACTGAAGAATTAACATCATAGAGAGGAAGTGAAACACCATTACAGTACTATATATTCGTGACCCTCAGGTTTACTAAGGATCGGAAAGATAATCTAACATATGATTTCACCTTCCTTTTTCCAAACTAACCTATTCCCACCAGGATTTTTAAAAAGTTCTCTAAATTAAGAATATTACAGCACTTTTTAAGTTGTGATCAGAGCATTTTGTAACACATATATACAGCACTGACAAGATGACAAAGGAAAACAAACCCTCTAGCAATATGCTGTAAGTGTGCAAGAAATCTAGATGGAAAGGCTCCTTGCCTAAAGAGCTGGCAAGAACTGACAGGAACACTGAAGACCACAGATAAGGAATACAGTGCAACTCTGGGAAACACACAACAGGCCAGGAATACCATAAGCTCTCTAAGGGAGAGCAAAAACTAAACAGCTGCAGCAATGTGCTGGAGAAAAGAAAGACAAGAAAAAAGATGAGGAAAAGATTCAAGAAACATGAAGCATCGTATGACTTTTTTTGCAAATAATAAATAATTAATAACATTGCCATCAGTTTCTGATTCCAGAAGAATGGCAAGTGCTGACACGACCATCTTCTTGACTGTAACCACGGCTATCAGTCGCATGTTTAGAAAGGAGATCATTCAACAGAATCTCTCGGTTGAGCTCTCCACCTCCCAAAAGGTGAACTGACAGTACAGGACGCCCAACCTACTTCCAATTTGGTTTTGAATCTGAAACATACAAATTCAAATTGCAGAGTAAAAGGCAAAATTACCAGAGACAGTCCCATCAGGCCAAGCATTAGTCTCACTGCATCCTACAAGGAGGCAAAATTTAATTAAAAGAAAGAAAGAGTCTTACCTCTAGAGATCTTGTCACAGCCTGCATCTCAGCTAACTGTCGCACTTGGACTCTTTGAACGCTTTCTGCTTGCAGACCACAATTGTCTCGTTCTGCTCTTAGCTCTTCTACTTCTGCTTCTAAGCCTTTTAATTTCTGATACAGTTGTGCTTTTTCTCTAGAGAGTGCCTCCACGCGTTTGCTGTCCCTCGTGGGATCAACACTAAGCAGCTGATTATGGAGCTCTTCTTTATCATTATCCAGCCTTGCAATCTGATGGTTGTTAATCAGAAAAACAAACGCTTTTACCCTGGTGAGGTGTCAGGCAGCAACAAACACAGCAGCTGTCAATTCAGGAAAGAGCAGAACTGTGCATTTAAAGTATTAAGAAGTTACATTCACATTCAATGTCATTTTTGCTCCAGTTATCACTGATAAGCCTTGTCCTCATGCCTCAGGTGTCCTTGGGCCACCTAGCAGTCTGTGGGAGTAAAGCAGTATCCAAAGCAGAGGAAGAAAACTATAGGGATCATTTAATCCAATGGACATCGGCATGAGCCCTTGGAATAGATTCAGGCGTTGTGAAGGAACTCACTGGTATCACCACGAGGCTATTCTCTATTACCTTTGAAAAGTCATAGCAATCAGAGAAGGTTCCTGATGACTGGAAAGAAGCAGACAGCACACCCATTATCAAGAACAGTAAAAAGGTCAGGAAGAAGGATCCAAGTAACTACAGGACAGTCAGATTCACTTTAGTCTCCATGAAGGTTACAAAGCAAAGCCTCTTAAAAGTCATTTCTAAACACATGAAAGACTAGGTGATAGAAAGCAGGGTTTCCCAAGGACAAATCATGCCTGACCTACTTCTCTGCTTTCTAGAAAGAGGTGACTGGCACTGTAGACACAGAGAGTGCAGTAGATGTTGTATACCTTGATTTAACAAGGCCTTTGATGGTCTCCCACAATCTTCTCTCTCATCAAATTGGTGAGATACGGGCCAGAAAATTGGATGATAAATTGGATAGAAAACTGGCTGGGCTAACAGCCTTAAAAGGTGATGATCAGAGCCTGCAAAGCCCAGCTAACTGCTTGTAATTAGTGGGGTTTAAATGCTGATTGGTGTCCTAATTAGCAATCTGGATGATGGAATGGAGCGTGCTTTCGGCAAGCTTGGGGGTGACACCAAAATGAAGGGAAACAGTCAATGGGCTGGAAAGTAGAACTGTTACTCTGAGAAGTCTGAAGGCTTGGGCTAACTGGAACCTCTTCAACAAAAGCAACTCGTGCATCTGGGATGCAATAATTCAGTGCAACGGTACAGGCCAGGGAAAACTTGTCTAGGAAGCAGCTCCATGGAAAAGGATTTGAGAGTCCTACTGGACAATAAGTTCACAACAAGTCAGCAGAGTACGCTTGCAGCAAAGATGATCAACTGCATCCTGGCAGATTAGCAGAAGGACAGATAGCATATTCCAGGAAATGAACCTCTCTCCCAATCCAGTACTGGTAAGACTGCATCTAGAGTTTGTGTCCAGTACACAAAGAACAATGATGAACTGGAGCAAGTCCAGAGGATGCCTACCAAGATGGGCAGGGAGTTGAGGAACATGGCATGTAAGGACAGGCTGAGAAAACTATGCCTCTTCAGTTTGGGAAGACAAGGAGAGGTATAGTGATGGAAAGAGTGGCAATAGCCACAAGCTGGAACATGTGCAATCCCAATTAGATGTCAGGAAAAAAAGTTTACCATGAAGATGGTTAAATACCAGAACGGTTTGCCCAGAAAGGCTGCGGATTCTCCAGCCCCACAGATTTTTCAAGACTTGACTGGAAATTGTCCTGAGCAACCTGATCTCATTACACTTCAGTATTTTAAGCAGAATGTTGGACGAGGCATAAGTCTCTTCCAGCCTACAGGATGATTCCACAATTCTAAAACCACAACAGAACACAAATCTGCTAGTAACAGCCAACGTGGCTGGGCCCTGTCAGACAGAAGAAAAAGGGGAAAAAAATTCTCTCTCCTGCAAGGTAGTATGGGGAGTACAAACTAATCTCGAGGCTGTAACTAGCAAACTAACATATAGATTGCAGTGTTTCAAATTGAGTTGTGCAGACTGAATACAATACTGGGGGCAAGAGTGAGACAGTCAGGTATATAGGAGTTCTCTTGATATTTGGCGACAAGTCCAAACTCTGGTCTGCTGCTCTGCTTTTAGAAGTTGCATCAACGACCTCTATGGAGCAAAGGCATTTTCTGCAGTAAAAGCCCTCCAAATCCCTTCTTTACAATGAGATTCAAACACTTATTGCACAGCACGCCCAAGCTATCATTTAAGAATTACGATGGCTTTGTAGCCTCCTTGTACTAAATGGCACAGAAGGTTAAAAGTGCTCTTAGACAGCAAAACTAGATCACATTGTGCCCTGTGCTAATTAGCTGCAGGACTACCACAAACCCAACAAGCCCACAAGAGAGGCAAGCTGTAAAGTAGCATGTGGCTTTAGCTCCAGGAAGGACAACTGTTCTGCTTTTAAGGCATTGCATTTGCAAAGTTGGATTGGTTTTCAAAGTGATGATTGCTTTGATTTGTGTCTCACGTTTGGACTAATACATTCAAATCTGGCATCTTACGATATATGGTCCCAGACAAACACTTAAATGAATATGCAAATGACACATGCAACATTCATTTATACGGCTGCATATACTTAAAACATGAATAAGCTGGCGATTTATTTAGCTACACTTTGGAACGTCGAATTCTGAAAGAGAAAATTCATGAATGGCTTATTCAAGAGTTAACACAACTGAAACAAAAGTTACCAAAGCTTTCAGTATCCTTTTGAACACCACTGCCTTGATCCATGAGTGCAAAATGTACCCTCATCTGGCATTAACAGTAACTTCTGCTGACACCTTCTTGGATTAGCGGGCACAGAAGTAATGAAAAATCTACCCTTACATCAGATAACTTATTAATTTCACATTACCATAATGTCACAAAGTCCATCACAAAGGTGAGTTTAAAAAGCAGAAAGCAAAGCTCCTGGCTGTCACTTATCAGAAGGCAAGTCTATTCTTACCCATAATAGCACAAATGATGTTGCGACACACTGCTGAGCAAACCCAGAGAGGCAGCTTTAGGCTAAGTCATAAAAGTGTTGTGAGAATTAAGAGGAATGGAAACAAACACTACATTATGAAACGGTGTCAAACTGACAGCCCATCAAGCAGCAAAGTTTTCACAACCTTCAAACAGTTTTCTCATCAGATACATTGTAGGCTACTGTAACAGTCTGTGTACCTCAGCCTCGTATTTTAGTTTCTTCTCTTCTAAAATACGTGCGTGTTCTTCCTTTTGATGTTCAAATTCTGATTTCAGAAAAGTATGTTCATAACGAAGTTTGTTGTATTCTCTTCTGTATTTTTCCACTTCCTAAGTTGGGGGGCATAAAAACCACAAAATCATCAACCAGAGAAGTTTTCAGATTCATTTCTTTCAAACGTCCAGGCAATGTTCCTATCATTTCACAAATGATATTAGACAAACTGAATCCCTCCTTCTCCCAGAGTTTCAACCTTCATTGCCTGAGGCAACAGTACCAGACCAAAAAATGTCAGAGCTTGCCCCCCTTGAAGTTTTAATTTCCTAAGGTTTTAGGAACAATGGCTGATGGCAAGTAGTGATTGCTACTCTAAAGGAAACAGAATTACAATGCTTACGACTTACATTTTCTAGCTTCTGATAACGTTCTGTCATTGGAGATTCCAATTCCTGCTGTATTTGTGCTTTTAATAGTTCCAATTTTTGAGGCGTTAACACCTTAGGACAGAAAGGTATCATAAGTAACTAGACATTCTCATTTACTTATCCTGTAATAGGACAAATAGCCAGGAAGAATGGATTTCAAGTATGGCTTTAGGATTCCTGCTTCATTTTCTATGTTCTTCTAAGAATTTTCAACAGTAATCTCAGAAGCAAAACAACATTGTATTAGTGAGCTAGAAATATTCTGGGAAGATAACAGAGTGTCTTACTATTAACACGGCACATAACAGGATCTGAAAGATTCCGTTAAACAAGAAAACAATCATTTCAACCCAACTCTAGAGAAGAAACACCACTCTGCCACTCTGGGTGAATTTCAAGATATCTGAAATACATTCAAGCTAGGTATATGCAAATTATATACACAGAAATGTCTAGCCCTATCACAGGGCCTATGGCTAGAATTCATATTAAGCTCTGACAATAAGTGATCTTACCTGCATCTTCAGTTCTTCCAGCTCCTGTGTTTTACTCACCAACTGCTCTTCAAATTCAGCGAGAAGCAGCTGGAATTTGTCATGTGCAGTCTGCTTTTCAACTAACAACCGCTCCAGTTCATCTTGTGATTTGGTATATTCCTCCTTCAATCTGCAAGACAAAAATACATTCTTAGTAGTATTATTATTACACTGGCCACATTCTTTTGTTTATACCTAATTTATCTTACATTTACCCTCTAAAATTAATCTTAAAGCTCAAAAAAATCACAAGCAGAAGCAAACATACAAATATCAAGTCAGAACTAGGTTACCCACACCCTCTTTCTGTAATATACTGAAAAGATACCCATATTTATATACATAAAAAGTATTGTAGAAACATAATCTGCAATGTTTTAAGGTATTTTGAATTGTCTCTTTTCTAATACGAACAACACTCAAATCTGTCCTTACACACAGAAATAGCTAACACACAAATTCCTTGCACTTAACATCTAGCTTCACCTCTTAACAGCTCAAATGAAGTAATCTGTTAAAATCAATGTACCTTAGATGTTCTGCCTTCAAAGTTTGATAATTTGTCTTATGGTGTTCACATCGCATTTTTTCATCAATCAGAAGTTTTTGTAGTTCTTGGGCGTTAGCTGTCTCACCATTTCCAGCCACAGGAGGAAGGAGACTGCCTGAAGCATCCATCTTACGACAACTGGTCACAATGAGTGTGGAGAGGACAAAATTAAAATTAACTTCTCTACAAGGCCATCCACTTTTTCTGCTGACATCCCAGAAGATCAAGTCACCTGAACAGATACAAGGGCACGGACTTAGCAATCAATTACCTTCACAGTTCAAAGATTTCACACTCTGCTTTTGCCTTCAGTACAGAGGCATCTCCACTGTACTATAACTCAGGTCAGAAACCTCTACTGAAAGGGCAACTCTTCTCTGCTCATCCTGCCTGCCCTGAAAACTAATAGCCCTTCCAGAGGCACTGAATCAACTTCACCATGAAGACTGAGTCAACATAAGCACAAGCACTTCTATCTGACTGATTGCATTAAATGTTATTTCTACTGACGCTGAGAATCAAACTATGATGCTCGCAATGCCCTAATTATGCTTTGTTACTCGGAGTTCAAGCAGAGGCCACAGATGTCAGACACATGCAGCTTTTACCACTACTTATCACAGCTATGGCCTGTCTCACACTCCTACTCCATACATCATCACTTCAGATGGAAGAAGAGCAGATAATTCTCACTGTGGAATTCCTATCAAGCCCTCTCCAGAGAGGAGTTGAGGTTCCATGGGCAGGCTGGAAGACACTGGCCCACAGTTCAGCTCTGAAACATAACTTGATACATGGCACTTCCTTCTTTTAGAAGTTTGTCTCAGGATTTCTTGTGATCTTTCCAGAAAGAGCTTTGCTAGACCTGACAATATCAGATTGGTGTGAGAAAGTGGAAAACTGACAGATGCTGAGAAATGAGGAAGTATTCTAACATGTCTCATTAGTTCTTTTCATTATTAGAAGCAAGATGTATCAATCTGAACATTACTGACACTTCTAAAGAATCTGCGTGAGGAAGGGCTGTAACTGACATTTAGGGAAGTTACAAAGCTTTGAAACCAACTACTCTGCCAATTTAGCTTTTGGCATAAGTGGACTGATGCCTAAGAGCTCCATGGTTGTAGTGTACAAATATAATTCACCGTTATAAAGTGTAACTTTGTACAAAGCAGAACTCAAACACAAAAAGATGTTAAATCTCGCTGCAAATAACCTCATCTTCTTTATACATACACTTGAATATACAATGCTTTCTACCATTCCACGCTTTAAATCTTTCATGGATCACAGAATCATAGAATGGTAGGGGTTGGAAGGGACCTTTAGAGATCATCTAGTCCAAACGCTTACCATTTTATGAACTCTGAACTATGAGCAATACGGAAATTCCAAACAACGATAGCACAAGTTCCAAATAACGTTCTAACCAGCACAATATCTATTTCTCATTCTTCAATTTTGTCTACTAATGAGAAAAAAAGGACAACAGCAATTTCCAAACTCAATATAGAGGCATTTTCAATTGTGAAAGCAACAGCTGTATGAGGTCCGTCATCCTAAATACAATAAACCACATGAGAGCACAGACAGTTTGGGTACCCAGAGAAACTCCAAATATCTTTACAAATTTCTAAGTCTATCAGCAGAGTTACCATGATCACTGTAAGAAAAACCAACCCAAATAAAACCAAAACCCAAAACAAACAGAAAACAACACAAACCCAACCCCATCACCAGGCAATAGTACTTTGTCGCAGGTTTGCAGTTTCATAAGCTACAGATACCAAATGTAACTGCCAAGCTATAAGTCATATTCAGAATTAGGAACATCAGATTTAAAATTGGGTCTGAATCCTGCAGCTTATTCAAATAAGGATTTCTGAATAACAGAAACAGATACAAAATCAAAGGTATCAAAAGAAAGCACAGCATTTTCTGAGAGCATTTCAACCAAAAGAAAAAAGATAAATGGAAATGTAACCTTTTCTTCTCTTAATTCCAAACTGTTGCAGGTGGGAAGTACATTCTCTCCTCATAGCTTTTGCTACTATCAAAAAGTGCACAAACTGTAAAGCAAACCACACACCTGGCCATGTATTCGTCTGCATGAAACGTTCATGAAAAAGAAAAAAAGAAAGAAGGGGCGGGGAGGGAACTGGACATGGAATCATATCTTAAAAAACATTTGTTTCAGACTGCAAAAACCTAAACCAGTGGGTATTTAAGGAAACAAAACCATTTTGGCTTGCAGGGACATCTAGTGGCAAATTCCACTATATGCATTCCTGGTGACTACTGTGAAACAAATTACAATAACAGAGATGCATTACTTCACAAGAGCTCTTTCCTTGAAGTCACTGATAGCAACTTGTAGTCTTTAACCTGCTGACCTTGTTACAAATAAAATCCCCTAACTTTTCACCCCTTCAAAAAACATAAATAATTCCTGGCAGTGAACTGTCAATAAGCAATGTCATTTAGGGCTACAAATATTGAGAGTACACTACTAAAAAGAATGTCTGCTGTGCTAATAGCTTACAGCAGCTACTCATGATCAACAGCCCTTAAATAATCTTCAAAATTACAGAAGACTACACCTCTAGTCTTTGAGAAATATTTTAAAGGAACATTACCTGAAATTTCCTCCTCTCTTGCAGACCTGTCCAAGGAGTAGAGAACCATGAAACATACTTTAAAGAAACTAAAACTACATTCTATCTAAAAATAGTTCTCCATCTATGTATTTGCCCAATTTTGTCATGTTACAGAGCTGCAAACTTCTATCAGTTGCCTCAAATTCATATTATGAAATCTTAACATTCTTTTGGTCACCTATACATAGAAAGGTAAACTGGTGCAAAGTCCTGAAACCTATGAAACTCAGTAGCTAAAATAACTACAATTTACTGCAGAATGTCTAGCTAAGTGAAGTAACTCAACTACACTTCCAAGAATCATCCTTGGTTTGCCTTTCTTCTCCAGTTGTTTGTTTTCAGAGAGAAACATTGCTTAAAGATCTACTTCACTTCTCCCTCTCAATTATACCTACACATTGTGAAAGGGCTCTTCCTCTTTTTCAAGATTTTCCAGCTATGTTAACTTTTTGTTTACTAGAAGTTAAAATGAGAGGATATGTGCATTTAGAGAAAGATATAAAGGTATCAGTATAACTTTATTTATGTCACTTTTTTGTTGTTGTATGTTGTTTAAAACACCAAGGCTTTCTTCTAGCTTACGTGACAGTGCAAAAAACACTAAAATTTACCCTATTTAGTCGCTGTTTTAAGCAGACAATACAACAAATGTAATTCTGCAACTACTGATGACAAAAGATGTTTTGTTCAAGCTATAAAACTCTCTGTAAAACCTGTTGAGAGCCAAAAAGCTGTTTCTCACAGCGTATGGTTTAATCCATTTGCCTTCAGTCAGAACTCTAGAGACCTCTTTAGATGCTCAGTCTTTTCTTTGTTTCTAATTGGACTAGCCAAGGTCTTGTGAAACAATAAACTATTTGCCTGAAAGAATGAGACACTCAAAGGAAACACATGAAAATGACTCTTCACACACTACCCCTTCTCATCCCTGCTTAAGAGCCTGCAGTAAGACTAGATAAAGAACTAAAAAGTGTTATCCAACACAAGAGCTCCCTGTCACCAGGAATGGGAGGTTCCACTCCTTTCTTCATTCTCATTTCTAGATTTGCCATTTGTCAGACCCTTCCACTCAAGAAGCAAACACACTTAAACATGCAGAAAACACTCAATAGTTTTTCCTGGGAGCTCAGTGAGTTACAGCAGCTCATGGAAAAATCCAACAAGCTACATCATCAGTGAAAGCAGGCAGCTGGTACTGGCTAGGAGAAAGGAATAAGGAGACAAGTAAAGAGGCTGGAGGAGGAGCAAGGCTTTCTCCTTTAGGAACACAAAGTTGTCACATCATGAGCTCAGATGTTCACAGTATCACAGCCTTGGAATGGATACCTAACCTTTAGATAGCCAAAATTAAGTTAAACAAATCCTACCTTAAATGACTGTGCAACACACGAGACTTCTCATGCACAACTGAATAAAAAGCAAACCAAAATTATATCTGTATCTTGAGAAACATGACAGCATACCTCTCATTACTTCAATAGTCAATATTCTACTAATTCCTCATCAGACACTTGCAACAGCCAAAGTAATCACCTTAAAAAAATATATCTATCTAGACCTATCTCTATATCTAAAGATTTATATACACATATCTATATGGGAGAGTGAGGTGTCGAAGAGAAACGTGAAAATGACCCCTATCCTCAATCTGCAAAAAGGCTGAAGTTCACCAGTAGAAAAGTGAACATGTAAGTGCAAACTTCTGAATGCCCGGCAGCAAGCAGGTTCTCCCTATCCCTGAACCTCACCGCCCTAGGCTTGTGCCGGGTTATTCCCAAAACACCCTGCCCAAAGAGGCCACAGCAAGCCATTACCACCAGACAAAGCAAATGGCAAAGATGATGGCTTTGGAGAGAAGACTGAACAGCCTTCCTGCTCATACGCAGAAAGTTGAAGGTCCATGCAGGAAGGCCCCAGTCCACCTGCCCAACCAGCCTACACTCATTAGCCAGCCACTCCTCAGACCTAAACCTGCTCCACCACAGCAGCTGCTACTGAAACATAATTTCAAAATGGCACCTCACCTCCCAGTGGTGCCTCACCTCATAATGGTGCCTCTGCCCCACAATGGTGCATAATCTCCCAATGGCGCCTCCACCCCCATTGGAGCCTCATTTCCCAATGGCGTCTCACCTCCAAATGGTGTCTCACCTCCCAGTGGCACCTCACCTCCCAGTGGTGTCTCATCTCCCATAGGCACCTCACCTCCAAATGGCACCGCACCTCGCAATGGTGCCTCAACTCCCAATGGCAGCTCACGTCCCAGTGGCGCCTCACCTCCCAGTGGTGACTCACCTCCCAACGGCAGTTCACCTTCCAATGGCACCTCCATGTCCTAAAGATGCCTCACGTCCCAATAGCGCCTGACATCCAAATGGCCCCTCCGCCCTCCATTAAGGCCTCACATCCCAATGGCGCCCCAACCCACCAACGGCAGCTCACGTCCCAATGGTGCCTCAACTTCCAAAGGCGTCTCATGTCCCAACAACACCTCCCCTCACAACAGTGCCTCATCTCTCAATGGCGCCTCCTGCCCTCATTGGCGCCTCACCTTCCCACCTCACATCCAAATGGCATCTCACCTCACAGAGATGCCTCACCTCCCAATGGCACCTCACCTCACAACAGCGTCTCACCTCCCAACAGCGCCTCACCTCCCAACAGCGCCTCACCTCCCAATGGCACCTCATCTCCCAACGGCGCCTCACCTCCCAACGGCACCTCACCTTCCAATGGCACCTCCATGTCCCAAAGACGCCTCACATCCCAATAGCACCTCACATCCAAATGGCCCCTCCATCCCCCACTAAGGCCTCACATCCAAATGGCACCCCACATCCCAATGGCACCTCCGACCCCCAACAACTCCTCATCTCCCAACGGTGCCTCATCTCCCAACGGTGTCACCACCCCTCAATGGCGCCTTCACACCCCAAATGGCACCTCACCTACCAATGGCGCCTCACCTACCAATGGCGCCTCACGTCCCAACGGGACGTCACCACCTAGCGGCGCCTCAAGTCTCAATGGCACCTCACCTCCCAACGGCGCCTCATCTCCCAGTGGCGCCTCCGACTCCCATAGGCGCCCCACATCGCAATGGTGCCTCACCTAACCACCTCACTTCCCAGCCGCGCCTCCGATCCCCAACGGCGCCTCCGCCCGCCGGGGTCCCGCGGCGCGCGGGGCATGCCGGGAGCGGGGCAGCGCAGCGCGGCGTTGCCGGGGAAACGGGCCCGCGCGACCTCCGCTCCGCCCCCGCCGGGGCCTCGAGGCGGGGCGCGCGCCGTGCCCGGCGCCCGGCGCGCGGGGAGCGGGGAGCGGGGAGCGGGGCCGTCCCGGGGCGGCGGCGGGCTTGGGCGGCTGCCGTGCCGCATGCGCCGCGCTCCCCGCCACTCGCGGGGGTCACGTACCCGCTGGACAAGGGCGGGCGCCCACGGGCCTCGCAGCGCCGCTGTGGAACGGCGGCACGGCCGTGCCGCTCGCGCTGGTGTCTGAAGTCGGTACCGGGCTCTTTTCGCTTGCCAGCGGAGGGGACCGAAGTAGGCGTTATGTCTCCTCTGCCGCGCTGCTAAGGAGCTGCAGCCCTGATGCTAATACCAAGCCGCAACGGACAAAGGGAAAGACTTACTGAGGGCGCTCCTGGCAATGGCCGCTGCTTGCTGACAGAGCTCGGCTGGTGAGAACTGTTGAAATGCCGTAAACACGATCCTCTCATGAACTGCCTGCGTTGCTCTCTGAAACTGTGTTGACTAAACATCGATTGATCATCCAGACTGCTACCGACACCCCCCTAGAAAGATGCACAATCCTGTAATAAGGGTTAAAATTGGCTTCAGATGGTGTATTAGAAGGTGGTTGTTACTGACGACATACACACATCCCCAAGGAAAACAAGGCAAATGTTAAATTAGCCAGTACTTGTGTACAGATCTGGAGATTACAGCTCACCCTCCCAGAGGTGGCTGTAAACTCAGTTAATCCTAAAACACGTTACAGTCACTTCCATCCCCACAACCAGAGTTCAGCACTTCCTTCACTGGAAGTCAGACTGTGCAGGCCAATGCTGCCGCTGCAGTTTTACACGTATGCTGTGTGCTTGGGGTCGGTACCTTTGCGGTATTAGAAGTGGAATGCCAACAGCGTTCAACCTATACTGATTTATACCTATCCCACAATAGGGAACATTAGAGCAGCTTGAAAGTTCATCTTCCAAAAGGAACTAAAATTTATTTTTCATGCAAAACACATGTTGATTAACAAACAAAAAACCAAACCCTGGTTCCACACGGCCTTACAATGCAAACCAATCTTTCCTAAAGGTATGAAGTTGCATGCCTGACTCTCTTGTTTTCTGTATCAAATTTGCTCATTTTTAAATTATTGGTTTTGCTGTCAGCTCTACAAACACTAATGCTGGCTAAGTCCAAACAGAAGTCTTCCTCCCTTTAACAGCTTCATTAACACCAGCTGTAGTGTGGCCCAAATCTGTTCTTTGGTTCTGTGTCTGTTCACATCAGGATTACACAGCAATGATCTATTGGAAAGTGCGTAATTGACATGAGAAATATGATGTCAAGAATCTAGGTCACTGAGTGTCAGCTCTATGGGGGATATAACAACAACAAAAAAACCACCAAAATTATTTAGGTAACTTGAATCAACAGACAGGGCTGGGTGTCTCTTGCCGGCTAATTTGTTCAATAACGGTGCCATTTTTGTGTGACCATTTCCAGTGTGGTGTCTTGTTCTATGAGGATGAGTCAGGATGGTGGAAACCATGTTACTTTATTTTTACCTCCATGACTTACACATTGATCAAAAAAAGGTACTTGTTTCCCACCTACTGACCTGAGGCCTACTGACTCAGGTAATTCCAGTTAATCACCTGATAGCATTTTTGAAGGAAGCAGATTTAATACCTTCATAATATAATGGATTATTTCAGCAGTGAAAAATTCTCCTTTGTGGAATTTTTCCCACAATACTGGCTTTTTGTAGGAACAGAAATTTATGCAGCTACAGACCTCAGGAGTTTATTTTACAAAAAAAATAAAGTCTCTTTAAAGTACACCATTTAAACTCACTGTAGGTCTCAAGTTAAAGTTGCATCATTTCGTGTGAGACACCTCAAGGTTTTTTTAAATGTCTCTTTAAATGTCATCATATTAGTTATGGGTAGATCAGCATTTCATGGAGCAGCAAATTTCACCCTCACATAGAGAAAGCAACATACAAAGATCTACAAAATATGTACAGAAAATTTCTGGGTGAGTTTGAAAGCTTGTTTAGACTTCCTTGCTGTCTCAGTTGAGCAAGCTGAAAATAGTTGCCAGATAAGATAAATCCTCAAGCTTCAGTAGCCCAGTGGTGTATCTTTAGGGCAGGGGTTTGCTGTTATGCACACATGCTGCTGGCCATACCTCCAGTTTAATCCATACTTAGGTTATGTCACCTTGACCTGAATCCATATCAATATCAAGACAGAGGCCCCTGGGAGTAGGAGTGTTAAGAGTACAAGCTCTGCTCAGTCCCTGAGTCAGCAGAACCTGAAAGCGTGCAAACACTTTCATTTGCTCATACAATTGCATCAAAGATATCTATGACTGTGCTGTTGGTGGTGGAGAGTTAAAACAATACATTGCTATGTGTAGGTTGTTGAGAAAAAAACGTTTTACTGTTGAGCTCAGTAGGACTGGAAAGTAATTTTTAGCACTTAAGACAACAGGAGATATACAGCATGAGGCAGTTTATGAAGCAGTTACTCAGGCTCTGTGCTGTGTGGGACTGCTGTTCACACAGGTGGTGTGTTCTCTTCTGCTCAGTATGTACATGGAGTGTCTCGTGCTTATAAATACTGATCTTCTGCATCCTTCCCTTTTAACCATGTGTCTGTGCTATAGGGAAAAAAGATGTTTCCCAGACCAGTACCAATTTCTTAAAATGGTATTCAATAGAAAAATACTGCGGGAATTTATTGGACTACAAGGAGATTTCACATCCACGTATATTGCTCTCGTACATTACAAGCTGCAGTCCTGACTGTGCTTTCATTTCACAGAATCACAGAATCATTCAGGCTGGAAAAGAACTTCAAGATCATCAGCTCTGTTAACCCAGCACTGCTGTATCCACCACTAAACCATGCCCCTCAGTCTTTTAAATACTTCCAGGGATGGTAACAATCACTTCCCTGGGCAGCTTGTGCCAGTGTTTAACAGCCCTTTCAGTGAGCAAACTTTTCCTAATACCCAATCTGAATGTCCCCTGGCAGAACTTGCAGCTGTTTCCTCTTGTCCTGCTGCTTGTTACTTGGGAGAAAAGACCAACTCCCACCTCACTACAACGTCCTTTCAGGTAGTTGTAGAGAGCAATAACTTCTCCCCAGAGCCTCCTCTTCTCCAGACTAAACACCCCACTTTTGTCTCTTAGGACTTGTTGTCCAGACCCTTCACCAGCTTTGTTACCCTTCTTTTTCCATTACATTGGCCCCATTGTAATCACACGGAGAAGAGTTTTTCCAAATTTACACCCACACAGATGGTAGATCTGCACACTCACTAACTGAAGGGATCACAACTACATGAAATGCAAGCTCAGTTCCTAAAGTTTCTGTCAAGAGTGTGTTAAGGGTCAGTTCTGGGGCCAGTCTTATTCAACATGTTCATCAATGACCTTGGATGAGGTGACAGGGTACCCTCAACAAGTTTGCTGATGACATGAAAATTAAAGGAGTGTTTAACACACAAGAAGGCTGTGCTGCATTGATCCTAGTTTTGAAGAGGACTCTTTAGTAACATGAAGAACTAGCTTGCTGTGAAAGATTTAAATAGTCTCTGCTTTTCTCTCTACACACAGCTATCCATGTCTGAAATCTTATCCTAGGTTTTGGTGCCTCATACCTTCCTACTTGCATAGGCTCCAGCCCAGTCCACCTTTCCAAGAAAGCCAAACCTTGTAATTGTCTGAATCTAGAGGTTAATTTTCACAACCATGGGGTTTACAAATAACATTTTCCATTATATTCATTCCCGTGTGCTTGCAAGTAATATCAGTTGTCTAGAAACAGGGATACAAGAAAATAATATCATCCTCAGGTGAGGTGAATTGATGTTACTCTTGGCCTGTGCAGGGCAATTTTGAGAATTTATGCTGAGGACCATCATCAGATGCTCTACCACCCCTTTGCAACTGCTCTCCATGAAATAGCCATTTTCCATAGCACGTTGTTTCGGTGTTAAAGGTCATACTTTAGAGCAACAGAAGCCACATTTTTCCTGTCATAAAGACAAGCATCACCCTGGATCCAGGGTGACTTTACTTTTTTTGCCATTAATTTCTCAAATTCTTCATTCTAGATGAGGGAAATAATTTCTCTGCTCGGGAAGTCTAAGGCAGCAAATAACTTTGTTCCAGGACAGTTTTGAATATGCAACTTTCCTAAACAATATTATTTGAAAATAGTTTTAATAGTAGTATCACTGAAAATGCACACACTTACTTAGTGCCAGGTATAGCAAATGGGTTGCCTTGCATCTTCAACATGATGTTCAGCCTGTCAGAAACTACAGGATGTCAGTGAAAGTCACCTACCCATATATATGTGAGCATCTGGTGTATGCACATCTGTTGATGACAGATCCCATCCTTTCTGCTTCTAAAACTGTGGTGCTAATGGACCTTCGTGATCTCAGTAAGGTGAAGAGAGAGATAAATGAGACTGAAATTTGCCCTAGTACAGATAATTTGAAATATGGCAGGCAGAGTCCCAGTTTCTTTCGGTATAGTTGTGACCTGAATGTATTACAATGCAAAGGCCCATTAGGTTCTTGTGCAGCAGCAACTCAGTTTCCTGACTTATACCACAAAGGAAGTGACCTTGTGCTTAACTGCATTCCAGTTGCCAATGCCTTGATCTACAGAGAAGAGAAGGCGGCCCTCTGGTTTCTGTGGGGTGTGGGGTTGTTCCGGGTGCTTTGGAAAGAAGTGGATTTTTTTTCTTGAAAGTCATTCTTGTGTTATTCTGATGGAGAGAAAAAACATTGCTTGAGAAATATGTTTCTGTAGTGCTTCTGGGCTGTCCTTTGCAAGTATTTACTCATTTCTAGTTTTCAGTGAAGGAATAGTTCATTAAGATACCTGTCACTGGTCACTTGATTATCTACATATGCTTCTAGATTTGGTAGAAAAGTAGTATTATTGAAACAATATTAACTGCTACATTTATTTATTTATACACATTCAATCTTGAATAAAATACTAAAATAGATGTAGTTGGCACTTGTCTTCAGTTGCCAGCTATATGAAATTACTTGGAGTTAATCTGATTGTTCATTAACTGTCCACAGGAGACGGCATTGTAAGGATTCACCTTTCAAATGCAATGACTGTCCATCTGATTTGTATGCCCATGTTCTCTTCTTCTCACCACATGTTTATAATATGTGTCATTTTGTAGCACTTGCTTATCCCAGTGTTCCCTCATTCTTCCTTAATTTTCGGTGGTATAGTTTATGTTTCCTATAGTTTGGCACCTGTGACATTTTTACTTGTGCCATCCTACTTCTAAATGGATTTTATTCTTGAAGACAGAGAAATCTATTTTGAACTACCTTTTCAAACACAGTGTTTTTAACCAAGTGCACTGACATAAAAGGGCAAGATTACCATTCGCATCAATGGATGACAGAGGAGATTGGATGGAAGATGCATCTCATCAACCGCATGCATCTGTAGCATAGTTCTACATCTGAGCTTCACCCTCATCTCCTCTTAAGCTGCTTGGAGAGAATAAGCAGTTTCTATAGCGTGATTCATTGCAGTTTTGTATGAATGACTAAAATAGGTTAGGTGAATTGCACCTTGAAAGAGCATATTTTTCTCCACTGAGTGCAGAGAGAACTGAGGGAAGGGGGTCAGATCTAGAGCTGTACAATGCAGCAATCAAGTTGGGGGTGATGAGTTCTTTCCCAGGCTACCAAGCCCACTGTTACTGGCCAAGCATCTAATATGTGCTTGAGTCTCATAGACATAATCAGGACTGTAGAGTTTGTATAAGTGCATTGTAGTTTATTTTGATAAGAAGATTTTCCTGATTGTTTTCCTGAAGCTTGTTGCAGTTATAACCATATTCCTGTAAAGAAAATCTTAATCTTTTACATGAAAATTATGGAACATTAAATAAGTTGAAGTGTGGTGAAGTCAAAGGCTAGCATAATTTTGTGTATACTTCTAGGTGCACATTAAAAGAAAATTGTACACGTTCAAACAGCATAAAGGGTTGGTATAACATTTCACATGCACCTGACAAAGATCTGAAAATCCTGCTAAGTTTCCCTGCCAAAAATCAGGTATGTGCACCTAGTTATTATGCATGTTTGTTTCTTGTGACTTACAGAGTGTCATTGTGTTGCTTATTGCAGCTTCCAGTCTTTTGTCCCCTTGTTCCCTATATTAATCGCTCTTACCTCACCAATTGGCAAATGTATTGGAAATTCTAGTAACCTGAATGGGTCAATAGATGTTGTGTTCCTCCCCTATAAAATGTATCCTGAAGCTCTACTTTGTGACATTGAGTCCAAAATTCACCATGCTGACAAAGGCAACGTTTCCGTTATTAAAACAGCTGATGATATATTTCCAGTGACTATATATCAAGTGCATTTATGTAAGTTCTGAGCTTTGTAACACGTTACAAAATATTCACTGGGACACATATGCTAGCACAAATGCGTCTTTAAATGTTTGGTATTAGTATTTACTCAGTATCTGTTCACAGCACACACAGCCTTAAGCATTTGATTATCAAGTATTGTGACTGACCACTTAATCTGCATGCTATTGTTTCTGGTTTCCTGATTGAATGCCCTAATGTGATCATACTTGTAAAGCACTCTCAGCCAGAAACAAAAGATAATTCATTACTATAGAACAGAACTGATAATGAAGGGGAAAAACACCCAAACAAACATTAAACCAGAATAAATAATGTTATTGTAGTTGAGTAAACAAATAACAGTAGCAACAAACTTACATTTTCGTAATAACAAACCCAAATTATTGCTTATTCCTGTTATAAAATTAGAAGGCACATCCTCAAAGGTAACAAATAGAAGTTTTCAGCACTTTTTCCATTTCTGTTTAATTTCATCTTCTTTACCTTCATGGGAACCTCAAAACAACTATAGATCACAGCAGTATTAACAGCCGGCAACCCAACAAACTCCTGATACGGTAACATCCATATTGAAGGAGTAAGAGGATATTATCAAATAATTTTTTAAAGGATTTAGCAAATCATTTTTATGTTAAAGGTGAGCACAATCCAAACCTTGTTTTAAAGTTTCGTGTGATGAGATTATTTCATATGTTTTGCCCTCAAGCTAATGATACCTCATTTCCATAGAAACACTTAAAAACGCAGTTAGTCTGTCAGTGCTTTTACTTTGAACCGTTGTAGTAGATGATACCTGACAGCCTATCAAACATGAATACAAAACTCTGCAGGGGATATTTGATGCTGCTCAGGCACATACCAGCCTGCTTTTGGCAAAACATTGAGCTCATCTAAGGCAAAGCCATTGCCTGGGGCCAGCAGGCAGAGCCTGGGGATTCATGGGGTGTCCGCGGGGGTGACCTCAGCTCTGTCAGAGCCGTCTGCTGCCACTGTGCGCTCTCGGGGCAGCCCGAGGTCTTCCAGCTGCTTTCTCTGCGTGGTTTCAAGGTCTTCCAGCCGTTTTCGGAGCAGGGAAAGCTCTCTCTGATGCTGCTCCTCCTTCAAATTTAAAAAACACAACTGGTTCTTATATTCTGCACAGCTAGGAGGGACCAAAACCATCAGTAATTTCCTAGTGATTTTTAATGAATGTTGTGAAGTCCCAAATACCCTTATTCATGAAATGTTTCTCCTACATGTTTTGTGGGTATCGTTCTCGGCAAGAAATACACATGCAGGTGCTCTCCCTGTCAGGTGACTCCAGGTCTGTTATCAAGACTCTCAAGTCAGCCTGGTCAGCCTCAGCCAGAGAGATTTTCAACCTCAGCAGCTCACCACAGTAAAATTCTCCTAACCACACAAGAAATCAAGAGCACTGCTTTTTAAAAACAAAAGCATGGTGTTACAGCACCACTGTGGTATTTCTTGTCCGAAGGAGCTATTTAAAACCTCTCAAGGAGAAGGATGAAAAGTACAGAGAGACTGACCATTTGTTACATTCTGTAACATATAGTGACTTTCTAGTGCTCCTTCCTATCATAAGGAAGAGGACTTCACTAGAAGCACTCATTCGTTTCCCTCCTCTGTTCAAGCATCAAATACTCCTTCCTTAAGACTATGGACTACCACAAAGGACTGTTCTAAGTACTCTCTTTTGTGTTATCATTTTCATAGCCCAGCACCTGGAGAAGGGGGAAGGCCAGTTCAGGCCCAGGAGGCAAGGCGGCTGGGGACAGGACACTTCCTGGAGGGACTGACAGCATGTTTGGATTCAGAATCAAGCTCCGGAACTCATTGTGCCGACGTTGCAAGTCCTTCAGTCTCCTCTGGAGCCGGGTGTATTCTTCGTAGGAAACATTCTGCCTAGGAAAGAGAAGATTTCTTATTGCTCCAAACCTTTACTATCCTGGCACAGAAGCCTGCCTCGCCACAAGTAGCTCTGTTCTCTAATATCCCTGTAAAGAAAAAAAAAACACATACCAGAAGAATTGGAAGGTAGAAGACCTGTGTATATTCTTCTGCCTAAATGTCCAAAAGTCCCTCCCAGCACATGGAGCTCCCTGCCATATTACAGATTAGAATTCATGTGGGCTCAATTAAGCTTTCAATGGCATTCACAGTTGAGAGCCACAGGAATCACATCAAATTGACTCAAGCCTTCCACAGGTGCCCAGCGAAGAGAAAAAAAAAGATAGGAGTTTGTCTTGCAAAGAGGACACTAAGTGTGTTTGGCTTGCCATTGCAAAGTCTTTCTTCATTTCCCTCTTTAGAAGGGATTCCTGCAACTGCATCTATCTGATATTTTCCCTTTGTGTCTTCCTGAAGAGATGGTCCTGCAGTTGCCTTGTAAACTCTCACCTGTCCATCCTAAAGGGATTCCACTCAAAGAATCCTAGTGCTGAACATGCCATTAGACTGCACTCTCGTTACTAAACTGTCATGTATCTCCAAAAGTACTTCAGAGCTGCAAGTCAGATCTTGAGCATATATCATTTTTCAAGCTACAAAAAAAGAGCAAAGTTTATTACCTATTTAATACCTGATTTTCTGTTTCTAGTTGTTCTATCTTGGCTTCCAAAAGTTCTAGTTTCTCTTGCATCCTCCTGTGTTTATTATCATTGAGAGTCTTTCTCTGTCAAACAGACATTTCAAACAGCTAAGTAAGGCTTTCATAGATTAGATTAACAATTAAATCTACACTGTACATGGTTTCATGCTGTGACAGATTTTAGGAGTTTCCTTCCTTAAGGAGAGGTGCTGAGTCCCCACAATAGGAGCCAGAAGAGATGGGAAGTGACCCATAGCTGCCACCAAAAGCTGAGGAGCTGCCAGGCCCTTGTTCGGTGACTAACTGGACTGACAAACACTTCCTGTAGTTTGAGAATTCAAAGCTCATTTGTCAAATGACCAGGTGTAAATAAGTATAAACATGAGCCAAAAAAAGTACACTTTGGTTTTCGGTTGTTGGGTTTTTTTTTTTACAACCTTAAAAGCTGCTGGTAGGTTTCAGAACGTATATGTGTCCAATGTGTAAAACTGCCAATTAATCTTGAGCTTTTACAGGCAACTAATCAGCTTTTCATTTCAAGTTATGTCATAAAAAAGTTATAATATTCCATCAAGGAAAAGTAAAACATCATTTGCCCAGTATCCAAAGCATCATGTTTAGTAATCAGGCCCCACCTCTTAAATAATCATGTGTACACACACACACATATTTCCCTGCACACAAAAGCTCAACTTCTCACAAGCTGGATCATTCATAAAGGAAGAGTGAACCTGCCTTCTTCTGGGCCACAGCAGCTCGGGATAGCCTGTTCTTCATTTGGTTGTACTTCTCCTCTTTCTCCGTCATGTGCTGAGTAAGCACACGCTTCTCCTCCAGCCATTCCATCCGCTGGTGTTCTAAAGTCCTTTGAAAAGATTAGAATATTAAGAAGTTATGTAGACAAAGCACTGCTTCTGATTGGTGTCTTGAGGCTCTTAAAAGAGATGCATCATTTCACAACCCCTCTCTCTATATAATTGAATGATCTGCTCCCGAACAGAACAAACACCAACTCAAGAGGAGGCTCCACATTCCAGCTACACACACCCCACCCGCGGCGCATGTTACCTGTTCAGGCTTTTGCATGGTTAAAACACACCAAAATGAGGCTGTGTTCTCTAGCTGTGCATGTGAAACCAGACAGTTTCTCTGCTGCTGTGTGTGTTTGGGCTGTCTCCATTTCAGGTAACAGTAGTCAAGAGCTAACTGCATATTTAACTACATTACTACAAAAAACTCTCTCAAATGCTGACATTCTGAGCAGCGGTGTTTAACAAATAGACTCCAAGGCTTGGGATCAGTGCATCCATCCCATTTGGGACTGGATGTGATGCAGTGTCGCTACAGGGATTCATACAATCTCCATAAATTTCTCACCAAACAGCCTTTTCTTTCCCCACCGTAGAGTTCCCGTATCAGAACCAAGATCCCGGCCCCCTTGCTACTCATCGCTGTTCTTTTAGTAGACCCAGTGTGGTTTGTACCTTGCTGTTGTTGCTCTAAACAACTACTACTGCCCAGGAACCAAAGAGCTTTCTCAAAAAGTACTGCTTAACAGCAGAAGATTTTCATTTGAACAGTGGTTAATAAAAGTCATAAGGTGGGGTTTTTTCTTTTCTATCCCACTAATGCTGTTCCTGAAATGCTTAACAAGTGCCTGCTTGAGCTCATCTCTGATCTGTATCAGTCTCATAATTTGCCTTCAGCCCTTTTTCTCATTTCACATTTTCACTTCCAAGCCTAAGATTGCCACAGCCAGGCAGGCAGCTGCCTTACTTATGGCTCAACTGGTATTATTTTATTTATCTGACACTTTTCATCTGAGACTTTCTTATCTTTTGGTCTCTGTTTCACTTCCTCTTTAAGCCAAGTAACTTTGGTGCAACTTAACTCTTGGAGTTCACGCTGGTAGAAATTACTGAACTGAGGAAGGAAGCCCTACCACCCACAGAGTCAGAAAAATAATGGAAACATGTCCCAAAGCTCAAGGTTAACAGTATGACAGACGTGGAGGGCTTGGGTGTAGCCTGAAAAGCTGCTTAATTTCTGCAGTATCAGCCTTGCTGCATCACCCATTACACAAAGACCTCTGAGGACTGCCAAGTTTCTTCCACTGCCTTCCCAAGAAAACCTACTCCTGAGTGGTCTTTGGCCCATAAACTCATAAAAGACATTGACAGTCTCACTAAAAATGTGAATACATCCTCCTGAAGTAAGCATCCAATGTATTTCACATGCTACTAACCATTGAACATACTCTGCAGTCCCAGTGCTTGTTATGCCTTGCAATGTTAAGCTGAAAAGCAATACTTAAACAAATGGCAACAACACAATTGCAGCATGAATTTATAGCAAAAGAAATGTTTAAACAAACAAACAAAAATATGCCACATGAAATAGAAAACTTCCAGAAGATATAATTTGGGATGCTCAGTTTTTTAAAAAACCCACCACCCAACAATCTGCCACAAGTTCAACAAATATTTGGTTATGAGGCTTGCCAATACTGAACAGCCATTTCAGATAGACTGACAAAAGCATTTTTAATTTTCAGGAAACTGTTAATTTCTTTATGGCATCTCAACAAGGTTTGGTTTCCTTCAGCGTTTATTAGCATGTTTTCATGGTATGTGGTCAAGCTTGTGCAAAAAAATGAAAGTGATTATTTTTAATTCTGATGAGAGCAACTAGGAGGCCTCCTGTAAGATTTTCACAGAATCACAGAATGGTCAGGGTTGGAAGGGACCCCTAAAGATTGTCTAGTCCAACCCCTCCGCTACAGTAGGTTCACCTAGAGCAGGTTGCAAATTTTATTTGTCTTCGGTCAGCCAGAAGGATCTAATAGGAAGGGAAACAAATATAGATATACACACAGATACAGACGGTGTGCTTGAAACCTTATCAAAGCATAATACAACATTTATATGCCTTTTTCACCCTTAATGCTTGAACACACTTGAGAGATCTGTGTGTGAAAGTCTAGATCCACTGAAGCTTTCATTAAATTTGACATTCACTTCACTATGAATAGGATTTAATTTCATACAAAAGGTGTATTTCACTAGCCAGTAATTAATTGGAACAGACATGAATGGAAGCAAAATTATTTTTTAAGTTACCACAAGCAAGGTTCTTATGCACACTGCATAACACAAGGTGTAGCCATTGTTTACAATTGTCTGATATTTCCTGTTCAGGTTACATTTCCAACTTCATTCGGAACCCACAGTCCATAGTTAAGTAATCCATGTGAAAAGAACACAAGCAATATGAAAAGTAAAGCCAAAAAGGAAGAAAAAGATTACTTCTCTGTTTCCAGTTGAGCTTTTTCTGCCTGAGTCCTTGCATGTTGACATTCTTGTTTCAACCTCTCTGTTTTTTCCTTCAGCTTCTGATTAGACTCCAGCAAATCATTTTCTGATTGAGAAAGTGACGTGACCTGGAGCTGCAAGTCGTCAATTTGCTATAAACAAAAGAATTTTTTCCATTTGAGAAGGTTTGTGAGTGACTAACAATTAATGATGAGATATTGAGACTGAACAAAATGCAGACACCAACTGGCTCCATTCAAAAGCCTTTCTTCTTTGTTAACTTTTCTCCTTATTTGACACTTTCTCCAGAAGGTTTACAGCAAATCACTACTAGACAATGAAGGTTTGCTCTTGTAGTGGAAACACGAGGGGGAGGGAGGACTCTTCTTCAGTCATTGATGTGTTCCCCAGAACTTAAGAAAACTAACATTAAGCCCCAGGGCTGAACAGAACTAGAGCCCCAGACAACATTTCCGAGCAGAGCTGTGGAGCTACCTAGATTCTGCTCTCATAACGCAGAGGCTCTTACAGCCCGGCGTGGCTTTACCAGCCAGTTCCCAAAGTCAAGTAAGTGCAGAGTCTGGGAAGTCCAACCTCTGCAGCAAGAACATCAAAAGAAAGATTTCTCTTGCCCTTTTTTCTCTCCACAGGGATGCCCAGATACCCCAGTTTCTGGAGGGAAAAGACTAAACCAACGCCTCAGAGTGCACACAGCTTGCAGACCACTCTGTGGTACAGCTACGTTCCCACCTCCCAAATAACAACACAGGCGAGTGGCAGCTAAAATAATTCAGGTTTATTTTCAACACAGACATCAACTCACACTGAAATACACCTCTTTACGCTAGTTTATTCATTTGTGAAACATCTGTTGAGCACTTGAAGAACCTCAGATGAGAGATGCAGTGTAAATGCAAAGCATTACCTAGAAACAATTTGTAAGTCTCCATGGAAACTGACTCTCCAGTTAAATAGTGCATAACCGTGTGCAATACACCAGTCTATAAACATTCAGCTTTGAAATCCTCAGTACCCACAAAATGCACAAAGCAAACAGCAGTAAGCTATTTATAAAAGTCCAGAAAAACATGACTGAGGGCTGAACACTTTTGCAACAACATATCTGTTGTTGCATGCATTTTGTCCCTCTGGGGGGGGGTGGGGCAAGGAGGGGAAAAGCTTTAAAGACTCAATCTAATCTGCAAACACTGGACATGGTCATTGCAGGAGAGCTTGCATTTCTCTATAAAACACTGCAATGCAATAAAACCTTACCTGTCTCAGATCAGCAATTTCATGTCTCTTTTCTTCCAGTTCCTCTGTCTGAATAGCTTGCTGTTGAATTTTTAATCTAAAACGGTATAAGACATCTTAATGTTTATGTAATTAAAATACAGATGTGAAGACTAATCAGGCAGACAATAGAACACATTGGATAATTCAAATGGCTGATACATATTTCAATAATGACTGAAAGATGTGTTTATTACTGAATTTCTACACAAGTAAGAAATATCTTGATTTGTTTGCTTTTGGAGTGTGACTTTTGGTCAATTTATCATACTGACTTTCATACTATAGTAAAACAACTCTACTGACCAATGGTAGAGTACCAGAGAGGTACCATATTAGGGTCCCAGTTTGCCAGTTGCTGATGTGGTGCCATCACAGAAAGAGAAATAGCTTACTCTAACTCATGGGCTATGTCAGCAGGCAACAGGGACCCCATTTTCATAAAGGAGAGTAGTGCAAAATGGTGTCTTTAAAATGTTAATTGAAATCATGGAATTTGTAAAGGTTTGGATTAAAAAAAAACAAAACTTTTTTTTAAAGAGCACATTTTAAATCCACTCCTCTTTCTGCACAATGCCAAGGTAATTCTGTGTAATGAACACCTGTGTATCTATGAATAGATATCTATGAATCTCTATGAAAAGTAACCTTTTTATACTGACTATTGGAAAGAAATTTGGGGAGGGGGGGGAAGAAAAGAAAGAGAAATTTGTGCGAAGGTTAGAAAAGCCACACTACCGCAAACGCTGAAGTTCCTTCTTGGCAGATTCTTCTGCCATCTGTACAACACGTAGTTTCTCCTCATACCGGTCCTTTTCAGATTGTCGCCAAGTATCTTGTTCCAGTTTCATCTTCTCTAGATCAGCTAATCTGTTCTCGAGTTCTAACCTGAGACACGATCCGACATGCACAAGAGTCACCACAAAATGCCAGAAGTGTTTAGTTGCCAAAAAATGACATTTTGAGAAGTTACTCAAAACACTCTTCTTTTAGAAGTTGAGCAGTAAACCAACAAACATACTTTTCATCCTGTAAGGCTGTAAGTTTTTCAAACACTTCTTCTTTGGCAGCTTGAACTTTACGGATTAGCTCCCGATCCTTTTCTACTAAAAGCACCTTATGACGCTCAGCAGCTGCTTTCAGAACTTCCTTGTCTGACAGCAATCCTGCATTACACATTTTAAAAAGTTTAAATGTCAGTACTTATATCAGTCTGATGAAATCTAGTTTTAAAATAACTTTATCAATTGCTAAAATGCATTTCAAAAAAGAAAAACAATCACAAGCCAGGTCATAGAATGAATGAGGAAAAACATCCCAGAAGAACAGAAGGGATGTAGCCTTTCTACGTTCAACAGCAACGCTTCAAAACCTCTTGGAGAGTAAACATCATATTGAGTCTCTGTCTATTATTATTTTAACATACAAAATACCAAGTTGATACCATTATAAAGTCTAAAGCAATTTCTGCTAAACAGTCATGTCTGGATTGAAAACAAAAAGTGATTATCAGAGCTACAGAAAGGTCAAGCAGTAAAATATGTTATTTTCTATTTTATGGAAAAATTTCTGCTGCCCAGTGCCTGGTTACCCCTGAAACTGGTCTAAAATTGTGACTCCATAGGCAAGGACAAGGAGAGGCAAGATGCAAAGAGGCCTGACACTAATGAAAAACTTGTGATCCTGACACTTGTGTTCACTGGCAAATAAGCCAAGATGCTATGACAGTGTCTCCTGGTTATTATGCTAATTCAGTGATGCAAACTGGATTCCACTGCAAGTTCAGCTTGGCTGGAATCTCACTGTGTTTAGTTTCATATTTCATAGGCTCCAACGTTTTTAGTTCACAGTATTTTGCTTTGTCAGTAGAGAAAACGCCACTTTTTAGTTGCTCTCGGTGAATAGGAACAACTCTCACAGGAAAACAAAGGGGTTATATTGGGGTTATGGCAAATCAGTGAGGTCAGTCCACTTAAAAGCTGTGTAGTGATTGAAATCATGAACACATAGCTAGTACTAGTGTTGCAGATACACAATTATTTTAATTAACAACTTATCATCACAATAAGTAGTCAAGCACTCATTAAGCACTTGTTAATCACCTAGTAATAGTTGAATCAATTAGCTAAACACTTGCAAATAACTCAAACACCTCTTGATTAAGTATTCGTTTGAATCACATAAGAATCAAACTGCAAGAGTTACTTACCACACCTGATAGGGACCTGTTACCTTAGCCAGGAGACCCTGGTGAATGTATTTGTTAGGTTACTTTAGCAGTTACCTTAACCACAAGACTCTGGTAAATGTATTCGTTAGGTTACCTTGGCTGTTACCTTAGTTGTTACTAAACCAAAGGGACTGATATCTTTTTTTGACCAATCAGTGTGAGTTTGGAAATTTTGTGTTGTTTGGGAACCAATCAAGTTGAATGGCTAAATTGATAGATGGACATTTTATGCATGCTTTTGTTGGCAAATGTGATTCTTTTGTTTGAAGTGTATAAAAACCCTGTAAATGGTAACTAACAAAAAAGCAAGTATGGAGGAGCTATCCCCTGCATTTTCTGAGCTCTGCATAATAAAGAAGTGCCTGCTTATCTACATTCCTGTGTAGATAAGTTTTTCGGGATTGCTGATCCATCAACACTAGGAAGCTTTGGTCTTTTCACTCTAGAAAGCTATTTCAAGTTGTCTGTCTACATACTCAGATGTATTAGGTAGCTTAGAACATTGCCTGTTTTCTTCAAAGAATCATTTGAAAACTGCCTTTTGCTTCACACAGCTGCCTTACCCAATTGTTACCAATTCATCAGATAGAATCTGAAAACAAAACCACCACTGAAGCCCTGTGGTTTCAAACAGAGTGTGAAAGACTCTAGCATTTGGCAATAACAGCAAAAAGAACCATTTCAAGTACATGGTTGGAACCACACTATGCTGTAATTGTGTCACAGATGCACTAGTTTACAGAAATACAAAATTCTTCTCTCCTAACCTAGCAGACCCAGCGAAACACAGTTTTTTGGGATACAAAACGAACTGTCAGATCTATGACCTGGACCAGAAAGTGAAGGCTGCTGGGGAATGTTTAGAGGAAAAATATTGGTAGTATTCTAACTATAACTTACAAAAAACATCATTAGAAATTATTTGCAGATATTACCATCCATTTCACTTTGGATCTTGTTTCTCTCTCTTTCTACCTCACTCTTTGCTCTTGCTGCCTCAAGTTTGACATTGGTTACTTCCAGTTTATGTGAATGCTTAAGTTCTTCTACCTAGAAAGCAGAAAAAAAACCACAACTAAGATAAATATGTATACATTTGCAGCTTTACAGTGAGTTTTTCATGGGACACCTTGCTAACAAGAAAATCTGCCAAATAATCATGGACTATGCTTACTTTGGACATATCTTAAGTCCTTTCTTTTCCCCATCCCAGAGTCAAGCTAAATAAAGTTACATTTAATCTCCCTAAGTGAAACAAAACACTGACATGCAAAACTAGATTAGCAGTTGCTCCCCCAAGTAATTTCATTTGGGTGGCTACTTGCAGTCCCCCCACCTCCTGGAGTACTACCCGACTTTCTCAAAACCCAGATCTTTGTAGTTTTAAAGTGCGTTTTAATTCCAATGCTTCTCTACAGCTGTGACATACACATCAAATGGCCTGATGAAAACAGGAGCTTGAAGAACATCCAATCAAAAGACAATGACTGCTTGCATGGAAACTTTCCATAGTTTAGGCATTTGCACGCAGTAATTACACGGTCAATGCGAATTAAATATCTAGAGGAAAGCGCTTATAATGAAAATCCATTCACAATGACAAATGTAATTACAACCTGCTAGCACATACAAGTGGCAAAAGGTTAAGAATGACATAGTAGCTTATTAAGTAACTACACAGTGGATTTGGTTGCTTAAATACTAAGTTGGGAACATTTCAAGGTAACTTGCAAAGATTTAAGGTGGCTTTTTTAAGGCACAAAATCCAGAAGACAAATGAGTGTGCCTGTGCTCAGGACTAAGTTTGAGTGGGTGCAGAAGGGAGTGGAGGTGTGTATAGAAATCAGTTTCTACTTTCCTCCCTGAAAGAAACACTACTGAACATATTCATTTTCTCCTACTTCTGGAGGTGTGCAGAGAACACATGTTGATACAACAATGTAAAGACTGTAACAGCTTTCTGTATATTCTGATCAACATTCAGTCAAAAAACATTTTGCAGAAGTTTTCCCCTCCTGTTCCTCATTTGTGCGAGTCAAGTATGACACGTTGTATACAAAGACTTGAAATACTGGTAGAGGAATATCCTGTTCCTACTGTAAATTAGAACTTTGTTGGATTAGCAGCCAAAATAAAATACTTCACACTTATAAGTGGGCCTCATAAAGCCTGTTTTGATTTGATTTGAGACTGTTAAAGAACCAGCGTGGTAGAAGTCAAAATTTTCTTCCTGTATTGTATCTTCCTTGAGGCATATTATGACATTATTAACTGCTGTACCCATGCAAAGTGCATGTCACTTACTCTGAAAGTATTTTCAGAAATGTAGGACAGCATCATGTCAGAGAGCTTGAAGTCATTCTGCATTCAGCTAGTTATGCAAGACCAAAGTTACTGGCTTTACAGTTAGCTCAGAACTAACTAAAGCCTCTCCAAAAAGATTAAAAAAATATCCCACATTGGAGTAAATTTGTACCAGGAACTGACAGATGTGATAAAAAATTGTTATCCAATATTCTCTCCAGAAAGAAGGGAATAAAAAGCAGCAGAAAGCTAATATTTACCCATGGAATTGTTTCATAGAATCATAGAATCATAGAATGGTAGAAGTTGGAAGAGACCTTTAGAGATCATCTAGTCCAACCCCTTGCCGAAGCAGGTCCACCTAGATCAGGTCTGACAGGAACGCGTCCAGGTGGGTTTTGAAGACCTCCACAGCAGGAGACTCCACACCCTCCCTGGGCAGCCTGTGCCAGGGTTCCCTCACCTCAACAGTGAAACAGTTTTTCCTTATGTTTCAATGGAATGTTTTGTGTTCCAGCTTCATCCCATTATGCCTTGTCCTGTTGATAGATACAATAGAAAAAAACGGGGGGCCCAACCTCCTCACACCCACCATTTATATACTTGTAAATATTTATGAGATCCTCCTTCAGTCTCCTCTTCTCTAGAATAAAGTTTCATTAGGACTCGTATCCTGACTCAAATGTACATAAAGCAATCCAAGCACTGTGCAACATTTGAAGGTAAAGCTGTTTCCTAGTGTTTTCATTTTTCTTGTTTTTTCAAATAACCACATAGGAAACTGCACACAGGATCTGTCGGTTTTAACTTGTGTAGCTGAGGGGTCACTCTAACCAGACAAAACTGTCGACCTGCTTGAGGGTAGGGAAGCTCTACAGAGAGATTTAGATAGGCTGGATGGCTGGGGCAAGGCCAATGCCATGAGTTTCAACAAGGCCAAGTGCCAGCTCCTGCACTTGGGCCACAACAACCCGCAGCAGCAGGAGGTTGATTGAAAAGCAGCTGAATATGAGCCAGCAGTGTGCCCAGGTGGCCAAGAAGGCCAATGGCATCATGGCCTGGATAAGGAATAATGTTGTCAGTAGGAGCAGGGAAGTGATTATTTCCCTGGACTGAGCTTTGTTGAAGCTGTACCTCAAATACTGTGTCCAGTTTTGTGCCTCTCTCTACAAGAAGGACATTGAGGTGCTGTAGAGGATACAGAGGAGGGCTAGGAAAGGATCTGGAGTATGTCTCCTATGAAGAACAGCTGAGGGATCTGGGGCTTTTTAGCCTGGAGAAAAGAAGGCTCAGGGAAGACCTTATTGCTCTCTACAACTACCTGAAAGGAAGCTGTAACCACGTGGGGATCTGTTCTGCGTATTGACAAGCCATAGAACAAGAGGAAACGGCCTCAAGTTGCACCAGGATAGGTTCAGGCTGGATATGAGCAGGAATTTCTTTAGTGAAGGGGCTGTCAGGGATTGGAAGAGCTGCCCAGGGAGGTGGTGGAGTCACTGTCCCTGAAGGTGTTTAAGAGACAGGTGGATGTTGCACTTAGGGAAATGGTCTGGTGGTTGATACGGCTGGGACAAAGGCTGGACTCAATGATCTTAAAGGTCTCTTCCAGCGGAAGTGATTCTGTGATTCTAAATTACCTCTGAAGCCAGTATTCATATTTACCTCATTATCATGAAACACTAAAAAGTGATGTCAAGTTTCTTCAGCACCTGAGGGTTTTCCATGAACTTGAATCCTCCAGATATATTTTTTTTTAATTATTTTTCTCAACATTTCTCTAAGATCTCAAAAATAATACCTACATACAAAAACATACTAAAACCTCTAACATCTGATGCCAACCCAATAACTAAGATACTCAATCATGTGGCAAGACAATGATCTACTGAAAATGCTATGATGCAGTGCTGTACAGAGATGTTCCCATACAAGCTATACAGGCATTGGCCCAAGAAGAATGTGATGCTCATGTGACCATCCTGCTTCTAACATAACCTAAATCTCTGCTGGCAGTTCCAATGCAGCTTCCTTCCTGGAGCTATCACAGCCCATTCAGAGGATACTTTTAAAATCTGCAGAAGCCACAGCTCCATTAAAAGGAAAAAAAAAGGCCAAACAAACCACGCTGTGCAATTTAAAGCTCTATTGCACTCTACACACTTTATGAAAAAGTAATGCTTCTTTCCAGCACATAAGGCTGCCTATTTTCATCAGTACTAAAACCATGAAGAGAAAGACACCTTTTCAAGCCCTGTTTTGTTTAGGAAAAAAAAAGATCTAGAACATGAAATAAAAAGGAGCATAACCACCATCTTTAGAGATACTTTCAGAGATGTTTTTCCTGTAAAGTCACATATTTTGTATCTCCCAACTGAAACTGGGGGAAAAAATTACAAACCTATTTTGAGTCACAGCAGAAGACACTCGATTCTTGTTACTTGATTCTTCTTATAAAACATAAACAGAGAAACTTAAATATAATGGGATATGAAAAATGGATTTCAGATATCATAAAAAGCACTTACTTTAGCAGCTAAGTTATTGACTTCTCGTTCAGATTTGTGAAGTTTGCTAATTAAGAGAATGTTTTGCTCATGACTCTTCTGTAGTTCTTTCTCCATTCGATCAATTTGTAGTTCAGCAGACTTCTTTTCTGCCTTGAATAAAGGAGGTATTTGTAAGTTCTGGAGCAGGGCTGTCTTTTTGCTGTTCACTTGAAAGGCTCCACTGATGTGGGCTTTCAGATATTACTCATCTTTTATATTTTTCAATAATATATCAATATTTCTCTTTGCCCAATAATCTGTTCCAACACAATAAGGGTCTTGAGCTTTACACAGAAGTCACAACTGGTTTTACAAACACTGCCCACACAGAATCACACATATTTTCAATCCCACTTCACAAGAGGCAGAGGTAAGCTGACTTGGTCAGAAAGCAGCAGATATTCCTACCAATGAATTACTTACTGGGCTGTAAGCAGCAACATGACTATAAGCAGTGCTCTGAAAGATGTCGTATGTTGGCCTATGCAGTTACACAAACTGAAGAGTTAACATCATAGAGAGGAAGTGAAATGCCATTACAGTACTATATATTCGTGACCCTCAGGTTTACTAAGGATCAAAAAGATAATCTAACATATGATTTCACCTTCCTTTTTCCAAACTAACCTATTCCCAGCAGGATTTTTAAAAAGTTCTCTAAATTAAGAATATTACAGCACTTTATACGTTGTGATCAGAGCATTTTGTAACAAAACTAAACAGCTGCAGCAATGTGCTGGAGAAAGGAAAGACAAGAAAAAAGATGAGGAAAAGATTCAAGAAACATGGAGCATCGTATGACTTTTTTTTAAATAATAAATAATTAATAACATTGCCATCAGTTTCTGATTCCAGAAGAATGGCAAGTGCTGACACGACCATCTTCTTGACTGTAACCACGGCTATCAGTCGCATGTTTAGAAAGGAGATCATTTAACAGAATCTCTCGGTTGAGCTCTCCACCTCCCAAAAGGTGAACTGACAGTACAGGACGCCCAACCTACTTCCAATTTGGTTTTGAATCTGAAACGTACAAATTCAAATTGCAGAGTAAAAGGCAAAATTACCAGAGACAGTCCCATCAGGCCAAGCATTAGTCTCACTGCATCCTACAAGGAGGCAAAATTTAATTAAAAGAAAGAAAGAGTCTTACCTCTAGAGATCTTGTCACAGCCTGCATCTCAGCCAACTGTCGCACTTGGACTCTTTGAACGCTTTCTGCTTGCAGACCACAATTGTCTCGTTCTGCTCTTAGCTCTTCTACTTCTGCTTCTAAGCCTTTTAATTTCTGATACAGTTGTGCTTTTTCTCTAGAGAGTGCCTCCACACGTTTGCTGTCCCTCGTGGGATCAACACTAAGCAGCTGATTATGGAGCTCTTCTTTATCATTATCCAGCCTTGCAATCTGATGGTTGTTAATCAGAAAAACAAACGCTTTTACACTGGTGAGGTGTCAGGCAGCAACAAACACAGCAGCTGTCAATTCAGGAAAGAGCAGAACTGTGCATTTAAAGTATTAAGAAGTTATATTCACATTTATTTTCTTCCTTAGAGTAGGAAAGTCAACAGGCTCACTCTTCAATGTCATTTTTGCTCCAGTTATCACTGATAAGCCTTGTCCTCAGGCCTCAGATGTCCCTGGGCCACCTAGCAGTCTGTGGGAGTAAAGCAGTATCCAAAGCAGAGGAAGAAAACTTTAGGGATCATTTAATCCAATGGACATCGGCATGAGCCCTTGGAATAGATTCAGGTGTTGTGAAGGAACTCACTGGTATCACCACGAGGCTATTCTCTATTACTTTTGAAAAGTTTGGCAATCAGAGAAGGTTCCTGATGACTGGAAAGAAGCAGACAGCATACCCATTATCAAGAACAGTAAAAAGGTCAGGAAGAAGGATCCAAGTAACTCCAGGACAGTCAGATTCACTTTAGTCTCCATGAAGGTTACAAAGCAAAGCCTCTTAAAAGTCATTTCTAAACACATGAAAGACTAGGTGATAGAAAGCAGGGTTTCCCAAGGGCAAATCATGCCTGACCTACTTCTCTGCTTTCTAGAAAGAGGTGACTGGCACTGTAGACACAGAGAGTGCAGTAGATGTTGTATACCTTGATTTAACAAGGCTTTTGATGGTCTCCCACAATCTTCTCTCTCATCAAATTGGTGAGATACGGGCCAGAAAATTGGACGATAAATTGGATAGAAAACTGACTGGGCTAACAGCCTTAAAAAGTGATGATCAGAGCTGCAAAGCCCAGCTAACTGCTTGTAATTAGTGGGGTTTAAATGCTGATTGGTGTCCTAATTAGCAATCTGGATGATGGAATGGAGCATGCTTTCGGCAAGCTTGGGGGTGACACCAAACTGAAGGGAAACAGTCAATGGGCTGGAAAGTAGAACTGTTACTCTGAGAAGTCTGAAGGCTTGGGCTAACTGGAACCTCTTCAACAAAAGCAACTCGTGCATCTGGGATGCAATAATTCAGTGCAACGGTACAGGCCAGGGAAAACTTGTCTAGGAAGCAGCTCCATGGAAAAGGATTTGAGAGTCCTACTGGACAATAAGTTCACAACAAGTCAGCAGAGTACCCTTGCAGCAAAGATGATCAACTGCATCCTGGCAGATTAGCAGAAGGACAGATAGCAGATTCCAGGAAATGAACCTCTCTCCCAATCCAGTACTGGTAAGACTGCATCTAGAGTTTGTGTCCAGTACACAAAGAACAATGATGAACTGGAGCAAGTCCAGAGGATGCCTACGAAGATGGGCAGGGAGTTGAGGAACATGGCATGTAAAGACAGGCTGAGAAAACTATGCCTCTTCAGTTTGGGAAGACATGGAGAGATATAGTGATGGAAAGAGTGGCAATAGCCACAAGCTGGAACATGTGCAATCCCAATTAGATGTCAGGAAAAAAAGTTTACCATGAAGATGGTTAAATACCAGAACGGTTTTGCCCAGAAAGGCTGCAGACTCTCCAGCCCCACAGATTTTTCAAGACTTGACTGGAAATGGTCCTGAGCAACCTGATCTCATTACACTTCAATATTTTAAGCAGAATGTTGGACAAGGCATAAGTCTCTTCCAGTCTACAGGATGATTCCACAATTCTAAAACCACAACAGAACACAAATCTGCTAGTAACAGCCAACGTGGCTGGGCCCTCTCAGACAGAAGAAAAAGGGGAAAAAAAAATTCTCTCTCCTGCAAGGTAGTATGGGGAGTACAAACTAATCTCGAGGCTGTAACTAGCAAACTAACATATAGATTGCAGTGTTTCAAATTGAGTTGTGCAGACTGAATACAATACTGGGGGCAAGAGTGAGACAGTCAGGTATATAGGAGTTCTCTTGATATTTGGCGACAAGTCCAAACTCTGATCTGCTGCTCTGCTTTTAGAAGTTGCATCAACGACCTCTATGGAGCAAAGGCATCTTCTGCAGTAAAAGCCCTCCAAACCCCTTCTTTACAATAAGATTCAAACACTTATTGCACAGCACGCCCAAGCTATCATTTAAGAATTACAATGGCTTTGTAGCCTCCTTGTACTAAATGGCACAGAAGGTTAAAAGTGCTCTTAGACAGCAAAACTAGATCACATTGTGCCCTGTGCTAATTAGCTGCAGGACTACCACAAACCCAACAAGCCCACAAGAGAGGCAAGCTGTAAAGTAGCATGTGGCTTTAGCTCCAGGAAGGACAACTGTTCTGCTTTTAAGGCATTGCATTTGCAAAGTTGGATTGGTTTTCAAAGTGATGATTGCTTTGATTTGTGTCTCACGTTTGGACTAATACATTCAAATCTGGCATCTTACGATATATGGTCCCAGACAAACACTTAAATGAATATGCAAATGACACATGCAACATTCATTTATACGGCTGCATATACTTAAAACATGAATAAGCTGGCGATTTATTTAGCTACACTTTGGAACGTCGAATTCTGAAAGAGAAAATTCATGAATGGCTTATTCAAGAGTTAACATAACTGAAACAAAAGTTACCAAAGCTTTCAGTATCCTTTTGAACACCACTGCCTTGATCCATGAGTGCAAAATGTACCCTCATCTGGCATTAACAGTAACTTCTGCTGACACCTTCTTGGATTAGCGGGCACAGAAGTAATGAAAAATCTACCCTTACATCAGATAACTTATTAATTTCACGTTACCATAATGTCACAAAGTCCATCACAAAGGTGAGTTTAAAAAGCAGAAAGCAAAGCTCCTGGCTGTCACTTATCAGAAGGCAAGTCTATTCTTACCCATAATAGCACAAATGATGTTGCGACACACTGCTGAGCAAACCCAGAGAGGCAGCTTTAGGCTAAGTCATAAAAGTGTTGTGAGAATTAAGAGGAATGGAAACCAACACTACATTATGAAACGGTGTCAAACTGACAGCCCATCAGGCAGTAAAGTTTTCACAACGTTCAAACAGTTTTCTCATCAGATACATTGTAGGCTACTGTAACAGTCTGTGTACCTCAGCCTCGTATTTTATTTTCTTCTCTTCTAAAATACGTGCGTGTTCTTCCTTTTGATGTTCAAATTCTGATTTCAGAAAAGTATGTTCATAACGAAGTTTGTTGTATTCTCTTCTGTATTTTTCCACTTCCTAAGTTGGGGGGAATAAAAACCACAAAATCATCAACCAGAGAAGTTTTCAGATTCATTTCTTTCAAACGTCCAGGCAATGTTCCTATCATTTCACAAATGATATTAGACAAACTGAATCCCTCCTTCTCCCAGAGTTTCAACCTTCATTGCCTGAGGCAACAGTACCAGACCAAAAAATGTCAGAGCTTGCCCCCCTTGAAGTTTTAATTTCCTAAGGTTTTAGGAACAACGGCTGATGGCAAGTAGTGATTGCTACTCTAAAGGAAACAGAATTACAATGCTTACGACTTACATTTTCTAGCTTCTGATAACGTTCTGTCATCGGAGATTCCAATTCCTGCTGTATTTGCGCTTTTAATAGTTCCAATTTTTGAGGAGTTAACACCTTAGGACAGAAAGGTATCATAAGTAACTAGACATTCTCATTTACTTATCCTGTAATAGGACGAATAGCCAGGAAGAATGGATTTCAAGTATGGCTTTAGGATTCCTGCTTCATTTTCTATGTTCTTCTAAAGAATTTTCAACAGTAATCTCAGAAGCAAAACAACACTGTATTAGTGAGCTAGAAATATTCTGGGAAGATAACAGAAGCGTTTAAAATGTCAGTATTTTCTGGTAGAAGCAATACAAATGTCAAGCTCAATTGCCAAGAGATTTATCTCTGGGGGAGGAAGGGGAGTGGTCTTACCTAAAAGATAAAGAATTAGCATTTGAAAAACTTCCATAGTAAATGAACCAATCCCAAAGAATCAAAATGAGCAACACCAAACCAATTCTTTGTAAAACACATCAGATGCAAAGAAACAAATATCTTTTTTTCCTGTCACTTTCCCTAACAGATTTTGGCACCTAATTTATCCTCCAGGGAGATGATTCTCCCCATAACAGAAGACCAGGCAGACAGAGACTGAGAGTCTTACTATTACTATTAACACGGCACATAACAGGATCTGAAAGATTCCGTTAAACAAGAAAACAATCATTTCAACCCAACTCTAGAGAAGAAACACCACTCTGGGTGAATTTCAAGATATCTGAAATACATTCAAGCTAGGTATATGCAAATTATATACACAGAAATGTCTAGCCCTATCACAGGGCCTATGGCTAGAATTCATATTAAGCTCTGACAGTAAGTGATCTTACCTGCATCTTCAGTTCTTCCAGCTCCTGTGTTTTACTCACCAACTGCTCTTCAAATTCAGCGAGAAGCAGCTGGAATTTGTCATGTGCAGTCTGCTTTTCAACTAACAACCGCTCCAGTTCATCTCGTGATTTGGTATATTCCTCCTTCAATCTGCAAGACAAAAATACATTCTTAGTAGTAGTATTATTATTACACTGACCACATTCTTTTGTTTATACCTAATTTATCTTACATTTACCCTCTAAAATTAATCTTAAAGCTCAAAAAAATCACAAGCAGAAGCAAACATACAAATACCAAGTCAGAACTAAGCTACCCACACCCTCTTTCTGTAATATACTGAAAAGTATTTATAAGCATAAAAAGTATTGCAGAAACATAATCTGCAATGTTTTAAGGTATTTTGAATTGTCTCTTTTCTAATATGAACAACACTGAAATCTGTCCTTACACACAGAAATAGCTAACACACACACACACACACACAGAAAAATTCCTTGCACTTAACATCTAGCTTCACCTCTTAACAGCTCAAATGAAGTAATCTGTTAAAATCAATGTACCTTAGATGTTCTGCCTTCAAAGTTTGATAATTTGTCTTATGGTGTTCACATCGCATTTTTTCATCAATCAGAAGTTTTTGTAGTTCTTGGGCGTTAGCTGTCTCACCATTTCCAGCCACAGGAGGAAGGAGACTGCCTGAAGCATCCATCTTACGACAACTGGTCACAATGAGTGTGGAGAGGACAAAATTAAAATTAACTTCTCTACAAGGCCATCCACTTTTTCTGCTGACATCCCAGAAGATCAAGTCACCTGAACAGATACAAGGGCATGGACTTAGCAATCAATTACCTTCACAGTTCAAAGATTTCAACACTCTGCTTTTGCCTTCAGTACAGAGGCATCTCCACTGTACTATAACTCGGGTCAGAAACCTCTACTGAAAGGGCAACTCTTCTCTGCTCATCCTGCCTGCCCTGAAAACTAATAGCCCTTCCAGAGGCACTGAATCAACTTCATCACGAAGATTGAGTCAACATAAGCACAAGCACTTCTATCTGACTGATTGCATTAAATGTTATTTCTACTGACGCTGAGAATCAAACTATGATGCTCGCAATGCCCTAATTATGCTTTGTTACTTGGAGTTCAAGCAGAGGCCAAAGATGTCAGACACATGCAGCTTTTACCACTACTTACCACAGCTATGGCCTGTCTCACACTCCTACTCCATACATCATCACTTCAGATGGAAGAAGAGCAGATAATTCTCACTGTGGAATTCCTATCAAGCCCTCTCCAGAGAGGAGCTGAGGTTCCATGGGCAGGCTGGAAGACACTGGCCCACAGTTCAGCTCTGAAACATAACTTGATACATGGCACTTCCTTGTTTTACACATTTATCTCCGGATTTCTTGTGATCTTTCCAGAAAGAGCTTTGCTAGACCTGACAATATCAGATTGGTGTGAGAAAGTGGAAAACTGACAGATGCTGAGAAATGAGGAAGTATTCTAACATGTCTCATTAGTTCTTTTCATTATTAGAAGCAAGATGTATCAATCTGAACATTACTGACACTTCTAAAGAATCTGGGTGAGGAAGGGCTGTAACTGACATTTAGGGAAGTTACAAAGCTTTGAAACCAACTACTCTGCCAATTTAGCTTTTGGCATAAGTGGACTGATGCCTAAGAGCTCCATGGTTGTAGTGTACAAATATAATTCACCGTTATAAAGTGTAACTTTGTACAAAGCAGAACTCAAACAGAAAAAAATGTTAAATCTTGCTGCAAATAACCTCATCTTCTTTATACATACACTTGAATATACAATGCTTTCTACCATTCCACGCTTTAAATCTTTCATGGATCACAGAATCATAGAATGGTAGGGGTTGGAAGGGACCTTTAGAGATCATCTAGTCCAAACACTTACCATTTTCTGAACTGTGAACTATGAGCAACACAGTAATCTATCTTCTATATAGGAAAATAAACAATGCATGCTTTTGCCCATTCCACTAACAGACATAATAATATCAAGAAAGTCTTACATTTAAAACTTTTCCACTTTTTCCCACTTTTCCTTCCTCCATCACTAAGAGTGGAAAAGGTCAGAGGAAACTCCACCAGTTACAACACCACTATAGGCAAAGTGATAACAGCAATTTTTATTCTGCTTTACCCAAATTTGCTGAGAGAATAAGTCTGAAGAAGTAAAAACAATGAGTCCCCTTCTTAGCTATTGTCCTATGTGCACAACTAATTTCAAACATCGATAGCACAAGTTCCAAAGAACCTTCTAACCAGCACAATATCTATTTCTCATTCCTATTTTTTTTTCTATTATTGAGAAAAAAAGGACAACAGCAATTTCCAAACTCAATGTAGAGGCATTTTCAATTGTGAAAGCAACAGCTGTATGAGGAGATCTGGTCTGTGATCCTAAATACAATAAACCACATGAGAGCACAGACAGTTTGGGTACTCAGAGAAAATCCAAGGCAGTACATCTTTACAAATTTCTAAGTATACCAGCAGGGTTATCATGATCACTGTAAAAAAAAAAACCAACCCAAATAAAACCAAAACCCAAAACAAATAGAAAACAACACAAAACCAACCCCATCACCAGGCAATAGTACTTTGTCTCAGGTTTACAGTTTCATAAGCTTCAGATACCAAATGTAACTGTCAAGCCTGAACTCAGAATTAGGAACATAGAATTTAAAATTGGGTCTGAATCCTGCAGCTTACTTGAATAAGGATTTCTGAAGTGGTCCAACAGATATAAAATCAAAGGCATCAAAAGAAAGTACAGCATTTTCTGAGAGCATATCAACCAAAAGAAAAAAGATAAATGGAAATGTAACCTTTTCTTCTCTTACTTCCAAACTGTTGCAGGTGGGAAGTACATTCTCTCCTCATAGCTTTTGCTACTATGAAAAAGTGCACAAACTGTAAAGCAAACCACACACCTGGCCATGTATTCGTCTGCATGAAATATTCATGAAAAAGAAAAAAAGAAAAAACGGAGGGGGGAAAGAACTTAAGCAGTGGGTATTTAAGGAAACAAAACCATTTTGGCTTGCAGGGACATCTAGTGGCAAATTCCACTATTTGCATTCCTGGTGACTACTGTGAAACAAATTACAATAACAGAGATGCATTACTTCACAAGAGCTCTTTCCTTGAAGTCATTGATAGCAACCTGCAGTATTTAACCTGCTGACCTTGTTACAAATAAAATCCCCTAACTTTCCACCCCTTCAAAAAACATAAATAATTCCTGGCAGTGAACTGTCAATAAGCAATGTCATTTAGGGCTACAAATATTGAGAGTACACTACTAAAAAGAATGTCTGCTGTGCTAATGGCTTACAGCACTTGCTCATGATCAACAGCCCTTAAATAATCTTCAAAATTACACAAGACTACATAGAATCATACAATGGTAGGGGTTGGAAGGGACCTTTAGAGATCACCTAGTCCAATCCCCCTGCAGAAGCAGGTTCACCTAGATCAGGTCCATAGGAACATGTCCAGGTGGGTCTTGAAGACCTCCAAGGAAGAAGACTCCACAACCCATCTGGGCAGCCTGTGCCTCCCTCATCTTCAGAGTAAAATAGTTTTTTCTTATATTTAAATGGAACTTTTGGTGTTCCAGCTTCATCCCATTACCCCTTGTCCTGTTGCTAGATACCATAGAAAAAAAGGAAGCCCCAACTTCCTGACACCCACCCTTTAGATATTTATAAATGCTAATAAGGTGTCCTCTCAGTCTCCTCTTTTCTAGGCTAAACAGCCCCAGTTCCAGCCTTTTATCCCACAGCCCTACATCTCTAGTCTTTGAGAAATACTTTAAACGAACATTACCTGAAATTTCCTCCTCTCTTGCAGACCTGTCCAAGAAGTAGAGAACCATGAAACATACTTTAAAGAAACTAAAACTACATTCTATCTAAAAATAGTTCTCCATCTATGTATTTGCCCAATTTTGTCATGTTACAGAGCTGCAAACTTCTATCAGTTGCCTCAAATTCATATTATGAAATCTTAACATTCTTTTGGTCACCTATACATAGAAAGGTAAACTGGTGCAAAGTCCTGAAACCTATGAAACTCAGTAGCTAAAATAACTACAATTTACTGCAGAATGTCTAGCTAAGTGAAGTAACTCAACTACACTTCCAAGAATCATCCTTGGTTTGCCTTTCTTCTCCAGTTGTTTGTTTTCATAGAGAGAAACATTGCTTAAAGATCTACTTCACTTCTCCCTCTCAATTATACCTACACATTGTGAACAGGCCTTTCCAAGATTTTCCAGCTATATTACTTTAGCTTTCTGTTTTCTACAAGCAGTCAAAATGAGAGAATATGTGCAATTAGAGAAAGATATAAAGATATCAGTATAATTTTATTTATGTCACTTTTTTGTTGTTGTATGTTGTTTTAAAAAACAAAGCTTCCTTCTAGCTTACGTGACAGTGCAAAATGACATGATTTCAGCATGTATTGGTAATTCACCCAGGTGACATACAGAAGTCACTCATGGCACTTTCCATACCACAGCCACATATAAAACACGAAAATTTACCTTATTTGGTCACTCTTTAAAATAGACAATACAACAAATGTAATTCTGCAACTACCGATGACAAAAGATGTTTTGTTCAAGCTATAAAACTCTCAGTAAAACCTGTTGAGAGCCAAAAAGCTGTTTCTCACAACGTACGGTTTAATCCATTTGCCTTTCTTCAGTCAGAACTCTAGAGACCTCTCTAGATGTTCGGTCTTTTCTTTGTTTCTAATTGGACTAGCCAAGTTCTTGTGAAACAATAAACTATTTGTCTGAAAGAAAAAGTGAGACACTCGAAAGGAAGCACATGAAACTGACTCTTCAAACACTACCCCTTCTCATCTGTCGTGGTTTGACATGATAGCCTTTTCTGGTAAGGGGATGTAAAGATGGCTCCTGTAAGTAGTTGCTTGAAACTCTCCCCAGCTCTGAGCCAGATCCACTTCTGGGGCTGAGCCAATTAGAAGCCTCCATGATCACTTTCTAAGAAGAAGCCAGAAGAGGAGGCTTCTTCCTCCTTCTTCTTCCTGTTTCTTCCTTCTTCTGCCCCTTTTTCTTCTTCTGGCTGGTGGTGGTGCAAGGAGCAGGAACAGTGAGAGAAACAACCATGCAGACTCCAAGGTCAGTGATGAAAGAGAGGAGGAGGAGGTGTGCTGGAGCAGAGACTCCCCTGCATTCTACAGAGAGGACCGGTGAAGCTGATTTATTTTCATTTCTTTAAAGACCCCACATCAGCGGTATAGACTCATTTTGATAATGAGCCTGTATCAGGGGCAGAGACTCATGTTGCTAAAGCTGGCCCCGGACCAGGGGCAACGATTCACTTCATTAAAGGCCTCGAGCCAGAGAGAGTGACTATGGCTGGAGGAGGCCATGTTCTGTGAGAAGGACCCAATCACTTCATCACAGACCCCGAGCCAAGGGGAGTGATTTTCTTCTTTAAAACTATGGCGGGAAGAGGCCATGTCCTGATAGAGAGACCCAATATCCACAGCTGTAACTGTGGGAAGGAACCCACGACAAAGCAGTTCATTCAACCTGTGCCCAGAGGAGGACTTGTCCTGGGGGAGGGACCCGCTATCTGCAGAATCTGCAACCGCGGCAAAGAATCCATGCCTGAGACATTCACCAAGGACTGTGTCCCATGTGAAGGACCCTGTATCAGCAGAAGCCACGGCTGCTGGGAACAACCCACACCAGAGAAGTTCGTTAAGGACTGTGTCCCGGGGAAGGAACCCCATGTTGGAGCAGGGGAAGAATTACAGGAGTCATCCTCCTCTGAGAAGACAGAAGCAGCAGAGCCCATCTGTGAGAGACTGACCACATCCCCCATTCCCTGCCCCCCTGAGCTGTTGAAGGGGGAGGAGGTAGAGATATCGGGAGCAGTGAGTTGGGCCCAGGAAGAAAGGAGGGATGGAGGAGGGAGATCTTAAAGTGCTGGTTGTAATTTTCTCATCATCCTACTCCCTTTTTGCTTTTATTCTGTTCTGTTTCTTGTAGAATAAAATTTCCTACTTTCTTCTCCATGTTGAGTACTAGAGTCTGTTTTGCCCAGGACCATAATTGGCAGTGAGTCCTCTCTGTCCTTGTCTCAATCCACAACAACCTTGCTTATCTTTTTACTCCTATTTCGCTTGGGCCTCCACCATCCTAATGAGTGTGGGGGTGAATACGGGCACTGAGCAAGAGACTGTCATGGTGTTTCTGTGCTAGCTGGGTCAAACCATGACATCATCCCTGCTTAAGAGCCTACAGTAAGACTAGATAAAGGAACTAAAGATAAAAAGTGTTATCCAACACAAGAGCTCCCTGTCACCAGGAATGGGAGGTTCCACTCCTTTCTTCATTCTCATTTCTAGATTTGCCATTTGTCAGACCCTTCCACTCAAGAAGCAAACACACTTAAACACGCAGAAAACACTCAGTAGTTTTTCCTGTGAGCTCAGTGAGTTACAACAGCTCATGGAAAAATCCAACAAGCTACATCATCAGTGAAAGCAGGCAGCTGGTACTGGCTAGGAGAAAGGAATAAGGAGACAAGTAAAGAGGCTGGAGGAGGAGCAAGGCTTTCTCCTTGAGGAACACAAAGTTGTCACATCGTGAGCTCAGATGTTCACAATATCACAGCCTTGGACTAGATACCTAACCTTTAGATAGCCAAAATTAAGTGAAACAAATCCTACCTTAAACGACTGTGCAACACACGAGACTTCTCGTAAACCAAAATTATATCTGTATCTTGAGAAACATGACAGCATACCTCTCATTACTTCAACAGTCAATATTCTACTAATCCCTCATCAGACACTTGCAACAGCCAAAGTAATCACCTTAAAAAACATATATATGTATATGAAGATATCTATATGGGAGAGTGAGGTGTCAAAGAGAAATATGAAAATCTTTATTATGGAAAGTTCCATAATCTAGACACTACTCAGATATCACTGTAGAAAATACAGTGAAAATAAACAGTATCTTTATGTGCTTAAGTGCAGAAACTTTGGGGGACATCTATGTGGCTTCTACATTACAGACAACATCAGTAACATTGAAATTACTATCACATGTCCCACAACACCGTTCAAAGTACAAATTCCATCAACAATTAAGAATGTATTATTTCAGTGTTCATCCCTTCACATGGCCCACAGTATCACCCTTTCAGTTTCTCTGATACAGTTAATTATTAGGTCAAAAGCAACAAACAAGGTCATCTCTTAACTCAGGATTAACATTTTTGCTTTAGTCACACAGACTACTAAGGCAGACTGACAGCAGTTACTGATCAGATTGAAATTTTGTATACAAGCTACAGTTGGCAAATCTAGCTGTACTCAAGAACAGCTCATCTACATATGCCACATACATTCTCCACTATGTTTTCATGACAAGAGACCTTCAAACACACAGGAGAAACTTGTTGACTAGAATCTCATTCAAAGTTTTACCCGGCCATCCAGATGGCTGCTTGTCACAAGTAGTTCTGTAGTCCACAACCAAAATTGTTCAGGGGAAAAAAAAAAAAAAAACATTTCCCTTTCATACTGATGTAAAAATAGACATGTTCAGGCAGGGCACAGGTCTCACGTTAGCATATATATTCTACACTTTCTACAGGCAGAAATATGATTATATGCACCTTACAAAATGTGGACAAAAAGCACACACGAGGCAAAATGAGCCATATCAGCTACCGTGACATTTTTACTGTTAATTTCCCTGCGGCGCGTGGATACAGCAGCTTGGTCAGAAGAACAATACAAGGATGTGACGCTTCCAGAAGTGCTGGAAAATTACCCTTATTCTCAAGCTGCAAAAAGGCTGAAGTTCACCAGTAGAAAAGCGAGCATGTAACTGTAAACATCTCCAAGCCCGGCGGCGAGCAGGCTCTCCCTACCCCTGAACCTCGCCGCCCCGGGCTTGTGCTGGGCGATTCCCAAACCACCCTAACCAGAGAGGCCGCAACAGGCCTCTACCACCAGACGATGCACACGGCAAAGACGATGGCTGTCTGGGACAGGCCGCTGACCTCTTTGCCCAGCTCTGCAGTTCTCTGTTTGGGAACTAACGGCCTAGGGGAGGAGCGAGCGTGACCGAAGAGAAAGCCGAAGGGCCTTCCTGCTCATATGCGGCGAGGTGAAGGCCCGAGCAGGAAGGCCCCAGCCCGCCTGCCCAAGCGAGCAGCACTGAGGATCCAACCACCCCTCAAACCCGCACCCGCTCCACCACGGCAGCCGCTACCGGGCCGCGGAGTTTAAAAATGGCGCCTCACCTCCCAACGGCGCCTCCGCCCGCCGGGGTCCCGCGGCGCGCGGGGCATGCCGGGAGCGGGGCAGCGCAGCGCGGCGTTGCCGGGGAAACGGGCCCGCGCGACCTCCGCTCCGCCCCCGCCGGGGCCTCGAGGCGGGGCGCGCGCCGTGCCCGGCGCCCGGCGCGCGGGGAGCGGGGAGCGGGGAGCGGGGCCGTCCCGGGGCGGCGGCGGGCTTGGGCGGCTGCCGTGCCGCATGCGCCGCGCTCCCCGCCACTCGCGGGGGTCACGTACCCGCTGGACAAGGGCGGGCGCCCACGGGCCTCGCAGCGCCGCTGTGGAACGGCGGCACGGCCGTGCCGCTCGCGCTGGTGTCTGAAGTCGGTACCGGGCTCTTTTCGCTTGCCAGCGGAGGGGACCGAAGTAGGCGTTATGTCTCCTCTGCCGCGCTGCTAAGGAGCTGCAGCCCTGATGCTAATACCAAGCCGCAACGGACAAAGGGAAAGACTTACTGAGGGCGCTCCTGGCGATGGCCGCTGCTTGCTGACAGAGCTCGGCTGGTGAGAACTGTTGAAATGCCGTAAACACGATCCTCTCATGAACTGCCTGCGTTGCTCTCTGAAACTGTGTTGACTAAACATCGATTGATCATCCAGACTGCTACCGACACCCCCCTAGAAAGATGCACAATCCTGTAATAAGGGTTAAAATTGGCTTCAGATCGTGTATTAGAAGGTGGTTGTTACCGAGGACATACACACATCCCCAAGGAAAACAAGGCAAATGTTAAATTAGCCAGTACTTGTGTACAGATCTGGAGATTACAGCTCACTCTCCTAGAGGTGGCTGTAAACTCAGTTAATCCTAAAACACGTTACAGTCACTTCCATCCCCACAACCAGAGTTCAGCACTTCCTTCACTGGAAGTCAGCCTGTGCAGGCCAATGCTGCCGCTGCAGTTTTACACGTATGCTGTGTGCTTGGGGTCGGTACCTTTATGGTATTAGAAGTGGAATGCCAACAGCATTCAACCTGTACTGATTTATACCTATTCCACAATAGGGAACATTAGAGCAGCTTGAAAGTTCATCTTCCAAAAGGAACTAAAATTTATTTTTCATGCAAAACACATGTTGATTAACAAACAAAAAACCAAACCCTGGTTCCACACGGCCTTACAATGCAAACCAATCTTTCCTAAAGGTATGAAGTTTCATACCTTTCCTAAAGGTATGAAATTTGCTCATTTTTAAATTATTGGTTTTGCTGTCAGCTCTACAAACACTAATGCTGGCTAAGTCCAAACAGAAGTCTTCCTCCCTTTAACAGCTTCATTAACACCAGCTGTAGTGTGGCCCAAATCCGTTCTTTGGTTCTGTGTCTGTTCACATCAGGATTACACAGCAATGATCTATTGGAAAGTGCGTAATTGACATGAGAAATATGATGTCAAGAATCTAGGTCACTGAGTGTCAGCTCTATGGGGGATATAACAACAACAAAAAACCCACCAAAATTATTTAGGTAACTTGAATCAACAGACAGGGCTGGGTGTCTCTTGCCGGCTAATTTGTTCAATAACGGTGCCATTTTTGTGTGACCATTTCCAGTGTGGTGTCTTGTTCTATGAGGATGAGTCAGGATGGTGGAAATCATGTTACTTTATTTTTACCTCCATGACTTACACATTGATCAAAAAGCTACTTGTTTCCCACCAAGGCCTACTGACTCAGGTAATTCCAATTAATCACCTGATAGCATTTTTGAAGTGCAGGTCATAATGATGCTCTTCCTTGTCACAGTGACCATCTCTTCTATGTCTCACAGCAATGCATGAAGAAGTGCTGAAAACCTGCTCCTTAGGGTGCTTGCTTTAAATATAGAGCTACCATAGTGACTCAGATGGGCTTGACCTGGGAATCTTGTAGAGTACAAGGACAGAGAGAGAAAAAGCAAGAGACAAGATGGAGTGCAAGGGCACAAGGAGGAGATGGCTGAAGGAACAGAAAGCAGCTATGTGGGGCTTATGGACACAGCAGAGAGAAGGTCAATCAAGACAGAAGCATGGGGAGCAAGAGTGAGAAACAGAAAACAAAGACTATATGTATTTCAAGACAAGGAGGGATAAATAAATAGGAAAAGAAGCCATCCTGTTGAAGATTTTAACTCACTGTAGGGCTCAAGTTAAAGTCACAAGGTTTCATCTGAGAGACCTCAAGGGTTTTTAGTTGAGAGTACTTGAGATTTTTTTAATGTCTCTTTAAATGTCATCATATTAGTTATGGGTAGATCAGCATTTCTTGGACAGTAAATTTCACCCTCACATAGAGAAAACAACACACAAAGAGCTACAAAATCTGTAGAGATGCCCAGGAAAATGTTTCAATGTATTTTGCACATGCAGTCTTTGGAGGAATATACTGCTTAAGATTAGTCAAAAAATGTCTGGGTGAGTTTGAAAGCTTGTTTAGACTTCCTTGCTGCCTCAGTTGAGCAAGCTGAAAATAGTTGCCAGATTAGATAAATCCTCAAGCTTCAGTAGCCCAGTGGTGTATCTTTAGGGCAGGGGTTTGCTGTTATGCACACATGCTGCTGGCCATACCACCAGTTTAATCCATACTTAAGTTATGTCACCTTGACCTGAATCCAATCTAACAAGATAGAGGCCCCGGGGAGTAGGAGTGTTAAGAGTACAAGCTCTGCTCAGTCCCTGAGTCAGCAGAACCTGAAAGCATGCAAATAGTTTCATCAACTCATACAATTGCATCAGAGAGGCCTGTGACTAAGTAGTGTGCCGGTGGTGGTGGAGAGTTAAAACCATACATTGCTGTGTGTAGGTTGCTGAGAAAAACAATGTTTTGGGAATTGTGAAATAAGGAGATGAAATTGCATTTAAGTGCTGTAGTGCTGTGGGAAGAGTCTTCCCTGGTTAAACTCTGAGAAGGTTTTACTGTTGAGCTCAATAGGACTGGAAAGTAATTTTTAGCACTTAAGACAACAGGAGATATACAGCATGAGGCAGTTTATGAAGCAGTTACTCAGGCTCTGTGCTGTGTGGGACTGCTGTTCACACAGGTGGTGTGTTCTCTTCTGCTCAGTATGTACATGGAGTGTCTCGTGCTTATAAATACTGATCTTCTGCATCCTTCCCTTTTAACCATGTGTCTGTGCTATAGGGAAAAAAGATGTTTCCCAGACCAGTACCAATTTCTTAAAATGGTATTCAGTAGAAAAATACTGCGGGAATTTATTGGGCTACAAGGAGATTTCACATCCACGTATATTGCTCTCGTACATTACAGGCTGCAGTCCTGACTGTGCTTTCATTTCACAGAATCACAGAATCGTTCAGGCTGGAAAAGAACTTCAAGATCATCAGCTCTGTTAACCCAGCACTGCTGTATCCACCACTAAACCATGCCCCTCAGTCTTTTAAATACTTCCAGGGATGGTAACAATCACTTCCCTGGGCAGCTTGTGCCAGTGTTTAACAGCCCTTTCAGTGAGCAAACTTTTCCTAATATCCAATCTAAATCTCCCCTGGCAGAACTTGCAGCTGTTTCCTCTTGTCCTGCTGCTTGTTACTTGGGAGAAAAGACCAACTCCCACCTCACTACAACATCCTTTCAGGTAGATGTAGAGAGCAATAACTTCTCCCCAGAGCCTCTGCTTCTCCAGACTAAACACCCCAGTTTTGTCTCTTAGGACTTGTTGTCCAGACCCTTCACCAGCTTTGTTACCCTTCTTTTTCCATTACATTGGCCCCATTCTAGTCATACCGAGAAGAGTTTTTCCAAATTTACACCCACACAGATGGTAGATCTGCACACTCACTAACTGAAGGGATCACAACTACATGAAATGCAAGCTCAATTCCTAAAGTTTCTGTCAAGAGGGTCAGTTCTGGGGCCAGTCTTATTCAACATGTTCATCAATGACCTTAGATGAGGTGACAGGGTACCCTCAACAAGTTTGCTGATGACATGAAAATGAGAGGAGTGGCTAATACACAAGAAGGCTGTGCTGCCATTCATCAAGATCTAGACTGGCTTCAGAGTTGGGCAGAGAGGAACCTCATGAGTTTCAACAAGGACAATGCAGAGTCCTGTATCTGGGAATGAACAACCCCATGCACCAGTACAGGCTGAGGGTTGACCTACTGGAGAGCAGCTCTGCAGAGAGAGACCTGGGAGTCCTAATTGACAATAAACTGAACATGAGCCAGCAATGTGCCCTCGTGGCCAAGAAGGTTGAGGGAGGTTCTACTCACCTGCTACTCTGCCCTGGTGAGGCCTCATATGGAGTCCTGTGTTCAGTTCTGGGCTCCCCACTTCAAGAGCAGTACAGAACTTCTGAAGAGAGTACAGCAGAGGGCTACAAAGATGATCAGAGAACTGGAACATCTCTTTTATGAGGAAAGGCTGTGAAACCTGGGGCTGTTTAGCCTGGTGAAGAGGAGACTGAGGGGGCACATCATCAATGCTTGAAAATACTTAAAGGGTGGGTGTCAAAAGGATGAGGTGAGTCTTTTTTTCTGCAGTAGCCAGTAGCAGGACAAGGGGTAATGGGCAGAAGCTGAACTTCAGGAAGTTCCACTTGAACATGAGAAAAACTTTCCCTCTGAGGGTGAAGTAGCCTTGGCACAGGCTGCCCAGGGAGGTTGTAGTCTCCTCTGGAGGTTTTCAAAACCTGCCTGGGCATGTTCCTGTGCAACGAAGTGGACCTGCTTTGGTAGACAGTTGAATTAGATGATCTCCAACCCTGACCATTCTATGCATGGATGCTTCTTTCATCAGCTTAGCACTAGCCAACATCACACTTGTCCTAAAAAGCAGCCTTTCTGCTTTCTGTCTGAATCTGGTAGGCTGCACATAAAAGGTAACATAGCATCGATCCACTTAGTAACTTCACAAAACTAATGAGTTGTCACCTAAGTCCACAGTCCAAATATGAATTGAGGAGGATACAGCGTGGAGATTTCTCCTTTCAATTACATCAACTCTGTGCTGGTTGCCATGGGAGACAGAACCTGCCCTTTGATTGCTGTACTCTTCCACAGCAGCACAAGTCCAGGATGGCAACATATACACTGAGGAAGCACTTATTACAAAGTTTAAATGGCACTGCCAGCAGCGTCTCAACTAGCTCTCTCCAAGCAGGGTTTGGTGTGGCAAAATGAGTTGCAGTGTAGAAGCAGATGAAGTCTTTAGTGCCTTGAGCTGGTTTCTCGCACATTTCTACAACTTTAGCTCTGAGAAGTATTGGAGGCACTGACACAAAGTCCACCCAGTGTGTGCTGCTGGGTTGTCTTGTCCAGCGATTGTTGACACTGTATAGTCACCAGGACTTGGCTACAAATGACCCTTTGCCTTCTGGGCAAAGTTCAACAGCAACATTGTGTTTTCCTCCCTGCCTTTCTATTTTTGGGTGCAGTCACCAGTGTGTGTTACGCACTCTTCAAAGCCAGAGCACTGAACAGCTAAGAGAACCAGTGGTGAGGAAGATGGCTTTTTTCACACCTGGTTTGACAGTTTGTTAGCAGAGGTTATTCAGCCCATGCTAGAAGTGGTCCAAAAGTCTCAGAGGTTGGAGGGGAACCTGCTGGTTGTGAATGGAGTCGGCCTTAATATAGACTGAGTTCCAGGCACTAACGCAAAACTCAGCATGACAAGACCTTGGAAAGTCTGTGGGAGGCACGGGAGCTGCTGGGTGCCATTTACTCCATGGAAGGAAGTCGGAAGTACGGCATGACTGAAAAGCAACACAGTCACTGCACTGTTTCTGGTCTGCCCTTGGTAGAAAAATAATAGCACTCCCAACAGGTGCTCATGACAGCTGATAAGAGCTCCACTTTGTGAAAAAATAAATGCAAGTGCTTTGCTTTGTCAGCTATGTTAACTATGAGGCATGTCAGTATTACATTTTTCACATGCGTGACCAAGATTTCTGACAGCAATCTACAAATTCAGCCGTGGTTTCTAATTCAGTTTTCCAAAGAAACAATCCAAAGTGAGTCCAAGTGCTCGGTATGACAACATCACGTTTGCATAGCATGTTCACACAGGCTCTGGAGAAGAGTGATGTTGATACCTCATTTGATGGTTGCAGTTTGGCTGTCACAGCTGTAAATTAACTTCAAATGACCAGTTTAGGTCAAAATTGCAGCAGAGCAGAACGCTCCTTTTTGAATTCTCAGCGTTTTAAAGCTGAGGCTTATCCTCAACTGAATAACTGTTACCGACAAAGAAAAACTCATTGGGTTTGAGTGATCCAACAGTAAGTTTAAGAAACAATGTTCATCATCTCATAAATGTAAATATTTTTATTTTTTTAAAAAGTGTTAATGGCACCTTAGAGGCAGTCATGGCTACACAACAAAATATACAAAAATTACATCGTCTTAGTTGCATCTTTCCACAGTGCTGCATGAAATGACAGTGGTATAAGAAGCATTGTAGATCACGCATCAAGACAACTAACTTTAGTCAATAAAAGATAAGGTTTGGTACACCTCCATACTACCAGCCCCAGCTTCCCTGGGTGACAAAGAAAGGTGGCTTTGTGCAAAACTTCCCAACACCAGGACAATTTAATACATTAAGCATACAGCAAATCAACATACAACATCAGTGTGAGTAGTCCTCACATGGGCTCTATATACAGCATCATCTCAGTTTGCTTTTTCAGGGCAAAACTTCGATCCTTTTAACTAAAATGTGACTTTTTTTAATCTTTAACTGCTGTCAGATAAAACTGTCTGATTCTTTCTGCTGGAATCTATTCAGCATCAGAGAGACCATTCAAAGAAACAAGCCTTTTATCACTTGCCTTTTAAGGAGGGTCAATATAATTAATTAAAGGGCATATTCTGGCATGAGGGTAAATGAAAAAAGCAGAGAAATATTTGCTCGATTAAAAAATAAGAGACTAGATACGACTGATTTCTGAAACTAGGAACAGCAATGATTAAATTCTGTTATCTAAAGTGTTTAATCACATGAATCTCTGTTTACTTTCAGTTGCACCATCGAATCCAGAAATAAAATGTTTGTGCCCTAGTGGAAAGGGGCTTGGTTTCCAAAATTGTTTTTCATATTGCCTAAGTGAACCACAAACTTCTGTGGGTTGGGGTTTTTCCCCCAGATAATTTGTTGTTCATTGATTTTTAACTCCAGAAAGTACTACAGTTGACTTTGCAGATTATGCAGTTGACTTTGATGCAAATATAAGTCTGGATGGACTCTTCTCTGAACAGCCTCAGTCAGCTTTAGCTTTTAGTATTGAAGCCCTTGTTTATGTTATGCTTATGAGACTAATAACTAGCTGTGATCCTTCTGATTCCCAAACTGAATCTTATGATTGCAATAGATTTGTCTAGCTTCAACTTCTAGTTAGTGGATCATGCATATTTCCTACAGCAAATTACCTTCACCTATTGAATTTCTCTTCTCCAGATAAGCAGTTCATGATCTCTTCAGACAAAACCATTGGCTTTTAAATATCCTTCATGCAGCGCAGCAGAGGCACTGCATAAGCATTTTAACGTTAAACTAAAAGGCAGTCCAATTTGATAATGCTTCTCTTAAGAATTCAGAATGAGTAGACATAGTAGAGCAGTAAAATGAGAAGCTGGATGAACACATATAAAGCAGAAAAAAAGAATTTAAACTGGGTCTCATTCAGTGCTGGCAGTGACTAATTGGATGTTCAACAACAATGGTGTTACAGTCAAAGCTAGTAGAGGGATCCATTATACAAGTTTTTGAGAAAACCCAGTTTAGAGCTGAATACTGAAATGAAAGGGGTCAGGAAAATTGTGCAAACCTTCAAGAGAAACTAAATCCGCAGAAACTTACAAGCAGAAAAACTGCCCAAAGCCTATAGAACAGATATTGACAACTAACTGAAGGGCTTTTCTGTTGGAGAAACTACTGTTCAAAGTGAAGTGAAATAATTGACTGCCAGGCAGCACCAAGCAGAAAAGACACTGACTGGCAACTTGAATATTTTAGAGGCTCACGATGAGCGAGTGTAAAGAGTACACACTAAGAACATGTAATGTGTTATATGAGAATATAAGAGCAAGTGGTATCCTAACAGACCATGGTTAACTGAGAAGCTGGACAAAGTTCTACTTAAGTGAGATCTTGGGGCCATTTGGGATGGCCCAGAGAGCAGAGCCCTGACTGCAGGCTGAGGCTGTACACTTGCAGAACTCCAGCCTAGGTGGTGGAAGTGCTGCTGATACTAGCCTCCAGCCTGCTCTTGGCCCTGGTAACAGAGCTGGCTAGCCAGTGCTATACCACCTCCTGGTCCCTCTAGTACCTGTGCCCTGGAGGCAGCAGTTAGGAAGAACCTTTCTTGCACATATACACTCCTGACCCCATCTAACAAAATGCTACACACACAGTCTTGTCTCAAGCGGCCAAAACAGACGGTGGCTGTGCAAGTTGAAGAAAAGAATAGAGATTATAATACAGATGGCAAAAAAACTATGAAGAGTCACAGCTTTCTGAAGAGCAGTACCAGGATCCTTGGGTTTTTGTAATAGATACATAATCTCATAGCTTATGGAAATGGGGCAGGGAGAAAAAAGTCATAAGGTTGTTAAGTAAAATGGAATTTCAGAAAAGACCTCAGAAAGAAAAGAACTCCAAACAGAAGCACACTCATTGACTAAAGAAATGGAAAGTAAAGAATATAAAGAGACACCACGTACCTTTTCAAAAATGAAAAAGAAATTATACAAAAACAGTGGAAAAGACCGAGAGGATCTCAGGACACACCGAAAGGGCATAAAAACAATCATGGGAAACCCTCTCATGTGATGTAAAGGTCAGGAAAGAGCTACTTCTTTTTTCTTTTTAATCTTTTTAACATTGTGGAAGGGACTTTCCTCTGAAGATAAGTTTATAGGTCGCCTTTGTGGAAACAATTGCCTCAGTTTACTAGCTGGCTGTAAAAGGAGGCTAAGCACAGATACACTCGGGAAGTGAGGGCAAAGGCCTGTTGCAATGCATGCACACGGTTAACAGTTAAGAGACATGACAAGAAAGGTCTCCCTGAACTGACCAGCAGCAGAAGCCCATGCAGCAATTAAAGACAAAAAAAAGCTTCCTATGTATCATAACACCCCATTACCCTTGTTTTCCTGGTATACCCTGAAGAAGGAAAGGCAAAGAGAAAAACCCCAAATCATTAAGGAAAAGAAGAATCTATCTATGTAATTGTTCCTAACACAACCTGGGATTATCCAATTGGTAAGTTCAGGCTTTATAGAGCCATATGCCTCTCAGCAGGACTTTTGCTTTCGACCTTTCTCGGAAGATAAGGCAGGGCTGTGTTAGGATAACATGGGTGTGGCTGAGCCGATCCATTTCCGGTGCCTGCGAGCCAGCACAAGTCTTCCTGATTTCTCTGCTCCAAGATGTAGCACAGACAAACATTTCTTTGATGATTTTTAAAGTATTTTAATTGAATTTTCTAAATGCTGAGTCATATCATTATTTATGCAGTTAATTCTGTCTTTCCTTCAGTCCTTGAAGTCACAATAAGTAACTGTAGTCACTGCTAACCCAGTTGTGGTAAGATATCAAAGTTCTTCCCCTGACTCCACCCCCCTCCCTTTTTTCAAAATAAAGACTTCTGAATTTCTACACCAACTGTTGCACTTGGTAAAAACAAATACACACATCAAGTAATTGCCTTCCCCACCCTCCTGTAAAACCAGCATAACAAATACTGCAACTGAAAAGAAAATCTTTTCAAAGCAAGTAACACTGAACATCAAAGAACTGATTCTTTTTATTTAAGGGAGGGTAGAGAATAATTCTGGGTGCGGTGGTTTGTTTGGGGTTTTTTATTAAAGATCTTGTTTTACATCATGGCTGAAAGCCAAACAGATTTCAGGGATATTTAATTTTTTTTTTTTTTTTCAGTTCTTAAATCGAGCAGAAAAAATTCCAGTAAGAAAACAAAACCATCTGTCTCCTAGCAGTGCTACTGTATGTAAATACATTATTTTCAGGAATGTTTGTCAAGAAAATCTGCACAGTGATTGTATATTTACAGAAGTTTAAGTCCTTGCTCATCTAAGAAGAAGCTGTTTCCACATGCTTCTTCCACATTCCTTAATCTGACACAAGAAAGAAATCCACTGTACCCAGAGTCCCACCACCTATCTGCTCTGCATTCAGTTAGAGCATCACAACAATTCTGTGCTAACTAACAAGAGCTAACCTTTGCCTTTCTGTGTTGTTCTCCCTTGCAGGCTGCAGGGCTTGAAACAAGTGAGTGCTTTGGTCTGCATGACAACTTACCCAACAGTTATTTGCTTCTTTACTCTTTTACAAAATGGCCTGGAGATCTTGTAATTCAATTCAGTTCATCTTTGGAAGTCTTATGTCACAGGTGTATGTTTCTCCAGTGTGGTGAGGAACAGTGACACGATAGAACAACTGCTAACTGAGGTCAATAGTCAGCATTGGTCTAACTTACAAACAATAAACTCTGTGCAAAGGGTTGGTAGCTAAAGCATCAGGTTTTACTAGTCCTGAGAACAAGAAACCTCATATATAGATACCTATTAATTTCGATTCAAGAACTATTAATACATATGACTGTATAATTTGGCTTATTGCTCTAGTTGGGTTCAGATAGAAAATTAAATTATTGGTCTAGCAGGGCTGATACACATTACAGTGCACTCTCTCCCAATTCCGCTCTTTGCACTCTAGTAAAAAGCACACCTGACACTTGCAGTTGCTTGGATTCCTCCCAGAACATCATACCATCTTCTGTGGGCTTGTAAAGTGGAAAACCCTTTGGATTAAGGCAGAAGACTGACATAAGCAAGTAGTTCATCACAGACGTAGCCAATTGGACACAATTGGATTGAACAGGCAAGTGACTGCCAACAAGCACGCATTTATGTATTTACACCTTCAAGTCCAAGGGTCTTTGTAGCCTCCTCCATCCAGTCTGCACATTTAAACTGACAAAAATTTATTTGTATACACACAGCACTTAAAAAAAACAGAGAGGAGAGGAAAAAAAGCAGCAAGCAGCCAGACCAGCAGCTTCATCTGGGTATAATCATCCTTTCTATGGCACAAATGATGTGATCCCAGTTTTTACAAAATATTGCCAGCAGAGTCACTGCAAAAAAAGTGCAGATGATATGAAAACGGCTCTTCATCATCGGTGCAATGAACTTTGCGATAGTAGAAACACACACTAAGATGACAGTCATGAAGGCCAGGATAACATTTATACATTTCCCCAGGAGCACTTTGGCATTAACCGTTTCCGACTGCTGTGCTTGCTGTTCCTGCTGATGGAGCTCCAGCTTTGAAACTCGGGTCTGGCACGATTCCAAGGCTTCCTGGTGACAGAAAACAAGAATTAGGGCAGCTGTATTTCCATACACTGCTTTTCCTGTTTCAGCTGCAGAGCCATCCGTCAGCTAGATTAAAAGTGTAATTTATTACAGTGTTCTCAAATCTGAATGCACCACCCACATTTTAAAAAATAAATGCACATATGTATCTGCATGTGTATACCACTCCCTGCTCAGGCATAATCCAGTCTGACAACACTGTCCAAAATGTAGGTTTTACATTTTTCATGCCTCAGAGAAAAGGACCGTAACTCTAATGTTCCTGACAGATAATATTTCCTGAATATACCAAAGAAACAAAGTACTGGAAAAACTGTTGCCATGTCAACTTCCCCTGAATTAAAACAGCATCAAAGTTAGTTTCTTTGTATATTCTGCAGAAAACATTAAGGTAGTACAGGCTTCTTGCTATACTAATTAAATCTGCTTTGCAACATGTAGCATTTGGCTTACACCACCTCTCTGCTCTACAGTTTCTCCCCAGGCAAACGGTGGTGTCAGGCTTGAGACCTAAGTAGGAGACTGCCTTCTCCCTCTGTTGGTGTGGAGGCTCATCAATCCATACCCTGAGCAGACAGTGTATAGTGGAGACAGTGGAGAAATCCATGGTGATGCTTTTAGGAGATTCACTCACATGACATATTCCACTTCACATTCTGTTCTAAAGAAAGCAGATCTTTCTCTTCTGATTCAGTGTAGGCTAAAAGTGGTCTTTGAATAAAATAGTTCCCAAGTCACTAATCCTATGCTGAAGTCCTCTCAAAGTGAAACATGGAAGAATTTCCAACTGCTTTGCTTACACTGCTTTCTGCTAGAAGCTGGGATTTGGGCACCACAGTGTTACATGGTGCAAAACTATATAATTCAACGGGGTCATCCATTAACTTGATGTAAACTTTTGCCACTGTGTAAAAGGGAAAAATTCCAGGGATGTTCACCTGATGATACAGTAAGCTGATTCAACCCAGTCCTCTGGGTAAAAACAAACCAAGCTGCTGTATACAGAGCTATTAGCTCTCCTTTGCTGAGTCAGTTCTCTGTAGTTCGCAAGTTGAATTGGCCTACCATTTGACCAGCCAGGCATCAAGTCAGCAAAAAGCATGTGGTACAGCACCTTACAAAAGACTTCTTCCTTTCACTGCCCTAGGAATTAGTAATAAGGTAGAAGACAGTTCTTAACGGGTGGCACAAAGTCCCTTAGGGCTCATACATGCTCTCTGCTTCATCTAGTGCTGGTTTAGACAAAGTCCAGCTGCAAAGTCTGAGCGCTGCAGTTCTGCACCAAGAGGCTGAGCAAGTGTTTTACAGACAATCTGCCCGTCCCTTAGGGACAGAATGCTTCAAAGTCAGTTACTTAAAATATCCACAACTTAAATGCTTTTACTTGATTTTATCTTATTTGCCAAACCCCAGAGAGGTAGGTTTAAAGAGGCCCAAGTGCACATAGATAAAAGAAAAAAGGTTGTATCAACATAGCACTTCAATTAGTTTTAAAAGTCTCTGACACCCCTCCAGGGTTTTGCTAATGAGTCTGTGAACATTTCACAGCTCTTCTGCTGGAAGTTCTCCACTCAGTTCTCCTTCAGTTTTCACATCCTCAAGATCCCTTCACAGAAAGGAGTCCTGCAGGAGAAACCTCTCTTCTTTAAACCTACAAAGGAACCTACAACATGCTTAGATTCAGTGCCATCCTTTTCCCACTCTGTTTCCAGGGGGTCTCAGAGCCTTGCACTGATCAGGAAGCAGTGTGATTGCGCTGCTGCTTGCACTCACTACACTTAGAAATGTGAGCACAGGGGTGTAACAGGACTGGGATGAGGTTTTTTATCATCTGAGCCAGTGCAAAGACAGTCTTTGAGCATTTCTCGGTGAATTTAAACTCAAGGTAAGGCAAAACAATTGCTCAGACTTTGGGTAGAAATATTATGCATTACATAAATGCTTCTATCTTCTATAAATATTCAAGAATGTAACAACATGCTGCCAGGAGAAACTTGCAGATATTATTGCTGGCTTTTGATGGAAACCAGACATGACTACAACCAAACACTGAGGTGAACATACTCGACAGATTTGATTATTGTTGTGACCATGGATTAAAATTCCGAATCCTAACTGGCAAATCCACAAGTCTACTTATCAACTAGCTCTCTTACTTTTTTAACTTAAATTCAATTATCATAAAACTTGCCAGTGATAGGATTACATATTGGAGGAAGTCTGAGTGAGAGGTTTGTATTAGGACATTGTCAAAAGCATCATTTTACACAGTACAAGGAGACTCAATTCCTTCCTCCTGTGGTGCAAGAAATCAAAGCAGACCATTCTTCATCCATAAGTCTGTCTAGGCTAGATCATCAATTCCAGCAGATAAAATTTTGAATCCACTGAAATGAGACTGGCACCAATATAAATATGCTGTGTTTTCACCTTGAAGAGACAAAACATGGGCTTAAATCTTTCCCCAGATTTCTTATACACAAAGATGTAGAAAGATGCAAGTGTTTTACAGTACAAGATTTTAACAAAATATACAAAGCTTATGATAAGGAAAAAAAGAAGTACCTGAACATCTCGCGATCTCTCATATGCCTGATACGCCACTTTCTCCTCTATGCTGGCTAACTCTTGTTTCAAGTTTGCTGTCTCATGTTGATGAAGATCAGTGAGGTCATTTAACTGGTCTTCCAATCTTTCGTATCTTATTAGGAAAAAAGGTCTAAATTTAGTTCCTTCTATTCAAGTAATGCTAAATCGTGAAAATGATTATACATTTTAAAAGGTAATTTCTCAGTGTACTATGGATTCATCTGACTGGCATTACAGAGCACAAAGAAATCAGTAAAAACTTTGGACACTCTCCATAAGCATTTATTCAGCAAACTGAAAGCCTTTTTTTTCTTGCTGGCAGTTGGTGTTAAAAAGCAAATATTTTCACATTGTTGGCAAATTATATGAACTATAAGCAGTGCCTTAGGGTATCCAACTCACATTTTTCCATTTCTCACTCTTCATTTAGACAAGAAGATATGGGTTCATAAGTAAGCTTGAGCCAGTTAACAGCTCACTAGTAGTGAAAGGAAAAACATGTTTCCTGGATCCCTTGTCAAACACAACTGCAAGGTCTTGCCATTTATATACAGCCTGTTCTGACCCGTCTCTGCATGTAAATCAGTTCAACAAAACCATAAGGATACTAGAAATATTTTCTGATGAGTTTGTAACTTGGTTTAAACACAAGACCAGTGGTGCAGTTGGCACAAAAAATAGAGACAAAATTGTCTAGCTGTAGAAACAGTGGCAGAAGACTTGAGATCTTAGTGGCAATGAGCTGTCAGAAAAGGCTGCTCTGTTTTCTCCCGAAACCAAGTTCTGAGTGCTCTAGGCCATTCACCCTGGTTTTTTCCTTCCCCAAGTTGTCATCTAATATCCAGCCTTCCCTTGTATTTGAAGAACTGTTACTAAGGGAAACATTAAATATTGCGTTTCATACCGAGTCTTTGTCTATTAGCATAGTAAAGACTTCAAAAGACGCTTACTTTAATATGTCACATGACAAATGGGATATAGCTATAGTAGGTGCAAGTCCCCTGTAGAATAAATCTCACTTCCCACAGTAGGCGATAAAGGAACTAATTGCCAAGTAACAAATGCAAGAGGAAGTTGTGTTACTGCACTCAAAATTACATTTCACCACCAGGGGTTACACCAGGGTACAAAGTGACATTGCATTCACAAGATAGCAATGTGTCTGAAAAGTATTTGGACAAGGTACTTAGGACAAGTGTAGATACTTATAAGCTATAAGTCAGCTCTGACTTGAAAATACTAATAGGTTGACAGTCTAGCACAATAAATCAGAATCCTTCTACCACTTACAAAACAATTGGCATCTCTTATACACAGTTTTCATATAATACAACATGGCAGATGAGAAAATGTTCTGATAGGCCTAAGAACTACCACATCGTTTGATTGGAAATCTCAACATTCTACACATTTTCAGTTATTGAAAGGAGTGGAACATTTTGGTACCAGATATTGATTGGAATTATTTTTTCCTCTTGCTTCTGAAATCTCTCACACACAAGCATGCACCCAAGTTTACACTCTCCAAACAGTTTCTATATCCATTCAGAAGCCATTCAAATATTCAAGAGAATAGTTAAAAAATGATACCTATATCTTTCCTCTTGTAACATCTGAGTAATAAAGCCATAGTCTCTTTTAAATTGTGTTTTTAAATTCTCAATATCGTCAGCTAATTGAGATTGTGTCTCCTTGATTTCCCTTAGTTCCTCCAAAATCATGGAAAGTTTTCCCTGGCTGTCCAGGGTACTTGCCACAGCAGGCCCAAAGGAAGTATTGCCGTTGCTATCTGCTGAGCCAGAGGTCCCACTTGAGCACTCATCATCACTAACATATTTAGGTTTGGCAACAATGGTGGCGCTGCCCCCATAGGTTCTAGAACTTGTTTCTGGCCGAAATTCATCCAAGGTGTTTTTGAGATGAGCGATGTTGTCTGCACTACCAAATTTGTTTCGGATCAGGTTTGCAAACTCCCTAGACTTGCTGAAAACAAAGACAGGTGGTGTCAATGATACACCTGGCACACCCGACTTGCTGCTCTCTGTTCCATGCCCAGAGCTACGAGCTTTTCCATGCTGAATGTCTTTCAAGTTCTCTTTGGAAGTATCCTTAGTAGTTTTGGAAGATCCATTTTGTTCAATATCCTTGAGTTTTTTGTGATACTGTTCCAATTTCTTCTGCAGCTGGGCAATGGAGTGGGCAGATTTCTGGTTCTTTTTCTCAAAGACTTGTTTAATGCGCCCAGCCTGTTGTTTGTCTGCACTGTTTACCAGTTTCAAATATTCAGCCACGTTTCCATCTCGAGCTGTTTGTTCAACTTTGATTTGTTCTGTAACCTTGAGGATTTTCTGTTTCAAGCTATCTGTACTGAGTTTGGCTTTGTGAAATTCTAGGACTCCATCTGGTACATCAAAATTCAGGTTGGTGTCAGAGCCTCCTCGGCGAATGTTAAGTGGTAAACTCAGGGTATTCATGTCATGTCTTTCCACCTGAGAGGTTAAAAAAAAAAGGAATATGAATTTTACTTTAATCCAACTTTGTTTCCTTTTCTGCATGCAATTATAACAAGTACACAATATAAAGTAGAATGAACTTTTCTTTGAAGTTAAGAAGCATTTCTTTACTTTCCTAGATTGATAAACTGTCTCCATTTAAAAAGCAAAGCAGCAAGATGAATTAGAGTGAAAATTATTCAAGTGTTTAGTATTTCAGAATCATTTACAGTTACTCCCAAAATCAGACCAACACCTAGTTAGAAAAGGTTCCTAAAGATATTGTTTATTACGTTTAAAAAAGGTCATGACTGATAATCACTCCATCTTTCTCCCAGAAATAATCAGATACAGATAGAGACATAAACAGAATTTTTTCCTCAATGGCAAAGTTATATTGTTCAGTATATTTTTTGATATATGCTAAAATCTTTTTTTGGTACATGCTCCTCCCATTCAAGTTGTTCACACAATTCAAAACTTTTGCACAACTAGCTGAATGTTCTTGGAAATTTACTGCCTGCTTCAGCAGGAAGCAGTTGCTAGTTTTTAATGCACAGGGCATAGAGAAAGACTTGGCCTGCATTTGACTTTCCATGCTTAATGAAGATGCTCAGCAACTTGATTCACTGTGGCTAAATTTGTTTTAATAGCAAACTCACCCAGTGGGGTTAACAGAAACAAATTCAGGAAAGAAAACTGCATTCACCCAAGTATAGGATGAATATGCTCTCCGGAAGCATAACAAAAAAACCAGTCAGGCAACTTGTTCACACACAAACGCAACAGATTATTCATCTTTATCAACAGAAAGGCCAAGATAGTTTGACACAAAACATAGAAAGTATTTCCACATATAGTCAAAGCCACAGGGAAGGCATGAAACAAGAATGATCTAACCAAAACAGCTTCATTCTTATTATCATTTTGCACCATTTTGCTCTCTGACAGAGACAGTACATTTCATTACAGCTGCCACAACACCCTGTCTACAGGGACTGCTTAACAAACACCCCAGACATAACAGGTTTTAAGAGCTTTAACACCATTGCAGAGACATGGCAGAAGACATTTTAAAGTAGCTTTTTAAGATGCATTCGTGAAATGCTTTAACTGCTCTTTGCTTCAAAATGCCTGAGATACCATGTTAGAAGTTTGATTTCTGACTACAGTATTTATTCTGGTTTATAATACCAAAGATCTTGCAGCAAGAGCTATGTTGCAGCACATACATGTTCAGTCACCATCATTCCATCTTTTTCTTGATTAAGATCAAAAAAAATCATTAAGCATTGTTTTAAGGTTCATTCTCACATTTTTGTACAATGTTGGTGGCCTTTGGTATCCTACTGTTAACGACATGCAGTGTGCACAAACTGATCAGGAGAACTATTCTCACTCTGCATCTATCATGATGGGTTACAAACACAGAGGGAGTCATACAGCCATGAAGCCATATCTGTACCTGACCATTTTGGATCATCTCCACTCTTATATCATACCCTTATAGTACTGAGGATGATGGTATTTTTTTTCTGCACTGCTCAGGGTACAAACAAAGTAACTAAAGTTCACATTCACCAACCTTTAAGGAAAATGGACATTTGAAAAATGCAAACTGAAGAGCTCTGGAGTTTAAAATTTCTCCCAGAGACTATTGGTTAATGGCGACCTTTAAGACTCAGGCTCTATTTCAAGGATTAAACCAGTGCTGTGGCTGGTTTAGTGAAGTGCTTTGCATTTTACCAGTTTGTTAAAAATAATTGATATTGAGCCATATGCTTAATTATTAAAAAGAACTGCAAGCAATTTTCATCAATATATAAGAACTATACATAGTTTAATAAAATCAGTCACATGTGCTTCACAGAAAATCTCCTTTATTAATGAGATTTCATTTTACTATAGGCACAGATACAAAACACATGGGTGGTATTCTATATTTCCCATGATACCTAATTTAAAGACTACAAAACATTGCAAGTGTCAAAACTAATCTCAATTTTTATTGATTTTTTTAAAAAATCAAGTAGTCTTAGAAATATAAATAATAGGGTGGAAAAAAAGCTTTTACAGATCACTTTTAAAAATGATAACGCTCATAATACTGTTGTGGTAGCTAAAATATGCGTTTAATAAAGTTTGATATAGGATACTTGTATCTTTCCAAAGGCTCACACAGCAAAGAAAAGTAATCACAGCAAACATCTGAAAAGCTCAAGATACTAGATCTGTACCCCATATTGCAATTATTTCTTTAAATGGATTTACTTGATCTGAACAAATTTAGTGAAGAGAAAAAGCTCTATATAAAAACAATAGTTTCCTGAAAAAAGCCCAAGACATTTGAAAAAGCTTTGGTACAAAAATGAGACTGTAATAAATCGCTGGATTGCATATACACACAAGACAGATCCATCACTGATGTCATTCAGGACAAGCTGTATGTACTTCCAAGAATGGGTGGGTCTATTGCTAACCTTTAAACACCATTAAGTGTTTACTTCCTTTGTACAAAATAGTCTAAAAATATATCATAATAATTGGATATGAGCCCAAAACAAATCCCTTCTCCCTTATGTCCTTTCCCTCACTGGAGTCTCTAGCGGTCAGCAAGGTCTATCATCACCATGCGCCCTGTGCCTTCCTGGTACTTTGAGGTCACAATAGCAATAGAGATAAAAAAAACACAAAACCAGCAGCATCGAGGGAACACATTTGCTGAAAGTTGCACTGCTTTTGGAGATGAGGAAATCAATTATCATGTGGCAAATTTCCTTCTGTAAATGAGTAAACCAAATTGTAAAGTCAGTTCAAATTCAGTGATGTTTAGAAAAGAATTGTATATGAATTTCCAAAACACTGCTAGGAGTAGGGGTGCTTTTTAGCTTACTGGATTGAGAGCTCACTAAGTGTACAGAACAGTAAAACACATCCCTCTGTCTAATTGTATTTGACCAAAATGGCAGGTGTCCTCCTGTCGTCGTGCTGCAAGGTTGGGCGAAGTAATAGAGGCTCCTTTAAAATTCTGCTGATGTACTATGCTTTTTTGTTGGGGTTTTTTTGACAGTGAGTTTTGGTTTTTTTCTTACTGTTGGGGTTTGGTTGTTTTTGTGTGGTTTTGGGTTGGCTTTTTTGTTTGGTTGGTTGAGTTTTTTTAAATTAGAAGCAAGCAGTCACTGGAGGATCCAGGTATCTGTAAACACGTGGCCTATCACCTGTCTTCTATCTTGATGAGGCAGAATAGTTTGGCAAAGATCCTTTTGGGATTGCTTTATAGCTCAACACTAACACCACCTCAAGACATACAGCATTCAACTTCAGAGCCTACCCCAAATCCTCCTTGTTGCAACAGTCTCATCTTGAGATGAGAAGAGTCACCCCGTTAGCACCCAACGCTCCTTCCCGAGGCACTGTAAGTGCAGCTTGCACTTACTACTCTATTGAATGCCTGGCTCTTTCCACTGAGCAGAAGACTGTCAGTAGGAGTCTGAGATGCTACCTCATCCCCACGGGGACTGGCATCCTCTCCTGTGATGTGGACTGAAATCCTCCCACCCGTAGGAGACTGAACGCACTTCCGCCTCAAACTACACAAGTGCTCTTCCAGCTATGCTACAGGAAGAGATGATGAATGCCATACATGCCATTGTTCTTCCTGTGACTTGTGGGTCACCAGGGCCTGACAAGAGCACCAAGTTGCTCATAATAAAGAAGCTGATGAGAGATTGATTTGTTTAAGATTTTTCATTGTAGTTGACAAAAGAATAATATCTCTACACACAGTAGTGGCCCCAACAGACAAGACAGGACAAGTCATATTTTGGAAAGTGAGAAGCACTTGAGAAAAGAATGGAATTATCCCACATCACTCCTTTTATGATAATAATTAATAGGGAGACAGGGAACAGCAATAGATGAGAGGAAGTAGTCCTGAGACAAGTGGTAACACAAGGAAGAAAAAGCACTAGCCCAGAGTGTCAGGAAATACAACAGATGTGCCCAGGATCTGACTTCTACGGGAACTGGGGAAAAAACAATTTGCACAGAGTTACTGGGAGAGCCATATCTGATATTGGCTTGAAAGAAAAGATCTGCAGCTTGAAGAGACTGCCACATTTTATGGAGCAGTTCACATACACACTTTGCTACCACCCAAGTGAGAACTAATTGTAATGTTTCTGTCACTCAAATACAAGCTTTTTAAGAACAGTGATTTAGGAGTGCAGCAATTTAGGCTCCCTGCCTGCAGGGCCAGACATCACAGATGACTAGATCAGTACATTTCAGAAGTAAAGCAACTTCCTCTGCACCAGCCCTGCTTTTCTCCAAGGAACCTGTCCAAGCAGATCTCTGGCTGCATGGACAGGTCATTGATGCGGCCCATCCCAACCAGAAGTCCAGAGCTTTGAGACAGGGAGAGTAGAGCAACTGTTCATGCAACGAACACAGGCACACTGATAGGAAACCTTCAATATGCTTAATTCAGAGGTATTTTTTCCATGTTAAATTGTAAGTGTAGCAGTTTATAAATAGCAGGTTGTCTTTTAACAAGAAACAATCAGAACACAATAGCGCTTTGAAAACACAATCACAGGAGCAAGGTGAGGGATTTTATTGGTATCCACACTTTCCCACTATCTGGAAAAGCAACTGAAAGCTCAGATCTGCAGCCCATGCTAACAATAAGTGCAGAGGGACCCACATCATGCCCAAATACCACAGGTAAGACTGATAGAAAGGGGCTTCATATGGACAGGACATTTAATAGACTATAGATTGGCCATTACATCCTCTGGTTGCAAAATGTGAAGCAGATATAGACGGTTATTTCTTCCCAAAGATCCTGAGGTGAGATCCATTTGGGAGAATGCAATCTGTAGTGACTGCAGTGACTAGAGCACAGAAAGCACCAGCCCACCCTAGTGTAGCACTTCCTCAGGCGTACACCTCATGGTTGCTCAGAGGCATCTGTTCCACTGACTGTCATCAGTAGCTCTCTACCAGCATGAGAGAGCTCAGCCACTGACGTTTAAGTGTCAAATTTAACTCTACTATTTATTTCATAGATTTCTTTTATACTCTTTTAAGAAGTGGCTGAAAGTAGCACAGAAAAAAAATCCTGAAACATTAGCAAGACAGAATCATTGACTGCATACACACATATCAGGCTCCAGAAAGCATCTTTGGGTTGTCCTTCTAACAAAAGCAAACCATGAAGACAATGTGATCTATTTATTTGAACAGGCCCAGTTCGAAGGTGGCTTGTTGTTTGAGGTTTTTTTTTTTTTCCCTTTCCCTAAACAGCCTCATTACCGTCTTAAGTCATAGCTGCAAGCTTATGATGACAATTTAAATCTATCTTACAAGACTTTTGGAGGAGTATCTGATAGAAAAAAAAAATCCCATAGGAAGAATTCAAGACAGTATCAAATCTGCTTTAAAGCTTTTAGGGTTTATTAATAACAAAAATAAGCAAGAATAAATATATTTTTCCTAAAGAAGTATGCATATACCAGAAGGACAGGGGTCGCAATGGGTAAAAGAGCATGCAGGGAAGAGGTTTTTTTTACTTCTTCAGTATATTCCAAAGTAGAAACGTGTTTGGGGAGAGAATATTACCACTGCTCCTTCTAAAATCCACGGGAGAAGAATCCTTGATGGAATGCTTAAAATAGTGCTTAATCATCATAAAAGATTTTAAGTTATATAAAACCAGCTCCCAAAATTGCCATAGAGTATGTTACAGCAAAACATCTTACACTCATGTTTTTGGGACTTTTTTTTTTAAAGAGCTACTTAACAGTTAATATCTAGAAGTATCTATGCTCAGAACATCATACTAACAATCACGCAGGGGGTTGAGAATATAGGAACAAAAAGAGAAAGCCATCCCTACTTTTTACTGGGGAAATCAGAGACCCAGGGTGATTTGTCTGAGGCCACCTGGCAAACATTGGTGGAGTCAAATAACACAGAAGGTTCTTTTACCATCATCAGTTCATCTATCACCTATCAAAAATAAAACATTAAAGCTGTAAGGCATTTCACTAACACTAGAGGTTTATTGCAAGTAGCAGTCAAAGATAATCCTAGATATCCTTTGGCAAGTACTTACACTTCAATATTCAAACGCTAGGGAGCTTCAAGGGCATTCCATGAGTAAGGCATCAGATATCAGTCTGTAGAGCTTTGAATACTTTGGAAAATTTTCCCCATAGGCCAATACAGTCTGATAATTATAAAAATTCAGCTGTTACACTAACTTAGCAAGATCTCAGACATAGAGTAAGCAACTAAGTATATCAGGCAAGAGCTCAGATATAGAACACACTCCTTTTCAAGGTCAGTTTGATTAACTGTCTTTCCCTCTGTTTTGTTGTGTTGGTTTTTTTTTATAGCACCACAGATTTGAGACTGTAAACACAGGCACCTCAGGAAAGATGTAAGTGTGCTTGCAATTTTAGTTTAAGAAAAGAAAAACCAATAGTGTTTAAAATGCTATTAAACAACTTCTATAGGAAGCAATTGCAAAGAAAGCATAAACGTGTAAGTTCTGGTGTTACTAGAAAGATGGCTTTTAGTCCCCTAATTAGAAAGATGTCTTTTACTCTCCTAGTCTAATTTTCGTCAATGCCAAATAGTCATACCTAAACTGTGACCCAGACAGCCAAGTTCACATCAACATTGTTTTGCTTCAAATTGCATGGACATGCTCAGTTCAAACTAGGAGTATCTTAGAAATAACCTTTTACCTGATTTCTAATTAAAGGATTGAACTAATGCCAAATTAGCTAGGTCACTGCTTGTGTGTAAATAAGCCTTCAGATATGGTACTACCTCAGATGAAATGAACAATGGGAGAAGAGAACAATGAGGGGAAGAGGCAGTCTTCTGCTTCATGCTAACACCAGCTCCTCCAAAATCCGAAAACATCCACTAAAAAGTCTCCCATGTCATGCCTTCACTCAGTCCTGTTCTGGATTGTTCCACAGCGTAAGACATACATGGGCAAACCAGTTCCAATAGAAACAAGTTCTGTGGCTAGACACTGTAAACTTCAACAAGGCTTAATAAAACTAAGCAAGCTACTTCCCAGTTACTGTCCAACAGTTAAGGTAAAAAATAACATTAAAAAAAGAAATCACTGTTCTGGATAGGAAAAACAATACAGTGATGAACTAATACTCAGATTTACTATGCCTGAGCTTCTTAAGGGGGAAAGAGGTAGGCTACACATCTCACAGTTAAATATTTTGCTTCAGATTAGTTGCACTCTTCACGTAAGTGCCATTAATTAAGAAGTCATTAAAGTACTCTCTCCTAACCTCTTACATCAAAAGTAAATGTAACTTTTACATGTATGTTCCATCTCAGGTTTCCACAGCAATATAAGGAAATACCTGGGAGCCCCAGGGACTACACGAGTGGTTCCATCAAGAGCGCTTAGGATAAAGCTGCACTCCCACTGAAGGAGAAGTGCCTTTCACCTGACACAAATGCCTCAACATACAGCCACTATGAATCACTGTGAGGGTGGCATATTTTTGAAGTGATGCAAGACATTCTGTATCTCTTCTATACTAATTGTTCAACTTCCTTTCTGTGCTTCCTTCTCCCTTAGCTTTTATGGATTTTCTTCCCCTCTCATTCAATAATGAGCTTTCTTTTACTGAAGATGTTCAAATGACATTTTCCAGAATACTGAGAAATACCCTGTGAAAACTCAGCTGCTATACATTTTCAGTTACTAAATCCTTTTCTATGAATGAGAATTTGGTAAAAAGCCAGCCACATCCCTGCCATGACTAACCAGTTCTCACAGTTACAGCACACACTTCCAATTTCCCACCACTTGTGACTTAGAGTAGACTTCCCTTTATATCACTCCCTTGCCCAACTTCCCATCACAAATTACCTATTCTATATCTGATCTATCTATTCTGATCTGATCTGTATCTATCTAGCTGATAAAGCTACAACAGGTCCTCTGCTCCCTCCTCCCAGCTCTTTCTGTTTTACAGTCAACGCTTTTAATTTCATTACTATTCAGATAGTTTGTTTCCAGAAAATCTACCTACTAGAACTGAACAATCATACAAGAGACTTCCAGGGAATATTACTAAGTTTTTTGCCCCCAGTTACAGAGAAATAACTCCTACATAGAACTTAATAGTCAACAATCAACCAAGTCCTCCTCTCCCCAAACACAGACAATGATAAGGAAATTTGAAATATATGGTTTACAGATCTATAAAAATCAAACCCACAACCCAACACGGATTTTAGAAAGTCTAATTCATGGCTTTTACTGCTTTGAGCTGGCAACAGTTGCATAAAACTTATTGTGTAACAGGAACATTAAAGACTTTACATAAGCAGGGAATTTTGGAAGTCCTACTATTCAGAGATAAAGCACTTGAAACCCAGACAGACCAGCCATCGTAGGTAAAGGCCCTGAGACATGGAGTTTTTGTTTGTTTTAACCATTGCAAAACTTCCATTTATAAACAAGAGAACAATAACTTCACCACGTATAAGACCTTTTCATTTGCGTTAACGCTGTGGCAGTGCATCCGGAGCATATAAACAATCACATCTTGTCCTGTACAGGAGCAGAGTCACATATTCAAAGGAGCTTATTTGCTTCTTCCTTTTCCCTCCCTCTTCTCTCCCATACTGGGCTGATAAAGTAGAACCTCAAAAATACATTTTTGTTACATTAGCAGTTTTGTGTATACACAGGACTTTTAGTTCATTTTTTGATATGAATGTCTAATCAAAAGATAAGGTCTGCTTCACTGTGTTACATGACTTAACCACAGGCTGCCTAATAGGCAGCTTAGATGTCATTTTTCACTACTGTGGGAACTATTGAAAGGCTGAGAGCTGTGGCTTCAATCTGTCTTTTAGAATGACCTCATGCATACCTGATACTCCTCCCACTTCTCTAACTCAGATATTAAGGACCCTAAGACTTACTTGTCCACTAAGTTCAATACCTGGTAGCCCTCTTTCCAGGTATCAGCAGCAAACAAACCAACATATTTGAACTTAGAAGCCTGCTGAACACCATGGAGTCTTGCCTCCCTCCCTCCTCTCCCTCTCCTCATCCTCACCCCTGCCCTAATATCTCGGGCTGCTCTTCAGGAAAGGATCTCTCTTTTGGAGAGCATTTTATTTATGTCTCCATAATAACTAGTACATCTTTTGACAAGGCAATGTATTTTTTAAAGCTTAGTTACTTATATACACAAGCAAACTTTCACTGTTTTCTGTATTACACATATGAATACAGGTTTGTTTTTCTTTTGTTCCACACCAGATATTCAAGACTTGTATTTGTGAAGAACACTACAAACAAGCCCAAAGTCAGAGAGCTGCAGAGAGAATGGGCTACTGAAAGTCCAAAACTTTAGCCATATTTCATGACTTACACATAGAGAAAGGGAGAAAAAAAAAAAGACTGCCAGAAAAGGAGGTTAAAGGTTTTCTTTTAAAGCCTATTTTAATAAAAATAAACTTTTTTTTTTTTAAATGAAAAAATAGCATTATACAAGGTAAGGACAACTAAAACTGGAACCACACAAATGCATCATTATACAGACAATTTGTTCTTCAAAAACAATGCTGCAATAGTGATATTTGAAGCCAGTATACATAACTGATTAATACTGCTCTGAATCAACTCTGGATGAAAACATCTTGAGTGCAGTATGTGCCAAAATTGTCTGCAGAGCCAGTGGATTTAACCCTCTGCCTCCTGAAGACCACAACAACAGAACTGTATGGCATTTTTTCATCTAAATTTCTTTTCAAAATACCAAGAACCTTTTTCTTTCTTTTCACTGAAGGGGCAATACAGAGTATTAGACAGTCAAACTACAGTTTCCTGCTCAGGCAGTAATCTTTCCGTATCTTCCTCCTGGAACAAAGTGAAACATTGTTCCCCAAGTTAATATAAATAACATTGTTCTGAAAAGTAAAAATATAATGGAACAAGGTTTTCTGCTGTTGTGACTATGCTACTAAACAGGACAGAGGAGATGCTTTCCATCTCTGAACAGAACTAATCACATCTTCAAGAGCAACTATAACAACTCTCCTTATTCTGGAGGAAATGTCTTCAAATATTACTTGTATGCTTACAATCATCCTTATATAAATGTATACATATAAAAATGGTCTTCTCTAAGTCTTGTTAAAATACATATATATAAATATCATTATAAGCAAGTGCTAACCACAGAAAATCTCATATACTGCTTTATTTTTCTTTTGCTATGTTTCAGCTAATGTGTACCTTCTGGAGAACCTGCTCTTCAGTACAGTATTTTAACTTTAATCATCAATTCAAATAGTTACAGCTAAACATGAACTCAGAAAAAAAGATAACTGGTCCAGAAAGACAGGGCATACATTTAGAAGATGAATGTGCTGTGAATTCATTTTGAAGAGATTCCATGTACACATAACAGCAACATATCCATCCTAGTTTCAGATGGGATAGGAGTTAATTTTTATTTCTAGTAGCTGGTACACAGCTGAGGTTTGGATTCAGGGAGAGTTGGACTCACATTGATAACACACTGATGGTTTAGGTCTTTCTAAGTAGTGTTTATCTTGAGTTAAGGACTTTCCCATGCTCTGCCAGCACACAGGGGCAGAAGAAGCTGGGAGGAGCATGGCCAGAACAGCTTGGCCAGGACAGCTCACCCAAACTAGTCAAAGGGCTATTCCGTACCACAGGATATCATGTCCATTGCTGAAACTGGGGAGAGTTGGTGTGAATGGGGTGGATCATTGCTTGGGCATTGGTCAGCAGGTCATGAGGAACTGCACTGGGCACCATTTGTTCTTTTGTCTTTTTTTTTTTTCCTCCTTGGGTTTTATTGCTCTTTTTTTATTATACTCCTTTTCTTTACTATTATAATAACAATTATTATTAACGATTACTGTAGCTGTTATATTTTCATAAAATCATAGAATGGTAGGGGTTGGAAGGGACCTTTAGAGATCATCTAGTCCAACCCCCCTGCAGAAGCAGGTTCACCTAGAACAGGTTGCATAGGAACACATCCAGGCAGGTCTTGAAGATGTCCAAGGAAGGAGACTCCACAACCCCCGTGGGCAGCCTGTGCCAGGGCTCCCTCATCTGAACAGTGAAATAGTTTTTTCTTAAATATAAGTGAAACTTTTTGTGTTCCAGCTTCATCCCATTACCCCTTGTCCTGTTGCTAGCTACTACAGAAAAAAGGGATGTCCCAACCTCCTGACACTCACCCTTTAGATATTTATAAATGTTAATAAGATCTCCCCTCAATCTCCTCCAGACTAAACAGCCCCAGTTCCCGCAGCCTTTCCGCATATGAAAGATGTTCCATTCCCCTGATCATCTTGGTGGCCCTGTGCTGGACTCCCTCCAGAAGTTCCCTGTCCCTCTTGAGCTGAGGAGCCCAGAACTGGACACAGGACTCCAGATGAGGCCTCGCTAGGGCAAAGTAGAGGGGGAGCAGAACTTCCTTTGACCTGCTGGCCACACTCTTCTTGATGCATCCCAGGATGCCATTGGCCTTCTTTTATTTCATTTCATTTTAGTTAGTAAACTGTTCTTAACCTACAAGATTTACTTTATTCTCTGTTTTTCCTCCCCATCTCACCGTGGGGTAGAAGATAGTGGTGAGTGAGGGACTGTGTGATGCTTCGTTGTTGGCTGACATTAAATCACAGCAACATCAGGGTGAACGACTGTTTTAACTACTGTTTTGTGCACTCCCAAGAAACATGTTTTGTGTGTGCACCAATTGCCTATTTGTTAGTAGCAAAGGAAGAAAATCTGCTTAGAAGTCTTTAAAAAAATTAAACTAACTTTTAGGTTAAGCAATTTGAAGGACTCATCACACATTTAAACTGTCTATAGCACAGGATTTTTCAGCTAATACTGTTGTATCAGTTTTATAGAAGAAAAATAATAACCCAATATTTGTACTTAATGATGGGTCATCCCCATACTCCTTTTTTTCCTTTTTCTTTCACATTTTTGTACACATCATACAGTTCAAATGCTAATGCACATTACAGAAGATCTGTCAGCCCATAATAGAAACTGTATTGTAGAGAAGTTCCACAAGTCAATAACATTAATTAAAAGCTTAAAATGCAGAAGGCATGTCAAACTGAAAAGAAAATCAAAGATATTCATCCAATTAGAGAGTAATAAAACCCTACAGTGAAATTTTTATCTAGTCTTTAAAATATTCCTATCCTGAGAACATATTTTCCCAATTAATGTGATTTATTGAACTCAATAACTTTCAGAAAGCAATTCTGACAATTTTGGCAGATAAACTAGGTTACATTATACTGTCACTGTACTACTGGCAATGAAAGTGTTAAATCAGTTTTAGAGGTAAAGAAAAAAAATGGTATTTTTTCAACAATTGCCTTTAACAGGGATTCACAACGTTTTTGAGAGTATGGTACAAAGGCTCTGAACAAGCTTTAGAGAGTATGGTACAAGCTTTTGAACAAGCTTGAGTAGTAACCATTATGTATTGTCAGAGTAGTACTGGCAAATGAAAGCAGACTTCTCTCAGAGACATTTGCAAACTGAAAATACATCTATCTCTGGCCAGAATAAAAATGTCAAGGGTGGACTGAACTCCTGCAGATAATAAAGGCTCATTACAAACCTCACTGACTTCTACTCTAACTACAAGGCACATTTGGTGAGCATATCATCATTTAGTATAATACACAGGAGAATGTGTAATATGCACAAAATTTAGCACAAATTCAGTGCTCAAACTAAATTAAAAAACCCAAACAAACAAAAAAATCTTGCTCCTTTCTCTCTGTCATCCAACACAAAAACCATTCCTAAATACATGACTGCGGGATAAAAATTACAGGCAAGAAACAGAAGTGACTTTGTTTAACAGACTGCTGGAAGGGAAACTGTTCAGTTGCACAGCACACGATATTGTGTAGAAAGAGATTCAGTAGGAAAAACTGTGTTTAAGTTGGTCTTTCTTAATCTGCTAAAAACATGCTGCTAATCTAAAAGTCATTTAATGCAGTGAAACTAAAACATCTTATCTTAGATACTGTAATTGAGAGGGCTGATAAAATGCTGTAGACTAACTCTACACATTTTCTTTGCTACATTAATATATTTATGCGAAAGTGTGCTCAATGCTGCACAGATCTAGCCAAGAACTATCATAGGAGACACAGGGCTAAAAGGGCAACACCAATAATGCAACAAAAAGTGTTGCATAAGAAAATTACAAGCAATTACAGGTTTGCAGTCTATATTGCTTATACTTATTTTCTTGCCTTTCAATGTGTTATAGATCCCCATTTTTTGTATTCAAGGCCCTTCAGAAATTTTTTTGTTAAAACTATGTAGGAGGACAGAAAGGATTAAGGCCTTTCTAGAGTCACGATTTAATTTGGATCTCTTTGCTGTCTTCTCCTGGTTTCAGCTGGGATAGAGTTAACTTTCTGCCTAGTAGCAGGTACACAGCTGAGGTTTGGATTTAGTGTGAGAATAATGCTGAAAACACATTGATGGTTTAGTTGTCACTCAGTAGTGCTTATCTTGAGTTAAGGACTTCTCAGTTTCCCATGCTCTGCCAGCATGCAGGTGCAGAAGAAGGTGGTAGGGAGTATGGCCAGGACAGATCACTCAAACCAGCCAAGAGGCTATTCCATACCACAGAGTTTCATATCCATTGATGAAACTGGGGGGAGTTGGTGGGAAGGGGTGGATTGCTACTCGGGCATTAGTTAGTGGGTGGTGAACAATTGTATTTGGCATCACTTGTCTTCTCTTGGGTTTTGTTTCTGTCTTTTTGTTATATTCCTTTTCACCATTGTCATTATTATTGTATTTTCTTTTAATTTAGTTAAACTGCTATTATCTCAATCAAGTTTTACTTTTTCCCCCTACTGTCCTCCCCACCCACTGGGAATGTGAAGGAGTGAGTGGTTGTCTGGTGCTTAGTCACTGGCTGGGGTTAAACCACAATACCCTCCTCAAAGGATGCTGTCAGAGGGATTATTTATTTAACTGGACAAAGGCAATAATAGCAGTGTTTCATTGTTCTCGGATAATGCCTCTCAGGTAATGATAAAATTATTCTTCATATAATATTTGTTGAAATATAATTAAAGCTCAGAGAGGTTTACTTTACCAAGATATTTATATGGCCAGATGCCATATTAACCATAATTTAGACTCTAAAGACAAAACAGGCAAACTTGTCAATTCATATCAACAAGGATCCCTGGCTAATCAAATAGATTTTTTTGAAAAAGGACAACAATATTGTCAGAATATTGTAGTACGGTCAACTTAAATAAAAGTAAGTATTGCTTGCGAAAGCAATAATATCTACACTGACAGTTACATGCTTATGCTCTAACTTTGTACTTTTTTTTTCAATTGTGTCTTTCTACTTCTTGATTTTGCTTATGCTATATTTGCAACTTCGTATTCTTTTTAAAAATGAATTTAATCATACTTAATCATACATAACTGCAATATATTTTACACAGTACAATACTTGTCAAAACTGTCAATATATGAATTAGTATTTCTTAAAAGTCTTACAGATGGAAATATAGGAAATTAAGACTATCCCTGAACAATTAATCTTTTTGAAATAATAGTGATGAACTACATTACACCACACATACAAGTGTTTATTCTGGATACTGCAAACTGCAAAGTTTGATTTATGGAGTCCATACACTTCAATTTGAATGGGTACTTGACTCAACAACTGATAATATTGCTTTAATAAAATACAATCTTAGAATGGATTTTGCTATATTCTCAGTAATGTCCATTATTAAATCCATAGTGATGAGTACATGCCGGAACATAAGAGGTTCCAAAGAAATGCAAGGAAGAGTTTCTTTACTGTGAGGGTGACAGAGCACTGGAACAGGCTGCCCAGCTGGGTTGTTGAGTCTCCTTCTCTGGAGACATTCAAAGTCCACATGGACGAGTTCCTGTGTGACCTACTCTAGGTGGTCCTGCTAGACTAGAGGATCCTTCTAGGTAACTTACAGCATCTTAAGTGTTGGAAGTGGTATAAATACATATGATAAAGAAACAATGTCCAAGTCACACACACTGTTTTACCCAGAATCTCATTCAGCATTGCTGATAAGCTTTACATGCTATGAAGAAACAAAGCTACTTATATTGTTTAAGCAGAGATGGCAACAGAAGTTACTTACATGATATTTAACAGAAACTTCATTAAGTAAGTAGGCATTTCAGACTCTTTAATAGCCATAACCCATGTTAGGTAGACCAGGATAGCATTTCTGAAACACGAGCACAGGCTATTGCCTTTCTACTTGGCCAAGCTGTCACACAACCAAGATCACCATCCTTGACTTAAACATTTCAGAAACTGAGTGATAGCATCTGCCAATCAATTTCTCTGCCAAGTGTACGAAAACTGTTGTTTTCATACACAGATTGGCAGACACTTCTGAGCATTTTTAAGAATTATCTTTCAGCTTATTGAAAGTCACTGCCTCCCTTACCTAACCATGGAGAACCGGGAGAGCCTCTCTCAAGCCACTGCCGTAGTCAAACAGTTGCACTCATCTCATTTTAACATTATGTGAAGCTATAGGCTGCCAAACTTCAGACTGTTCCCCGCATTCTTTGGTCATTACAACACAACAGAATCACTTAAAGCAGGATATAAGTTCAGCCATGTGCTTCCCTACCTACCTTTTCCCATAAAGCACTGCAATAACCCCGACTGTCTTTTCAAGGCAGCTTGTAATCTTAATTCAGAGCATTTAAACAACTATCAACAGAAAACAGCATGTGTTCAGTTTACATTCACACTAAACATAGAGGGATTCTCAAAAGCACATACACAGAAATGCTGGTTGCCAGCTCTCTTTTAATGCTAGTTCCTACGTATTAAACGCATATTAGATTTTTCTATTTTTAGAGTTGAGGAGACGTTATCAGCCTATTTACCAATATGATTTGATTAGAAATGAAGCTGCAATCAATATCAATCTTCCATTCCTAGCCTGCCTGCCTCCCTCTCCTTTGAACTTTCTAAATAGATTCATTTCTCCCCCCCCCCCGCCTTAAGTTTCTATTCAGACAATCTAAAAGGATATGCTTTATCACATGGTTTGCTTTGGTGTAAGAGATTTATAAACATATTACCATATTCAGTCATAGCAACAGCACAGAAAAAAAGAACAAAGCGGAGCTCAGTGCAAAAGGAAGCAGACAAGAGTCATGCTGTCCTTGGAGTCCAACCACCGTTACTGGCACTGCCCTTAGTCAGAGCTCTGTACCTGAGCAGGGAGTTCTGCTTGGCTACAGGCTCCTATATCCTGTAGTAAACAGCCTAACATTTGACACAGGAGACCTTATACCTTTGAAAGTGGAATAGCAAAACAAACCCCAAAACACAGTACTAATTTTAAAAGATCAAGGCATTAGAAAAATGTCTAAATATTTTGTCTCTTTCTCGTTTGATCAAGTCCTTAGAGTAATTCAACCTGCATAAACTACCATCTATAAATCAGATATTTAGTGCTCTCAAGAGGCAGAGGAAGCTCTACATACACTACCAAACACTCAAAAATATGCCTCCTGTGAGATTAGACAAACAAGGTTAGCCTAATTACAATTTTCACACAGTGAGTTAATATTCTATAAGGTATTACCTGTTGAAAAAAACATTTCCCAAATACTCTTCCTAAACAAATAGACCAACAAATGCATCCACTTTCTGTAGTCAGTAACTCAACAAGTTGGTGAAACACCTAAATCACTCCATAGCTCTTTCACAAGCCAAAGGTGCAAGTAGTTCCTGAAGCAAGTCCCACGCTTCCTTTCAACTACTCCTCTTTGCTCATCTCTGAAGTCTGTCATCCCTCAACTTCATTTACATTTTTTCTAAGGAACATTTTAACCAATTACCTCACTGAAAATTCTGCTACATAGGTCAAGGTTTCACCACTATGGCCAAGGCGGAAAAGTCAGGTGCTATATGGATAGTGGTTATGTTAGAGCTCAGAGATTCCCTTCTTAAAACAATTTGTGTTTGCTGCTGTGGCAAAAAAGCTTTTGCTGAAAAAACTTTGAGCTCAGAGAAAGAGAGGGCTCTGCAAGAAATTATAGTGCAAGCTGCAATGGAAGCTACTTCAGCTTATGCCCCTCTAATTCTTAGGATGTACATTACAATTGAAGCACACTGATAGCAGGAGGAACAAGTTAAAGAAATGTGTTAGAGGTGTCACTTCTATACACAGGAGTAACACATACCAGCCTAGCTACAGTTTGGATGTTAGCTCCAGAGAATCAACTGTTTTCCAAAATTGAGAAATGTACTTGCTACCAGCGTAAGTTTTGGGCAGAAATAGACTTTCAGAAGTAGCTCATGCAGGCTTAACACTTGTTAAAGGTTTGGAGCAGGAGAGAAAGGAAGTAGTAAACTAAAACCAAGAACACCTAACATCTCCGCCAACTAGAAGTGACCTTAATGGCTTATATTCTGTGTTCATTAGGGAGGGAACTTGTAGATTTGCAAATATTCATTGACTCTTGGAACCTATTTGTTTGGAAAAGACCTTTAAGGTCATCAAGTCCAACCACCAACCTCACACTGCCAGGCCTATCGCCAAACCATGTCTCTCAGCACCTCATCTACACATCTTTTAAAGTATCTCCAGGGATGGTGACTCCACCACTTCCCCCGGCAGCCATTAAACACTTTGGGAAACTTTAAGGAGCTGCAGTGATCTGCATAGGCCAGAAACTTTCCATGCAACAGAAACAAAAGGTGAATGCAAGAAACTCCACTACACCTCCTCAAACATAAGGAATAGTTTTGTTATTTAGTTAACTTATCTGCTCTCTAAATTCAGATTTTAAAAGTCTGTCTCTACACATGATTCTGGTACAAATCAAGCAAAATTGCATCACTTTAACTTTATGGAATAAACTGATGTAGTTAATCATTCATCCTATTTTGTCTGTAGGCTTTTGACTTGCTTTCAATTATCTTTTGTGTTCACTTACTGCTTTCAGAAGGTGTTATAAAAATAAAAGTCAATATAGAAATAAATACACCAGGTGTTATGATCCTCTGTATAATTTAACAATATTTAGACAACAGTCATATAGCCTGAAAGTAAAAGATACAGAAAAAAATAATTGTTGAAAAAGCCTGTTAAGGCTATCTGATAGCTGAAAGCCAGAGACTTGCCCAAATAAAAGTACCTATAGGTTCAAACATTTTCAGAGTCTCTTAGCCACAGCTACTGTGACCACCGTAGAGCTGTATATCCATGTAACAACTCTGAAGTACATTTAAAATAGCATAATAGACCAGTACAGAGAACTATGTCATTATTTAGCTTTTTATCAAAAAGTTGTTTCACTCTTAGTGTGACATCAGTGATGTTCAGTTTCTGCTACTGACTTGACAACACTGGTTTTAAAAGATTCAGGCTGCGCATGCATTCTTGTTTCGCGTGCAGAGCTGAGACTGGGGGTTAGCAGAGTGTAAATAACTTAAGACATTTACAACATGGTGTAATAAAGAATTCATACCATTTTAACACTGCTTTTAAAGTTCTGCAGATGGCTTCCAGGTCACATGAGGTAACAGATAAGAAAAGTTGTTACTATGTTTAAAATATCACAATACTTTGATATTTGATTACTTAAAGTATTAGGGTTGAAACCTGTGTCTGATCCTAAGTTTTCTTACCGTTTTACTGCTGTCTGTAGGGAAAGATAAGAACTCTTCTTTGAAAGGATGTTGTTTCAGAAGGTAAATGGTTTTATCATCCTGAAGGTACTACCTAAGTTTTAACCCAACCACAAACATTTTTTAACAGTCTAGAATGCCGAGACCCAACTACAAGTAGTCATCTTGCACAGTGCAAGTAAAAGAAAATCTAAGGAATTTTAGAACTTACCAGATTGGTTATGTAAGAGACTGCTACATGTACACGTGAAAGTACATAAAATCACTATCTACAGGCTTGGCAGTTTACCGGCATCCCTTACAGCGAGCAAGCCCAGTAAGGTCAAAATAGAGAAAAATTTGGGGTATTACACCTTTATGATCACCTTCCAAAGAGTTCTCACTGTTAAAAGCAACATTTAGAAGTCATAGCTAGTAATTGTAGATATGTGTTTCTTGGCACAAGCTGACAGAATGATGTGAGCTTTACTTACAACCTGGAAAATGACAAATCCTAGAAACTCCATTAGTTGCAAGAAAAGGCCCAGGGACAAATACAGGTATTTGTCTTATTTGGAATATATAGATATTTCAGGTAGTCATGCCAGATGTACTCAAAAATCTATTCTACAGGAACCTGCCTTTCCCTCTACCCTCAAAGCACATAGACACACTGGTGGGCAATAAGAGTCAGAGATGAAAAGACTAAAAACTAATCCTCACATTGTTCTTTCAAACCAATCATGAGTTCCAAGTATTATAACATGATCTATTTATTTTAATTTTGGTCAGTGTTGCCTCTTGAACCTGCTCTTTGTAAGGCGAAGACTTTGTCATCTGCCCACAGAAGATCAACTGTCACAACCGCTTTCATTGTTGAAGCACTCCAGGACTTTTGTTAGGCCAAAAGTAAACAAAGTATGTCTTTGATGACCACAGATACTTGATCTGTGCTTACACTTAGATGCCAAATAGCTCCTGCAGCCACCTCAGGTGAAATTTCATCCTCAGTCTCATACCACAGGCATCCGACACCTTGTACATAGTAATTCTGCTACCTGCAAATCATAATCCAGTCTCTTCTGTCTTCACTTTATCTCACTCATGGCATGGCTGGCATCCATGAATGATGACAGTAGCCATTCTGGCAGGTGGAAGCTGATCCAGTCACTATTTTGGGTGAAGCAGGAAGGCCTGGAATTTTCCTAAGTGTTAAGCTTAGGGAGGACACTATGGAAACTGTTCTGCTCCTCCCTGGAGGATGGGAGTAGGCCACATACAAGGACTTTGCTTCAACAGCTTTCATGAGTTCTGTTTGTGTGAGCAGCTCATGGAAGTTTCTGATCTTATGAGCTCAGGCTTTTCCCCTTACCTCTTTCCACTCTTATCTCCATGTACTTTTTGTCATGAACTCTTCAGTTTTTGGTACCTTCTCTGTCACTGCTTCCTTCACAGTTTTCTAACTACATACCTTGTAGTAGCTGGGTACCTTCCCCTCATCCAGATTTCTGCAGGGATCTACCTATTCCCTAAACCCAGTCTCTCTCTACTCCCTGACTCGATTTAGACTTAGCTCATCTCTGAGCCAAAGGGTCTTAAAGCAAGGATCTAGCTTCATAACATTTATTAACAGTAGCATATAATTTGTCATTAGCAGTACAACTTTCTGCAAACCACACCAGTATCCACTCCTATTATGAAATCTGAATAATCTCACTATCCAAGCACAATCTTTCTAGCAAGTCTTTCAGCCTCTCAGAAGATGCCTTATCAAATGTACAGATTCTCTTCAGCTTACCTAACTTTACAAGGAAAGCCACAGCAGCTTTAACTCACTGTTAGGCTCCTGGAATTAACAGCAGCAATATGATACAGCTGCAGAAATAGGAACCAATGTGAAGGCAGAACAAGCAGCTCTGTAAGTCATGTAACAAACTCAGACACTCAGCCTACCCCATCAGCCTGGTAGCATCTGGGAAAAACTTTTTCCTCTCTAGTCTCTTGTCTATGTGCCTTCACTTCTCAGAAGCACAAAAACTACAAAAGGGATCATATATAAAACCAAATCAAACAAACCCAAACAAATCCAGGCCAATACTAAATGTTTACAAGTTAAGTTATTATCAACATTGACCTACTCTTGAGGCTATCCAGGCTGCCACTTGCTTGTCAAATAAAAAATAACATCTCCTTTAAAACCTACCTTTGCACTGTACTGTAGATACTGCATGAGGGGGAGATGACTGCAACCGCATTGTGAAATATACTTCCCAGTTTTTTGACCTAGACTTTATTTAAAAACAAAACAAACCTTACAGCAATTAATAGAACAAATGAAAGCTCTCTAGCATCTGCATAATGAAAAGAATCAACAACTTTTTGTTTCTTTTGTGCTACTCAAGTAACAAAAATCAGAAGGATGGCAAGTAATACTTCAATAGTTTTAGCTGATTGAGACAGAGACATGATTCTAAACAACCTACAAGAGAACTAAGTGTTAGGTAGCATGAAGACTTTGTACTAAGGCAAATGTCACTGTTTCAAGTGTCACAAGTTCCTGTGTGACCTGATCTACGTGGACCTGCTTTAGCAGGGGGGTTGGACTAGGTGATCTCTGAAGATCCCTTCTAACCCCTACCATTCTGTGATTCTATGAAGTGAGCTGCCCTTAGCCAGTCATTTCCTGAATTATTTTTCCTGTTATTTCCCATGCTTTAATAAAATCTGTATTCCTGAAAAGTTTATTCCCTTATTCTCCAGGGACTTCAGAATAGGAGCACCGACAACATAATCTGTTGCCAGGGGAATAAACTCAAATGCAGAATGTATCATGGCTCCACTGCAGAAATCAATGGTGAAGAAATACTTGATCCAAGATGAATTGTGTTCAGTCATATGTGCCTTCAGCAACAGGCATGAAGGAAGAAAGAACCTGTAAGCTTACTTATCAGTTCAAATTGTTCATCAAGTAACTAATGGTTTCTAGGCTCTCTTCAGTTTCAAACACTTCCAGTCTCACAGTTTCTATGAAGATGCCCCAAACACTAAACTGACAGTTAAGACAACAGCGTTCCTCTGCTCTCTTGAAGAACTCTGGCCACTGGATCAAGATTTATGGGTTATAAAAGACAGTAGGGCAGTGAGGACGTGCCCCAGTAAGTGGAAAACTGTTCTCACACCATAAATGTGTTTTGAAGTAATGTACTGTGACTGCAAGAGGGCATGCTGGCATGTTGCCTTTTATTCTGTCTCACTCTTGTTATTTTTCAACAGGCACTTGTTGCACTAAACCCCTGCAGTGTTGGGGCAAACACGCCTCTGGAGGTACAGAGGCCTTGAACAGATTACAAGCCTCAAACATAGGCTCCCAAGCAGTTGAGCAAATAGATGGTAAGAAATACTCAAGATGTTCACAACAGGCTCCTTTCCTTTGTTCAGCAGCAGCATGCTGCAATATTTTCCATGAAATATGCTGAATCTAATTTTATCCTATTTCTGTAAAACTGCATTTTTTACCATTTTTTTCAGTACATTATTAATCAGCAGGGTCAGAGCCACACGTCTCCCATTACAGTTGTGCTGTGATGTTGTTCCCCACCAGTCATGACCTGAACTGAGCTTACCAAAAACCACATCCATCACTACTTAATATTGACAGGAATTAGTCGAAAAATGGTATTGTATGAAAGCCAGAGTGCTTAAATGGATTGCAAGGAGAATCTGATTTCCATACATTTCTTTTCTGTAAATGCATAACACAAGTAATGCCATTCAATTGCCTCCAAAATCATGGTTGTCTGGAATTGACTTACATACCCAAATAATTCACGAACGAAGAGAGGTGAGTGCACCCTAGTTTGTAATCAGGCCATTAGAGCCTGTCACTGTTAAGATTCTTTTGTGCTTATTTCCCCACTTACGAACCCAAGCTGTTGTTTACAACAACTTGACACTGTTATGCTCAATCACTTCATGTCATTTTAAAACTCTACTCATTTTTTTTTCCTATTAACTGTACTTATGAAAGACGTTTTCATCAAATAGAGGACAACAAGTACCTGCACAAAATAGCTTATCCTTTAGAACATTTTCTTGAACAACTGCTCTATAGTGTCAAGTATTAGAAAAGTTAGTAGGAAAAAAAACCTCACAGCACAAATCATTTCTGTATCAACTGAGGCTTCAGATCCTCAGATTATTAATTTTAACATGGATGTCTGAAGTTTGTCAAGCAAAAATTGAACCAGGACTAAGAAGTTACCTGCAATATCCATCTTTGTATGCAGCAAAGCCTAACACTTATTAAAAGTCAGATTTTATTCTTTTCATGAAAATGCACAAAGTGTAGACAAGCTGTTAAATACTTAATGCTTGGTAAGATACTGTATAACAATCTATCAAAAAAAAAGCAGTACTTTTTTTTATGAAGGTCGTGATTTTCTTGCTTCAGTGCTCATGAAAGTGTAATAATAATGTCATGCACAGGAATGAAGCATACTGAAAACCCCCAGAGGTCTGTCAAGATGTCTAGAACCAGTTTCAGAAGCAGCAACCAGAGCTACTTCAGTAAAGACCATTCTTCCACACTGTGTGGCAGCTAAGCAGTGCAGAAAGGCATTTCAAAGATTTGATTAACATCAATTGCTTTTTGTGTTCGCAAGCATGGATGAATCCAGATTGTTAAAAAAAATTATGAGGAAAATCACTATACTAGGCACTTAAAGACAATGAAACACTGTCAAATGGAATTAAGTGTGCCTACTGAAAGGAAAAGAATAAACACACATACAAACCACTAAATAGCCATGAACACACTGTGTTCTTGGAGAGAGAATTCAAAATTTAGATTGACAAGAACTTTCTATTTAACTCCTGCCACATGAAGTATATGCCCAAATTTAGTTAACATTAGTTTTCTGTGAATTTAAATTCACTCACGGAATAATAATAAAAAAAATACTAACAATTGTTTAAACTAAAAACTAAGATTTTAGTTTCCAGCAACAAATGCAGCTATGGAAACATATAAAGAGAAAAAAAACGGAACTAGCTCTCTTTGAAAATGTCAATGAAATAGTCCATGTGTATCAACAACAAACACTTCCTATGGTATTTGTTCTCTATGAAGAGAGAAACAGTCTGACAGGAAACAGACACATCAAAACGCAGTGAATACAAGAGTAACCCTGTCAGTTGTGGCACATACCACACCAGAGCAAAGTGGTCTACTGCCAATACTTGCTACTTCACTTGACATGCTTTGCCTTCCCAAAGGGACACCATCTCATTTTGAAGTTGTGCATCTTCATTCATGGTGCTCTCTCTAGGCATCTATTTGCTGCTAGGAGCACAAGAGTTGACTGGGATGTTGTGTTCAAATCAAACTTGCCTTCCCAATGCTCCCGAAGACCTCTCAGGCCTGTTTTCTCTTCCTACACTCCAACATGACACACTGAATATACTAGAATGCCTTCATCCAAGTATTTAGATCACTAACAGAGCTCTGCTATTGACACACTCCTATCAATTTATCACTATCCTGCTGATATGAAAGCTGCATTCAAATTAGAGCATAAAGCTGCCTTTTGTGGCAGAGTTCCACGGTACAGACATAGACACTATCAGAGGGCAGAAGTTACACCTGATCAGTGACTTAATAAACACCAGTTATCCACCTATCAGGTGGAAAACTTGATCCCACCTTAACTCATACTCCTGCTGATGAGTGTCACTATTGGTAGCAAAACAATGCAGATGACACCACAGATGATTAAAAATCTGTTTCCACAGAGAGAGAAAGAGAAAGCTCTTTTAAAGGAGTGGTTAAGTGCAAGCTGATGATCTGCCCAAAGGACAGCAGCAGCAGATTGTTTTCAGAACCAGGAGGCGGGCACCTGCTTCTAAGGTTACTAAAGAAGTGAAATAGGAGCCCTCATACCTGAGCACAGCCTGTATATTGAGCAAGTGGCAGCCCAAAAGCAAATACCAGTAACTGCTTTAACAACACCAGCAACCCAATTATCTTGCAACAGACAACTGACAGATGTACAATTACTATGACAAGTTGTATGAATTCTCCGAGAAACATCTTGAAACCACTACTAGAAATCATATATGCCCACAAAGTCTAGCCAATCCATTTTTAATAGTAGATTGAATGTCCCTGGAACATTAATCTTCTGTTATGCTGTGACAATGCTTAAACTGGTGAGCACTATGGGCAAGGACATCTATATGTTAACATAGCTTCACTGTTTTTTAAGCAGTTAACTTGTGATTGTCACAAATTTTACAGGCTAGAGACTCCAGCAAACACAATGGCCACCAAATAACTTTTTTCAGTACACCTGAGGAGTATCAGGACCAGTAGCTATGACAGACAATTAGAGTGAATATGTATTCTAGACTAGCACCATTAAGCAAAATTAAGGCTTACCTATCACTAAATGAATTGGATTGTTAGCTAAGTAGTTAAACATAATTGCATTTGAACTGAGATACAGCATGTATATATTCCTGTGTGTGGAAGAGCATGTAAAATAGGGGATCAGACAGTTCTCAACCACAAACAAAATTTCTGAAAGTGTTCCACAATGCAAAAATATCCACTGCTTCTTAGAGCTTTGGGCCTTAGCTTAGCCTGAACAGCAGCATGGAAGAATTGCCGTACTTCCTAGTCGCGTTTGAATTGACAGAGAAGAAGCATCAGTCTGCTGTATAATCCCCTTCAATCCAGCTAAAGCATTAGTTCAGCAAAAACAATGAAACGTGGTATTATATGGCCTTTGGACTTGTTTCCTACAAAACAGCGTCAGCTACATCTTCCCAGATCCCCTCACTCCCCACATCTCCGTACCCTCAGATTCTCTTATGTCCCTAAAATGCTAAAGAATATTTTCTGCTTCTGTCACTATCCTTAATTGTCCATTATAATAGCTCCAACTTAATTAGTGTCTTTTGCATAACCTTTCTAACCCGACAGTTGGGCAAGAAAGCATATTTTGTGGATAATCTTAAAGTATTGCCTACTGAAGGATAGGTATGCCAGTCAATGGATAACAGGCAAATTAGTTTCACTCCCTACTAGAATAAGTACCTGGGTAAGGACACATGAAAGTTATTTTCACAAGACGTCTAGGCTCATTACCTTTGAGGCTTCTAGTGTCCTGTCAAATTTATTAGGCAGAATGTATTCACTTCAACAGAACTTAATGATGCAAAAGCCTCAGGAAACATGTGAAATAAATTCCAGGACAGAAACAAAGGACATCAATGTTAAGAGCCAGGAATTTCCTTTAAGTTACTTTCATAAACTATTAGGCTTCCTTTCCAAAGAAGCCAAGTATTTCTCCTGCTACTCAAGCTTGGAAAGTAAATTTCAGAACATCATTACTCCCATGAATACTTTTTTCCTTGATTTACTACCTATACTTGCAGATAGATCTTTCTCTTCTATACCTGCTTGATTTCAACCATTTCTCCTTGTTATTGGTGCGTAAGTGCAGGATGACATACATTAAATCAAAAGCAACAGTACAAACTTCCTCTCTTTGCTTAAAGGAAAACCATACCAGATACTTTGCAGATTATTAACCATCTCTAACCCCATCTTTCTTCTATTTCCCTAATCCCTGCGAAATCACCAACTTCACATACCATTTATCACATAGCACCATAGCAAGACCCTGAGTGTGACCCTGAGCCAAAGCTCAGGCAATTCAGCAGACATTGTGTTTACTTTTGCTACAATGGCAGACCATATTAACTGACAGCATCCACCACTGGTTAATCCACAAGTTAAGTTTATTTTGTTTTCTATTTACTTCTAAGTCTTTCATTATTCTCTCCTTGAAAACTCTTTTAGAGATGTATTTCCTTTAAAGCCTTCCCTGTCACTGAGGTTATATTAAGGCCTGTCTTGACCTGTAGTATTCTTTCCAAGATTCTACACTTGCTCATCTCCTGAAGGAGGTTAGCTCTGCTAACTCCTTGCAGTTTTCTCTCTAGCACAGACTAAAGTTTTATTTTCACCTTTATTACCAGTACCTCTCTCATTTCTACATACTCATTCTGATTTGACAGAATGAGTATGTAGAAATACTCATTCTGTCAGATGAATTCTGCCTCCACTCAAACACCAGTGTCTTGCCAAACACTCAGCACAAAGCTAACCATTTGAATTCTATGCACACATCTAAATAGATTATTCTCATTTCCAGTTTACCTTAAACTCCTGTAAGAATTTACCTATACTCTTTGTATTTAAATAGCAGAACATAGTGTTTCTAGTTCTAAGGGATTAAAAAATGAAACGCTGAAGAAACAAGCATCTGAGTCACTTAATAAACAATTTAAAAGTATCCAAGAGTGATGAAAACTAAGAAGACAAAAGAGCTAAGAATGTATTAATCCAGAATGAAATTCATGCAGAGGGAAAAGAAGAGAAAGGTTAATCTAGGAGGGGATGGGAAATCTGCACACTTCAGCCTAGGGGAAAAAAAAAAATGCTATGAATCTTAAAAGTGATGCATTCATTTCATAAAAAGCTCTGCACGGGATGCAGAGCTGTAAAGTGAGGAATCTTTAAGGGCCATTTAAAGGGTTTGAGTTCACTTTACTGTTATGAAAAATCTATGCTGATATAATAACACAGGTTCTTTGTTACCAAATCTAAGTACTAAGCACTACAATCATCCCAGGCAATTCAATAGACTGGCTAAAATCATGGTGTCACACACAAGAGCAGGAGTAGGTCAGCCACTAAAATACTAATGTTTTAAACAAAAATAAATATAAATGTCACTATTGTAATTCACACTGACCACTGAATCCCAAAAGAGGATATGTCCTCAGCCAACAGCAATAAAATTATCTTTTCTTGTGGTAGTCTGCAGATAAACAATGATTAACAGCTACTTCCTAATCTTCATAGTCCCCTCTCCTCTCAACTTCATCCTTTCCTAATGAAGTCAATAAACTACAGTTTCTATACAAGTTTTGCCAAAGGGGGAAAATTGCAGGAACTGGTATGAAATATAGCTCTCAGTGAAAAGAAGAAAAATAATCACATTCCAGGCTCTTCATTTGATAATAATTTGATAATTTTTTTTTCTTGAAACAACACAATAGAGGAAAAGATGAGCTAGAGTTTCTAAGATAAATATTCATACTTCAGTTCTTATTGCTTTTTTTTCTAAAAGGAAAAGAGAAGTTAAATATTAAAAATACAGAAAGATTATAAGTAATTTAAGTATGTTATACATGCATCTATCAGTGTGCACATGTGTATAAAACACAATTGCACACTTTATAGCAATAAAACTACTGTGTCCTCTTTTCTCCTTTCCCATAAAACATAGATAACCCCAATTTTTTTTTTCTAGTGAGAGTGCATATTTGGTGCAGAATGGTCATTTTAAAATAATGTCTAGCAATAAGGAAACTCTATTTGGTACCTGCAAGAGCAATATCCAGCCTACTAAGAACATGGAGTTGTGAGTCCATTTAGGGAAAAAGAGTTATCCTGAAGAGATGTGCTGCATGAAGAATTCAATTTGACAGAAAAGAGCTTTATACAGTAGAGACAGTCCATTACTTTAGTGGTAACAACAGGGTGATGACATAACTCAGAATAAGGAGATTAAAAGTAGGAGTGGGTCTTCTGGAAAGCTCAGATATCAGAATATTGCAGTATTTTCATACTGACAATTTGTTTACTTCTGAAAAAAGTACACAGAAATTATGCAGAATATAAAACATATACTTACAATTTCAAATAATTAATGAGCACTATCTTTAGTCATTCTCCCTTTTTAAAACGATGATGGGCTGAATAAACAACGCAAAGCCTGCTCAGGCAGAAGAAAGCCGAGTATGGCCTACTGAATACTTCTGAGCACTCAATATTCAAAAAAGCAAGCCCATCTGCTGTGATAGTGCTGAAGGGTTTTCTGTTTGGAAATGAGTTGTTGAATTGAGGACACTTTGTACATTTGTTAACAAGAATGTCTCCTAAATCTTATTGCTATTGCAATGATAATGACAACAGATAGACCTGTCTGTCCCAGGAGGAAAAGACATCTCGGAGAACGATGCAATTTTATCATAGAAGTCTCAGAGCGCTCAGAACTGAATCTTCCCAGCATGTTAACCACTGCACCGGATAGTACCCGGCACTACCCTTCTAAAACGAAAGCTTCCCTAAATTTGGCAAATAATAATTACTACAGGAAATAAAGATAGTGTTTCATGTGTTGGCAAGTTTCAAAAACTGTTAGAATATTAGACTTCCAAGCCAATTCTAACTCTGTGGCTTTAAAACACACTGATGTGATGATTTGCTATATTAAGACATGAGACTGTTCAAAATCATATTGAAATGAGAATTTCTTCTCATTTCCAATTCACTAACCCTACTTTTATTGAAGTATGTACTTATTAGTCCATCAGACTGCTAGTCACCAAAGCAGCAACATCATAAGAACCTATTTGGCCCTACATAAAACAATACAGTCATAAATTTCAAACAAGTATTCAGACAGAGCTGTTAAAACTTTTTCTCACTAAACCATGAGGATTTAATATCCCTAAAATTAGCAAGTTACACTGGATGTCACCAGAGAGAAAATTTTCTTCTTAAAAATAGAAATTAAGACTCTATTTCAATGTCCAAGGGATATTAATAAAGTAAATTTACCTCTATATGACATTTTAAAGATATCTTACTAGACAGTCTACAAATTAATTGTAGCCCTTTATTTTCCTAAAATCCGATATGTTAAAAGCCATGCCACAAAAAACAATCAGTACAGGAGTGCTGTTTCTACACATAAAATTACTTTCTCCACTTTTAAAAATGTAAATTCTATCCCAAGCCTTCACTTGAGATTTCAGTTTTCACATGAACAACTTTGGTACAATTCAATCAGCATCTGTAACAATGGTAAAAGGTTGAAAAAACTTTGCTTTCTCATTGCTAGAGAAAGACAGTGAGGGCGAAAGGCAAGATAAGCTACATGTCTGCAGGAGCAGGAACCAGTGCTGCAACTGTCTACATACAGTCAGTCATAAGCAAGCAGGCATGAATATATCTACACAGTTAAACTTCAGGAGTGATGAGCAGCAGATCAAAATTTCCTTAACTCACAGACATTGAATTTGAACCGCAGCAATGTAGAGACAAAGGACAGAAATCTCCTCTCTCTCCCAATTCACTCCTTTCCCACATTCTCTTCAATATGTCCATTCCAGCATAGCAAAAGCAATTACATACTGAAGATGATGGGGCACCTTCTGAAAAGAACACATTACAGTTTAGGGAATTTGCTGAAAGATCATGCTGAAGATGCACTTACAAGGGCAACAAATGAATTCTTACTCTGAGGATTGGAACAGAGGAAGTTAGAAGATCATCATAAAAAGTTTCAAAGGAATTAGGACACTATGACCTGTCATTGGAAGGTCAAGATTTATGTAAGTTAAGTTACATGTTTTCTCAGGCAGCCTATAGTTTGGACCTCTGTCAGAGCCGTTAAGTACACATCTTATACATGCTTTATACAACAGATGCACTCCAAGAAAATCTTTCCACTTCAAACTTCAGCCTTCTTTGCCTTTCTCTTCCTGCCACTGTGCTGTACAGTTTGCTTTTTCAGCCACTTGTACTTTACAAAATGAACATGACAGCACTAATACTTGCCAGTGTCTGGGCATAAGGTAGCCTCATATAAGAAATATGCAAGAGTGACACTGAAAACTTGCCATGCAACACTTCTTGTCAAGATGTGACAACTCACTGCATACGGTCAAACTCTATACAACTTTACAACCTAGTCTTAGAAAGTCAAATTCCCGCTTCTTGGGGAGGATTCATTTTAATGGGCACATCCTGCCACAAAGGTTAATGTTGACTGAAGTCTGACAGACACACGAGGAGTAATAAACTGTCTAATATGTCCTATCAGTACATCTTTTGCTGTAGGTTACACAAGGCCAAGGTGAACTCCTTAAACCAACAGAAAAATGTACTGAAAAACTGACTTGCTTTAAACCCAAAGCAACATTGTATTTCCACAAAGAAACAACTTCAATCATACTCTCCATGTTCCAAGAATTACTACATACATTTCTGCTTCAGGCTTTTTAAAAATCAACTTCTGATGCCTACCTGCTGAAATAATGATTTTTTTTATCAGTAACAGCTGGAACAAGTACTTTCCACTGTGTCTGTGTGCTCCCAGTTCTAGCACTAAAAGCTTACCTTTCTGACATGCTAAAAGCTCATAAATGCCTGTTTCCACAAACAAGATTACTACAAATAGCATCTGCAGAAGGCCCAGTCCTGCACCACTGAAATTACCCAGGGCTGTGCTGCCGATTAACCCAAAAGCAGAACACAACTGACAGGAATGGCCTGGTAGTGGTCTCATCTGCGTGCAGCCCTAAGTCTCCCACAAGATGACACATAAAAGACAGTACCAGTCTAATTCCAACTCAATGTGCCATTAACAAAGGACAAAACACTAACAAACTTAACATTATCAGAAGCACATATCACTCCCAGAAGTAATAAGAGCCCTACAGATTTACAGGAGCAGTCTTGTACTTTCTTGCAGTAATGGCCAAGAAGGCCAATGGCATTCTGAGATGCATCAAGAAGAGTGTGGCCAGCAGGTCGAGTGAGGTTCTGCTCCCCCTCTTCTCTGCCCTGGTGAGGCCTCATCTGGAGTGCTGTGTCCAGTTCTGGGCTCCTCAGCTCAAGAGGGACAGGGAACTGCTGGAGAGAGTCCAGCGCAGGGCCATCAAGATGATCAAGGTTATAGAACATCTTTCATACAAGGAAAAACTGCGGGAACTGGGGCTGTTTAGTCTGGAGAAGAGGAGATTGAGGGGAGATCTTATTAACATTTACAAATATCTAAAGAGTGAGTTTCAGGAGGTTGGGACACCCCTCTTTCCTATAGTAGCTAGCAACAGGACAAGGGGTAATGGGATGAAGCTGGAACACAAAAAGTTCCACTTAAATATAAGAAAAAACTATTTCACTGTGAGAGTGATGGAGCAGTGACACAGGCTGCCCAGAGGGGTTGTGGAGTCTCCTTCCTTGGAGGTCTTCAAGACCCACCTGGACATGTTCCTATGCGACTTGATCTAGGTGATCCTGCTTCTGCAGAGGGGTCAGACTAGATGATCTCTAAAGGTCCCTTCAGACCCCTACCATTCTATGATTCTATGAATGGTAAGGTGAATTTAAGTTCACTCTCCAAGTTACACATTAGTATTTTTTTCACCTTTCTTCTTTTATAGAAAAAAAAGGAACTGTTCTACAATTGCATTTTGGCTTAACTACACAGAGAAAAATAATGCATTTTGGTGTAATACTCACAGCAGGAGCACTCTGTAATAATCATAATACAGCTAAAACAGAGAAGAGGGGAAAGGAAAGATAACAGTCTGTACTGCCAAATTTATGAGCAACCTATGCAGTTTTCTACTGCAACCACCTGAGTGTCTACGCATAATGGCACAGCTGGCAAAAGACAGTATTTTTTTATTTTAAAAAAAGTTTTCCTAAGTCAGTACAGTTAGGCACAAGTGAAATGAAGATTCAGTAATATTAAGAATGCACTGTGCAAGAGGGAGAGCCAGAAAAACCTTTTGCTTTTCCAAAGAATAAAAAGAACTAAGTCTTGCTCAAGAGTAAAGTTGATTTGGCACAGATGCCTAGATGTTCAGTACATACATCCAGTTCTATAATGCATCAAAAATAGTGAAACTTGCACCTCTTACGCAGTGCCTGCAATATCCCCTGCCACACAGCTATTTAGACTGGATTTAGTCCCACCTTTGTGGGTTTTTTTAAGCTTTTAAGCTTCTACCAAATCAACAGAGATCAGATAGATGACTTGGAAGAGCTGTACCCCTCTCAGCTACAGAGGGTACCCTACGCAACTACCTGAAGAGCAAATGGCCAATTTCAAACAGTTACACAAGAGTTACACAACCTAGGAGGGAAGATGCAGCACCTATGGCAGATAGTCTTAAAGTCTGCCTGATGTGGAAAGCAAGAACATGTATCCACTATGTATTTTCTTTTTTTTGAGATCCAAAAGAAGTCAGAAGTGGTGGGGTTTTAATGAGGTATCCACCCAGATGGATAATGATTCTGGACACATATCCTTCGTGGTATTTATCCCCTCCCCTGTGCGTGCCAGGAGAAACTACATTCTCTTCAGAAAGGTGAATTAACCCCCATCATTACACAAGGTCTGAAAGCTGCCACAGTAGTCTGAACCCAAGTCACCAGAGCCTCAGGCTAACATTGTCACCGCTGCTCTAGACTTCCATTCTCTTCAAGCAAATCATTCAACTTCAACCATCTCTGACATAACTGCCACATCACATAATGGCACAGAGCGCACAGAGATTATTCTCATTGACCCTCTCAAGTCCAAACAAGAATAACTAAAACAAGGGCTTGGCCGTTTGTTTCTAAACCCCACAAGTGGGTGTATATTCATTGCAAGAGTACTTCTTTAAAATTAAAGAGCAGTTTGCATACATGTGACAGTGTAACGTACATACTAATTGGTAAATGAGAAGGTATACCTAATGAGTGCATGAAAAGTGGCAAGATAGGTCAAAACATTTTGTGAAAGAACAATTTGTAAATTCTTCATCCCAGCTTCCCAAGAGTATCATATCTTCTGGCATGAACAAATCACAAACAAAAGCCTGACACAAAGTTACAGAATGTCATTAGAGATATCACTTGATCACTTTCAGATTAAGCTTAGTCAGTTCACGTATTATTCATCCTCCTGGATTCATCTGCAATCCAAGACTTTTCTTGTTTTCTTGGTAAAAAGAGAGAAAGTTCCTTGGAGGCAAAATAACCCCAAACAAACACACAGAAAAGAAAGGTGCCCATTTTTTCTACATTAAAGTTGTATTGCACGACACAAGTGATACCCCTCAGGCAGAAATCCATAGGATGGTGGTTTCATAAATTCCAGAAATAGAAGATTTGCTCAATAAGGTTTTTCTGTGCACTTCAGAGAGAATACCACAGGAGGTACACTGAAAAGACACAATGGAATGACCTGACCATGGCATATCTCCTTTACTAGTAGCAATAAGCATTTAGCTCTTACAGGTAGTAATGCTCTTTGTTGCTTCCTAAGACAAACTACTTAAGACTACAACCACAAAGTTTATGGGAACAAAACACGCAAGGGCCAGCAAGGAGAGATTCAGAATTTCTTCATATACTTACTGGCAAAGAGCAGAAACTCTCACTGACTATCAAAAATATTCTCTTGTCTTGACTGTTTTTTTTCTCAAATCTTTCTCAGCACTTGTCAATAAATGCTTTCCCTCTCATTTCCCAGCCTTCCCATACCTCTGGTACAAAAGTCTACCAAATCCAATCCGCTTGTATGGGACAAAAGAAGCATACTTCCTGTACTGATCACAAGCCTTCATCAGGACTGGCAGCACTTGCTTGTGATGATGCCGTGTATCAGAAGAGCCTGAGTGTTACTGCATAAATTCATGTGTGAAGAAAGGGTTCCACCATAGAGAGCTTCACGAAGTGCTCAGCAGGACAACATGAGTATGGCAAACTCGTTGCCAACCCTCTGGACCCATTTTTAGCACAACAGGAGGCTGACAGTCTCCTGAATCAGTCAACGACCATTTACTGCCTGGCTTTAAGAGCGACTCTTAAGAATATCTCTTAGGTTGTCATCCTCCTTTATTCAAATTGAAATTCCATCATTAGTTCCAAAAAAAGGACTGGTTACAGGTGATAAGATGTAGCCAGATTTCTTCCTTAAGATAAGGGAGGAGGGGTAAATGAACAAAGACCACTTTTTCTAGACATGGCAGGGAAGGGGGAAGAAAAATGTCAGAAACCTGATGAGATTAAGAGCTAGTTGGCTGCAACGGATATCAGGGCCAACTATGACACAGAATTGTGTTATTTGTGCTAAAAAACTCTAGTAAAACAAAGCATAGCAAGAGCCACATGTTCCCATATTATGGGCATGTATCCGTAACTGAAGCCACATCAAGTATTGAAGCATTTTATTTTCAAGTCATGTGCATGGAGCCAAAAAAAAAAAGCAAGAAAAATCACATCTCACCTTTGGAATAAATTCTTTGCCTGATTCTAGCCAAACTCACATTTTTCAAATTCACTTCAACACACGACAAACTCTCCTTAGTGGTTTAGGTACAAACAAAAAGTAAACAAGTCAGATACATAATTCAAGAAATGCAGTCAAGTTTGTTTTAGGAGACCCAGGAGAATCTGAAGGCATGTGATACCAGATGTATCTTCTTCATAACCCAATGTATCAGAATGTTATTAGTAAACAGTAGAACTAAAGCAGGTATGAGAAGAAAGAGTTCCAGAAGTTGACATTTAAAAAAGCTCTCCTGCAAAAACAGAGACCAATGTACATTTTGTACGTAACACTTGTTACTGTATTTTGTCAGTCTTACCCTAACAATATTTTCCTATCTTTTCTTCCCTTGTGGTTATTTTTTTAATATTTGTCCTATTTCTAACACCCAGAAATATTCCTCATGTCCTTTTCTGGTTACTATAATTTTCATATTTGAACTCATGTTTCTTCTAGATTTACAGAAGAAGATTGTAATTTATTATAACTATTTCATTATTATAAAATAACATATTGACACTAGTATGACACTATTGACACTGATAATTCAGTGTCCACATACTGCACAAATATCAAAGTGGGAATACAAAAGCTCCAGATTAGTGCATTCAAAATTGACTGCAGATGGAATTCTGCATCTCACGGCATCTATAACAGTTAAATGCTTCTCTTGAAAAAAAAAAGGTGAAAGAGAGAAACAAAAAGAAAGTGGAAGTGACACTATTCTGGGTAGAGTATGTGAAATCCCACTCCTGCTCCTCTCTATCATGTCTCCCTACTGTCCTCTCCATTCCTTGCTATTGCCCTGACCATACCAAAAAGCTGACAGTTGCCCAGTTACACTCACAGATTTCCCTGCCCTTCAGCCCTGAGACAGGGATTGAGGGAGGTGGAACTGGGAGGCGTGTAGAATCCTAGAATCCCACATACAGTATGACCACAGTGGGGGTGAAGAAGCCCCAGGCTAGGGTTCTGCTAATGGACTTGATGCAAGATAGTTCTGAGTAGCTGTGGGAAAGATAGTAGAGAGAAGGTGGCAACTTTCAATGCTGCAGACTGGAGGAGAAGCTGCAAATAAGTGCACAGTCTTCTTTCACCTTTCTTAAGTAAGGAGAGTTCCTCTTGAAAGGCAACAAGACCTGATCCTTTAGTTTTGCCAAAATTGTCTCTTTGAGACTAATACTGGGTTTCATCCTACTTGTTTCCAAAGCTTCCACCTTTCTTTGCAGTTGTCTGCAGAGTTCAACCAAAGCTTCTTGACTACTGTAATCCAAAACATAGTCAATGGCCACTGGAGTCCAACAGCCACTTCCTGTTTGATATAAATTCATCTCCTAGAAAGTGAGGACAAAGCAGTGAAGCTTTTTAAGCTTTTAGCACATTTACAGTACAGCATGCTGCTAAGCCATACTGCCCTGAATTAGAAAAATGTTGACAGTCAGTTCTAATTGATCTGTCAGTTGGATCTTTGGGCCTCACTCCCCTGTACAGACATGTTGGTATAAAACAGCACATTTTATGCATATTTCTATAATTTTGCATTTGAACAATGAGCACTAGTTTAATTGTAACTCCTGCATTACATGTATTGGAATAACACGAGTAAAAACTGTAAAACTAGAGAAGCTAGCTACATCAACTTACCCTAACAAGGCTTCTCTTCCTGGTGCAGCAATTCTTGTAGTGTAGCATGGAAATAGAAATTCACTTAGATTTAAAAACTAATAATCTACAGACCTCAAAGCATTGGCTCCTCACACTTTCTGTAAGCTGTCTTACTTGGGATTTTTCAGTGGTAGTAGGCAGTATCAGGTTTCTATTAAGAATGGAGGACTTCAAGCAGCTCTGCACAACACACAGTCTCAGCTTATACATCAACACCTCGTGCACATACACACTGACTTCAGAGCATTGCAGTCTTCCCTAGCTTTAAAACACCAATGTAATGCTTCATCTTCAACTGAAAAGTCTTCCTAATCCTGTGTTTAAAGAGAGCTAATAGGAAAAAAAGAGAAATCTTACTTAAGGTTCAAGAAGCCAACGATAAAGTATTTTCTAACAGTGAGCAGCCTTTTTGAAAGCCATTGCCCTATTAATTTTTATCAATGACGTGATTTTTATTAATCATGTGATGATATCACAGGACAACATGTTAATCATGTCATCTGATTTTTTTAGTTTAATTGTTGCAATCCTTAGATACAAACACACACAGAGGCTGCTCCTTTTGTTACAACCTTTGCCAGGAGACTAAACAGGTTTCCGTACATTTTTAACCAAACCCACTACAAAAGCACTTATTTACAAAACAAAAACAAAGACGAAACTCCACCTACACCATCCTGGTTTAAGCTAGATGAGACTATACTACAAACTGGAAGTAGCATCTACCATTCTGTAAAGAACACTTGAAAGACAGAATTTTCCATAAGGCCGTTCTAACTCATCTCAAACTGGTTCCACAGGCCACTGATGTCAATCGAAAGTAGATTCAGCACTACTTGGATCGCATTTTTATTTTCAGTCAATAGCACAGTGTTCACTTTTTACATTCCCATGCAACTTCTTCATCCAGAGCTACTGAAACAAAAATTTACAAAGGAAGGTAACTGTACACAAGTAGGTAAACCACGGAAATGGTGCCTACTATAGTAAATGTTAATTGAGAAATATTTAGAATTGATCCTAAATCTTTTATATCAAAGGTCTATAAAAATACATCATAGTCTCAGTGTACAATAAAGAAGTAACTACAAAAATATTAGTAGCAGTGGTTTCCATAACTTCTGCCTTCTGGAATTGTATCCAGCTGTGACATTTAAGCAGAAGAACAATCAAGTGGGTCAGCTCTTAATATTATTAAGCTTTCTGGAAAATCAAAAGCCTCATTTCAACTTTCTGTAACACCAGCATCACAGACAGCAATTTGTAGATTTTTTTATACCTCAGCCAGTAGAGACATGCCACCAATCTCATCCTTGTCCTTAAATTAATGCTGAGATTATGTATGATGATATAAAAAAAACTGCCTTAGAGGAGTTCTCACTTGCCAAGTGTCTGAGAAAGGTTAGCTGCACAGCTACATGCCATCCCAGTTGTATACCGGGTCCCATATGTCACGGCTTTCAAGCAGCAGGTTTATTTTTGGCTTTGCATATTAATCTTCCACGCCTCTTTCAGGCTAAGGGAAAAGCAGAAAACTTTACTATTGAAAAGTATTTGCAAATGCTCTTAGCAAGGTTCCTTCACCTGGATACATAAATGAAAAGCAAGAATTACATTCCACTGTTCCCCACAGAGAAACTCATCTCCCACACAAGTACCTCCCAAAACCACACTCACTGGGGGGTGAAGATGAAAGTTGTACACTTGCTAATGATGCCAAAACAACTAAAACTGGACCACATGCAGTGGCAATCTTTCTAACCTGGCCAACGTTAGACAGCAAATTTAGCCAAAACCTTAAAGGCTCAGCCTCTGTGCAGCCATTGTGCCAGGTGGTGCCTAGTTGAAGCCCTAACCATAGGGATCACAACAATAAGCAAGCTAGGGATATAGTGCTGTTGGCATTCCCTTATATCATCACTGGCAGCCTGACAGAAAAACAATTGCATGCCCTTCAAAAGGAAAGCAAACCAGAATGTTGGTTGTTTTTCCCCAGTGACTGTTTGTTTTTTGTTTTGTTTTTTAAAACATACCTAACATTTAAAAGGTGATAACAGACTTCCCAGTCCTGCAAGCAATACCATCCATTGCAATGTGGACAAATCAAAAGCACAGCTAAGGGAAGGAAACACTCTATAATCTTCAGACTCTACTTTTCCAGGTGGAAACCAAAAACTATGAAAGGTCTAAGTATAAACCTTCCAAACCTAAAAATCAGCTTAAACCATGAAAAGAACAGGCATCCCCACTTCTACTCAGTGTTTAAATCCATCTTCTTGGGTTGGAAGGGATGGACTGAGTGAAAATACAACCTTTATGGTTTATAACTCTTCCAAAGATGTTCATCTTGCAAGATTAGGGGAGCATAGTAATAATAGTATATACTAAGCAGTAAACCAACAACTTGCCCCTTTATTTTGTTTAAAAACAACAAATTACACCCAATATTGACTTTTACATTTTAGATGCATTTAATGCCAAAACTCCAAGTATACAAAAAAAAAAAATACCAACTTGGTAAGCTTCCTAACATTCCTTTCTGGCACTAGCAAAAAAAAAAACCAGATAAGAAGTTACAGTTTTCCAAACAGTTCTACAATGACAAAATAATCAAAATGTGATTACTGTTTTAAGTGAACAAACCAGGCTTTTCTTCAGTTCTAACCAGCTAATGTCTCTTTTTGGGTTTATATTACAATGACGGTTTCCCTCTCTTATTCCCAATACCCCTGCCTCATGCAGCCTACTCTTTGATGGTTTTCATGAGTTTTTAGATACACTATGGACTTAAAACCAATGTTTGAAGGTCTTAATATTCTGTCTCATCAAGTTATCTTCATCTTATGTCAAAACATGAGGGAACTGTGGGAAAAGTATGCATAAGTTCTTTGAGCACAAAATATCTGGAGGTTTGGTTACAAGTCACAAAAGCCCAGAACAAGCATTTCTTCTACAGTGATTTTTGCCTTTAAAGGAGCATCAGAAGATTAAATCTTCCTTCCTCTTAAAACTGTGGGTAGGGTGTTTTGGGTAGAGGGTGTTTTTGTTGTTGCGTTTGGTTGGTTTGTTTCAAGGTTTTTTATTTGTTTCTGGTTGTGGGTTTTTTTTACATTTTTAATCCTTCTAGGTCTCTTTATGTTATTTCCTCTAAAGGTACTAAAGAGTAAGAAATAAAGGGAATTCAAGGACAGATGATGAAAGTGATTAGAGGCTTAGAAAGACCTCCATATGAGGAGAGATTATTAAAAAGACTGCCTCGCTTACAGACAAGATGAAGTGGAGGGATCATAAAAGAGACATGGAAAATGAGAAGAGACTTTCAACAGAATGTTTTTTCATCGATAGAAAGCAAGTGGATTTCTGTATTATTTTATTGTAAGTCTTTTTGTGTGCATGTGTGATCACATAAGAATCAGCTCATCCACGAAACACTAGCATTAGCTAGTCTTACTAAGGCTGAAAGCATGAAAAGACTGAAATTAAGAGTCTCTATTTGTTAATAAACAAACCACATGTTCCAGGTAAGGTTTAGGGGATTTTTTAGGTTTGTTCTGTTTTCAAATAAAGGAAGAATTCTTACCATTTCAAATGTAAGTCTGCCCTAACTTATAAGTTAGAGACAGTTCTGAATAGAATCCAGTGTGCAAGAAATTATGTCATTAGGTGTTCCTCTACCTCTCTCTACAGCATCTGGTACTTGTTAAAACCAGGACATGTTGCTGCATAGAATTCCGAAGGGATGCTGTGAAGCAACTCGTGTTTTAGTTGTATTAAAGAAGGATTTTTCTCCTGCAAAGTCCTATGTATAAATTTATAATCCCGATGAAATGTGGAGACTTCTTATTCTGCAAGGGATAAGAGATCAAGAGTAAGGAGTAACTTCCCAGTCAGTAGCAAAGACAAAAAAAAAAGTGTACACAGGTTTCTGAAGTCTATATAGGACAACCTGGTGAGCATTCAGAGATGACAGCTTTCATACAGCCTTGAAAGGCAGTCCTGAAGCAAAAGCCAACACCAAGAGGCTTAAGTTAGCAGAGCCAAGCTAGTTTGCACATAGACCTTTGCAGGTGCTCAGATTCTGGCTACACCATGCTTCTTGGGTACTAAATCCAGGCAGTCTCCCACAGTACTCACTGCAAAAACAACTCCGTCGAGAAAGGACCATGACACTCTAGCTGTCCTGAAAGCTGCACTCTAGCAAGAACCATACTTGGTGTGTGACAGCTAAAAACGCCACTCTTGTTCGCATATCTTGTCCTCCTTCGTGGCTTAGGTCCCGATTTTGAAAGACTTTGATTAGTTGTGAAGTGTTGCAGGAATCAACTAGCAGTGGATGTGAAACAGTTAAGCCACAGCCCTGGCATTAGAAGAGGTGAACTGAAATGCTTTCCACAGCTGTGTCGTCTACATTGATTCCACCTGTGTCACCAGAGCAAGCTGCAGTAATACAGATTGTTGTGACCAGATACTACTGACAAGGAGAGGCAAGAAAAGTCTCCTGGAAGAATATCCTTCCTACAGCTGGGGATGGATGATTTACCTGAACCAAGTTAACGACGTGAATGTAAACCTATACGCACCAAATCATACCCAAACTGTGAGGCATTGATACTGTTACACTACAAGCAACAGTAGTTGCATGCCCCATTCTGTGCCGCCATGCACAGCACAGCTCGGCTCTCTTGTGACTCATCCAAAGAAGAGAATAGGAATCCAGCCTCTCCCTCAAAATACTTGACCTCAGTAGGCAGCAATTACTCCCCCCATGTTAAGAATCACTCAGCTGTTCTTCATTATTTTTCTCTTTTTCAGGCACTGGGAACTTTGCACAAATTGTGATGTATGGTTCATTGGAGAGCTGTTAGCAGAGCCCAGGATACTTTATACTTCAAATGACCTCAAATAAGAAGGTATTGAAAAGACCTGCTGCCTCACACTGAAGGAGCTTTTTAGCTGCAGCACAAATCTTAAAATCCTTTTCCCCTCAGAGTTCACTGTTTACAAACTCAGAAGGCTATATTCACAGTAGGTCGTTCTAGTATATCTGCAAACTGAATTTGAGGATGTCTTCCTATGGTACATAGAGCTGTAATTTTGGAACTGTCTCCTTGCCTGTCTATAGAAAAGGCTTCATTCAGCTTCTTGTAAGAAAAATCCTTAGATGGGTTTTGAAAGACCTAGGCACTAATCCAAGGGGCTGGAGAAGACTTTCAAAACCTGAACACCTAAAAACTGGACTAGTAGGTTATGTTCCACAGACTATGAGATCCAGCAGCTCCTTTCACACCTCTTTTCCCCAGGCTTTGTTAAATGGATCTAAGTCTACTGACTGTACACTGTCCTATCCTGCTGACAAAAACAACTCCAAGAGTTTCTTCAAATAAGCAAGTCTCCTTAGCTCTCCAAGCATTCGCCCATCAGCTCTGTATTACTGTGTTCATGCTCTTCATTGTGTTTCTCCATGAATATTTGGGAAGGGCAGCTTTAACTCCAGCTGCTCTGGTGGTTTTTATTCCTGCATTCTTGGTTCTTTCCTATGTAATAACACCAGTTGTTGCTGCTCCAGGGCCTGACTATTCACATACTCCCAGTTAAAGCAGTAAGAGGAATGTTTAAGTTATCCACACAATTTACTTAGGAAAAAATCCCATTTGTCTGGAATAAACACAAAGGGATTTAATCCGAGCTCTTGGCATCATCTGGAACATTTAGCCTGCCACTACCACCTCCAGCAATTATATTACAAGTTCTGTGCTACCTGATACAACCTGTAAAGCCCAAACCCCGGAGCAATGTAATGACATACAACTCTACAAACTTGTTACAGAGTGATATAGTTCATTTCTCACGGTTGCAGAAAAGGACCAGAAGCCAAATGTTTTCATAGAATTGTCTTAAGTATGTCTTAAGCTATTTTTTTTCTGAACACACAAGAACAATACACAACATAATGGTACCCATGACACTTTAGGCTTTTAAGCAGATCAACTAGACTACAGAGCAGAGGCTTCAGCTTTAACTCTTAAATATGCCAAAAATCACTCTCTTGAAGCTAGGCAGCTTTCTTCCGTGAACACAGCAAGCTAGTTAGCACATTATTCTTACAGCAAGAACAACAAAAATAAACACAAATCAGTTCAACTTGCAAAGACAAAAACAAAAGAAATACATAACATTTTTTACTGCGTTATGACTAGCACATGCACCCAGTTTATGGTATGAAGAGCATTATAGACTCCAGCAGTAAAGCTGCAGTATATAGGGTTACTTCTTTCTAAAACATTTCATTTGTAGCAACAATCTGAAGCACACCATCTCCCTTCCAGCACTGTGAATGGTCTGGAGAGATGGAAAGTACTGCTCATGTGCAGGAAAGGAAAAGAAACCAAGCAAACCAATCCAAAACACACACAAAAAAGCCCCCAAAACAACAACAACAAAAACAAAGCCAAGAACCTTCCCCCCTACCCCCACAATCAGTCTTCCTTCATAAACAGCAAATCCCTACACTTCAAACTGTACAGCTCACCTATTAACACATACCAGATATCATCTTAGCATAGAGAACAAAATAGAATTTCTGCCCATCTCAAGTCAGCTAAAGCAACCTTTTTCTTTACGTTTTTCTGCACTACATGGGAATAAAGCCTCATTTGTTCTACACCTGTTTGAGGTGAGCATTTAGGTAAGAACTTGAAATCTGTGCATTAACTGGAGAGCCATCTGTCTTCACGAGCAGAACACTGACCACTAAAAAGGTTACTAAATATACAAAAGGGCCTCGAGCATTGCCTATAAATGTTTATCATATATCATGTGAACAAAATATCAAGATAATAGACAAACTTGCCAGCAGACCATGAGAAAAACCATTTCATAAAACCACACATTATGAATATATAGTATATTAAGGACATGGTTTAGTGGTGGGCTTGGCAGGTTAGTGGTTAGACTTGATGATCTTAAAGGTCTTTTCCAATCAAAATAACTCTATGATATTCTTACTTTACCGCTAGCACACACTGTAAGACCTTTTCTGTCAATCTCCATCCCTGTCACAGCTCCCTTGCAATTAACTTCAGGAAGTCAACCAGTGCTGCTCCATAACCTCATCCATAGTTTCTTAAACAGACCTTCAGACACAAGACCAAAACCAGGTATTCACCAGTGTGATCGAGACTCAGAGTCACTTCATTAAATCATCAGTGCTGTTGACTCTGGTGAGTAAGTTCTCTATTACTCTCACCTCCAACTAGTTTCTATTGTGGATATGTCTTGAGCATCGGTTTCTGTTATGTCAGCAAGCAGTTTCGTTTCATTTAATTCTCCTATACCGAAATGCATTTAGAGTAGGAATAGGAAAGAAGCACAGTCAAAACAAACTCCCCTTCCCTTTAGATCGACAACACAGCAAACGCGGAGACCTCCTGGGGTACACGCTGCAGGTTGCTGCTTGCCTCTGAGAGCTCGGCACCCAGGCCCACCGGGCAGTCCCCCGCCTTCACCTCACCCTCTTTCCAAGCGTGGCCCCGACAGCTCTTTCCCCTGCCCGCACATGCACTTACCCGCGTCTTGCGGCGCCTGTGCCGCTCCGGGTCCGAGTACGTCCTGTCCACGGCCAGCGCCGTGTCGCTGCCCGGCATGCTGCCTCGGCGCCGCCGCCACCACCTCCTTCTTCCCCCTGGCGGCACCCGCCAAAAGCCCGCGCACAGGTAAGGGTCCCGTCAAAGACCACCCGACCACTAGCCCCACAGCTGCGATACTGAGGGGGCTCGCAGCTGCCGCCGGGGGTGCGGGAGGGCCGGGCACGCCCCCTCGGGGCGTGCCCGGCCCTCCCGCACCCCCGGCGGCAGCCGCTCCGCTTCTCCTCAGTCGGCACACCCGGATTAACCCCTCAGCGCTCCGCTTCCCGCCTCAAGGGCTGAGGCGGCGGGCCCTGGCCGCCCGCTGTGGCGCCTAACAGGCAGGTCCTGAGGCGATCGGGGCTTCGAAAAAGGGAGGGGGAAAGAGGGTTGGAGCCGGCCATGAATCGTAGCTTTTTTAAAAATGAATTTATTTTGATGGCCGGTGATTCTGAGGCGGGAGGATAGCAGGAGTCGGGAGAAGGATGATTTCCCAGAGATGTGGCTGGACAAGAGGGCTGACAGACCCATTCCTCCTGCTGGCAACCAAGCTACAGCTCGTGGAAGGAGTTACCGTCCAGATAAAGTCAAGCAGACATCTCGACTTCTGTTGGAAGAGATCTAGACCTTCTTGCTACAATGAAACCCCGCATGTCATATCCTAAAGGCTCAGAAGTCCAAAGGGGAAAGAGAGGAAGAAAATACAAGTATTTAGTGTGTTGTTCGTTCTGGGGCCAGCTCACTTGTAAGATGATGGGTTCAACTGCAGTAGAATAAGACACTCTGGATGCAGCTGCTGCTGCCACAAAACCCTTCATTACCTGGAGCTTCTCACATAAACATGTTATAAAAATTCTGCCAAACCAAGTAAATAATCAGTGTCTGCATTTTCCAAAGTGGTCAGTGCAACATTCAGCCCCCATTTCTGCACGTTACACGTGCGAGATAAACGCTTCAGTGTCCTAGCATAGGGCAGCTTCAAACCGTACTTGTGAACACCCAAGGAAAACATTATTTTTCAGGGCATGTGTATACCAACATACTTGAATTCCTAAAAGTTGAGTGGAGTTCCTGACTGATTTTTGCATTTATCTTCAGAATACCTGTGCTGAGGAATGTATTTAAATCGGTAACAATATACTTTAAGCTGTTGGAAAAGTGTAAGTAGAATATTGGGTTTATAATCACTCACTAAGTTGGACAGGAAACGCACTCTTTTTTCTCCTCTAGATAAGTGGAATTAGTTGTGTTAGCACTTCTACCCTGTTACACAAAGGAAATCTGGAGTTCCCTCAGACTAACTCTCTTGCAACAGCAGCAGGACTTTACCTTTTAGGTACAGTTGTTATGATGCTCATGGATGAGTCACACTGCTTTTCTTCTCTAATTGGAGAGAGCAACAGTCCCAAGGCATGTGCATACATAAACATAAATAAATCAACACCACTAACTACCCTAGGGAGGGCTTGCAGCATTTCAAAATATATTCCCCTGCCACCATTTACTTTTTTCTTTTAACTGGAATATTATGTTCCAAGAGAACACTACTATAGGAAGTGAATTATCTGACACAAGGGCATCCATGAGGTCTTCAGAAATGAAAGACCTGAAATTTCAAAGTAAAAATAAATCCAAGACCTCACCTTCTTGGCAGGTGTTTCTTCAAGTTTAACATCAGTTTTTAAGAAGTTATCCCAAATTCATACACAAATTAAGTAGCGAGGGGGTTTACTAAGGGACAAGTGATGACTTGCCATTCTTCCTACCCTTCTTATGCAGCTTCCTAGGCTCCTAATGTAGCTGAATGAGATAGCTGAAGTCAGAAGGCTGATGAGAAAAAGCTTTAAAGTGAGAACTGGACTTCTTCAGTCCTTCAGCACAGATATTAAAGTTAACTCACAAGTCAAAATGTGCTCAATGGTGGAGAACTCTGAAGGTAAAGGTCAGTAAGAAGTTAAATATGTAAAAGTTGTGGGTTTGGGGTTTTCGCTGAAGTCATAATTGCACATTTCAAAGAGGACTGTGCAGTTTCCAACACCTAGGATGAAACGTTCTATTTCCTTAGAAACTTTTGGGAGTCTTTTTAAGCCTTGCCAGATGTCGTTGATCAAAGCATAGAGCGGATAAGTAGTTGGAAAAGGGGCACATAAAAGGCCTTAACAGCTTGGCTCTTTAGTAATACAGGGCTTATTATAAATTATAGTTTATTCAAAAGTTTAAGAGTTCTATGTAAATAGCATCAGCTTTACTTAAATAATACCAGCAGACTAGCCACAAAACGATGAAACTTCTGCTCAAGATGAAAAGAGGCAGGGATGTGCAATATTTATTTAGAGGTATATCATGTGTGGTTGGCCTCAGTAAGCACACATGCTAATGTATACACAAAGAGAGCACTCTCTCCTAATGCAGCTCCTAAGAAGAGAGGATAATACAGTTAGTCTTGGGGTTGCATTAGTCAAACCTTCCAATCAAGCTCATGGATCTGTTTGGTCGGGTGCCTCTCTCAACGGTGGCAGCTACTGCCACGTGTACCAGCAACAACAGCTGTGTCCTGCATCATTGGTGAAAACCCTGGCACTAGGTAGTTCCTGGAGGAGCTGTGACCACAGGGCAGCAGGCTGGGCAACCAGGAACAACCGCTGCACGTAGTAGCAAGCTACAATGGAGGAGAAATAGCTGCTTGGGTAGAGGAATCTATCCCAGCTCAGGAGAGCCCTTTCACAAGAGGTGAATTAAGAGCTGTTGCCATCTCGGCAGTCTCTGCAGGTGCTGCCCTTTGGAAAGATCTCAATAAATCATTCTTTTCATATGTTGGAGTCAAATCATCTGCATTTACAGGTTAGTTGATTGTATATTGAACTGGCCAGCTGAAGGCTTCTCTTGTTCCCCTTTATCTTTCCCCTCCCTTGGGAAAGGATAGGACCTCCTTGGTCCTCCTTGGTCCTTTTCTTGCCCTTTAGCAAGGGCAGAAAAACTGTTATCCTGTGGCATGTTTGTAGAATACATTTCATTTTGCTTGGTCGAGCAGTGAGAACTTCCCCCTCCCACCACCTCCTCCAATGCACACATAGCTAGTTTGTACAGCTTTCCTTCTCCCCTCTAAAACAGAGACATAACTCCCTGAACGTTGCAGAATACTGCACAGCACAGTACTTCTGACAACCTCACAAGGTACCTCTCTCACTGTTATTTTCAAAAGTCCACAGAGTTTTAATAAATGCTCTTCTCACACACTGCACCTACTCCCAACTGAACATTCAACCCACTGAATCAAAACCTTCCAGATATTGGCAGGAAAATGAGGCCAGACTCACAGTGACATAGAAGTGGTAGCCTATAGATAGCCTCACAAAGTATTTTTAAAATTCATTTCTATGGTGTAAATTAATGATAAAAGTGCTAAATCATTCAAGCCAGTCATTGTGTCAACTTTAAAACTCAAATACCTCAAAATCCCTCAGTGACTGCTCAGCTGTTCTTAGAGGCACAGAGCCATTTCATCCTGTTCCAGAGCCCTCCCTCATACTGTATTTAACTTTCAGAGAGACATACATCAATACTGGGTTTGCTTACATTGCCCTGTTTTGGGAAAATCAAATCTCTGGAAGGGCAGCATTGGCAGCAGAGGTCTGTCAGGCCCAGCCTGAACTCTCTACAGAGCACTCCTATCTCACTCTTCCCTGTGAAAATGGCATCTTTGCCATCCATTTCCTGCCACATCACTCCCCAGAGCAGACACAGCGTTCCCACCTGTGAGCCATGAATTATTATACTGACATGCACAGGCCATGGAAGGAGAAGTAGCAGTGATGACAGCAGGACTACTTAGCAAAACCCAACCCCCACTCAATGTAATCCCATATATGGGGTTGTGCACATGCACTGGGAAGTATCACAAGAAAGGAAACAACCTTTTTGGAGACAGAAGGCATGGAAATTCTGACATTAGGAGGCTGGCTGGAGGCTTGGCCAGATTTTCTTTCCAGTTTTATCATTAATATGGATCTTGGCAATTTACTGCTTTGGCCTTCAACTACCACATTTGTCAAAGGAGAAGCACAGCACATCCTTCTGCAGAGAACCTTGAGCTCTTTGGAATTAAAAATGCTATTATTAAATGTTGTGTTCTGATGTTTGTTGGGAGGAATTAAACATACAGCGTCAAGAGTATATTGGCAAAGGTACAATCATGAAGAAGGCAAAGGTTCATTGTTCCACAGTGATAACATCTGTACTCTAAACAGGATACTGGAGCTCCTTATGGGAGACTTTTCAACATGCCCTCTGAATCTTTTTCCAAAGGCTTGTACCAACCAGCCTCTGGGGACAAGGTCTACAGGATCTCAGTGTCATTTCTAAGTCTGATGGCAAATGGGACAGAGCTGAGTGACGCCGGTCTTGCAGTTATCCGTGAGTGCACTGTCACAGTTCTCAGTTTATCTGCCAAAGCATGAGCCTTTCCCACCCACAGGAAAGGAGATATTCCCCCTGTCTGTATCCAGTATAAACTACCAAGGGATCACACTGAGGCTTGTATTGCCAAGCTGTGACGTTCATTCAGAAGATGTTGATAAACATTCAGACATCAAACCAAAATTTTCGATGGTCTGCTCTCCTACCCTGTTCTCTCCTCATTAAAAAATCTTTAAAGTGTTTTCAGGATATAATAGCCATGGATGCTCTGCGAGTACTCATTTTCTACACAGGAAGAATCTCCAAAACTAAGACTGATGGGGGCACTGTTCTGCATTTCAAATGCTATGAATAAAGAACCAACCTTTTAGCAGACTTGAATGCCAGCTGTTCTGTATACCCAAGAACTTGCCTAGAGCTCAGTTTTTTCCATTAAAGATGACCTATGTTACGGAGGCAAACACAGGACTTTCCCTCAGGCAATGTGAATTGTTGCTGTTCATCAGCTTACAAATTTTCTTCTGCCTCATAGTATGTGATTTTGGGCCCTTCTGGGAATAAATGTGTGCAGCCTGACTGTTCTGAATCAGTCACATCGATATTGCTGTGAGCTATGCAGGACCAACAGCTGCAGCCTCTTGGTGCATAAATGCATACCCTATTCCAACATACAAATGTGAATGTGCATCCAAACCATTCAGACTACAGCCAAAAGACTGCTAGCCTGAATCTCCTGTTACTGCATATCCTGGTGGTTACATCAGCAGGATCTTTTATCCCAGATTAAAACAAACAAGCCAAAACCTCAAACTAGACACAGCCCATGAGCACAAGAATTTCTCTCAGGATGTATCACGTCTATCCACTGCTCAGAGAAGTTCATGCAGCCTCCTTGAAGCAGCATGTAGCAGAGTAGCTGACATCTGAGCACCTAAAGGCTCTCTCGGTCAATATATTACAGTGTTCACCCTTCTGCTTTATGGCTATAGCTTCACAGATATCCCAGATCAATTTGAGGCTCATGGTTGCACACAGAGATTGTAAACTGAGCTGGAAAGGAATCTATCAGTTTTATTTGTCTATGAAGTGCATCCACATGGCTGTGGCTCTGTATAGGCTATGTCATGCTAAATGTGTGACATCAATTATTTCCGTATCAAGAGACAATAAATGCAGGACTTTTTTGCCCAGAAAAAAGTAAGGATTATGCAAGTAAGCCTCCACCTCTTCCTGGTGAGTGTTGTTACTACATAGCCCTTTGGCTTCAACTGTGGTGACCTTCTGTCTACAGCGATGCAAGTTACCAGGAGGTGAAGCTCAAGTTCCCACACCACTGTCAAAGATGACCACCTACAACTCATCTAACTGTGGTTCTGCTAAACTGAATTCAATGCAATATGAAAGCTTTCCTTTAAAACCAGGTGAACAGGGAAGTATGTTATGCCAGTTATCTGGTTTTAGGGCATTTTATCTGGCTGGGCATTAGTAAAAGCCATTAGATAAATACAGTTAAAAGCCCATTTAAGACGAGCATAATAAAAAAAGAAAGCTCTTCCCAGTTCTCAGTGTGTCTGACCTAAACATATGACATTCAGCTCTGATTTGGGTGACAGTGACTTGAAAGATAACATCATCTAAGCAGAAAAGCCCAAATGTCACTATGTTTAATTGGCATAAATTTTTCAAGTCCTTGGTTTTCACAACAAATATTTTGCAGGCAGCAAATTACAAACAAAAATCCCACCCCACAGCATAGCACAGATATTTGCTTACACTACACAAATTTGTATCAACCATCATTTATAAATATCCAGCAACACACTCCCTTTACTCATTTAAATACTGTAATTTATCAAGGAGCTGGTTCTGGGTTATCACTATGTATTACTATTTAATTCCACATGATAGTGTTCACTGAATAAAGTATTCGCTTTCTTTGCTTCTTGTTTATATTGCTATCAGTTATTACATTCATTTTGCTTTCATTTCACTCTGCTTTTTTAAGGCAAATATCCAGGTCTATTGACCAAAATTTTACCAGTTGCTTCAATATGCAAGGCCCTTCTCACATATTTCTGTGCATTCCACAGCAAATTCACTCACTACTAATATTCTAAAGATAGAGGCAGAGCTTACTAACTCCTTGTATGTAAGTACTCATTTTTAACAATATTGAACTTCAGTATCTGTATGCATACATTCCTGCACCAGAACTATATAATTAAGACTATTGGAATAATGTCTTAGATTAGAATTTAGATTTAGTTAGTGTAGATATGAGACTAAGTTCACCATGTAGGAAAGTGATAAGGATTCCAATTTTTAACTATCCTGGTGCTGTGAAATGCTTCACAATGATCTGTAAGAGAATACAGATTTCAAGCTGAAAAAGTCTACATTTTTAATATATACCCATTCTTTTTGGCCTGTAAGAAATCATCATTTCATAAGATTTTATTCATTACAAAATTTTAGGGACAACTTTTGAAAGACTGAATTTTCTAGTTTGTTCTTATACAACCAATGAAATGTATGAGATACCATATAGTACAATTTTCTTATCCCCGAGAGCTGAGTTTTAGTAGGAATATGTAAGAAGCAGCACATTTTGTAATGTTTTTGGAAACTGTATCAACACAAGGTAGAGTCCTAGCATTTCAGGGGAGTTTCACCCTGAACTTCCATGAATGGAAAATGTTACAGCATGAGATCATGAGAAAATGGAACAATGAAGATACAACATCTGCCAATAAAAATTTCTGTTCTGCTATATAGGAATGTAGGGTTTTTTTGGAACAAAATTAATACCTTTTTTACCCAGCATAACTGTAATTGGGCTTTTCTTACTAAAGTTATATTCATGAAAGGTAGGACTTCTTTTTCTTTACCTTCCTGACCAACACAGCTATGTTGATAAAGCAATATGTAAATCAATTCTAAGGCAAAAGAAGCACAGAGAACCCACAGATTCCTGACAGCACAGCAGAAGACACCCTGCAGCAGCCAGACAATTCCATGGCTGGAAGACACTTGAAAGCACCTTATCCTTTGGTGTCCACTGTGTACCCAGACCTGCCATCACCAGCTAGCCTCAGGTGTCATTGAAATGAAGCTGTCTCCCTTCCCCAAACAACCCAGTTTTGGCAGCAGGGTTTAGATTGGTGTGATCTGGAAGGTCAGTAAGTAATTGCCTCTGCTCAAGCTACAGGCAACTCCCCACTTCTTTTTTGCTTCTTTTTGGTAACCACCTCAGGCCTACAGTTTTACAGATGTCAGACAGATTTTTTTAAGCCCCGTATAAAGGCGTGACATTATCAACAAGAATGTCACAGGCACATGCTTACAAATCAAAACACAGGAAAAATCACTATAGGCTTACTAGTGAAACTGTTCTTTTGCAATGTTCTCTTAAGTGTATTTAGATGTATCTCACACACATACACAGCCTTATAAACAATTTTGTTGAAAATATTCTAAGGGGAGAAACTGAATGTTCCAGCTTTCCTATTCTGCTAATGAAAATTAATTACATGTAGGTTTTGAAACATTTGTAATGAGGAGGCATATATACATTCTAATAGCAACATAAAAACTCTAATAGCAACATGGTAAATATCATAAGTAATTTCCAGTTCTAGAGCCCAGGCATATAAAAGTTACAAGGTAATGCAGCTGAGGATAAATTGTATTACACAAAGTAAGTCAAGCCCCTCAGGAACAAGTGACATCCTAAACATACAGGACATGAAGGGAAGGTGCAGACTTTGCAACTTACTCTGACACCAATTCCAACAATTTTCAGCATCTCAAACACACAGGTCCAATGCAATTACAAACAAACAGAGCATATACTTCATTAACACTCACCCAGACCTTGCATTTCTTTCAATGGAAGGTTGTCTTTTTTCCTAAACAACACAAGTTCTCTATCTTCTAAAACAGCACCACAAACCTTTCCACTGTTTGAAAACTTAACAGGAAAAAACTTAGGAGATTCTCTTTCATTTTCATTTTTCATTTCATGGATTTTTCATTTCTGCCACAAGTTTTCATGAAAATAACCTACCATTTTCCTGCACTTCTGTTTTGTGCCGCTGAAACTCTAGGCATGATCTGAAGATTTGCTTACGTTGAAAGGCTTAAGGCTTTCAAGCTCTGCCTTGGCCGGTAAGCAAAGTCACTTTGGTCACATACATGTAGCTCTGCTGTAGCTGCATGGAGAGCAATGGGGTGTACCTGCAAAAGGGTGTGCTCTATATATGCTCCTGTGGCGTTGATAAAGAACAATCCCAGGTACAGGTGGGGCTACTCCACAGCGCAGCCTCTGTCTGACATCAGCGGTCTTTAAACTAGAGCACGGGAAGCTATCAGAGGCTCCAAGGCCGTAAACAGAAACAGCCAGTTACTCATACAGACCTGGAAGTAACCCCTGCAAGCAGCCCACAGTCAGGAACAGATGCTGAGGAGTATTTATACCACGTACTTAAGCTGCAACAAAACCACAGACTGCTTGGATGCCACTGCTTCAGAGTTAGTATATAGAACTGATAACTGTTTGCCTGTAATATCTATGTATTTTCAGGGCAGAGAGATGTACCTTTAATGCCTGTATTTGGTCTAGTACCTTATCCTTGATATTGGGTTGTAATTTGGTTGCAACAATGGGCACCTGCTCAGAGAGCTGATCCAGGTGAAAACTAGCTCTGTCAAAACAAACTGAATTATTAGCTTGCAAAAATACATACGTATGAGTTTTATTAGCTCTCTCATCTGACTGGCTGCATGGCTCCTCAAGCCGTGGTGTTGACTCAAGGATGTGGGCAGGGAATGATGCCTGAGGGCAGAAGGCAGAACCTAGCAGAAGTCAGGACTAAGTCATCATGCAATCACAGTCGTAGTTGCCAGGGGTTTAATTGTGTCATAGCATGTTGGATACATTTGAATCCCAAGACTCTTAACATCAATATACTCTGGATTTCTATAAAGCTTAATTATCCTTTTGAAAGACATGGAGTGAGGATACAGTCAAATGTTAAACCACCTAACATTTCTGGAAGTCTACAAAAGCATGGGCACCTCAAAATGAACTATTTATAATTTTCTAATAGAGTTTCAGTATCAGTGTGATTCAGCCAGGCCTTGAAATATAACAAACAGCTTCATCCAAGTAAAAATGTAGCTTGAAGCTTCAGAATTAATCTTCTGGTGAAGCTGAGATCAGCAACTATATCTGAGTATCGTAATACTGCGGCTGAAATTATGATGAGGGACAGATGAAAACTAACAGGATTTCTTGAAGGACCAAGAATAATGCAAATGTGTCATTAAAATGTTTGTGGAGATAAAGTATCTGAAGTATGCGAACAATTATCTGGTTTGCTAGAAAAGGGAAAAAATCTTTCCATGTAAATAAAACAAGTGACCCATCAGGAATAAGCTCTTATCTTCTCTAAGAACGTGTCATATCCAGGGGATGCTTTACTAAATCTATATAGATTTTCCCCTTGGAACTGATAATGAAATTTCTTTTAGTTATTTAGACTTTATGTGTTCAGTCACTAAAACCATAATGTATTTATTTTTCAAAGATATCTAATAGTAAGAAACAAGGACACATCTGTACACAACTCAGCTTCACTGACGCAGAAAAGAAGCAGATAAGTGCAACTAAATCAGGAGGGAATTCTTGCATTCCTCTGTAGTGAATGGAGATAGGCAGCAGAATAAACATCTAAAAGTTAAACAACATCCCTAAACATTTAAATAGCTTAAAGTGAATCCTCTTTTTAAGTTGAGAATAAAAACAAATGCATGTTTAGTAACTGCTCCCAGCAAGACATCTCCAGGTCATCTATCAAAATCATACGGCAATTTTAATTCAGAAGAGATTAAGAGATCCCAAATTAACTTGTTTTCCCCCAAGAAGGTGTGTTTTCTACTTATGGTTAACTTTTTAATTCCTCTTGGCACGCACAGAGCTAAACTCCCTGCAACGTGTTTGCATCGCAACAAACCTCTTTTTTGACTTGATTCCTCCAAAACTTCTTGACACAGCCCTCGTTTCCTTTTGTAACTTCTGGATCTATGCACATACAAATATGCATCGGTAAACACATGCACATGAGCCCTTCCACCTCTTCTAGTTTTCCAATATGTTCCCAGCAGTTGTGAATGAGATCTTCAGCAAACATATCCCTACTGTTTTCAACATGTCCTCATACTGCCCTGTAACCTCAGAAATAAGAAACAATAGACAGAAAACTTTGAGGCTAAAAATATACTGCTGAGGGTGCATTCTCTCTGTTTGTTAGGTATTCAACAGATATGCATATGGATAAACACACATTATTAATGTATGCCTCCTCAGTGCTTACAGCATTTCTTAGGGAGAGTGAGCAGTTTACATGTGGCACTTAACAGCATGTAGGAGGAATACCCACATCCTGATTTCTTGTCTTCAGTCTGCCAAAAGCCTAAGTAGTTGTCAACTGCTGGACAGTAAATAGTATAACAGAGCAGTGGGAATAAAGTTAGCAGTTTGAGAAAGGATGTATCAGTTTTGGTACATTTTTATCCCAAGAAGAAAAAAAAAATGAGTGGACTTGTTCTGCATGTTACAGGTCAACTGGAGGAGTTTCTGAGATTGAGTTCTAGTAATTAATTCCTGTAACACATTCTTAAGTGTTACAAAATTGAGACAAGCCTTTTGGCTTCTGTGAAAATTAAGGATTTTCAACAGCTAAGGACCCTCCAAAATCTCTTCTGTTATTGCTGATGGGTTTTAGTTCAATAAATCATGGACAGCCATTAAAGTAGTGAAAAATAAGTCCCATAACTGGAATGGGCAGGATCTTCTTGTGTTCTTCAGAACCATTCAAATAGGATGCAGAATCAGTGTTTCTAGTTTACTATAGCCCTCCTGTAGATGTGCAATAAAATCTTGCTTTCAGCCACTAGTAAAGTTGAAATTCTTTTCACCACAAATTCTGTGGCACTTAAAATACCTCTTAATATTGGATATTGTGCCCTCAGTCACTTTTAGTTGTGCAGTGGAACAGGTTGCCCCGAGGGGTTGTGGAGTCTCCTTCCTTGGAGGTCTTCAAGACCCACCTGGATATGTTCCTATGAGACTTGATGTAGGTGAACCTGCTTCTGCAGGGAGGTTGGACTAGATGATCTCTAAAGGTCCCTTCCAACCCCTACCATTCTATGATTCTATGTCTAGCTATTTTGAGCTAGAATTTATATACATGCATTATATACATAAATGCAAATATTTATAGGTACATATAGATACACATACAAAAGAATATGCAATAGAATATAAAATCATTTTGTGAATCAGAAGTATGAGAAGCTGTATGAAAAGTTGCAGTTTTAATACTGATCAGCTGCAGTGTTTTCTTAAGAATAGGTGGGCTGCAAGCTAGCAGAAGCTCTTCCACCAGGACAGTCTCAGGAGAAGGGAAGAAACACATAATTTGTTCTAGCTGTTTTTTCCTAATTCCATTTACTAGGATTTAATTGAATGAGTCATAAAAGCTATATACATAACAACAGTTTGGTCCCCATAAGAAATTTCCAAAATACGTCTCTAGGTTTCTGTATGTATGTTACTTCTGTGATTCAAATCCAATGATAGAAATTAAACTGATTTAGATCATCAAGGATATGATCAGCATACGTGACACTGCTTCGACAAACAAGGATTCTGACACATGAGACATCTCAATTTAGTCAGATCTTGTAGATCATGCTGTCAGTACTGGTCAGCACCAGTCTGTGGTAGAATTTACCTCATAGGTCAGATATCTGCTGCAATGGGTACTCATGACTTATTCTTTCAACTTTCAATTTCATGTAGTTTTGCAAAGACACTCATGTATTCATGCAAGTACTTTGAAGACTATGCTGATGCCAGATCGTATGGTATCTCAGAAAGAACATGGAAACATTTTCAACATTTTAGAAATGTGCATATACAAGTGATTGACTTTATTTATGGTCAACAATTCTTCCATAAAGCTATTTCGAAGGCACACATTTTACCAAATTATCCATCACTCAGGGCTATAGTCCATGCATCATCTATTAAAAGTTAACTTCCCCTGGATAATCTACTTGGTCTTTTAACTTAATTTTTAATCTGAGTATCAAGATGAAAACATATGAAAAAGAATCCAGTTAGCTTTCAAATATGGTCACAGCACTAACACTGCTAAACAGAGTCAGAAAGGCCTCCTGCTTCAACCTTTACTTAGTATTTGACCTTTCTTTGATTCTGTGGCTTGCTTTAAAGACTTGATACATATAGGGTTCTTTCAATTATCAGTCTGAAGGATATTTTTTATTATATGTCATAAAAATATTGTTTATAGCAGTTGTACTTTAATATAACTCAAGCAAATATCTCTAAGTGATACTGTTGAATCAATCAGAGGTGACATTGTTCTCAGAACAGAATTTCTTCAGCCCTCTCTGCTTCGGGCTCCATCCCACCATCAGGGGTTTCATCATGTGCAAAGAATGAATTTCATCCCTCAGACACTTTCCAACTAATCTCATTTCTGTCAGCCTTTCTGAAAGATGGGAGACAGGGGATGGATGTGTTAGACAGATGAATTTGAAATAAATTCTAGGGAAGATAAATGTTAACTGGGTCTCGTCTGCTGAAGGCTGATGCCTTAGCTGTGTACTGATGGAAATTCCTGTCAGCACAGATGGTTTGTTTTGACCATGCTATATAATTTAAATGTTATAATAATAATAGAAATTGGGTTATTTTGTGGCAGCAGCCAGCTCGCAAAGGAAGTTAAAATCACGTGGGCACGGAGAAAGTTATAACCGATATTAAGCATGGCAACAAAACTCAGCAATCTGCTGCGTAGGTGATACTGCAAGACACATGAAAGCTTGCCTGAAACAATCCACTGCATCTGTTGCTGTGCTGTAATCCAGTGGTACCATATTTTAAATATGCCCTGAGCTGAAAAAACTCAATATAAACAATCTCCTTGTGTTTGTCAGCATTCATCTTTAAATGTATCATGATCCCTAGAAGCCTAAAAAATATAAAACCAGTGTGTAAAACATGTTTTAGCCACAGCTCCAGTAAAAAGAGTATTTTTCTTGTCTCAGACAGATGACATTGAGCACTTTCTTTCAGTCTGACATTGCGTCATTTGCTGTGGTATTACACATCTGATCCTTCCCTCCACTAGGAGAAGAGAAGGAGGGGGCTGGGGTGGCAGATGTCACCTACTGTGTCCCTGAGGAGCTGATGTGCAGACACACATCCTGCTATGTCCACTCATGGGGTGGGTGGAAACTCTGCTGAGAGATATTGTTGCCTTTGCTGACATGATATAACAGATTCTGAAGTTATTTTTTCTGTTAAAATTATTTACTAATGCCAGTTACCCCAGGTGAATACTCAGCAAGGACTGATTTCCACTAGCTCATCTAGGGAGGGAAAAGGTTGGTAGCTCTGTCTTTCTTTTATGGTTTTCAATTATTTTCAGATGATACACTGCTTGTACAGGATCCCTGGGACTGTGATGGGAAGTTACTGGGGCACATACAATTTTGTAATCCTTCTCCAGGTACATTTTTACAAAACAGAGATAGGGATGGGGACAAGGGAACAGGCTGAGCAGGTCAGGCTTACATGGAGGCCTTTACACAAGAAGCAAAGACAAATTCTACACAAGAAGCTGACAGATGAAATAGGATAGCATGTGGTACTTGGCTTCTGCTCTTGTGTAGGGTGGAACAAGAACAGAAGAAAGCATCGAAAACACTTTGACAAAACTTTCCTGTTTCATGGACAGCCTCCCAAGACAGCTGCTACTTTTGCCCTCATCTATGCACCCCAAGAATTAAAATAAAAATGACCTTTAAAATCCCCAGGAGCACCAGTACACACAAACACTTTATCATGCCTTAACATTTTTATGTAACTTTAATATCTGTGTATGTTGTAATGGGTCATTTATCTCACAAAAATCTCAAATTCCTTTAAAGCTGAAGACATTAATGAAACTGTGAACCAGAAAACCATTTCTATTGATTTTTGTTTCTCTTGTCTGCTGTTGCTGTAAACATGCTTCTCATGCAAAAGACTTATTTTTAACCTGTGCATTGCACCATCATCTGGACATAGAGGGAGGAAAAAGTGATACGACATGGAACAGCACAGGGGAGGAAGCAGCAGTCTGGGAAGAGTGAGAGAGGAGACTGAGAAAACTTGAGTAGTGGCTGCACACTTGATTTTTTTCAGAGCAACAAGCACTTTAAGTTCCCAAGGGAAGATGCCAACTGCTGAGAGGAACCAGTGAGACATGGCAGCACCACTTGGCTCATACAGTAACACCAAGCAACACCTGCAAGGTCCCCAGCCTCTGGGGTGGGAGCAGTGGGCTGCCCAAGGCTCACATCAGCCAAGGGAGGGTCAGGGCAGGTTATAGAGCCCATTAGCAATATACCACCATGCTTGGAGGAGGTCTCAGGTAGGGAGATGAGAGCTAAATGGCTGGGTCAGAGGCTAGCTAGCTCTGCCAATGTAAAAGGCCTAGAAGATGGTGACATCTTTCCAGACAGACATAACATCATCCCCTCCTTGGTAACCTGGAGCAGGGCAAAAGATAGACGCTCATCATGAAGCAAGATGGAAGCAACACCTCCAGGTGTGCTCACCGTGGTCTGGGATGGATCATCTCTCAGGGCTTCTGCAAGATGGGACAATGATGAGCTGGAAAATGGCAGCATAGCAAATACTTGCTGAAGGGTGTTTTGAAATACCCTATGAACCCTATAGCTTAAGCATAGGCTCTGCCCATGTTGTAAAACTGAGAAGGTGCAAAGTATTTTTAGAACATTACTGCTGGTCTGTAAACCATTTATCTGCATTGCTTAGCACAATAATCATGGGTTGGGTGGCCCAAGGGTTCCTCAGTAGTTAAGTAACCTGTGTAATCAGGTCAAGATTTAAAATTCTCTCATGATCTTTTAAAAATAGTATATTAAAAAAACCCACAACCATACAGCATAGATTTGAAGCATGTACATGCACACAAAAAAAGTCAACTTCAGCTTCTATGTAACAGGGTAATTCCTTGTCCAGCATTTATACAAGTACAGCAAAAGCAGTATTTCTAAGCCTCTCCCTTTTTTTATGATCGTTCTACAATAAAGTAACTGAAGTCAGTTGAGGTAACCATTCTGTAACTGAGCTGCCAGTCCTGACAACAGAAATCTATATCTTCATAGGAAGATTTTTAACCTTGTTTTCACCCACCACTACTGTCATAAAATTCCTCTAACGTGTGCTTACTTTTCTTAACCTTTGGAAGCCGCAATACTGTTCCTTCACAAGGCTGAACTCTAAGAGAGCTGAGAAAGGGGGCATATGATACAAGGTAGTTCAAATTTAGGAACAACAATTAAATACAAGTCCTGCACACACCAAGCCTTGTCTTAGTTATTTTTTTTCCTGGCAGTTGATTGCTGAATCCCACTACTATAAAAGTTTTATTAAAGTCCTGGATTATTTGAAGCTACAGAGCAAAAAGAATTTATAAAATATGTCAAAGAGAAGAACATACAAACCTGGTAGGACAACAAGTCTAGTCAGGTACAGTGAATCACAGAGAAATCACAGCCATGCTTGAAACCACCACCAAGGACTTTACCCTACAAGCTTCAGGGTAACAATGTCAAAGATGTGGAATTTTGAGTTTCGGCTTCTGAGACAGTTAATGTCAATAAAACAGTGCAGCAAAGTAGGTCACAGAGTCACCACCTCACCTGCTGCTCCCAAAGTCACAACAAGCTTGCTTTCTTTTGCTTTGATTTCACACATTAGTTTGGCACTTGAAACTACTTCATTATTTCAAGTAACTCTCTGACATTTCACATGGAGTTTATTTCTCCAACTTGTTCATTTTAGCCATTGGATTCAGGTGCACAACAAACAGTCCCTGGTTTTACAATGCTAAGCAGAAGAGTCTTAATTAAGACGCCAGTTAAAACAGTAGCACAATCACAAGGACAGTTTTCTCTGAGCAATAGGCATTCATAGCCAAAGGTAATGATTAAATTTCTGCAAAAAATATTCTTCATTTTGAACTACTATCAGCCAGCAAAGTACTTGGAATGCATAATTTAGAGTCCCCCAGAAAATAATATTCCAGACAAATAGTTATTCTAGTGGCAACTTGAATCTTGAGATGTGTCACTTCCCTATTTTGTGGAATTTAATAAAAATGCCAACACAGATAATGGGCCATAAATAGAACTTAGATTTTTCTATTCAGTTAGCGTTGCCTATTCTGATGCAAACTGTTTTGTGTTAAAGTAAGATCTTGCTTAATTTTCACTAGGCACTTAAATAACCTACCAAGTAATAACGATGCAGAAGAAATACAGATATAGACTGTACATTAAGAACTGTTTATTACTCTGTACTTTCGCAGTTGTTTGCAATACCTCTGCAACCCTATTTGGTCTTTAACCACTGCAGTAATAAATCCAGTGCATCATCATGCAACGACCAACTGAATTAACAACTTCTGACACTCTAGCTGTGTTCCAACTCGAGCAGCACATTTCGAAAGGCATTGTGCAACCCACTGAAAATGCCGTGTGAACAGATGACACGCTGCTCTCAGTCCAGCAGACCTGGAGCCAGCCACACCTTCCAGAGCACTCTGTAGCAATCCAGGTTACAGCAGCCCACCTTGAAGATACCCGAGGTCTGTCCTGAGTGTAGCTGAAACCCAGAACACGCTAGCCTATCAACTGCTAACCCTGACAGGGCCACTTGAATTGCTGCTCATGCTCATGGCACACCTTCTCCCTGGGCTGCCCACAAAGCTGCACAGGCAACATTACACTGCCCAGATAGTGTTGTCACCCATGGGAATGTGAGTTCATCTTGAGAGAGCAACCACAGGCTAGAATTTGGGCTTCATCCATGGACAGTGTTGGGCTGTGTTGGTTTTTTTTATTTTTAGTATACACAACCTTTTATCTTTCCACTTCACTGAGAGAATTCTGTAACTGTGACTAGGAAGACACTTCAGAGGGATCCGGACAGGCTGGATAGATGGGCCTATTGTATGAAGTTTAACAAGGCCAAGTGTCGAGTCCTGCACTTGAGCCACAACAATCCCAAGCAACAATACAGGCTTGCGGCAGAGAGGCTGGAAGGCTGCTCAGAGGAAAAAGACCTGAGGGTGTTAATCGACAGCCATCTGAACATGAGCCAGCAGTGTGCCCAAGTGGTCAAGAAGGCCAATGGCATCCTGGCTTGTATCAGAAACAGTGTAGCCAACAGGACCAGGGAAGTGTCCAAGATTAAGTCCTTGTACTCAGTGGTGGTGAGGCTGCACCCTGAATACTGGGTCCAGTTCTGGGTCCCTCACTACAAGAATGACACTGAGGTGCTGGAGCATGTCCAGAGATAGGCAACGAAGCTGGTGAAGGGTTTGGAGCATGTGTCTTATGTGGAATGGCTGAGGGAACCGGGGTTGTTCATCTTGGAGAAGAGGAGGCTGAGGGGAGCCCTTATCACTCTCTTCAGCTACCTGAAAGGAGGTTGTAGGGAGGTGGGGGTCAGTCTCTCCTCCAAAGTAGCAAGTGATAGGACAAGAGGAAATAGGCTCAAGTTGTACCAGGGGAGGTTTAGATTGGAGATTAGGAAGAACTTTTTCACCAAAGGGTTGTTACAGATTTGGAACTGGCTGCCCAGGAAAGTGGTGGAGTCCCAATCTCTGGAGATATTTAAAAGATGTGTAGATGAGGTGCTGAGGGACCTGGTTTAGTGGTGGGCTAGGCAGTATTAGGTTAGTGGCTGGACTTGATGATCCTAAAGATCCTTTCCAACCAAAACAGTTCTAGGATTCTATTATTGTAGGTTCTTGTATTGTGCATTAAAATAATGCTAAAGGTAAAAAAGTCACACTTCTCTCAATGCTGTCATTAAAAAAACATGTCAACACTCACTGGTTGTAAACAGATAGATAAATAGATAGATAAACATTGAAACAAAATTTCTAAAGCCATCCATAAATTTGCCTAAGCCAGACAGTGCTGATAGTGTAAAGGATTTGGCACTTAGATTTGCAGTCAGACATCAGAGACCACACTGCTCTGGCCTTCAGCATCAGTAAAGTAATTTATTGAATTGGAATTGCGGAAAGCTAACTTGAAAATTAACTTGACGGCAAGCTATTGATTAAAAGTCCTCCAGTGGAGCGTGGCTACAGCTTCAGTATTGCCACATACAGGTATTCTTCTCTTCCTTCCCTACAAAAAATAACGAGTGAAATATGTTGTCCTGACACTACACTATGATAAATTCAATCACTACCATGTAACTCACTGAAGATGCAACATTGTCTGCTCTCTGGGTACCAGCTACAATTGAATATCTCCTATAAAATTCAATAAAATGCTACTTACTTGAAGGAGGAAATGTTTAAAAATTCAGTGACAGAAAGGCTAAAAATATACTGTTTAGCTAGACAAAAAACCACCAACTTGCTCTACATGATGAGACATTTTTTTGATACTTGAATAGCTTACGTAGACAGTAAATACCTGTAGAGGACATGGCTGACGGTAGCGGGGTTGAGATACTCCAGGCTCCCAAAGTACACATCAAGGATGTTCTTGTCTATCTTTGCTGCCTTGTCTAAGAGGGGGAGCAGCAGCCTTCATCTTTTAAAGGTAGGTTGCTTGGAACATCGCAGAGTGCCCTCTAAGCAAACCTGCAACTTTTTAATCTTCATTTGGAAATACACTCCTTTTTAAGAAGGTAATTTAATCATAATTTCAAGTGGTACCTACAATACTTGTTCCCCAGACTGGTCATTGCCTATGAATAGGTCAATTGCAAAGGTTTCTAAATGAAACACTCAAGCTTACTCAAAACCCTGTTTTAGTTACTCACACTGTAATTTCCAGATATGCTCAGCATCTGCAAACATCCCTGGAAAATAAAAGAAGCTATGAGTGCTAGCCATTTTGAGAAAAGCTGAAGAAATCAAAATATTAGCACAATAGTATTGTCAGTATACTAAAATAAACTGCTTTGGGCACATTTTGTTGTTAACAAGTGCAGTATGGAAAGTATTGAGGGCATTGAGACATGAAGCCATGTGAGGATGGGTATGGGAACTGGTACACAAGATCCTGGAAAACAATAATATGAAGGTCTTAATTTAAAAAACAAAAGATGTGAAAACAAGGTTCTGATTGTAATAGTGTTTCTTAGTTTTATACAGGTAGATGGCTGCAAGTACTGACAGAGAGATGAGTGGTGTTGTCTGGAAAGGTGAATACTCAGTAGAGTCACAGATTCATCTTCACAATTGCTGCCTCATGTCATATTAAAAGTCTATGTATTCACAACAGTACTGGCAAAGCTAAATCACTGTGGCTAACATTTCAGCTATAGCTGAGGCTTGTAATTATTTCAGAGTCACAAAGCCACAATATACCCACTCTGAAAACAACATTATTTAGTGTGTGCGTGTATACAGAATACCAATGATGTTGATAGAGTTTGGTCTTTCATATTAATGGAACACTTAAATCCAAATGCTGGTATTTCTTTTGGAATGTCTTTTGTAATGTTTATGTGCATAAGAAATATGAGCTGATAAATGAAATACAACTACCACTTAAACATGACATACAAGATATGTCCAATTAGATGTGAAGCTCCATGTAATACATGGATACAAAATAGAAGTATGTTACTACAACTGGACATCTCCAAAATCCTACCTATTCAAGAGAAGCAGGTTGGCACGATATAAAGAGAATTTACAGAAATTTCTTGCTAGAATGATCCATAGCTAAGTGTTCTATTTTAAGGTAAATGTCCAAGTTTGAACTTTACCAGGCTTAGGCCTCTTTACTAGATTTCAAAGAGATAGTGAATAAACTACTTCCTCTTCTTCATTTTCTACTTTCATTCAACAACATTTTGAGCACAATTGAGTTCTAGCTGCGTCTCCTCTTTGTATGAGGTCTTTTCACATTAAAACAAAAGAACAGGTTGCTTTTCAACAGTAGAATTGGGGGTGACAGTGAGGGCAGGAATCAACAGGAGAAAATTATATATGCAAGCATCATCCTTGAAGCAATTACCTCTGTTTTTGTAATTAACTACATTTCAGCTTGACGATATCTAATTAATGAAAAATTTCAACTGAGTGGTCAGGAAATGTCTCAGAGCATAAAACATAGAGCATTTAAACAGACATAAGCAGCATGAAAAGCACTTGTCTGAAATCAGAAGATGCTCTCACAAACCACTGGAGACCTCATGGCTGGGATAGCACCCCAGGGAAAGTAGAAGCGGTATTATAGCCAAAACAGTCATTGGCCATTTTATCCCTAGAAAATAACACTTGTTTGAGAAATGAGAGTACATTTTTATGAACTGGTATCAAGCCAACGACCAAGAAACCTGTCGTGTCAGAAGAGATGCAGCTTGCATCCTCCATATCACATGAGAAAGGCCGTGTGACTGACAGGAGGGATGAGGAAAGTATGACTGGGACCTGATGGCTACACTGACAATGCCACTGATTTGCTAGCTAGACAGCACAGAGAGTCAGGAAAGGCTCAGTGTTTCAAAAACAAGTGAAAAAGACCATTTGATATGCTCTCTTGGAGGCCAAGCAAGAAGCTGGGACTTGTATCCAAATGACTGGGAGCTCTAAGGTTCTCCCACATGGAATCTGACAAAGCTTAGTTTTGTCTTTGATATCAATCACATATGAGAAACAATCAATGTATCTTCACATGCTGAATAACCTGAGCAAATAAAACCCATATTGTTCAAGCAATAATGTCTCCAATGGTGTTTAGAGGCTTATACTAGTGCAGTGACTCTTTTAGGTCTTGTACCTAGAATAAAACACCAGAATCTCCTAAGGAAAAACCCAAGATTTTTTAAGAACTACTAACATATTCTTAAACATGTTATGAAACTCCTGATTTTACTAAACTAAGTGAGAGTTTTGCCTCTGATTTAAGTTAAGCTTTCACTCATTCTTCCTGGTACTGTAATAGGGATGTTTCTTATCTTTTATGCAGATACAATCTTACCAATGTGGCCTGTGTCACATGAAAGGAAAGTAGAAGTACTGTAAAAATTAACACTAAAATATAAGTTTCACTTCCATGTTTCTCCAAAAGTGTAAAACATCAAACCTTTAAAATAAAACTCTTTTAATTATAAATGAGAACCAGAAACAGTACATTAACTCAGAATACACACTTCTTTGATCAACAGTATTTTTTAGATAGTGTCTGAATGGTAGGAATTTTTAAATGGGATTTCAGTATTTTAGGTACAACATTGCAAAGCCTAAGTGATTCAGGAGCTTCAGTCCTACCATCAAAATAACTTAAGAATTTAAGGGCTGGATTCTTAAAAACACTCAAGTAAAAAATCTCAGTTGATCTGCTTAATTCCTTGGGAATTAAAGCTCTGACTCATTAGGAGACATAGATGAGCTTAGGAAAGCTTAGAATAATTTTCTGTCCCAACAATCTGCCCATTTTACATGTCTCCCTCCCTCCTTACAGGACCAGCTCAGCTTCTGGTGAAGTAGAAGCTCTATCAAGTCTTGGTATAGCAGCATAAACTGTCATCAGTTTTGGTCTTTTCCAGTGCATTGAGCTATGGTTTAAGCAAATCTGCAACCACTTTATGATTAGCTGAGAAATCCCACCAAGAGAGTCAGAAATCTTTGAAGAGCAGAGTGAAAAGCACATGGCCAGAATCACTGCATCAGACTTAGCATAAGCTGTCCCTATTTGTGTGCCAAAACCTTTGAGCATTCAAATAGGAACCTGAGTTCAATTGCAATTAACAGACTCTCACTAGTACCTATGCCTTTTTTTAAAAGTAAGAATTTAAAACAGCTGAGAAAAGTTTATTTGTATCTTCTTGGGAATAGCAGACATGACCTGTACTTCTAATTCACTGTTGTGTGTTTTACAGCAGGTCATTATTATCATTAATTGCTAAGCTGCTGGCAGATTCCTTGACGTTTTGGATGAAAGATCAATCTGGATTTAATAAAGTGATCAAAAGGAAAGAGGTTATAATTCTTTTGCTTAAAAGTCTGCCAAATCAACGACATTGTGCAGACTGACATCGTGATGGGCAGCAGCTTATTGATGCAGCAGTTCATTTTTAAATCAAGGTGACATAATAATACAGCTATTGTCTGGCATGATCTATAATTGCGTCATATGCACAAGGCCAAATTTTACTGCAAATCCAACACACTGTCCTTTCCCAGTTCCTCCTGTTTCAAAGTTCAAGGTGGGCAAAGTAGGCAGGAAGGGGTGAGATGATTTACAAAGGAATGTTTTCAGCTCTGGACACAGAAGTTCTTTCTTGGACTTACACATACATCCAGCAGGACCAACTACAATATAAAGGCATTTTGGTTCAGGCAGTTCTAGCTTTCCATTCATTATAATTCAGAACTATTAAGTAATTTGACTACCACTAGAAGTTAATGTTTTGTTTTCCAATACTTGTGATATTTCCTTTCCCTCTCATCCTCTCACACATATGCACAGTTCCCATGTACACATTAACACAAACTTCTGACTGCTAAAAAAAAGTTCACATTTAGCTTCAGGTGCATCTGATTGATTCCTTTTTATTTTCCTGGCCCATCTCCAATTCAACCAGCGTAGCAACCTGTTAAGCTGAAACACAAAAAGTTCCATTTAAACATAAGAAAAAACTATTTCACTGTTGAGGTGAGGGAGCCCTGGCACAGGCTGCCCAGAGGGCTTGTGGAGTCTCCTTCCTTGGAGGTCTTCAGGACCCACCTGGACATGTTCCTATGTAACCTGACCTAGGTGAACCTGCTTCTGCAGGGGGCTTGGACTAGATGATCTCTAAAGGTCCCTTCCAACCCCTACCATTCTAATATTCTAACCATGCTGCTTTCTGTAGCTTAGAGCACAAGAGTTCCCTTGGATGGGGTGAGTACCATGCCCTGCACCTTTGCGTTCCTGGCCCTGACAGAGCAGGTATCCATTTCCACTGGCATTCACTAGGAACAGCCTTTGACATGAGAGCAGAGCAAGAGGCTCAGACTCATGCCTCTTGCTCTGAAATGAGGTTTACACTAAATGCAATTAGCTTTTTCAAGCTACAATTATTTTTTTTTACAGGTATCATCTTGGAGAAATTAAAACAAACTCTGTTTACTCTAAAACATACATCCCATGGCAGAAAAATCAGAGAGCAGACATTCAGACTGAGCTGAAAAAAAAACCTGGCAGAAGGATGAAAGAAATTATGACAACCTGCTCTGTGCTGGGTTTTGGACAGAGCAAGTTGGGGAAAGGGCTGCGCTGTTTTTGCAGTTGATTGGAGTATGTTGTTAACTCAGTATAAAGTACAAGACTAAACAGAAAGGCAGATTTCAAAGAGCTCTACGTTAAGCCTCTACTCTCTTGCTTAGAAGGCAAGTTCAGCCATATCACTTGAAAGACCCTAAATGAGAATATGCCATCCACCTGGAGTAGAAATTGAGCTTGTAGAGACAGGATTTGAGCACAGTGTGATGAAAGCTGAAAGAACTAAGTACGTGAAAGGAGGAGGAAACTGATGAAAATTACTTCTGAGATAACATGTTTCCACTGTGACCTCTCAAAAAGTGAACTGCTGTGGAACCAAGCACCTGGGTTCCACCAGGCTGCAGAAGTACGATCAATCATGGGCTGCTGTAAGTAATCATCTATGTCTAAAAAATGAAATTTAAAAGTAAACACAGTAGATCTATAGATTTCAAAGCTTAATGACATTCTTGCTGGAGAATATTTTAAAATTGGGGAATGGAAAAGAATTTTGTGGAACAGTCATCTTCTAAAGTTATACATTTGAAGGTAGCGGCAAGATGCATTAGGTAGTGGTAAGGCATAAAATTGCCTCATAAAGGAAATCACTTTTGTGAAACATGGTAATAAACATCACAGTGAAATTACAGATAATGATTGGCATTTTTGTGCTATTTTCCACAGCCTGCTCTGACACTTGTTCTGAGTAAATGAATAAGGAACTTGTCTCCAACCAAGAAGAAAGAAAATCTTGGGTTATCCTAGTTCGTTGTGTCTTGGTATACGCAAAGATGAAGCATGTGCCATTTTGGGCTATATCTGAATTGACAAAGTAGGTACCTTCTCTGGAGAAAGGCTCCCAGTGGCTTTGTGGTACCTGCTGTGGGTGAGCTACTGCCCAAGTCGACAATCTATCACATAGTTTTTCTACCAGTCTATAAAGCTTCCTGCTGAGTGTGGCATGTACTGGTTTTGTAACCTGCACATCTATTTATTGAAGCAGGGATCTGAGTCCTCATCTGCTTGAAATGGACAATTGCTGTCTTAAATAAAATGGGTATTTAATGCAGTAACTGTGTGCAAAGCTTTTTAGGATGAATTCTAGGAACATTTGAGCTACTGAGGCAGATGAGATTGCACTTGTTTCACTGTCAAGAACTAATAAGTGGATCAGATGACAGCAAATGGCAAGTTACAGACAGTTATGGCTGGAAAAAATTACTCTCTATATACATGAAAGAATAAAAACTTGATTCCGTTTTGCTTGGGACAGTGGAGTTTTAATGTCTGGAAGTACAGTTAAATAATGCTAATTAGCCATTAAGAAGCACTCTACATCTGCAAGAAGCTCTTCAGTAGTTAGATACGGAGAGTTATTCTACACAATAACCTTGCCTTATATGCATTAGTCTCATTCTTTAGCAATGGAAATTGAGGTCTTTAGATGAGACACCTCAAATTACAATTAACTTATTTGCAGATGGCTTACGAATAGGCATGTGATGAACAGATGATAAGATTCAGCTGCAAGTCTTTAAGTCTGTGACTTGGTCTCCTGTCTGATAAAAAAACCCCTTCTGGGAGTTAAGAAAGGCAGAAGTAAAGAGAGAGATACAGCTGACTTGCAGAAGGCTAGAGACTTACTGCAAATCTCCAAAGCAGTCAGTTGCAAACAGCACACTTACAAGGCTCCGTGCTTATATATCAAAACTCCCACAATAAACAAAGAGGTTTCCTTTACCTGAACTGCCACAGAAAGAGCAAATATAGATGTACCTGTGGGGAGCAGAAAGATTACCTCAATTAGTCCTATCTGATTCCCTCTTCAGAAGCAGCCAACTGGTTGCCACAGGGGGTCCCAAGGGACCTAAACTTGCCTTCAGCCTCTTTTAGATCATTTCCTCAGGGATCTCAAACCCATAAGTCCACTCACCATCTCCAGCTACTTGTGTGTCATGTGCCTGGGGCTTGCCAGTACAAGAGGAAGATTTGCCACCTGAGTTGCCCAGTGTTACCAGTGAAGGAAGGCTCTGAGGGGTACCCAGAGCACCTGTCTGTCTTAGCGTGTCACACAGACAGTTCTCACCAGCTTACCAACTGCCTGGATTCTTTAAATGACATGTGGGAACAGAAAGGAACAGTATCCTTCACCTGAACACAGTATTTTTTCCCCAAGGTCTTCATTTGACGAAGACTGTAGATAAGCATTTGCCATTCTAGCAAAATCATCAGCCTTAAGGAGGGCTGGCTTGCACTCTTCATGAACAAATTAAATACACAAGGAGAAGTGGCTAATTATTATCCCTTTCTTTTAGCTACACAAATGTCATCATCTATACCTACTTTTGAGTAAAACTTAAGAGGATACAAATTTTGCTAACTAAAGCTCAGACAAGTCAAAGACCTGACTTTATAATAAATGCATCTGGGAACGCAGAATGCTTGTTCATTCAAGACAGTTTGACAAACCTAAAAGCAATCCAGCAAGGAACACCTCTGGGATCCTCAATACTTCAACAAAAGTTAGGTTCTACTCTTCTCACTAGCCTTAGTAGCTAGCGACTAAGTTGGACAGGGCTATGAGAAGAGAAACAACTTTTCCAGCCACTTTCAAAACAATCTATATCAAGTATAACATCAAAACCAGTTACCTGTAGCAAGTTTGGTATGGGCTCCCTGGTTTTACCCAAAGATACCTCATTTTTTTTGAGAAAAAGCTGCCTTCCTTCCCACTAAACTTCTTTAGTCTTCTGAAATTATCTTCTCCAAGGATTCCCACTGGGTTCAGTATGAAGTACAGACAATTTCCCATGAAAATTCCTCTGGGCATATACTAAATATGATACATACTGCAAAACTCAGCACAGGTCCAGGTCTTCTGCGTCCCTCGGCAATATTAAAGCTCTCATTGTTCTACCCGTCTAGTGGATTTGTGGCTGTTCGGGTTTTTTTTAAAGGCAATTTCCTGTATATCTGAGCAGCCACATCTGATAGAACAGAAGCAGGAGAAGACAATGACACGCCTCTTCCTCTCAAGCCCTCTTTGCATGCAGGGTATGCCTCTTCTTCTTGACATCCTTCCCTCTAGCCAACCCACTTCCAGAAGTGGCACACGGTAGCTGGTTGTTAGCACTCAGAGTGCTGATGGCGAGCTGTAGGAACAGCACAGACTTAGTGCATAGGTGAGAGGGCTGAAACGATGTGAAAGTGTTATGGGAGTAAGAGGAATCAAACTTTGGGCATAGTTAACACATCCTGCTCTAAATGTTCATTTCTCAACTTCCCCCAGTTCCAGAACACATCTTGTGGACTGCCCATCCCTGGATAGACCAAAAAGCATGTGTACATCATAACCAAAACTGCCTAAACTACTTGGTTGTTGAGGTTTTGTTTTTTACCCAAGTCTTAGCTTGGCTGATTGAAAAGAGTATATTTGAGTTCCACGTGCAAAACTGACACTTTTCACTTTTACATATCCAAAAAAAGGAAGTGAGACTATCACACAAATACTGAAAGGAAATGATTTTATCACACACACGCTCTTTTGGCCACTGCCTTCATATTTCTCACAGAGTGGGAGCACATCACACAGAATTAGACTACAGAGAAGTGAGTCAGGCTAAGTAACTCATAAGGTTAATAACATCTAGATCCTGAAGGACTGGATCTAGACTGTAGTTTACCACAAAAGGCTGTAGCAGAGTTCTTGCACGTAATTACATTGCTGAATTTCTAACATATGCCATTCTTCATCCTTAGTTTAATGAATTTTCAGCAGAATACATGCAGCTCCCAAAACATGTGTCATTCAGATGATACACACATCTTCCTTGGGATAAAATAATGAAGTTTTTAAAATCAGAGAAGCAAATTCCCAGCTTATCTAATTCATGTTAGGAAATGGGATGCAAACATGGAAATTCAGAAAGATAACAACTTCCTACTTTTATTTCTGCGAAATGCAAAAGTAATTTCTCCCTTGACATTTTCTCTAGTCATTTTATTTGGCCTTTGCATAAGAACTATACAAGGTTAACAGCACCTCTTCATTTTTTGTTCCCTGTTCCGTTCCTTGAGGGGGTCAGAACGTTCAACTGTAAACCACTATTGCTAATTTTAGGATTGATTCTTGTGCCGTGGTAGCTCAGACTGCAGTCACTTTGACAAGCAGTAAAAACTAGCTCAGAATGCCATCAGCTCTGTCTTGTAAACACAGTTTTCCTAATGTTGCACAGTTCTCTATGAAGTACAAGTAAATCCTTATGCTTACTACCAGAGTCGAAATTCAGATACTATTTTCTTCTCTCTTCTTCAAAGGCAGACAAACACTGTACCACTGTCGCAAACAAAGGTTAGGTCAGACCATGACCTTCCCTACACCAAGACTAAGAGTTCTCATGGCACATAACTCAGAAGAAGTATGTGAAGACCAGTTGTCTCCACAGTACAGCTGCACATGAGCCAAGTAATCCATTTTTTACAGGAATTTGGTACAGTTGAGAAGTAGGTAGTTTCCTCAACTTCCCATCCATACACAGCCAATACATAAGATATAGGTAAGCAGTGGCTGGGATCCCACTCAACTGTTCCAAGGAGTGTGTCTCACGGTGTGTGTCTCCTACGTGTCATTTACTTGTCAGTCATTCCTGGCTTGGGTTTTTTGGTCAGGAGGCCTTGATCCCTTGACAAACTTTGATCCCTTGATGTCATCAGAAGAGGCATACAAGCCCTCCCACAGGCTCACATATAGAACTCAGGGAGAGTTATATTGACCCACCAGAGGCTCATCAACTCTCATTTTATTTGAGCTTCCTGACATATAGACTTTCTTAAAGCTCCCAGTCCCAGAATGACAAAACTAAGTGAGATTCTCAGCTTTCAGATTTTTTAATAGTGTAAATTTGCGACTGCAAAGAAAAGCTAAAAAACTATCCAGAGTGTCATGTGACAACTCATAAAACAGGTGGCAAAGAAAAAAGTCACTGGTTTTGATCTGATTACTTTGGAAGGTCTGACTCATAGCTGCTAAGTACAAAAGTTGGCAGAGGGGACATAATACACCTAAATGACGCCTCAAAGAAGTTGTACATCCTGCCTTTAATTTTTAGGTAGCTAAAAATTAATGAATTTTGTGGAGTGTCTTGGCAGAAAGAGTCCGCTCAAGTCACAAACTTCAACTAAAGCCAGGAATCAGACTCTATCTGCAGCAGCCCAAAGATACTACTGCCTAGGGCACTCACTGAAAATGAACAACAGATGATGCTGCTGAAAAGCAAACCTGCTTGATTGCTTTCATATTTTCTGACTCCGATTCTGTGGAAAATAAACCACTGAAGCTGATGAAAACCATGCAATTGACAAGGTCAAGCCCTATGAGGCAATTAGTCCCTGACATTATTGCAACTGCTTGTATGGTTTCCCAGCACTCCCTTGCCTCCAGCAATTGGGTAGTAACAACTTGAATAAAAACGTGTTTAGAAAATTCATTAGTAACAATCTGAGTGAATCGTGGCATTAGTGCAGGTCAATGTTAAGCTTCTAATTAAAAGATGCCAAATCTAACTAGGTCGTTGAAATATCTTTAAATAAGATACATGTGTTTGGGGTATGTATCAGAGGCATATTGGTTTGGTTTTGCTGCTCTCCAGTCATTATAAAAATTGGCTCATTTAAGGCCACTTAAATGGTAACAGCTTGTTTTAGTAATATAAAAATAGACAGAGGGAAACACCTGTATCAAAGATGGAAATGGTTTCCTGCACATTTAGGAAAAAAAATTTAAAAAGACATTTAAGACATTATAGTTACAGTCCTATTGCAAAATAATTCTAAAGGTATTCACCATCAGATGCAACTGTCTGGGAAGTAGCATCCATCTCTTCTACTCAGTCTAGGGTAGGGAAAGGGAAACACATAGTGTGTCCCAGTTCTTTGAACTTTTCAGCAAGTATTCCTGAATTTCTAATCAGCATCCACTTCACAAATGTCCTGTTTTAACTGCTGATACTCAACCTTTCTAACCAAGCTGAAACTGTGACTGATGCACATAGTTCCCATGTTTCCAGAGAAGTGATGAGAAATTGATAAAATGTCTGCTTCTTTTTAATCAATTGATAAAATTGGCTTTAAAAAATATAGGAAACCATGGGTATTTTATCAAGTCATAGCTGGTTTCAACTTGCTGTAAACAGGACATTAGACTGGCATGAAAAGCTAGGACGGTGTATTAAAAAAGAGTTAATTTGCAGGAAAGAATACAGTTTCAGTTGACAGCAAAAATTGTAAGTCAGCCAGAGGTCACTGAAAAGTTTTGGTTTAATAATAAAGTCTGGTATTTGTAAAGCAATTAGTTTAAGGTATTTATGTCTGGAAGCGTTCAGTCTTCCAGCTAAATTCATAACAAATGTACATACATATCTTCCACAAAAGCAACAAGATGATGGTATCACATCTCTTTGTGGACAAGTATTTCGTTAGCCTCCTAAAAAGATTTATAAAAAAAAAAATCCAGAAGATCCAAAACTCACAGAAACCTAAAAAACTGTGAAGGAGCTAAAAAGCCACAGAGCTGCCTTGGGAACAGATAGCTAAACAGTTCTTGACAGATGTTTGTATGTATTCCTCTCTCCTCCCCTCCTGAACTGAGGGAAGGCCGAAGGCTGTTGAACCTTGAACAGTGAAGCTCTGTAGAGAACGGCTTTGCTCAGAGGCGCATGTGTGAGTGACAGTTCGGTGTGTCACTGGAAATGACAAGCCCGAAGAGGTGGCCTGCCTCAGAAGAAACATCGAGCACAGCTGAGTAAGTGCAGCAGGAGGTGACTGTGGCAGCATTCAGAGTGAGCCCTGGAGAGTTACCCACTGTCCTGTGTGTTGGGGATGTGAGCAAGGACACTGCCTTGAGTTACTGTCTCTTCTGGCATTCAAGGAAGTGGGATTTTGATGCAATTCTTTTTATGTACGAGAATGTGCAAAAATACCTGATTCCACTGCATTCAGGTTTTTTCTCCTAGATGGACCAGTTGGGGTGCACAGCCTCTACTGCAAGGCCAGGCTCACCTCTTGTAGAGGTGCCTCCTACATCAGCACTTGCTTCAACACATTGCTGACACCTGTTGATGTCTGTGTAAACAGAGACCTGATGGATGGAGGAAATGAAGTTCACAGCCTATATGTTTAGCTGTCGAACGGTCTGGATGAGATCATGCACCTTAAAATCCTGTGAGGTTCACTTAGGTGATGTGAAATGTCAACTCTGAGCTGTGAACATCTGAGTCACAGGCAGCAATAATGTGTTGGCAAGTGGCGAATACAAGCTGAGAACAAAATGTTCAATAGAGGTTGGTGGATTTCCCACAGTATAATAGGTACCAATGGTACTTCCACTCAGCTTGAGACACATCCCACTGTCATGTGATGAATTACATTCCAAGAATATTAAACTCACAAAGAAGTTTCCATCCTGCCTAATTTGATAGTTGCTTTCCTTGCTAATGCAAGGCTAATTCCAGAATCTGTTTATTCCTAGCTTTCCTCCAGGGTTTCTTTCTGTCCTAAAGACATTTCCCCTCCTTTCATAGACATCTCTCAGACATCCTGTATCTGCTGTGGTTCCCTGGGGATCAGCTGCCACCTGAAGTCTGCCCAGATGGCCAGGACCTAGCCTGCAGGGTTAGGAAATAGCTTCAGGCAGGGGAACAGGTAGGACTTGTGGACCCAAACAGATCTGTACAGGAACAAATCAGGAACAACACTGCAACTTACAAAAAGAAAATTTGAAAGTAGTGTTAGAAAGTAGAACTTCACAATTACAGGAGCAGATAGAAGAGGTTAAGAAGACTTGATAAAATACATTAACATTTATAAATATCTAAAGGGTGGGTGTCAGGAGGTTGGGACATCCCTTTTTTCTATAGTAGATAGTAACAAGATAAGGGGTAATAGGATGAAGCTGGAACACAAAAAGTTCCACTTACATATAAGAAAAAACTATTTCACTGTTCAGGTGAGGGAGCCCTGGCACAGGCTGCCCAGAGGGGTTGTGGAGTCTCCTTCCTTGGAGGTCTTCAAGACCTGCCTGGACATGTTCCTATGCGACCTGATCTAGGTGACCCTGCTTCTGCAGGGGGGTTGGACTAGATGATCTCTAAAGGTCCCTTCCAACCCCTACCATTCTATGATTCTAAGATCATTTTTGTGGACACAAGTTATGAAATACATTCTATGCTGCATATTATTATACTTTCCTCTGATGCACTTAGCTGTGATTATAACAAGAGCTGGTGAACTACCAGTGTGAACCAAATTGGTAACTCCCATGTGCCTTTAAGTAGTCTGCTTCCTTCATGAAGTAATGAAGCAGGAAAAAATAAACCAAAACCAAACAAACAAGCAAACCAAACCCCAGAAATATCTGCAGACACCAATGCTGCCATTCATTGACATGTTGTGCATGCCTCAGATTGTAATTCAATTATTTTAAAACAGACCCATCAGCCATCAAATCACCATCACGTCAGCTATTACAAAAGCACTGATATTTGACTTGACAAAGTGCAAAGGCAGAACTCTTCTGCTTATTAGAAATCACACGCATTCAAAAGACAGAGCAACCACACTGCCAGTGATTTTCACTCTGATTGTGTCATGGTAAAGACTCTGGAAAACTGGAATTTTTAAGTATTTCTTCAGCATAAGTGAAGTGCACAGAAAGAAGTTTCATATAGTTAAGAATGAATAGCAAAGTTCAGCTTCTGCCAAGTTAAGCTACAATAAAGACAGTTAACTCCATTTCTGTACGGAACATCCTCTTACTTCCTATCATGTCACTGTGTCCAGTCAAAACAAATCTACTAAAACTAACAAGTGTTAATGAGGCATTTTTCTAATCTAGCACTCAGCATGTTATTGAAGCCAGATGTAAGGTTCTGCAAGGACGACAAGCAGCCTCACTGATAAACACCGTCTCTCAGCCCCACCACTGACTATGCTTCTCCTGCTGCTGCAAGCAAACAGCCCAGCAGACCCAGCCACTTAGCTCTCTTGAAAAATTAATCTAATAAACTCAAGCACTTCCATGTTTCATCTGTGGCAATATAGTCCGAGATAGGATTTCACTCTCACCATGCAGATCTCAGTTCACTTAGAGTTAACATCAGTATTTTAACAACCTAATAAAAAGTCAAGAACCTCCAATAAGAAGGCAAAACGTAGTATAATATGATTGAAGCAAGATGCTCTGTTTAACAGTGTTGTTCATTGCTTAGTCTTTAGTGGAGCAACTAAGAAGCAGCTCAGAATGTAATTCATTGTGAGCATCTCTAATGTTGAACTATCAGTGAAGAGTAGCAAATGAATACAAATTTTAAAAAGCATACCATAAATGGGCACATGCTGGTCCTTTGCCATATCTCGAAGTCTGAGGCCCTCAGTGGCCCATGTGTCCTTCACTACCTTGGGGTAAAAGGAGGTAGGCATATTTTTCCCAAGCCTTTTTTATCTGCACTGAGAATGAGCCAGGTCACTCTCCTCTATTTTCCAGTCTTGACATGATACCAAAAAACTTGCTCAGCTGCATATTAGCTGCATAAGCAATAGGAAGAAGATATGTGACACACCTTTAAATGAAGAAATGAAAAAGAAATGAAAACTCATTTAGAGAGAACTTGTATGCACACATATCACACAGCACTGCAAGGGAAGGGGAAAAAAATGTCCAAGTTCCTTCCTCACCATCTCTTCACAGATTAGCAGAGAGGCTGCTTACAAGGGTCCCATCCATTTCTCATGCTCCACAGGAGTGTTAAAAGTCCCTCAGGAGGGACTGCATGAAAGATAGACATGCCTCGAAAACAGCGTATGGGTAACTGATCTCTGTGCCTCATCAGGAAAGAGTATGAGTCAATGCAACTAGCAGTACAACTATATCACAACCTGGCAGCTAGACAGATGGGCTCCCAGTGAGGAAATTAGAAGCAGCTCGAGTTGTCTCCCTGCATCATATTAATCCCCAAGCTGTATTTTGTCAAAGAACAAAGGTAGACTGATTGGCAGTGCCCAGCATTCAATTCTGGAGCCTGGAGCACCCCAACAGGAGTCATCAGACTTCCATTTTCTAGGACACTCCAGAAGACTCTCATTCTCCCCATACACTTCACCTTTACTGTGGGTTTCCAATAGCCAAGAAAGCCAAGAACTCAAAATGTGAGACCTAGCATAAAATCACTTCACCCTCTCAAGACAGAGCCACAGCAGGAATGGAGCAGGAGGGGGTGTTTGCCCTATGCACCTTCTGGCAACACACACACACACAAAGGGGAAGAAAGGCACTAAGTATAGGCCCTAAGCAGATGCAGTTCAAGTTGTGGATGAGGTAGCATGAGGCACAGGACCACACTGATGGCTGGCTGGGCTACATGACTTGCAGAAGTTTGGAAAGAAGCTGCTAGATTCAGTTCACATCAGACAAGCAAGTTGTGTAGTGGGGCAAAATGAGGAGTTCTATTCACCACTGAGAGAGCTCATCAAAGCCTTATAAACACATGTATGCATTTAGAAATGAAATACTAAAAAGAGGTGATGATCCTCAGCAATATCTTTATTAACCTTGCCAGAAAACATATTTATTTCCTTAAAGAGACAAGATTTTTCTAGAACTAAGGAAAAAAACCCCATTTTAAAAGCCCCTACACGTCAATTTAGTTAGTAACCAATTTTTTTAGGATGGCCTCTCTTCTGTGGAAGGCAGATTGCTCAGTAATCTCAGAGAGGAAAACTGTCCTGAAAGTATTTCTGTTTTCTTAACTGTAGTCCCTTATTAAAGTGAGGCACTTTCCCATTCTGGTGAATAACCACATTAGCATTTCATGTGTCTGCATGAGTGTCCACAGGATAGCTTTACCAGTGCTATTAATTTCTTGCATTTACCTACAGAGGAGGCTCACATTCACACCTGGAGAAAGGAGGCCATAATCACCATAGCTGGAGGTGCTCAGGAGTGTCCTGACTCCAGTTCAGCCAGATCCCTTACCATGCCTTTGGTTTTGTGCCTTAACATCATAACATTCAGCCACTCCAGTCCTGAGGTCTTCTCTTTTCCAACAGCTGGACACAGAGCTTCCATGAAAGGGCTGAAACATTCTCTCTCTATTCACAGAACAGATTCATGTCTTCCAGAGGGAACGCTACTGGCAATCCTCCAGACGGTGGGGTCATGAGCTTGGACCCACAGCCTGCCACGTGCTATCTGTTCATGGCATGCAGCAGTTTCAGCCATGGGCAGCCACAATATAGGAATGTAGTTTTTGTAACTATCACTAAATTTTCTTTTGAAACACAGTGTAAAAGACTAGAGCAATGTACACATTAATGAAATCTGAAATTGAATACATAGAATCATAGAATGGTAGGGTTGGAAGGGACCTTTACAGATCATCTAGTCCAACCCTCCTGCAGAAGCAGGTTCACCTAGATCACATAGGAACATGTCCAGGCGGGTCTTGAAGACCTCCAAGGAAGGAGACTCCACAACCCCTCTGGGCAGCCTGTGCCAGGGCTCCCTCACAGTGAAATAGTTTTTTCATATGTTTAAGTGGAACTTCTTGTGTTACAGCTTCATCCCATTACCCCTTGTCCTGTTGCTAGAAACGATAAGAAAAAGGGATGTCCCAACCTCCTGACACCCACCCTTTAGATATTTATAAATGTTAATAAGATCTCCCCTCAATCTCCTCTTCTCCAGACTAAACAGCCCCAGTTCCCGCAGCCTTTCCTCATATCAAAGATGTTCCAGTCCCCTGATTATCTTGGTGGCCCTGTGCTGGACTCTCTCCAGCACTTCCCTGTCCTTGAGCTGAGGAGCCCAGAACTGGACACAGGACTCCAGATGAGGCCTCACCAGGGCAGAGTAGAGAGGGAGAAGAACCTCCCTTGACCTGCTGGCCACACAATGCACATTTTCATAAACATGCGTGGAGACACATGTTAGAGAGACTCAAAGTAACAAAATCCAGAAATGATATCAAAATTAAGTGCTCATAATTATTTTTATATTCACACCATATTAGCACAGAGCATCAAAACTCTTTAAACACAAATTAAACTTCATGACACGCCTGAGATTTAGGCAATAATTAGCAAGTCAGTACAAGTAAAAGAATGACAGATTCTACAGGAATCTATTAAGTGTTTATTTGTTGTTTATACCTCTGAATGCTATCTAATAATAATGAATAATTTGTATTAGTTGCAACATCATAACTAATTAATTGCAAGCCCTTACTCCTGGATTTTTTTTTCAAAATTAAACCTTTTTAGTATATCTTTTTTCTATGGAAATTTCTCCCCATATCTAGCTTGATTTTAGGATTAATTCCATTTTGTTTTCTGACACCATTTCTATCTTTCTTTGTGATGACTTGGTTTGTATGCATGGGCTGTAAACATTCATGTTGGAGGTAGCCTCCTGGTATCTGTTTTTCTGGTTCTGTGCTCTGATGCTTTCCTTTCTGATGTAAGTATTTCCTAGGATTCTATAATCACAGATGGAAACTGCCTGTTTCTAATTTAGCTTTAATTACCTCTCATTCAGCCTGCACTTTTAAGTAGACCAGCCTGCTCTCTGGGATATTAAAGTCTTCAAAGTGCCTTCTGGAGAATCAAGGATTGTATCTTCCATAGCTGCATGGATTTTTTTCTTCACCAGGCTTGGTGGGCTTTTGCATTTAGCACCTCTTGGTCTTGGTTTAGAGGTGTAACAGAAAGCTAGTTCTCTTTAACAACAATGCTGAGAAAGGAATGAGAACATAGTTTTATTTGTGAATAAAACCTAAGAGCATTCAAAGAAAATCTCAGAAATCTCTGCTACTTAGAAAAGCTGCACAATCAATGATTAATACTAACTGGGACTCAAGGACATTACAGCCACTGGAGGGCTAACATTTTACTATTCAAAGAGAAGATGTCAGTTGAGAACATGCAGACATTAGCTGTAGGGTTCAGACACAGCACATGTCCTGGTTTCTACCCAAGCTTTCATGAAATCAAGTTCCTTGTTATTAGTACTACATGAGGCATAAACGTGTCTCTTTCTCCATAAGACATTAATAGTACTTAGCTTCTTGACAAACGGTTTACAGTTTCATTTCTGGTAGATGTTACCAACACAACCTGTGTGCGTGCTGAGTACCTGATCTTATTGTAGATTAAGTGTAAATACAGTCAACTACCCGGCCCACAAGGCAGGTACTTAGTATTTCAAATCACCAGAAGTGAATATTGACCACAGCCTCACTCAGCCTAGGACTAGACCATGGTCTCCATCTAAAGATACATTTGTGTAATCACTGGCTAACAGATATCTAGATAAGTCTACACTAATTGTTCTGAAAACCAGCACTATTTTGTACTCAGCAGTCCACCGATTCATGATGAGACAAATATGCTATGCAACAAAAACCTGAACAATGTTATATCTAAAAATAGCCAGCAGTTCAGACTAGTGCAGTAATAGCACCATAATATTGGCACTAATTACAGGCCAACAATTGCAGACCTTAATGCTAAGAGCAAATTTCTGAAACAAGCCAGAACAAAATGTACTCATAAAGACAAAACACTGTGGGATGCTATCATGAAGATGGCTCCATCAGATCAGCCTCATACTGAGATGCAAGGAGAAGCTCTTAAATCACTAGTAAAGCTGCAGCATCTAATTATTTTTAATGGCTCTTGATATGAACACCAGTGCCAAAGTACCTACAAATAACCGAACTCAGCGGTATTCAGCATTCAACACGGGGCTCCACAACGCAAGACCTTCATTTACAGGATCAGGCAGGCTAAAACAAATGCACAATTAATAGCCCACAGTGCACCTTCTTCCCCAGCTTCACCTGCCTCATCTGGGATCAGCCTTCCAGAGGTGCTCATTAACTACTGCAGGACTTTCACCAAGCAAAGGTCAGTGTGACTCCTGTGATCTCAACAAAGCTGCATCATCATCCACTCCATCCACTGATTCATGATATAGACATGAGACACAGCACACACAGAGGAAAGGTTTACAAGTGTCTGTTGGCACTCTGCACACGAGGCAAGAGGAAGAGGGCTGCAAGGGCATTACTGTGCTATCATCAGACTCCTAGACTTCTCAAACTTTTCTAAAGTATCTTAAACTGAAACAGGCTGCCCAGAGGGGTTGTGGATTCTCCTTCCTTGGAGGTCTTCAAGACTTGCCTGGACATATTCCTATGTGACCTGATCTAGGTAGACCTGCTTCTGCAGGGGCGTTGGACTAGATGATCTCTAAAGGTCCCTTCCAACTCCTACCATTCTATATGCATTAGAAAGTTACAGGGTACAATGAAAGCCTTCCAACACACTATTCCAGCTTTCACTGCTTTATAATGAATCCCACAATGCTGCTAATGTGCCCAGTGTCTGGATTAGTGTCATCACACAAATGTATCACCTGCCAGTAACGATGCCAAAGTTCAAAGTTTTTAGCTCTCCTAGAGAAAACATGAAATGAAATCTCAATACATCTGAAGGCTTGGGAAACAAAAGATGAATGATGGAAGAGCAGGTTTTGGTAAGGCTCGGTTTTTAAACACATGGTGTCAGCAATTCTGCTATTTGCCCCAAAATACCGTTTCTACAGAATCTAACTATACTGGAACTCTCAAAAATGAAAAAGAAAAAGAAAAGAAAAAAGAAAAGGAAAGGAAATTGAGCAAAATTAGAGTTGGTCATAAATATTTAAAAGTACATAAATAATGAATAAATGCTAATTTTACCTCCCTTCCCCTGCCCACTAAAATCTGAAATATGCTTAGTGGTCCTTTCTATATTGTATTTAATAAGCCTATTTCCACTACATGAATTTAAAACAGTACATATGAATTCTGCTCATGAAAAAAATTTGTTCCATCATTGAGCGCAGAGGCATATATTGAAAACAAAACCAGAAACTGCCAGTGAAAGTCATGCTTCAATTAAAGACACTTTTGCTTACAAAGTAGGATGTTTGCACCTTGTAAATGGGACCAGAGCCATTTTCCTTTTGAACAATGTCCTGCAAACATCCATTGCGCCTGTGTGACTTCATTTACATTCATTTAGTGTGGTAATTCTCACAAGTGGGAGTTATTTACACAGTTCGGTTTACTTCAGTTAATTTTGGAAACAAAATATATTTGAAAAACACATGGAAATGTCAGAACTTCTGGCAGAGCAAGAAGATGGTTTGATGCTGAGGACTAAATGGTACTGAGCATTTGTCTGCCTTCCAAGATCAGTAACAAAAGTCAGAAAAATTTCATTGCAGCGTTTTGCAAACTAAGAGCTTTGTTTGGCTTTACTTCATTACACTGCTTTACACATTCACATCACAGATGACTAAATACTGCCCAAACTGCTCCAAGTCTGCAAAGTCCCCATTTGTGAAAGTCTGGCTCAAGTGGAGTTCAAGGAAGAGTTTTGCAGCATATGGTAAGATGGGGTTTGGTCCAAAGAAATTTTGGATCTCCTTGATGCTAACAGTTGCCTTTGTTTATCTCAGCATGATTTATTTAAATTTTCTTTTCAGAGTGGTTTGAGAAGTGTCACTGATGGCACCCGAGCACAGGAAAGCCAGTCGCTAGACATGAAGTCTGCTGAGCACCAACAGAAGGTGGAAAATGCTCAAGAAGCTTCAGTTGCCTTTCAGCTCCTCCATCGTCAGGGTTCATGTGAGTTTCAGCATAAATTACAGCAGTAATTGCCTTCTGGCAGCCATTGCTCCCAGCAAGCTGCTCCAGGCACACGAGCAGCTCCTTGGGCTCAGATGATGAACAGGAATGACTCAAGAGAAAGCAATTCATTCACTTCTGATTTTGTGCTCATATCCTAACACAGATCATCTCCCTATGTCTTCCTCTGCCTTCTCCCTATGCTGCAATTACAGCTACAAACATAATGGTGATGTTGCTGAAACAACAGAAAGAAAATGAATACCATGTGGCTTTTTTTCTTGCATGCCAGAATCAGTGTTGGAAAAGTGTGATCTTCCCTCAGCTGAGGACAAGGCTTGGGCCATACCCTGCCCACACATCGCATCCAGAACTGCCTGCAGATATCATCTCCCAGGCACGCGAGAGGACTCATAGCTGGTGGAGTAAGAAATGTGATTTATGGAACACTAACACCATATGGCACAATTTCCTCTCATTTCATTCCACCTCACATATTGTAACTGAAAAAAAAAAAAAGATAATATTCCACACTATCTAGTTTATTGGAGAGGAGTCAGGCTACAGTAATAGCAGAGACTAACCCATCAAATCAGCATTCACTCACTTCGATCAATAAATGTACCAAGTCGCAACAGGGTGGGAAGACAAAAACTGAATTGAAAGATATTATGGACAAAAGTACCATTCCTCTATCAAAACAGGAAAAGCAGGAAAACATTTTCCAAGCTGTTCAAAAATCATCTGTGCAACAAAAACTGATATAGCAAGATCCACATACAAACCCAGCAATCCAGTTAGGATTGCTGCTCTTTTTGTTCATGAGAGGACATCAGTGTGGAGGGTCAATTCCACAGAGGTGAAGCAAACTTTTTTTATCAGTACAGTGCAGAGATGTTCTGAATTCCCTGAATTAACATTTGTGGGAGGAAACAAGGCAAGATGGTGGGGAATTAGTGGAAATTAGTATTTCCATGGTTATCTGGAAACTGAGAGAGAAGTAATTTGTCCCAGGCATCACCAGAAGTGTGTGGCAGAACTAGGAGGAGAATTTCCCTTCTCAGACTAGTATCATGCCTCTCTTTAGCTCTAAAACTAACTTGCCTCTCAGTGATCTGGAGGTGAACCTGCTTCTGCAGGGGGGGTGGACTAGATGATCTCTAAAGGTCCCTTCCAACCCCTACCATTCTATGATTCTATGCTTCTTGCACAAGCAAGGTGGTCTTAGGTGGCCAAGGTAGAGAGCACCAATACACCCCAGGTATGCCCTGGCAGGCTATTGGGAAGGTAGCTACATGGCTGCAAGGGCTAGCAAGTCAAAGCCCAAGCTATGATCACCATGCCACCTTCCCTTTGCCTTCTGCCTCTCCTGTCATCTAGAGACAGGCTATGACCAGCACAGGAAATCCGTCTACCTATTTTACTTGCCTGGAACAGCCAAAAGAATCCTAATGCCATTAAGCACTGAAATACAATTTATTTGTTGTTTGTTGTTGTTGTTTTTTATTAAGATGATTAATGACTTCAAGTCTCCATCTTAGTACAAGGACACAGAAAAGCCTGGTACAGTCTCCTTAATAGAAATGCAGAGCTGAACAACATGTTTGTCAATTAGCAAATCCCCCACTAAAGGGCCTGACTCTTAAAGTAATGAAACAATTACTGTCAGACGTCATTATTTATTAGCTACAACACAGCGGCACTTTCAGTCAAGGGCAAGACCCCACTGTGCCTGGCACAACACAAGAATACATAATCCAAGTGGGTTTGTTGGCAGAGCTGTGGCCTTCTGCCTGATGCCCTTTAAAACATGCAAGCAAAAATGACATTTATATTAAAATTAGAAATGGTAATAACAGAAGTTATTCTTCCTAGCAGAAGAAATGCAAGTCATCAGGTCATTTAATTTGGGAGTGCCATCCCTCCTACTCCCATCAGTGCTGCAAGCAGTTCACCCTGCCCAGGAGGTGGGAAGACAGGAGGAAAGCATCACAACTGGTGCACAGGCTGGCACTTCTGGAGGATACTGCAGGAAAATCAAAGCAGACTCGCCTTCTCTCCCACGTCCAAGGCAACTGCCTTTTTAAAAGACAAGGACAGCCCTTCACTAGTGCTAGCCTGAGAGGATAATACTTAGAGGAATACTGAGAGGAAACAAACTCCATGGACAAGCAACAGCCCTGTGTGCTCAAAGGTCAGCTCAGGTCTTCCAAGTGAGATGTTGACACTCAGCACAAGATGTAATTGTAAGTATGGATTTCAGAGAGGGATCAGGGATGCTGAATGTTGGGGAAGACAGCTCGATCAAAATGTGGGATTCTTTCTTATGCAGCTGATGAAGCCTTCATTGCTGAAGCAATTTACAGTTTAATGTGAGAAGAATCACATATATATACCACAGGAATCATAGAATGGTAGGGGTTGGAAGGGACCTTTAGAGATCATCTAGTCCAACCCCCCTGCAGAAGCAGGTCAACCACTCATAGTGGATTCAGAGCGATGAAGAAAATGACCCAACAGGCTTTCCTTAACTCTTAACATGCATCTCTTGAAGATAAACACCTTTTAGAACATTAGTGTGACCCAAAGCCTGCTGAAATCTCTAGAAAGGCAAATTTAAACTGGACTTCAAAACAAGACCATAATTTTGAGGAAAGAAGCACGGGTTTTTCATTTGTTTAAACAATGAAAAACTAACTATAGATTTTGTCAGCAGATTTTGTGGGTTTGTTGCAGCTGTTTATACATTTTGCCATAAATCTCAACATATTTGTACAAGCCAGGTGCTGTAAAGCTTTTGTGTTTTTTGCCCTGAAGGTTTTTGGACATATTTATATACAGACTCGGCAGTGACAATCAATGTATTAGCTGTGGAAATATCACTTATTTTTCCCTGTAACAAAACTAAATCCTTCAGTCTCTACTCTGCCCTGATGAGGCCTCATCTGGAGTCCTGTGTCCAGTTCTGGGCTCCTCAGCTCAAGAGGGACAGGGAAGTGCTGGAGAGAGTCCAGCACAGGGCCACCAAGATGATCAGGGGAATGGAGCATCTTTCATACAAGGAAAGACTGCAGGAACTGGGGCTGTTTGGTCTGGAGAAGAGGACATTGAGGGGAGGATCTTAATATCATTTATAAATATCTAAAGGGTGGGTGTCAGGAGGTTGGGACATCCCTTTTTCTATAGTAGCTAGCAACAGGACAAGGGGTTATGGGATGAAGCTGGAACACAAAAAGTTCCACTTAAACATAAGAAAAAACTATTTCACTGTGAGGTTAACACAGCAGTGGCACAGGCTGCCCAGAGGGGTTGTGGAGGCTCCTTCCTTGGAGGTCTTCAAGACCTGCCTGGACATGTTCCTATGTGACCTGATCTAGGTGACCCTGCTTCTGCAGGGGGGTTGGACTAGATGATCTCTAAAGGTCCCTTCCAACCCCTACCATTCTATGATTCTATGATCTATGAAAATCTCTTAGTTTGTAGAGGCAGAAGGAAACTTATCTAGAAACTATATAAAAAAAGAAAGTAACCAAAACCCTTTAGTGTGCCATCAATAATGCAATCCTAATTTTGAAATAATGTTCTTTTTTTTTATAACATGTTACTATCTTCCATCTTAATCTCCATCTCAATTAAACAGGCACAACTTTCAACTCAGCTGTGCACAAAGGTGTGAGGCAGAGGTCTGTTTTCCAAGGTAATGAAATCCAACTCTGACCCACATCTACGAAATAATATTCATGAAGGTGAGAAAAAACAGGAAATAAATCACTTTCTATAATTTAGTATTTTAAAGTGAAAGAACCAATTAAATTTCTTCAAGGTACCTTTATGGGCTACTATAGAGGGAAAAAAACCAAAATAACACAACCAAACCCACCCCCACCTCCCCCCAACCAAGAATACTCTAGAAATAGCAGATTTAGAACAAAGTCTGACAGGTACTACGAAAGCATGATGAATATAAAGTACGTACAGTTACTACTAGTTTCTGGAAAGTGTTTATCTAGAAGTCATGGTAGGGTCAAAGGACTGTGAGAATGTGATCTGGAAGGATCAGAAGTGACCATATTTTTTTGTTTCCATTCTTCCCACTAGTGAAAACTGCAGAGATAAAGTTTTGCCAGTGACGTAGAATGCAAAAATCTCTATTATTAGCAAGATCAAATAAATTCTAACTCTCCAAAAAGTGGAAGCCATTCTTTCTCCTGTCTTTCTCTTCTTACAAACTTCTCTTTTTCTGCCTTCTGTTTAATAAATGCCAGAATTAGTTGGCCAAGTCATCTCAACTACATGCAACACTGCCTGATGCCTGTAACCAGAAACAAGAGGAAAGCAGTGGTTTTTACAGCTCAGGACTGGGGTAAATTTGCAAGGCTTGAGAAGCTGACACTTTGTCTTGTGTTTTTAATTTTCCAGAAGAGGACTACACATGCAAGCAGGTTTCAGAAGTAGAAACTTCATTTCTGTCATCTCTCATACCCAGCTTTTTCCTGTCCTAAGGGGGAAAAAAAAGAGCAGATTTTGAGAGTAGTGGCAGATGATGTCCAATTCTCTGTCTTGGAAAGATAGACATCATCAGCTAGGACACAGTTACACAGAGACTTCCCTACACACACTCCAGACAGTCAACACTGAAGGCAGTAGGAAAAACTGCTACAATGAAAGCCCTATTTAAGTCTTTATCTGCTAGTGGATTCCTTTCTTTTTCTCGTGTATTTTCTTACAAGGCTAAAAATAATTAAGTGATGAAAGCCATTAATAATGGACACAATTGTGTTGCAAGATTTGGTGTCAAGTTAACTGTTTAAATAAGTAACAGCAAACCAAAGGACTAGTTGCTGCCATCCCCTGTTTTAACTCAAAATAGCACTTAATTACATGACGGGCAAAGCAAGGATTTAGGTTAAACACAGTGCTGATGAAGTCCATCAGCTTTTCTGACAAACAACTGCTCGACTTTTTGTGCTTTCCCAGTTAACAGAAGTTCACAGACAGTTTAGGCCAACAAAGACCACAACATACAAATCTGATCTCCTGCACCATAGAGGACATAGAAGTCACTCAAGAACCCTCACAGTGAAGAGACTTCTTTTGACCCTCATGAGCAAACACTAACCTCAGGAGTTTGTAGATGAAATAAATTCCACACCTGATTAGGATTTGCACTAAGGCTGGTCTAGATCCATTCAAAGCTCTTTTGCTCTGCTACGATGGACTGCAGATGCAAGAATAAAGTCCCGTTCCTCTTGGGAATGCATCTCATGTTTTGTGTCTCAGCCTCTTACTCTCTTAAATGTACAACACAGATTCTCTGAGGTACCTACGCAGGAGGAGAAGTTGAAACTCCCAGTGTGCTGCTACCTATGAGTTAAATCATTATGTGAATCTCAACCTTGAGCAGTAGAAGGCTAGAGAATAACACAGTACACCTCTAGGCCCACGTGTGGTATCAATGGATGCATAGTTGCATGGACAAAAATTCAAAGCCAGAGGGGAGCTGTTGCATTTCAGACGGAGTGACTGAGAAAAGCGGAACTGAACTGTATGTAAATGCTACAGTCTCAGTCTTCTCAAGCGGAACCATGTCAGGTCAGAGGAAGCCATGAGCAACTGCTCATTGGTATTTGCAATGACAATGCTATTACAACACATGATTTTTAAGAAGTTCAAAATCCAGGCACATGTCAGGCTAGTTTCTCTCCAGGGATTTAATAGGCTTCCTTTACCTACCTGTTTTTAACATACACTTTATTGTCAATTATTATGGTTAATTATCCCTTTTTGTAGATTTGAGATCTTATTTACTAAGGCTCCCACTACTCAGAAAACTAACAGTTGACATAAAGAACTGAGACCTTGCATTATTTCTTTTTGTAAGGGAGATATGGGAGAGCCCTAGCACGTCATCCACACCACTGGACAAGGACTCCCTTCTACGAGAAATCCTGAGATCCTTATACTGACAGGGAACTACAGATACATCAGTGGATGAAATCCTCAGACACTGAGTCTAACATGGAAAGCAAGCCCAAATCTGTGTGCTGGCCCACAGGCACATAAGCACACACATACATATCCCATACAGCCATCTTCTGGAAAAACTAACTTACCCCTGTTAATATCTTAATCACAGATTAAGAGTGAGGGTTGCCTGAACAGCAGGTGCCAAGTGATTATCTTTAAAACAAGGGCATGATGATCTATCACTTTTTGGAACCTGAGCTTTCTGCAGTTTTCTGGCAGGAACATTTAGTCCCATCAGGACACTGTCCCATATGGCCCCATAAAAGAGCTGCATTCAAATAAATAAAAATGTTGGGATAAGTGCAAAATACCACCATAGTATGCTTAATAAACAAATCCATCACTAAGTACTTAAGTTTAGGTTCTCAAAGAGGATAGGTGAACCAATGAAAATGAGTTCCAGGATCTCTCTTGGGGGTGTTGTACCTGTGGTACTCCTAACAGAGGTGACTGCTTCTGAATACAGCAACACACTGTACTGCACAGATAGATCCTGCCAGGTGCCAAGCTGTAGGGTCACTATACAATGTCCATATAGTTTGTAATTAGTATGTGCAAATAAGCTGGCAATATAGCAGATGTTATGGACATCATGCAGTGGCAATACAGCCCCAGACTCTCAGTACTAACATCCACTATTTTACTAGCATATTTACACATATCAACTATGGCAACATCTAACTACGAGATATTCCCTGGGCTCCTACCTTGGAGCAGAGAAGAAAGGGCACACAGCTTTGCTATTGTTAAAGCATTAACAAGAGGTCTTCTTTCATAGTACCCTTTAGGTTTTCACCAACAGGCTGTAGCCTGACTCTTATATACTGAAAAAATAAGAGTTCTCTCCGTCCCAAGAAAAATCCAATCATGCACATCCCCTTTACCTCATCATTTGAAATATCTTGTGCATGTTCATCTAGACAATTTAGAGGCTATAAATTATCTTACTTTAAATGGAGTGTAAATTGTCTTAGTTATACCACTGTATGCTGGCTTTGTATATTTAAAGCTGCTTTGATTACCACTGGTGGAACCTAAGATTTAGCTACCTAAAGTTGGCAAAGAGTACTCTGAGCCAAGTAGTCAGTCCCAAACTACATTGCAATACAGCAGGAACTCCCACTGGAACACATAACATTTTGCTGCTTTGCATACAGAGAAAAAAGAAATCCTATTTTTTTTTTAATCATTTTTGCTTGTGTGTTTCTGCTTCTGCTATCCTTTCCCAATTCAGTTTTCTCAGTTCTTAGTCACATCACATCAGCTGTTTTCTGTCCTCTGTACTCATGCATTGTTCACATAAAGTATTCCAGTTCCTATTTTAGTTTGCTTATAAAAAACAGTTATGCCCTACCCACAAAAATGCATTTACTATTAAATAATCATGGGAAATAACTTCTTCCATTTTCAATTTGGGTCTTCTGTCCCTCACAAGAACACTTCCACCTCAAAATGCCAGGTTATTGCATATTGTAATTAGTATGTGTAACTTATCAGCTGCTAGTCAGAATCTAAAGTCATTACATCCAGAAGTACATTTTTATTCTGAAGAAATTTCATGTTATCTTCTCTTATAGTCAATTCAATAAGAATGTACATCTAATATGGAATATCTTTGCCACTGGAAAAAAAAAATCCATTACATTTCAAGGAAGGAAGGTATCAATTCTCAGTAATTTTAATCCACATTAAAAATTAGTACTGGATAAAACAGGCTAGAACCTTTGATAAATGTGTTACTCATTTATACCACTGTACTCTGTATGTGGGCTTTCAAGTTAGCACCAGTGAAATTGGCTCCCAGGACACTTATTCAAAAACGTATGATAATAGATTCATAAACTGAGTCAACTGCTAATGAGCAATGAATGCTCAAAACTAGCCCTTATAAAACAAGAGATAAGTGAGGAATGTGATAAATATATTTGGAACATTGTAAATGCAAGTCTTTCTCTGTTTTGCCAAACAGAAGGAAAATTGTGAGGTTCATGAAGCCAAATAACTGTGTTTACCAGTCAATGCTGCAAACAAGGACTACAGAAACACTGACTGACCTATATTCTGATCTTCCATGTACTTCAAAAGTAAAACAACTCCAGCAGACACTGGCATTATCACATACAGTTCATGTCATCTAACTAATCACTGGTAGTAATTACTTCCAAAATCTTGACAGTCAGTATACAACCACAATCCATCCTACGTCAACAGTCACCTCTGCAGGCTGACTACTATTTGATTAGCACATACATGACACAACTTGTTATGATGGAAGCAAAGAATAAGGTTTCTGTAAGTGAGCAGAAACCACAGTCAAATTAAAAAGTGTTTGAGCATCTGGAGAACATCTTTATTCTTAGACCACAACCACAGCAGACTACACAGTCCTGATTGGGAAAGTAGAAGACAGCATTATCTAAACACAGCTGAGTTGTATTCAGGAAGCCAACAACATCCTTCTAGGCTGCTTGGGGAACAGTGTTCAACCAGCAAAGTGAGAAGGGTTAAGTAGGTACTGTTAACTTGGAGAGGTAGATACTTTTTTCTTGATGTAGCATCTGTAGGAATTACCCCTTGGAGAGAAACAAAAATGTGAGCTGAGCAGCAAGGACCTGAACAGCACTGAAGTTAAGACTAGACGGTTGTTTCTGTTTCTAGAAGTCCAACCCCACATCTGTCTGTCTGCTAAAGACAGCCTGAGAGCCTTCCTCAGAACTAGACTCCTCCTTCTCTTGCAGGAATGCAAAGCCTGTTGTGCTGAAGAAGCACATCCTGCCCAGCACCTTGCCCAGACCATCTACCAGCCATCAGCCTACCCATCCCAGCTGGCCAGGAGGTGCTGGAGGGCATGCAGGGTCTAGGTTTTTTTCTGGAAGCTGCTCTTTCTGAGCAAAGATGTGTGGGCAATGTTTCCACATTAGATTTTGATAGCCAAGTTCAGGTGAAAAGGCTGGAGACTCCACAGGAATACACAAAACCAGAAAGTACAAAGAGGACCTAGGTTTGCTCTTTTTCCAGTTATGCACTTTCTCTTTATAAAATTAATTAAAAATTCTATAAGATGTAAATTGTTTCAAATGTCCATTGTAAGCTTACCAAGGTAAATGAGAGAAAGATAAATCCTTTGCTCCTTCTCCCTACACAATCAAGCTTAAAGGTCAACAGACATGAGTACCTACAGATTGTAGACACCCTAAGTTCTCCCAGGGAGAGAGTGGCCATGTCTCCTTCTCAGGCTAGTAAAAGAGCAAAAGAATAAACCAAATAGCACTTCTTGATCAAACAAGAGAGTATAGCAATCTTCATTGCTTCTGCACTGCAGAGCAAGCTTCTCTGAAGGAGTACAACTACAAGCTTGTCTTTTTATGCTTTTTTTTCTCCAAAAATAGTTTAGATCTGTTATTCAAAGTCAGTTCATTCCTGTTCTTTGCATTAGCTGCATCCAGAGGCATGCTATGCAGCCCTACTACACTCAATTCCAACTGTTTCGTTGCCACAGGTTCCTTCAGCTGTACCTTGAGGACACAACACTTTTTTCCCCTCCATTGAGTATAAGGCACATGGCAGCTCCTGCCTCACATCCGTCTTCAGTCAGGCCTGGGTTACACCTTGCACAGACATCCCTCTGCCATGCTGGGCATCCACGTGCAATATACAGCTCATTGGTGTAACATATGGTCTCCTTGAACAGCCAAACTCAGTACAAGGAGACATGGAGCAAGAGAGGGTCCACAGATATATCCCTACCAGAGATATTTTAGATTGTGTCACCATTCCTTCTTCTCAGTCCCACTACACAACCTACAGATGTGGCTTAGTGCTGTGGCCATTCCCGTTCACATGACCAACAAGAGGACCATCACATCATCCAACATGTGATGGGGAAAAAAGTTACACTGTGCTTCAACTTGAGGTTTCTTACAGCTGCTAGTACTTCTTATGCTCCCTTGTTCAGTTCTCTTTTATTCACCAGACCCTGCAACATGAAGGGTCTAGAGAACAAGTCTTATGAGGAGCAGCTGAGGGACCTGGTGTTGTTCAGCCTGGAGAAGAGAAGGCTGAGGGGAGACCTTATCACTCTACAACTACCTGAAAGGAGGATGTAACAAGGTAAGGGTCGGTTTCTTCCCCCAAGTAATGAATGACAGGACAAGAGGAAATGGCCTCAGGTTGCACCAGGGGCGGTTTAGATTGGACACTCGGAAGAACTTTTTCACTGAGATGGCTGTTAGACACTGGAACAGGCTGTCCAGGGAGGTAGTGGAGTCCCCATCCCCAGAGATATTTAAAGAAAGTGTAGATGAGGCTCCGAGGGACGTGGTTTAGTGGTGGGCTTGGCCTGTGGTTTAGTGTGAGGTTAGTGGTTGGACTTGATGCTCTTAAAAGTCTTTTCCAATCATTATGATTCCATGAAAGAAGATTATTGCTAGGTATGAGTTTGTCCCCATCTACTCCCCCCTTCCTTGCACCATGATCCAGCTAATTTGAGGGGAGTCTGCTGGGGAAGCTCTGCACTGGGAAGAAATGCATGAGGGAGTGCCTGTTCCCCTCCAACACCATCTTCCCTCCTGCAAAAGCAGGCATATAGATGGAAAGGGAGGCTGTCCTCCAGAGAGGGGGGAGAAGTCTCTTTTGTGATCATAGCAAAGGAATTAAAATCCTCTCCTGAAGGCACTGGGAGTTTTTGCTCTTGATTTTCAGTGTTTCAATAGTACTCTTTAATGAGGGTCACCTAGCTATTGGATAGACTGCTCCTTTTCCAGCACAAAACCAGAAATGCTGGAATACAGGTAAAAAAGGCACTTAAAAACAATACTCTCTAACATTCAGAAGTAATTAGATAACAGCTATAATGGCCCCACCTACTCTTGATAGTTTCTGCTGCCAGAATGCTTTGTGTAATAAATCATGAGAGCACTACATTACTCTGAAGCTAAAAATAAAGCAGAGTCAGGAGGCAGCACAGAGCTCTGCATACAGAATACAAAGATGTTTTTGATAATATCTGCACTCAGTCTGATTTTAAGCTTCCTCAGGTGGCACAATGAACCCAAATGAGGAGGGAAAGGTTCATGGGGTGATCACAACACAGGCTGGCTTTTAACCTGTTTTCCTTTCAACTTCATTTTTGTTGCTTTTTGATTTAGGTTAGGTTAGCTCCTGGGAAGGGTTCCACTTAACAGAACATCAAAGACATCACTTATATTTCCCCAAACACAAGAGAGTTGTTGAAGGGTAGTGAGGGAGTGCAGCTGGATGGCAGCAACTTCTTTCTTCAAATCAGAAGGGTAAGATCAAATTGTTTCCTCCAGACTTGGAAGAACTTCTGAAAAATAGTTCCATGAGCTGTACAGGGGCTAAAATATCAATTTAGAATTTACAATTACTAACAAGTACTGATCACAGCAGTGGCTCTTGATAAGGCCATTCATTCTAGTTAAGAGTTGACACATTGTTCCAGTCACATCCCAAAGCCCAGTCCCAGATTCCCTCACTGTAAGGGATGGCTGTCCATACTGAATAAGTTACCTGGCTAAATGTGATGCTTGCCTGACTCTGCCATGTTAACCACAGAATCAGAATCATTACGGTTGGAAAAGACCTTTGAAATCATCAAGTTCAACCACTAACCTCCCACTGCCAGGCCCATCACTAAAGTAAACTATATCCCTCAGCACCTCATCTATGCATCTTTTGAATATATCTAGGGATGGTGACTCCCTGGGCAGGCTGTTCCAATGCTTAATAACTCCCTCTCAATGAAAAAGATCTCCCTAATCACCAATCTAAGCCTCCCCCAGTGCAACTTGAATCCATTTCCTCATCACCTATCCTTATTTACTGTAAAGAAGAGATTGACCCTTCAGGTAGTCGTAGAAAGTGATCATTTCTTCTCTTACCCTTCTTTTCTCTAGGCTAAAACACTCCCAGCTTCCTCAACCACTCATCATAAGAATTGTTCTCTAGACCCTTCAGCTTCGTTGCCTGTCTCTGGACACGCTCCAGAACCTCAAGTGTCTTTCTTGTAGTAACAGGCCCAGAACTGGACACAATATTCAAGGTGTGACCTCACCAGCACTGAGGGCACAATCACTTCCTTGGCCCTGCTGGTCACACTATTTCTGATACAAGCCAAGATGCCATTGGGCTTCTTGGCCACCTGGGTACACTGCTGGCTCATATTCAGCCAGTTGTATATTAACATCCCCAGGTCTTTTTCTGCAGGACAGCTCTCAAGCCACTCTGCCCCAAGCCTGTAGTGTTGCATGGGGTTGTTGTGGCCCAGGTGCAGGACCCTGCACGATGAACCTCATGCAATGGGCCTTAGCCCATCCATCCAGCCTGTCTATCACCTCTTTGTGATAGAAGTATGGCATCCCTTTGAAGTACCCCCAGTGTCCTGTAAACTGCTCTATGCTCAAAAAACCACAAAATTTTGGTAGCAACAACAGGTTTGGAGACAAAAATTAATCTGTTTTGCCTTCCAAGTGCTTTCCTTGTCCCTGTCCATAACCAAAAAGATAGAGGAGAACACTACTTGTGATCACTTAACCAGGAGTCTCAATGCTCTGAAATATCATTTCATAGTCCTTAGACTTCTGGTAGATACTTCCTCAATACCCATCTGGAAAGTCAACAACGTATAGTAGTCTGTGGGCTGAAACAAGGTAGTTTTCTCCTCACATCCTTGACCCATGCCCCAGGGAGGCAGCAGACTTCCCCAAGAAGCAGGTCAGGTCTGTGTATCAGACCTTCTGTTCCCTTCAGAAGGGAGTCTCCTATGATAATGACCCATCTTTCTGTCTTCTTTGTGGAAGCTGTTTTGATGCTGTGCGCTAGTTGCCTGAATATTGGTAACTGCCCTCATCCTGATCATTGTTGGGGTCTGCCTGGAGGGATGCATACCTGTTCTGTAAAGCTGGAGACATCTGGGAGAGTGAAGCAGTCACAAGACACTCATCTGTGGCACCAGGAAACAACCTGCTGCCATTGCCCTCCATCCCTTGAGTCCCTGGATTCCGCTGGGCTAAGAGAGGAGGAGAACCAAATGGGCCAGCTGAGCTTTTGCCAGGTAAACAGTGGAATGAAACTATCCCAAAAACTTATTTGCAATAAGAGTTTAACATCTGCTAAGGACAAGTCTGGATGATGGTCATGAACAGAATTTTTAAGTCTTTAGGCTTTAAGGACAGTTTTAGTTAAAATAATTTTGAATTTTGTAGATGGCTGAAAAATAGACCCTGAATAGTACCCCTCAAATTGTATAAAGCTCTATGTTTCAGCTGCTGACACTGAAAAAGCTTTTGGGATAGATTCAAACCAGGAATCAAAAAATAACAAATCAAACGAGATGTTATTTCCCTTTCCAAGTAGTCCTATAATCTAGGAACTGAACTTCATCTGAAATTCAGAGCTGAAATTCACAGGGAGCTAATGGAAGTACAGCTGGAGGCTGCTAGTCCAGGGAGTTTTAAGAGCTGCTGCAAAGCAAATGGACCAGCACTCAGATTTCTGATAGGCTTTGCTGTTTCACATTTACCATGTAAATAACCCTGTATGATGCAAAAACATCTTAAGGGTTCTTTCCATGTCCAGATGGCATTGTTCTTTCTAGGCCAGTCTGCTAGATGTCTGATCTTAAGGGAGCCTGGAAGGCTACTTAGATCTTTCCCTCAGATATCTCCAAGTTTTCTTCTGTGACTGATTTACTGGAACAAGAAAAAAAATGAAATGTAAAACTCAAAATCACTACTTGCAGATGTGCACGAATTGCAATTACATAAAGAAATCAAATGGAGACATCTCATTAAGAACTGATCAAATATGTGAATATCTCTTCTAAAAAAAGAAAAGGACAAAGAACAGTTAATGACTGACATGATTAGAATTAATATCTATTAAGGCCGGCAAGACTATTACACTTATCAGCCAGTCTTATCTGCAAAAGACCAGCCACAGAAAACCTCAGGACTCTACTGTTTCCACTGAATTATTATTCAATCTACACACACGCATCCTGTGTCTAGCAAGAGTCCCTCAGGGGTCAGTACTGGGGCTGGTACTGTTCACTATATTCATAAGTGATCTTGATGAGGGAACAGAGGGCACTTGTCAGCAAGATTGTTGATGATACTAAACTGGGGGGAGTGGCTGAAAGCAGAAGGCTGTGCTGCCATTCAACGAGACCTGAACAGGCTGGAGAGTTGAACAGGGAGAAATATAATGAAATTCAACAAGGGCAAGCGCAGAGTCTTGCATCTGGGAAAGAATAACCCCATGTATCAGTACAGGCTGGGAAATGAACTCTTAGAGAGCAGTGTAGGGGAAAGGGACCTGAGGGTCTTGGTGGGCAGCAGGATGGCCATGAGCCAGCAATGTGCCCTCATGGCCAAGAAGGCCAATGGCATCCTGGGGTGTATTAGAAGGGCTGTGGGCAGTAGATCAAGAGAGGTTCTCCTCCTCCTCTACTCTGCCCTTGCGAGACTGCATCTGGAATATCGTGTCCAGTTCTGGGCTCCTCAGTTCAAGAAGGACAGGGAGCTGCTGGAGAGAGTTCAGTGCAGGGCCACCAAGATGATGGAGTGGAGCATCTCCCTTACGATGAAAGGCTGAGGGAACTGGGTTTTTTTAGCTTGGAGAAGAAGAGTCTGAAGGCTGACCTCACTAGTGTTTACAAATACATAAAGGGCAGGTGTCAGGAGGATGGAGCCAGCCTGTTCTCAATGATAGGACAAGGAGCAATGAGTACAAGCCGGAACATAAGATGTTCCAAAGAACTGCAAGGAAGAATTTCTTCACTGTGAGGGTGACAGAGCACTGGAACAGGCTGCCCAGACATTGAGTCTCCTTCTCTGGAGACATTCAAAACCCACCTGGACAAGTTTCTGTATGACTTACTCTAGGAGGTCCTGCTCTGGCAGTGGAGTTGGACGATGATCTTTCAAGGTCCCTTCCAACCCTTAAGATTCTGTGATTCTATGATTAAGCACATTCATTTAGCCCTTTCTTTGTCCTGCACTATTCCAACTTTATTATTTATTACAGATAAAGCAAAGAAAGATCATTTGGTCGCTCACATCTAGTACTTTTTGTGTCTCTGCATGCTGTAAAACCAGCAGACTTAGGAATGACCTGATTGATCTGCTTTCTCTGACACTGCTTGGCATTCTTGCCACAAACTGGTATAAAAACATAATCCCTACTGAGGAAAATTTGAGACACAACTAAAGCATACCAATAGCACTTAGGTCACTTGCACTTTCAGTCTGCTTCCCCTTCAAATAAATTTCCCTTTTAAGAAAGAATTTTAACTGTGATTCCTGTATATATGGTCTCTGCACTGTTTGCAGTTACATATCTTAATCAGATTTTAACGCTACAGTGACACAAGGAGTTAAATGTAGCATAGGTCCAGCTAGGGACTATGACATTTCCTACATCAGTGCAAAGTGTATTAACATTGCATAGCACTCTCTCAAACACCTAACACATAACTACCAATTAATACTAAAGAGTGGACTGTTGGCAATAGCATCACGGTTGTATTTGGTTTACTTATATAGAGATTGTCTGCATGTCCACCTATTGCTAGTAAGCATCCTTAACCAATATAACTCAAAAAAACCACCCCACAAATTTAGAAATTATTATTTACTTCTAAAATGCAATAATTTTCCCATATATCTAGCAAACCAGAATCATCAGATCAATCATTCTCCTTCAGTTACTAATCAGCCCAGGAGTATTTCCTCAGTTCTAGTCTACTTGAACTTGAAGCCAGACTTAAAATATACTTTGGACCTGAACAAGCAGAAAACTCCAGGGACAAGAAAAGTTCCAGGCATGGGCACTGCCCTGTCTGCTGCTAGGGTGAAAATAGAAGATGTAAAACCAAAATGAGGTTACAGCAGCCAATACTCTTTTCTTACCTCAGTCTCAGGCTGCTGTGCAACCAAATACCATTTCTCATGAACACCATGGTCATGAGGACACGTATAAAGGCCCAGAAGGTGCTGTAGTCTCCACTCATAGAGGTTAGAAGGGCTCCACAGCTATCAAATCAAGACAGAATGACTCAAGAGAAAAAACTTCCTAGTTGATCCCAAGTTTTGCACACAGTCTGAAGTAAAAAACACCACAAATGGGTAAACTTCTTGAGATAGACTCTAAAGATTAAAAAACTGCTATCCCTCTACAAATGAATGAGAAGAGACAAAAAATGGAATTGAGGGAAAGAGGCAAGAGTTCTTAAACTGAGGTTTTTCTAGGCACTAAAAAAAAACTTAATACATTGAGTTCTGGTGCACATAGAACATACAGAGTCTGTAACAAGGATCTCTGCTAGGAAGGAAGAGCTGCTCCTATTTTTTTTTTCCTATCAGAAAGTATTGTTTTTTAATGTGCTGCAGCAGTGGTGGTGTTAGTGCATGTGTGTTCATTTTAGGACTTTTAGCTCATTCAAATATTAATTAAGAATCTAAGGACCCTACATCACTCATAACCACTGGATTAAACAGTGTTGAATCATGAACTCAATCACATACATAAAATCCAGAGACAACAGAGAGATTAAACACTATCTCCACTAAGACATGTTTTGCCAAGGGGCTTCTACTGAGGATATATTTTGATAAAACGTAACTTATCTCCATACTTCAGATATCTGGGCTGTTACTCTGAAAATAATTGAACTATTTCCCTTCAGAAAGTTTAATTTTATTAATTGACTGCAAAGAAACAGACAATATTCATAAGCAAGTCACGGAGACTGCAGGCTAACATTGGCATGCCCAACTTGCACAATAAAAGGAGAGATTAATTTGCTGCCTTAATTGCACTTGTGTAATCAATTTATTTTGGATACTGAAGAATTGAGCAAAATGGTTCTTTCATTTAATTTAAACTATAACAAAAAATAACATTTGGATTCTAGCTAGGCAGACAGGAATTGCTTCCATCGCTTATAGTGCAGTGCTTATAATCTTTCTATAAGTAAGTAGCCTAATGACATCCAAACAATCTAATCAGTCAATAGGGACACAAAATGAAACACTGGTTTAATACTCTTACCATTTTAGTATGCCAGAAGTTGATTAGTGGTATTAATACTTCAGTTTTGAGACCTAAACTGAGGTTGGCTTGAACAACTCTGGACAAAGTTGCAGAACAAAGCAGAATTTGTGTATTTTAAAATACTGAGAGTCCTTGAGATTGAAGACCTTGTTTCAAGAAAACAGTCAGGAGATGTTAAATTGAATACCTGTAAAATTTTTGTCTTCTGGTTTACAGCTCTCAAAATCCATATTTTCAGAGGCTTTCCTAAAGCTTAAGAAACCAGTATTTACTATTTAAAGGTGAGAACTGAGTGTAACCACCCCAAAAAGAAGTTGGGCAGTGTAGCAAGTGTCCCTTTGAGCACACACTGATAGTAAAAGAAGTAATCTGCTCAGCTAATGTATTTAATCTTCATACAATGATTATTAAGAGAAAAAAAATGAATCTTGTAAGAAAGTTCTGGCATTCAATATTTCCCGTACCATGATGCACATGGTTTATCAACCTGTCTCCAGGAGGCTCTAAGAGGAAAAAAGCAGCCTCCATCCCTTCAAGTGAAAACTAGTGTTACTGCCAGACCTTAACTGGGAGAGAAGGCGGCAGTTCCCTGCAGTCTCACCTTGGCAAAGAAATTAGGAGGCTAAATCTTGTAAAAGGCAAGCCCCAGAGTCTGCTGGCCTCTCTACCATTATGAGGAAATGGCCTCAAATCGCCAGGGGAGGTTTAGATTAGATATTAGGTTTGGGATTTTTTTTTTTCCCACTGAAAGGGCTGTCAAGCATTGGAATGAGCTGTCAAGCATTGGAACAAGCTGCCCAGGGAAGTGGTTGAGTCATCTTCCCTGGAGACATTCAAAAGATGCCTAGAGTGGCACTTAGGGACATGGATTAGTGGTGGATGTGGCAGTGCTGGATTAACAGTCCGACTCGATGTTAAAGGTCTTTTCCAGTCTAAACAATTCTGTAAATGCCTGCTTGTTTCTAGAAAAATCCAGGATAATTGTCCATGCACTGATATCACGATAATGCATTTTAGAGCTCTGTTTTGGATGTTGTCTGCTCAACAGAGCTCTGTTTTAGCCAGACCATGGGACAGTCTGCCCAGAAATGCCACAAACTCTCCATCCTTGGAGATACTCAAAACTCAACAGCAATAAACCCAAGTCACCTGCTCTAATTAGGCCCACTTTGAGCATCAGGTGGAAACAGAGGCAACCTGAGGTCCTGCCCAACCTGCCTGACTCAGCAATTCATCTTTCGCTAAAACTAGCAAGCTGAAACTGTGCAAGATGTTTATGTGAAAAGTTATGATGGTAAAAGTCAAAGGAGGTTATATTTGGTAGGGTTGAGCTATGGAAGAAATCATACACTGAAAATTTTGAATAAACACAGGAACAAATGTTTCACTAACTCCTGCTCTACTGTAATCCAGACCAGTTATTTGTGTTTCACCATAAGGAGACACTATTTTAAGAAAGAGGCTTGCAACTTTTGAATATAACTTCCAAAGAACAAGAATAATATTCTGAAGTGTCTCATGCTTATTGAATTATTTTATGTCTTAGACCTCAATTCAGCTCTCATGAGGTCACAGTCCAATCCATTAATTTTAGTGCAATTTGGATCATGATCTAACTTAGTTGGCTGATCAGCCTGTCTTTTTAGTCTCAGCATTTTGGATAGTTGCAATCATGGCCAAAACTAATTACAAAGAGTTCTTCTTGGGCCATTCTACTTCTAGTGAGATCTGAATGTTTCACTTCAAGAGATTAACTGCATGCAGCAAATTATTGACTTCAAAGTGCATTTATTTGCTCCCTATTGTCCAAATTCATCCACCTTACTTGTTTTCTTTAACTGTGGCACCTAAATTGCATTCAAACACCCTCTAAATTCTGTGCAGCAAGAAATGAGTTGTCATTTAAAAGCTTCAAGTTCTTTGAGGTGAACTTGGACTGATTTATCTAGATCTCCCAATATTAACAGCTACAGGTTGATCAATGCTTTTGCATGAGCAATAAGTCTCTGCTTTCTGACTCCCACTGTTTTGGAAAGTAAACTATCACAATTTCCATTGCCATAGTAATTCACTAAATAAAGGACACTGTATTCAGCAGTGATTGTTAAAAGTAAGCTTGATAGAAATGTTCCATCACAAGCACAGATGGAAGACACAGTTCCTGTAAAAAGGTGGTGAAAGTGGAAACAAAATAGATTATAGTTACCTCCACATAAGAGATGAACTTGACTGTGAGAACATCCATTCAGCAAAAAATCTGCTGTCTTTCTGGGAAGCAACAATTATGCTGACTGATCAATAATTTTCTGGTCTGGTTGAACTTCACAGGAAACATGGAAACAGGAGAGGAAGTGAGCTCTCTTTTTGCATAAATCCCAGGTTATAGAGTGTTAAGGAAAAGCTAATGTGGATTTACCAGAGACCGATCATTTGTAGTTGGCGCTCTGGAAGGAGGGTTTTGAAGATGAGTCCTTGCCCTTCTCTTTTTTTGTTACCATGTTATCATGTCACTTGCTCCCTGTTGTTATCATGTTAACATTTTGTTAACGTGTCATTCTTCCTCCTATGACAGGATAAAAGGCCTTTCTGTGAGACAGGAGTAGTAGATGCTCTGTATCTTCAGTTAATATACAGCTTCTTTATGCTCTTTCACAATACAAAACTAGAAAGTGCTTCTTAGTGGTTCACTGCCAAATGGATAGGCCATACCATGTGATGTTCACTTATGTCTGAGACTGAAGTAGAGAACATGCATACACAGTACAGACAGTATCTGGGAGAGGCTGGTGAGTACATGGGAGGACAGAATGAGAAGTTTAAAGGTTTTGAGAAATTAGTTGTAATGGACTTAAGATAGTACAGTATGAACAAATTAAGTAGTTAGCATCTGCACAAATGCAACATGAAGAATGGGTGGATATGAAGATCAGGTAAGGTCACAACAGCCTGTGTCATGCTGTTGCAAAAACAAACAAATGATAACCCTAAACGAAACTTCACCTTGGAATCCATAAATGTTTGTTTCCCCTGTAGATGTTACTGCTTCAGCAAGAGTACTGCACCCAGCCTAGGCACCACACTTCTGAGAAAACACGGACTATGGCAGGGTGGCCAAAGAACAACAAGAACAACATAGATAACTTATGTATTATTTATGTAATGATAACAGTAACTGGGTTTGTTACATTTAGCCTAGGATATTTCTGTTTCTGTTTTCTGCTACTGCTCAAAAACCCTGACCATATTACATGTTCCATGTGACTCCCATTCCCATTACTCATCCTGCATCACAGGCTGGTCAGATGATATTTTCCATATTATAGCAAAGGAAATTCTGTTCTACAGAAATCCCAGTTGCTTTAACAATTACATAGCACTGTTGTCATAGGGAAATGCATCTGCAAGTTATAAATGGGACAGCCAGCATCAGAACTAGAACAGGCCCAGGGTTCAGACCATGCCACTAAAAGCACAGCTAATTTCTTTCTTGCTTGCATCCTTTATTTCAATGTACTGTACAGCCTGAGCAAAGGTGGGGCTGTGACCTTCAAGAACTTTTCTCTATCCTAGATGATTGATACAGAAAGGACAGGGATGCACAGCAGTGGTTTATTGACATTAAAGTTTCTACTGCAAAGTGACAGGGAGGGAAAAAAAAGAATCACATAAAAGAGTAAAGTAGAAGCAAAAGTGGCATCCTTGCAGAGACAGAGCAAAAGAGCCACTGGTAGGACAGAGTTGCTGCTAATTGAAGAACTCCCTAGACAGTCCAAATGTACCCATGGGCAACTCTAGCATCAAAAAAAAAAAGCTCCTAAACAAACATAAAAGCATCTCATCTTTTTGTGTTAATTAATATCAACCAAGCATACAAAAAAATCAAAAGCAACAGATGTCTCAGAAGAGCATGAGAATTCACAGGGGCCCATGTTCTTTTGGTGTACTTCACTAGCACACCAAAAACTTAAGAAATTCATCAAACAGCCTTGACATTTTCCTACTGTGTGGTGCTGCAGATACGTGTTATTTCAGCTCACTAAATGCTTGGGAGACACTATACCTTAAGAGGAGACAAGTAAGAGTGTTGGTTCAGTAATCTCAGCGCCTCAGGCTGAAAGAGTGTTATGAAAATGGATAAGAAAAACTCGTCTCTGACTAGATAGAATAAAACATCATCATTTCAATGCCAGTGTCTGTAGGAAGCTAAGGCCACCACAGCACTGCCTCAGAAAGTGCTTTTTATTTGTTGCTTTCAGTAAAACATGAAGTTCTTTTGCCAGGGGTAAGATTTCCACAGTAGAGTGTGTGCCCACCCTCTACTTGGAGCCTGGCAGCGGGGCTGGCTGTGCTCCCAGGCTAAGAGCAGGGATGTGGAGAGGAAATGCGTCCTCACCAGCCTGAGAGAGACCTCCAGCTCCTCACTTCTCCTGAAGCCCAGCTACCACCACCCCAGTTTCATGTGCCTGCCGGAGGCAGACAGAGCTTGACAGGCCCTTGCCATGCTGCAAGCCTGCAGCACTCCTCCCTTACATAAATAAAGGTAAGGCAGAGGCCACAGCCATTTCTGTATGAATACATGTCATACAAGAGACCTGCTGGCTCACATGCCCTTTTTGTTTGCTTCGGATGCTGCTGCCTGACAAGAAAAGCAGAACCACTTCAGCCTTGATAATGGCCCGGGCTTATGAAGGCACCTGCATTGCCCAGTCCTGACTGACAGCAGTCTTGGGACAAAGAACAAATGCAACCCATCTCTGCTTCAGCTTGCCACAGGGGCCAAAGGAAAAGGTTGCAACCTTTGTCATAAGCCAGTAGATTTAATACATAGTTGCCAGCAGTAATCTTCTGGTCAAGTACACGAAATTCATTCATCACTTATTTTCTATTTGGAGGACTGTTCTAAAGAAAAATGAAGGATGAGTCAAGAAAAAAAAGGGAACATCAGTAAATTTTACAAACCAAACAAAATCAAAACGAATCTCTCTTCAATGGTCTTTTGCCAGATAATGCACAACCACATTAAGGTTTTATAGCTACAACTAAATATTTGCTCTACAGGGCACAGGAGAGAGAGACAGAGACACCACAAGCTTGTTGCCCCTTTTTCTCTCCAGCTCCCCTCTCCATTAATGAAAGCATGCCTGTCCCTGTGGCATGTGTGGTAGCTATGCAAGCAAAGAGTCTGCCTCCCTTTTTGATCATTTCTCCATCCATGAAAGCCATTCTGCAACTAACAGCAATAAATGAAACAGAGACTAGTCTCCATCTGCATAGGTGATATAGGCTTGAGAAAGACAGTTTGAAAGACTACAAAACACAAAAATAAAAGTGCAAAATCCACAGCTACCAAGAGAAACCCTATAATAACCGGGTGGGAGCACACAGATTCACTGAATGAAATTACATGTTATCATTTTCCATCAGCCCTCTCAACTGACTGCAGCATTTGATGTATGCAAGCAAGATTCTGAGGTGATGGCAGATGAACACAACTCATTTCTTCCGTTATTTGAAAGTCATTAGGATTAGAGCACTGCATGCACCAGAAGCATCAAATTAAGCACCCATCACAGGATCAACCCTCATCCTCCCCTGGGTTTTTGCAAATTAACACTGCAAATTAAGTATTTTAGTGAAAGAACTTTTAATTTGTTTACTTGGTTAGCAATGCTTTAATTATGCCTATTTTTAAAACTCAAGATTATCAGTTCTCTTTTTTACACAGCTAACAAAGCTATAGCTAACAAAGAATATTTTACACAATTGCAAAATTATTGTGTGACTGTAGAAACTAAAATTCAAATTAAAACTCATCTCTCACGTGGTTATTAAACCTGTTAACAATAATTGCATCACTAAGGATTAGCAGAAATGGTAGGAAAGTACAGTTCACAAACAAAAGTAACAAGAAAGTGAAAAAATGTAACAGTGCCATGTTTTAAACCATTGTATTTCTCTGTACTGTAAATCAAGACATTCTCTAACTTCAGACTCCCAGCCTGACAAGTGCTACAAACGTTGTCAGATCAAGGCATTCAGAAGCACATCACGGGCTAAACTTTAATGATATTTTGGTTTTTTGACCAAAGACAAATAATCTAGAACACTGTGGCACTACAAGTACCATCAAGCAGAGAACAATCAGGCTCTTGACAGCTCACTTGACTATCATAACCTTTAATATAAATGTAATATTCTGGTTTAGGCTTGCTGTATTTATTTACAGAGTACAGAGAGAATAGATCTGGGGAGTGCATCTCCTCATTCAGTATGCTTCAGAAAGATAGCAAATCTTTTTGAAGTATTGCCACACACAAGAAAAGACACAGAACAATAAACAGATGAAGCAGAAACATACTCCACAGTGTATGGTTTATGTAAATTGAAACTGAGGTCTGTATATGAAAAATGAGACCTGAATGTAACATGTATTGGATTCGACTCACTTGGAACATAAAGCTGGTATTATAATAGCTGGTGTTCTCTGATATGTGTTCAAATGCCAGGACTTTACTCCAGCACCATTTTCAACAACTACAAAGTATGTGTTAGTAACTTACCTCAAAACAGTGTTAGTATTTTGAGGTCTCCTAAGTATGGGGGTTTTTTCTAGGCTAGTTTATCCTTTGCTATCACTTCATATAGTATACATCCAGCATCTTTTACACAGTATGCCACCAAAAAAAAAAAAAGCTGAAAACTACTAATAGATATTAGTAAAAGAAAACCTTTTTATATTGTGATTCCTAAACAACACCACAATCACCTCTCATCCGCACATGTGGGAAAGAAGGTAGATATAAAACGTGTAATGCCAGACCTCTGCATTTCCAAAAGGAGCAGTTCCCACAAAGGACTAAATTATTTTCTGTGCAAAAAGTACACAAACATTACTGAAATTAGAGCTGTATGTTGTTAACCCCCTCATATCCCAATCTATGCAGGCTACACTGGAGCAAAGCGTGCCCTCTCTTTCACAGCTGTATATGACCCCTAAAGTAGCTAGCATACTGATAGACTCAAAGCACTGTTTGGGAAGTCCTTTTTGAACCATTATCTTACTGGAGAACAGCTGCAGTTCTAATTCAACAAGGTGCTTCAGTCCCTAGTCCCAAGAGACCACTGAAGCAAGGAAGCCAGTTTATACACTTCAACTCTTAAATGAGTTAGAAGTTTAAGGGATTTCATACAAAAAAGTCACTCTCATGGCTCCTCCACAAGCCACGTACACTGCCCTTATTATTTCAAGTAACTACATTTGGTTGTGTAAGCCAATTACTTTATTTTCCCCAAGTAGAAAATCAGAACTTAAATGCAGAATGTGCAATGAGCACATTCAAGCATGTTTATTTATGCCTATGTATATGTTCATGCTTCATAAACCTTCTGTTAAGGTTCAATTCTCACTAGATCATAAATATCTGAAGAAGACTGAGCTCTGAGGATTTTCAGAGTAAGCACTTTAAACCTCAGAGTTGGATTTTATTTCCTGCTGTTGTGAAAGTAGTTTAAAGCAGTGAAATACATTCTGGAACTACCAAACACATGTCCCAGGACTTGTCACATAGCGATTGATCTCTCCCTCTTCCCAACCAGATTGTAGATATTCATTTCAGTTAAGGATTACACATTCTTTTCATCTACCACAGCCAATTGTTTTCTATTCTGTGGGGCAGATAGAAGTTTATTTCAACCTGAAATCAGAATTCAGGAAAAGCATTCTGTAGACAACCAATAGTTACTAATCAAACTAATCTCTTGGGAAAGATTAGGCAACATTTTTGCCCTTTGATCTTCCCAGAGAAATGAGGACAGCTTTAGTTCTGTTTTAGAGAAAGTTGACAAAAAATACAAGTAAATATCTATCCATCCATCCATCCACTTACTCCAGTCTCACCTTTGTTCCAGAGAGGACTGTCCCCTCAAGCAGCTCTAGCAGAGGAAATTTTCACCTTTATGGCCAAATCCTGAAGTTCTATGACAAGATTTACAACCTTAAGAAGCATCTGTTAATAATCCAACAAGGAACTTGCAATGAATTCAAGCCTGAATCCAATTCTGCAATCATTACCTGTGAAGACATAGGACTGCTAGTTAAGGGAAAAGATTTCTCCAAATATCAAAAAAAGCTGTGTGACAGGGTCACCAGTTTAACTTTGTTTCATTCCAAAAGTACTTTGAGGAAGTTTGTGTCTGCCCACGTGCTGTCTTGGAGAAAGAAAAAAAACCAACCCAAAACTCAGAAGCAAAAATAACAGAAGAAACACATTCTTGTTTTGACTGGGAAAGAATAGCCAGATTCATTCCAAGCATAGAATCAGTCTGGAAAGTAATATAAGAATGTAATTCCAGTGGAAAGTAGATATATTTACTCTAAGAAGAAATCTGAAGGCAAAAACACCTGAAACAAGAACTCTGCTTTAACTAATAAAGTCACTGCTACTACATCAGGACCCTAATTAAGGAATAAAATGCAAACAGCTCATGTATGAACTGGCAAAACAAACAAACAAACAAGCTATTCCAAATGAATAAGAAAATTGCATCATCTCTACAATCTGATAGGGATATTCGCCCTCTACCTTACACTTCTTCAATTCATGTCTGTCTTTTTATCTTGTTTCCAAAATATTGTATTTTTCCTAGTCTTCTCAAGAGTTCTATCTCCTGGCCTATGTGCAGCCAAGCAAATTCAATTAGAGTGAAAAAAACCCAAATGTCACACCTCTGAAACACAGAGGTGAAGACATGTCTTCAGGAAGGATGCAAGTCCTTCTGTACTTCTCATCTCTCTAGTGCTTATGCAGCTTGGTGTTAATCTCAGGTAACTTTCTAGACTTTCATCCTGTCATTACATGTATTGCACTGAAATATAGACTTAGATCTAAGCTCCTTGCTTTCAATCAGTGTTTCAAAATGCAACTCCATGTGAAACACAGCAGAGCAGATGCACACCAGAGTGAAAGGAGATTAAGGCACTTTCAGGAACCAGAGCAGACAACCAATGGGGAGCAAGGAAGCTGTGAAAGAAGCACAAAGAAGTGCTTCTGGCAGCTGTGATCAAAGTCCTCTTTTCTTGAGGGTCTAGGGGATACCCCACCCCAGTGATCTGTTCCTTGAGGATTGTTGTGCTATGGTGGTGGCTGCAGCTTGAGGCAGCAGGGGTGCCAGAGCAACGTGCAAGTGAAAAAACAACATGCTGCTGGGAAAGCAACACAAGCTTCTCCTCCTCTCTTTTTCCATGGAGTACTGGACATTGCCCACGGCTTGAATACACCCAGGTACAAACATGTTCATTCCTGCTCTGAGATCTTTCCAGACAAAGACAGGTGTTCCCATGCTCAGTGGGTCCTTGGTGGCACAAGCAGAACTGCACATATGACCTCAGCTCAGGACACAGAAAGGGGCCCTCTGTGCTCAGATGGAAGCACCTAGGAAAAGTGAGCAATGGACAGAAGGAACAAATGTGACACAACACTGACATGCTTTGCAGACCCATGTGAACACTCCCCAGTAGCATTTAAATCAATTCTTCTCAGCAGCCAGAGAACATACGATTCCTGACGGCCTAATTTAAGTGCAGGCAGACCTACAGCTTTAACACCCAACAAACTCAATTTTGTTCCACCACTTACTTTGATCTGTTGCCTGTGACAACTACTCCCAGCTGCCTGTACCTCTGTTGCAAGGCACAGTTTAACTGTGGTGGTTATTAGCAGTGACATTCTGGAAGACAGAAATATAAATGGGTTAAAATGTGGAAACTTCATGGAGGTTGTGATCACCAATACCAAGTAAGAAGGGTAGCTTGGGCACAAGGTTTAGCTCAGTACACTCCCCTTACAACCCTGATTACCAATTACTATGGTAGTAATGATCCCTTCCATACATACTTGCAGCTATATCTGTATATACACACCCATGCAGTTAGAGGCTTAAATCTGTGGTTTAGTATCTAATACTGACTGTCATGGGAGACCTATGGTGTGATTTGGTATGGCCAGCATTCTACCAGAGACAGATAATCCCTAACACCTCTTCTCACGATTCTTGCATGCCTAGAGGTGCTGTTGTAGCAGAAGATGCAGGATATAGGTATAGCTAGTGGTGTCTGAGAAAGGATAGCTGATGGCCTGCCAGCTGCAGATGCATCAGTAATGTCCTGAGGTACACTGCCACCTTGTTGTAGTTTACAGAGATGACAGTGAGTAGCCTTTACTCCTTCCATTTCATTCACAGCAAGGTTACCAGGCACCCAGACAAGCCTTGATGCGTTTGTTGCAGTGGAGACTGAGGGTGATGAGGCTATTTAACAGCACAGCCTGGGAGTCCTGCAGGACATGCCAGTTTTATTTGGATGCATTGAAAAAAAATGCTTTCCCCCTTTCAGCCCTAATACTACAAAAGTACATATAATTTGATGGTTTCTGGCTTGTCTAGAGCAATAGATGCTTGTTTAAAATGCAGGAACAGTGAGTGTTCCATAACAAGCAGGAAGGTTTCCATAACTTGTTCCATAACAAGTTAGTTGATTTAAGCCAGCCTAGGACTCTGACTTTCTTAAAATTTGTAGCTGGCATCATGTTTCACCATAAATGAGATATTTTTGCTCACATCTACATATTAAGTGTTGACAGAGATTAAAGTAAGTTTTGTCTCAATCTGTAATAAAGGATAAGGGAGGGAAAAGATGAGAAAACAACTCTTGTCCTTGCTCCTAACAAGTAGCACTGGTAGTTTAAACAAAATAGAGGAGAAAGGTCAGTGGCTTTATAGATTCTGCTTCAGATTTCTCCTGCCTGCGACATCCTGGTCCTTCTAACCAACACAGCATTTACTGCCTGAGCACTGTAGTGGTGGAAGTGGCAGGATAGCAGCAAGTGGTCTCCATGCATGAAGGCATGCTCAGCTTCCTCTTTACCATCCATCACCAAAGATGCTATCTTAAACAAGCCTGGAAACTCTGTTGGAGATTACAGTCTAGGTGGGAAAAAATATATCATAATCATGAATGTGTTAGCAACATCAATAATTTCTTACAAAATGGAGGGAACCAGAGCCATCAAGAAGAGTGTGGCCAGCAGGACAAGGGAGGTTCTTCTCCCCCTCTACTCTGCCCTGGTGAGGCCTCATCTGGAATACTGTGTCCAGTTCTGGGCTCCTCAGCTCAAGAGGGACAGGGAACTGCTGGAGAGAGTCCAGCGCAGGGCCACCAAGATGATCAGGGGACTGGAGCATCTTTCATACAAGGAAAGGCTGCGGGAACTGGGGCTGTTTAGTCTGGAGAAGAGGACATTGAGGGGAGATCTTATTAACATTTATAAATATCTAAAGGGTGGATATCAGGAGGCTGGGACATCCCTTTTTTCTATAGTAGCTAGCAACAGGACAAGGGGTAATGGGATGAAGCTGGAACACAAACAGTTCCACTTAAATATAAGAAAAAACTATTTTACTTTGAGAGTGAGGGAGCCCTGGCACAGGCTGCCCAGAGGGGTTGTGGAGGCTCCTTCCTTGGAAGTCTTCAAGACCTGCCTGGATGTGTTCCTATGTGACCTGATCTAGGTGAACCTGCTTCTGCAGGGGGGTTGGACTCGATGATCTCTAAAGGTCCCTTCCAACCCCTACCAGTCTATGATTCTATGAAGAAAGCAGGGATCTGCCGCTAAACTTTCACGTAAATCAAGACTGGCTCCAGCAAATGCAGCTAAATTACACTGGAAGAAAAACTATAAATGTGATCAGAATCTAGCCCATAGCCCTGCCTTTCATCACACTGGTAATATCAAAAATACAAAGTCTGAATGCACACACTGAAAAAAGTGTTAACATTTTAGAAGCTAAAGGTCTGTGGTTGCAGGACTAGAAACTTTGTGGACCAGGTGTTGTTCTGTGTACATGTAGTGTTAAACACTGTTGCTCACTTCACACAGATGTGAAAAGAAACCTATAGGATGCAAAGGAATGAGAAATTCAGTTCTTTGAGTGGCCTGTTGACATAGCTGCATGTTCAGGATATCCTCTCCGCACTTGTTGGAGCTTGCACACACAACTGAGTTCATCTTAGACATTTTTAAGAGCTGGATTTTTACCTACCCAGGTTAAAAGTGGTTTGAAAGTATACAGTCATATAGCTTTATCTCCACTGGTACAGAAATATTCCCTTTAAGCAGGACTGCTCTGTATCTTGATCAGTTTTTCAAAGTGATTCTCTCCAAGTTACGGCTCGTAGAACTTATACCAAGAATCTGGGACCAATTACCATGAGACAGCCAAAGCAAAAGGTAACTTAATTATTTAACATGAAATTGAAATCAAATATCCAAGTTTCTGTGCCTCGGGATAGGATTTCAGATGTTTTGTAAGAAAATGGAAGAAAAGACAGTAAGACCCCAGGAAATATGCCTTAGCACTAATGATTTGAAAGCTCTATTTTCTGGAAACCAGAACAATACCATTTCTAAGTAAAAGATTTGAAAGAAACGTTTAGAAAAAGAAAAGGTTACAGGTGAACTAATTTTTTTTTTTAACTTAATTCATTTGAAATACAGAACTTGGAGAATTTGTTCAGAATGTAATCTCTTCAGACCTTTCTTGATATCTTTTCTGTCTGTCAGCAAGAAGCAAATGCTACCTTATGTCACACAGTCTATTGTCCTTCCTTTCTTTAATCAGAATTTAAGGCTGAAAATTTCTGTCTCTCGACACCCAAGAGATATGTAAAGTGCAAAGGAAGCTTAGCTAAAGTCTTGCCTGAATGTGTTACACACCAAGTAAGGCAACATTCTTTCCTTCCCCTTTCCTATTACAGTGTTTCCACTACAGCCTGCTGCATCTTACTAAGCTATAGACTACAGAAAAAACTATTTATGAACTCTCACATCTGTTCACACATAGTGGTAATAACACCAGACTGTAGCAACTGTGAACATTTTGATACGAGAGCTTGGGTTTTTTTAACAGAAACCTTATTTCCTTGATTTCTGCAGGAAGGAGGAGAGGAGCCTGCTCAAAACTCTCAGACCTGCATTTAAAGCACCGATGAGAGACCAGAGCAAGCATTCAAAACCCCACTAACCTTCACCTTTGAAGATGAAATGCCATTTTGGATGCTCATTTAAAATTAGGTTTAATTGATTCAGATGGCACTTGCATGACAGAAACAGGAGCTTCTGAGGAAAGTCCTCACCAAAGGGAAATGAAACCACTAACACAACATGAAGAGCTGAAAATAAACACCAATGCAGCTAACACATTTAACTCATACACACTATGTGTCTTGATTTTCTTAGATGGCCTCTGCTTAAAGATATCTACCAAAGGCTTTCCAGAAACCCAGTGTTTGATTCTCAAAATCCAACTCTGGGTGCTGATCCTGAAGCGCTCTCTGAGACTTCACCTGTCACAAAACTCCTTAAAACATGTCTGCTGGATCTCTGACAAGAGAAGCATATCTCTGCCCTAGCTTTTGGTGTTAGAGCACGCTAATAAAAAGAATTATCACTCCCACAGCATTTGACAGCATTGGCAAGTGAAAACCTGATTCATATTTATTTTTCCCCAGAAGATTGTCTCTGTTACAAAATGAAAAAAAGCACTTTATAAATTCCTAGCAAAAAAAAATATTCCCAAGTTCCACCAAATCATTTATTACTGTCTAAAACTTCTAATTTTACTTTAAAAAATATGGTGATTTTATAGAAAAGCAATGATACCTTGGCTTTTCTGAACAATAAATCTGACTAATGACTCATATTTGTAATGTGACAACACCACTAAATCTGCTTTTTCTCTTGGGGGGCAAAAAAAAAAAGTTCCACTTTATATCTTATTGACTTTAATTACTTTTTCCCTGAAGGAACTAAACTAAGGTACTGTGGCATCAGATAACCTGAGGCAACACCAACCCTCAGCAATACTACTTGAGCTGATGTGCAGCCCTGGTCTTAGGAGGAAGGATGCCGGTCCACTGTGCAGTTCCTCTTCCCTTCTCTTTCCTCTAACCTTCCGTCTGTATGTTGCCCTGTGATGTGGACAGATAGTGTTGCTTGTCTTGTAAAACTAGTTCCTCGTAAATGTAAGTACTTCATCTAGTATAAAAAACTTGCTGATGTACATACTGCAACTTTATTTTCTTCCCTTTTTTTTTGTGTGTTGACTACTGTGCTGTATCTTCAGTCTAATAAACAGATCCAAAATAAACACACAAATGGAAGCTAACCCCTTTACAATTTCAAATGACTATATTTAAGTCATAGAGTACAGAAGAATAAAATGCTTCAGCTACTCTCACCCATTATGTGGGAAAGAAACATCATGTTAGACATGCAAATAGCACATTTATATTTGATTTTTACTTCCCACAGTTGCAGCAACTCCTAAGTTTATTGGAGCACAAGATGCTTACAGAGAATAGTATGGCCTCTCTGGTTTCCAATTTATTTTATGCCTTTCTGTACAATTTTTATACAGTCACTTTCAGAGGTTCCTCATTCTCATTCACCAAATCACTCAGAAATATCACAACAGGAACCTTTGAAAACCATGCTAAGAACCATGAACCACATCTTTAAATAAACTGCTGAGCTCATCAAAAGGAAGAATTTGCTGCAAATTATTCTAATGTGTAACATCACAAATGGTATTTTAACTTGCAACTCATAAGGCTTTCCCAACACTAATGAATGCAGCCTCCCAGCCCTCCTCCAGGGACGGCAGCTGTTCCTTCTCTTGCTGTGGAGGAAGCAGGATTATGAAACCCCGTGAGTTCCTTGAGGGTCATGGAGGAAGTCTGGGGTAAGGTTCAGCTCAGCTTGTGGCCCCCACAGCTGTCAGATCCACCTCCTGAACTAAACTCAGCAATTGCTTCTACCTGGGCACACCAGTCACTGATGCTGCCCATAGTGAGATCTTTCAGCCGAAATGAAAAATGGCAAGGAAGGGAAGAATCTTCCACACCTTTCTTGCCTTCTTCTAGCTTGTCACTTTCTCAAGATCTTAAATCTCTGATTATTGATGGTAAACAAGGAGACTGAGCAACCCCCTCTCCCATCAAGCCAGATAGTGGTTAACTAGCAGCATCCAACTAGGCACTGCACCATTACACCAGCCAAATCTGCTTGTGACTTACTGATGCTACTGGACAGTGAGAGTTCAATTAGGCATGATCCTCCCCTTTCCAGATTATGCAGAAATCTCACAAGCTATAGAAAACATTAGGTTGAAATGAAAATTACTCCTCATCTGTGACTCAAACAAACACAACAATCAAAAAGCTCAGATCCTGAACTGGCACTGCTGTCCCATAGCATAGGAAAAAACATTTGGCAATATAAATATTGCCAAGTTGTTTATTACTGAATCACATCACAACAAATGTATCTGAAGCAATCGGTTGCTAGGTGCCGATTTGATAACTTACTAGACTTTGAACATTTCTCAGGAAAGGGCCTGAAGGTTATGTTGATATTATGTTCAAATGAAGAAACAACAGCTGAAAAAACTCTCATGACTCCTCAGTGGAGGTAGGAAATAAAACCCAACTCTGTTTGTATTGTGGCAGACCTTGAAAACAGCTCAAACAGCAACTATGAAGCAGCCTCTTTTGAACTGCAAGAGCAGGTGTAAAGAATTAAGCTATAAGGTGAGATTAGATCCATAAATTTGAGACACTAGAAACAACCCTAATAAAATCTTCCATAAGAAGCATATTTTCAACACAAAATAAATCTTTGAAGTGAGTGATCTGGGGAGATTTATTCTATCATACTTTGGGTCCTGTAATTTTGTATCATCAAAGTGAAACTCAAACTACTAGTCTTAGTCTTAACTAAAAAGTAAATCTGACTTACCAGTTTCAAAAATCCATCTAATCATTTGGTCCTTTGAAAGGCATTGGTGAAGTTAGGATCTAGAAGCAGCCCCAGAAACCCACTGAAGTCATCAGGTGCTTTCTGTAAGCTTTGGATTTGTAGTGCAACATCCGTACACAACCTAAACCTCAGAAAACTGAATGTACAAGAAAAAAAATCAGACTGATCACATTGGCAGATGCAGAGGTGTATTGTACTTTTGTATGCAAGGAATTTAGGATAAAGGACAAGACAGGCTCAATTTCTGCAAGGAAAAGGGGTTAACTTGTCTCTTGAAGGGAGCCTGGATCCTAGTATGATTTCTTCCGTAAATAATTCCTTTACCTTTTCTCTTGCAGTGCTGCATTGGAAGGATGCAACAGAGCAAGAGGCTGAAAGCTCAACTACCCAAAGCTTTCCATCCTAACACACTCCTTCTGAGCATGGCAGGGCCCTGAAGAAAAAAGAAACCAAGTGGAGAGCATTCAAGCAGTAGTATTTTCTGCAAAGTTCAGAAAAATAAACTGGAATACAAAGCTTTAGATGGCATTTTAGACCCTAAGCCTGTCAGGCTGAACGTCTCACCCAGATTCACACTGACATCACACATTGATCCTGCAGCAGGATCCAAGCAAGCATGAATTTCTCCACAACATCAATTACCCTGTGCCCTTTAGCAGCACTATTTTTTCCATACAGCTTGTAGCATCCATAATAAATTTCCAGGGAAAACACCAATAGGTGTACCTCTGAAAGAAAATACCCCTACATGAGAAACACAAATAGTGCATCATTCTCTGTATTGCACACTTAATTGCTTTGCACGAGTTCTTGTATGTTTGTACATCTTTGAGGTAAAAAGGGTGAGAAAAGCAGCCTGATTCTTTTTATGATACAGATAAAATTAGAAAAAAAAAAAACAATCCTCAGTGAAAAATGTGGGAAAAAAATACAAAGGCTTCAAATGCATTAAAAATTAAACAGTATAAAAATAAGCTGTGAGTATATACTGGTCTTGCAATTAGAAGCAGATCCCAGTTTAAGTGCCATAAATTACAATGCTCTGGCAAATGTAATAAACACTAGCAAGACACAACATTGCTTTCAGCCTCCTCATCTTGGCCAAAGCTGAGGGATTTTCTAATGTAGTGGAATTAAACAGCATTCAGCTATACATATAGTGGTGAGACCTTGTATGCAAGTGCAAGCAAATCTTCAAGGCTGATAGACATGTTATAAACCTGAAGATATTGTTGGAGACAAGTAAAGATCAGCCCATCTTTAAATCTGGTCATGAATACCAATGAGGAAAACTAGTCTGTCAACGCCTCATGCTTGAAACTGTAGTTAGATGCCAGGGAAACGTTAAAACAAACAACAGTGAAGAAAAGTTACTCTTTCTGAAGTAAGAAAAATAAGAAGAGGAAGGACAGATAGAAGAAAACCACCAGACGACCCTGTGGAAGAGCACTCACTCACCAGTGATGCTTTGCCAACAGTATAAGTCTCGCTACAACTACAAGCCCTCCTGAACTTGAGAGCTCATACAGCCTTGGAAATGGTGTCTTCAGAAGCAAACCAAAACCCACTTTCTCTACTTATATAACCCTGAATACTTTGTAAATGTTTTCTTTCATATAGGAAAACCTGGCCTTAAAGAACCTGGCAAAATCTTTGAAAAGCTTCTTTCTTTTCTCTCAAATTCAGCAAGGTAAAGTTAAAGGTAAGAAAAGCTTTATAAAAATGACCTTCTGTCTCCATAAAATTGGTTGATTAAAAAAACCCACCTCAAACCATTAACTACTGTATTGAAAGTACACATGACAAAATAAATTTACACATTTAAAATGCTAAAAAAGTCAAATAAGACTTCAAAACAAAGCTGTAACAACTACTCCATTAATATCACACTTTTAATGAGAACATACTCGGGTTTTGAAAGTCAACTTTTTTCCTAAAACATAAACCCTTTTCTTACAGAGAATGGGAGGAGTAAAACCATTCCAGTCACCTAATAATGCAGAGTGAAAGTGTAAACATAGATGTGCTGCATGTATACATACATGCTACTAACATGCAAAGATATACATGCCACTGAACACAATCAGAACTATACACCTGTGAGTCATGGGGTCCTGTTTGGCTGAGTAAGATTTCCATTTACATCAAGAGAAGACTGTTGAACAGGGAGCTCTGGCATGTAGCCCTTGCCATCAAGGAACAAGGAGCTCTGGTATCTAGGCCTTGCAATCAGCATTCCAGGTTGTGACAGCTGGCTACACATAGCCACAGGCATGTTGAGATAGGTCAGAAGTTTTGTATGACCTGCTGTATGTGTCTAAAGTCACCTTACTTAGCAGAAACACTTTCAACACTGCAGTTACTTAATTCCCCACTTTTTATTTGATCTAGTTCCCTGGTTCCCTATGGAAATCAGATTTCCAGGATCAGTCTGTGTACATGTCTGTAATAAATTTTTTATGTTAATTTCTAATCAGACCAGAGAGATACTGGAGATGACAAATATCATGAGGTGTCTGTGTATTTTGTAATACCAGAGTGAAGCAAGGCCAGGGTTTTGATATTGTCAGCCAAATCAGTTCAAATGAGGCAACCTGCATGTAGCTGTCAAAGTATTTGGCAGAAAAAAAGGCTGTGTGACAAAGGATGGGAATTTTATAGGATACATGCTAAGAACAGAAAATAGCAGCATAATTTAATTTTTTTTATCTATAAATTAAAAGACTCAAAACCATAGGAAACTGAGTTTCCACAGCCAGGAGAAGGAACATGCCCACTTTTGTGAACAAACTACAATCATAGCAGTAGCTATATTTAAGCTAATATTAATTATAAGATTTTAATTACTAAGCTTTACTGTCTTCCACAATAAATGGGATTGACGCTGGAATCTGAAGGGATTTAGCAGTCATGCTGGGCTGGCCATCTCTGCACAATGCTCGATAAAGCTGTTTTGTATTGCCTGTGTGCCTAAAAGGAAGAAGAAAGAGCTGTATCTGAATAACCTAGTCCAACAGACAAGTTGAAGCGTAGCTAATAGCTCTTATTTTATTTTAACCTCATTGCAACCAGTAGTGGGTCAACACTGAGGACAATGGTGGTGATGGCTGTGTAAACTGCACTGAGCAGCAATACAGTAATAGCTGAACCTTAGTCCCAGCTGCTCCCCCCACATCCATCCCCGTGCCACTTCTCATTCCAGCTCAAACTGTGATTTTCCCTGAAAATGCATTTCCTCTGTGTTCAGCAGGGTAGTGAGGAATCCCATCTTCTGTAATCCCACTTCTGGGACTTATGTGGTGTGTTTGTTGGATGAAACCACTACTTTTAAACCTAGAATTTAATTAAAGTATCCCCAGGACTTTTCTCCCATAATTCAGTGACCATTCTCTCTCAGGCTAACCAGAATTATTTGCAAACTGTTACAGCTCCTGCAGACAAAAGAGACCTCCAAGCTGCATCAGTAGCTGTAATTAACACAGGAGCATACATCAATATGTAATTGACTTCTCAGGGAATTCGGTGCAGCCACACAACCAAGCAGCTTTGAAATGCTTTTGGCATCCAGGCAGCAGCTAGTTCTGCCAGAAACTGGAACCAGAGCAGGAAGAGTCCGAGAAGTACAGTTTCTTCCATAAGGATTTCTCTGGGTGCAGGGTCACATCCAGGCCCATGAAACCCAGGCTGCTTAGGGATCAGAGATCTAGGTGATCAACAGTGCTGCAGAACTTCAAAACCTTTCCTCCTGCTCTTGGACAGTCAGCAATTATTCACCCTGGTGTGAATGACAGGACCGCAGGGGTAAGTACGATGAATATGGTCTGCTGCAGCTGTCAAGATTATAGATTGTGACATTGGGTTAGAGCACAACATCTCAGCAGAAATGAGAGCCCTAGACAGTATTTGCAGCTAGACATGCATTTCTGCAAGAAGACTGGGAAGGAATGACTCAGGGCAGATTTTTTCGCCCTTGTGAGCAATGGGATGCTTAATTGTACAGAGGAACAGCTCTTCTTCGAGAAGCCAACTAACAACTGCATTTGTTTCTCTGCAACTAGGCCAGATAGATATAGGCTATCACCGACCTCTGCGATCAGAAAGACGGAAAGTGACCATTTAAGAAAGTTAGAAAGCCCAGCACACGATGTTTTTGCACAGGTGTGGAGGCCACAAGTTCCTATTCTGTAATGAACCATAAGGTGGCACTGCTTTGAAACATTGCCTCCAAATATTTTCCCGGACATTTTCTGTACTCCACAAAAACACACATAGCTCCCGCTGAAATCAAGTGAATAAAGGCATCCCTCAGAAATCTCAGTGACCTAGTGAGGCATAACACCACTGGCAAATGTGTATAGTTTCATACATACTATTTAGTCTCTGTATATGTGCATGTTCTTTTTTTGTGCCACATTAACAGACAACAAAGACACTTAAAAGAAGTAATTTTCTGTTTCACATCTAACTGGACAAGACCGGCAGAAAGTTTAGGAAAGCAGCCTTTGGAAGCAGAGCCACAGGAAATTAATAGTGGTTATGGTAAAATGAAGTACAGAGACTCCCCGTGACTATTGATTTGCTGTTGTAAAACAACACTATAGAGCTGGCACCACTTTAAATGAATGGCAACAGGGATCTAAAGCCAGTCACGAGAAGGCATGAGATTATGACAGTCTGGGAGAAAATAGTGCAGGACTGTGATTCTTAACAAATCTTCTCAAACACAAAGATAAGGACCATACTGAATCTCCTAATATCCTGTGCACACACAGAGATCGAGATGCTGGTTTTGTGCTGGTGCACAGTGACAGTTATTCATAGCACAAAGAAATGGGTCAGAAGATAAGCGCTCACCAACTGAAGAACCTTCTTCAGAGTTGTTCTATAGAAGTCCAACTGATCTGAAACAGCAAGGCCATGAGTTCAGGTTCCCCTTGATCTTCAGTACCCATCTGGTCTCCTGTACTGTAAAGAACTCCTCACCTTTCAGGCAGCCCTTTACTGTGAACATGCAAGGTCCTAAACCACTGTTATTTTTGCAGTCTCTAACACAAAGTACAGCTCGCCCACCTCCAGCTACCACATGCTATGCAGAAGAACACAGCTGGGCCATATAGCAGAACTACTGAGCCTAGCCTCAGATACTTTCTTTATTACAGGTACTTTTGATCTAGCATTACATCCCAGTAAACCTTGCACTGGCATCCTTTCAGAAAATGTGTTTAAAAAGCCAGCGAGATGACAGGCCACAGACTCCTTTCCAAGCACACTGTGCAGTGGAATCACAAAGTGGTGTCAATTACAGACTGACTTTCAGGGCACTTAATTGCCTGTGAATTGGCCCAGGGTGCCTCTCAATAGACAAGGTCCATACATTTATGAATCTATCTGTTTGGATTCATCTGTTTGTTCTGCCCACAGAGCAGAAGATAAATTCATACACAGTCTCGCAGAATGCAAAGCAGTTGAGGAAAACAGCTGGAGAGCCACTAAAATGATCAATATCAACAGGAGGGTATCCTCATTTATTACAAACTTACCAGTATTTCAAACACAAGAATGTGCTAATTCATACCAAGAATGTAAAAGTACATCTCTTCAGAGTGTAATGACTCAAATGACTTTGAGTTCATTTTTTTTTGAGCATGTAAGATTGTCTTTGTTTCAAATATCACCACAGGAGCAGTAATTAATTCAAATAAAGTGGGATTTACTCTAAAGGAGCAAGAAAAATATTCCAAAACATTCTGAGCTCAAAAACATAACAAAAAGGGAAAAAACCCTTTTAAAAATACAACTTTCAGAGAAAATAAGCCTACTATCTTTTTTTTTTTTTACATCAGCAAATACACTGTGTAAAAATGGCACTTTGGCACTCTTTGACAAGCAGCCTATCAAATTCTCCTTTTCTGTCCCAAATAATAGCTAACTGAAGATTAACAGTAGCAGTGAGAAGCACTTGGACCTACTTGGCTCTCACATATATTTTTGAGTTGGATACCAATGGCAGTTACTGAACTGATGCATAAACATTCAATAGTCACATCCTTCGAATCCAACAGAGAAGCACTTTAATTATCCAAGCCTTGTGTTATCCCAGATGAGGTCATGATTCTTAAATGCTTATCATATTGAATATTCCTGCCATTTTCTGAAAGCTTGACTTTCAATATTATCCTTTGTCCCTTGTGGCATATGCATAATTGAGGTTTATACATTTAAGGCTAAAGAGGTCTTGTAGCTCATTGAACGGACCCATCTGTAGCTACACAATGTAATTCTCAAACATAACCTCTGCGGTTTATGTGCTCATGACTGGGCAGCGTGATTATACTAACTGTAAGGTAAACTGGGATTTAAGTCTGAAACTGCTAGAAACCCACAAATCAAGTGGCAGGGCTCCAGCTTTGGAAGCAGATTGATTTTTTCTGTGCTCTGAATAGGCTTGCAAAATGGCACCATTTGTTACGTTATTCAAGCTGTTTAGCTGAACAGCATTTTTACTCATGTCTAACTTGCGCTGGCAGGGATCTTGAGTTGTTTTTAGCAGGAGAGTCCAGAAGGCAAATCATACACAGCTCAATTAGTTTAAGCTAGTACTACAAAAATGTGACATGCAGAAACTAATTCTTAGTCCATTGAAGCAATGCAGGATACTTAAATAGAGCGAGCTCAGCATATGAGTTCTCATACCTCCTTTTTCATATACTGGTGATGGACTATGTAGAACTCCTCAGCATTAATTAGTTCCCACGTGTTTACCTCAAAAGCAGAAGTACACCACAGTACCAAGGCACTAGATTCACTTATCACCATTACTAGTATCTGCCTGGTGTTCTTAAAAGGGGAAACAAATCCCACAAGACACACAATTAGAGTCTAAGGGGAAACTGAAAGCTTCATTAATCAATCAGCACATGTTCTTGGGAAGAGCCCACGGAGAGCAAAGGGAGGTTCACAATTGCCAAAGTGTCACAGGAGCTTGGCTTGGTTCCTGGGTAGCAGCATGTTCACCAGCTAACAGAAAAATCCTCAAAATACAGCATCAGCAAAAATTGCAACATCAGCTTCTGCTCTGTTTTCAGGAAGATGGGTTTATAGGTGACACATGAATCTAGTTCAGCTCTTTGTCTCTCTTTCATACCTCATTATCTGAAAATCCTCCTGGCAGTGCAAGATAGCTGAGAGAGACCTGTACACCAAGTCATAGTCACAGGGCAACGCCATGCAAAGGTGCTGGCCCTGTTGAGCCTTTGGGGAAAATGTCTGGTACCTGCCTCAGATCACTAACTGCAGAAAAGATGGAGCAGCACCAAGAGCTGGAGAAGAGGACAACAGTAGTCATCAGGGAGTTGGGAAGAGCAATACAAACATCACGTAGCAAGAGATAGGAACATGGGCTAAGGCAAGCCAGAGCTGTGTAGCCTGCCAGAGAAGTCTGAAAGGATGAGGCACTAGTGGATGGACCCCAAAAAGGACAGTCACACAATCAAAGGTGGGAGGTAGGCTTTGTGGGAACAACTCCTTTGGAAGGAGAGTAGGAAGGCAAGTGCCTGCAGAAAATAGAGAGGTTATCATGGAACAACCCAAGGTACAGAAAAAATGGCATTTACAGCTTCTGAAGCGATGTTACTGCAAGCAAATTAACCCAGTCAGCCTCTCTGTTAACAAGGTACAGAATCAGGCTCTAGAGATCAGAGCACATGGGTTGCAATGGGTGTTAGAATCAGCAGGGATACAGCTGGTGAGTTTTACACCACTTAAAATGCCTCAGAAAGGTTGTTTCATGGATATTTCATTATGCAGAAAACTTAATTTAATCAAAACCATAATTATCTGTGTCCTAGTTCTTCACTATACCTAAGTATCTGTCTTACAAGACATTATTCCCAATGCATCTTTAGATTTATGCTATATATATATATATAAATGAAAAAAAAATCTTGAATGATGTTCAGTGACCACTTGACCAGAAAATATTAGCACTACCTGTGAAAGAAATACATCACAATGTTTAAAAATCAATAATAGGCTTTCATTTTTACCTTGGCTTTTTATTTGTGAAAGAAGATACTCCCTCTCTCAAAAAAAAGTGATTTTATACAGAGATAATTAGTTTACAGACTTCACTTGAAAAATTTAATTCATCATATTGATTTCTACCCTACAGTAGTTAATGTACTTCCATGTGTGCTCCTCTTCACCATAAATTCACCAGTGGGAAGGCACTCTCAGCAAAAGGTGACTAGTTTCAGTTTAGTTTAGCTCTTTGCAGGATTAAGCTCTGCCATGGTTTTGTGTGGAGCCATTTCTGGTGATGGGGAAGGGGCTGTAAAGATGGCTTCTGTAAGAAGTTGCTCAAAACTCTCCTCAGCTCTGAGTCAGACCCAGAGCCAATTAGATGCCTCCACGATCATTTTTTTAAGAAGCCAAAACAGAATGGTTCTTCCTATTCCTTCTTGTCTGTTCTGTTCTTCCTTTCTTTTCTGGCTGGTGGTGGTGCAAGGAATTGGAGGAGAGAAGTGACCATGCAGACCCCAAGGTCAGTGAGGGAAGAGGAGGTGTGCTGGAGCAGAGACTCACCTGCATCCTGTGGAGAGGACTGGTGAAGCTGAGATCTGTTTGCACTTCATAAAAGACCCCGTGCCAGGGGCAGTGACTATGCCCAGAAGAGGCTGTGTCCCGTGTGAGGGATCCTGTGTTTGCAGAAGCCATAGCTGCTGGGAAGAACCCATGCCAAAGAAGTTCATTAAGGACAGTGTCCCATAGGAGGGACCCTGTACTGGAGCAGGGGAACAATGCCAGGAGTCATCCTCCTCTGGGAAAAAAGAAGCGGCAGAGGCCATCTGTGAGAGACTGACCACATCCCTCATTCCCTGCCCCGCTCCAAGCCATTGAGGGGGGAGGAGGTAGAGATATGGGGAGCAGTGAGCTGGGCTCAGGAAGAAAGGAGGGATGGGGGAGGGAGATCTTAAAGTGCTGGTTGTAATTTTTTCATCATCCTACCCTGTTTTTGCTTTTTGTTCTGTTCTGTTTCTTGTAGGTAGTAGAAATAAACTTTCCATACTTTCCTCTCTAAGTGGAGTACCGGAGTCTGTTTTGCCCAGAACCACAATTGGCAGTGAGCCCTCCCTGCCCTTGTTTCAATCCACAACATCCTCGGTTATCTTTTTTCCTCCCATCTCACTGAGGCCTCCAACATCCTAAGGAGGGTAGGGGTGGATGGGGGGCACCAAGCAAGAGACTGTTGTGCTGCTTCATTACTAGCTGGGCAAAACCACAACAGCCTTATGAAGCAGAAGTAGTCTGCAACACTGAGGAAGACAGAGTAGAGTAATTCTCTAAGAAAAAATGCAGATTGTATCTTGTGCGGCAGGTTGCCAAAGAGCTGCCAGGAGCAGAGAACAAATACAGATGGGAGGAGGTGGATGTAGCAAGGGTGGAACTATGCTGAAAAGGCTTTGGCTACAAAGGGTAAGAATAACAGGCAGTAGGAGCAGACAAAGCCCAGGACATACAGAGCTCAGCCAAGAACGCTCCAGCAGAGCTAGCAGAAGAGTCTCTGAAGGTCCCAGCAATGACTTCTCCCTTAGCTGGAGTTCCACTATCACAGCCCTGTCAGGCATCCTCATCCCCGAGACACCTCCTTTGGCTTGCTTGTTCTCCTCTCATCCACTACCCAGGGACCCAAGCACCACTCACACATTCTGGAGGCGCTATCTCTTTCTCTTTCTTCCATCCTCCTAATCAAACTGAGGTAAGGGGAAGAAGGAATCACATAACAAAAGTCAGAAACTGATAAACAAGCTCTAATATTAAACCCTATTAGGATGAAAAACCTTAGTGAGCTCAGTAAACAGATACAAAACTGACAGCTCTTCCCTTCAGAAACATTCAGCTGCACTGGTTTCCCAAGAGCTAGTTTAGGAACATTTCTTTATTCGGGAGAGCACTGATACATGTGTCTACATACAAGTGTATGTTTTTACAATGCAATGTCTTAGAAAGGTAAATTCTAGTGGTTCTCTTCTCGCCTTCTTTGGCAAGCCTTGGCACAAGAAAATTTTATCTCTTGCCATCTCATGTACCATAGTGGTAATATATACCTGCATCACTTCATAGTGGTGTCATAAGGATTCATTAATGTTTGTAAGTGCTGTGAAGGTAAGTCCTACAAGCATTAACGTGGACCAGGGCAATATGTTTTTAATACATATGTAGCCCTGTAGTATCACTCCCCTTCCACCACTCCCTGTTATCATCTCTAAAGCTCTTTGCCAATACCTGCTCTGTGGGACAGCCAAAGCTGCTCACTCTATAGGCCCAGGGGACTGAACTAAACACCCAGATGAGTAAACTTAACAATGCTGACCTCAGGTACTGCAAAACCTTTGAGAACACTCATACACTTTCAAAATCCCTACAGCAGCAGTGTCAAGGAAGAAAACGTGCTTATGAAATCAAAATGGGCTCCAGAAGCAAGGAACAAATGAACTGATTGTTATTTAGCTTGGGGAAAGCATTAGTCTTTCCTCATTTGATTCAATGCCATGCATCCCTCTGATTTAGTCATTTGTGTCTTTCATCTCAAAATTAAATTGTCTAAATTTTGTTACCACAGAGAACAGTAAACCCAGCCCGAACACCTGGGCACTTGTTAGAGGGCAGGCTATTCTGGAAGTGGCAGTTCAGCACATCAGAACTGGCAATTAAAAACTGCCTCCAGTGTGTTTGGCTTTGCTCATGATGACAGTGCTTCATCCATCAGGCAGCTCCTCTTCCTCTCTCCTGTCCCACCCTATGCATGGAGATCGGGTCCACATGCAGTCCCTGGCCCTGAAGCTGCACACAGTAGCTATCTGGTTGACTGCTCACCCTGCTCACGTACAGTGCAGCTGCTGCAGTCTGACAGAGACCCACTTTCTCACTCAAATTCACTGGAGAATCACAACTGGGAAACCAGAGCAGGTGGCACAGGCTCCAACAAACTCAAGCGACCAGCTCTTGAGGGCATATGAGGTGAAGCACAGCTACCCTCAGCCTAGGGGGAGTGTTGAGATTTGAACTTCAGGTGTTTGTTCCCTGAGTATCAGGATCATGACTCTACCAGCCATGAACACAGGAGATGCAAACACCCTTTGGAAGTGCTAATAACGTGCTATTCTTATAGCAGTGTTGTTACGGGAGTGCTTCCTATGCCCAACTTGTCAAAGCACCAGCTTACCCTCTCTTGACAGTAGTTTTAAAATTATACCCCAACCTTAGAGACTCTAGCAAAAGAATGCTGAGGCTGATCTGTAACTCAGTATCAAGTAGTGCTAAAGTAGGTCAGGAGATGCACCGGTACTTCCCCAAGCCCAGCCAGAGCTAGGGAAAAGGCTCATAGAAGCACAGAACTGTTTTGGTTGGAAAAGATCTTTAAGACCATCAAATCCAACTGTTAACCCAGCACTGCCACATCCACCAGTAATCCATGCCATCCAATGTCCCATCTACTCATCTTTTGAATACCTCCAGGGATGGTGACTCCACCACTTCCCTGGGCAGCCTGTTCCAGAGCTTGATCTTCAGTGAAAATGATTTTCCTAATCTCCAATCTAAACCTTCCCTCACACAACTTGAGGCCGTTTCCTCTTGTCCAGTGACTTGTAACTTGGGAGAAGAGACCAACCCCTACCTCGCTACAACCTCCTTTCAGGTAGTTGTAGGGAGTGACAAGGTCTTCCCTCAGCCTCTTCTTCTCCAGGCTGAACAACCCCATTTCCCTCAGCTGCTCCTCTTAGCATTTGTTTCCTAGACCTTCACCAGCTTCACTGACCTTCTGTGGACACACTCCAGCATGTGAAAGTCCCTCTTGTTTTAAGGGGCCCAAAACTGAACACAACCCCTCTGTAGCAGAGCAGGGCTCCTCCAAGCAGCTGTTCTCCCTCTAGTCAGGGGCAAGCAGCAAGAGATACCACCTGTGCCCTCCTGACCTTGTGCTACTGGATAATGGGGCCCAGAAAAAAAAGGGATTTTAGGCAGGAATGAGAAATTTTAAAGCTTTAAAGAACTCACAAAGAGAATCTGGCCCCTGGTAAGTCTGCATACCTGTTTGTCACAGGAGACTTTATATGATTTCTGTGATTCTAGGAAGGTATCTGCCTTTCTTTAATGAAAACATTCCGTCACCACCTGTCAGGAATAAATTCAGGCAAAAGAAACATGACAATATTGAACTAGAAGACAGGATCTTGCAAAATATCAGAGCTGATTCATCACTTCCCATTTCTTCCCCCCCATCCTACTCCGGGCAGCATGCCGAGAATACATTAACTTAACCTGCCTAGTTAGATTACTATCCACCATCAGGGATTTTAAATTCCTTTATTATCTACCACTGCCATATTTCTGTAAGAGGTGCAAGGAATAAAAGTAACTTCATCTTCTTCTTGAATAATTCCAATTTCTGTACAGTCTGGCAGCAGAAGTGCCAAGTACAAAAGTCTTTACTTACTCCTACCTCTAGAACTGGTACGCCAGGCTATTAGGATATAAATCTGTTATTTTTCTCCCACCATGTGTGAATTATCAAGAGTATTACATATGTAGATACACATTTTTGCTTGCTAAAGCTGCCCTCCTACTTTTTAGGTTCTGAAATTTGTAGTTAGAAGTAGTCATGTGTTACAGGGCTGTCATGGTTTAACCCCAGCCAGCAACTAAGGACCGTGCAGCCACTCACTCCTTCCCTCTCCAAGTGGAATGAGAAGGAGGATCAGGGAAAAAAAAAAGGCAAACCCCATGAGATGAGATAAGAACCATTTACTAACTAAAGTGCAATAAAATAGTAATAATAATAATTATTACTATTATAGTAATGAAAAAGTATATAGCAAAACCAAAAGAGAGGGTTTATTTTAAAAAGGGAAACATTCTAACAAGTGATGCCAAATGCAATTGCTCATCACCTGCTGACTGATGCTCCAGCAGTGATCTGCACCTCACTGCCAAATCCCCCTGGTTTCTACACTGGGCATGATTTCCTATGGTATGGAATAGCCCTTTGGCACGCTCAACTCAGCTGTCCTGGCCATGGGCCCTCTCAGCTTCTTGTGCACCTTCAGCCTACTGGCACAGCAAGGTAAGAAGCAGAAAAGGCCTTGACACTGTGTGAGCACTGCTCAGCAGTAATCAAAACATTCCTGTGTTATCAGTGCTGTTTTCTGAACAAATAAAAAATACAGCCCTGTATCAAAAGAAAACTAACTCTATCCCAGCCAAAACCAGGACATGTTATGTTAACAAATTCTCTTGAGTTAAAAAAAAGCAAAAAACATTTGGATCATGATAAATGGCTGTTCAAAGACTGTGGCTTCTATAATCACCCAAAGCCAGAGACATTTTACTCTGCATGCTTTCAACTCATTCTACATAGTTTCTGCAACAACAGCCCTTGAGGTTACAGCCTAGAAAGTTCTCTGGTTACACTGCTCTCTAGTAATTAAAAAAGTCAAATTTTATTCATGTAATATAATACTTACCATTCTGCAAAAGAACCTTTCTCCTGCTCCCTTCCCTCATCGAGGTAGTTTCTGTGCTCAGCTGCCTTCCCATGCAGGTGCTCTACAAGCCACAAAAGCCCAATTTGCCCAGACCAGTAGCTGACCCAGCAGCTGGCCAGTGGTAGAAGCAGTCCTCTCTGAAAAGTTTTCTTTGTGTTGTAAAGCAATTCAGAAAAAACAACTCTGTCTACCTGAGCTCTCCCTCAGCCAGAACAAGCATCCTCAATTGGGGATGGGAATGCTCAGAGATGGGAACAGGCAGTCTGACTGCAGAAGGAAAAAAGCCCCCGAAGCTGGCCGCAGCTTCTCGACTGCAAAGTTGGGCACAGTTAGACCTTTGCTGAGAGAGGGTGCAAACAGCAAAAAGCTGAGAATAGTTCTCCTAATTAAATACTAAAAGGGCAGAGGGAATCCATTTGCTGAGATGGCATCCCAAGCCTGTATAACTAGCCCTGCTTTCAACATCAACTAAAATAATAGAATCCATGAACTTTTTTAATAAATTAAAATAAATAACCCTGTAATCTAACTCTCAGGAAGACCCAAACAGACTGAATCAAAATGGTAAAAAGTAATGGAAAGAGTATGTCTTCAGGCTTCCTTCATACATAGAAAAGCAAGAAAAAGGACCAAAATAGTGCCTTAGTGCCTTTATTTCTGAGCAAGTCAGTATGTACCATACATCCATTTGCACTCATTAATTCAAGTAGGCCAGTACCAAAAGGCTTGCCACAAGGGGAAATGTCCTTTTTAAACAGTTAATGGAGTTTTAATTAATTCTGCTACCTGAAAGCATATCTTGACAAAAAGCGAGATAATTGAAATGCATGAAAAGAGTGTTTATTCATCTGCCCAGAAATAAGCTGAACAAACTAAAAAGTTTAATAGAACATCAGTTTTTAGAGCATCTGAAAAGGATGGAGAACTACTGGGAGATTTGCAAATTCAGTTACTGGCATGAATAATTATATGCTAGCAAATGACCAAGATGAACGACTATTTAAAAAAAAAAAACAGATGTAAATACTCATTTTCAAAACAAGCAGAATATCTGAATTAAACTAGCAAGCATTAATACTACATTACTCTTGGGAAAAAAAAGATATCTTTTCCCCTTCTGGAAAAGATTTTCTCTTGCCATTGAGAATAAAGAGCTTTGGGCCTTTTTTTTTTCAACTGGAAGTTAGTTTTTCAGGGAAAAATCAGTTTTTTCAGCAGAAATATGGTTTTGGTGTTTGGGTGTTTTTTTGTTTATATTTCTAAATCAAAACTTTATCTTCTGTTTGACAAAAATAATATGGACCAGTCACACAAGCACTTCCTTTTATAATGGCTTCTGGCATTCAAGGGCAGTCTCCACTACATTAAATACAATACATTAAATACAAAAGATCAGTGACCAAAGAGCCACTGTCCCCATTTTATAGGTCCTGAAACCACATGAGATCTGTTAGGGCATGCACAGATGTTGTATCAGGGCAAAAAAAAAGTGAGTCCTAGTAATTTTTCCCCCTTACAACTGAAGACTATCAAAGACTTTTGCAAATTTTATCTACTCTTCAATGAGAGTAAAGGTTTCTTCGCCAATAACATGCCCAAGATGGACTACAGCAGAAAAAAATCAGCCAAAGTTGCCTAAAAAATCCCACACCAGATCAACAATTGTAGTGAGAACAGAGCACCAATCTAATCAAGCCTAAAGCCCAAGCCACTGAGACACAAGTTTCAGGGAAGGCATTATTGTGCCAAGGATTGCAGGTTGGTGGCACTTACGATGAAAATTACTCCTCAGGCAGCAAGGAGGAGGTACGTTGGTTTGCAATTGTGATGTTTGCAAACCATTCAGTTTTACAGAAGTTAACAGTTCACAATAATCTGCTGGTCACGTTTGGGATATTTGGCCTAGAAGTCCCGCTACGAAGATGTTACACCAGTTAGTAGGACATTACAACTTAAGATTACCTCAGCCATCATCAAACAACACAGAATCTAATGTCAAACTATCTTCCCGGTCCATGATTTGCTCAAGATCAGCTGAATCATTTGGAAGAGGGGTGTTATTGTCTGGTGAGCTGAGTGGGCATGCTGGTCACATCCTCACCCAAGCAGGGCTTGCTGCTTCTCTCAGAGGAAAAAGGTGGCAGTGGAGATCAAAACAGAATTGTTGCCAATTTCTAAATGTACCTCTGCTACCTGGTAAAGCAACAGACTGAAGAAATCTGGTTTTGTACTAATTGCTATCTACTGCAGGAAAGGCAGACAGAAAAAGCAGTCACAAGTGGCTTACCCACCAGGAATTCTTACCAAGGTGAACCTATTAATTCCATTTATTTGGCTGCTCAGTCCAGCAAGCCATACCCCAAACAATGGAAAACTCTCTTTTTGTGCTAGAATCTGTTTTGTCCCCACCTCAGAACATGAGGATAGGGAAATGTTGGTCCCAGCACAGGCAAGCTGTCGAGAAAAGAATAACCAGATGTTCTAATCTACCATTGCCTTGAACAAGAGCCTCAGACACCAGAAATCACTTTAAGATGTTTTTAGTTCAATGAAACCAACATGCTTAAGAGATCTTAACCTTTCTCCATTCATTTTCCCACTGCTTCAATCTGAAGTTATGTACTCATTATCTGAGATGACGTAGAGTCATAAAACATTTCTCAGATGATTTGCTTAATCAACAGTACAACTCTAATATGTTCAATATATCACAAACAACCTCAGGAGAAAACAAAGCTCAGATACATGGTGCTGCCTGGACTGTAAGGAGCATACTGGCTCACATTAAATCCATGTCTATATCTTGGCTGAAACAGTGGGCAACAGTGGATGCCTCAGGAAGACTCTCATGACCACAGTAATTGTGTAATGCAGCTCCACATAATACTTTCTAGCTGCTGGGGATCTGCATGTCAAGGGCTTTCTGAGACAGTGGTGTTAAGGTTGTACTCAGGGGCTTTTGAAATATTCTTTCTGATTCTGCTTGTCTGTTTTCCAAATGCATGGAAACTGGTGCCCTGCACAATGCTCAATAGCAAGGAGTTGCACAGCTAATCGAGGAGCACATCCTTCTGCTCTGAACTTGGAGCCTGACAGTTTTGATGGCCCCAGTTCTTCTGTTGACAGAGACAGTTAACAATTGCTCACACTCTAATTGTTTCTCCCTGTGCCATTTACTTCTTGCTCTCCTCTTTGCTTACCAACAGAAGTGGCAGATAAAAATACAACCAGTAAGAAAGACAGTTGAAAGCACATCAGCTATTTAAATCCCATTTGCAAAAGTAAACCCAGGCATGATGATAAATAAGCCTCACTGACTTTCCATTAGATTTTGGCTCCTTATTTCCGAACTTCAAAGAATTTTACTGTAGAATCTTATGAAAATAACTTGGGACAGAAATTTTAAATAGATGGTAAATATATTTCAGACAGACCATCAACATTTATTGATACCACAATGACGCTTCCAATATCTCCAAAACTGCAGAGATATCAGTCTACCTTTTAAGCATCCTAGTTTGCCTTGCCAAGCAGAATGAATTGCCCTTCCATCATCTATTGCCTGCCACAGCACACACCACCACCAAGCCTAAAGCCTCAACTTTGTTATCTTAGGTCTCCTTTTTTCCTTTGCTAATGTTTCAAGTTATTTTCAAGCACTGGGAAATTTGGAGCTTGTTTTGGTCTCTATTTGCTTCATAGACACTGTTGGCAGAGACAGATCTTACCACTAATCAGCTGAGTCAGAAGAAAAAACAGCAGGAGCAGCAATGGGAAAGATGAACTCTTTGGCGAACCAGAGTGCTTGAGGTAAAGGCAGGAAATCCTCTTATCGTTAGTCTTTCAAAACCAACACTGATGTCCCACCAAAATCCTCACTTGCACATCATGTAATCTTTTAGGCACTTAAATGCCTCCAGGCACCTCAATTCACTAAAAATCCACTAAAATCCACTTAAACCTGCCCCAGTCACAGCCTGTAGCAGAAATGTCCTGCTCTCTGTCTGTCTTGTTTCTCCCAAAGGCCAGAGACCCCTATTCAAACCTCCACTTGGTGTAAGGAATAATTCAGTGCTGCCTAATAGCAGGGTGGCCTATGTCTTACCCAGTTGAATTGCCTGCACGTTAGCTCAGCTAAATCAAACACTTAAGTAAGTCATCTGTTGTCATGGATTTAACTGCTAACACATTTTACATTCCTCGAGGGTAGCCAAAATAGTAGAGCCTCAAAAATAGCTGAATAAGGAAAATCTCATTATTACCTCAACCTTGAAATGTAGTTTTTGACTGACAGTGCTACACACTATTGGAAGACAATCTCTGAGCAACTAAAAATACCAAAGGGGCAATTATTTTTTTCCCAGCAGAGCTATGGTGCCACCCACTCCCATTGGCCTAAATTGTCCCAGTAAGTGCAGTTTTGTCCAATGAGTTATAAAGACCAGGCAATGACAACTTGGTTAAAAACAAAGCTTTCATTCTGATTTAATATGTGGTGAATAACATTTATAGCCAGAAGCAGCACAGCTCTGTACCTGTCAAGGTATATATGTTCGTCCTAACTACCTTATGAATTAAACAGAGCATTACCAAGAAAGGCCATTCCCTTTCCCTCCTCATTTGTACCTACAAGAGTAGCTACTGATTACTAAATATCAGAGACAAAAAACACCTAAGAACGTTAAATGACGCATCATAAAAACAGAAGTGGCACACAAATTCATCTTTATTACACACTTTATTTAGCCCAGCCTGGATTTTCAATGTATTCTGCCCACACTAAATTCTTCTTTTTGTTGCCCTAAATGCTAATTACTTGTTGATGTGTTTTATTGCATTAATTTCCAAGTGTGGGTATATCTTGTTTGAAGAAGTAACTCCGGCAATATTTGACATGTGAATTTGTTCTCCCCAGTGACAATGAACAAGATACACAGAGCAGGTATTCAAAAAGATAATAGACGCAGATACAAATGAGAATTTATACCTAATACACACTTCAGTGATCCAGCAAAAGCCTGTTGAGGCTGAATAAATTAGCTCCCAATACAGTCAATTAAGATACGTAGGTCATCTGGCAACAGAAGCCGAGAGAAACAAGTCCAAAGAGATAAGAATGCTGAGGTTTAGAGAAATGGCTTTCTATCTGTTGCTTGGAAATGCAGTCTCTTCTCTCTTAATTCTGTAGTTACCTTCCTAATGTCTAATAAACAGTTTGTCTCTATTAACTAGAATGTCAATCTATTTTATTTGAATGACCAGGAAGGTGAAGGTATGTATAAATAGGAAGAAAAAGCTCGAGGATTCACTTCCTGCCTAAGTATGCATTAGTGTTTTCTTACTAACAGAAAACAGAGTGAAAAGTGAGGGGCATATGGAAGAAAAATGATCAGATCTTTCACCTGGAACGAAATGAAGTGGCCCAACCTCAGCTGACATTGGCTGTACATCCAGTTGCAGCACCTAGATACTACGCAATGGTGTTCTTAAAAATGTGGATTCATACAAGCAACAAAGTACTTGGAAATGCCTAAGTCATCTTTAACCATTGTGGACAGTTTGAAGAGGCAGGAAAAGCAGTGGTGGCTAGGAAACTCTGTACATACAGCTGTCTTGTTTCTCAAGAAGAGAAAGTGTGTAGAGACAAGAAAAGGAGACACATTCTCGGGAAGGGTGAAACTCCTTTAAAGCATCTCAAATAAGGCATTAAGATATTTAGGAAACCTTGACCTCACTAGTGTTCACAGGATTTTAGAAAGCATTTCCTTCATGAAGAACAGACTGGAGCTGGGAAGGAGGCAGGCAGGGAGGTTGAAACTGCTCCCTAACAGGAGCACTCAGTAAGAGCTGCTGAGATAGGCACTGACTACAGCAGGGACCTGAGAGACACACAGAGGGTCGTCTGCCTAAGATATGCAGAGGAAGTTGCATACAGCATCACTGTGTCACTCTAGAAGCCACAGGACTGCATATTACTGCTGACTTCAGGTCCCCACTGCCTGAAGGACTTCACCTCGTTTCAGCGGCTGAAACACAGGGATTAGGCAGGCTCCTCAGAGAGATTAGCTCACCAGAGGAGCCAAGGCTCAGTTTAGGGAAAGCTCACCTCACAGACACAGCTCAGCAGCTTCACCAAGACACTAACATTTCACTGATCCCACCTATCCTCATGGGTTCTTTTTCTCCACGTTAGAGTTGAAGTTGAGTACATCCCCCAGAAGAAAGGGCAAAGACATTATTTCACCTGCTTCTGGCAACAAAACTCAGGTTTTTACTATGCTTCTGAGAGATCTGAAACAGTTCTTGTACTTATTACTCCTTTATGTGCACAGATGGCACTGGAAAACTTGATCCAAATGGACAGTCTGGACTTAACACTGAGCTGTCGACCCATACTAAACCCTGTGCAAGCATTTCGGTTTTATACCTCAGTGGCCCAGTCCTCTCCAGCTTTATTTAGTTTTGAAGCAATCAATGAAACATCAACTGCATTTAGGGGACAGCAAAGTCAGAGAGGTCCTGAATGTTAGGCTTCCTCTTTTTGGCCATAAAATCACATGACAGGCAGAACAACAGCCCTTGGGCAGCTGCAGAGTTTGGTATGAAACAGAAACAAAGCTTGAATATCTTGTACCTACAATTCCCAAGATCATTTTGACCTCAATAAGGACTTAATTTCAAACCTTAACTATCTCTGCACTCTCTCTCTTTGTAAGCAAAGGAGTATGACAGGTAGTAGAAGAAAGTAAAATTCAAATGAGGCATTTGTTCCAGTTTATTCACAATATTGGACTAGATGATCTTTAAAGATCCCTTCCAACCCTACCATTCTATGATTCTATGATTGGATTACTATGATTCTATGATTGGATTAATGAGCTTTCTCTTACCCAGCCTATCCAAACTGTATAATAACTACATAATAATTAGCACAGTATAAAATACTGCTCTGGTAATATTTGTAAAAAGAGATTAGCAATGTCAGGCTTTAGGAGCCTGGCTAAGTGGAAGATTCCTCTACAGAACAAAGGGAAATCTGAAATCATCCTGTTTGTTCTGTGTTGCAGCAGTCAGAGCAGAGATGAGAAGCTGAAGAGGACCCCAGAGAACCCCAGGCTCCAAGCAATTCACTCACCACGCAGCAAGACTAGAGATTTCCCATGCCTTCTATCAAGATTTTTGAGGGATGTCTTGCTACTCCAGCTGTCTGAGCTACTTCCCACTCAAGCTAGCGTAACAACAAAATTTGGAAAGATAACATAAATGAGAGCAAGACAGGAACAACAGTGGGACAAGATGCCTAAGCAATTATGTGATTCATTCTTTTGATAACACTCCTTCTACACGGACACTTTCCTGGTACAGCCAGTTTCCAGCAACAATGGGAAGCAGCCTAGGTTGCCTTTCCAGGAGTGCTGAAAACTGCGATAGGAGATGGAAGGTCTGTGTGCACATCCTCTTATGTGAGGGAAAGGATTCCTACTGACTCTAATAGCTTGTGGTTGTGGCTTAAAAGTGGGTCTGGTGCTGCCGTGCAGCCGCCCTCCCCTTGGCTCAGACCTTCAGGTTATTTTCCTCAAGCTTTTAGCAGGGCTTTCGCCAGTCGTAAGAGTCTTGCGTTCGCCTTCACACACAATAAGCCGCACCGCTGCCCAGCGCACAAGCGAAGAGCTGCTCCGTTCGCCAGAGTCTCTCCCCGCCCGAGGTTTTACAGCCAAGGGACAGGCAGCCGCGGTGCCGCGAACAACGGCGCGGCGGGCAGGAGCCACGAGCACCGGCCCCTCCGCGAGGCTGAGGTGCAGAACGGCGTTTCGCCACCACAAGCGGCCCCGGGCAGCTTCGGGCGCTTGGGACTCATCTCGCCCCGGCCGGCCGAGCCTCGCCCGCCGCAGCCGGGGTTCGCAGCCAGCGGCGGCGGCCCGCGGGGAGACCCCGCGCCCCGGCTCCGCCGCACCCCGCGCCGCCCTCACCGAAGGCGCGTGCCGCCAGCCGCGGGCATCCATGGCAACTCCATCCCGCCGAGGATGCGCGGGCTGCCACCGGCCGCCAAGTTCTCCGGCCCGGCCCGCCCGTGCCCCGCCAACCGTCGCACCATGGACAGCGCCCGCGGGCTCCCGCCGCCGCCCCCCGCACGCCCGCCCGGCCCTGACCGGCGCGGCCGCCCCCCGCGGGGGCCGCTCCCGGCGCCGCGGCGCCCCCTGGCGGAGCCCCGGCGGCCGCGCTGTAACCGCCCCGCCACCCCACCTCGCCTCGACTCCCGGTTGCGGTGCCCGGGACTCGGCGGCAGCCCCGGCGCTCCCGGCTCCCGCGCCAGTATGCGCGCCCCGCGCCCCGCGGGGCAACGGCGGGGTCCTTACCTTCCGCAGCATGCTGGGCAAGCAGTGCCGGGGACTCCCCGCCACGGCGCCGCTCTCTCCCGCCCCTCACGGCGCGGCCATGCAAAGGGCAGCGCGGCTGCGGCGGCCGCCTCGGGGCGCACACCGCGGCACGGCTCGGCTCGGCACGGCACGGCACGGCACGGCGGCGCAGTGCCCAGAGCCCGCGGGCGCGGCGGCCTTCCGCGCACGCCGCCCGCCTGCCCACACTGAGCGGCGGCGCGACGGCTGCCGCCCGCCACGAGGCAGTACGACCGCGAGGGGGGCCGGGCCCACCCGCCCCCGCCGCCCGGCCCCTTCCCGACCGCGGCCGCAGCCCCCTACCCGCCCCCGCCGCAGCGGGCGCCGCTGCCCGGGACGGAGGCAGCCGCGGCTGAAGAGGTGACCCCGTGTCGGGAAGGTTGGAGCCGGGCGCCTAGCGCTGGCCGGTTCCCCGTCACGCTGCATGGGCGCCCACGGGTTGCCGCGGCAGCGCCCAACGAGAGCAGCACGGGGTCTCTGGGCGGGAGGGGGTGCCAGGCCGGGGGACTTGGTCACCGCGGTCCCATCCGGGCCATAGGAAACCACTGGGACCGCGCTGGTCCCGTGCTCACAAACTCTCTCTGCGATCTCAGTTCTGCAGTTGCCCATAATGAAGCAAGTCTCACCCAAAGCAAATTACACCTATTCCAGGAGCAATTTACTTTTCCTGCAAGCTGTAGTACACCGTCAAAGCTACAAGCTGTTCTCGAGTTAAAATAGAATCCAATCTCTAAAGGTATTTAGTGCTAATTATAACGTACTTTCTGTATTAACATTTAACGCATGAACCCGGGACTCCCGCTGTCCCCTCCACTGCTGCGGAGCCGAATCATTCCTGGGCATGCTACAGCCACACACAAAGCCCCAGGTCAGCCTGTGTGCCCAGCAGCCCAACACAGATGATGGACCAGCACTTCGTACCATGTCTTGGGAGGCAATGACTACAAGTTTCAGATTGTGAAGGATGTGGCTTGTCTCAGGGTAACCCATTGTTTCAAGTTTCCCTATGTCCAGGTATGTTCATCAGTAGCTTAATGAAATTTCAGTCCTGTGAGTGCATTACGACCTGTGGTAAGTTCGCTTCCAGCAAGCCAGTTAGTAAGTGCAAGGCAGATAAAGAGCAAACTGCTGTCACAGTTACATTTGGAATTAATTTGACAGGAGCAGTTTAGCTGAAGTGACTGAATATTAGCTGCCAGGTTAATACAGAGTCCATAACGTTATGTCATGGAGAGCAGGGAGCCACTCCACAGTACCAGGCCACCAAATACCAGCCATCTGAGTCAGATACTGCTGCCTTGGATCTTGTGGTGTAAGGTATTACTCAGTGCAATGTTGCATTAAGGTGCCAAAATGGATAGGGTCACCTGAGCAGAACTTGTGTGACTAAATTTCTGTATTGCAGATGTGACATGATATTTTCATGGTCACCATAGATGACTATTCACAGAAATCAGTGGCATTTTTGAGAATACTGCCTGCTACAGTCACTGACTCTTCTTATCCTCTGACAAGTGTAAAATGTTACAGGACACATCCTTCTTAATGTATCTCCTGCCACTCCTGGTTGTGACAGGCTCTCAAACACCTTTCCTTTCTTCCACACTTTTCTTACTGAAGTGCACATGTCCTTATTGCGTGAGGGTTGACTGTGTAAGCTTGATACAATTACTAGTCTAGCTAGAAGTGAAACAGGATAATCAAGAGTAATAAGAGCATCAGCAGTAATCCTGGACCATAGGCACATGGGAATCTGCTCTGGGCATTTGGTTTGTTTTCTCCATAGTTACACTCATGAAAAGACGTGCTATGGAATCGCTTTTTTTCTGACGATCTCAGAGTGTGGTTAAAAGAGAGTTGAAACACTAAGATTCAGGTGTTGCAATGCTTAAATTACAGGCATGGGGTTCTTAAAGTACTGCCAATCTCAGTGCATGGCACCTTGGCTTTTTCTGCATTAGGAGAGTTCAAGACCTTGGAACAAGTTTCATAGCAGTCTTCCCTTCCTGATGAGCCAGGACCTATCTAAAGTCAGCAACTGAACATGTTTTCTTTATAGAGCAGCCTCTTCAGCATCTCTAATGATTGGTTGTTGGGAATCTGGCTCTCCAAATCAAGGCCAAAGCTTTTGTTCTTCTCAGAATGTAGAGCTGAGCCATTTGTCCTGGAAACAGATCCTGATGTCCATATCTTTCAAAAGCTGAATTAGATAGTTCACCTCAGCACATATGTTTAGTTTTTTTCTCCTAACAGCAGGATGATCACTGCCTCCTCCTTGCACTGTTGACCTCTGCATTTTTTTCTGGAGCTATGAAAGTTTGAGTCCCTCTATTTTTGAAAACGTAAGCATTTTAAGGTAGATGAAAAGTTTGGACTCCAGATCTGTTGAGAAATGGGGTGAGCAGGGATTTTTGGTGCAACTCAGTCATCATCTGGCCAACCAGCAGCAAATCATTAAATTGCTGACTTGTCTGGTCTTGTCTGAGAGAATATCATTTTAGGGCATCGGTTTTGCTTGTGTTTCCCCTCTTTTGTCCCATCTGTTTGGGGTTTTTTTGTGATCTTTGTCACTTGTTGTGATTCTGCATGGCTCTTGGCACTCGCCTATTTTGCCATTCCAGTGCTATAAACTCTCTCCATGTTCCTCCTCAGCATGCTCACTCTTACATCACTCTGTGTGCCCTTTTTTCTCCTACAGTTTTAGCCCACTTACCATGCTTGTGCAATACCAAGTATCTTCAGAAGGAGTATGGGGGTGAAGCAATGCATGATTTGGTAGGATTGATTCATAACCTCCAGCAACAGACCCATGACCAGTTTCCCTGTACACAAACTTACTTCCTCCTCCAAAAACCCTTTAATAAAATTTATGACTGACAGTAGGGTGCAATTATTTTAGCTTGAAGTGTTTTTGACAAAGCCATGCTAGTTTGCTGGTCTTCAAAGAGCTTTACTCACAGGCAATAATGCCACTTAATCAGAACCTGAAAGGTGGGAACTCCAGACCATGCTGGTCAGCTCAGATGAAGCTTGGATAACTTGAGAGACACCAGCATTCAGCATGACAATACCTGCTTCATATTTCCTTTGATTTTCACTCTGTGTCTGTGTCTTCCTTCCATAAAACTTCTGAAATCGATCTGCCTGTATTTCCTTCCCTCAAAACAGCTTTAGGTGACAATTTACTGCCTTCTCAAATTGGAGTTTTGTGTTACCAGCTGAATGCTACTACACTACAACACTGCTCTCTCAACTTATTCCCACTAAGGTATTTGCCAATAACACCACTGTTTTTTGCCATTCTTAATGTCATTACTTTGCTTATCAGTGCCCAAAAGCAAACACAGAGATAAGGGGACTCAATTTCCCATTAAGTATCACTGTATATCAATATAATATATAATTCAATTCCTAAAATACTCTGACATTGATTCTGTGAGCATTTTATTTGCAGTTCTGTCTTCCTGAGTGACGTGCCATCATTTTTTCTTGGACCAAACCACTGTGCTTCTCACATGTGTGTAGTGTGGCACTGAGGTGTGTACCTCCCAAAGTGAAATCCTGGGTAAATATGTGGAATCTTCCAGTTATGCATGAACGAGATTTGTGCTGAGTGAGAGGGTATATCTGATGAAACACAGATGGATGGCAGCCAAAGAGGAAGGGCCAGTTTGTATTATCTCCCTTAAAGACTACTACAAATTTCTTCTGCTCTGTCCTTCTTTCCCAATACTTCACAAATAAACCAAAAGTCCTGAAGTGAAACACGTTCCTTGCCTTGTCCTCCTGTCGTTGAAGTCTATTTCCCTCTTCTTTAGCCACAAAAATTACCCTTGCTGCTGCACAATCAACCTTTACAGTGTCAGGTGCAAAAACTAGAACCTAAATTGCTTTGTCTTCTTCCTTCAGCAGCTCCTTGTATTGAGAAACTTTTTTCCTTCATCCTATCTGCCACTTCAATAATTCAACAGCCCCTCCCCTCCTGCTGTCCCATGTCTCTGAGTTACAACCTCGTGCATTGGTTTTACTGTTCCTCAGCCAGTTCCCTCTAAACACTGCCGCTGGTCTCTCTGCTGGAGGTAGGAGAAGAACCCCTACAACACTGACATCTGAGCTTTGGATCGATTTGTGCTGAAAGTTGTGGTGTCTGTTCAGGCAACGGACAGTAACACGGCCAGGTTGCTTCCCTGCGTGTGTTTCACAAGAGCAGTTTGAGCGACGCTCTGTAGCACACCCACTCTCAGCAGGCTCAGGTTTCACATATGGGGTTGCAAAGATTTTTCACTTTGTTTCTCGGGTGTTTACTAAATAATTCTGTCAGATGCAAAAAATGAAAATATATTGCAGAGCACAACCTGCTCTTTAAATGCAAAGTGTTGGAAATGCATCTAGCCAGCCACCTTTCTGCAGGCTCGAATGCAAAACGTTGCTATGGGAACAAAACCTTCTCTCCGCCCAATCTGCTGAAGCAAGAGGTGGGGCTTTTTTAAAATAACGAGGTTGTCTGTACCTGCACTTCACCTAATCAGTCAGCACGAGAGAGAGAACAATCATTTTCACTGCCTTTTCTCTGCCTAAATACGATTCTTCCACTGCCAAAAAAAAAACCCCTGTAAGCTTCTTAGGGTTGAGAGATTGCCATCTTATTGTAGAACGTGAACAGACAATAAGACAAACTGTCAAATCATTCCCTTTTGGCAGGGGAATCGAGGAAAGAAATGGTGTGAAACTGCTCAAATCTAATGAAATCTTGCTTTGAGAGAGAAAGCTTGAAGAGGTCCTCATGAATGAATTTAGAAGAAGAACAGCTGTAACAGAGGACAGGAATTAATGTGATTGTGTGATTGCCTCCTTTACCCTACATCCTCATTGAGACCAGGTTTGTGTGGTGACCTTCTTTTCCATGAGGCGGTACCAAGGCAACAACTCTCTCTGCCGCCCGTCCCACCACAGGAGTGTCCAGGCTGCTCTCACACCACCTGCAGCCTGGTAGCCTGTGGAAGCCAAGGGCAAAACTGGCTTCCATCAGCAACCAGTGTGTCCTGCTGCTCCACAGGGATGTGGAGCAGCTTGTCATTGACAACCGGCTTCTCCAGGAAAAGGAGCTGTGGACAGAGCTTCTCCGTGACAGCAGAGGGACTTGGCTGCTCTGCCAAGTCCTTCACAGTCAACTGTCATTAATCTCTGTCATTAATGTTTTAATTCGGTCAATGTGAGTCAGAGACCTCTGCCCACAGTAAATTAAAAGCAATATAACCTAGTTTGTATCCTCTCTTGGCTGGAATAGTGCTTTAGACCTTAGGCTCCACTGAGGTTTGTCAACCTGTTAAACTGCAGTGAGCACACATTTAAGTTCTGCTTCTTGGCAGTCTGTAAGCAGAAAAGATATTTCTCAGAATTTAACAAAAAACAAGAAAGGAAAAAAATCAGTAATTTTGGAGTCATTTGCAGATTAATTAAAATTCTGTTTATTGATAGAGATTCCTCTATCATCTTGTCATATGAGGGGAAAGTATTAAATCAAACTTTAATAATATCCTTTAAAAATGTTTTAGAATTTGACTAACACTTCATGAATGGGAATACAGCAAGTCTTTATTAATGAGAGATTGAACTGTCAGTCTTCCCTCCTTCTTAGTCATGATAATGAATGAAAGCATACCCTCACCAATCTTGGGTTCTATACCCATGTCATGCTGTCTCTCTTCTCTGCGAGCTGGCAATTTAAAGCTATGAGACAGTCTATGGAAGAAAGGAAGTAGCTGTCTGCTCATAAGGCCTGTAATAAGAGTAAAATAATACTTCATGCACAAATACAAAATAAAATGTGAGCCAAATCCTAGTTATTTTCTGCATACCAAACACAGAATAATGATCTGCACTTTGTGGTTCTTCCAGGTATAAAGGAAATGATAGTGACATAAATTAGTGAATTCCAGACCAGCCTACATTCAGGTCTAATAAAAGCATTATTTAACTAGACTTTTTGGAACCAGCTGAACCTAATTCAATAGCAATATTTAAAGCAGGAAAATTGTGATGGTCGATGTTATGGTAAGACTTCAGTGTTTCTCGTGTGAGAGAGTGTGTTGTCAGATGTGGTGCTAACTCTGAATGAGATGGCAAGTCCTAGGGCAGTCCATTCTGCAGAGATACAAAGATGTCCTGTCATTGTGGGCAGTGCAAGTCCTAGGGCAGGCACCACAGGAGAGACGCACAGCTTTGTTCACACCTACTACATAAACAGCCAGAGGAGTGGACAAGTTTCTCAAGCAGACTTCAGCACAAAACATTGGGATACCACCAAGTTTGAGTCAGTGGCTATTAAGATACTTGATTTGAGGAGGGCTTTGAATACCAGAGTGCTCAGCATGCAACGGATCAAACAGGGCTATGGCCTCACTTGTATTCCACATTAATCTGAGGAGGTGCCCAGTGCTGCCATGTGAGAATCATGACACCTTATAAAGGAAAGGGAGATGTTTCATAATAAGCATGGAAGAAGATCCTGAGCCCTTTTCTAGACATCACAGTTTGATTAGCTCAGTTACTTAATTAAGAAGATGAGCACTTGCTATTGCAGCTATCCTAATTTAAAAAATATAGGTACAATAGGGAAGCTATTTGGTATAAGACTACACTAGGATATTAGCAACCTAGTTTTACTAGGGTAATGAATATTGGTTTCAGGGAGAAGTATTTCCAATTTAAGTACTTCCATTACCAGCATAACATGTTGTTACCATTGTGACTGTCCTTGGAGTATTTTGTCAGTTCAGCTCTTTTGCTGAACTGGTTCAACTGCTGTAATCACAGTGGCAAAACTGAAGGAAAAAGCATGTGGGGTGCAGGAGAGTTGGGAAGGAAGTGGGAGCACATCTTTAAAGCAGTTTTACTATGGAGATGTTCACGTGGTGGACACGTGGCCTCAATGCCAGCTGATGCATATTGGTCGTCTGGTCTCGCCTGCAGAGAGGCCTTGATGACAATGGTGAATGATGCACCAGTAATTTGAATTTATTAAGGGGGTTTGTTTTATCATTTGCAATATTGCATCTCACTCTAATATGTTAATCTCTCTTGCAATTTTTTAAGTTGCACTAAGCAACCTGAGTGCATCCTTTGTCCATAACTGTCCTTGTCACTATTTCCTGGAAGCCATAATTCAGAAAAAAAGAAAAGAGATATAGTTACAAAATGCATATTTATTTACAATGCCCTTGTTCCTAGAACTCAGGAAGGTACATGACGTTCTGTAACTGTTCTTGTTACTGCCTGTATGAATGTTTCGGTATGTATTTACATGAGGAATTTGATTAGAACTGTTAAAAATGAGTTATTCCTCATTCAGAAAGCAAAAGAATTGGCTTGTCCTTGCTAAACAGTATGCTACCATAATCGTAGAATAACTTGTAAGTCACAGCGAGTTTAGCTGTCGTGTTTAAGATCATCAAAGAGCATGGCATGTTCTTGCTTTTCAGGCAGCTACTCAGTTGGTTCTGCTGCTCTTACTGATTTGCCTGATGATTTTACACACACAAAGCCAAATTCTGCTATTATTTATTCTGCTATTATTTACGTACACACGTTCCCACTGAAGGCAACCCAAAGATTCGTAATACCGAGACATTATGCTGACAGCACTGGTTGAGGCAGATAGAAAAGAGAGAATTTAGAATATTGTTAGATCCCAGAGCATCTCACATCAGCCTAAAATTGCCACATTTTAAACAGAAACTTAATAGATTTTGTCTTTGCCTATAGAAGAGAGAAATACTGTAACATGTTCTTCCCAGCTTCTGTATCAAAGAACATGGCAACTTCTAACAGCTCCATAACAGATGTTTCTTGCTTTCTTTAGTCATCATAAAGCAAACCACATATCCAAAAACATATGTTTGTGCTCAGTCACCTATGAACTCGGAGTAAATGGGTATCAGCAAGCAGTAGGGCAAGCAGAGAATCCCCGGGAGAGCTGGCCAGGCTGACTTGGCTAATGAAGTGAACATAAACAGCAAACATCCATCATCATTAGTTATCTTCAAACTCCCCTTTGACATGCAGTCATCTCCTTCCAACTAATGCTTCTCAGACAACCTGTGACATCTGTGGCCTGAATCCTGCAAATGACTAGACTGAGCAGGAAATATGCTCTGTACACATACTATTCATTATAGCTATTTTACCTACCGCCAGATGGATTGATTTGAAATGGTTTCTTGCTTGCTCACCCTTTTGTGTATTTGAATTAGATGAGTTAGCAAACTGCCTAGTAGTCAGGAATCAAGTGCTTCAGGCCAGCAAAGATTTTGACACTACCTCCATAGGCTGTTGCAGGGAAGATGAAAATTTTACATGGGAATATTTTCATCTGAGCTAATGCAAGATGAAAGAGATTGGCTTTGTTAAATAAGCATCACATTTAAAATAGGACTTGTACTTCAAGCCTGTTCAGAGAAACAAATATGAAAAGCATGCAACTGGCTAACAACTGGCTATGGTGGTGTGATTTTTATGTATTTGGAACAACAGATAGATTTGGATAGAGGGGTCTTAGTAAAAGAACTCAACTTGAATATGAGAGAGTTGGTGATAAGAAAGATAACTTTCCCTGGAAAAGAAAACGCGAAGGAGTAGCAGCAAACATACATTCATTCAGTATCACTATTTCAACATCTTCATCTAGTTGTCAGCTCAAAATTATTACAATGATGGCATTAGTATCAGTATCCAGAAGTTATTAGTAATGCAAATATGGACCAAGCAAACCATTTAATTCTGTATTTTGAAGCTCAAGGAGTAAAGACCTATCAAAAGGAACCAAATATTCCCATCAGGTATAAAAGACCAGAATTAATGGAAATACATTATCTTGTGGCTAAAGAAACAAGTTCAACTAGAATTTACACTCTCTTCCAACGTTTTCATGGCATGATGGCAGGTAGCTTCTTTGCTACTTACAAGATTATCTAAATGTAACTTTGCCGAGCTCAGCACATTGAGCTGCGTTTGTAGCAAATTCAGTAACTGCCATTCTGGTTCAAGCCTGTAGATTTTCTAAAAGACACAAAAATACATTTGCATTTGTCTTTACCTGCTCTATAGATAAAGTAATTTTTCCCCCATCTGCTGTAAAAACAAGCCCAGCCTTTCCCAGAGTTGGCTAACATAGATAATGGTGCTGGTGCATCCAGGAAATAATTTGCATTGACATTTGAGAGTGCCTGCCCTCTGGATGGCTGCCTGGGCTGGAGGTCTTTTATCAAACTGGGGTTTTACTACAGTTTTGCATTCTGGCTAAGCTTACAGAATTCTTAATTTTATTTAAATGATCAGATATTAGTCCTGATTCAAGAAAGCATTTAATAATATCTTTGAGTCCCTTAAGCACTTGCTTGAAGTGCTTAGTTTACTACACATTGAAATGATTTCTTGCGTTTAACACCGTACAGTGCTAGACTGTCCTGAAATGACTTTCTGTCTTCTTTAGCATGGCTTTCCATTGCCTCTGTAGAAGAAATGCAGTTTAGAAATGTTCCTGCACTGTATTCCTTCCCAATCCACTACCAACATCTTCTCCGCACGAAGGGTATTCTGAGGAGCAGATTCTCTCCCATTACAAATGACCATATAGAGCAGAGCTCCCAACAGTCCCAGCAGACATGTACATCCACCCAAAACCATAAGTAAGGCACAAGTTGGGGCATCAAAAGCATCACAGTCTGCTTCAAAATTATAACAATCACCTGCTTTTGATAACATCAAGGACTTGAGATCATGGCAATTCCAAATGAATGGAGAAGCACCACTCTGCTTTTACCAGTTTGTGTACCTTTTGATGGATATTCACACCTGAGATGCTCAGTGACTAGCTCACCTGTTGGTAAGTTGTTTTTCTCTGCCTTGCCTATAAGAAGGTTCCTTATATGACAAGTGAGGTAAATTTACTTAACATGGGTAGTGTGAATAACCTTTCCACTCCATGCCCCCCTGCCCCCCTCCCCAAAGTCAATAATTAGAGCCAGGTCCTTTCCTACAAAACAAAGACTATGTAATAAGAGTATAAAGCAAAAGTTTGGCAAAGAAAATGTAATATTTTCCAGAGCCATTTGGACATCAAATTGGGCCCCTTAATTACCAAGTACAGATAAAGCTGTCAGGCATCTACTGACAGGTTTTTTAAGTCATCTTTAGCACACAGCAAGGAAAAAATATAACTTCAGCATGTAGTGTCAGATCAAACAGTTTGTCTGCCGTCGATTAGAATGAAAGAATATATTAAATCTTGGGATGTCATTTAGTAGTTCAGTATAAAATTGGAATCTCTCAGACTGGAAAAGGCTTTCGTCGAGATAATCTCCATTTAAAGCTCAGCAATGTAAACTGTAACCAGATCGAAGACTGCAAGCATTAGCGCACTCCAAAGTGCAACACTGGAAAGATGACTTTTATTTAGTTGGCATTTTCCTATCTTTTAACTCAACACAGTATGCTGCGAGTAGTACATGGGCTGTGCAGAGCAAAACAGAAAGCTATGGATTTAGCCAACTACTGTAATGTTTACTACTACATAAAACCCTTCATATGAAAATCAATTCCCATTACAGTGGCTGTTGTTATGTATTTTGGCTGTTGGATGGTAAATCAAACACCAAAACCATAAGTTCTATATATATGTGTCTTGTCATAGGATTTTTTTATTTGTTTGTTTTTAGCAATTACTCTACACAACAGACTATGACTTCTAGTTTTGAACAAATGTAAACAAATCATCTGCGGCAGCATGTATTAAACCGATTCATCTCTCGTAGGCTGTCAGGAGAAGGAAAGGGAAAGGCCAGGTGCCTACCATAGTGGGATCCAGTCAAGCCACAGAAGGCCTTTTCTTTCTGATTAGAAAAAATAGGTGGGATCATGGACAGACAGTGTGGAGAACTGGTACTGAGGCTAAAATTTTCTATAGGTCCGGTGTTAAACGTAGGTAAATACAAACATTGTTGCACAAGTTCTGGAACTAGGGAAGGCCCCATGGCCCAGCAAAACAGCTCTTTTTCCTCCCTGTGTCACCACATCACACACCTCGTTTCCCCCCCTGGTTTCCCCTCTGCTTTCAGTGCTCCTGCCCACGGGTGACCCCTTTTCAGTGCTCCCCTGCCCTGCACGTACTGGCTCGCTGGGGCACGTGGGCCTTGTGTGGGGGCAGCCTGGGCAGCACAAGTGCCTGGGAAGCTCACACCAAGTAGCCTACCTCCTGCTGAGGTACTACTTCATCTTTCTCCTTTATCCAGGTCTCAGAATTTACAAAGCTTGTAGGAACTTGACATCCCTGGTACCTGTAACTCTATGCTTTCTGCTTGGCACCCTACCCTTGTTCTCTGTTAAATGGTTAGCACCAGACGTGTCCAAAGCAAAAATACTGCATGACACTGCTGCCAAACTCTTTATGGGGCCCACGCATTAGGAAGCCAATGCTTCAGGAAGCAGCACTGTCAATAAAAATGTATAGTAGCTCTCACAGTCAGAAATAGGGACAGTGTAACTCGCTCTCCTTTAGAAACTGTTGAGTGACAGGGTGAAACAAGAGTAACAGCATCAAAATTAAGCTTGTGCCACTAAAGAAGTAAGGGCTAACACATCACCTAAGATGTATAGATATGACATTTTAATGCAGCTGGGGATTTTGGCAAGCAATTATAAAGCATTACGCTTTCAGAGACACCGAATTCTAATTTAGGAGTGCAGCTACAGCTGGTGTGAAGCCACTCTCTCAGTTTCATGATGGCAGCATGTTACAGCTTGATAGTGGCTTCCTGGAGCAGCCTCCTTGGGCTTCCAGTCCTTGTCCAGTCTGTGAAATAAGTGCACACACTCCTGTATCAGTCAGCAGAGCCTTCTGCAGGGTAGTTTTTCACTAAGTATATAAACATGGTGTAATTTTAGCATCAGCTGCTTCCTACGTTCTGGCTTTGCCACAGCCTTACAACACAGAACAAAGAGACCTGCAATCCCCTGAAGTTTCTCTGATGCCAGCCTGAAATAAATACAATAAGAATTTGCAAAAAAAACACATGCAAGAGGAAAATCCTCCTCTTTTAAAATATCACAGGAAAAGTCACACGAAGCAAAATCTAAAAAAATCCTTGGCTTTGATTTGTTTGATTCATTTGGATTCCAATTTCCCATTTGTCTGTATGATTTTAAACTGATGGTGATCACAGTGATGGCAGGTAATTCCTGATGATCAGGTAACAGAGTCCCAGTATAGTTCTTCTGTAGAAATGGACAAAACTGGGAACAGTAGAAGACTAAAAGCAAAGTAGGAGTTTCCATCTTTCCTTAACAGCCCCCAACACTGACTATACCTACCCCAATAAAAAGCACTTATCCTTAGCAGATAGAGCTGTGTGAGTCATTGATTATCTTTAAACCTGTATGAGCTTGCAAGCAGGTTATCATCAGCTGAAATCATTAACAATCATCAGAGCAGGGTGATGAAAAAACACTACTTTGTGGCCTGTTCTTCCGTACAGCTGCCATCAGCCCTGTTTCACCTCTGAGAGAGCAGATTCCCCAGTCCTCAAGCGCCCCTGAGCAGAAAAAAAAGGGGTATGCAAACACTTACTTCTCTCTATTGGCTCTAAAGGTCAGGCAGTTCCTACTGAGCAGGTTTGCATACCAGCTGTGGGACTAAGGTCAATACAGAAGTACATGAAGAGCAGATGGTTCAGAATTGGATGGTGAAAGTGCTAATAATACAAAACAGCTTAATATTTTTATTTTGCATCTGGTAAAAAATAGGATTCATAGCATTCACAGCAATTAAAGAGAATTTGTTCTTTGATCATCAGGAACTGAGCATGTGTAGGGCAAACGTTACTACCCTGGCACGTTTAAATGCCAGTGAACCCAAGGAGTGGTAGAAGAGTTGACTGAGGATCATTTTCATTGACTTGGATTTTGAAGGTACTGGGGACATTCCAAGAGACTGGAAGAATACTTATGCTGTGCTGGTGTAAAAAATGCCAAAATGACTTGACTAAGGTAAATATACCCCAGCAGTGCCCAGGAGTGTGGAAAAAACAAACTGGTAGAGACAACGAGGGGTGACAGCACTCTAAGAATTAATGGTAGGCATGGACTGTCAATTGTCATTTTTTCTGAGGCTTCCCAAAGAAATCTTATTGTATCATTTCAAATTACAGGTTTGTACAGGTAAAGGTGGAGATGTAACATGCCTAGATGATTACAAGCAGTTTAATTGCATACTGTGCAAAACCTGACAAAAACTTACCAATACACCGTGTTAGAAAAGCACTTGCTAAGCGGTTTAAAAACTGGCTAATTCAGCAGTTCCCATGAATATATTTATCTCTTCCCCTATATCTATACTCTTATATTCCCATCCTGACCTCAAGTACATTCATACATTCCCATCCTGTCCTCCCTCTTAGTGTTTGCTAACACAGAATTCAGCAGCTGACTTAGAGGGATGTGTCTGAGAACACAGCTGCACCCAGCAGGACATGGGTGAGGTGGGAAGGGCAGGGTAAAAGACAGGCAGGGTAAAGGGCAGGTGAAGGACAGGGTGAGCAGTACTTGGCACTGGAGTTGGAAGAGTCCATGGTTTCTGCCAAACCACAGCCAAGCATCTCAGATGGGACCTGCTCACCCACTGCCTTCAGAGGAACCTAAAGAGAGCTCCCTCTGCAACCCTGAAGCAGTTCAATGTGTTCTTGCCTCCCTGCTGCAAGTGTGAGGGAAATAAAGTAAGCAGGAGAAGAAAGGCAATGCTTACATTTTGTATATGGGATTGATATGATAGGTAATCCTCATTCTGAAAAAGCTGACGAAAAATCAGTGAGGGTAGAGAATCATAAAAAGTACAAGGGAAAAGCACTTTTCATGGAGAGTTCCATCTGTTTAGCTTGTCAACAAGAAAAGTGAGAGGTGACTTGATTAGAGTGTACAATTGCTTTCCCAGGCAGAAAATACTGGGTAGTCATCAATTCTCTCAGCTTGCAGAGAAAGATAACAACAGGATCCAGTGGCTGAAAGCTGGAGCCAGACAAATTCAATTAGAAACCAGGCCTAGCTTTATAACAGTGGAGGCAACTGCTCATTACTCCACGTGACCAGAGAGAGATGGTTCCACAGAACAAGAAAGGAAGCTTTACCAGAAGATAGGCTTTAGCCAAATGTGAGATGGTTCACTTAACTCTGGAAAATAGAAATACAAGTTAGTGATTTCTAAGAGGAGAGATCAAATGATCAAATACCTACCTAAAAAAACCCCCAACCACAAAGATCTTTAGTCTATTTTGTGCAATTCATGGGTATCTGTCAGATTAGGAGAATAAGGGGAGATTTTTCCAGTCCCCTTGGAAGGGCCAAGAATGACGTGCTAGCAGGATAAAATGAAAATCTCACATCTTTTACTCCCTTCCTTCATACTGGTAAGTAATGATACAACTTTGCTGTTTGTTAGGATGTCTGGGGGAAGAAAATGAGACACCAACTTTAATTACTTTGGAGATTGGATTGATGCAACTGTGTGAAGCACTCAGCTCCATCAGTAATGAGCACAGTATCAACACCAAGATTAGACAGGGAAGGGGAGAGGCAGGCAGCTCCTGGCATGAGAAAAGAGGGTAGAGTCTAAAGAGGGAAGTCAAAGTGGCACAGAAGCCCTTGGCTGCGGATGAGGGGAGATGGATGGGAGGCAGGACACAGACCTGCAGTGCCAGCCCATGCAATGAGGCAGAACAAGAGGGGAGTTGCCTTGAACAGGAGAGAAGGTGGCCAATAGCATGCAGGAAACTGCAGGGAAGCTGGAAAGATGCTTGGATGTCCCTCAGAGCAATAACACATGAGTCCATTGACTGGTTCAAGACAAGCAAAACTATTACCTGCAGAGAGTTTCCCCCTGCTTTCCTCTCGGAAGTGATTACAACAACTAGAATATCTGTTTGTGATGCCAGCCTCTCACTGCCTGCTACAGCCCTCACTGTAAAAGCAGCATGTCCTGCAGGGAAGAGGCTGCTCCTGGATCTCACCAGCTACTGCTGCAATGCTCTTGGCAGCGTGGGCCTTCCCAGTCAAAATGGAACAATCCAGCACACTGAGTGAAAAGCTTTTCAGTGTTCTTAAAGGCTTCAGTAAAGTGTAGAGAAAAAATACTTATGCACCCTACAGGCTTGAGCCTTCTTGACCTGCTGTGCTATGGCTTTTGGGGAATAAATGAAGTGAGAGTTCCAGGCAATGCTGGAGGTAAGGATAGGTCCTCTATAGACTAAATGTATACCAATGCTGAATAGCTACCAAAAGGCAATTAAAGGCTCAAGTAACTCAAGTGATAAGCACAAATATTCCACATATAACATACAATGGTACGTGTGTTTATTAAGCCTCCTTAGGAGGTTAGTGTCTCTCTTGAGAGAGTTTGTTATTTTTATTGAGAATTCTCATTTTAATGTTATTTTAATCAAGGCAAAGAGGATGGACAGAAAGGGAACCAAAAGACAGTCCTACAAATTCACTCAGCTCCTTGTTAACACTGTCAAGCTACTTAGGAAAGATACTGGCTTAGATGCCTGTGAAATGTTGCCTTCTCAGAAAGGCTGGCATGAATTATAAAGCATAACTGCTAGTTTACAGCAACTTTTAAATGCTTGACTCCAGGCAGCATATGGTGAGTGATAAAAGTTGTTTGTTTCCTTGGTATCTTTCTGTATCAAGATGCTATTTTGTTAATTGCAGAGCACAAATTTGATTATACTGTAGAATTATGTGTTGTGTCATGAGGGCGCTCCTTTTGCCCAGTGTGATGTTAGACAAATGGGCAAAAGATTTGCTGCTATAATCAGGCCTGGACAGTCAGTTATGCCTTTTGTTTTCCTATTGCTGAGTAACAGCAGCAATTACAATCCTGACTAATAGGAGCTGCAAGTACAGATAAGAGCCCACTTGGGCTTTAGAAGAAACAGAAGTTTACTCAGAGTAATTTGTTGAGTATTAAAGCACAGATTAATTGCTGCTGACCACTGTCCCTTTGCAGGTATGTAATTGGGCTCACAGCTTTGGAGCATCCAGTCTGTGCTCGGCTTGAAAGAGGTGTTCACCCTTCCAGTGTTTTCTTTTTGGAAATCAGATTGTACTTTTCTTCAGCTCTCAGAAGCTGCGGCATGGGGAGGTAACAGTCCCCTGTAGCTGTGGTGAAGTTGCAGCTGTAAGGTGTCCTTATGTTCTGTGTTACACAAAATTACTTCCTGTCCTGTCTTTTGTAAGCTCTGGTGGTAAGTAGGAAGAAGCAGCAGCCAAGACTGTGCTTCAGAGTCATTTTCCAGCCCAGAGGATGGAGGCTGTTATTAACACAGAGCCAGTAGATGCTCTAACAATTATTTGGATCCAAGTGAGCAGCTGGCACCTTGCCAAAAGGACAGATTTGGGGATGGTGAAGGGTAAACATGCTGAGCCAGGTAGCCACCTCCCAACAATGTGCGCGCCACAGGGGAGTTGTTGCCGTGGGTCTGTGTGAGCATAGAAGAGATGTCACAGATCCAAGGCCAACAGGCAACACAATTCCCCAGTCACCAGGCGAAGCTGGGTGTTCCATTTGGGATTAGTCTCTGTGCCTCAGTTTTGTTCATTACAGATGTAAGTAAGGACAGATGACCACGGGGCAGCGGAGCACCCACGTGCGGTGCTGAGCAAAGGCCAGTGCCGGTGTGTCCTGAGCAGCTCCTTCCTGGTGCACACACGCAGCTGCCTGGAGCCAGCGCCTGGTCTCCAGCCCTGCACTGCCAGGTACCTACCCACCTACCTGTCAGTGCAAATAATGTTTAATTCTTCATTCAGCTCTGATAATTGGTTACAGCAGGTAATAGCTTGGTGCTGCATTTCTCTTTGCCCTCTCAAGCTCTGTACTCTCAAGCATGTCCTTTGCTATCTTACCACACAGTTTGAAGCAATTCTGACAGGACACGTTGGCTTCTGTTGCTGTTTTTCAAAATCTAAACTTTAATGGCCAAATCAACCTTTAAAAGCCCAAAGACTAACAGATGTGTAAGGGTTTGTGGTTTGTTTTTTAAGAAAACAATGAATCAGAAATTCCTTGAAGTCCATCATTTGAAGCTCATTAGAAATTTTTTGAAACTGATAAAACACAAATTAACATTTCCTGTTAGTTTTTACAGCAACAGCACTGCAGGACAGAGAGCCCCAAGCTGAAAAAGCTTATTTATAAAAATGAAACCAGATCCCACTGGAGGGGAATGCAAATTAAATAGCCTGAGTTAAAGGAAAGCCAGGTAGCCTTTAATTTGATAGCTAAAAAATACTTTGGGGAAGGGGAAAAAAAGCATGAATATATTCAGACTGAGCTCTTTCACACAACATAAGATTAGCTCTTTCCTTTGGAAAGTAGAGCAGCTCCATGAACTCCCCAACAGTTGGTGTAGACAAATCCTCTTCTTGTTTAATACAGCTGCCTCAAATTAAGACATACTACAGTTTTCTTGCCTCCTCTGGCCATTGTTTCACTGCAAGACATGAGGGAAGCTCCACACAGACAGATATTGCTGAATTTGGTTCTGCCTCATTGAATTTTTATGGATGGTTACCCTCAAAAAACAAACTATTAATAGGCCTCTGTCTGAATTCTCAGCCACATGAGACTTCGTCTGTTACATTCAAGCTGTGTTCTGATGGATTACTATTCCAACAACTAAAAATCATTTGGCCTATGAAGAATATAAAATAGTCATTATAACAACACAGTAGTCCTTGTATTAATAACAATTATAATAATAATAATATCAATAATAATGATATAAATAATATTAATAGTCTTTATTTAAAATAACTTGCCCTAAAACAAATACTTAGAACATATATCACAGGGGAAAAAAATTAGTCCATTAGAGGAGTGGGAAAGAAATTATACCATAGACAAAGAGATACAATACTGTAGCAATATAAATCAATGTAAAACAGAAGTCTCTTGAGCTGCAGTTTGCTTGAGACGCCAACAGCAATACAGATTATTTAAATAGGTTTTGTAATTGCTGCTGTTGTTACACAGATTAAATGATACTGCAGTTTTGGTGGGTCATTTACATAAAGAAAAATAAAGGTCCTAAAATTTTAGTTTCCTGCATATCTTTCCTAATGGAAACAAATTCCCAAACAGTTTTGATTTTAGAAGCTGGCCTGTAGTCATTGCTCCTGCTCTGAACACTCACTTAAAAATTAGCCACTAACTCTTATTTTTGCTCATATGCACACAAATTTTTGGTTACAACATCAAAATCAATCTCTTCTGCCTTATCAGGTTTGTAGTGCAGGACAAACTGATGTAAATTAAGTGATTGTTTTAATTAACAAGTAATAAACTTTGATTTGAGCATCAGCTTTTAACTTGTGTTAAATATCTTCAGAATTTGATGGAGAAAGTTTAAAATTGTTTGTTGAAAGCTTTGTAATGCGAATTTACAACTAAATATAAACTTTATGCTAAATTTGGTATTTGTCTTTCCTGCTAAAAGTGTATCTCTGCACATTTATGTATGTATGTGTTGCTTAGCACACGTATTCATGTTAACATTTTTCGTTTACTCTGTTGATATTTAATAGGAGAAAAATCATTAATTAAACCCTCCAAGTAAAATGCATAAAGGAAATGATAAATGGAAATCTTAAAGTGCCTTTTCAAAAAAACAAACCATCTTATAAGTGGCTATTATGTATATAAATTTTGAAAACACTTGTTCTTGTCCTCTCAAAATTGTGATTCAATTCTGCCCTTTCTGTTTGTCACATGTGACCAAAGCTAAGCAAGCCAGCAAAATTCATCAGTCTAGGAAATGACATTATGTGGGTTTAAGGGACTATGAAATGTAAGTAAATGGCCAGACCTGGTTTTGGCTATTCATCAAAATGAAGTCCTCAGAGGTGCTGAGATCCTCTGCAGGCTAAACATGGCTGTGCTCCTGCTGGCAGCTGGGAAGGGCATGCACAGCAATGCACTCCCCTTCCCAGGCTCCATGCTGAAAGGGAACTGGAAGCAAGAGCTCCACCAGCTCCAATGCATGGTCTCTGCTCTGCCAAGGAACCGGAGGAGGATGTTCAAAGCTCGGCAGGTCGCCAGGAGGAAATCCCTGCTGGGCACTTCCCTGCTGACACACATTGCTCTCATCTCTTCCACTGAGAGAGGCTTCCCTCTGGCATAACACAGCATTGACTGTGGGATTTGCATGAGGAACCTGAAGTGCCATTTAAAGGCTGATGATTTCCTCCCTGCCTTGAAGTATATGCTTTTTGTATACCCCTTGTGAACACTACATGAAGGGAGAGCCTTTAGACTTGCAATTGTTTTAACCTCTTAGCAAAGCAAGAATCAGTTCCCACTCACCCTCTCTGCTGCTAGCAGAATGATAAGCCTCACAAAAGGAGTAACTCGAAGATTTCACTTGGAAAACATCACAGCTGTGTAAAATATATACTCCAGTCTTCTTGGCTGATGACTTCCAGCTGTATCCAAAACAATCATCCCTGTAATTCCCACACAAGATTGCTTCCCAGTACCAACATTAGCAGGAAACATCCCAAAAATGGAAGCCTGAGTTTATATGATACAGAAATGCGAGGTGGTGAGTATCTGAATGTCCTCAGTGCACCCTCAAGGAGCTGGGTGGGCACAGCATGCAGGAGTCAGCAGTAGAGCATAGGTTGGGCAGGAAAGGACAAGGCCTCCTGCCCTCTCCTTTCAGCTTTCTTAAATAGTCCAGGATGTCCTTGAGTGTCCAAGATGTCTCCTCTTGCTGTAGCTAGAAATGGCTATAAAATGTTAACTTTTTGCTGCAGGCTCTCCAATGTGATGCTGGTGCTGCCTCTCCCCTCCATCTGTCTCATCTGGGGAAGGAACACTTTGCTAAATGGAGCTACAATGGATTCATTAGCTGCTTTCAACATCACAGCCAATACCTAGTCTCAAGAGCACTGAACAGTGTTGTTTGTACTCACCTATAGCACAGGTCTTCTGTCTGCAAGGCAACCTGCATGTGCTCCAGACCTGAGCAGCCAGGGTAATTTGAGGGTCTTAAGGTCAAAATCTGGAAACTTAGTGAGTGATGTGCTGCCAACAGATCCTGTTCATGGAGTCCACTCTTGTTAATGCCATGTTGTGCTGACCTGAGCTACTGGACTACCAGGATCTTAATAAACTCTCTGCTGGCAAAGAGCCAGCCTTGGAGACAGGGACTAGGTGGTGTGTCCTGTTGTGCACCTCCAGAGACGCTCTCCTGAAGCTCCTTTCTCCATTGTTCTCCACCCTAATGTCTCACAGCCAGTTTTGTCTGTCTGGAGCCCCAGCAGCAGCAGTGAGAGAGGATGTGGTGCCCCGCTGAGGGAAGGCTCCAGGCCAAGGCAGAGGGCTGGGCTGAACGTGCTGTCAGCACGGTGATACCCTGGAAGCAGCTTCAGCAAAGGGCCGCCCTAGACCATGGGGTTGTGGAAAGCTACTGATAAAAACACATTTTAAAATCAAAGTGAGTTTTAGGACTCTTCTTCTCCTAAAAGAGTTACTTCCTAACCAGACAGTTCCCCTGTCAGAGAGTTGCCTCTTTCTAAAAGTGACATTTAATGCAAGGGGAGCATTCCTGTCAGTGCTGCAGCTGCACTTGGTTGGGCACCATCTGCCGCGACTCTCGGCCAGCTTGGCATTTAAAATGCCATTTAGATCAGAAAGCAACAGAGCCTGGATAGGAAGGCAGATGTCATCAGCGAAGGTAAACTTCCACAATTGAATGAGGTTGCTGATAAAAAGACTGAATTGCAGAGACGTTTACAGAGAGCCCTCTGGAAAGCCTCTGATTTTTCTGCATATGCTTCATTTCCCGTACATGCCTTACACAACCTCCCTTGGAGAAGCAGCATTACAGGTGTCGGTGAAATTCTGCATTTAAGATCCAGCATTTGTGGTTCTGTCATGGTTTAGCGACGAGCCACTTTTGCTTGGTAATAGGGGAAAGGGGTTGCAGTGCAGACCTGGTAAAGAGTTCTCAGACTCTCCCCCAGCTCCTGGGTTCAGACCCACCTCTGGCCCGGCTGGGCCAATCTGGTGCCTCTGCCAGCACCCAGTCAGAGAAGGAGGAGCGCCAGACCAGAGACCCCTCTGCAAGCCATGGTAAAAACGCAGCTGTGCCTGTGCAACCCGTGCAGGGCAATGGCAGGACTGAGAGCCACCAGCAGCTCCGTGTGAGTGCACCCACACGGGTGAGAGACGGTGTGAGGAGGCGGCCATGGCACAGGCCGTGCTGGAGAGCCTGCACACTGCAGAGCAGACCCACACAAGAGGCAGAGAGGAGCTGCAGCCCTTGGGATGAATGTATGTCAGAGCAGCCTGTGTGAGGTACCCCGTGAAGGTGCAGGGAGGACTGGTGTGGAGCCCACCTGCCCTGAGGAGAGACAAAAGGCAGAAACCATTGAGAATAGACTGACTGAAACCGAGCCTCCCTGCCCCCTGAGTGGTTCAGTGGGGGAGGAGGTAAAGACACTGGGATCAGGGCTCTGAGCCTGGGAAGAGAGGAGGGGTGGGGAGAAGCTGGCCTTAAAGGGCTGGTTGTGCTCTTCATGGTTGTACCACTCTGTGCTGTTTTATTTCGGTTATGTTTTGGGGTTTTATGGTTTTGCATTAGTTGGTGTTGTATTGAGTAATTTTCTGTTTTCTTCCCCAAGCCAAGTAGCCTGCTCTGTTTTGTCCTGGACCTTAAGCAGCAATTAAGCTCTCCCTGACCTTTGGCAATTGTCAGGTCTTTGGTACTTGACCTAATCGTGGTCTTTTGTCCCCTGATGGGCTAAACCAGGTTCCTGCTGATCAAAGCAGGGTAAGCAGGTTTCTGTCCTCTCCAGAAGGACTGATGATATTTTCCAAACCAAGCTACTGAGCCCTAGGCTTGCTTCAGCCCAGTGGGGCAGGAGCACAGGCCCATTTTCCTGCCTTTCTATGGAGTATCAGACCACTCAAAGCTGTTCAAAACTTTCTTCACTCAATAGCAGTTCCAGCTGACAACAAAAGGACAAACCAGCTCTGAGGCGTCTTTCTGCAGCACAAGTGTAGGAAGAGTCGATGCATCCCTGCCTGTCCCTTTAAGACAGAGGCTCATTCCCAGCTGTACTCTCCCGATGTGTTTAGGCTGCATTCCAAAATATCCACAGGACAAAGAAGGAAGAGGAATAAACTAGGTAGGAAAACACATTAAAAAGGAGAGGCTAAAACTCGTGGAGTTAATTGCTCTACCCAGGTTTGTGCCCATAGGGCACATATAGATGAATATTAGTGAAGCTCTTCAGCAGCATTGGGGCAAACTTGGTTCAAAAGGTCAAATAACCTGCCAAGATGAAAATGTTGAAAAAGTCTTTTCTAGGTACACTGCTCCCAGTGTGGCTCAAATTGCTTTTCAGCTGTGCCCAGTGCTTTCACTGACAAAGTAAATTAAACATTATCCTTTTAAAATTAGATGTGTTAAGAGAGCTCAATAAGTGCTACTTCCTACTAATTTAACTGGAACTGCTTTAAAGCAATTAAAGCTAAAAAAACCCCTCACCTTTGAACAATGAATTCATATGGAATGTAATCTAACAGAGAAACAAGTGAGGGTTAAATGACCCAAAGAGATGGAAATGAGAAGGAGAAGCAACCAGCACAGAGCCAGCAGTGCAGCCACTGGGGTGGGGGCTGTTAGGCAGCAGTGTGGGTTTTTTCTTCTTGACAGGCAATCGAAAGCATCAAATATATTCAAAACCCTTCTTAGTAATCTTTAACATGATTTTTCTAAGTGGGTGTATGGGGTGTAACTGCTGAGGTGCTGGCAGCAAGGGCTGCAGGGGTGGCCTCTGCCAGGAGAGGCAGGGGCTGCCCCGTGCCCCACTCAGCCACCGGCCTACTGCAGGGCATGGGTGAGCCCCAGCCGAGGTGGTGGCCAAGCACAGGCTCCAATAAGGTAATGCCAAAGATGAGGATACTGTACTTCAAATCTGTATTCTGCTGAACAGCACAAATGTGAGAAGTGACTGTCACAGGAATGGTTATCATACTAAAAAGAGTCTGAGAGCTGCTTCTGCAAAGACAAGAGCCACTGACAATATGATAGAGAGCCCAACATCTCAACAAGATTCAGACTTGTCATGTTTTCTGTCCTCTATCTCTCCCCAATGTTTTCGCACTTGTTCCCCACCCAGTGATTCAATAAACTCAACTACAGCTGTTACAGGAGGCTTTTATTTGGAACAAATCCAGTGAAAATACCATTGCCACTGAAAGCCAAAGCTGAGGCGAGTCAGGTTTCCTGTTGTCATTTGCCAGCTGTTGTCGGTGGGACCCACTCCTGGATCTTCTTGCGAGTAGTAGAGTAAGGTACGTACTGTCCGGGAGTGCCACTCAGATTGAACTTATGGTTCTCCCAGATAAATTTGCGAGCAACTGGTGGGTGAGTAGTTGGAGGGTCATCCGTCATTGAGTGAAGCCAGCGATGCCTTAAGAGGAAAAGGACACATTGTTATTAAGGAACATCACATGACCTGTAACAAGCCTTCCTACTCACTCCCAAGGGTTCTCCACCAAAGAGACACGGAGTATTCATTTGGAGGGAGAGACATATCTATCTGGGGCAAGGATTTTAATCCTGTATAAGAGTACTGGACACTGATTTAATGTAATGGCACAAAATGTAACCGATAAATAACAGGGCTGCTTCTGAGCAACTGAAAGCACACTTGAGACTGGATTTCCTTTGTACATTTAGCATTTGGGAAGAGAGTATTTAATTGTTATATGTTTGTACAGCCTTAACCTGTCAGCCAGGTCAAGGCAGGCACAATAAATGACAAAACCACAGGGTTTTGTTTTGGTTTTAATTACCAGAGGACTACACTGCATAACCTTCTCAATACCACCTCCAAAGCATTCATGAGGCTACCACTTGGGATGTGGATTAATGGTGCTGGTACACCTAAAACAATCACGTAAATGTTTATTGACTGCACAGTAAAAATGATTAATACCACTCAGTAATGGGGTAATTACCAAGTGATTATAGTGATTATCCTTTACCTATGAACTAAATGTCAGTCCTCCCCTTGTGCAAACAACTGTAATGACTGAGCAAAGTATCTTCCATAACAATTTACTGAAGCACTACAGCAGAGATAACTGAATTGATTTCATCCAATTTCTATCTCAGCGCCCAAAGCAACTTCCAGACCTGAATAACATTTATGTCAGTTTATATGTAATTCATATTGTATGCACAGTTGTGACAGAAGTGATGATGCGAGCTTATGTATTTTTTTACTAAGCTAGAATTAAAAAGGCTTCTGCTATTCAGCTTTTTCCAAAGACTTTACCTAAAATCTAGGAGTCTTCTATTACAGTTTTTATTAGAAAGCCTGGAAATTGCATCTGCAGCCTTTAGCAACAAATCCAGCACACTTCATTGATACAGCAAAGTAAACCCACAACGAAAGTAGTGAGAAATAGACTGACAAGTATATCCTACATCTGAAGAGTTCTACAGAAGGCTGATTATCTTCTCTGTCAAAGAGCTCCTAGACATTTATTTTGGAAAAGTAAAAACCTCACAACTTTGGATGTAACTTGAGTACAAAATCTTACTTAAAAAAAACCCAAACAGTCAGACATATGTTTATTTTCTGTAAGTAAAAAATAACAGACCCCTCAACTTAAAACCACATGTTACGGGACTACAGAGGACCATCAGGAATACTGGCTTGAATACAAAACCAGATGGACCAACAAGATCCTTTAAAAGTAAGAAGAAAAACCTTGTTTAGAGGTAAAGAATAGCCTCCTGTTGGAAAAAAATAATCCACTTAAAGAGTTTGAAAGTTAGAAAAAGTCACATCCAGTGACCCTATGCAACATGATGGGGATCCCTCTCTCCATACCGTTCCCCCCTCTTTGTAAATCTGGTATCACTTGAAGCACAGATTTCCCACTACTTCTAATCAGAAGAAAGATTTTGGGTAATGATTTCTGTCTGGAAGAAGGCTGTTCTTTAGCACTACTAATCATAATGCTGTCTGAGGATACAGAATGAGGCCTTGCTTGATATCAAACCTCATATTACCAGCCTCCAATATGTCCTGGCCACATTACACAAAGCTCAGACCTTATGAGAACTCTCTCTCCCAGTTCACAACCATTAGAAGAATTCTGTTTACTATGGGGCTTCACACCACTTGAAACATCCTGTGTCTTACCACTGTAAAAGAGCAATGTGACCTTATGGCCAAAGAGGCCAATGGCATCCTGGGATGCAACAAGAAGAGCGTGGGCAGCAGGTCGAGGGAGGTTTTCATCGCCCTCTACTTTGCCTTGGTGAGGCCACATCTAGAGAATGGTGTCCAGTTCTGGGCTCCCTAGCTCCAGAGTGATAGAGAACTTCTGGAGAGAGTCCAGCAGATGGCTACCAAAATGATCAGAGGACTGAGGGACCAGAGGCTGCTCAGCCTGGAGAAGACTGAGGTCCTTATCAATGCTTATAAATACCTAAAAGACAGGTGTCAAAAGGATGAGGCTTTTTTCTGTAGTGCCCAATGACAGGACAAGGGGTAGTGAGCACCAGCTGGAATACAGGAAGCTCCACTTGAATGTGAGCAAAAACTTCTTTACTGCTCAGGTGAGAGAGCCCTGGCACAGGCTGCCCAGGGAAGTTGTGGAGTCTCCTTCTCTGAAGGTTTGCAAAATGTGCACGAACACATTCTTGTGTGACCTGATCTAAGTGAATCTGCTTTCGCAGAGGACTGGACTAGATGATCTCTAGAAGTCCCTTCCAACCCCTACCATTCTACGATTCTGTGAACTTGATGGAGGTGGGATCATATGTTCAGATCTGACAAGCCAGCTCTCCATTGTTAACAGAAAGAAACACACAGTTTGTGGCACAGGAGGAAAAGAACAGTCCATGTATCATATACATTTTGTCAATACTGACTGAAGTACAGCATTTCAAAATGCTTTGCAGTATCAAGCCAGAGGAGCCCCAGCTTTTCAAAATGGCTTACTGTAACACAGAGAGGCAAAAACCTCACAGACCATGCTAGTGATGCTTTTTGACATAGAGGATAGGGATCCTGCAAACAAAACCCTATTTACAGCCCTGTCACTATGCCTCATCGTTCTCACGCTCCCCTAAGAGTTGTGCACACCGACAGGACAAACAAAAAAACCTGTATTCTTGGACAGAAACACAGTTACAAAGGCCCTGAGAGACAGGCTGGGGTAAGTGGAGCACAAGAACCGTATTAAAGCTCAGTTAAAATGATGTCTGGCACCTCTGTCACTCATTACAGCTGTACTTGTGTCAAACACTCGCTCCTTGAAATGCCAGAAAAAGTTTCACAATATTGGCTTATTTACTCATTTTACAGTTTTATTCTGCCATTTAAACTACTGCTTTGCAGCTTTTCTAAGATTAAGTCCATGAAGCCTTTTAAAATACAGTGTTTCAGAGTAATTAACATATCTGCTTTCAGGATTTTCTGCAGTTCTATAACATCAGTATGAAATCAGTCTCAAAATTTAAACAGAACAGCAAAACTAATCCTTAAATCCCATTTTCTCGATGGAAAGTAGAAATAAGACAGCTCACCTACTGAAATACCTAAAGCAACTTCAAGTTTGTTTACAAATCCACTTTCAGGGCTTAAGCCTGGTCACAACAGACTCCCCTCAGAAACCCAACACGTGATGAACAAAAGTATTTTAGTTTGCAGAGAATCTACTCCCTCAAACAAAAGCTCCCACTCCCCACTTAAGCAAAAATATGTAAAACTTGAAAACTTTATTTTGGGAAGACTTTTCCCTTGACAACCTCCCTCAAAGAGTCTTTTGAAGCCCTGATGTCTCATAGACTCTACTCCCAGATGCTGAAAAAAAGCTTTTCAAGCACTCAATTGAACAGCATGAATAAGGGATTTGACGTTTCACAGATGGCCAGATTTCTATACAAACTCTGGCTATAAATCCATGCATGGAAAAACAAGATTCAAAAGCAATTAATGACTTAAACCCTACAAAGATGCAGACAACTTAAACAGAGCAAAGAAAATCAGGAGGACAGCAGAAGCTCTGAAGAGGCTGAAGCAGCTTCCTGAATCACAGAGCAGTCACCACCAAGCAGACTGAGGCTAGCAAAGCCTCTGGACTTTTCCTTGGGTAAACAGATGCACGACACCTCAAAGTATCTGGAAATGCTCTCAAGAACATGTAGAATTTTTCTCCCAAGTAATACGACAAATATTTAAAAGCAAGGAGATCTCTAACTGAAGCTACAAGGGACGGGAGCCAATTACATGATGTACAAGCTGCCAAACAAGAACCAATGCTACACAAACTCCACAGCTACTACCATATGTGCATCTGCAAGGTTCAGGCACCATCTACGTAAGTTCAGGATGGTTGCCAACTTGTGAGCATCCCCTTTTTCCACAAGTTAACCATAGAATGGTAGGGGTTGGAAGGGACCTCTAGAGATTATCTAGTTACAGTTAAGACAAAAAGTGACAGTGTGTGTTATGGTCAATTGGCAGAGAAGAAAAGCAACAGAAAAGGGATAAGAAGCGTATTTTTATTTGCTTATACATGGGAGATGACTTTGATTTCTCATGCAGGCTACTATAAGATACCATTGCACGGTCATGAAACAGCATCCCATTTACCTGAAAACACCACACCAGCATTTAATATAGTTATAAACCCCACAAACGTATCATGAAGCTACTAAAAGGACTGAAATTTTACATCTTGTCTTTCTGTTAAATCTTTTTGTTTTGTTTTCCTTGGAGGCACTTGAAAAACAGCAGCTTTACAGGAGAATAGCATATTTCTTTACATTTCTTAGTATGTTGGCACTTGAAGTCTGAGATTCCTCCCTCCTTCAGCTGTCAGATGAGCTAACAAAAGAGGATGTAGATTATTAAACTGAAGTTAAATTGGAACTACTTCATTGTGTGAAGTCAGCACTCCTGAAGCTCCTACTAAATACATCAGATTTGTACCATATGGAGATAAACACCCAAGTACAGGACAGACATTACACACACATAGGATAGTGCTGGCAGAATGAAGTGTCCCTGCAAAAGGATAAAACTACCCTCAATTTACAGTTCTTTTTCCCCAAAGGATGTGACATATTGAAAGAGCAGATTATTTTTAACTAGTTTGTATACATAAACCAGTTGTCGATTTGTTTTTGCAAAGTATTTGGCCAAAACACAAACCAACTCATTTAAACCAGATAAATGCTAAATGAGCAGTATGCAGACAGCCACAAAAGGCTCTGAATGTGATGTCAGAGAAGAACACCTAGCAGTCCGGATATCAGGCCTTGACTTGCACAGACATAAGATACTCTCCAAAAGAAGCCTTACTCCACAGCATAACCCTGTTGAAAGTGAAAAATTGGGTTCCTCCCTTCAGTGGGCTCAAGTTGAACCTTCCAGCATCTTTCAAGTGCAAACTCATGCTCTTCTTTCAGCTACAGGAGTACTCTGATCACTGAACAGCAAATAGGAGCCCATGGGAGGAATAAGCAGAAAATCAAGACTGATATAGGAATATTTGGGGTAAAAAAATGCGATTGTCTTCCCTGATCTCACACAGCTTAAGGACATCGAGATACACCGTCCTCTCCCTTTCACCTTCTTTCAGTGGAAATAACCAATAAAATCTTTGAGGTGACGATCAAAGAACCGAGAAATATGAGTCTGGAAGGGATTTAGATGCTCTGTGTATGATTTAGGTCCAAGCAAGCACCAGCAGACATCCACATCATTCCCAGCAGACATCTGCTTAAGTTGTTATGGAGTTGCTGTATCACTGGCTTGCTCATCTTCCCAAACCAAGTTACGCCAGTAAAGATGAGGAGAATTTTTTAGTGGTAAGGATAGTAATGTCCAATCTGTATCATTCCTTCTGTAATTTGAATTTATTTATTGTTCTACCCATCTATCTGGGGAAGACAGGCTATGTTTTTCCCTTCAGCAAGAAATTAAAATGCTTCAAGGTTATATCCATGGTCATTTCCTCTCCCTTTTAAGCAATCCTAATTCTTTCCAACTGTCTTCAGAGGTCTTATCATTTTTTGCTGCTCTTCCTTAAGCTTCTTACACCAGTCTATGTATTTTTTAAGAACATGGTACTCAGAGTCAAACACTATATCCTCTTTAAGTCTTCCTGGTAATAAGCAGAAAGGAAGAGTGCAGGCAGTAGGTACACTTCTTTCTCAGCGCTGTTATAATGTGGACTTACTCAGCCCACCATCCCCACAGCACCCACATCATCCTGTTTCACAGGAGAGCACTGCCTGTTGCTCTCCTCCTGTGCACCATAAGAGACTGAAGGTGCCAGAAGAGCAGGGTGCTGCCTTCTGTGCACTCAGCCATACAATTTCACTGCTCTTCCTCTTGTGATCATGAAACAAGGCAAGTTGCTATGTTGCCTAACTTATGAGTGCTGGTAACTTGCAGTTGGTGAGAACATTCATAAAAAACAGCAGCACTGAGCTCTTTGATTCAGGTATCTATATTTTACACCCTTAATACTTCACTTCTCTGGGCAGCCTTTGACTGGGGGCAGGGAGGGGGCGAGCTATCACTGCTTTAAGCACAATTTCTTACTAACAAACCCACCCAGAACTTTTCACCTGGGCTTCAGGCTTGACTATGACCCAAACCTGCTTCTCCCAGGACAAGTGGGAGGGTGGATAGAGAGAACTATAACCACTATGAGCCCTTGCCCTACAAAGAGAGAAAACCACCCTACTATCAAGAAGTACATGTTCACAATAGCCAGTTTTTAGTATGAAAACTCTGCCTGTGAAAATACTTTGGTACCTTAGCTAGTACTTATGAGCTGCTCAAGGATTCCCAAGGAGTCACATGTTCCTCTTAACCTTAATGCTAACATTTTCTTCCCTGAAATCTTCCAAAAAACCCCACTTTCCTACAGAGTCAAAAGCACACAACATTAAACCTGAAAGTCATTTATCCATGTGATTGTATAAAATAGTATCACCTGGGGCTCCTGGGGGAGATTTGCTAACTGTTGTGTGTTTAATGCTGGGAGATAAATGAATGAGAAACAAAAGAGGATATTGGGTCTTCTAATCTAACAGTAAAATGGGAATGAGCTCATGGCATAGCCCAATTATTAGAGCAATTCTGAAACAGAGACATGTATGAAAGCCCTAAACAGAATGCACACAGGCATCAGTATAAACACATTTAACTTTTACTCTTTATATGGTCACAGATCAGTGTGTTCAAAAAATGAAGTTCTAAGTTCCTGTTAACAACATGCTCTGAACAGCAGGAGATGAAACAAGTATTTTGGCTTTTCTAAATGTCTAAGTGTAAAAGACATCTTCATGTAGGCAAAAAAGTGCCCAGTATCTTGTATAGCATTATAAGTAGATTAATACTAATCCTTCCCAACGCAGGTATTGAGGGAATTAAAAAGAAATAATCCAATTAACTTGTCTCCAACAACATAGACACCAGCATCTTGATTTCAAAGACTTGAAAAGAAAGCCTGTAGTAACCAAGAGGTTAAATGACACAACTAAATCAGAATAAACCAGGAGCCTACATATTCTGGTATGGAAACATATTTGAAAAGCAACAGTTTCAGTTCCCTGTACAGTAGACATGTGTCAAAACAACTCTCTTGATCTCCTTCAGACTGCGATTTCAGCACATCCGTTGGCAAAAGACATAACATCAATTATTTCAGAATACTCAAAATATTCAGTAGTTCCTAAAAATGGTACTACAATATGTTATTACATATGGGATGTTTTTTCTTGATGCTGCTTCCTTTTCTCCAGTATCTGACAGAAGGCAAAGGGTAGTTAAATGACTTTTCATTTTATTTTTTCTAGACAGCTGTTCTCAGAACTTTTCAGTACATCAAAATGCCATTTTATTCTTGTGATGAGGTCCACCTGAGTGTATCTCAACAATCACATTTCATAACCCTGAAGGCACACGACTGACCACAAAATTATACACGGCATCTTAAAATATTCCACAACCAGGCATATGGAGAGAAATAACCTGTACTATGACTTTCACTGGGAAAAAAAAAAAAAAGGAAGAAAGTGTTTTCCCTGCTCATCTACTGGTGTTCTATATACTTCCCATGAAAACAGTGTCACTAGTAGGATAATCAATAGTGTCATCCTACATACAGTAGGATTTTTATAAGACTACTACAAAAATCACTACAAACTCGTTAGAATTACCATTTAAAAGAGAAGTCTCTGGAGACATTCAAAACCCATCTGGACAAGACTCTGTGTGACCTACTCTAGGTAGTCCTGCTCTGGCAAGGGGGTTAGACTAGCTGATCTTTCAAGGTCCCTTCCAAACCTTAAGATTCTGTGAAAATCTGAAATCTCTAGGTTAGCCCTCATCTCAAACCTTGATTTTGCTAAAAGTGTCATGGGCATGACTTTAGGCAGACTTTAGGCATGACAGATGCAAAGCATTTTCTGGAAGTAGCACCAGCATAAACAATGCAGTAAAACCTGCTTCTACCTGCAGAGGGTACAACAACACACCCAGAAAAAATGTTCTGCTGGGCTGAACTACCTAAAAATCAGAGTCAAAAAGCAGTGTTTAGAAGCAGCACTCAGTTCACAACCCAGCTGCTTCAACCGTACTTTATATACTCTCCTGTTAACCCAAGGATGACAAACTTGTCTCATGTTTCCATCTGTTGAAGGGAGGACTAAAACTTTAAGAAATAAACATTTTTTTTACAACTGACAGGACAGGTACTATTATATCACAGACCAAATTAATTTCTTTGTTGTGTAAAATTACTTCTATTTTCAACAAATTTCTGGGTTCAAAAAACCCACTCGTTTCCTGAGTACATGCACAACCCCAGTGCTAAGGGACAGCATCTTGTACAACATGTCAATAGTCTCTATTCAGACTGTGTCATGTTAAAAATTTAACACAGTGTAACATGAGATGAAAAAACAAGAGTCTTAAAAAGACAGCATTTATTCCCAGTCAAAATACTTCTGGTTTTTACGATGTATCTAAACAGTGTAGAATGATAGGTCATTGATTTAGATGTGTCACAAAGCCAGGACTCCTACGTAAGAATAAACTTCTAAGGTTGTCATGGGATGTAGAAATTTATCAGCAATAAAAAAAATCCAAAACACAAAAAAAAAACCAGAACAAAAAACCTCAACAGTACTGCACAGCTAAGATTGCTGGCAAGAATATCTTAGAACATGGGGCTGTTTATCCTTTCACACTCCATTGCACTGGCCAGTCTTGAAAATAATGAAACTTTTTCTGCTTCTTCTAGGGCAATTTTTTCTACATTGATAGGAAAACAAGTTTTTCCAGCTCACTAATTCATCTGATGTAAACAAGCTATTTAATGCTACAAATATCAAGGAACCCTTTATTGAGGTTTGTAAGGATACAAAACACAATAAGCAACACGTAAGTGTGAGCAAAGAAAAAAAAAAACCCAACAAATAGCAAAAAACCATGCCTCAAAATAAGGAAAATCTTTGAATATTGCACAGAAACTGGAATCAAACAACAGTTATAAAAACCTGGAACCAATCAACGTGCTAGTTTTGGAGATTCTAATGGCATATCTGAAAAACAAAGCATTAAGCTCTTATTGGAGAAGCCAGAAAAAAAACCCTAAAGCATTAACTGCATTAAACAGACTTTTAAGGCTGGGAAAATTGGAAACCAAATTGACTCCCTAGACAGTCTACCCATGCATTTCTCAAATGTTCTGAGAGCCACAATTTAGGAGTTTAGATAATCAACCTCAGCTTTGGCACAGAATATCTATCACAGGAATAATAAAACCCACTGTTCACCAATGCTCAGTCTACTCATGCAGCTCTTGCTTCATATGGCACTTCTCACTGCTTGGTCACTGTAGTGCCTTTCATATTCCTCAAGAGTTGGGCAGAGTCTGTGCTAGCATCCACTGTTACTTTATTTGGTGTGTATTTTGCCCAAATTGTTTAGGAAGATAAGTATTAACAGCTGTGTGGCCAGAGACCTTCTGGAACTCAAAGCTGTACAGAATTATTACTGAAATGCATGAATAGAAAATAAAACCTTCAGAAGAAATGTAGTCAAGGAGCAGTCAACATCCAGAGCACTGTGGCCCTTTGCTGCTCATGAAATTGTAGAGTATCCATGAACACCAGTTAGAACAATTATGCTGTTAATGACTGTGGATTAAGGAATGTTGCTCATCATTGCCCTCAGCTTGTCTAGAATGGCTAAGAAGAATATTTTTTCCCCTGGTTGCTCAGTGCTATTGTAGGCTTTGCCAAACCATAAGATGGAATCACAACAACTAAGGAAAGTTGGGAGACTGGCTTGACCTGCTCAATCTGGCTGGCAAAATGCTTTTCTTGTTCCAAGAACTAGCAAGTGTGACTGTCAGGACAGTGAGCAATCTAACATTGTGAATACAGTTCAAACCTAAAAATAACCACTCTGAAACTTCCTAGTCATATATAAGATAGCTGCATCAAAGAAAACTTTATAACCATAACATTGTTTTGTTTAAATTCTTCTGCCTTGTCATACAAGAAAATATTCAGGTAATCACACAATTGGCATCTGTTCATATCATTAAGTTAATGGCTCACCATTCTGGGGGCACCATACTTCCATCAACTTCCCAAAATGTATTTTTGCCATTCATTTCATCAGTATAGATGACCCATCTGTGTCGACCTTAAATAGATAAAATATTTTATTAGCTCAAAAAATCCTCTCAATTTTCATATAAAGGAAAGAATTCATGAAAACACAAGGAAAAACGTTTTTATTAAAAGTATCTACCACTATAGGCACTTATTTCAAAGTCTGTACAGTTTTCTAAGTCTTCTGGATTTACCAAGATGATGGAGTGGAGCATCTCCCTTATGATGAAAGGCTGAGGGAGCTGGGGCTCTTTAGCTTGGAGAAAAGACTGAGGTGTGACCTCATTAATGTTTACAACTATGTAAAGGGTGGGTGTCAGGAGGATGGAGCCAGGCTGTTCTCAATGACAGCCAATGATAGCACAAGGGGCAATGGGTACAAGCTGGAACATAAGATGTTCCAAATGAACAGAAAGAAAAAAACATTCACTGTGAGGGTGAGTGGACACTGGCACAGGCTGCCCAGATGGGTTGTGGAGTCTGCTTCTCTGGAGATGTTCAAAATTCACCTGGACAAGTCCCCGTGTGACCTACTCTAGGTGGTTCTTCTCTGGCAGGGGGGTTGGACTAGATCTTTCAAGATCCCTTCCAGCCCTTGAGATTCTGTGGGATTTCCTCAGTTAATCCATTTTTATATGGCTGAATTTAATGGTCTCATCAGGAAGAAAGTATTGGCTACTGTGTAACAGAAATTCAGCTTTCAATCACGTTATCATATTGGCATACCTACACAGAGAGCATCTAACTGGCCAGTATTTATCCCATATTTATTATTTAAGATTGACTATGTTTGCAAATGAATTGGGAGAAGCAGCAGAGAGACATATGTCAAAGCATTTCTATGAAGCCCCTCTCTAAGACTCACACAAGTCAAGAGTGAAGAACTCAGGAAGGCAACAAGTTCTATTTCACTAGCAGAAACCACACAAGCTATTGAAAGTTGTACATTCTGTTAGGAGGTTTTCACATTAACACACATACCAAAGAAGTTTCTTTTGTCTTCATAGTATTTGTTTCCATATTTGTCGATTCCTATCAGTGTACCAGTCTTCAAATCGTTGACCCTGTGAATTCCCAAAACAACAGTTTCAATTGACATCATCTTGGAATGAAGTTGTGGTAGAGGTTTCTTAGGGGCTGCTAAAGGTCTGAAATGAAAACTCTTAAAAACATGTATGTAAAGCTATTAAAAAAACTGTTTCAGCTTATGAATTGCAAAACACAATCACCAATTCATAGAATGGTAGGGTTGGAAGGGACCTTCCTGCAACTAACATCAGCGTGCCTTTACTCTACACTGCACTGACAGAAAAACAGAAGTCATACAAAAGGGCCTTCTTGGGGCTATTATTCATTTAAAAGGTCTTTCTACTGGAAGACAAAGCAACTCTGCAATACAGTGCAATTTAACACCCACAAAACCTTACATACTGTGGAAGAGAATCCCAGAGACACAAGTCAAGCCACTTAGTTGAGGACGTTACCATCCTTCTCAACTGTTTGTTCCTACCACTTCAGCTTGAATCCCTGTGGAAAGCAGTCAGCACTGAAGCACCGTAAGAAATCTCACACATCTGCGTGGGCACTAACCTCCAGGAGAGGAACAGTAATGTTTCGAGCCACTGTAGCTGCTTGCCAAGGAAATGCATGCTAAACCCTGAATTATATCTGTTGCTTTCTAGCTTTTGTGTAACTGTGACAGATGCAAGCATTTACCCTGCTGCTCCAGGAGACTTACACTGACCCAGATAAGTTATATTCCAGTTTCAACTCTTTATACAGGGCATATTTTCAACCCTTCTGTAAATATCAATAATTAAAATGAACCTAGGATTTACATTTTCTTGATAAAACCTTCATGTTACTAAGTGCTCATTTCCCCCTAGATCTGCATCTTTGTTTTCCTTTTTACTGGCACTTCTCCCAGACAGAATTACATAAGGAAAAATTTACTTCTCAAAAGGTTTTAGTTACCTGTAGTATTATATGTACTCTCAACTCAGTCCCAAGTGACAAAAGGGATGTGCATGTGTGCTTCATTGGTTTGGAGTATATAACCCACAGATAAAGTTCTGTTGTCTTTTCTCCCAAGATGCATGAGAGATATCAGTCCACAAAGACTCATTTTAAATCTCTGTGGCAGAAAGAGTCTGACGTAGATCTCCTCTATCAAAGAAACCCTCAAAGATGTCTGGCTCAGCTATCCAGGCCCCAGCTCCCAACACTGCTGCCCTCCCTTCTTTCTTCCCCTCCCTTTCTTGTAAGGGTTCTTATGCCCGTGTCCTGACTTCATGTCTTGAATATTGATATCAAACACTAAGAGGTACTTATGGCTTCCAGATGACATTTTCCAGACAATTTCATTGAGCCTTGAGTAAGGAGAATGTTTCCAGGAACATAGGCTCTTCAATAATTTGACTTCTACTGCATAAAACCTGTTCCAGTCACCTTAGTGGGAAACAGAGAGAAAAGAAGGGAAATTCAGAGTAAAACCCCTTGCAGAGAAAGTGTCTCCTAATCGGGGTAAATAATTTTTCCAAGTTACCACGAATTACTTCTTAAACTCATCAGTTGGTGCAAGAAACATACACCTTGATTACTCCTCCTGCAAGTGCCAAGTCTGTTCCTTGAGCTTAGATGGGAGACTCAATGACTTGCAAGGTGAAGGGGAGGCAGCAGTTACATTTGCGGCTGTGCAGTTACGAGGATGAGGTATGACTCTCTACCTAACACACCTCTCAAACTTCAGTCTTCTGAAAGAAAAAATAAAAGGGTGCTGCCTGTAGTCTTGCCTGCTCCCTTTTTTCAGCATGGTAGAAAGGTGTCAACACACCCTGCAAACTTTTACTCATGAAAGCTCCCTGACAAGACCATCATTAAGATGTGTTTAGGAAGAGGCATTCTGGTGAAACCTAATACTCACTCTTCTATACTTCCTTCCCTAGCTCCTTTTCTTCTTGAGAACTGTCAGTGTAATAGCTACAGCCTAATGGAAATAAACTGGAAAAAAAACATCCTGGAGAGAATGACAGAATAAAATAACAGTAAAATACTATATATATATATATACACTATACACTATATATAACTTCTACTGCTTAATAGCTTAAATTTCCCTCTAAAAACCTGTGCAAGAGGAAGGTCTGAGCTGTTTTCTACAGTGAAGACAGAAAAGCCAGAAGCTACTTGCCACCACAGCTACCAGGAATTAGAAGTTGAGACCTCCCCAAAAGTCATGTTGACTTCAGATAATATTGTGTCACAAAACAAATGAGCAAATAATTAAAAATGTACAGTAGTTGTAAAGGGAGCAATACATTGACTGACAGAAGAAGACAGGATGCTCAGCTGAAAGAAGAAATGCATAGCTGCCTGAAGGTTACTAATGAAGTTTTCCAAAGAATAATGATGTTAATAGCCTTATTTAAAACTTTACAAGGTTCCTGACCAAAACAGAAACCTCACCTCCAGAAAGCACCCAGAACTGACAGATAATGGTATTATCCCACAGAAGGTGGTCCCATTATTGTACAGGAAGTTCTGTACTGTTTTCAGGGCTGGAGCAATACCACCAGATTTAAACTCAACGGTACGAAGGTCACAGCATAAGCTGATGCACCTGGAGACTGACAAGACCTGAAGCACTGTAGGTGTAATCACAAGGCAAACATATGGCAATAATGAGCTGCCAATTGAAGTCATGTGTGGGCAGAGGGGTGGTAGGGAAGACAAACTGATTCTACTAGGTACCAGGTAAGTTGAGCTGTCTTCACTGAACAGATCCATTTAAACTACATGAAATAACAGAAAAGGGCTATTATGATGATTGGAAAAAGAAGTCTTCAAGAAGGCTCGGGAAGCTTGGCCAATTTATTCTAGCATGAGAGCCCTACTAAACAGAACTACCTTTGCAAATCCTTCCTATCCCACATGCCCGACTTCCTACTACTCATTAATAAAACCAGACTTTTTGGCTATGTAGTCTGGCCTAAAACACTCACTGTACCCTGAAGAAATGTTCTATTACTTTCTCAAAGAGAGCTAAAAAGGTAACACAGGTTACTGCCACTGCCGAATTTGGATCACATACCATCCCGACTTCTACCCTACATTTTGTCAAGGATCTGAATGAAAAAAAAAGAGTACATTGATAAACCCCAAGCAACTCTGGAACCTCGAATACTCTTCATAGCACAGAGATGAGGTGTGAGCGGCTAAACAACCCAAACAGGTCAAAGTTCAACGTGGACTAGCGCAAGGTTCTGTGTTTGGGGAACTACATGGACTGGAAACAAGGGCTGCAACTAATTCTGCAGAACATGCCCGTGAGGCTGATGGGCATCCAAAACGGAGCACAGGTCAAAGGCAACAACCCGCTACCGAAGAGGCAGACATATAGATTGAAGCTGTAAGGTCTTACCGGTACAGCCGCTAAGGCAGGCGAATTAACTCTGTGTTTTACGGTGCCGGCTTTCGGCAGAGGCACTGCTGTCAGACTGGCGCGGTGCCACAGAGCCACGGCCCGCCCGAGGTGCCCCAAGGCCCAGAGCACCGAGCCGCGGCCCGGGAGGCACAGGCAGCGTCACCACGGCAGACGCGACTGTGGCAACGGGGCTGAAGCCAGAGGCCGGGAAACCTGCCTGGGCATTACTGACGGCTCCGCACCAAGGAACTCACTAAGATGCCTCAAGGAGAGAAAACAGTTGCCGGAGCCTGCCTGGGGAACGCTGTGACCGCTGCACCCGCTCCAGACCGGCACATGACCCCCCGGGGCTGCACGGCGCGGCCTTCGCCTGCGGCCTGGCCCAGCACCACACACCGCCCGACCTGAGGCACCCGCACGCCGACCACCCCGCGCTGCCGTGAGCAGCTGCGGCTGCCCTGTGTCCTGCCCCCGCCAACGCCGCCTCGTGCGGGGCAGGGCGCCCGCGACCCGCCAAGGTGACCCCGCGGGGCGGGGCGAGGCGAGGCGGCAGGCCGGGAGCGAGGAGCCCCCTCCGCCGCCTGCCCCGGGCACGTCGTTACCTCAGCAGCTGCCACAGGGCGCCGCGAACGCCGCCGTGGCCGCCGAGGTGCTTCAGCGCCCGCCGCAACACCTGCACGTACTCCGCCATGTTGGGGCGGTGCCGCCCGGCGCCGGCCCTGCGCCGCCCCGCCTGCCGCACGCCCCTCTCCCCGCCCCGGCCCGCCGCGGCCCGGCCCCTCGCCGGGGCAGCACCGCCCCGGCCGCCTCGCTCCGTGATGCAGTCCCGTGAGGAACATGACTCCTTCGTCCTTGTTAACTCTCCTGCATTAGATGACTCATACCAGCTCTTCACCAGGCTGTAGGTGCAGAACTCCTTCACACCTCCCTGGCTCTTGCAATAATCTGCTGGAGGAAGATCTCAACATCCTGCTTGAGCAGGACCCTGGTAGTCCAGGTTCTGCCTCACCAGCCAGGGGGATGAGAATTTCAAAGGCCTGGCAAACCATGCTCCTCCCGCTGCAGCTAGCATGTGGCTTGCATTATGGTAACAGAGAAACTATCCAGAAACATACCCAGCCCTTCATCTGGCCTTTGTTAACGTTATTGAAGGGTATTTAAAGACATTGCTATTTAGGCTTCTGATTTGCATTGTCTAAATTCATAAAAAGAGCATTTGCCTGCTGCTCACATGTGAAGATAAGCAAGAGACAAAGAACTTTAGGATAGGGGGGAAAAAAAACCCCAAACCCTGTCTGGTGCACCTGTACTGGTGCATGGGGTTGTTCTTCCCAAGGTGTAGGACTCTGCACTTGTCCTTGTTTAACCTCATGAGGTTCTCTGCCCAACTCTCAAGATGTGGCATTGTGACACCAAGCTGCAAGAAGGGATCAACTTCTTCATGTGACTTTGATCCTACAGAAGACTTTGTGGAAATACTTTCTTAGCATCAGGAACATTATACAGGATCTTAGAAATCGATTTTGACTTTTTCTTTGTACTATTTTTCTCCATTAATTAGGTCAAGTGAGATCTCCACTGAGAATTTCATTAGCTCATGACCGCTCAAGTCCCATCAGTTCTACTTAAAGCAACTCCAGGAGACTAACAGGAGACTAACAAGTATGACCAAACTGTAGATTTTGAAAATGTTATCACTTCCTGTCCCATCCTTCTAAAATTGCAAAGTTCCAGAAGCAAAGTCCAATCCACAACACAACTCTCCACAATTCAGTGTTCCGTAACACTCCAGTCCAGTCTCTAACCATAGTTTCTCTCCCTCCAGTCTAAATGATGCAATCTCTAATGCTTTCACTCATGGATGCTTTAGCCAGTCCTATAGTTCATATTGTTTCCCTAAAGCACAATGAAAAAGTTTTTGCTACTTGAGATCAGTTGCTTTAAAGAGTTAAAGCATAAAGCCATAGCCTGGAACTGAAGTGTAATGTTCCTGAAAATCATAAATATAACTTCCAAAAACCATTTAAATCTGTATATACCTCTGTGCCAACATTCAAACTCCACATAATAATAAATGTACTGGCACTTTCAGAAAACACCTGCCACTTTGTGGGAGCTCTTTGGGTTATATCTTCAGCAGTAACTCTTATCTTCCATTTTCCATTTCCAAATGGCAAAACTCTACTGATTATACGGTGAAAAAACCCCTTATTTTATGGTTGTTCCTCAGCTGGCCTTCATTAAGCCAAAGCATGTGGCTGTTCAGTTTGCTGCCCAGTAGAACTCTAAGATGAACCAGAATTGACATTGCTGTAAAGGAGCTTAGATACTTTATGAACAACTGCTTGGAAGGGATTAGGCTGCAGGTCTAAAGAGCTCCAGAAATCTGCAGGAACTAAGCCATTGGGTCAGTTGGCTGCTCCTGTCTCTTGCCAACCCAACTTTCTTGTCAAGGAAGCTGCCACTACCAGGAGGTTCAGAGCCTGGCAGTTTGGTCCTCTGGACATCCAGTGTCACAGTCACAGTGTCATCCAGTGGACATCCAGTTCTACTGAGTGAAATCACAGAATCATACAGAATCACAGAATCTTAAGGGTTGGAAGGCATCTTGAAAGATCATCTAGTCTAGTCTAGATCATCTAGTCTAACCCTGCCAGAGCAGGACCTCGTAGACTAGGTCACACAGGAACTCATCCAGGTGGGTTTTGCATGCTTCTGGAGAAGGAGACTCCACAAGCTATGTAGGCAGCCTGTTGCAGTGCTCCGTCACCCTCACAGTGAAGAAACGTGCTGTATTAATTCAGAACCCGTGGTGGAGCAGCTCCACCTAGTTTCTCTGCTCTCACAGGCAACTCCACCACAGCAGTTTAGTTAAAAGCATCCCCAGAACATCATTTCTGTGCTATTCTTCTTTCCCCCTACCACTCCACACAAGCCACACTCTTCTCTCTTTATTAGCATCCCACTCACCTTCCCCTAATCCAAGCATAGTTAACTTATTCACTGTTAGCGGCTGTGTACCACAGTACACAGGAGTTAACTTTTGATGGGGAATAAATGCCTATTTCCATCTTTCAGAATTAGTAAACTCATTATTGCACCATCCAAACTTTATCTTTTACCAGTGCACCTTACAAACATTTTCTCTGTAGTGTGTCAGTGGGTAATTAATTTACTTCATGATAAAAACATTTGAGAATTTCAACGTGGAAAGAATGGTAGCTCATTTGGGATGCTGTTCTGAGGTACCTGCACACTCATGCAAATGCAACGTTCATTTATAATAGAAAACAAAGACTAAAAGTAACCCTACACTTCTTCAGTTATCATTGAGAAATCAATTCCAGAACACACCGAAGCTTGTGATAATTTTACAGTCTTAATCATTAATTATTTATGCAGTAAGATTTAAACCAGAAATAATTCAACCTGAAGATCTGTATTTCTTTCAAAAGAAAAAATAAGAAATCAACTGTGTTCAACCATACTTTTAACTTCCAACCTAAAACTGATCCATAATGAATCAAATAATCATTTCCAAATATACATTATTGCATTATATGACATGAAGATCTGTGCTCAGGCTTCATTACAATACATATTTCTACGTAGCATTTTTAAAAGATGGCAAATTAAACTCAACAATAAATTATTACATTTTCAAACTCATAAGTCAGAAAGTAGTAAGCATGGAAACAAAGGGCCAATAACAACAAAGATTAGCAAATGGCAAGATACTGCAGCTATCACAAATCCCAGAGACTGAATATAATTGACAATACTACATTATGTAACAAAAGTGTGAAAGATCCACAACTCTTTGTTATCACAGACACCGGTTTAGGTCTGGTAAGTTAATCCTTATAAAACACTAAGTAATAGGTTATTGCAATCATTTTCTATAATAGAACATTACAATTTATTTTAAAAAATACAGCCAAAATAGAATTTACCAGCTTAGTCAGGTTTAAAGACATTTACAGTGGGGTTTTTTTAATACAACAGCAAGACAACTACGGTGACGTTTGAATGCTCACACTGAAACCGATGTACTCGTAAACTGCAAAGGCTCAACTAAATGAACAGACCAGCTTCAAAATGAGCAGACTTTCACTGACTCTGAAGATCACATAAAGAGAATAAACATATGGACAAGTATGTTCTTAACTGTAGGAGGTATTGTAATGAATGTACTTTTGAAAAAAAGTTTAAAATATAACAATTATTTTCACCCAGAACTTTGCCAGTATGAAACAAGCAACCTAAACCCACGTGTGTATGTACGACATTCACTTGTGGGAGAAATGTTGGAACAAGTAAGCTCACTATGCATAATGTTGCTCCTGTCTTGGAATGACAGGAATCTAAAATGTATGAAATTGTTTTTCCTTTCATGTGATTTATATTAAAATGACTTTTCTTGCTCTTAACATTGACAATTTTAAAGCTGTTGAAACTTGTCTTTTCACTGGCAGAGATTTCTCTTTTTTTGGCTAGTAAATGCCACCATTTGGTTAAATGACAGTTTGGGAAGAAAACTGTCAGACTGCTGAAGTTCTCAAAGTTGAAAAATAAAGTAAGAGGTCACAAAAATAATGAGATATTTTAACAACCATGGTGGAGCAAGCTTCAATAGTCACATTTTTCTTGGCTGATTCACGTTACTGAACAGCGTGAATGAAACCATTAATATTAGCCAGCCTTTCATTCAGTAGCAAAGAACATTTATTCACAAGGCTATAAATGACAATAAATCACACAAGTGGTAATGTGAAATCGTATCATCATAAAAAAATAGCTGTTAGAAACACTAAGGGCCTGAGTTGCTCCATTTAACTGAGCAGCAGTTCTGTTGAAAAACCAAAACTACAAAACTAGAACTTCACTGTTCAGCCTTTCTGTGAGCTGTTGCATTATTTTTAGATGACTGCAATGGTTAACAGCCAGAAATAAGGAAAAAACATGTTCATCCCTGTATTAAATTACCTGTTTTAAAGCTCCTATTCCTGAGAAAACCAAGTTATGCTTCATTCCCTAGCAAATGAGTGGATTTTGTTCAAGAATGATTAATGAAATGAATGTTTTTTAAGCAATTAATGAAAAATCCTGATAAGTAAAGTTAGTACAGTGAGGACACAACCTGCAGTGGGGGATCCAGCTTCTAGATCACCACGAAGACAAAAGAGATTACTTGCCAGGCAGCACAGACTACCCGCACCCTACCTTTAAATCAATACTGAACTTAAAATGAAAATTTGTTCTTATGAAAAGATGTAAGAGAACTCTGGGGGGAAAAAGGTTACTTACCAGTAGCCAGAGCTTTTTGCAGTGCATTATGTATACACATTTGCTCTACAGAGGTCCAAACATCAGAGGTATCCATGATCACAAAATGAGTTTTTGTTGTGTCTCTCAATACTGTGTATGTGTACCCTTCCCTCTCCCTTTTCCTTGACCTGACAGCAAGCACTGAGTTATTCTGTGAGCCACACATAGCAAGGGAGGAGGGTATAGGGTTATCTCATGTATGGACAGCACACAAGTAGCTAGAATCTCTTTGAGAGAAGTAAGTAACTTTTCTTTACATGCATACCATAATGATGGCCACAGCACAAACTAAGTGTCCCAGTATTATCAGGAAAAGGTAGTTGGCAGAGACTTCTTGGTTCTTTGGTTGAAGATTTCTTGAACTATTTGTCCAATTTGTGAAGACATAAACTGGGTATTTTATTGAGCAAAGCCTCAAATGGAGTCTGAGGACTATGAGAGTACATCCTGCTCACTGATGGTGACTCGGCTATACTGTTTGAGGGAATGAAGTCCATTACCTACTTTGGAGACAGTTATCCTGTTTGATTGTTACCCAACATCTGAAGGGAAATATCAGGCCTGAAAGTATAGGATTCAAAGAGAAAAACATGGATGGGTGAATTTCCTGATTTGGTGATCTGGCAGAAATCCCTTAAGTCTAAGGGATTTGCCAGGAAAAGAACAGTGAAAGGTGGGGAGGGGAAAAAGTCAGCCACGGGGATTTGGATCTTCTGGTGCCCAGCAGAGATGATGGGCTTAACAAACCAGCAGGACATGTGGCAAACACTGGAATTCAAAGAATATGATCTGAAACATGACCAAGGTTCTTTGAGTTAACACATCCTAAGAAAGTAGTCTTGGCCCAGAACTCAGTGTAATGGCAGTCCACGTGTTAATGAGGTAGGCTAACAGACAGGCAGAAAGAGGAAGCAAGAACAGAAATCTAGAGACAGTAAGGTTCTGAGGCCACGTCCTCCAAAATAGTGCTCTGACAAAAAAACTCAAACCAAAACCAAAAGGCAGAAAAGCAGCACACTAGCTATGGAAAGGTGGCTAAATACTAATCAAGGACTACAAGAACCTTGTTAGGACATGCTGAGATGCAGCCAGGAAGGCTAAGGCTCAGCTAGAACTAAAATTGGCCAAAGATGTCAAGAACAAGAAGAAAGGGTTCTTCAGATGTATGACCAGCAAGCAGAAGCACAGGGAAGACACAGAGCCACTGCCTACCAAGGAAGGGAAACTACTCACTAACAGTGCTGGTGAGGCAGAGGTTCTCAGTATCAATTTTGCCTGTCTTCACCAGCACAGCTGGACCACACAACACAGGATCAAGTAGCTATGACAATGCATGTATCAACCCACCAGCAGTGGAGGAAGGGCTGGTCTGCATCCTCTTGCAAGGACTCAAACATCATAAATCCATGAGCACAGAAGAAATCCACCTCAGGGTATTAAGAGAAGTGGTTGACATTGGTGCAAGACCACTGTTTAGATTGGAGATTTTGATGTAAGAGCTTTTTACACTGAGAACAATCAATCACTATGACAACCTCCCCAAGGATGTGGTGGAGTCTCCTTTACTTTTAGGTTTTAAAGATGCAATTAGACAGGGTGCTAGATAATCTCATATAGGTCCCCTTTCCCATGAAAGGTTAAACTAGATGGTCTTTCAAGGCCACTCCAAACCTAAGCTGTTCTATGGTAAAGACGGATGAGCTGAAGGATTCCAACTGCTAAAGATTTATGGCTGTAGAAACAGTGGTATTTTCTGAGCTGTTTCTGAAGCTGGACAGTAGCATGCGAGAGGCTCCATCTGCTGAATCCTTTAGCCAGTTGTAAACAAAGAACTGCACATCACACCAGAGGCTCAAGCTATTTCTGCAAGGATGTGAGACAGATTTGCACAAGGTACTGCATTTAGATAGAAAACAAGCTTTTAGTTCCACCTTCTTTTATCTGGGGTTGCAAGTGTCTGGAGAATATTGGAGTAAAACTTTCACAATTTATTGGAAACCACCTCCAAAATATTCAGGAGTAACATGCTGTCAGCTTTCTTAAAAAGCTTGTCACAGAGAACTGTAAATCTCCCATGTCTGTTAGTGCTGGAAGTGGGTTAGGAATAGCACAGGGCTAGAAAGCAGGGTCAGAATTTGTAAGGAGAGATGAACAAAGAATGGTACTACTACCTCCCACCTGCAATTTGGTCCTACAGATAGTGAGATGGGTCTCACTGACTCTCCCTGGGGAGAGAACAATCACAGCATCTTGGCAGCAACTGCTTTCATCTTTCCACAAACCCTGCCCATGAGATGCAGAGAAGCAGTCCTCATGCTGCTCTACAGGGGACACGGATGAAGAGCTTGAATCCTGCACCCTTCGAAACATGGAATGTGGGAAGATCTCAGCTGCCACAGTCAGCTCTCATGCTGAAGGCTATCCTCCAGCAACTGCCAAGGCAGAGCAGGAGGGTGGCTCCATCCCATCAGGGATCCTCAGCACCGAGTGCTTTGGTCTGCGGTGCTGGATATGACCGATCCAGCCTCAAATTACAGAGGTCGGGTGGAGGCAGATCCAAGCAGCTCAGTTTGTGGAATTGAAAAGAACACAGAAATTCAGTGTCAGAGGCAGTTCTCCTGATTCTTTTTGGCTTGTTGAGATCCTCAGGTCCTGAGAAAAATACATACCTCAACCAAAGCTTATATTGTAGTCTCTTGGTGTTAGAGTGGCCTTGGAATGGCCAGTGCAGAGTGGGCAAAAGCCCTCATTTAAGCTAGCCTAAGCTAGGCTAAGCAATTTCTGATGCAACCACGTGTTTCTTGATTGGGTGAAGCTTTTCCTCACCCAGTGTTGCCAGAGAAAGAGAAGGTTCATGCTAAATATACTTGGCCTTGATCTATGGTTTAAGGTGTCAGAGGTAAACCGCCTATTTTACTAGGATACTTCTCTCATTTTAAGCAACAGGTATTAAATGTGTTGGGACTGTTTAACTTCCTGTTGCAAAAGGAATCAAGAAGTAACCACATGTCAGTGTTGCTTGTCAGTGAGGCACATGCCTCAAGATAGAGAAACATTTAAACCCATCCTTAGATGGAGCTACGGAAAATGATTCAGGCAACATACATGAAGTATCTAGACCCATACTAACAAGGAAAGGAAAAGCAGCAGAGATCATGCTCCCATAGGGAGGGGCAGTGGATTTGATCAACTCAAATAATCATATGAGACTGTCTGGAAAAGAGAACTCTATAGTCAATGGCTAAAAATTAAAAGAATGACATGCACACAAGTTAAGAGGCATCTAGAATGACTCCACTGTTGTTCACCAAGTATGAAAGAGGGAGGAGTAGTGGGAAAAATCTTTAACTTCTAGACCAGAAGAAATGGGAGGATGCTGGTTTTGAATACCTGCAATATACTCTGCTCCGTTGGTCTTTCTTAGTATAAACCAGCTGACCTCTAACAAGACGTCGTACTACAACACAGTATTCTTCTGCAGACACAAAAGTCAGTATAGACCCTCTGCTGCTTCGCTTTTGATCACATTCTGCATCAACATATCAGAAATATGTGAACTCCCTGTACCTTCCCTGCACTGGTAATGGTGCTCAGTGTTTCATTTAACAAGACACAGATCTCTCTTCAAAATAAAAGGAAAAACTAAATTTAGTTGTAACGGTCTTGTTCCTATGGAAACACTCTAATTATCAGGATGTCTGATCATGTATTTTCCATTTGATCAGTGAGAATGAACTAGTAGCAAAACACTGAAAACACAACTCAGAGAGGAAAGTTAATTTATTTTTCTAAAACATCAAACTAAGTTGAGATACCTTAGTTCAGTCAAAGCTTCTTCGGTTTCTTCACAAGCCTGAACTTCATAAACAAATATTCCAAGTTCATCTATCTACAAAAATAGGATGGACAACTCTTGACTTTCTTCAGATACCAAGTTAATTTACAAGTCCTTGAAGATCAGATGAAAAATAGGAAGTGACCTTATATTCCTTAATACACTCCACCACGTTTCGCAAGTGCACTGGAAAGGAGGAATATCAGCCTTCTTCGGAAAGGTTCGTGGAAAGGCTTATTGCCATCTCTTGGAGACAGGGTATGCATTTACATCACCATGACTGCCATGGTACAGAATCCTTGACTGCTGCTTTTATACAGCATGACCAATTATCTGAGAGTTGTAGTCCGCCGTCTCCATTCGCAGGATATACGGGATGATGCTATCAATCTGAACATTTCCAATCAGTCCTGCAAAGAATAGCTCCTCAGTGATGGCAGCACTCATCAGCCTAAGAGCAGGCAATCGGAGAAGAAGTCTAGACAGCCTGGAAAATAAGTTTGGTAAGAAGTATTACTTGTGGTGACAGATTTTGGTCTTATTCATCATCATGTTTACCAGTAAGAGAGGAGAAAAAAATTAACAAGGGACAACACTGGTAATAATTTGCTGTATCTAGATTATGAAAGGCTTAGACATTTAAATCTGTAGAGTATTACATTTATGTTCAGTCATGTCTTCAACAGTACAAAAACCATGAACATACCTGCCAATTACACAGACTATATCATGTTTGGACTTAGCTTCAATGAGGAAATATTCAAAGTAGGTGTGAATTGAAATGAAAACATTCGAATTCCACTATTTCATCTTGGAAAATAACAAATGAGTTGACAGAAATACTCACATTATGCATGAGTACAGGCATAATAATTAAGTGCTCTAAAGGTAATTTTGTACTTTTAAAGAAATAAGAAGAAAATGCACATATTTTTTGTACGAAATACTGTACAAATCAGTACCACTGATGCTCTGAAAAAAAAAAATCAATCAAGTAAGCCTGTGAGTTTACAGACCTGTAAGTATCATCTGGATATGCTTTTGTTACATAGTCTTGGAACTCCATGTAAGCCTTTTCTTGAAATTTCTCAATCTGTACCACATTTTCTAGACCTGGGTGATCTGTAAAAAAAAAAATGACTCTACATTGTTATACCAAATCATTATTTAGTAGCTGTAGCAACTGCACAGTTTTAGTGGAGGACGCTGCCTTACCTACTTTGTCCCAGCCTACATTTATGTTTTACTTAGCTTTTTATAAATACCAGACATTTTGAAGAGTTCAAATAAATGTTTTACTTGCAATGCTTACATCAATCTTGCTGCAGCTCTGTTCTCTGTGTAGCAGAGGGACAGCATCGTTTCAATACACTGACATTTATTGGAATATTTGAAGAACAAATAGCATTTGGGTGGGAAGTGAAGGATAACAGTAACATCAGTGGAAAAAAACAGACTAAAAGGCAATTTACCATTTGTTTACTGAAAATTGCTGAAGATCTATAGCAGATAATATTCCAACTGTTTGGTGCAAAATTTTCAAACGTGCTAAATGTAATTTTTAGTCACTTATAAACACTTCAAAACTAAATCTCGTTACAGTGAAAGGATTTTAACCTAACTGCCAAGTCCCATTTGGAAGTTATTATCCAGTAATTCTGAATGCTTTACATGGTCTGTAATTTACTGTCATAGTACTGTGACAAAAGATATAGATTTTATCTTTCAGAAATATGATTGTGAGCTGCCAGATTATCTCAGATAAAAGATTATCTCTAACAGTCCCTCCTCCTCTCCAAATATATGGCCTTCTGTCAATGAAACGAGTTTTTATTTTAGCTCTGCAGCTATAGAAACTTTCAGAGCAATTTAGTGGTTATGGGATATTCTGGACTCTCTTAAACATGTCATTTCACAGAGGAATATTTTGTCCTATATGGTAATGAGATCATTCTGAAAGCACAATTTCAGATCTTTGCAGAGGACAGAAGGTTAACAAGATCATAAAGAAGCAACATATTTTGACAAGTTGTTGTTGACATGCAAGTAGCAAGAGCCCTCCCTGTCCTTAGGTTCCAAAGGCCTTGGACACTTATGGCTGATGGTGGTCCTTTGTTCCTAGAATGGGCCTAAACCAGGACAACATTCCTTGCAGATATTACATAGAGAAAAGATCATGCAAATATGAGGGAAAATGCAATGCAAGAACCTCACAATTCTTGGGTAGAGGGGAACCTCATAAGGTTAAACAAGGACAAGTGCAGAGTCCTGCATCTGGGAAGGAACAACCCCATGCACCAGTACAGGCTGGGAGTTGAACTGCTGAAGAGTAGCTCTGCAGAGAGAGACCTGGGAGTCCTGGTTGATAAATAAGCTAGGAATGTGCCCTTGTGGGCAAGAAGGCCAATGGCATCCTGGGATGCATCAAGAAGAGTGTGGCAAGCAGGTCAAGGGAGGTTCTTCTCCCCCTCTATTCTGCCCTGGTGAGGCCTCATCTGGAGTCCGGTGGCCAGTTCTGGACTCCTCAGCTCAAGAGGGACAGGGAAGTGCTGGAGAGAGTCCAGTGCAGGGCCACCAAGATGATCAGGGGACTGGAACATCTTTCATACAAGGAAAGGCTGCGGGAACTGGGACTGTTTAGTCTGGAGAAGAGGAGATTGAGGGGTGATCTTATTAACATTTATACATATCTAAAGGGTGGGTGTCAGGAGGTTGGGACATCCCTTTTTTCTATAGTAGCTAGCAACAGGACAAGAGGTAATGGGATGAAGCTGGAACACAAAAAGTTCCACTTAAACATAAGAAAAAACTATTTCACTGTGAGGGTAACACAGCAGTGGCACAGGCTGCCCAGAGGGGTTGTGGAGTCTCCTTCCTTGGAGGTCTTCAGGACTCGCCTGGACATGTTCCTATGCGACTTGATCTAGGTGACCCTGCTTCTGCAGCGGGGTTGATCTAGATGATCTCTAAAGGTCCCTTACAACCCATACCATTCTATGATTCTATGATTCTTTTCTATTCATGTATGTATAGTTAAGAAAACCTGCTTAAAAGTTACATTTTGGAAATGTCCACATTCCAAAATATTTTCTCATCTCAACTACTTTTTCTGTGAAAGGGTGAACTGCAACTAAATGGAAAAAGAAAGTTCTTCTCAGATCTAATAAATCTACAGAACTGACAAGAACCAAATTCCCAGTTCTCCTCTGTATTCTACACTACTCACTGGGGACAGGTCACTAAGATTGAGACAGCTTTTTAAAATTTGCTCTGATTTTTTTCATGGGCCATCAGCATATTAAAAAGGAGAGCAATGAGGATTAGGGAAGCTGTTGATGCTTTTAAAACTTTCTAATGCAAAATGGAGTAACTAAAGATTTCCTTTATAAACGTGACAGTGAAAAATTCCTGGAGATACAGAAAGGACTTGAGGTTTATACCTTTTTGTCCTATCAAAAGACTTGGTTTTGGTTTTATACTAAGTCTCTGTAAGTTCTAAATGATGAATCAAAGACCTGCACTATATTGATACAATATCTAAAAGCCTTCAGTGAAAAGTTAATTCTACAATTCTCTAATAAAATCAATTTTGTAATTTTCTATAATCCAGGCACATGTGTTACATCATCTCAGTCACTATCTATCATAACCAGAAGACTCTTCTTCCTCCTTACTGTAGACTAATCTCCCTGAAGGAAAAACTAATCATTACTTTATTTTACATTCATTGCCTAATGTATGACTATTAACATTACTTGGAGTACATTAGGCAAATACTGCTCAGAAGACAGAAATAGTAATATAAGAGCATGCTTATGGTATTCATTTACCAGATATGCCAGATGTAATGTTTCTTTTCAAAATACTTCTGTCAAGTGGTATGTTTCCGCAATTTTGCATATGTGAATCAATGCCCAGAGAGATTGTCTTTCACATGCTAAACACCCAACTTCAAACTTGGATGTGCAAAAGCAACACTTCTGAAAAGTAAACTAAAGGTCCTCAGAAGAAGTATCCCAAAAAGGAGGTATAGAATTAAAAGCAATAAATAAGTATTAAAAACTACCACATCAGTGGCAGAGGCAAGAGTAAAACTGAAGTCCCCAAAGCAGTATTCAACCAAAGATTAACCCTTCCCTTCCTACAGTCTTCAATATACACCTTCCAAGATTCCTCAACAAGTGATGCAATAATTCTACAGGTGATACTAACTGCACATAATGAAACAGGCAGAAGTTATATGGCAAAAATGAGCATAAAGTTTTACATTTGTAAAAATTACATACCAGGACTGAAGAGGACGATTGCTTTCAAATATGCATATTCATATCCATCTAGGCAAAGCTTAACCATGCTGTTACAGAACTCTTGCAATTTGAAGATATGCTCCATTACTAGTTTTCCTCTGTCTGTTGGCAGCTTATCTAAGTGAATACACACATGAAAGAGAAAACCCTCAAAAGTCAGCATACATGTGGTCAAACTGATTTCACTACATTCAAACAGTGGGAAATCTACACTGTATATAAATTCACACACTAGGGCTGAATAATGTTGACATCAACAATTATGGACTGTGACAATCACATTGGCCTCTCTCCCCTTGTACAATTAGATCTCTTTCTACCACTAAAGCTTCAAGTAATCAGATGTGGACTAGAGCTTGAAATGATAAAGGAAGGGAAAGACTACTTATAACTAAAGAATACACTCCTACTGCAGATTCGTGCTCTATAGCTATGGGTCAGGTACCACAAGGTAGGTTAGTGTAGTTTAATGGGTTATTTTAGTCAAAGACCATGCTCCTGCTGAAAAAGAAGGCACACTACACACTCTTTCTGGTTTACATCTAGGGTCATGTGGTTGGTGCTGAGCTGTTCCCCTTGGGTCAGCAGTAGCTAAGCAGCCCGAGAATCACATTCCCTCCACAATCCATCAAACTAGCGTCCCTGGGCCCCACAAACTTGGAGATGCTGCAGCTGGCATCCTGCGTGACTGAAAGGCACTGGTTATAAACTTCTGCTTTTTGCTTTCAAAATGAACTCCCAAATCAAACAGCAAAAAATGTATCTGTGGTAATGATAAAACCATCATTAATTACTACAATACCCTTTGTGATGAGCATACTTAAAAATCATATAGATCAAATTAAGTTCTCAAATTCCATTTGTATCCCTCCTAAAGAAATTCACAGGTTTGTCAGTATCTTTACCTGATGCAGTACATTTAACTTAAACTGTTGTTCTTTATAGTAGGAGCTTGTGGATATTTTTAAAGCATGAAAAGCCCTTAGAAATAATCCTTTAATGCCTTCATCATAAAAGGAGAGGAAAAAAATCTATAGTGTGGTGTGCTTTTGCAGATTATTAACAACAGTGGATTTTAATACACGTAACAGCAAATAATCCAAAAATCTCATTAAACCTGAGAAAGCCAAGATTTTTTGTATGTGCCTCTCCCTTATTAAAAATGTGTTAAGACTACAAATAGATGAAGGTTATACTACTTTTGATTGGTTAGCTTTTAGTGCCGACAACCTTGTGAGCTTTCACAGGCACACAAAGAGTATTAGCTAAGAGTCTCCTGCCACTCAGAAGAACATTTCCTTCACTGTAAAGTAAATTAAAAGAGGAGGAGGCCACCTGCCATCTCTTTCATTTGAATAGAAAATATGCAAAAGATGCAGGATGTAGGATTAACAAGGAATGATGTATACTTAGTGAAGATCTGTTGAAGACTTGCATGTAGTCTAAAACAGGAATACATAAGTCGATAAGCCAACTTATGTAAAGGAAGTATATCATCAAGTTGGCATTTAGCTGCTTTGTTTCACAGATAAATGAACAGCAAGGACTGCTGGGTCATTCTCTAGTTTATACCTTTGATACAGAGGAATCATATTTGCAGTATACTCGTGTTAAGATTGATGCTGCCTGAAATATTCCTAATTTGAGCTGATGACATTAACAGAATGGAATATTATGATACATTACATAGACACACAATAAAACCAATCCCAATACAATGCTAACTTGTATAATATAGATGGGTAATTTCCTTCTTTTTGTTTTGTTAATTTGGAGGTAAGTATTAGCATAGCTGACTATTGCAGATTTGCTAAAAAAAATCCATCTTGTGAACTAGTCTAGAACTTTAGTCTAGAGGAGACTGAGGGGGGATCTTATTAATATTTACAATTATCTAAAGGGTGGATGTCAGGAGGTTGGGGCAGCTCCTTTTTCTATTGTAGCTAGCAACAGGACAAGGGGTAATGGGATGAAGCTGGAACACAAAAAGTTCCATTTAAACATAAGAAAAGACTATTTTACTGTGAGGGTGAGGGAGCCCTGGCACAGACTGCCCAGGGGGAGTGTGGAGTCTCCTTCCTTGGAGGTCTTCAAGGCCTGTCTGGACACATTCCTGTGTGACCTGATCTAGGTGGACCTGCTTCTGCAGGAGGGTTGGACTAGATGATCTCTAAAGGTCCCTTCCAACCCCTACCATTCTATGATTCTATGAACTATTTTCTAGTATCATTTTATTTCAATACTCTATAAACAGTAAATTTTCATTAACAACTGAATAAGTAAAAATCTGTGCAGTTCAAAGCTTAAAACCCATGAAGTAATGCCCCAGTCTTATCAATGTGTGCAGTAGACACCTTACCTTGCTGTAAACTGCCATGAAGGTGATTAACAAACGCAGTTAATATAGTTGCCACATTCATAACTTGTGAACACTGTGCAAGACCAAGGGTAAAAAGCTCGTTCCAGCAGGCTTTTACTAATGATATGCTGTTATCCTGTCTATTAAAAAATACAATAATTTAACTTAATGAAATCAGCCATTTCCATTCACATAGGTTTTGGTTTTTTTAATTCGAAAAATACCTCAGAAAACATTCATCTAATTTGACCATTGCAACCAGTACCAAAATAAAGTCCTGCATCAAAAATACTTTTATTTGCACGCTAGGATTAAAATACCTGGTTTAGAGTAACTTTTGTAAAGAAAGTCATTCTTATTTTAATGATCTAAAAGGAGATGGGATTTCTATCACAAAAGCGAGCTGAAGTTACAGTACATGACAACTGTCTAGGCATATTCCATCATGCTAGTTTTCTTAGGATTTGCACTCACTTTTGAATAATATTTACATGCATGGATAAAAAAAGTTGCATCATTCCTGTATTATGGAAGTAGAACAAACTCAAAGGGGTTTTTTTGTCAAAATCCTGAAAGTTGGTATAATTTTTTAATGAAAATACATGTGAAATGGAACATGTGAGATCAAGTTCCCAAGCTTCTTGATTACTATTTTCTGTACCCCCTTCATGTTTGGAGTAAGGTTTGAAATACAGACTTCAAAGTATAAACAGAAGTCATAAGGATTTCTTTGCTCTATGAATTTATCCTTAAATTAAGTTTCAGATATAGTCAATATTTGAGGTTTTTTTCCAAACACTGAAGCTTAGAATTAGGTACATCAATCCATTATTAGTGACCTACCTTACAGTACTGTCAAACATCTCTAACTTTTTGAGTTTAACAAGAGCTCAGTACCTTAAAAAGGAAATCCTATCAGTGAGGAGTCAAATTCAGGTATCACATTTCAGAGTTTTAGCCAGTAAATACAAATAATGTAAATTTAAAAGAAGCACAAGGCCTATCAAAGAAGAAAAGTATATTAAAGCTAGGACTTCAACTACAAAAATGCAACGGAGTGGAATTTTGCAAGACGGTTGACATGATCTTCAAGAACATTTCTGATCTTTTACCACAATACTAATATATCAACTGATGGATTAATGCAGACTTGTTCAGTACTGGATTATCTAGGGCAAAATTTTGTACTACAATCAAGTTCTTGTTATGGAAGTAGCAGTGTGAAGGCAATTGGTTACTATTAATCTACTTCTTTTTCCTTCAAAACCCAGTCAAAGTACCTGAATTGAACCGAAGTTGGGAGTAGTTTCTGAATCAAAATTTACCTTCATGATGAAGAGCTATGAAACAGTTTTAATAAGGAGATTTACATTTTTTAGTGGCCCTGAAGAAGACACCGGAAATAAGGAATTAAAAAGTGCATATTCACAACATGAATGGAGTAACTGAACACTTACCCTAATGCTTGGAAAGATGGAATGGAACGTGCCCAGTGCATGGACAAGAAAAGCAACCTGGAGGCAGACTCGCAGATATAGTGAACATTAAGATATTCAGGCATAGGAGATGGCATGGTGAGCTGACAGCCAAAAAGAAACAACAGAAAAAAAAAGAAAGGTGCAAGTCAGTTATTTCACTGTCTTCATAAACACTTGGTAAGAAAAAAACCCCCACAGTCTTGGAGTTTCTTTTAAGTGAAAAAGTAAAATTGTTTTTTAACTAAACATAAGGGAATCTTGAGGTAAAGTGGAATGAAATCCTGAAAAACTGAATAACTTTCATTATTAGTCACACTGTTACACACTGTAATAACTACAAAGCACCAAAAAGAGGCAAAAATTTTGAATCTTTATCTCAGATAAATGCTTATGTCTGGGACACCTGCAGATGGAAAATCCCAGATGAAACTGAACTTGGAGACACTCTCACAGAATAAACGTTATTCACTGTTATCGTTGTAATTAGAATGAAGTTACTTACATTTACATATAGATAAATTATTAAAAATATAAACATAAAGCTTCTCCCAGACAAGTAGAATAAGTGGCCTGAAAAATTACCACAATTCCTGGGGGCAGGGGGTGTGTGTGTGAATTCTCTTTCACAAAAAAAATCCCCTTTTTTGTGTTTTTAATTAATAAATACATCAAAAATCCTTTGATGTGTAAAATACTTAATATACATTAACTCCCATGTCCTAAAAATATAAACAACATACACGAGAGAGGACCAGCTCTATCTTTCTCAATTTACATGAGTAAAATCAGTGGTGTTTTCTGTGTATGTAAGAAAGTGGGACTTGAGCCCAAACTGCTACATATTGCATTGTTATTTTGCCTTCAGAAACTAAGATTTTCTTAATATAATGGTTTGTCTAATACATTTTAATTAAACCTCTGACATTTGCATTAGAGAGATGTTTGTTTGACTGAAAAAATAAAGCAGTCATGGTTTAACCCCACACAGCAACTAAGCCCCACAGAGCTGCCTGCTCACTCTCCCCCTGTGGGATGGGGAAAAGAGAAGGGTAAAAGCGAGAAAACTCATGGGTTGAGACAAAAACAGTTTAATAATTGATCTAAAAGATTATAATAAAAATAAAAAGCAATTAAAAAAAAAAAGTAACAAAGAAAGAGAAGTAAACCCCAAGAAGACAAGTGATGCAAATGAAAGCAATTGCTGTCCCCTGCCAATCATCTGAAGCCCAGCCAGTACCTGATCAGCGGCCTGTCCCCTGCCAACTTCACCTGTAGTTTTATAGCTGAGCATGATGCCATATGGTGTGAGATATCCCTTTGGTCAGTTGGGCTCAGCTGTCTCAGCTGTGTCCCCTCCCAACTCTCTGTGCACCCCCAGCCCACTCGCTGGAGTGGTTGGGTGAGGAGTGGAAAAGACCTTGACTCTGTGTGAGCACTTGCTGGGCAATGCTAAAACTAAAACATCCCTGAATTATCAACAATGTTTTCAGCACAAGTTTAAAACATAGTCCCCTACCAGCTACTGGGAAGAAAATGAACTGTTATCCCTGTCAGAACCAGCAGAGAGACAAAGTTAATAAAATTCCTGGTACTGAAGAAGTTTTCAGATGAGCAAACTTCTTGGAGAATTTCTGCAGGCTCATAAAATGAGAAATAAGGCCAGAAAATAAGTGGCTCACTAACAAAGAAACTGTATTCGCTTTAATGATTAAAGCAAATTAATACCCTACCAAAATAGAGTACATACACAATGAAGAAACTGACAAATACACTTAAGAGCCTCAAAAACTATCTGCAGATTGCATCAGATCCACCTGCTAACAAGTGAGAATGTGGATGCTGACCCTGTGCTTGATGCCACACTTGTCTATGTAAATCCTTTCACACGGATTACCCTAGTGTTTCTTAGGTAAGAAGCTATAAAATAAAACAGTGGAGCTAAACCACTGCAGAGATCACTACATCTTCCCAAAGAAATAGTTAACCAGTGAACAAGAGATATATTAATCAGAAATCAATGCCGATACCTGAACAGTTACTCTACAATGAAATTCAAAGTAGGATTTAATCAGATCATTATTTTATATTAGGATGTTAAAATGGTGATAAATAGTCAACAGTTAAAAAGTATTCAGTACCCTGAATGCTACATGTGCATCGCTGAGTAGGGGCCCCTCTATTTCAACAATATTCATGCTCGTTTCTCCACCCATCAACTGTACGCCGGCTTCAATGTTTTCAGAGTTCTGGCATGCTGCACTCTCTCCTGGATTTAATGCTTTTGCAAGAGTATCAAACGCCCTGTAAGATCACAACAAACAAAACAAAACAGAAAAGAAGACATTTTAATTTTAGAGGCTGTTTCAATTTAGGAGGAACCTGCACATGGTGCAAATCTGCTTTAGATGTGTTTCAAAGCATGAAATTTGGAAAATAAAAGTCAGTAGTGTGCTTTTCCTGACACTCCATCGAACAAAATCCCTGAAATCTCCAAGTTACAGTGGCTCTGAAAGAAAAATTAGCAGCAGATCCTGTTCACACTAGTTGCCAACAAATTCACAGTTTTGACATATTGATTGTACTGCTGAATCACAGTTTGCCTTTCAAGATCTCTTTAGTGATGTTTACTGACAGTGCTGGCATGAGCGTTTTGAGGACATGATCATCAGACTACTCTTAAAGCAACTCAATACAAATTTCACAGGTTTCTGTGGCTCTGAAACACAAACAGAATAAGCTTTTTTTTTTAAATGAATGATTTGTAGTTAGGTTATTAATTTGGAGCAGTGGCACAGGCTGCCCAGAGGGGTTGTAGAGTCTCCTCCTGGGAGGTCTTCAAGACCCGCCTGGACATGTTCCTATGTGACCTGATCTAGGTGAACCTGCTTCTGCAGGGGAGTTGGACTAGGTGATCTCTAAAGGTCCCTTCCAACCCCTACCATTCAATGATTCTATGAAGTTTGTTTTGAAATATGTAAGAGAAGGTACTACATGCTTCCAATACCATCCTTAGCGCCCTTTGATAAGGGGCAGTGTCTCCTGTCACACGCACAAATGTTTTGGAGGAGATGAGAGGACAAGCAGAGATGTATTATTTTGCTGCCTGATAACAGATCTGTAATTTTTCTGTTCACTAATACACCTGAGAACCACAACTTGTGCAATTAAAAAATATGCCCAAAAATATGCAGACATGTTTATTACCATAGAACTTAAAATCACTGACTTAATGCCAAAGTCTGTACTAGAATGTTGCCACCTTCTCTTCCTCCCCACTCTTATGCTACCTAAACTCATGATAAAAAAAATCTAACTTTTTACTATGTTTGATATAATAATTTACAACCAAATGAAACACCACAACGGAAGAGCTGCTGACACTGCCTTAGGCTTCAGATGGTAAATGAACCTGGTTTTGGTCCTACACTAGCCCATCTACCTTGATGTGTACATGAAGGGATGACTGTGGCATGCACAAATGGACTACACAGATTACACCTTTCTGACCCTGGTATAAGGAAAGTAGGCATAAAGGGAATGCATTCATGGGCAACCTCTAGAAGCGATACTACTGGACTCCTGCTATGAAATCTGAGTTTCAGGTCCAGTGTGGCTTACTCTTGGCAGCCTTAGGTAAAACAGGCAAACCCAGCAGCTCAGTGGCACCTGCTTCTCAGGAAAACAAGATCTCTGCTGGGCTCTTCCTGCAGCAGGGACAGAAACGTAAGAGAGGAACAAAACGTCTCCTTTTCCCAAATGTCATATGCATCTGTCACAATCCTGAATTTATTCCAGCATAAGCTCAAGAGTCCTTTTTAATAGCACGGATAGGAACACTGGTTGAACATGTTTGATTGCCCACCATACTTTGTTTCCAACTTATTCTTGAACTGGCAGTAGTAAGCCAGAAGTCAGCAGAAACTTTGCTTCCTCAGGGCTCAGCACAGTGGGTGCTTTTCACTTATGAAGCCACAACAGAAGCAATGATTGCAAGGTAATACACAAGGCAAAGAGAATCTAGAACAAAGCTTGGGGGGTAGCTTTTCCTGTCTTACAGGTAAAGTGAGAAAGGAAGGTGTAATAAACATTAAAATACATGGTATTGATATACTTTTCTAGAAACAAATTTTGTTCTCTTTTTGTCAGGCTCAGCCACTAATAGATATAGGAAAAACTGTAAAAAATGAACATAGATAATGAAGCCATTAGAGGACTAAGTATGTAACATTACAATATAAGAGCAAGGGAATGCTAGCAGCAAAGTTATGCGCTAAATTTGTGTCAGCAAAAGTGAAAGCTCAACTACTGTAGCTGCAAGCAATAGAATATAATTAAAATACATGAAAAACACGGATGGGTAAAACTGGCTTCCTGAAATCCTTTAAACTCCTTTTCTTCAGTAAACACCTGTGTCTGTTACAGGAAGCTGGCATAGGGCCTGGCAAGGAAATTAAAGATTTAGATTAAAAAAATGTGAGTTTCCTGAACCTCCCCCACTGGGAATCCATCAGGTAACCTACAGGGCAGGAGTACACATTAAGCTGAGTCAGGGCTCTTTCAAGCTCTCTGGCTGAGAGAACTTGATGTCTTTCCATAGATTTAAAAAACTGAACAGAAACACTCAAGTTGGCAAAAGCAAGCATCTGAAAGTGCCATGAAATAAAGAAATGAAAGATTACTACATCTTCTTGAATAGCCATAGTATTGAATGAAGTTTATTATATTCTTATATTCTTTACCTAGAAGGACACAGCAAAAGTCTAAATCAGCACATATAAAAAGTCACATTGACTTTCTAAGCAGCATATAAAAAAGGAGCAGAACAAACACATTCTGCTTGCAATTATACAAAGTGCTGGAGACTATAGGGGAAATCCTGCATTTCAGTCAGTACAAACTACTTCGTGATATACCAGTCCTTTTTTCCTTGATGGATTTACTCCACATACACATTTTCAAAACAGCATGCACAATGTAGATGGTGTGTAAAGGAGCATTGCTGGGACTGCTGTCGGAAGCCTGAATGAGATGACAGCCAAGGAAAAACATGATTGTGATTGACAGAATAACTGAGTATGTACTATACGGAATATCTTACACATATGCTCACCAAAACGGCTCAGTTAAAACCAGCGCAAGACACAAGCTTGTACGATATTCAATGAATATATTTGCATTGACAGTTAGAATTCTGTGACTTCTGAGCAGAAAGAAAATGCTTTTCCAAGCTTTTAAGGCCATTAATAGGTACAGGTATTAAAACTACTTAAACAGATGAGATCTCTAAGAAATGGTTTTCCAGGATGATACAAAGTACCAAGACTATGGTACAAAATCTAATACACATTACTAAGGACAACCAAAAAGTAAGAACATCAACCATAACATGTACATTGAAATTACAGTACAAACAACTAGAAGTACTTCTTTCTCAAGTAGAACTTCCTCATAACTTCACTTGAAAGTATCTTACAAGATTTATGTTCCACACGATCTTAGTCTATTATCTTTAATGCAAGTAAATTTCCTACGCCGTGATGATTTAACTAATGATGTGAATTGACAGAGACTTTATCAAAAATAAGAACATTTTCAAGTGTGATATGCCTTACCTTGTAACATCACTACTAGCTTGTTCTTCTTGCTTGAATTCAGATAATGATGCATCTCCATTACTTAAACTCTCAATCATCGATAGCTCTGTACTGCTTTGTGACACATCTTTGCATTTACTGAGGTTTGCTAATGAAGTCACCACGTTTGCCAGCGTACTTAAATCTCCCTGACATGCTTCAACCTAAGGGAAAAGCATAGCTCTTAATTCTCTCATATTGGCAGCAGTTAGCTTGCAATAGAAGAATCTAGCTTGCACATAAATTAAGGATCTAGCAGTGAGTAGACCTGTAAGAAAATGATTGTTTTCAGTAAATGGATAATCATAATGCAGCAAGTAGACACTGCACTGCTTCTAGAATAGGAAATATTTAGACATTTACTCTTATGAGTAACAGCTATCTGTTTCTTTCAGAAAGAATGCTACAGATGCTAAGAAAATGCAGAAAGAGAACTTCGCATCTCCACTCACTAGTCAGTCCTCAGGACTTTTAAGATCACACTATATAATATTTTAGCTTCTTCCTTCCTTCCTTCCTTGTGTAAATGAGTCAGTGGTAATGGAGTAGGAGAACATTTGGAAAGAAGGAATGGATAAAAAGTCACCTTTAAAAGCAAGCAGAAACAGAATTTTGCTAAAGTCTTTTTGATTTTTATGTCTTTATTTACTGCAACGGAATAAGGTGATTCAGTACTGACCTCAGGCATTAAGATATGTTTCCCACCTTGCTCCACAAAAATGAAACTACTAAGGAAAGTACAGACACGTATGCTGCAGCTAACACTAATGTGTCATTTAGCTTACATTGTCTCACTCTACAGATAGAGACAGAAAAGTGAAACACAACTGTCACGGTTTGACATGACAGCCTTTTCTGGTAAGGGGGAAGAGGCTGTAAAGATGTCTCCTGTAAGTAGTTGTTCACAACTCTCCCCAGCTCTGAGTCAGACCCACTTCTGGGGCTGAGCCAATTAGACGCCTCCACGATCACTTTATAAGAAGAAGTCAGAAGAAGAGGCTTCTTCCTTCTTCTTCCTGTTTCTTTTTTCTTCTGCCCCTTCTTTTGACTGGTGGTGGTGCAAGGAGCAGGAACAGTGAGAGAAACAACCGTGTGGACTCCAAGGTCAGTGATGAAAGAGAGGAGGAGGTGTGCTGGAGCAGAGACTCCCCTGCATTCTATGGATAGAACCGGTGAAGCTGAGATTTATTTTCATTTCTTTAAAGACCCCACATCAGTGGTAGAGACTCATTTTGATAATGAGCCTGTATCAGGGGCAGAGACTCATGTTGCTAAAGCTGGCCCCAGACCAGGGGCAGCGATTCACTTCATTAAAGGCCCCGAGCCAGAGGGCCAGTGACTATGGCCGGAAGAGGCCATGTCCCGTGGGAGGGACCCAATTACTTCATCACAGACCTCGAGCCAGGGGCAGTGATTCTCTTCATTAAAACTATAGCTGGAGCAGGCCGTGTTGTGAAGGAGGGACCCAATATCCACAGCTTTAACTGTGGGAAGGAACCCACCACAGAGCAAGTCATTAAACTTATGCCCAGAAGAGTTTTTCCTGAGAGAGGGACCCTGTAACTGCAGAAACTGCAACCGTGGCAAAGAATCCACGTCAGAGATATTCACCACGGACTGCATCCCGTGTGAGGGATCCTGTATCGGCAGAAGCCGCAGCTGCTGGGAGCAACCCACACCAGAGAAGTTCGTTAAGGACTGTGTTCCGGGGGAGAGACCCCATGTTGGAGCAGGGGAAGAATGACAGGAGTTGTCCTCATCTGAGCAGTGAGAAGCAGCAGAGCCCATCTGTGAGAGACTGACCACATCCCCCACTCCCTGCCCCCCTGAGCTATTGAGAGGGGAGGAGGTAGAGATATCGGGAGCAGTGAGCTGGGCCCGGGAAGAAAGGAGGGATGGAGGAGGGAGATCTTAAAGTGCTGGTTGTAATTTTCTCATAATCCTGCTCCCTTTTTGCTTTTATTCTGTTCTGTTTCTTGTAGAATAAACTTTCCTACTTTCCTCTCTAAGTCGAGTACTAGAGTCTGTTTTGCCCGGAACCATAATTGGCAGCGAGCCCTCCCTGCCCTTGTCTCAATCCACAACAACCTTGCTTATCTTTTTACTCCCATTTTGCTGGGGTCTGCGCCATCCTAATGAGCGTGGGGGTGAATGGGGGCACCAAGTGACAGACTGTCATGGTGCTGCTGTGCTAGCTGGGCCAAACCACAACAACAATAAACAACTTTTGATGGGGCCCAGACAGAGCAAGCAAGGCTGTGTGAGGTAATTTAATATCAGCTAGAAAAATACAAAAGCTTCCTACTGTGCATGTATAGGGAAGTGAGCACATGACTTTAGCGGATCAGTAAGTGTAACAAAGTGGAAACAAAGGAAAATCACCTCAGAAATGTGATTGTTGCTCAGATAGCTCTTACTAGCTTTACAAAAAATATCAGCAATTCAGGGGAAACAAATCTAACAGTATTTATGAAATGCACCATGATAATGCTATGTGAGGTTTTCCAAACACCTCAGTTAATCAGTACAAAAGAAATATCTAAGTGTCAGGATTGCTCAGTACAAAGAATTGCCTTCCTTAAAGCTCTCTAAAAACATGAAGGGAGGCATTTATTTTGTAGAGTTGTTAGCATTAGTATAAATGCTGCAACAAATCTGCAACACTGGCGAATATTGTAAAGGAATGTTCTAAAAATGATTCTAACAAAACAGAAGTACAACAAAACAGAACCCTTCCCTCCCTACACATACAGTTATCAACTCTAATGTATCAGTCATATCATCACATACCTTATCTGGAGTCATCAGCACAGTAGGCTCACTTTTTATTGCAGACTGATGAATGTTAACAAACATTCCTGATTCCAGCAAACCTGTTGACCTGACACAAAACAGTACACGTTTTAATTTTGGTTAACTTTAAAATCATACTTTTTCTGGTCTAGGAAACAGAGATAGCTGCTTCTGAGCAGCATTTACGTACCTTGCTGTTTCATTGTCTGTTACAAAAGTTGGAGTTGCAGCTAATGGACTACGAAGATCCTTCCGAATGTAGATCTTTTCTGTAGAAGCTGCACAGTTTGAAGATTTTTCTCTTGACACTTCAATAGGTTTCCTCTCACACTGCACAGCTAAGACCACAATGTGCAACTATTAAGTCACATCTCAAATTACAAGCTAAGAAATAATCATGTTTCCCCCTCTCTAATTTGCAAATTTTAAGAATGATTCTGAAAATAACTAAAAAAAGCACCCCAAATTCCACGCCCAGTAAGTGAACAACTTGGGTAAAAAAACCAACACATAGACTTGATTTGTTCTTACTGAAATGACGCAGCAGTCAAAGTCTGAGGCCCAACCATACAGACACTAAATTTTTCAAGTTACAATTAAGAAAGAAATCCCCTTATACCTTATTTTTTACTTGGATCCTTAAGTGGAGACTAACGGCTTCTCTTTCACTCAATTTCACTATCCCCACTCTTCAGTTAATTCATAAAGCACCCATGGTACCCTTTTGCACAGATTGTGGGTCTGGGTTGAACCCATATAACTTTATGCACTTGAAAAAGCTTCTCAAATTAGCATCTCAGACAATACAGACAGAAAAGGATATTCACAAAATTCAGATCATTTAAGATCTGGGTGACATACTGACAAGGACGGTTAGGCAAAGGAAAGATCTGGCAAAGGAAGTAAAGGAAAACAAACAGGGCTTTTCAAATACATTAACAGCAAAAGGAAGATTACAGAGATTGTGAACCTGCTGATGAACTAGGAGGGTGTCCTGATGACAGGGGATTCAGAGAAGGCAGAGCTACTGAATGCCTTGTCTTCCTCACTGTCAAGGCCAGCCCTCAGGAAGTCCTGTCCCTGGAGGACAGCAGAATAGTCTGGAGAATGTAAGACCTTCCCTTGGTGGATGAGGATGAGGTTAGAGACTTGTTGGGCAAGGTGGACACACATAAATCTATGGGACCTGATGGGATGCATCCAAGAGTGCTGAGGGAGCTGGCTGATGTTATTGCTAAGCCACTCTCTATCATTTTTGAGCAACCGTGGAGGACAGGTGAGGTGCCTGAGGACTGGAGAAAGGCCAATGTCATTCTAGTCTCCAAAAAAAGCAAGGAGGAGGACCTGGGATGCTACAGGCTGGTCAGCCTCACCTCCATCTCTGGAAAGGTGATGGAACAATTCAACTTGAATGTTGTCACTAAACACATGAAGGAAAAGACAGTTATCAAGGGGACTCAACATGGATTCACCAAGGGGAAACCCTGTCTGACCAATCCGATAGCCTTCTGGGAGAGTGTAACTGGCTGGCTAGATGAGGGGAGAGTAGTGGATGTCATCTGCCTTGACTTTGATGCTGTCTACCATAATATCCTCATCGAAAAGCTCAGGCACTGTGGGTTGGATGAGTGGCTGATGAGGTGGATTGAGAACTGGCTGAATGACAGAGCCCAGAGAGCGGTGATCAACAGAGTTGAGTCAAGTTAGAGGTCTGTGTCGAGTGAGGTTCCACCACGATTGGTTCTGCGGCCAGTCTTGTTCCACATCTTCATCAACAACCTGGATGAGGGGACAGTGTACCCGCAGCAAGTTGCTGATGACACCAAACAGGGAGGACTGGCTGATTCCCCAGAAGGCTGTGCTGCCATTCAGTGGGATCTCGACTGGCTTGAGAGTTGGGCAGAGAGGAACCTCTTGAGGTTCAACAAGGGCAAGTGCAGAGTCCTGCACCTTGGGAAGAAAAACTCCATGCACCAGTACAGGCTGGGGGCTGACCTTCTGGAGAGCAGCTCTGCAGAGAGAGACCTGGGAGTCCTGGTTGATAATAAAATGAACATGAGTCAGCAATGTGCCCTCATGGGCAGGAAGGCCAATGGTATCCTGGGATGCATCAAGAAGAGTGTGGCCAGCAGGTCAAAGGAGGTTCTGCTCCCCCTCTACTCTGCCCTAGTGAGGCCTCATCGGGAGTCCTGTGTCCAGTTCTGAGCTCCCCAAGCTCAAGAATGACAGAGAACTTCTGCAGAGAGTCCAGTACAGGGCCATCAAGATAATCAGGGGACTGGAGTATCTTCCTTATGAGGAAAGGCTGTGGGATCTGGGACAGTTCATCCTGGAGGAGACCGAGGGGGACCTCATTAATACTTACAGATATTTAAAAGGTGTATACCAGGAAGATGGGGCAACACTTTTATTCTGTAGTGTCCAGTGACAGGGCTAGGGGTAATGGACAAAAGCTGGAACACAAGAAGTTCCACGTAAACACAAGGAAAAATTTTACTGTTCAGGTGAGGAAGCCCTGGCACAGGCTGCCCAGGGAGGATGTAGAATTTTCTTCTCTGGAGTTTTCCAAAGCCCGCCTGGACGTGTTCCTGTGTGACTTGGTCTAGGTGGACCTACTTGAGCAGAGGGGGTTGGATTAGATGATCTTTATAGGTCCCTTCCAACCCCTGCCATTCTCTATGATTCTGTGAAATCAGTCTGGGCTTTAGCCAGCTTTAGTCATAAGCCAGGCGTATATGCAATTTCAAATATGCATCAGTTCACCGGTCTGATAAGTGCTGTCTGCTGCCTAGCAGAGTCTCTTTAATATTGCACTGCACACAGAAATTCTTTAGGCCTGTAAAGAGAATCCTAAATGTTCATTATTTTAAAACACAAAGTCAAATAGAAAAAAAGAAACACTTCTCTTCTCAATAATGCAGTTTTGGAAAGTATGTAACTAAAGAAAAAAATGAAAAAGCTTTCAAATTAGTAGTAGGCTGTGATGCTATTTGAATTTTTACACTAAGTATCGTAAAATCAAATGTCATAATATCATCAAGTACTGACAATGCCATTACAGCTGGCCTGTAACCCACAAATGCTGCATTGGAAGAGCAGGAGATGGAGGCAAATGTCTTTCTCTTCCTTTGCTAATTCTGTGCTCACTAGTTAGATCTGAGTTTGCTGAGAAAGAGACAAAATGTCTTCAAGGGACAAATAACCCCACCAAGGGAGCTACAGCACAAGATGGTATAGAGTTTTCTTTCCTCTCTCCACTCCACTGTGGAATGAGACTTATTATCCAAAACCATTCCTCTCTTCTGCTCAAGATTTCCCCGTGACCCTATTCCTTCCTTCTGACCCCCAACCCCAGCGACTCTGTCCTGCTTGAAAAGACTTCTGTGGAGGGGTAAAGTTCTGCCAGCTGAACTAGAGGGTAAAGATCCACTTTCCCTGCCTCATCTTTTCCTCCCTTTCTGAATAAATTTCCTATGTGTTGGAAAACTGTTCCTGGTTTCTGCCAACAGAAGCAGGGCTATAAGGAGGGGAATGTCCACAGAAGTTCAAGAGGGTAAGCAAAATAGAGATGAAGGGCAGAGAGCAGAGCACAAGACTAACAGTGTGTGTATAGCAGCAGCATGGCAGTACTGGAACTGAAGAGTCTGTGTATTGCTTAATTTTCTGCATTTTTAGTATTCTGATACTGCTGCTGTATTGCAATGTCACCACATCCAATGTACAGCAACCTAAAAAGGAACTCCAAATTTGCAGGAATCTGTAAGAACCAAACTGTAGATCACTATGGATTTGCCTTGTGAATAACTGTCTCTGCAAAGCTTTGCCAAAAATGAACAGCAATTGCCAGTTATCTCAGTTGTGACAAAAGTGACAAGAAGGCAGAAGCATTCTGAGCGTTCGATGTCTTAATTTATGCAAAGAAAAATTTAACTGCATATATAAACCCCGAAGTTATAGACATGCTTGACATTTGCCACCTAGGAATAAGTATTCATTCACTTTTACCACATACAATGTGCTTATTAATTGATTTTAACAATATGTATGCTTGAAAACATTTCAGATACACTGAACATGTACAATTTCTTAAAGGAAAAGATGCAACGATTTAAAAGATAAAATCAAGATGACAATTTGTATTAATACAAAGCATACCTTTTGCAGTACAAACTTTAACATAGCTACCAGCTGAAATAATTGACACTTATTCAGACTTACAATCTTGTTTCATCCCAAAGGCGATGCATCTCTGCAGCCGACAGTACTGACATCGATTGCGGTGGTGTTTGTTAATGACACAGTCTTTTGTTCCCCGGCACGAATAAACTAAATTCTTCCGTATGCTCCTTTTAAAGAATCCTTTGCATCCCTCACAAGTTACTGCTCCATAATGACGCCCTGGTTACGTAACAATGTAAATCATGGAATTAATTTTACACTCTAATATTATTATTTTTAGAGTTTATTAAAAAGAAATGTTTGCTGTTTTACCCAGAAAAAGAACACTGCTTTTCCCTGTAGCTTACAGATCTTAAAATACATTGTGGCTATAAAAGAACATAAAAAACCCAAGTGAAACATTTTTCTAATTCAAAGCACTTAAACAGGACAGATTTTACTAACAGGTAAGTTGCTTATTGAATTCTTGCTGAACCTGTCAACAGCAGTGTTAAAAAAAGATCAGAAAATGGATTAGCAAGAATCTAGAAGAAACTCTTTTAATTTATACATTCTTTAGCAACTTTTTTTTTTTAAATGTCCCTACAGTCAAGCCCTGGTATTGCTCATTACAAATACAGCTGTCTACAATTGTATGCATTAAATCTAATGCAACCATGGAAGGTGTAGACATGGCATTTGACAGCAGGAGGTAATCACTCAAAGCTTTATTTTCACCTTTCATTCTCTAACGGAGTAATGGTACAACTTTAGCTGTTTCAGTAAAACTTAAATGAAATAATAATATAAAGTAGCTAAATACTTCTTAAAAATCAGTTCCTCTGTGAATTTTCTAATATATAATACTAACATATAAAAATATCTAGGATATATTATAGAAAACAGTCAACTTCAAAAATTATCTTTCAGAAGAGAATTGGTGTGATTCTGCTATAGCACAAAATATAAACATTACTAAAACATACTGGTGTTGATTAAAGTACATTTGGCAATTCCAACAATTTTAATTCTATGATCCTGGAGAAAAAAAATCTAAACCCAAAGAACAAACACTTAAAAACATTTACTACAGAGGCGCTAAGGTTGCTCTTTGAGCTAAGTAGGGCACATTACAGCAATAAATGTCAAATAAGAACCAATTTAAGGGAAAAAATATTTTTAGACTCTTTCCTTGCTCATCGTAATTTTTTTTAGATACATCACTCTCCTCTGCCTGAGGTTTCTAGAAATTTTCTGCAGCGCCCAGTGACAGGATGAGAGGCAATGGGTACAAGCTGGAACACAGGAAGTTCCACTTGAACATGAGCAAAAACTTCTTTCCTGTGAGGGTGGGAGAGCCCTGGCACAGGCTGCTCAGGGAGGGTGTGGAGTCTCCTCTAGAGGTTTCCAAACCCTCCTGGATGTGTTCCTGTGTGACCTGACTGAAGTAGATCTGCCTTAGCAATGGGTTGGACTGGATGATCTCTAGAAGTCCCTTTCAACTCCGACCATTCTATGATTCTGTGAAGTTCCGATAGGTTTTCCAGATTCCTTTACTACAATTGCATTATTCAAATAAATAAACATAAGAAAAAACTATTTCACTGTGAGGGTGACGGAGCAGTGGAACAGGCTGCCCAGAAGGGTTGTGGAGCCTGGACATGTTCCTATGTGACCTGATGTAGGTGAACCTGCTTCTGCAGGGGGGTTGGACTAGATGACCTCTAAAGGTCCCTTCCAACCCCTACCATTTCTATGATTCTATGATTACATTATCATGCTACTAAAATGTGACATTTATAAAGCATCATACATATTAAAAGAATATTACTAGGTGAAACATTTCAACAGTAGCTGGATTGTGTATACTTAATACCCATACTGCAAAGGACTCGGGGTACTTTTTCACTTATTCTTTGATGGTGGACCTTCTTGGACTCTGAAACTTGAAGGTGTCTGCAAAGCAGTTTGCACGATGCTGCTTTGTCATGAGAGGCTCCTCAGAACATGCTCAATCAAACATGGCACTTTCCCCAAATCCACTAGCACTGCTCAATATCCCTGGGCCAAGACAGGAGGAATAACTCCTGGGATCTCCAGCCTCTCACAGAATACTCTAGACCTCCACTGGGAAGCCAGAGAAATCTTGCCAATTGGAGAAGACCAGCTAGATCTTTGCTTTGTGTTTGGCAGAAATTTCCTTTGATATGGGTGAAGTCTGATGTGTATTTTTAACGCTAAACTTTGCTGCATTAGAAAAACTTTAATTGGTTTTATTTTCTAGGAAATCTGTTCCTCATCCTATTACTACACATGACGAGATCCTAACATTAACTGCTTCTTCCCCTGCCCCTCATTTTTGTACATCTTACTCTCATCACTTCCCAAAACGAGCCTTTAACTGCAGCTGCCATGTTCTGATATTACTAGAGGTCCATCAGATGGACTTCACTGAGAAATCATGAGAATCTTCAACCACTTCCCAACTTAGACTATTTTTTTCTAAGTAAAGAGCTAAGTTAAATATCTCTCTCAATGTAAGAAAGTGCAAAGAAAAAGAAACTTGCAAGTCAAACATGCCGAGGAGTGGTCCTTGTAGTTCTCTGTTTCTCTCCCTCTTTATTTTTTGAAATAAAAAAGAAAAGACATCCTCTCAGTAATTCCAACTCTGACAGATCTGGAACACTCCATGGCAGGCACACATGCAAAGGGAGACAGTTCTCAGTGCACAGCTCCCAGTATATTTCTTTTCAGTCCCTTAATATCTTACACACAATTTAGTGCATGAAACATATTTCTTTTCTTACCTTAACACTCTACTTTGGTAATATATGAATGTATCATTCTTAACCTTATTTTTTTACTGGAATTATAATGCATTTTTACAATTTTAGTAATTGTTCTTCAAATAATCAACTGTCCTGCATACGTCTCATGTTAGCATTTTTTTCATATACTTGCAAAGTCTTCCTTGACTACTGGTTTCCTACATAAAATGATGAACATGTCTCATATATTTTAAGACAACCTGTCAACAATAACAGTTCACATTATTTTATAAGGAAAAAACCCCTCTCAACATTGTTGCTTAAATAATTTTAGCAGCCATGATTTTATAACAGAAAATTCATCAGCCTAAGGAAAAAAAAAAAAAAAGGCAAAAATTATCTGGTAAAGAATATCAAATTTATGATGTAAAATGACATTAAATCCCACCATGGACACCAGAGTACCATTTAGTATAATAATCCACTGAAAGAGTAGTGTATCCTTTCTGTTTGTTCATGTATAGAGAGATATATATGTATATGCATGCAAACTGCTGAACAGCTTCAGAAGAATTTAAACTACTTTAATAAAATTGCACTGCCTTTAAAAAAAAAAGATAAAAGTAAATACCTGATGCCTTGTCTCCACATACAACACACAGATCAAACACTTTATTTAGGCCCTGTTCATTGGCAGAGTTGTCTGTTAAAATCTGGAAAAAAGTGTGAAATAATTTAATTTTTCTTTTTCTTACCATCAAGAAAGTTTACAATATATCCCACGCTTGTGACTTTAACATAGGGGACGAAATGTGCAAAGTGTAAGGTTTTCTTGACTACATTTTACAGCCTTTATAGACACAAAGGAGTTATCTGCCATGTCACTGTACTACTTTTCAGGATGAAACAAAAGTTTTGCTTGTAATACTTCTGAAAAGAACTCAAGTTTTTGTTGATCTAAATACTGCTTCTGCAAAAGGGACTGACATTTTGGAAAAACATTTAGCAGATATCTGCTTACTTTTACCTTTTGTATTTATATCCTAATGACTTGTTCATAGTAGAAAAGAGACCGAAGTATTAAATAGATTGAATTTCAAAAATCCCTTGTAAAGGCTACTATGTCTACATTCAGGTTCACTAACTCCTTTTTTTGTAATACCCATAAATAGCAGACCAATATAAAATGAACTCTGGACACTACCATTAACTAGCAAGTGGTGTATAGTTTGGCTTTCAGGAACTGTTTGCCATTACTGCAGCAGTTTCGTCTCATTCATTTATCTCTGGCACCTGTAAATCTCCATTAAGCAAATAATAGAACCCCAGCACCACAGAGAAAGTGCTGTAGCTTTTTGTGTGATCTTTATGAGCTCTGTCCCATAAAATAATAATAAAACACAGCAAAAGTTACATTTAAAAAGAACATCTGTCACCAGTAACCACAAACACGACCTTGACAGTTATGTAAAGCAGAAAAGGAAAAATACTATTCCCATTAAAAAGATATTATAGTTTAAAAGTTTTAAGAGTTTCTAACTTCTACTGTATCTTAATGGGAAGTCAGACTGTCTCACTCTTGCTTTGCGTGTTCTAAACAGGACCTCCGCTAAAAAGAAAGAGAACTTACTAAAAGAGAAGGTACCCCATCTTCTTTTTTTAGAAAGTTTGGAATATATATGGGAATGTTTAAAAAGGATACTTCTTTCTAGTCAGCCTATATTAACAATACTGTCTCAGAGATTCATCTATTAAGTTTTCATTAAATATAACATCTTTTTAAGAAAAATAATATTGATGAGTTAAAAGAATATTAACCTTTCATTCCTTCCTAATTGCCATTATTAATATTAGGTATTTGCATGACATTACATAGAAGATACATAAACAAATTCTCAGTCCTTCCATACATGAAACCTCACTGAAATGTTAAGTTCCACATAAGGAAGGGCTACAGAATTGGGCACATGAGAAGATAAAAATTCCAGACTCAGAACACTCACAACTGACCTTGATCATGAAGAATAAAAGCTGATTATTAAGATAAAGAAGAGTCACTGAAGGTAAAATAGATGATGGAAGAAAGGGCCTTGCCAAATGAATCCAAGTAAAGATAAGATGCAATAAAAGACAGTTTTCTTGCAGAGCAAATGAATGTGCATTTCTAGTGAAGGCTACAGAACAGCAACAAAAAAAGTGAAACGTGCAGCTGAAAAGATTATTTAGGGGAGAAAACATGAAAGATACCAAATAGGATGCAGATGAACAACAAATGAATGGTACTCTGTATTTCATATACTTCAAGTCTTACCATACATATGAACTGACAGTAGAACAAGCTAACTAAAGTGACAGAATACTATTGCCTCTCAAACGAACTTATTTTGCCCAAACTGTACAATCAGAACTAGAGGTTTAAATTTTTTGTCCAGATTTCCTCTGTTCCTGAATTTTGCCTTTTAAACCAGTGTGGCACTCTTCTCAGCACTTAAGTTGCCTTTGAAAATATTTTTTTATATGGAATACTTAAAATCATGTCTCATTGATTTAGACTTTTGTTGAGGTTTACCTAAAATACAAAATGTATAATACCATTAAATATGCTTAAATGCATCTCTATAGGTTCGCTTTTGCTACTGCTCCCTGATTCAAAGCAATCAGTTTATTTGGAGCAAGTACCTTGGATGTCCATTTGCAAAGATTTGTGAGTTTTGCAACACCAAACAAGTAGTATGTAATACAGAAATATGTTTCAAGCTTACACAACATGTGGGTCGTGATTCAGAGCAGTGGATTGGCTCCCAGAAGAGCACAGACCAGGAGTGTTCAGTTGAAAGGAGATTATTTGAAAGCAGACATAGCAGTGATTTATAAAAACAATAGGATCCTTTATAGTTGTTACTTATAGTTCAAAAGACTTCGAATTAAATACTTCTCTCAGAAGAACAAATCAGCTAAAGTATTCTTTGCACAACATACAATCACATTATAGGGTATTGTGCAGATCAAAGCATTTAACTAACAAAAAAGGTTGTTAAACCTTAGTGGCAGCTGTCAAATGTGATGCTGTCACTGCAGTCTCCAAATCAGGAGGTTGCTCTAAGTCATCAGCTAATGCAAGTCAAAGTAGACACTCAGAAGGATCATTATTTACTTGTCCAGTTTTTAATGTTTCCTAAAGCAACTATTTCTGGCCATGGTTTAAACATAAGATACTGGACTAAATGGACTATAGCTATTCTAACATTGCCTGACATATTTTAACAGCGGCATAAACGTACATAGGTAAACAATATGGAATAATTACACTTTAGTACTAATCTACTTTGTGCTTCACATCTTCCAAGTCTTCTGTGCATGTTCTTCAAATCAGTTCCATTCCATCCTTTTCAGGTCAGGATATGAGGCAGAAAACTTGAAGTGGAGGATGAGGACTAACGAAGTGCCACACACCAGCTGTGTGGAAGCAAGGTGCACTGGGGAATCGCAACCTTGACTAGTCACAATCTCACATTAGTAAACCAAAAATCTTTATTTTTCCACCTCCACTGAGTAATGTACTTCCCTACTAAGCAATCTCTCTGAGAAATGATCTTGCAGTACAATTCACGCAGCTGAACAGTAGTTACAACAGTGTATGAAAAGGAAAATAAGTAGAAGGAAATGTTAAGGGACAAAGACAATGGAGAAAAGAATATGTTTTTTAACAATATGTGAAAACAGATGGAAAGTCAATGAAGTAGAATTAAAGAGGGGCTGTTGTTTGTATGGTAGGAGCTGAAAATGACAATAAAAGTAACAGTATTCCTTCTAACGTCATGAGCCGGGGTATAAATTTGAAAAGCAATAAGTATAACAAAAAAAGAGTTTTCTTCATAATCTCTAAGCATTCATGCTGAGTCCTAGTGCAAGGAAAAGTATACAATTGAAAAAAAAAATCAAAAAAGGAGAACCCAGACAGACATATTCGGAAATAAAACATCTCTTCTTATCCCATTTGAACCAAAAATATAAAATAAAGTGGATTATCTACCTGGATGTGTTGTGCAGATATATCAGGGGATGCAAAAAACAGTTGGTTGACACCTGCAGCATCTGGAGTTGCTAGGATAACTTTTCCTGGAGTGGAATCTTGTCTGGCAAGGATCACCTTGCTTGGGGTAGAGCCATCATGATTTGTTAAGATGAACTGCTTGCCTGCTGAGCTCTGATCAAGTGCTGTAACAATCTGAATCTTCTGGCCCGTCTGCTGATCTGTGACAATCTAATAATACATTTATCTCAAGTTGTTACGGTAATTTAAGTTCACCTTTGGGGCCCAATCTGGGCAATGGAAGAAAATGGGAATTTTGCCTTTGACATTTGTGAAGCAGAATAATCTTCCCCTCTGTTACACAACAGTGAAGTAAACTCAGGCAAAACTTTGGATTTCCACTGTATTTGAAACACATTTCAATCAAGGATGTCTGAAGTAAAAACCTGAGTTCATACTCAAGTGTTACAGTGGGCCTGTGCTTTCACAACACTACTGAAGCCCTTGACAATTCTAACGTCCAGAATTCGAGTATGTCTGTGGCTAAGCCCTGGGACTCATCAAGTTATGAGAAATTTGAACTCTTGAATTCACTGCATGCCATGTAAAGTGCTTAGCACCTCTCAGGTTTGGCTGCTTAACAAAAAATTTCTTAAAAATACAAATGTAGATTTCCAAGTGAAAAAAAAAAAAAGGCATCAAACAGCAAGGGAAGCAATAATCTTGTACCTGTATATACATTTTAGGCTTTATTGGAGGGCTAGGGTGGGGTAAGTGGTTACACACATATTCCTAAATAAGTAAAACAGAATCTCTTTCTGTGCCTTTTTTTTTCTAAGAAGTAAAACTTATTTTCATTTCTCATAAACAAGAACAGACCTATAGACTGCTGTTTCCATTTTATGCCTATCTTCAAGCATAAATGCAGCATAACTTGATTAAATAATCCTCTAATAAACTCATTTTTTGCCAGCTTTGTCAGAAAATTATAATCCTCAGAGAAAATAATCAAGATTCTATATATCTTCCATTATAAATCTCACTTTTAGTCACTTCCTGCCTTTCTCCATTAAAATAGGGAGAACTGTCTGGTTTGTTCTGCAGAGTAAGGAGAATCATCCTACACTCTTTCCTGCAATTCTAGGAGAATGCCCACGTAATTTTCCCTATACATTGTACTATGCCTATACAGTAGGTATAGTGTTATGTTACTATCCATACAAAGCTATTCAATCTGCACAAACGGTTTCTACAGCTGTCATGCATTTGACAATGGACAGAGGCATAAGAGAAAGCAGTTTAAACAATTAAGCACAATTTGTCTGCAGGTGACCTCTTATGGCTATATACCTGTAAAAAACTCCAGCTGAATTGCAATGGGAATCTGGAGAGTGAAGCAGTTTACCAAAATATAACATGTGGTCAGGGCTCAGTGACAATACACTATGTTTCTCAATAATCTGAAACTCACTATCACTAAAGGGATCATGTCATAAAACAGGAATATATTAATTCAGGATTGTCTGCTTAAAAAATACACTGTCCCCGTGTATTTCATTCAAGTGCTGTGATGATAATACAGGACAGGATTGTCGTTTATTGCTTTGTCTTTTATTGCTTTTACGCCTTAGCTGTTTTGTGTTAAATACTTCAATAATTCTGTGTTCCTATTTGGGGGAGGGGGGACGGGGAAAGTGTCTAAAGACAGAGGACTAATCCACCTGTTTGTGACAGAGATGGTTTTGAAAACAGAAATGTCTCTATAACAAATATGAAACTCAACTTTTATCCTAAGGAAATGTTTGCATTTTCTAAAAAGGGTAACTAATGAAACAAATTTTAAAGAACAGTTTACCAAGGATTTTGAATTCCAAAATTTCAGATAATTTTTAATGTGCATTTAACAATAATAAAGGAAAAAAAATCGTTTGAAAATATACACTCAAAACATTTATTTTGAACATTGCACTGAGATATATTTGTTCCTACAAACTACTCTTCACATAAATTTGCCTTTCAGGAAGTTTTTATCACTATCTCATATCCAATTTATTATTATTATATTGGTGCCATGCTTGTAGATGCTTGTTGCAGGAAGGATGGCATTTGACTGAGCATTGCTCCACACATATCAAGAGGCAACCACTGCAGGCCCCAAAGCGTTTGCCATCCATTTTGAGGCAAGAATCAATGAGTGGGGTGAAAAAAAACAGGGGATAAAATAGCTGGGTTAGAAACAAATGATCTTGCAGGTACACGAGACAATGATAAACTACACAAAGGACCTTGTCCCTAGATATAGGATTCTTCTGTGTTCACCATATTTGCATTAATTACAGGGCCTAAACAAAAGTAGTTCTCCTCCACGTAAAAACTGACACAGAAGTTAGAAGTCTGCTACTGACTTTTAACCAACAGAACTGTCTTGTTCAACAATAAAGGCTCATGGGTTTATATGTTGCTGTCTCAGACCGTGATGTTAAAATTACACTAAATGGCTTCACACTACAGGGACATTATAGAATACTGGTGACAGGTGTAAACAGAGGATGGTGGTTAACTGATTGAACATAAATAATAAAAGGTACAGTTGTACACAAACCTTTGAAAAAAAAATGGAGCTGAAATTATAAAGATCTATTGGATTGGTAAGACTGGTACCATCATTGGAGCACAGGTAGGGGGTGATAAAACAAAAGATCATGTATGGGGGGGGCGGTTGTGAGTAGTCTTGGAGACAAAGCTTGAATGTAATGCACCAAAACAGGAAAAAAACAGTGGGAAATATTGAAAATTGAAGCCAGCGAAAGAAAAAGCAGACAAGATTATACTAGCAGCTGGCTCGCTTAAATAGGTGGTTTTGTGTGCAACAAGGTATATCTCACAATATTTTAAAAATGTATTCTGCAGTTGATATTTTTATCTGGGATGAATTCAAATGTCAGTGCAAGTCCTTGCACATGTTAAGGCATAAAATACATAATTCTATCCCCAAATCTTCCTCATCTCCACCTACACACATCTATGTTGATTTAGCTACCCATGTTACCAGGAACTTCCTATCCTAACTTGAACTGGAGGTTATTACCTGGCCGTGCTATGTATTAGCATATCACGACATACGACATTGTTTGGGACAACCAAAAACCAGTATCCTTCTCGAACATTAGGTTGTCTTGCACTTTTTCATGACTTGTATCAATGATACAACACAGTCATTTCCCTGCTTTCCTGCTTCAAAACGTAGAAATGTTCCAATAACTCAGTTGAATTTGCCAATCTAAAAATTATTGAGCTTTTAAAGGCAATACCGTTAAAGCACAGGGAAAAATCTTTTTCCAGTCAGCAGTACTAGTTTTGTGTAAATCTTAACATTTTTAGGAGGAAAAAAAAAAAAAAAAAGAGAAGCATTGGAATGATGTTTTATTCCTGTTTAGATAGAAATGGTCTCTGCCACCCAGGGCTGAATATTTACATTCAAGCAAATAATATGGCACAAATCAAAAAGAACCACATGCCAAAACTGGCAGAAATAAACAGTTAGTCTCTGCTTTTAAAATATAATCAGCTGAAACATACCTGTATACGCTGTGGTAAAGAGAGGCCTGAATCTGCAGGGACAATCTGTATTCGTTGTGGTGTCCCATCCATTAGTGTTTGTGTAACAGCTCCCTGGGAAGGGGTAGCCTAGGCAGAAGAAACAAACAGTGTATGGATGTGCTGCCTTAATGGATGAAATCTTAAGGTTTTACCAACTTCTCATTTCTCTGCACAAGGCAAGGGAAAGTCTGACACTCTTACTGTCTAAGGAATCCAAATGTTTGTAATCTAATTTAATCGCTTAATTTTGCTACTTAGAAAATTCTGTTTCACTGTTTGAAACACCTTCCAATGTGAAATGTAGAAACAGATTAAGTAAAGCAATTCATTATTGACAAGTCTGTGTAAGTCAGACAGAACATTTATTATAGCTGATGTTTGTGAGACATCTTTCATCATAGCTATGCTACACTAACACTACAGTATTTTCACCTCAATGGCAAATTAAATTAAAAATCCATTTCGATCTGTGGGAATGCTCTCAGAGACAATTGGTAGAAGTGCTTTAATGATTATCAGTATTTCAAAAATTCTTCATATGCTATATCCAAAGGTCTATAAGGGAAGATATTATTCATTACATTATCTGCCAATAAAAAATGAAAAAGTACAGCTTCCATTTGCAGAGGCTTGATCACAAAAACAGTACAAAGGAAGCTTGTTTTTACTGAGTTTACAGATACCTTCAAACTGAAAATTTTGTCTTACATTTCCAAGTAACTCCAGGATTTCTTTTTTTTTGCATTTCAAGAGGTCTGGAACATCCTGCAATCCTGTATTAATAATAATTCCTAGTATTTACACCATTATAAAAATGCTTCTCTTCAAGTGTCCCCACATCTAAGAATTAACATGGAGAACATATGTATCTATGTTGCAGTAAAGGAACTGTTTCACTGATGGTTGAGAGCTCCTGGATCAGCTTCTTGATTTTACAACCACACCACCATGTGTACCAGCAGAACAAATAAGGCAAGACCAGGTAGCTGGAGACGAGAAGGGGAAGAAGCAGTGGGTAAAACAGCAGAAACACAAGCTCCCATCAGTCTAAGCCAATTTTGAAATGTTATCCAATCAGGCATTATTTTTGGTACCAGTCTCAGCTCTTATAACCTAGTTGTTCCCATCCCTCCAGCTTGGTAGGTAAAATTGTTTGGTTAGTCATTCACTGTTCTGGAATAAGACACTGATGCAGGTTAAAAAGCAGTCCACCAAAGAGATAGACAGACACAGGCTATTCTTAGCATAGATCAAACCTTCAATCCAGATGCAGCTTCATGACAGCAAATGAGAGTGAGATTAAGCTGCTGGGGGGGATTGCTCAAGCTGTCAGCAACATCAAAGGAAATGCTTGTCAAACTACTGTCCAAACCATTTCTGAACGCTGTTGTAAAAATACCCAATTTTTTACAAGTATGAATACTTTCCATATTTGAACAATTCATCTGCTTCTTTGTTTAAGTAAAGGATAAAGAAATATTTATCATACAGAAACATTTAACAGTTTGAAAGAGATCATTTCAAGCACTAATATTCTGCATCAGCCTTTCAAATGACATATGTATGTAGTGATCTACAGGCAATCAGAGTTTTATGTGAATTTATCTTTGCTTTACAAAGTAAGCTACATATTCCAGGACTGTTTTGCATTTGTTTCCTTAAAACGTCATGATCTACATGTCATGTAAGGTAAAACTGCTCTTCAGTCACACAAAATGCCAGCTTGATAGTTTTACTTCTATACAGACTATGGGTTTTTTTTATTGCAGTTAAAAAAGCAGTAACTGCAATATTTGTTAACAATTACATATGACAGACTCTGTTTCAACAAATATGCACCTTTCTTCTGTTACTGTTACCTGGCAGGACTGTGGAAAGAAACCTCCATACACTTAGTGTACCCAACCACAAAATAAAGAAGGAAGATTGCTGCGGGCTCTTGACAACTTTCCTATGCAAATCAAGCAATGTGATTTTGATGTAGAAATATCAATTATCTCACACTCAGCAAAAGATAATTAGCGGTTGGTAGAATCTGAGAAAAGATAAACATTGTGCAATGCTCTATATAGGCAAGGCTATAAATTGGGGGGTTTAAAATGTTTTCCTTTTATGCTAAAAAGACCTAAATTAACAAAATCACGTTTGTGAACATGATCACAAAACTGTGATAATTTTTTGGTTTAAAATGCTTCATGGACAAGAATTTATATTATAAAGAAACTAAGACCTATCTGACAGACAGTTCTGGCCATTAATTTAATGAGACACTGGAGCGCTTTCCTTGCTCCTCTGAATGGAAACATCTATCTCTTTTTCGTGTCATATTCTACTGATACAAATTTTTCTTGTAAATTCAGTTAAGGTTGTTTCAACATTCAAGAGAATTACAAATGCTAGCAAAAATACTGCTGAAGTTCCATACAACTTAAACAACATTTTTCACTGCTTACATCAAATAGAACTATACCACCAAGCAACTACAGCTGGTAGGTCACAGCTAAGTAGTAATATAAGATATTGCACTCCTGCATGGTATGCACCTTTGACAGTAATTCTGCCTTCAGAGTCCCACCACCTTGCAAAGCCTTGGGTGATGCTTTTCAGTCCTTCTGTGTGCCAGGTTGAGCTGTATCTCGTACCAGATAAGGAAACCAACCCCAACTGGGAGGGAGAAGACCTTCCTCCACTGCCCTGTAATTCTGGGGTTTTTTGTTACTTTTGTCCACCACACAAAGACGTGTTGGGCTTACATGAGCAAGACTAGCATAGCATGAGAATAAACTGCTAAATGAGAACCAGGGAACGCTTAAGCCGTCCTGTTGCCAAATAAGATGTCATGGTCTCTGGGTCAGTAAATCCTTGCTAAAGGACAAATCCTAATCTACACTGCTGACAGAATGAGAACCATGAAAACTGATCACTGAGAAGAGAAACAGCCAACAGCTCTCTGCAGTGTCGTACCCCCACTCCCTCCATCTTCTCCACTCCCTTCCTTTAGCTATCAGACATTTCATTTACACTGGTGCAGGGATTCATTAAAGCCTTCTCAAATCCTACTCTGGCTACCTTAGCAGAAAATCTTAAGTTAGCTCAGTATCTCATGGAATCACGTTATGAAACTGAGAAACAACCCTCACAGAGGCTGAACACTATCATCACACTTGTCTGAGTGGAATGTACACTTCAGTTAGCTTTGACTGGTCTGTACTTTCAAAATCAAATAAAACAAAAAAACAGAAAAACACCCCTATTTAGACATCCACAAGGAATACTATTACCAAAACAAAACTACACTAGACATACCAGCCTCAGCTACAAGGAAGACAAGTGAGAAAAAGAAAACACATAAATCACATAAATCACTATGTCTTTGAGATAGCCTTAGCAATACTCAGCTACTACAACAACAAAAGCTGTAAGAATTTATATAGAATAGAATTAACCATCTCATCCACCCCACCCTAACTTTCTATTTGAAATGAAGACTGAGAGGAACTAACACCACTTGAAAACTAAATGTGTAGACAAGAAACCAAGAGTAGATATAGAATCTCAGAATGCATCATAGAATGGTAGGGGTTGGAAGGAACCTCTAAAGATCATCTAGTCCAATCCCCCTGCAGAAGCAGGTTCACCTACATCAGGTCGCATAGGAACATGTCCAGGCGGGTCTTGAAGACCTCTAAGGAAGGAGACTCCACACCCTCCCTGGTCTGTGCCAGGGCTCCCTCACTGGAACAGTGAAATAGGTTTTTCTTATGTTTAAATGGAACTTTTTTGTGTTCTAGCTTCATCCCATTACCCCTTGTCCTGTTGCTAGATACAATAGAAAAAATGGTTCCTCCTTTCAAACTAAAAGATACTGTTTAAGTAAGATAAAAAAGTTACTGCTTCTATCTAATTTAAAGAGTGCTAATTTTAAATAGACTATGCTATAATGAAATAATAGAATCATAGAGTGGTAGGGTTGGAAGGGACCTTTAAATATCATCTAGTCCAACCCCCCTGCAGAAGCAGGTTCACCATCTTCTAGATAAGTACATATTCTGTTATCCACGCTCCCTACCTATGTGTGCATCTCTGGAATTTCTCTGGCTGCAGCACATTGATTCTGCACAACGGTACTGAAAACAAAAGCCAGCAGTTGGCAGAGCTAAGTTAAATCTTTCTTTTGACCTATACCAAACACCAACAAATATTTTACAGTGAAGAGCATGGGAAACATTTACTAGCAAAACAAAAAATGACAACTGAAGCAACTGCTTAACTGGAAAGTAACAGACAACTCTCCTCATTGTAAATTTTGTAACTGAAAGTGAGCAAAGTAATTACACAAACAGATGGCTCTCTGAAGACCACTACAGGCCTAAAAAGCAGATCTGATCATCCAGTCACCTACTGCAAACACTGTTAGATTTTCCTCAGGTTCATTTCTGTGGGGCAAACTTTGACAGAAAAAAACTTTTGCAGAGTAACTTTAAAACATACATAAAAAGTTCTTCTAGTCATCCATGGGAGAGTGTCCAGAAGCTTTTTAATTTTAGCTTGTGATTTTGTTTTTTACATAACAGTCTGTACATTTATCACCTAATGTCTCTTACATAGGACTCAAAATTTGTGTACCTCTCCCATTTGCTGTTCAATAATTTGATGGGCCAGTTCCTCTATGGTTGCCATGATCTTTAATCACCAGAATTTCCTGTCAAAGAAAGGAAAGAAGATGCTTAACATCTATAGCCTCAAAAGTAAAAATATCTTGGGGAAAATATAGTTCACATAAGTAAAGTGTATTCATTGTTGTTTCAAGGTGATATCTTTGCACAATTTAAATTTTGATTATTCTATAAATGTAATAATTTGTTTCCTGTTTGTAAACTTCTGTATCTTTTTACTCCGAAAATTCACATAGAGACTTCCTATTTTTCCTATTCTGCTTTCCCAAAGAGCAACAACTCTGAATATACTGAATTCCATGGGAGAACATAAATGTATTACTGACATCAACAGGGACATCTTAAAAACTGGAACAGAGCCTGTTTTGTTAACATAAATCACAGAATCACAGAATTTCAAGGGTTGGAAGGGACCTCAAAAAATTATCTAGTCCAAGTCTCCTGCCAGAGCAGGGCCACCTAGAGCAGGTCACACAGGAACTCGTCCATGTGGGTTTTGAATGTCCCCAGACAAGGAGACTCCACAGCCCATCTGGGTAGCCTGTTTCTTTGTGAAGAAGCCTATCAAGGAAAGAGGGTAGGAATCTAACTTATTCTGAACTCACATTGATTTTTTTAATATTAACGGGAGTGCTTCAAGGCCAATTTTGTAATTAATAGGAGGCACTACTTGGGAGACAGAAAATAGACATTTTTAAACAAATATGCTGGTTTTTTATCAATACTGTAGTTACAGTGTGAAAAGTCCAAATCTTCATAAGAAGAATTCTGTAGGATTGAACAGACACTGCTACAATAATGCAATATAAAATATTTAAGACATATGTTTTGCTTGTTTGGGTATCAACTTACAAATATTCATTAGCAGTACTTAAAAGGAACACATACAAATTATGAAGAACCATAAACACTTTTCCTGACAAAAGCTGTATTACAAACACTGCAATAACTACTTTTTATATGAACAAAGATGGTATTCTTACACAAAAAGATTTACCTGTGTACTAAATTTGCTGTTTTAAATATACAATGTTTTCAGGTTATACAGGCTCCTCTTGCAAAGTTATCAAGATTTTTAATACCAACACACATATTCCTGTATTAACATATGAATGAATAAATGGTGTCAGTATAAAGGATTTTTTACACAGTATAAAAGATTTATTTATTCAATAAGCAGGGATGGTGCTGTGTAAGTATATAAAAAGTTAGAATGATCTCTAATTTTCCCAATCAACTATGCAAATAAAAACATTAATTCATTTTGAAGCTCACTCTGGTGAAAAGTGAGATCTCTTTTGCTTAGAAGCAGGAACTGCAGGCCTTGGAAGTGTCCATAATGGTATACCAAACCCTGATCATAGCAGGATACCAAACCCTGTGTGGAATGGAAGACTATAGAGATATTTGGGCACTGCAGACCATCCTTAATCATCCAGTAGTGTGCTGCATTGTTACTTCAATTAAGACCAAAAAATGACAGGCACACACATAAAACATACAAGACTGATGCACATAAAACATATACAAGACTGAAGCTTATATGGAAAAGTGCTAACTCCCTAGAAGACCCAATAGTTTGAAAACATCATGATTTACAAAATCTTTTGACTGTCTCCTCGCAGGTCTACTATACAAATATTTTCAAAGACACAAAGTTTTAAAGTTTTACTTCACTGAGTGTCTAGTTTAAAGAGCTATGCACAAAAAAAAAAAAAAGCCTATCTTGAGAAGTTAAACTGATTTTATGGAGAATACATATTTCCCTATGTCAGTCTTTCGAGATAGCAATAACATCTTCCATTCTGCAATCACTGCCTCTAGGATTTTCTATATTATTTTCCTGAAAGAAACTAGTCTATATCAATATAATTTTCCCATCAGAAAAGCCAGGTCTATAATCCTTTCTATAACAAAGTATGATTATTATGACTGTCATATTTACCAAAGAGCCTATGATTGCTTTATTTTATGCTTTTCTGAAACACTTAGTGTTTCAGCCCACAGAATTAGCACATTCCAACAAGAATACTGAATGCTAATTATTACTGCTATAGCTATGTTGCACCAACTCAGCAGCATATGGAAATGAACAGTACAATATAGTGAAAAGAAAAGCTTAATTTATTGTTCATCTAGTAAAAACTTGCAGTCCAATACTGAACCTGCACAGGGGGAAAAATCTCAAAAATAATTTTTACAGAAATTGACTCAGATATTAAGAATTTATTTTAAATCTTACCTATTATAACTATGGCATTGCAAAATTATAATTAGTCTCTTTAATGTTCTCTGTCATACAGTTACTTTAAATTAACATATCAACACTTAATATTTTTGTGACAAACTCAGTAAATGAAAGACCACAGAATCTTAAGGGATGGAATAGACCTTGAAAGACCATCTAGTTCAACCCCCCTGCCAGAGCAGGGCCACCTAGAGCAGGTCATAAAGGAACTCATCCAGATGGGTCTTGAATGTCTCCAGAGGAGACTCCACAATCCATCTGGGCAGCCTGTTCCAATGTTCTCTCACCCTCACAGTGAAGAAGTTTTTCTTTGTGTTTCTTTGGAACCTCTTGTGTTCCAGCTTGCACCCATTGCCTTTTATCATTGGACATCACTGAGAACAGTCTGGCTCCATCCTCCTTACACCCACCCTTTACATATTTGTAAACATTAATGAGGTCACCCCTCAGTCTCCTCCAAGCTAAAGAGCCCTAGCTGCCTCAGCCTTTCATCATAAGGGAGATGTTTCACCCCATTATCTTGGTGGCCCTGCACTAAACTCTCTCCAGCAGCTCCCTGTCCTTCTTGAACTGAGGGGCCCAGAACTGGAAACAATACTCCAGGTGTGGTCTCACGAAGGCAGAGTAAAGGGGGAGGAGAACCTCTCTCCATCTACTGCCCACAGCCCTTCTAATACACCCCAGGATGCCACTGGCCTTCTTGGCCACGACGGCACATTGCTGGCTCATGCTCATCCTGCTGCCCACCAGGACCCTCAGGTCCCTTTCCTCTACACTACTCTCTAACAGTTGATTGCCCAGTCTGTACTGGTACATGGGATTATTCTTTCCCAGATGCAAGACTCTACACTTGCCCTTGTCGAATTTCATTAGATTTCTCCCTGCCCAATGCTGCAGCCTGTCCAGGTCTCATTAAATGGCAGCACAGCCTTCTGCTTTCAGCCACTCCCCCCAGTTTAGTATCATCAGCAAACTTGCTGACAAGTGCCCTCTGTTCCCTCATCAAGGTCATTAATCAGTATACTGTACAGTAGTAGTCCCAGCACCAAGCCCTGAGGGACTCCACTAGATACAGGCCTCCAATTAAACCCTGCCCCATTGATCACAACTTTGCCTTCTTCCCTTCAACAAGTTAACAATCCACGTCATTACCTGATCATCCAGTCCACCCTTTCTCAGTTTTGCCACAAGGATGCTGTGGGGTGGAGAGATCTGATTTCTCTAAGCCTCCACAAGTATTTTGTCCACAGTCTTAATATTGAAGTCTTTTTTATGTTGGAGGCTCATTACTACCTTACTCAAAACAATTCCGTTATCAAAAAGGTTAGCCCTAATCTATCTCTTGGCCTGAGTTCCAGCCTCAATCTCTGCTGCCAGCATTGGTACATCTGTGACTTCACAGCCAGCAGAAAAGTTTCATTTTTGTTTGTGTTAGTTCTTAGCCCAAGGAATGATGTGCACTTGTGACATTACCATGCAAATGTTACTGCTGTACCAGTGGTGGAGGGGAAGCGCAGATCACAGGTTTTCACAGCGGCAGAAATTTACATCATTGTGAGCCATCTGAAGTCTCTCATACTTTCTCAAAGCTCTATAAATTGTTGTGAGATGAGTTTTGGAGATGAGACACACTTATTTTCGGATCTTACAGATGAATCTGGTGAAGAAACAAGAAGCAGAGGATGAAAGAGGCATCATACTGCTACAGGACAAAACAGATAACACTTAACAATGGTGAAATGGCCTAGCAAAGACTTCTGGTCCATAAGTTCTGTACAATTAGGAGACTGACAGGGTTCTATCTTCTTGACTCCCCTCCTATTTCTAGGAAGGGTGTTATTTTCTAATTATGAGAACCTTAATAATCAGAACTACTTTTAAATACAATGGAAAGAAAGCAGTGCGGTTATAAAATTTTCACAAGTATATGCTTATTTATAGTTAACCTTTGTATTCTCTAGTAGAAATACTCTTCAGCACAGACATTTCAACTTCTTGGTAGATCTAGATTTAACAGATATCAATGTTTTCAAGTCTCATCCCAAAACTACATCATGTCTGATCTTTGAGATATTTGACTTTGTGTTCTTCACCATACTGCCAAATGCAAAGTTTTTACTGGTTATGGCAGAATTCTGTACTGTTGCTAACACCTGTCTGTAACAAAATCTCTCTCTTGTGAGCACAACGAATGGCTATGAGAGAGAGCAGCAGGTATTTTTCATTATTAATATGATTTTTAATTGTTATCAAACAGAGATAATAAAAAATTGAAAACAGCTGTCTCCCCAAGTCCAGAATCAGCCATAGACATCCTTTATTTTTGCTGTTAGGAGCAACATAAGTATACTCTGTTTTACTCTTCAGAGCAGTGGAAGAGGTTTTCTAAAAGACATTCCCTGTCTGATGTATTATTTTTTGCAGGAAACTTGAATTAGAGATGAAAAAACAGCAGGAAGAAATCTGGAACAGAATAGAGTGTTACTCAGTCATAACCTCCAAGATGTACTTAGCTGTGGCAGTACAGTCTAAATGCACCCAAAATAAGCATTATTAGAAAAAATCCAAAGCACAGTAGTAACTGAATCCTTTGACAAACTGTTCAGAATCAAACTGCTTTAAAGCTGATGACTATTAAATAAAAACCTAATTAAGTTACAATGGCCTGTGGAAGCTTGACTAGATTAATATTCCCTAAACAAGTGTTGCTCCTAACCCTTCCTCAATTAGAAGAATTCCACTAGTCAGAAAAAGTCTTCTTTGAAGGGCATTGCCTTCACAAGAGCTTTCAAATGCAGCTATTTTTGGACTTGAAGAATGTCACCTCTCCCTTCAAAACACATTCGGGGAGGTTTTTTTCAACAACTACAATCTTTAGAGAATGACTTGTAAATGGCACAGCTTTCAGGGAAAAAAAAAAAAAAGAAAAAAAAACCCCAAACAACTCAAAAAAGCCTAACAAACATGTTTGAACCACCATGTAAGGAAGGCTTTTGAAGAACATTTCACTGTACACCTGACAGTGCATCTTAGAAAAAAATCAATTATTCTCTTTTATCTACAAATATTTAACAATAAAAACTGAACAAATAACAAGGAAGTTCATCTTGAAACTGTTATTTCTTGATAATAGTTATGAATTCATCGGTTAAGAGTTTAAAGTATGAAACCCATACATCCCAAACCTGTTGACACTCAGAAACTTCAAACCAAAAGCTTTTCAGTTGCTCATCCAGTCATTCTGTGCTGCTAGTGAGATCGTACAGCAGCTCAGAGGCACTTTCTGCAGCACTCTCTCAGTAGGACAGAGAAAGATCAACCGTAAGTATCAAGAAGTGGGTGCTTTAAGGAATTACTCTGCACCTCCTAGCTAGTTTTCTTGAACTAGATGTGAGTGTTGTTTAAGTAAAGCAGGTTACCTTGAAAACTGAAAGTGATTCAAGGTAACACATTTTGCTTTGCTGTTAAAGCAGTGACAGAATACACATGTATTCAACTATGATGCTCCAGACATAGTGGAAATTAACTCTCAGAGAGGTAAAAACAATTATCAGCGGCTTTTTTAAGCTTTATCTTTAGGGATGCAAACCAGCTGCTAAAGCCTGACAAATCACCTGAACATGAGCGCATGGCACATGCATACAAGTGAAAAGGAATATACTCCCTGGGGTATATACTTCCTGGGAACTGGAGCATCTTCCTTATGAGCAAAGGCTGCTGGAACTGGGACTGTTTAGTCTAGAAGAGTCTGAAAAGCTATAAACTTTTTGACTCACAAATTGTTAAGTTTAAAAGCTCAGAGTTACATTAGAAACAGTTGTATTACAGGCATAAAAGGTACTGGTGCATTTACTACTAAACTTATGTAGTGAAACAAGCCTCTGAACAAAACTAAACTAAGATAAACTAAAATAGATAAATGCCAATATACTTCACTGGTAATTTATTTATTTTTTTAAACAGTGACTTCTTCAGATCAACTTACATCAGGCCTGATCTATGAAGTTATATTGATTAGAAAGATATGACAACTTTACTTCAGGAGGTGAGATACCTCTGTATACAAAAGAACTGTCAAATTAATGCTCCTTAGCAGTCAGTCTCACTCTGCCCCTTCCTCATGAGTACAGCACTGATTCAAATTCTCAGAAGGTGGCAACTACTCTGAAACACTGGTCAGACTTTAACAGTGCTTACAAGCAGAGGCAGAGTAGCTTGGAGGATTAATTCAGTAGGGCGTTCCATCTCATTGTCTCCCTTGAAGGTTAGATGTAGATGAGCTACTTCTCAACTGGTTGCTGAATCAACAGAATAGTGCATTATTCCTAAGTTTGTCTTTGCCGTTGGTGTTAAAGTGCCGTGCAGTAAAGAATACTGCTCAGCAACTGGCTCAACAGCACCTTGCTCCTGTGTATTAGAGGTGAGAGGAGAGCTAGGAGGAGTCTTCTCTGGATACATTCAAAACCCACCTGGACAAGTTCCTGTGTGACCTACTCTAGGTGATCCTGCTCTGGCGGTGGACTAGATGATCTTTCAAGGCCCCTTCCAACCCTTAAGATTCTGTGTGCTGTCAAGAGTTGCCTGTGATCTTCAACTATCAGAGCTCTTAAAGACCGCAATCTTAATTTTGTCCTGAGGGGCTGGAACTTCCACGAGAGTTTAAGGAAAAAAATGAATAGTCTCTGACGTTTGCAAATGTCACACTCAACTACACCCTAAAATAAAGGTTAATGAAAATCAAGTTCCCCCTCATTTGCCTGCCACAGCATTAAGTGAGGCTATGGCTCACACTGCTGCACAACTTCATGTACTGCAAATACATCCTTCATAAGCAGTGTGACTTGTAATTACATACAGCAAAAAAGTGATACATTTTATAGGATTTTACACCTTACATTTTCTTCTTTTAATAATAAGAAATTAAAGAGCTGATAAAAAATTACATATTAGTTACACAATGTTACAGATATTCACATTCACAATTTCAAGCTGCATAAACATTCTTCGGTAGTAAGTTCTCTTCTGTGTTGTTGCTTTATTTAACTTCGTGATCCCCAAACACCAGAGCACTAATTGACAAATCTGGTGTTTGTGACAATGGTACTCTGTGCTGCAATGCCTTAACTTCAATCACTTCCAATAAACCATGCAACTTTGCTCTTGAAGAGTATGTATAGTGGTGAAAAAACTCGCAAACTTCAATGTTTAAATGATAAACTTTCAGGCAGCGTTTCAAACCACTCAGCTCAACTGCCAAAACGGCTAGCTGAATCGGGCATTTCCATCCCATTCCCCATTTTTTGCTGGGTTATTTCACCTCTTTTTGTGCTGGCATTGGTATATGTACAGTGTCACAAGGAGTCAGTTCAAGGAACTGAACTGGCAGAAGCCTCTTTCTTATTTGTAGTGTCAAGGCACAGTTTCAAAGGCAGTTTGAACAGAATTACAGCTCAATCCTGGGTAGAAAGTCCTGCTCACTCTAAGGCGTGGTGGTGGTGACACACTAGGGCAATTCAATTCACTTTGAAGACAGCAAACTAACCTAGCAAAAATGCACCAAACATCTGCAATGTAGGTATGCTGACCTAATTTTCTTTGCTGTCAGTGATGGCACCAACAGAAAGGAGAACATATTACTATAAGGTAGGGAAAGTAATTCAGTTCAACTGCACAGTGAAACTGTACCCTTTGTTTTCAGCTGTCCAGCTGCCAGATGAAGCTTACTGTGGAGTCAGACAAGCTCCCCTTCCAGCTGAGCAGTAGCTACCTGTTTGGCTGTGAATCACAACACTGGAGGCGAGGTAGGAGGCCAGGATAGATAACAGAGAAACAGCTATCAAAAAAATCCAAGCTGACTTTGCGACAGGTGTAAAAGGGTGTATGGTTCACCTTTTGCTTTTACCTAAGGCATCTATGTTAGACTTGCCCTCAGGTATGCTTAATCACTTTTTAGAGACCCTTGCAAAGAATTAAGTGGAAAAAATGCTTTAACTCTTTATTTTTCTTTTATTATGTAGACTTCAAAATTCAGCACATTTTTCTTGTTTTGAAAAGCTTCCTTTCCTGAACTACTTCAGCCAATATTCCCAAATGTCTGTTTTATGTGAAAGGCTCAATATATTCTAAACTTGGGAGTTGTCTGAAATTGGGAAATACTCCATAAACACTTCAGAATAAACCTCAATTTCCCATTAAAAAAAACCCAAAACAACTAAGTTAATTATTGCCACAATTTGAGTTTTGATCTTCAGTAACGGGAAATAATCTTCAAGGTGCTCTCATCTAATGGTAATCATCTTCCTGATTTCAGAAATGCTTCTTCCTTCCACACTTGTCCAAACTGTGTCACACATCTCCAAAGCACACATCAAGCAATATATGAGAAATGTTTTTTTATTGCCAGTATAGGAAAGAAGTAGACTGAATGAACTGATGACTTCTTGCTTGAGAATGCTTTGTTCTCCTTTCAAAGGGAATGAGAAAAATCAAGATAACTCAAGCTTCATCCAAATGCTAGATAAAGACTGCTAATCACATTTATGTCTTCATTCTAAAATTACCTAAAACAATGAAAAGATAAGAGCTGGAATTCTAAACAGGTAAAAATACACCATGAAAAAACTGCACATATTTTTTGATCTTCTTGATGATGTCCCACAACTAAGATAACTGTAATATAACTTATATTATTACTCCAAGAGTAGGAAGGGGAGCCAGTGCCCTGCAAATACATCAAGCACTAAGTCATTTGCAAATATTGCTCAATTAAGTTTTATCTCATTTGTATCTCTTACAAAATCTTCTTCAATTACTGTTTCAACTAGTGAGTCTATAGTTGCTTATAGCAATTACTGCTTATTTGTTCTACCCTTTTCCCTTTATCACATCAGACTTAAGATCCTTGACTTTCCTTTTACCTTGAAGGTTATGAAAAAAGGGAGTGATTAAGAAATGCTTTGTCCCATGACCATTTAAGTAATGATACTCTCCACTGCTTAAGCTTTTACGTCTTCCTGCAGATCTGTCATTAAGACTGTAAACACTTTCTAAAACTCTACAAAACAAAATCACAAACTTCCTTCAATTTGTCTTAAAGGAGACAAGTTGGTGACAATGTCAGAACTGACAATATGTAGGCTGTCAACATGATTAGATCACTGTCTCTCTAATGGTCCCATATATTCTACTTTTGCGCCCTTGTAATCCCTCAGCCTCTGATGATTTGTTCACGATAATTCTCATTGGTAGCAAAATTCTCAGGCCAGGGAAAAAAAATAATCACTTTCATTAAAGACAACACAGTAAGGCTCCTTTCCTGTTGCTCTAGATACAGAGTAACACAAATGTTAGCATCTCTATTTATACTGATGAGACTTGTTTTACAAGCAGCATCACTGCATTTGTTTTCAAAGTTACTTCTTGAGTGCTTAACAAGATTACTTCACACACTAATTACATCTTAAAAACTCATCTCATTCAAAAAACCTTTGAAAAAGAAACCCATTCAGAGCAACAGAATTATACATCCATCGCTTTTGTTTTCAAAACCTCAATCCCTCCACCCAATTTATTAGAGGCAGCATCTAAAAGCAGGCATTTTGACAAGACAAGCATTAGACTTCTGTATTACTTACATTTATTGCACCTCCCTTTGATCTTCGGATTCAAATGAAATGCAACTACAATCTATTTCTGTATGTGTAAACCCTATGCAAATAATGTTATTTTATGTCCCTAGTAAATCAATTGGTGAGCCTTCTTGGCAGGAGTCAGATTTTTAAACACATCACTATCATCAGCATGAGCCCAAACTTGTTAGTGTTGAAACAATTATCATTGCCAATGGCTTTCCACTGCTATTGCGCAAGCCACAGTGTCGGTGGAGAACTTTCATTATCTGGCACTAATTCAACCACTCCCCTTTACTTCTTCCTCAGTTTTTATATGCCAGAGTTTTCCCAATGTTTTAGTCAAAGTAACTTCAGAAAGACTTCTCAAATTGTTTCTGGCTTAGTCAACTGAAATGGGCTACGAAACCTTCCCATGAGAACACGCAGCAGACTGGAGGGCTGGTAATCAGAAGCAATAACCTCTCCACTAGTACAGTTATACCCAGAAGACAACGTTTAACCTGCATCCTTCACCAGGGACAAAAAATTATACTATTTTGATTGTCCTAGTAGGAAGTTCTTACTAATAGCATTTAGAAATATTTTGTCAGTGTGACTAAGGACTTTAAACATAGTGGGATGAACTTTTCTTTATGTTTGGACTCTGTCCAATATAATTGTTCTCTTGTCTGTTCTACTGCACTGTTGGTATACATGCTCCCTGGACCTTGGTTCTAACTTAATATCCTTTAAATGAGCAAGAATAAACTGTATCACTATGAAGACAAATGCAAGAAAATTCTGTCCACCCTAGAGATCTTCAGTTTACTTTCAAACGAATTTAATAACTCTGCCCAGTGTAGTTTTACTGGTGCAAAAACAATGCTTGTAAAAGTTGATCAGTTTAGCTTACCCTGCTGGGACTGTCAAACCAGTTTAACTCCATGTATGTATGGAATGCATATTGATTCTGGAAATGGCTATGTACAGGTACAGAATGTGTGTTAGCACAAGGGTCTTTCCTACATTAGATCCACGTGTAGAAGGTCAGATGCACGTTTAAACTACTAGATTTGCATAAGAACTTTCTGGATACTTTCGCAGTACAGACACATTAACTAGTTATGACTGCAGAAGTTACTGTGAACTTTAGTTTCTGTTCTTTTATTACAGTGAGGACAAATACAGCAAGACCAACCATGACTTTTTAGGAAAGCTCAAAAGGTTAATATAATGCAAAGCTAACTGGAAAAGTATGTAAGAGACCGCTTTAATCTCTCTCTCTAGTCAAACTGCTTCAGTAGTAAATGATTTCAGCAGATCTGACCTACTCTAGGAGGTCCTGCTCTGGCAAGGGGGTTGGACTAGGTGATCTTTTGAGGTCTCTTCCAACCCTTCAGATTCTGTGATACACTATTTTAGTTCAGGTCATCACACCGGGCTTACAGCTGCTCTGCATCTTAAAATGGAAACTAGTCCCAATTTCCATTTGCAAACTCATCAAGTACTAATTAAGAATTCAGCATAACCTGTGCCAATCTCATTTAATAAATATCTACATGCAAAATATAAAGCACTTTACAATCCCTCTGATCAAAAACTGCCAGCCAGGGGGTTCTGTTACTTGTTCTAAGCACTAAAATTTCTATTTCAGAAGTATTCTGCAATGCCTTATAGAGAATAAATTAAGACAAGGAGTCCAAACACATTTGTGAAACAAATGATGCTACTTTGTTCAATGCTTCGTACATGAAAAACTCAATGAACATGGCAAGCTCAATGAGCTATTCTTGGATTATCATTCTAAACCATATTGCTCAAGATGCTCAAGAACAGTTGGCAGACTTCAAGCAGTAACAATCTCTATCAATGAGCTACAGAATATTTGTGTGGCTCTTGACATGCAGTTAGGTATTGTTTATTAAATTTGTATGACATCAAGACTTAGAGAACACACATGTAAGAAACAGATAACAGGAAACAGTTAAACCTGCAAGCAAGAGAAGATGAGATGCTTATAAAAACATATGGCAATAATTAAGAGGCTCACAGCAATAAAGAGATGCATACACAAGCATTCCTGTAAAATTAATTTAGAATCATTGCTCTCACTGCTTTTTCACGTATGCAAGTGCTACAGTGGGAGGACAGGTGAGAACAGCATTGGTAAGATAATTTTTCAGGAGACTTAACAAGTGATTCTTACAGTTTAGGCCACCAAAGGGACAGTCTCACATTCAGCCCTGGACTTTCATTGCTTTTGTCATGCCATTTCTGGAACCTCCCTGAAGAGCTCCCTCAGCTCACCAGCCCCACAAATAATGTGAGACAGGAAAGAAGAGGAAAGGCAAAGGGGTTGTCTTGAAAGCTGAGTCTGCTCACATGAACACTGGCTACACACCAGAGCTAGGTAAGGAGACAGTTGCTTAACCAGGTCAGGCTGTCCCGTGTAGTGTCAGGCATAGCTTGCATCTCCACCTGAAGCTTATAAAATCCTGCATTGGTACAGGAAGAAAAAACCCAAAACTGCTTCCTTGTACTAGAGCTGAAGCTGCACAATACATCAGACCAGGAAGTTTACCTCACTGAAGACTTATTCCTTCACTGTATTAGGCTCAGTCAAGTCTGTTCTCCTACCTTGCACACAAAGACTACAGTAACACAGCACAGGCAGTACAAACCCTTCCTTCTGGACACACTGAGGCAGTACATCCGCTATGTAAGTACCACATTTCACCAAGAGGTAGACCCACTCCTGGCTGACAGCTTTGTCCCCACTCTGCTTTTAACCCCATGGTTGCATGGCTGTATACCAGGAAAGCTCATCTTCTGAATGTACTCACCCTGCAGATAACAATTGCTATGTAACACAACAAAAGCAGGTAGAAGCAGAAATAACGCCATTTCTTTTGGAAGATGCCTATATTGCTACACCAGTTTATGTGTAACAACAAATTGCCCACATAGATGTGGTGAGAGATGACTGCTTGGAATATTCACTGAATTACAGCCACACACAAGACAGCTGATACATGAAAGTACATTACAGAAAGGACTTGCAAGCCTATTCAACAGTACTAACAACTCTCCTCTTAAAATTTGCAAGTGTTCATCTCCATAGAAACTTCCTTCAGAAAAAGTTTCACACACCTCCTTCCAGTAAATCAGTGTTGACATCACCTGCCTATTTTTTCTTTTTGCTTTATCAACTCAACAGGATTAAAATTTTTCAGAGGTTTGAGTTTTTTCCAATTCCTACAAATGTATATTTAATCTGAATATTTGTTCCAGAGTGCTTCAGGTCAGTCAAGAGAGACAGCATTAGACATTTACATTGTCCCACTAATACTTCAAATGAAACACATTACTAAAACATGTGGGGCAGTCAGTTTTCACACCACAAAGTAATTGCTAAGCTATAAACAGCATCCTCAATTTATCTGGAATGAAATAACCATTAATTCTAGATAATAAATCCAAATCCTCTGCTACTGTAGTTTTCTCCCCAGTTTCTTTTTCAAGTTCCTGGGTTAGCTTCCTACAAAAGCAGTCCAAAAAATACTCAGCCCAGCCTGTCTTACTATCAAGTTAACAAAAGTCACTTAAGTTAAATAAATTTGAACAGCCTTTATAAAGATAGACTAGATAAACCATCAAAATTAGTCTAAATATTGATATAGGAAGGCAGTTCTGAGATCACAATTTCCATGAAGGAATATTCTTCCTTATAAAATCTGCAGCACTGCATCTTAAGATACATAGGACTTGCTCAGAAAGCACAAATAACGTTCCAGTCTCAGAGAACTGGAAATTAAGTTTGATTCCTCAGAAGATAAATCCTTTATTGCTTCAAGAGTTTGGTGAGTACTATCTAACACAGTAATCTGTGGAATCAAAAGCTGCTGACTGAAGGGTAAGAATACAGGTCTACATACACAGAAGTAAGAATTTGATTGATGGATTAAACTGCAAAGGTATAGTTGTTCTCATAGTGATGGAATTCTGTTTAGCAGTAACTTTCCTTATGCCAATAATGTACAGCCACATGTTTCAAGCACCAAAAGCAGCTTGAAAGAGCACTGAGGAAAAAATCTAACAAGTTTACCAGAAAGTAACTTAGGTACTGTTTAGTTTTCTCTCATGGTCATTGTTGGGTTGCAGGCTGCAGCTGTGACAGCACACACAGACAGCTGTGACAGCCAGAGCCTGGAGCTCTGCACTCACTCCAGCTGCTTACTGCTTCCTCACAAGGAATGTGAGCTCTGGGAAAGCAGGTACTCACATGGGAGCTGCCTCACCTGTACCAACCAAAACAACTCAGGGTAGCAAAGCTTACTATTTATTACAACTGCTTAAGCCAGGAGGGCTGCTGAAGCAGGACAGCCACAAACACCCTCTGCCAGTTGAGATCCACACTACATCCGCCAGTAGAACACAACACACAAGTACAAGACTTGACAACCCTTTGTTCCTTATACACAGTTAATCTCCCTACTTTAAACAAGGGGTGCTGGGTTTTTTCTGCTTTGATCCAGATGTTAGGTGCAGGCTTCTTTAGGGTGACTGCTTTCCTTCACAAACTGTAATGGAATTCCAGTAATTTCACTGCCTGCACAAACTTTAATTGCATAAATCAAAATGAAAAGCAGGGTATCAGCACAGAGAACAAGCAAACTAATCTTACCAGTGTAAATATTTAGATGAAAGCCAGTTTTCACTGGACTAGCATATTAGCTTTAAGCATTTTATAATGATGTAGTTCATGTTAACTATTTAACTGCTTGCTACAGTACCAGAGAGTTTCTGTTTGGTTTTGGTTCCCAGTCCCCATTCCCCTCCCACTTTAATAACAGAATACACTTATGAAGTAATTCATGCTGAAAAGCATTTCTGGAGGTCATCTGATCCAAGCCCTTTTCCCCCTCAAAGCAAAGTCAGCCTCAGACTTACACATTTTGCTTAGGGCTTTGTCTTCAAAGACTAAAAAACTTGACTAGAAAAAAAAAAAAATCAAGATAAGCTTCAAAAAACCCTAACAACTAAATAAACCCCCCCCCCACAATCTCCCTTCCTATCACACAATCTGCCCTGATACCTGTAAGAGCAGCCCAGAACTCACACCATACGTTATCTCACATCATTTCACAAGCAAAAATATTAATGAGAACTTGGGAGAAAAGTTAAAGCTAGTTAATTTATCTACAGTGAGCTCTTTTCTGTAATGAGTATCTTGGTCTGTGGTTGCAGAATGCAGCAGATGTTAGCAAGTAGTGTCCAATAATCCAGCTAGGGCAGTCTGCATGAACTGCAGAAGCAGTTGAGGGCTGTACACCACAGGTCAGGGTGTACCTGTACACCCATGTTAGGCTATGTCAGTTGTGTTCCTCACATTACCATGCATGTGCACACATACAGCTGACCACATGAAAATACCTCGTCCTGGGATAAGAAAGAGTCTGTAGGGTCCCTGGAAAGAAAAAAGCTACAGACAAGAGCAGTCAAACATTTCACTGACCTTAAGACTTCCCTCAAGCAAGTGCCGCCACGTAAAGCTGTACATTGAGGAGTAAGCAATGGCCTAAATGTTCTGCTGGACATCTCATGTCACAATTGGCCACCATGGACTAATGGGGGAGAAAGAATTATTTATGGAATTATTTTCAGGTAGAAACACTGTAGAAGAAAATGCCATCCAGTGTTTAAAAGAGTTACAAGATGAACACTGCCTCATCCAGCAAAGCGCCTTCCCCTCCTAACAGGATGCCAATTCCAAAATCAGAAAGCTGTTCTACAGAAAACTATTTGAGGTGTTTCTTTTCCACATCATTTTTCCATGAGAGGTGTGAATGCAGCTCTTCCTATGACACCACTTCCCCAAGCTTCAGATCAGATATTTCACATACTAAGAACGCCTAGCTCAGTTTTTCCAAGAATCATGTTCACGCACTCATCTTGCAATAAAACTAGTATTAAAAGACTTTCTTTTTTCCTGTTGCGTAACTTTATTTGCACAACACACGCATCGCCTCTACTTCCCTCACAAGGTGCACATGTAAGTTTATGCTGTACTACAGGGCTGTGTCTTATACACTTATAACAAACCATGTTGCAGCACCGAGAAAAGGAAGAAGCTGCAGTCGCCGCAGCTTAGAGGGAAAACCCCACCCAACGAGACAAACTAAGGAACAGCGACAGGGTCATCTGCCTCAACAAAAATAATACCGAGTGCAACGCAGGAGATACTACCTTAACTCAAATAAACCCAGGCAGCCGCCAGAGATATCTGGAAAGACTGAACCGCCGGGGAGATGGAGTCGGCAGGCACCGAAGGGGAAGCACGGTCACCCCCAGAAGGGCTGAGGCCACGCACCGCAGACGTGGAGCGGAGGAGGCGTGGGGACCAGGCTTCGTAGCAGGGCCCGGGCCCTTTTCCCCGGAGCCCACACCCTGGGCAGGCTGCCCTCGCTTCTCCCCTTCCCGAGGGCCTTCGTGTTGCTGCGGAGAGACGGCGCGGGGAGGGGGACAGGGCAGTGTCCGTGCTCGCCCTCCGCCGCGGCCTGCGGGGCCGCGGATCAGTGCCCCGCACAAGATGGCTGCGCGGGGCCGGGACGGGGAGGGCCGGCGCCCAGCACGAGGGTGGCATCGCCCGCCGCCACCTCCGCGGGTTCTTCTCGGCGGCAGCGGCGGCCGGGACCCGCCGCGCCGCCGGGAAGCGGCCGCCGGCGCCGCCCGGATGCGGGGCGCGGGAGGGGAAAGCGGTTCCTGTAGGTGAAAGGTCGGGGGGCGCGGGGCCGCCCGCAGGACGCGCGGAGGCCTGAGGCGGGCCGGGCCGCGCCGGGCGGCGCCCTGCCCTTCTCCGCTCCACGCCGCGCTCCGCGGGGGCGAGCCGGCAGCCGCGCGGGCCCGCACCGTTAGCACCGCGGGCGCTGCCGCCGGCCCGGCGCCGCCGTCGGGGAAATCGCTCACCTGGCGGGCTCGGCGCCCGGCGGCCTCTTCGGCAGGTTTATTTAAGCGGCGGCGGCTCCGGTTCCCGGAGGTCAGAGTTCGCGACCCCGCCCCCTCGGCTCGGCTCGGCTCCGCTCGGCTCGGTGCCGCCCCTCCCCTGCGCGGCGGCTGCGCCTGCGCCCGGCCGCCGCGTGGGGAGGGCGGGGGTCTCGCCGAGGCGGGGCTCGGGGCGCTCCCGCCGCGCGGCCCCGTCCAGTCACGGGCGCCTGTCGCCGGGGTCCGCGGCTGGCTCTTTGTCCACGCTGCCGGGGCATAGGCCATAGGCGGGGCGCGGCTCTGAGGCGAAGCTACCTTCCAGATGGGGTAGCATGGCCGTGACCCGTGTCGTTCCAGTAGCCGTGCGGCCGTTACCGTGCCCAGCGAGAGGACGGGGAGTCAGCGGTGCTTGCAGAGCTGTCTGCGTACCTCCGCCAGCATGGCAGCGGCAAACTACTTCATTACATGTCAGCACCGCTCTCAGCAGGGCTTGGAAAGGCAATGGGGAGCCTGGCTGCTAACCAGGATATGCCCTGTCCGAGTAGGACTTTCAAAAAGTGCTAAAGGAACAACTTAGTGCTGTGCTGGCTGGCTGTGGCTCAGCCTCGGCATTCATTTGGGCCAAAGTTGTGTTAGCTAGTTGCTTAGTTTACGCTAATTATTTTATTGATCCTGATTTTAAGTAAGAGTTTTATATCTAAATATGTCCCTTTCCCCACTCCCCTCCTTTCCATCTGTTCAATGGAGCTTGTATACCTGTGGTTAGAGACCAAGATAATTTAGACCACTGGGGCTGTATGCACAATTTTATTATCTGAAATCCGTTTAGACCATTTAATGCAATTCCTACTGAATCAGATGGCATAAGCATCAACGTAAGGTGGATGTCAGGAGGTTGGGACATCCTTTTTTTCTAATGTAGCTAGTAACAGGACAAGGGGTAATGAGATGAAGCTGGAACACAAAAAGTTCTATTTAAGAAAAAACTATTTCACTGTTCAGGTGAGGGAGCCGTGGCACAGGCTGCCCAGAGGGGTTGTGGAGTCTCCTTCCTTGGAGGTCTTCAAGGCCCGCCTGGACATGTTCCTATGTGACCTGATCTAGGTGGACCTGCTTCAGCAGGGGGGTTGGACTAGATGATCTCTAAAGTTACGTTCCAATCCCTACCATTCTATGATTCTGCGAACTTCTGAGAAGGAGAGATATGGAAGAAACAACCCAAAGAATCCAAGCTATTTATCTCTTTAATAAAATCATTTATGCTCTTATCATGCCAATTGTTTTACTGATTGTCTTCCCACTCCATTCCCACAGCTACACTCACATTTAGCTACCCTAGCTCAAGATCAATAGTTCAGTCAGTCCTTGCAAGCATCATATTTTCCTTTTTGATCACATTCCCAAAGGCAAATACAAATGAACCTTATGATGAATTGGAGCACTTCCTAAGCATTTCTTAAAAGTGTTCAGTGTTGCAGCACTCTCAATTTACGGTACTCAGCACTTCCCAAACTAGCCTGAGCTGCATACTCGTTTTCTAAATGAAGGAGCTTATTGCAGTTTAACAAATACCAAGGAATATGGACCAAAACTGCTTTCAGACAAGTATCCCCATGTCCTCAATACAGAAGAAATGTCACTGTAACCAGTAAAACATGTTTTGGGTTATTTTTTCTTAGCAAGTGACCCAATTCATACTTGATCTATATTACAAGGGCATGTCCATGTAGCTGTGTCAGCCAGGATTACAAGAGATGCATCTCTATCAAAAATGTGCAGAGAAGCAAAACCCTTTATGCTGTCACTGCAAGTTATCAAAAAACTGCTTTCTAACATCTGTCAGAGAAGCACAAGAGGCAGCATAACTAACCTGACAGAAACATCTCCCCCTTACAGGCTCTGCTAAAATGCCAAGAGAAACTCTGTGATTCAGAGGTACTTTAATAGACACACTTGAACTGGATCTTGCAAAAGGATTTATTAATGTAACACCCTTCATTTGACCATCACATAGACATAACTCCCTTAATGCTTTAGAACAATGGTTTCTCAGGATGTTTGCTTTGCCATGGGTATGTTCTGTTTACCAGGAGACAGAAAATAGCAGCCTCATGCTGCATCCTGTGTTCCAGAGCTGTCTTAGTTCCACTGTTAAATATTCAAGAATAGTACCTGAGGGAACTGATTACTCTTTGGGTTAACCTATCCTAGTCAGCTGTTGCTTTAGGTACAGTTCCTGCTCATAGACCTGTAAATCACACTGTGTACATCGGTGTGGGGAGCCTAATTCATTCCTGGGCTCAGAAGGGCTGTCATTCCCCAAGGCTGGGAGGTGGCTTCAGGAGATAAAACCCCACTGCTCAGTGTCCCTCGGGTGGAATGTGTTCAGGAGCAATGTTTTTGTCACATTAGGCCTGCAGCACAGGCTCTGCACCCAGTTGTGGGAAGACTATAGAAAACAAACATCATCAACTCATGAGGGCATGGGCTTTTAGTTTGGGGGGCTGGGGAAGAAGGAGCAGAAAGTGTGGATCTAGACAGCATGAGGCAAGCTAAGGAAAGACAGGAGGGCGGGAAGATGGAATAGTTCTCATAGCAAGACACCATTTTTTGGTAGTGAGAGTGTGTACTCTCTTGGCTGACATAAGCAAGATAATTCGGGTAAACTTCATGTTTCAGGTGGTCAGATGCAGCAGGAGTGTCAAACTGCACAAAGACTCTCAGGCTGTATTCAGTTTGTAAGGACAAAACACAGGAGGAATGTTAAAACATATGCAGTATAATGACAGCAAATTCTGCCATATGAAAGTCAATGAATACATGAACTATAGAATCACAGAATAGTAAGGTTGGAAGGGACCTCTAGAGATCATCTAGTCCAACCCCTCTGCCAAAGCAGGTCTGCCTAGATCAGGCTGCACAGGAACCCGTCCAGGTGGGTTTTGAAAACCTCCAGAGAAGGAGATTCCACAACTTCCCTGGGCAGCCTGTGCCAGGGCTCCCTCACAGGAAAGAAGTTTCTCCTTGTGTTCAAGAGAAACTTTATGTGTTTGGGCTTGCACTTATTATCCTGTGTCCTGGCACTGGGCACTGCTGAGAAAAGACTCACCTCATCCCCTCTACACCTGCCCTTCAGGTATTTATAAGCATTGATAAGGACTCTCCTCAGTCTTAAACAGCCCCAGATCTCCTTTCCTCATATGGGAGACGTTCCAGTCCCCTAATCATCTTTGTAGCCCTCTGCTTTAGTCTTTCGGCTGTTCTTATCATGCTTGAGCTGGGAGCCCAGAAGGGAACACAGGACTCCAGATGAGGCCTCATCAGGACTGGCTGCACTCTTGATGCATCTCAGGATGCCATTGGCCTTCTTGGCCACGAGGGCACATCGCTGGCTTCTGGTTAGTTTACTATCAACCACAACTCCCAGGTCACTCTCTGCAGAGCTGCTCTCCAGCAGGTCAGCTCCCAGCCTGTACTAGTGCATGGGGTTTTTCCTCCCAAGATGCAGGACTCTGCACTTGCAAGAATGCATTTTACATAAAACCTGAAAATATTTTCAAAGATGCAGGCTCAACTAATGGGAATTTATTTTATACAAAATGATACATATCCACAGGAATATTTACAACCATTTTCATTTACAAAATAAAGATTCTGTTCTTTCATTTAGACAGTACAATTTAGGACTGCTCCAAATAAAAGCCTTTTTGGATGGTAAATACAGGGGACAGCAGTTACAGCAAACAAATGCATTGAATGTGTCTTTCCAAACATCTCTCTACATTATGATGCAATAATATACATAATTGAGTATCAATCAACAAATATGTAGTAAAATGTGTTCCATAGCTGCTCAGCTATCCATTTATTTAAAGTCCTCTGGGCACACACAAAAAAATTGTTTTAAGTTAAAGAGAATTCAAGATCCTAGAACATTCCATTTATCCAAGAATAAAGATGCTAGAACTAATATTCAATGCTAGTGTTTTTCTCATACTCTACTAACCAATCTTAAATTAATTATTAAGCATAGAATCTTAGAAGAAGAGGTAGCCAGGTGTTTAAAAAACTTCTGGTCCTGTTTTAGCATTTTGTCAAATCAAGAAGTGAATACTTTTGATGGTAATGAATAAAAATGGAAGCTGCAGAAATAGGGTAAGCATGAAAAGCAACTATCTGAAAATGTTATGAAAATGCCTGTGTTGTGGGTTCTTTGACACAAAGCACTAGTGCTTGAGAAAAGGGAAAATAAATATTCAAACATGATTACAAAGACAATTTCACACAGAATTAGACTGCAATAGGTGTAAGTGTTGTTTTTAAGGCTCTGTTCCAATCTATTTCTGTCACTGAAAGATTTTTTTTGATTGATTAACTGCTTCTGGAAGAAGTCCTCTGAATTTTAGAGTACGCTTTAAACTATTTTCTCACTCTGCACCAAATCCTTGAGAGGTAGTTTGACGCCACAGAAGGCAGAACTTGGGCACCTTACACAGCATGTGTTTTGACTTTTATTGCTTTGTTTTGCAGCAGGGAGATAAATACCAAGCCATAAAATGAAATTAAGTTGCCTTGCTCTTAGAAAAAATTCTGATTCTTTTGCTGGTTCATGGCTTTCTGTCTTAGTTGATGTGCAGTCCCTATAGAAATATTAAGAAGCCCTCCCCTTTGATAATATCAACTGGAAGGGCCACAACACATCTATGTTTTATTGGTATCAGGTTTGTTTTGGATACAGTAAAAAACATGTCAGAAATCACCCTGAGGAGACATGCTAATAGCTTACATGGCTTCAGTCAGCAGCTGGTTCTGAAAATTAAGTCTTTTATACGTAACAAGAGAAAAATATTAATTTATCATGTCTGTATTAAAATGAAAAAGAATAAAGTATTTGATCAGACTCCCACTGAATTTCAAATACTGTCTGGTCAAATCTCTAGCATTCATGGGAGAAGCCAGACCTATAGCCTTAAGTCCCTGCTACAGAAAGGTACTCTACTGAAATGCTTGAAGTCAGTGAAATTACTTGTATACATAATATTAAGCATCGGGCTTCCAAACTCACTACTAACTTAGAGAAGCTCTGAAAGATTAAGCTGCTTCTGATCTATGTTAGTATCTTAGACCTGATCTTGAGGTATTTGAGGGAATAGCAGAATTTTTGTTTGCATTTTTATTCTTGGCCTTTCTCTGATCACTTTTAACTATTCTACCATCTATTCTCTTTCCTTTATAAGGCCATTGGATAGCTATTAATATGGATTCAAACTATTAGTTAAAAGTGAATTGCTCTTAGTTCTGTTACCACAACTAGCTTGATTGAGAGGACTACGGAGAAGTCTTTTAATACAGTAAAATGAACTGGTTACAAATGTATCACATTTGACATTAAAATGGCTTCCTTTCACATGTTTCTCATAGTTTTAGTTCCATTTATGCTATTACAGTGTTAAAATTTTTCCACAGTTACACAGAATAAATGCACCAGAAACATCAGTAAGTATTTCCTAATGAGGTATACTGACAATTTTCTTAAAGAAAAAAACCCCCAAAACCCAAACGCCTAAAGCTGTATTGTGTTTTAAAGTGTCAAACAGGACAAATCATAGTGTAAACAAAAGGCATTTCAAAGAACGGTATATGTTTCAATGCCACGTGCACTAAAAAAGCTGGGTTTTCCTGGTATGGCAATTCCAGTTTTAGCATAATACTTAAATATACAATAGTTTCAAATTTTGGGAGGGAGTGTGCATTTATTTGTTTCGTGTTCTTTGAACAATAGTTTATACAGTGTTTCATAATGCACACAGAATGCAATTGACACTAAATTTTCAAACAAATAAGATATTTTGTTTTATCCCTGTATATAAAAAAATGCATATTTTGCTCTGCTTTAAATTACTACTGGAAGCATAGATGGAAATATATCCTGCAAATGTTTGAAGATAACTCATTTAGTCTCTTTGGCAGCTGTAGTACTGTAAAAGTTCTAGTCTCTTATCTCTGTCATCGCAAAGTCCGTTTTAAAATATTTTTTCCTTTTACCTTTTTAAGTAATTGAACTGTACTTTGCAATTGCTTCTGTATACAGATTTTGTTGTACTGTTTTAATGTACTGGTGTGCAAGATTTTAACTGCCATTCAAGGAAAGGAGCAACAACATTATACAACTTCTTATAAAGGAGTTTATATAGCCAACAATGAACCAAACCCTTTGAAATTCCTATACTGATCTGTCTTGCTGAATTGCAAAGTGAGCATCAAGAACTCAAGATCTATAAAAAAAATCTTGAGGAACTGTACAGTTGCAACAGATTTGTGGTTTTTTTTTTTTTAAAAAAAAACCAAACCACAAACTTCAGGAATATGTTGACCAACCACTCGTTGTTATTCTGAAGACATGGACACTTTGGACCTCATTGCTGACCTCACAGATAATTCTGACCATTGAAGTAAACACTGGAATTTAATAAATAACACATTTTGCATCAACACAGAAATACACACAATTCTTTTTAAAAAAATATTACCTTACACTAAAAATCCAACAACTCCTAAACCTGAAAAATATACAGTTTTGTATAGGTTGAGACGGCAGGTTTTCTTTTCCTTGAAGAGCTGCTGTGCTCTGTTTTACCACCATCCTTAGACATTTTGTTTTATAACTTGCAGACACAATGTGGACGCTGCTATAATATGGTGCCTTCTTGAAAAGCTTCTATCCACCTGTTAGAAAAATGAAACACTATTAGGAAGTTGCTGGTGAAAGTATAAGTCGTACTGCTGTAAATTCACATAAGAAATAACATCGTGTTTCCATTACCATTTGGTCTGTTAACAGCTTAAGCACTGATCAGGACTGGATTCAGAAATGTAAAAGCTCATCAAAAGCTACACATCTATTAAAATTTATTACTGCACTTCCACAAACACATCAGATATTTCTATGGCCCACGCAGGGGAAGATAATGTCCACTGTTGTGAACAAGCGAATAGCTTGTTCTTTGCTTTTTCTTTTAATGCTATTGAAGCAGCATTTATTCCAGAGGTTCAGCATAAATCTCCTAAGGATCTCAAATACTTGGAGAAAACTTGCAATTTAAGGTACTTAATGTTATTCCTAGCCTCAGTAGAGTATATCTAATTTCAAGTTTACCTACTGATGAAAACAGTCATTGTCTGAATAGAAAAACAAAACTGTTAAACGCCTTGGATTTTGTTAGTTTTGTTTTATATAGTACAAATAAGAGCACAGTAGAAACAAAACAATAGTATCTTAATTAACAAGCAAACATTTGTGTGCATCTGTAAGAAAAACAACACTCAAACAGAATAAAGACTTCCATATTTTGTGTATACAAAAGTGTCAATAAACACGTCCTCAGTCGTCCTGTGGGCTTTGTTTTTTAGAATATCCCTATTTGCATAAAACTATACCTGCAGCCACCTGCATGCTGAAGGATTAATACTGGACTACTTAGCACATGAAATCTATTTTATTAATGTAAAATTCATTTGGAAAAACTGCAGTGAAAGTAGTCAGATAAACTAGGCAAGATAACTTAAAATGTATTGTTTCCATGCTCATTTCTAGTTCACTCCATGATTCATACAGCAAATGTTTTCTACTGGTTAATGACCAAGCTTCTAGGTGACTTCTATGTAAAACATACACAATATATATTAATTCATAAATATTACTCCAAATTCATACACATCAGCAGGACTTGAAATGAAACAGCTTGTTTGAGTGTTCTTTGAATTTAGGCTTTTGGTCTGAACATACTAAGCCTGCCCTAGGTGCTCATATGCCTCCGCACACACACTTGAAACGTCTGACCCTTAATTTTTAGGGTTTGCTTTATTATTCACTAAAATAACTAATATTTACAGTTATAAAAAGAGACATATCAATTAATTTTTAAAACACATTATCTGGATTTCTTCAAAAGCAACATTCAATTTTCACTTGAGCAGACCAGGGACAGAGGAACAGGCTAGGAAGAAGAAAGATTTCTTATTTCTTCTTCGACATTTCCATTCTCCTATATACATTCTTTTGCAGGGGACAGCCTTCTGCTTCTTCATTTAAAGCATTTCAGAAATCCTAATGAAACCAGGACCTTACGTTTAAGTAATGTAAAAGTTTTATTTACATATTAGATAACATGCATCTTTTGTACATATCTGTGAATATTAACACCCATGACTTCTGAAACATTTTGTAGAAAAAAGTAACAGAAATTAATTCAAATGGTTTCTTACTTCTGAGCTGAATGAGGATCATCTGCTTTGAATATGTAAAATAAAGTGTTTTTGTGCAGTAGATGGAACACTCTAGACTCAGAGTTTTCATCTTTTACTTCACTGACTGTGAATCCAAGTAAAGGCTGGCTCTCTAATGCTGCCACATCCTATTTTATGGGGAAAAGAGGAAACAAGACAAAATTAGAGCTTATAAGACATACTAAGGAACGCATATAGTACTCATGCACCATACCATTGCAACAGATTATACAAGAAATAAGTTACAAATAGTCATGCACAAAATGCTGCTTTTTATAGTCTCCATGCATGAATCAGGGGACAGGAAATAAAAAAATGTCATAGGCATCAACATTGCTGTTCCTCTTTTCATTTTAACATCTACCTTGTGCTCCACTGTATAGTCTCATCCTTCTGCTTGGTAAGGACTTCTTATACCAAAACATTGACTACCACATGGCAGCAGACCAAAGGTTCATCTCACCCAGTGCTCTCTCCAGTGCCCTTAGTAGTGAGTTTTTATGTCTTAAAAGCGATATGGGATGCTACTAGCTGCACTGAGTATGTTAAAAGGAAGAGTTCTGGATGTACTCTATATCACACTCCAAATACTTTTGACAGCTAAACTTGTTTTGCTTTCTGCTGCTGGAAATTAACAGGATAGGGGAAAAAAGTTGCTGAATATTCAGAAGTGATGAAGCTGGAACACAAAAAGTTCCATTTAAATATAAGAAAAAAACTATTTCACTGTTGAGGTGAGGGAGCCGTGGCACAGGCTGCCCAGGGAGGGTGTGGAGTCTCCTTCCTTGGAGGTCTTCAAAACCCACCTGGACACGTTCTTGTGTGACCTGATCTAGGTGGACCTGCTTCTGCAGGGGGGTTGGACTAGACTGATCTTTAAAGGTCCCTTCCCAGCCTACTATTCTATGATTCTATGAAGTGTTTGGCCAGGAAAGAGTAGTAAGAGAAGCTCTACCTTTTTATCCTCTCTTCATTTAATTTCAAAACCTGGCTAAAAAAGCAACTTTTTCCCTTCCTCATTAATCTCAATTACATATCTTTTTTTAATATACTCTTGTCTTTTAATTAACAAATACAACGCACAGCATTTTTGGAAGGGAAAAAAAAAGTTTTCTGTGCAAGTTCCAAAACGTTTTTGGTCCTGTAAAGCTTCTGAATAGAAAAAATAATCAAAGAATGTACATAAACTCCAACACATCAGATGAAGACTTTGATAATTGCCTCTACATTGAGACAAAAGTACCCAATGAAGGCAGCATTTCTTGATATTAGAAAACAGTCAAGTAAGGCTGAGCAACTTGTTTTACTATTTTAGGTCTATATATCACTAAGTGGTCTTTTTTACTACTAATCTTTTTATCACTTGGAACTAAGATGAAGTAGCTTAAGTAAGCTTTCTTGGCTAAAACCACACTGGACTTTCCCTGGACACTCTCTAGAAAATGTCTCCTGCAATAGCCTATCAAGATGAACGAGGTAGTCCTTAGTTTAAAGAAAATAAAAAATTTGTGATTATGAGCTGCAAACCAAAGCTACCCTGGAAGACCAATATCTTGGAGGAAGCCAAGAAAGAGAAAATTTAAGGTGACTGTCACAGACTAATATGCCTTCCTTTCCATTTGTCAAAGTCTCCTCTGAAACAACACAATGCTCTAAAATATTTTTCAAATATTTGCAAAATTATTTGGTTTGTACATAACTATTTAAGCTATTTCTAGAACTGCTTGGTATTTTTACTATTTCCAGTGCTCTGGTGGAAATAATATCACAGGTTCTGGACATAATTCAGAAGTTGTAAAATAAAAGTTGACACTTCAGCAGAAACAAGCCAGGAACAAATCTGAGTACAAACAAGGAAGTAACTAAAGATGGCAAAGGGTGATTCTTTACACAGTGGTCAGGATAGGCTGGGCATTATGTTTTGAAAGACAGTGATAGCAATACCTTTAAACAAATGCTTTGTATATCTTGCTTTTGAAAACTATTAGAAAACTATGACATAATTGAACAAAAAAAGCAAAAAACAAGATCTTCCAATGCTACAATATGTCTGTGTATGTTGCAACACGTGGTAAGATGCAATAAAACTACATTCGCAGCACATGCTGGAATGTGCGGAGCTTATAGATATATATTGATTAGATATTATTCCACACTGCAATAGGACTACACATTCTAAACAAAGAAGCAAACACCATTAGATAAGATGCACTTCTTTTTTTTTTTTGTACTGCAGCACTTTATCTATATTAAATAATAACTCCAGGCTGAAGATGACAGTTTCAGGAGTAGTAAAGACGTTTAGTTTGCTTATTTTCCAAGTATTCAAAATACCTTATGGAACTGCAGAACAAGACAGTTCAAGATGCTTTTGTAATCTTGCCTTTGCTACTAGTCCAGTGTGATGCATCCAAACAGACCCTCCCATGTATTCAACTCGCTCAGAACATACCTACAAGTGTGCAAAGGTGTGCAGTGCAGAGGTACTCAAGCTAGGTGTGGAATCAGAAACAGCGTAGCTTTATCAGCATATTATAGTACCAAGCTCACTGGGCCTTTTCGAAACACTACATCACAATCAGATCAATTACTGTAAGGTCATCTAATTTGATAGCTTGTTTCTGGATCATAAAAATAAACAACTTTGTTACAAAGACAGTATTATTGTTGGATATTTAATTTCTAATATGTAGTCTCTTACCTCACTAGCAGCATATGTGTATAGCACCTTATTTTTTATAACAAACCATAGATGTTTCCATGGTTTCTTACTGCCCTTAGACCTGTGTAGGTAGCCACTCATTGTAGAGTCTTCTGTATTTGCTGAAACCTGTAAACAATCAAACAAACAAACCCCAAGATTATGTGTGCATCTGTCCAGATTTTTGCAGTACATCTTTTTTTTTTTGAAAGATCTCCAGAGCTATGTGCTCTCAAAGACTCAAATTTTTATCTATCTCAAGCTACTGTTGCTAATTATCTGAGATGGCTGAAAGAAAAATGATTCTGTCTGCCACTCTCTATCTAGCCTAGAAGAGAAGTTTCTGCAGTCGCTAAGGGCTGGAACTTTAAATTGTATTCAGTACGACATGAGAGAGCTGACCATGGACCATGTGCACTATGGATCATTCACATCTTCAGAACACACACTCCTACATAAGAAAAATTACTTCCTCCAGTTCCCAAGACCTCCATTGCAGGTAGGCAGAGTTTAGCTGTACCTTTCTTAATCATAAGCTAAGAGCTGAGTTGGTGTAGGAGTCTTCTCATTGACTGTTGGTGCAGAGGTAAATCACAATTCCTTGAAACACAAGGAAGCAAGAAAGAAATGACAATTCTGACTGTGTCTCTGAATCACAGTCTCACAGGTGTTTGTTCAGTTTATAAAATGCTTCACAGTTCAGATTCTTGCCTATGTAGAACTAAGGCTCAAGCCACTGTTACATCAAATTTCAACTTTTGATTCTAGAAAATCAAAATGTTATATTCTGTTAATGTTACACTACCAACAAGGCATTACGTTTGACCAATAAAACACTTACTTCTTTGAGGGCTGCAGGAATTTTTTTCTGCTTTCTTCCAGAGGGAATACTATGTAATACTGTAGACAAGGCACTTGATGGAGATTTATGGTTGACTGGGGATCCACTCTTAGGAGTGCACTGGTTATCTAAAATGCATAGGATAAATGTATTGCTTTTATGTCACATACGACTAAACATGGGTGACAGTTCTTGGACTTTTTTTTTCCTCAACAACAGATGACATTTTTCATTCTGATTCCAATGTTTCAATAGTAACACCTAATCACATTAAATTCAGTGCTGAATTAACTTTTTAGTATTATCATCAACACTGTCAATTAAAATCTAAATCACAGACTATGATTAATTTAAAACTAAATTAATTGGTCTTGTTTGTTTTCAAAGTCTTGACATTGAACTACCTTTGCCCATAAGCTGTATGAAAACGAAGTCTTACAAGCGCCACCAAGCTTTCAGAACTGTCCTCTGCACTTCAGTCTATGCTTTACCTCTGTTCCCCAGCACGTTCCTTCAGCTCTCTGCATCTGTTATCTTCTCAGCTTTTTCCAGGATGGATACTAATAGTCTGCACTTCCAACATCATACCATCCCATACATACTTCTGGAGATTCCCATCCAGAGTATAAGCTTTCTCTACTGCTGCAAGCAATTCTTTCATCTCTCTTGAAAGACTTCTGCAACACTTCTTTAAAACCATCTTTTCTAGCAACACACATTACTATTTTACAGCCCATCCTGGAACGGGTAGCTTCATAAGACTATTTCTAGAGTTGTCCCTGAACAGTGAGGCTCTCAAACAATGAGCAGGAAGGAGGCTAATTGGATTGCCAGCTGCACTACACCTGCTCTGCAGCGCTTTCCTCAACACCTGAAATTGCCTGTAGCACAGCAGCCTCTAGTGCCCATAGCGGAGACCTGCAAGTGGTCCAGGCAATCTGCTTTCCTCATCATCACAGGTTCCCACCACCACTTCAAAGGCTATCGATGCTGCTTTCCATATCCACACGAGAAATGTCACTCCCAGCATGCTGGAAGTCATAGCCTGATTATATTATTGGGGCATCAAAGATTTCCTGATACTCTATAGAGCTGCAAAACTATCAAACTGCAGCTTCTGTCAGAAGGAAAAGCAGCAAACTCTTTCAGTCCCTGCTTATGGCTCATTTGCATTTTTTATCAGTCTTTAGACAGAATTCAGAGCAAGTCTCATGAGATGGGACTGGATTTCCACCTCACTTGGAGGTTCCACCATTAATTTTACATTTGTTTCTGCATAGTGATATGAAGCTCCTTCAAACAGATGGATTCAAGTTCTCTCGAGAAGGAAACTAACCCTTGATGTCCTCTCTAAGCAAACTATGCTGCCCACCAGCCTGGACTTGTTTTCCAGAAGGCATTAGTAGTAACACATTCCCTGAAAGTGTTTCAATGAAAATAGCTCTAGCTGCAGTGTTTTGTGTTGCCAGCGTGGAGTAGACAACAGATAGGATTTTGCCTTCAGAACTGAGGTGCTGCCATGCCAGCTTCTCAAGTTCCAGATGAGATGATGGTTGAGGCTGAAAAGACTCAGCTTCAGTAAGATGAAGGCCTATGTTTTTACAGAGCATCAGAACTTCATCTATCTCAGCAGCTTTAGGTGGCAAAAATGAAGTTCACAGGCATACAAGTTACAGAGTAGAAGTACACATGAACTCACTGGGATGTCACAATAAGTTTCAAGGATTTTAAGGTATGTTTCTACTCTGTGATTAATGAAAAACAATGTAATGACTAGTTATCTCAAAAACAAAGCAGCATAAGCTACATGTCATTACTGCAGGGCAAATACATGCGTGTTTCTGGAAGGAAGAGTCAATGTACTGCAAATTCACTTTCTAGCTTACTTCACAAAAACTTGTTTGGGCTCATATAACCGCTGATGCCTATCACTTTTCAGCCACTGGCAGAATTAGGCACTTGAACCCAGAAGCAAAGATGAGGCACAGATATACCATGTAAATAAAGGCTACAAAAGTAACACGGATGGTTTGTGAAGATTTCCTTTACCTTGTTTCTGCAGCTCCCTGAAGCAATGATCACATACTCTTGCTGGCTGGTTTTTCATGTAGTCTAAACCATGTTTGTTTGATGAACAAGCCTGACAAACAATCTGGAAACAGATAAAACCACTATTGTACATGATGTGCATCCTGTAAATCACCAAGCGCTCAAAGACGTTCACGTCAGCACCGTTAAGTCTGTCACAGAACCTGAAATAGGTGCTATTTTATACTGAAAATGGTTTAAGATCTTGTCTTTTCGCTGTTCAACATTCTGAGCTTTCCTCCTTTAAATGATAAAAATTTAAGCATTAAAAAAACACTGAATAACACAAGTCAATAAGCCAATGTTAACAATCCACAAAAATCAGAATAAGCCCACTTTGTTCCTGAGCTTTTGCAAATATAAGCTTTTAAAGAAATAACTAAAAAAGGTCATTGTGCTCTGGACAATTTCTCCACAATATAGATGCCTCAATTGCATCAAATACAAGAAAAACGAAGGTTTATAACATATACCTTTCATAAACGTTAAACATTAAATAAGCGAGGAATCATAGAATCATAGAATGGTAGGGGTTGGAAGGGACCTTTACAGATCATCTAGTCCAACCCCCCTGCAGAAGCAGGTTCACCTAGATTGGGTATTTTTCTCATTTCAGAAAACATTTTTGGTTTGTACTGAGTAATTGCAGAAGACAACCATAAACAGTACTCCAAAATGCAAAATAAGAAATGCATAACAAGTTTAAAGGTTGAACATGTCTGCCATAACACTTCACTCTAAAAAAACCCCAACAAACAAACACCCAAACAAATGAAACTGAACAAAAATCAACCTCAACAAGTTGGTTTAAATCCATAGAACCGTGTCATAGTACACTGTTCCCTTAAAATAATTGCTGTGGTGCAATCAGGCTCCATCTGTACTTGCCACACCAGGAACCTGAATGACTAACGGAAAAAGTAGCCACAAAGTTGCTGTACCTTTCCGCAAGCCCTGCAGTGGTGTCTTCTCCATGTCAAGGTGAATTCACTTGTACAGATCATACACATAGTGGCTCTAGTATCAGGGATCCAGATTGGAGCCTTTGATCCCAGCGGACTATCTTCTTCCTGCTTCTCTGCATCTGCCTGAAAGAACATGGGGAGAATACCATTACACTCAATGATGAGAAATAAGATTAATATTCATCAGTGATTATAGGTTAAGTCTAATTATGCTGGAAAGCCTTCGCAGATAAATTATCATGGTCTTAAATGTTATCTACTATTTCATCAGTGACCATTATAATGCAAGCCTGAAGACAGAGATGCATTTAATTAGTTGAAAAAGGCTGTATGACTTTCAAGCTTTACCAGCCTATTTACATGAACAGCTGCTATATTTGAAAACCTTTTCATTTCATCTTTCTGTTAGCAAGATTACCCAGAGAACTGAGAAAGCTGGTTTGGGTTTTTTGGAAGAAAATAGTTTAAAAATGTATGAAGCAGATAACATTATTAAATAGCATTCTGTTCTATCATCTGTTCACTTATCATTTACCATCCCATTTTATTATTCACCACAGTGTGCCTCTTGGTTCTCTGAACACCTGCAAAGAAGCTTTATATTCAAAAAGGGAATAAATCAACAGTAATAGTTTGATATACCTCTTCAAGACTTTTGCTAGGATTAAATGTGATTTTCTTTTTTGTATATTCTTCAATTGACTTGGAGATAGCTTCCAACCATTCATCTCTTTCCGTAGCAGAACTGTTGGGAGTACAAAACCAAATAAATTATTATTACCATTTAAAACTAAGAAGCAAGTGTTGATTAGAAATCCATTAGCCTTATTATACACTGACTTAACTCTCTTGTAATTTCAGTTTTACAGACTGTCTCCAGTTCTCAATGAAACTGGCATTATTGATTCAGCTGTCTGCATAGTGTCATTTATTTGTGTTGATTGATGCTAAAAAAGACTTCTCTGTCTATTGTTATAATGTGTATTCTCTTCCTTCCTGTCCTACTTCCAAAATACCTTGTGACTCTTTCAAAGCTTGTATGTCAATGCTTCCCCCTTCTCCCTGGATCCTTGAACAGCTCGAGTAACACTGGTGTAAATGGTTCTCCTAGAACAAAAGCACAGGCTCTCCCTCCCTCTTGAGAGAGACTCTGAAATTTCAACAAGCCCTTTTTCCCCCTTTCCTTCCATCTCAGGGTGCAGTTTGTTATACCCAACCTTGTGAAACCCTGAGCTTCTGTCAGAAAAAAAACATGCTGTCTCCTCCCTTACCTTGTGCTCCTGAATGTTTGCTCCTACCAGGTCACATTACTTTTAAATCTTTCAATTCCAATTTTTTCGTTTGGACTAGCTAACCCAAAGACATAAACAGATGAGCTTACTGTACCCTCTTTATCCCACAGTTGGTGCATGACTAATCAAGTACAAGGAAAGCATCGGGCTGATGTGGCATGGCATGGGGAGTGGGCACAACAAGGAGTGCCTGGCACAGTGGGAGCCTGCAGCTATGCTGGATTATGTGCCGTGCCAAAGCACCTTGTCAGGCTGTGGGCACACGATCACTTTCATATAATATAAAGCCATGCTGCTGCTGCAAAGGGCAGCCTGCTACACTCCCTCTCAGACACCAGGCCTTATTTTCTCCTTTGTGCCAGGACACTGCATTGGCTCAAGTGCAGTGGGCTAGACTGGGAAACAAATCCATATTAAATCAAGCCATCAATCTGCCCTTTCTCTAGACCAATTTACTGATTCAGATCATTATGCAGATGAAGAACTACTTGTGCCAGCACCAGGGAGGGTGCCCTGAGGAAGGAAGACGCAGTTTTGTGGCAGAGGAGCAGCTAGATCAATTGTTAAGGTGCCATGCCACCTTAGGCCATCTGTTTAAGATGCCATGACATTTTAAAAAGGACTCCTGAAATTTAAACTAGTATCTATTATCAACAATTTTTTATACTCTCCTTCTTAAATAGCATAAAATAAATTAAACTGTTTAAACCATTGAATTAAACACGATTAATAGATAAAAATATAGGGAAGAGGAAAGTAATGATTATACAAATTAGGTGGGCAACACCAATTATTGTTTAATGGCTTTTGTATGTGAATTTGAAAGCTTTGATCACCTTTGAACCTTTAAGGAAAATACTTTGAGCAGGAGTTTTGAACTAGATGAAATGGAGTACTATATAGAATCAGAGAGGACAAGTCTGGTTAGGTAAATATGGGAGAAGCTTTGAGGCACAAGGAAAAAAAAAAAGATCTAGTGCACACAGCAACAAAAGCAGAACAAAAGGAGAGGAAATAAGATATAACCAAGGGCAAAACAATATATTGCTGTCTGTCCCAATATCTCACACTGAGTGGAACGTTTTGTTCAGTTTGTTTACATTTGCTTCCTCATTTGGAAATAACAACTGGTCTGTAATATCTACAGAATATTCATAGCTCTAATCAACTCCTCCGGCTTTTTCAAAACCTGGTTACATTTAATTAGGTTCCTATAATTATATTAAATAATTAAATTGAAAGGCCACTTTTTGAGATTAAGCATCACCTGACCATGTGGGGATTGCTACATATGGGGCTGCTTGCAGAATGAGCTATGTGGCTTATGCCTTAATATTTCACTGGAGAGCTTGCACTTAGGGTTTTCTAGTGCTAGCCTTTAGGATTGTTTACATTCCATCAGACCTTAAGAGTAAAGACAGTGCCATTGGCAACAGAATTAATGTAATGGTTTGCTGCAGCAAAACAAGCAGTGTTTCTTCTGCGGTCACTCCCAGGCTTCCCCCACAGCTGCACAGCCCTGCCACTTCCCTCCCTGCAGGTCCAAGATTTGTTGCATCCTTCCAAAACTAATTGTGTTTACTAAAACATCAGGATATTCTTAGGGGTTGTTTTTGTTTTGTTTTGTTTTTTAATTACTGTTTTTAAATGTATTTAACGTTATAAAACCAGTTGAAAATTTAAACTGACTGCAGAGAGCCCCAGCAATTGTTATTGCTGGCAAATGTGTGCTAGGGGCGTACATCACAGATATCCAATGGATCTAAGCAGCTGGGTGATCCAAGGAGGGCTCTCAGAAGTATATCCCTGTTGTTTCCAGGATCAGAGCCTTAGAGCACCTCTCTCAGCTGAGCTGGTCTTGCATGAGCTATCTGTGTGGTAGGGAAGGCGATGCAGCTATAGGGTAGCTCTTCACTAGCCTTGTTGAGAGAGACAGGGCCAGCTGGCCTCAGACCATGTAAGGCTGCCTTGACTATTGTTTACAGGACCAAAGCTTTACTTTTGTACAGTGCTGTATCATGCAGATGTGCTAACTTGTTTCTCTGATCAAGAGATTTCTAGTACAATACTGCATTGTACAACAACACGCCTTCCTACAGATACTCCAGGAAAACTGAAACCCCAACCCAGACTAGATAATGCAGAATACCAATGCAGTCAGTAAAATGAAACCTGAAGTGACAAAGACTCTTGTCTACGCACTAATCTATACTTCTTTTATTAACTGGCTTTTTATTACTAGCAATTTCTCACCATCTCAACTGCTTCTCTCCCCATCTCTCTCCCCAGGATAATTTCAGAATCTCTTCTTTGGTGTGCACTCTACTTAATGCTTATTATGTGAAAAAACAGAGAAGCTAAATTTGTCTCCGATGTCTGTCAGATTAATTTGAACAGCTCTGCAATTGAGTTTTTTAATACATAGGAGCCAAGAATCTGTTAGAATGAGGTAACATTGAAAGGAAAATGCAGTCTTATTGAAGAGATACTGATTCTCTTCACATCCAGGATATATAATATAATTAACAATATAATATTATATATTTATATATTATATATTCATATATAATATATCTATATATTTATAAATAATATCATTATATCGTTATAATTAAATGGGAAAACACCTGCAAAAACCTATTGCTAGTGTTTTTACACTTGTTTTCCTCCTATACCACAACAGACCCCGGTCTGTCTTACAGACAGATAACAGTCTAAAACTCATCATTTACGACTGAGGCCTCCAACAACTCCTTCATGCCCCAAGCAAATGCAACTTCTGTCACTGTTGTGTAACTTAGGGCTCCTGCACACACATGTGTGTGCAGCATACATTGCATCAAGTATAGAAATAACAGAGCTGAATGCTCTCCAAGGATGTAAGATCAACAACAGTAAAAAAGAAAAAGCAAATCAGAGCAGCTTTAGTTGGTAATGTGAAGTAAATTCCCGTGTGTCACAAACCCCATCCAATTTAATGAGAATGCTATATGTAAGAGTTTTTCTCTCTGGACCAGCAAACATTATTTCACAGAAGCTACTTTTTATCTAACACTTAATCAGTTCCTCAAAAACAGAAGTCCATCCTGTTTTGTAGAAGATTGGTAGGTTATATTTCAAGATGATAATTTTTTCACAAGTTGTAATGACTTTTTTGCCAATTTTTGAAAATGACTGAATTAACAGTAAAATGCTGCTTCAAGTCAAGCATAATCCACATTGCCCAGTGCAATCCCTTAAATGTCTTCATGTATCTACCTGTGTGGCACCCAATCACCACGACACCACAGCAGCAAGGACCTGCACATATCATACCAAAGCAGAATCGTACCCTAAATTATGAGATGTGTAATTTTTGTTTCCCCAATGTGCAAAAAGAATCATAAGAAACATTTGATTTTGTTGAAAACCAGAAAAAAATACTCCTTTCAAGTCTGTTATAAATAACTACAGCTCAGACAATTGAGCTACTTCCTTTGGCTATTTTGATGAGGTTAACCTTGGTCTATCCGTCAGCTAGAGATACTGCTGTCTTTGTGCAGACATCCTCGAGTTGGTATTTAAAAGGTCACACAAAAAGAAGGAGCCTACCCTTTCTCAGCTTTGCTAAACAAAAGAGAAAACATGTCTGTCTCCATTGGTATCAGCAGTGTCACAAATGTCAGAACGTATAAAGCTCCCAACTCAAACACAGTAAAAAAAACAATCCACAGAACCAAGTCTTTGCTGAATGCGTCTCGGTGAAGGCAGACCAGAGCTGCTCTAGTTTACTGGCCACGGATCCTTTTGTTGCTACATGGAGAATTTGGCTTTCTGATAAAGATAAGCACCTTTCCAGTAATCACTGCCATTTCCATAACACCACATGCACTGAGATCCATTTCTTGTTTCCGTTCTTGAGCTAGAAGACCAGGATGACTTCTTCCAACTTATCATTTGCCAATAATAATATCAGAATGTATCAAAATCAATATAAAACTAGTAATACTAAGCCTGTAAAAAATTATCAAAATTGTTTCATGTCCTGTCCTGATGATGCATGAACAGAGACTATCTGTAACTTTGGAAGAACAAAAAAGTACTGAAAAGCAAAGCCTAAAATTAATTGAAGTGAAACATTTTTAATTCTTGTTGTTCTCAAGGAAAGGTAGTGAGAGGATATTTCAATTTACTTAAAGTTTCTGAAGGTGTAGCTAAGCTGAGAAGGAGGAACCAGGAGAGACTTTTAGTCACTCTGATTAACAGTTAACTGCCCGAAGGACAGCAGAATCCCTACAAGCTGCAAACACCAGCAATATTTACTATAGCTTTTGTGCTTCTAGCCATCACTTCACAACAGGCAGTCTTCCTTACAAGTCAACGTGAACTATATTAGAGACTACAAACTCACAAGGTATCTGTGAAGCTTACTACATGTGACCAGGCTTCCTTTCTGCTGGCCCATTTAAAAATAGATTTAAATTTTCCAAATCAGATTTTGAACATGAACAAAAGTAAATTAGAACGAAACCTACCTTATTTCCTGAAACCCATCTGTAATTCCCTCTGTACTGTACTTACACTAGCCAAGGGTAACTTTTCTTTACATAAGTGCAAAATAAGCTATAAAAACTGATGTGGCCTGTTTTAAATCACATGGTTTTTATATTATCATTAATTTGTAAGACTTACCTTGCTGAAAGAATGAAGGATCTCTCTACACTTTCAATGTTCAGTTCATTTTGATATGCTTCTTGAGTTGGCTTTTTAACCTTCAGTCAAGAAAGAATATGTGACATTGAAACTGAAATGGTACTGTTACAGTTGCTTTAGTTTTACCTACTGTAAAATCTCTTACATTTTTTTTTGCAGAAAGGGTACATTGGAGAGAAAAATCTCAAGTGGGAGATCATGCACCAGTCCAGAGGACCCAGCTACTAAGATTGCATACAACATATCATTTTATTCCACTGTGGCCCCATACAAAAACTGGAGATATACAGGTAAATGAAGCTCAAGAGCTGTCAGACACCTCCCACTGCGTGCCCAGACCTGTTGTCCTCTATGCACCTCCTGCAACTTAGCATAAAAAGCCACTACTGCTGTTGAAGGTCAAGATGTAGCCCACTAGTGTAGACCAAAGTGGGCATCCCCCCATGCCGCCAAGCGCAGGACCACCCTGCCAATCCTTCTGAGCTACAAAGTTTCAAACATAAGAAAGTTTAAAAGTTAGGAGTGATTATTTTGAGCTCCACTAGACATTTCCTGGCAGAAGAGATCTAGCAGCTCTGCCTGCAAAAGCTTGGACCTGGGTATGAGATCTGCACTGCAGCTGGACTTGGTGCTTCTCTCTGACAGGACCGGAGACAAATTACTTGATACCCGAGGCAATGGTTTGTTCTTCCCACTAACTGTCATGTCAGGGACATGTCAATATATTGCATGCATGTCCTTTATTCCTACCCAGAGGGGCTCAGGGCTTAACTTTGATACTTTTCACAAAGGCTCAGCTCAGAAACAAAAGCCATTATCTTCCCTTGGAGATCTCTATAAACCATGGAGACTTGATCCATTAGAAGCTTATCAGGCAGATATGCCCAGTCTCTGGTTGTGGACAATAAAGAGCAGTTACAAGGTAAAAGTGAGGCAGTCTAAACAAAATGAAGTACAAAAGTAGGTAGAATATTTCAGAGAAGGACAATACTGGATGAAATGCAGGAGAGATGATCCTGTGGCAGTGGAGTATTCAGGGAAACCTAGAGAGTAGTCTCACAGGCTGTATTATGCAGGAAATATAAAGCCTGTAGGACTGCTGAGGAACATCAGCATCTTTAATGTATCTTTCCAATAATAAACAGTTCCAGATTGAAAATTTGAAGGTCTGAGTTCAAACAGATTTGGAGAAAGACTGATTTTAAAGAGTGGCTCACCTTCATTCCAGCCAACGACAGCATGTTGTTGAGTTTATACATCCCTGACTGAACTGGAGTAGTATACAACAGGGCATCATTGAACTGTAATACAGAAGCAATGCTTTTTAATGACTAAAGACTATTTAGAGACAGATAATGTCAGATGGATTTTACTAGAAGTACCGAATTCAAATAGCACTGAGATCAACTGTCCAGAACAGCATCTTCCACTTCCTATTATTCCACTTAGAACCCAAGAAACTTTTTCACATATGAATTTAGATAACAATACGTGTCTATTTATAGCCTTCTTGTGTAAATATACATTTGACATTTGAGTAAACTGCACGAATGTCAAACAATAGGCTGTTAAAAAGGACAAAAATGTTTCTGGTGCACATAGCTATATCGTATAACAAACTACTTTAAAAGGCTATCAGAATTAACCATTTAAACAAAGCAAAACATTCCAGAAACTCAGAGATAGTAGAATTAATATTTGCAATTTATTATTATAAGGACAAACTTATGTACCATGTGGACAAACACGTACCATGTGAATTTTGCTAGTTTAAATGTGCATCTACTGTTTACTTCCTGTTCTACCAGACTTGGCTTCACTCAGCGCACTTTACTTAACTGCAATTGATTTTTTTTTTTTAATTGCCTGTGTTGTTCCACACCTGGATCCAAACTTCATTTACTGTACATAAACACAGACCAGAAAAATAAACTGTCTCTTAAATTTTTGTTATGGGCTTCTTTCCAAAATAACCAAATATTTCATGACCCTTATTAAAACTTCACAATATGATCAATGGAAAAATCACTGCTTAAGTGTTTAAAGGTATAAGCATAGTAGTCTGCACCTTTTTTACCTAAAAAAACCCTCAAAGCAAAACCCACAAACTCCCAAAAAACTCAGACAAATAAAATCTGAGCTAGAGCCACTCAGTTAAGCAACATATGATTTGTGAAGTCCAGCCTGCAATAGCATCAGATTTTTGAGAGAATTAATTTAATTGATATCATTTGCAGTTATCTGAGTGCTTTATATGCTACAAAGTCAACTCCATAACATAAGGCAGGCACTTGCAAACTTAGAATACACACTCCTTTAGTGCCTAGGGAAATCTTTACTTGTACTACAGTAACTATAAGACAGATTTCAGCCAGGACTATGGACCAGTAATGCTGCAAATTGCAGACTGCTATAGTTGCTTTACGAAATAGACGAGATAAACAAAAGGTTTAAGTGGAAACAGAAACTTCTGAGATGAACAGAAGTTTCCAAACAAAACAAAACAGTAGCAGAGACAGGAAGAGAAGGCAACACTTAACTTCTAGCCTAGTGCTCAGGTCAGGATGCAAGAGGGTCATGCAGGGGAAGGAGACGAGGAGGGAAGTGTGCAATAGCAGCAGCAGAATTGTAGGTTTTAAGGTCTGATATGGTCAAGTGGGATGGAATAAACATTTCAGTTTTTGAACCACAGATGTCTTCTCATAAAATGCTCAGATTTTGAATGAGCATTGTTTAAAACAGTACATTTTAGTGAGAAACAGTTTCCTATTAAAATTAGCGTACGTGCAACACAAGATTCTCTCAAGTTAGAACCGAGCAAGTAGAACAGCAACAATTGCTCATTTTTTCCACTACCTGAAGTTATTAGTTACTTCTGTTTGTGGTGTAATGTTTCAGTCACCTAAAATAACACACAGCAACACACACAGCATCTTACCAGGAAAAACATTCGTGGCTGCATGACCTTCCGGGACAGCTTCATCAGTGTTCCCTCTTTCAGAAAGACCTAACAAATTAAAACAAGCAATTCAAAACCTATAGCTTTTCAGTGCACAAGCCATACAAATGAGATGACTTTTTCAGCATCATCATCATTATTATTATTACTACTACTATGCCTGAAGTGCTGCAGAACTTAATGATGGACCATTTTTCTTCTTGGTAAACGCAGCTTCAGTGCTTTGCTTGCTATCATCTGTGCAGTACTTTTACTGCAATCTGCTGAATGCTGTCTGGAAAACCTACCCTTCCCGGCTGTACAATCTCATGGTGTCCATTTAAACTGTACTGAATCTGCATGAGTTTCTGAAAGTTATCCTATGGGGAGAAAAAGCAAAAGGTAATTGCCCTAGAATCCATTACATTAAAAAAACAAAGACAAAAAACTGTACTCAACCAGCTTCATAAGTCAAAATACATACTCCCTGCTTCATGATGTCATTGGCATGGTTTGCAACTTCTATGACAACAGCTAGCGCATCTGGAGGACAAAGAAAAGATGCCTTGGTTATACAGAGTAGTTAGCATTGGTATTCTTAAAGCACGGGTACAACACTGCCCTTCTGCATCATGCCAAGATTCAGGACCTGATTGTAGTACAGTCTCCGCATTCATGTGTACTTCCCATTGATTACAGAGTCTTTGGATCGTGGTTTAATAAATGTGCCCTAGCTAATCAAACCAGTCCATGAGAAAAAAGAAATTCTAGTTTATCACACAACAGATTATTTTAATTTCCATGTCTCTACCTACAGCAAAAAAGTTAATGACATTTTAATTGAGACTAGCAAGAGATTAAGTTCTTCTTATTTTACATAACTGCCTCCAGACCACGGAAGACCACCTAGAAAAATTATCCAAATCTTGGTGATTTCTTTCCTTTGCCTAGTTTTGCTGCACCTCAAGATACCAGTATAAAGTTCAACTTTCTAAATGTCAGACTTCTAATAACAGAAGGAAAAAATAATTCTCTGAAACAGAAGAGCTACCAAAGATGAGGGATTTTATTAGGTACTGATATTTAATAACTCTTGACTGTAATACATGTTAAGGTCTAACCACAAAAAGGGGTTAAGTGAAATGATTATATAAATTACTGAACAGTGAGTGCATAAAACAGAACCCACCCAAGAATCTTATCTCAAAACCTGTAATTTACTTAAGGTAAAAAAAAAAAAAAAGACTAACTTAATTGAAAGCTAGAACAACTGCTCTGATAAAATCCAGTCTCTAAAGCATTTAGCACCTTCTGAGTAGCTGAAGTGCAGTCAGACACTTCAAATAAAGGAACTACATTTGCTTAAAAGTTCAGAGAGAAGCCTACCAAACCAGGTAAAAACAAAGCCTTGGGATCTTTTTGCAAATAATCAGTAGAGTAAGTAGACCATTAGTACTGCAGAATGTATATACTTCTCTTATTGTTGAGTTCATATTCGGAAGGAAGGCATGGTAAAAGATAGAGTGTTCTGAACCGGAAGGTTCAGAAGGTTACAAACCATAAAAGAAACTAAATTGATGAGTGAATAAAAAGCTCCTCCTAAGTCAATCTAAGCAGAATTTTTGTTCACTGTTTTTATGAAGCAAGGCAACGCAAGCACAAGAGTCAAACAGTTAAAAGCTACAGCATCTATCAAGCACTTGATCAAAACTTAGGTTTAGATGCAGATGTCATGATGTCAACTGAGTCTGCTGACAAATAACTGATGGTCTCCTATTAGGAAATGTTGGAGCTGTTCCAGGCAAAACATTCCTCAGCTCCCATTCACTTGAAAGAAAATGAAGGAAAATTTAGCTAAATTCATGAAGACATGAACGAGTACCTAAATTTTTTGTTATACTTTCCTTCATCTGTCAGCTATTATATCTGTTAAAAACCTAAAATTTTACTCACTGACTTCAAGAAAGATGGAAGAATGTTATAAAAAAACTTGCTAGCGATTGAAGGAAAAGTTACAGGATCTCAGGGCTGCTTATAGAGTCAAGACTGAACAAATCTAAACAACAACAAATAATAATATATGAGGTCCATAAACAAAGTGGGTGTTGGGAGGGAAGAGAATTCCAATTCTTATACCACTTAGCTGGAATAGCGTGGTCAAATGGAGGCCATCAGGATGAACTGTGGTGTTAGTAATCGTAACAGCCAAGAAAACCCAAGCTAACTTAAGTCTTTCCCTCCCAAAGGAATTTAACTACTAAGGAAAGACAAAACTAAGTTATCTTAATTATCACAAGAAAGATCTTGGTGAGTAAAGATTAAATTTTATTCTCTTTCAAAGATAGACTGCATAAAATTAACACTGTTATTGTTACAACTAAGCTTAGTTTATCTTTGATTTGTGACAAGTCAAACTGGAGAACAACTCGGGTTAAAGATAACCCAGAGCAGCTCCTTGATCTTGCCCATTTCTGCCACATGAACACTTGCCCTGGCACAAAGAGGAGTAGGTCAGAAAGAAACATAGCTGGGAGGGAGCAGCTGGTAAACCAGACTGCCTATCATGGAAGGTCTACAGATGCAGGGACTGTCTTTCAATAGCAGTGCCCAAAATATCTGCTTAAGTTGCCTGTGGAACTTCACCCTTATCTCTTGGTTTCAGTCCAAGGGTGAGCTGATACCACTGTCAGCTGCAAAAATTTCTAAAACGCAACTTTGCAATCTGCCAGTATCTCTGCTGAGAAACTTACAACTAAAAGACTATGTTTCTATGATTGGCTTAGCATTTTGCATGTATTTCAAATTTAGAAACATGATCATATGTACATAAGGTCTTATTTCTTTAATCTAAAGAAATGTTTACCTTGAGTATCCCTATAGTCTGCAGATTCTTCTAAGAGATTCTTTAAATAATCTGTATAAACAAACAAACAAAAAAAGAGATAGTTTTGTTAAATAAATAAACAGCATCAAAAAGTAGTAAAAACATCTTTTTCCTGGAAATCTGCTTTTCAGGCATATCTATGCCACAAAGGTCAACTACTTATCCTTTTAAATCCGTTAAAGTAACAACAAAAGGAAAACGAACATTTCAGTAATGAAAGTATAACAGGATATCTTGCTCAGGGAAGAGAAGGTTTTTGAAGTAGTGGCCTTCTCCAAGGACAAATGATATCTTGTATATACTATCACAGAACAATACAAGCAAGTGAAAAATAACTACTTGCAATCATTTACATTTAAGCTGATGCAAAAAAACCTTGAAGATTATACTTATTTGCCTGAGCACCTAACTTGTCTATAGGAGCTGAGGAAAAAAGTAGTCTGTTACAAAGGATCGTATATTGATTTATAGTTTTCAATAACAAAACAATTATACCCCATCGTCTCAATGTTCAAATAAGCATTTTTTTTTTCAATTCTAGATATAGTTCCTTCACCACGAGATGGCACCCTCAACCCATTAAAATCTTGATAATTTTAAAATCTATTTTACTTGGCTAAAATTAACTCCAAATGTATGACTATACAAGAAAACATTCCCCTTGAGTTTCCATTCCCTAGTTGAGCATCTAATTCACCAAAAAGCACAATATCCTGTCAAAGATTTATATATATACTCAATAAAATGCCAAGTACTTATTCTCTGCCAGCTACATTGAAATGCTTAAAAATTGTAAGAAAACAAGTGAGAAACTTTTGAAGAAATCCACATGTGAAGATTTATAATTACTGATTTATAATTACCTTTCAAGTGAGGTATCAAGACTCTGGCACACCTACTGAAAACATATGTGATGTAGCAAGTGTTCAATTTAACTTCGTAGTTGTACAAGTTTCACGTAGGAGTGAAATAATTCAACTCCCAAATGTCTGCCCTACCCAAATTCATCCTTTTACTCAAGAAAGATCAGGAGCCAATTGTTCCTGACTTCATAAGATGTCTTGCTTCATGCATGCCCCTCAGAGACTGCTCAGTGTATTGTAATCTTTTCCTTATGCCACAAAAAAAAAGAGAAAAGGAATTATGAAACATGTTTCTGTAGTAGAAATGGTATGATGAGTGAGAAATCTTGTCACAGTTAATTAAAGCTTTGAGAAACACAGAATTACAGGAAGAGTTCATCTGGCACTTAATTTTTTTTATTTGGCAAAGACCAAAGGGAGGATCCAAGAGAGAAGCATGAAGAGCTGGTTGAGGTGAAGGAAGAGGAACCATCTGGAATCTCCTGCTAAGAAGTGGAAAGGGAGTGCTGGGAGGTCTGGCTGGCTGGGCCACAGGAACATCCACAGCTTTCTGCTCTCCTGAAAGTTTTGTCTTATTTGTTATCAGGTGCTGCTCAACCTGTGATCTTTAGAGACAAGTCTGACATGGCAGCAAAACCTCACCAGTTATGCTCCATTAATGTTGCATCCTTCACATCCCTCAAGATGTTGTGCCATAGTAGCTAACATATTCCAGAGCAATATTTAGGTGGACACATATTCCTCATTACAAATAAAGTTCACTGTGCTTCACCTCAAGTTACGCTGGTAAGAAGATAATGTGAGAAAAACAAAATCAACATTTTGATTTTTGAAAGGAACTGAGAAGAGTTCACATAGGTTTTACCTTGGTTTAACCTGGAGGACCCTATCACACATAGGACACCAGCTCTGCCAATGGGTGCTCTCTCAAGTTGGAGCTTTGCCATACTGCCCAGGCAGAGCACTCTTGGGACTCCACCAAAAAAAAACCCAAAACACCAAGCTAAAGCTTGACAATTGCAACTTGATCTTCACCAGGGCCAGTACAAGGGACTCTGCTGGGAACTTCCCAGAATAAAGAATGAGTCCCCTACAGCTTATACAGAAATACCAGTTTCTTAAAGCTGCCAACCACGCATATTCACGCTTTGTGACATGTTACCCAAAACAACACTTTATATCACTCAAAAACATGTTTTGCACGGGTATGTTCTAGAATTTTAAATCATATCATCAGTGAACAGAAGAGGGAAAAACACACATTTTAACATAACTGTATTTATTTATAATTCTGTACTTAAAAAGGAAGGCAGCTTTCAGATTATAACACTGAAGCAGCCAATAAAACTTGCAACTGTAAAATCCTGAAACTGGTAAATACGTAATTTTCATCTTAATACTCTCCATGTATATCTGGTAGAGTGGACCTCAGTTCATACCTAAAATTCATCTTCAGAGAAGCATTAGAAGAGATATTTTTAGTCTCTCCTATGAATACACACTGGAAATTCTGTGCTTGCGACAACTTCCCAGAGGTATAGGCTTAAACTATACCGACAAGTCGATTTCACAGACATGAATAATGCCACAGTAAAAATTTAGCAAGAATATTCCTAGGTAAAATAAACACAGAAGTTCAACTATTAAAGTGGAATGGTACTTACACTCTTTGCCAAAAAAATTCTCCCCTCTGACATGTGCTTTAGTTGTTCAGACTAGGACAACCACAAGCAGAACGGCAGACATCGAAATTTGAGTTTGTCATGCTGCTTGATACCGCATGACACAACAAAAATCAACAGAAAAGTACTGAAATAGTTTATTTGATTAACAAAATTTCCTTATGCCCTTCTACTTGACAGCATCCAGCAATTCTCTCTTCCTTCTTGCTGAGGGGCAGCACCTATCACTTCTTCTCTTGCTAAAGATTCTGTTCTGCTTCATTAAGCACTTTTTGTCTAGAGTCCTCTGACTTAAATTAAATTTAAAGCAATCATGCCTCCATACATAATTTGGCTAAAGTCTGACAACTCTGTTTCTGACCTGCAAAGCAGCAGCTTGCTCAAAGACTTTTTCTTCATCCCTCTGAGCTTCCTCTCACTGTATCTGAGTTAAGGATAATTAAGGACTGTCTCTCTGCAAACCTTATGTTGAGAAAAAAAAGAAAGGCTTATCCTATGAACAAAGTGTCTGTTCATATCGCAGTCTCAAGTCATCTACCCAAATCAGAGGTTTTTGGGAGAATAGAATCACTTCTCCTTCATTTCTATTAGAAATCAGAGGCCTCTATATAACGTCCTCAAAATCTCATCTAATATTTGCTGTATAGAGCTTGAGGAGTGTGTGTGTGGAGAAGTGGAAGTTCACTTGCTGGACTGGGGAAGCCGTATAATTAAACAGAAACACAGCTGACCTGCACGTCTTCTTGGCTGATTTACAAATCCACCTGCTCCTGCTTTTGTTAGCACAAAAGAAACTCCACTTCAAAGCACAGCAACAATCCTGTGATGTGACCATGTAGCAGCAGGTTACCAGTACAAAGTTGTCCCACTGACACAGAACATCTAAATAGGAAGAAATCCCTGCTGACTCAGGCCTAACAGCTTAATTTCCTGGATTATTTTCGCTTCTCTGCTCCTGCCTGCTGCCCCTTCCTCCCTCGCCCACAGACTCTCCTCCCTGTCTTCAGCCTGGTCAGCTGTGCCTTCACTGCATCTCACACACTGCAACAATGGATCTAAAAATTTTGCACATCCTCTGAAGTTTTTGCAGCAGAAGTTTCATATAAAGAGGGCTAAGTATATTATACAGAGCTGCTGGAGGTTAACAGAGCAGGTGGGTCATGCACCAAGACATGGAAGAGTGCAAATCTCAAGGACAACTAAAATGCAAGATAGATTAAACAGACTGAAAATGAAACAGATTCCAGCTTCAATATAATTAAATTCCCATAAAATAAGAGAAAATTGCTTTTCTACATCATCAGCCAGCATTGCAATCCCATTCTTGTCAACAGCATTCACATTTGCAGGTGTTTAAAGCTGGGCAGACATGGTAAGGTGAGTGTTTTTTTTTTTTCAGATCTAAGCCAGCCTGTCCCTGCCACAATGACAGTTAATGATGACGAGGATTCCCCTTCAACATCTGAATTTTGTTTCAGTGTCATTCACCCCTGACATCTCTCACTTTGCTATGGATATTGACAATGGCTTTTACTCTATCTTGATCCTCTGTTCAACTTCTTCATTAAAATCTTTGAACTTATCCAAACCATGGAGTGTTTAACAAGCCTATACCATGTCCTATGACAGTATCCTTTTAAAATAAAGCAACTCCCCAAATGTCATTTTATGGTTTCATTTCATCAATTAAGAGTCACTAAGATTTTCCCCTACAAAGCAGTCCATTTACAATGGGGTTCTCACCCTTTTTTCAACAGCTGTGACTTTAATGAGACGATTAAAATGAAAACAGTCAACATTAATAACTTAGTAACTGCTGTGTGACAAGTCTGAATCTCCCACAGCATCACTAGTCTAAGTACTTGCTGGTGAAATGCCAACAAGCTGCTACAGAGCCAAAAAAAAAGGTCACAGAGCATTTTATTTTGCAGTTACTCCATAAACAGAGGCTATTTTTAAATTGCTCATCAAGAAACAACAGCTTTCAAAAACAATGCCTTAAGTATTTCCAAATCCTTACAGGAGCCATCCCTCTCTTACAACCAACACATTCCAAAACACTCCACAAAAAGAGGCTTCTATCATTGCCCTCTTTTTACAGAAAAGAAAACACTGCATCATGGAGATGACTTGCTCAAGGTCACTCAAACGGGCCAGTGCCAGAGCAGGGTATAGAGCCTACATTTCCTAGTCCCAAGCCAGCTATTCAACCTACAACGGCCCTGGAACAAGGTTTAAGCACTTACTGATAAAAGTGTACTAAAAACATGTGTTTTGACTTTAAAAGAGAATGGATTTTACAGACAAAACACCTGGGTAGGGGAGAAACAGAGAAGTTACTTGCAGAAGTTCACAGTTGCAT